>NC_090932.1:140698257-141920043 GCF_040938575.1 Ambystoma mexicanum
TTCAAGTGAACCCAGAGCATAAATGAAAGTGCCAAATATGGTGTTAGACCTTTCTCAACGCCTCCATTCACGCTCTAGGGGTTTTAATTGTTTTGGAAGGTGTAGGGCAGACGGAACGGGAGTTACGTTTCCGCCTTCAGTTTGCCCTCCGCCCTTCAAAAACAACTTGGTTTTACGCTAGCATCAGAGGCGTAGGCAGGGTAGGGCTTGAGGGGCAAGGCCCACCCAAAATCTGTAAATGCCCACTCAGCAGCACTGTGTGGTTATTTACAGATATTTTTGTCTGTGCAGTGTGTCCAACTACATTAGCATCAGGCCCCATTTGCTAGACAATCCTGGCTACGCCTCTGGCTAGCATGCTGTCGTAAGCAATTTTTGTCCTGTCGTAAAACCACTGATTGGTTAAAAAATCAAGTGTATTCGATAGGAAATATTTGCAAATGCCACCTGTCTTGTATACATGGCGCGCTGGCTTTACTGTATTAATTGTTTTGGAAGGTGTAGGGCACAGGGAACGGGAGTTACGTTTCCGCCTTCAGTTTGCCCTCTGCCCTTTAAAAACAACTTGGTTTTACGCTAGCATCAGAGGCGTAGGCAGGGTAGGGCCTGAGGGGCAAGGCCCACCCAAAATCTGTAAATGCCCACTCCGCAGCACTGTGTGGTTATTTACAGATATTTTTGTCTGTGCAGTGTGTCCAACTACATTAGCATCAGGCCCCATTTGCTAGACAATCCTGGCTATGCCTCTGGCTAGCATGCTGTCGTAAGCAATTTTTGTCCTTTCGTAAAACCACTGATTGGTTAAAAAATCAAGTGTATTCGATAGGAAATATTTGCAAATGCCACCTGTCTTGTATACATGGCGCGCTGGCTTTACTGTATTAATTGTTTTGGAAGGTGTAGGGCAGAGGGAACGGGAGTTACGTTTCCGCCTTCAGTTTGCCCTCCGCCCTTTAAAAACAACTTGGTTTTACGCTAGCATCAGAGGCATAGGCAGGGTAGGGCCTGAGGAGCAAGGCCCACCCAAAATCTGTAAATGCCCACTCCGCAGCACTGTGTGGTTATTTACAGATATTTTTGTCTATGCAGTGTGTCCAACTACATTAGCATCAGGCCCCATTTGCTAGACAATCCTGGCTACGCCTCTGGCTAGCATGCTGTCGTAAGCGATTTTTGTGCTGTCGTAAAACCACTGATTGGTTAAAAAATCAAGTGTATTCGATAGGAAATCATTGCAAATGTCACCTGTCTTGTAAACATGGCGTGCTGGCTTTACTGTATTTGCACTTCGGAGTGCGAAAAGAAAGTGAAAAGAGACTGCTGTCGTCTCCTGACTCTTCTCATTTGCACTCTGAGAAGCTCTGATGATGATAATTGCTTGCGGGAGACCTGTTTACACATAATTACAAACCTACGCGTTTCCCTCTGGGCAAGTTATGTTACAGAGAACAACCAGCTCCTTTGTGTTTTCCAGAGATTGGGAGTTTGTGGGTGTGCTTTGAAACTCTATTGAAGCTGCTGCCTTAGTGCTGTGATTGCTTTTGCACGGCAATATATCACACAATATTGACTCTACGCGTGTGTGTGTGTGTGTGTGTGTGTGTGTGTGTGTGTGATGCGATGAAAAAGCAATTTTCCCCCCAATAATACACGCTTAGCTCAAGCATCTCAATATATTTTCTACATTTACACCTCCATAATGAGGTGTAAATGCAAACAAGGAAATGTAAAAAAAAAATGTAGTTTGCCCTGATAGGCCCGTGCAAAGGCAAGTGCTAAAAATACACTTACTGTCCCCATCCTTCTGTAAGCAGCTGACCGCACCCGTGTGGGGTCAGACAATGCGCGCCTAAGTGCCTGCACTTCTCCAGACACATACAAGAGGCTGAATTAAGATTGCTTTCTCCCTGTTCTCCATCCCACATGCACATCACATTGTGAATTGTCACCGAATGTTTCACACGCCACTGGTAGTTGCTGTTTGGTTGGAGTTGATTCCAATTGTGCTTTGCACTCCTGCCCAAGTACCAGGAGTTATGAGCCCTGAAAACCAAGTTAAAAGGCCCCGTGCAGCGAGGGTGCTTAACATGGTTTGAGAGCACATAACTCTTGGTACAGCCAGGGAGTCTGGGGGATTTGGGGGCGGGAAGCACAATAAAGCTATTATACCAATGACATATTTTGCACAACAGAAACCTGGCTTAAATACTTTAACGGTCCTTCCATCGACTTAGCCACCGCCGTAGGTTATGTTTTCTTTGCCCAGAACCTCGCCTTAGGTAATGGGGGAGGAGTTAAGTATCAGCCAAAAAGGAGCTCTTGTTATCCAAGGTCTCATGCCTATGCAGTGGTTGCAAAAGCATGCATCTACATTCGCCCCCAAATCACATGTTAATAAACCTCACTTTACTTAACCACCCACCTGAAAACATGGTCATTTTTAACAATGCAATAATGCACGTTTTGAGCCCACTAAACAAACAACTGCTCCACAATTCTAATGGGTGACCTAAATCGCTGGTGGGGCGATATCTCAGGCAAGGAGGCTCTCTCTCTGGAATCTGACCTTGACAACATTGAATTCACAGTTCGCAACACTGAAGCCACACACATGAAAGGAAATATATTAGACTGGGTGGCTGCTCGAAACCTAGACGTCGACATAACCAACATGAAGCCATGTGGTGGTCAGAACGCTCATGTGTGGAATTCAGATTTCACCTCCCAGGTACAATTGAGACAAGGGTTAACCATACTAAGAGAATCCTTGGGAAGTTGAAAACCACTGGCTTCTCTAAATGTATGGATGCATTACTAAACCAACTAAGACACAGACATTCCACAGAATTTGGCTGCCTCTTTTCGGACAATCCTGACAGACATCTGGGATCAGTTGGCACCTTTACGATGGAAGACCGTGAGACATAGCCCGAATCACCAAAGTTCATTCACATCAGAGCTAGCGGCCGTCAAAAGAACAAACTTCAGGCAGAAAGATCTTGGCTAAAATACAATATGGAAGTCAACAAGCTTAAATGGAAACGTCTTGCAAAAACATACGAATTGGCCACATATGAAGTCAAAGAGAACTTCCTGAACACCTACATTTCGAACGCTGAAAATGACTCAAAGAAACTCGAGAATATGAGATCCCTGGAACAGCCCAAAGCACAAGCAGAGCCTTTGGCCCCCATTGCAGTGGACTGCCTCAAGGCCCAAAAAGCTTTCTTGGACAAAGTAAATAAGGCTGAAAACCCCAAACTTGTCCTACACAACAGCCAGGATACAGGGGAGAGAGGTGAGAAGTCCACGAGCATCAGACAACCACCGGGCATCTCCAAATTCACCTTTCACTCAATTAACATATCCTCACATGGAAGATGCATTAAGGAAACTCCATCCCACCTCATGCCTCTAGGATGTTATTCCAACCCAATTATTCCTGGACAACATTCCAATTTTCTCCTCATTTGTGAACTCATCACTCCAACACGCGTTGGTGCCAGATGGCATTAAAGAAGTTACAGTGATGCCACTTGTAAAATAACTGGGCTCAGCCCAAGGGACACGGTTAACCTCAGACCGATGACTAACTCACACTTTCTACTAAAAGTAATTGAGAAGGTCGCCTGCTTGCAGCTCCAAAAACATCTGGAAGAAGCAATCCTCTTACATCCCAAGTTATCCGGTTTCTGCCCGTACCACGGGACAGAATGTGCTCTGATAGACTTACAATCTAACATGCTAAAGATTATGGACCAAGGGAAAGCAGGACACTGGTCCGGTTCGATCTCTCTGCAGCTTTTGATCTCCTGCACCACAACCTTCTAGTAACCAGTCTCACCACATCATGTCCCTGCTCAGAGAATGCTATCACTTGGATACAATCCTTCCTGACCAACAGAAGGTCAACTGTGCGATGCAGTAGTGCCTTTTCCACCCCCGCCTGTATTGCTCACAGGGTTCTACAGGGTGCAAGCTTGTCACTGGTGCTGTTCAATATTCATGCCAACTGCTCTGTGATATTCTAGCTGACAGGGCTGTGACTTTTACAGATAACGCTGATGACACCCAGCTACTGTGGGAGCTTTGCGGGACAAACCAGGCAGACTTAGACTCCAGTCGATATACAGTACCATCCAAGAGTGGATGTCGGGCAACTGGATGTGTCCCAACTACAACAAGACCAAGGTGTTGGTATTTGGCTCACACCAGTCCAGGACTAAGCTTCCGACCAGACTACTCCACCTTTTTGATTGCGAACTGTGAGATCCCAGATCTCAACAAAATCAAAACTCTCGGAGTGATTTTAGAAGCATCACTAGTCGCTGAAATCCACGTTAATCATATTTTTAAAAAAACTCTCAAACCACCTGCAATTACTGAAACAAATGAGACTGTTCGTCTCTGAAAAATAGTGTATCTCTCTTGTGCGTCCCACCATCCTTCCAAGAATGGACTACTATAATGCATTACTGTAAGACAGATAAAAAAACCCCCAAAACTACAAGTCCTAAAAAATGACGCCATCCACATTGCAAATAAACTGCCACATAACTCCCATGTCTCTGAACTGTGGAGAGAGCTGCACTGGCTGCCTGTTACATCCTGCATACAGTTCAAGGTACTTACCGCGGTGCACAAATATTTGCATGGCTCTGCACTTCGGAGATACTGATCACATATGAACCTAGCAGAACGCTGAGATCTTCTGGGACCGGGGTACTTACATGTACTAAAGCAAGAAGCCCCCTGGGAACTTAAGATCCTTTTTCACAACAGCCTCTAAAGCATGGACTATCTTAACCTCTGCCTTTCGACAGGAAACTAACTTCTTGCGTTTTCGTAAAAAACTAAAGACCCTCTTATTCACATCTATTCTAGAGGTGTACATCTCCCGTAGCTGTGTCCTGTGCTTCATATTCTGTCTTGTGCCTTTTCGTGGACCCTGATGCCTGCAGACTTCAGCGCTATACAAAAAAATGAAATTAATTAACGCAGTAAATACATAAAAAATATTATGATCCATGTGCAGGGGTTGGCGTTGAAAAAGATAGGCAATCTGCCTGAGGAGTTTGCTGGAAACTGACTGTTTCTCAAAAAACTGAACACTAAGAAACTTGCTGAGTGATGTGGGAGAGGGTAGGGCGTGCTAACCTTGGCTGGGCCACATCTCCCGAGTGCGGCCCAAATATGGACCTAGCAAAACTCCGGGTTACTTACATGTACTAAAGCAAGAAGCACCTTGGGAACGGAAGATCCTTTGTAACAACAGCCACTAAATCATGGAATATCTTAACCTGGGCCTTTCGACAGGAAATAAACTTCTTGCGTTTTTGTAAACAACTAAAGACCCTCTTATTCACATCCATTCTAGAGGTATACATCTCCCCTAGCTGTGTCCTGTGCTTCATATTCTGTTGTTTGCCTTTTCATGCACCTTGATGCCTGCAGACTTCGGCGCTATAAAAATAAACAAATAAGTGCATATATAATTAAAAAATATTATGATCCATGTGCAGGGGCATGGTGATAAAAAAGGTAGGCAATCTGCCTGAGGAGTTTGCTGGGAACTGACTGTTTCTCAAAAACCTGACCACTTAGAAATTTGCTAAGTGATGTGGGAGAGGGTAGGGCGTGCTAACCTGGGCTGGCCTGTTTCTGCCGGGTGCGGCCCAGCCAATAAAATGAGTGGTGATGTGGGTGGAAGGGGCCAAGACCTGGCCACATCTGGCAGGTGCAGCTTGGCAAAGGTGGAGTGCAGCGAAAGATGGCACCCAACTTCATGTAGGTGGTGGGAGGGGCTCCGTAGGAGAGGATTCAGCATGCCTGGGCCACATGTGCCAGGTGTGGCCCCCGCAAAGCGGGGCGTGGTGTGTGGGGTGAGTCTCGGCGTGGTGCTCCTGTGATGAAGGTGAGAGCCGCACTGAGAGCACTGCTCCGTGTCACAATTGCCACCATGCTTTTAGCATGAGGCCAAGGAAGGGTCCAATATGCAGAATTCAACAAGGCATGGAACCATACTTTAACCTCCTAATAGATTCTGAATATGTTGCTAGGTGTAAAGATGAATACACATTTAAATATCTAACCCGATGTAAAATATCACTGCCAACATTAAAAGTGTTCCATTCTGATTATAAAGAAACCTATACAGCAGGTGAAGTAACACAGGTTTCACATTATGTCTACACTTTGGGCATCCACAAACTACTTGCAATAGAGCGCAATATGAGGGGCGTTTCACTTTACGTCTATTTGAATAAACTGATAAATAGTGCTTTTTAAATCAGTTTTACACATGTATGTTGTACATGGCATACATTAAAAACACAACCATAAACAAAAAATACAACTTATTGGCACTGGTCCGATGCTTGAAATGTGCACTGTGTCACGCCCTCTACATCGTATCAGACCAGAGGAGAGTGGGGGGCGCTAGTTTCCCTGACCTGGGGCTTTCACTGTGCCTGGGGGAAGGCGCGCCATAAGCAACAAAGCTACTCCTGACGGCACTGCATGTGCCCTGCCCTGGCAAGCAGCAGGCGCAGTCTCCCACCTGACAGCAGAGCTGTCACTGTAACAGTACGAGTGCTTGCAGCATGCAGGCCTGCTGTATGACAGAAACCGAACTGCAGAGATCTCATTGTGATAGGCTAGCAGCTTCCACTCTGTCAGAGCACAAGACCTCCTGGTGGTGAGTTAGTGAGGTGGAGCTCGGGTAGTGTGGGGTGGTTCGCAGGACCCAAGGAATTATTTGATTTTTGGGCACACACATGGCTGATGACGAAGTAGATGAAAAAAGGCACAGTATATGATTGTATAACCGAAGACAAAACATACGAATCTTGCGAAGGACGTTAGCATGAGGCAAGCTATTTTAGTCATCAGTACGACTAGTAGAAAGAACGTCGGCCCATGCACGAGGAAGAAACCGAATACCAACGTTTTCGGAGTTAATGATGCAACCGTGGCCCTAGAAAACAGCCAATGAGGATGGGGTTCTGTTAAATATGCTAATGAGTGTGACTGTATCACTTATAGAGAGTGTGTGTGTGTTCCAAGAGGTTTTGAAGCTGTATATCACCTTGTCTTTATCGGTTGTGTTTGTAGGAGGTTTACAAGACACGCCTACAACTTTGGTTTTAGAGGAATTATGGTAGATTTTGGAGCGTAATGATCTTTTTTGACAGAGCCTTAGAGCTGAGTGATTGTTGGCTTCCTTTTGCCACTTTTGTGTGTTGATTATGCACCCTTCATATTCTTTAATTATTACCCTCACTTTCTCTAATAAAAGAAGACTTGCATGTGCTCTCCTCTGATCCCTTTGCTCCTTGGGTCACCACAAATTGTTTTAAAAAACAAAAAAGTTCATTTCTCTTTTGTATTCCTAGTTGTATAAGCCTCTGTGAATAAGATGAATAAATTACACTTTGTATTTCTGCTTTTTGAGGGATAAAAACATTCAACCTCATTACAAGTTTGGCAATAATTTGGTGGTAACTCCGTTGAATTAGAACCAAGCTCGATTACCATTAGTGCCACTTTGTCCTGTGGGTTTACCATGGACTACAAGTGGTGATAATTCCCGATGTTTAGAGTCTTTATAACCCCAGAGAAATGTTTGGCAGATTTACCACTGGTTGAATTACTATGTTGTAAATCCACCCATTTTGGCGGTAACGTGGAGGATCTACCTCCAGCACACACTGGATGTGAATATGCCACTTTCCCTCCAACATTCTGTAGATTTACCATGCAGTAATTCTGCCGGCGGTAAAGTGCCAACAAATATAATTTGGTAGTGGGAGGAAAACAGCAGCAATTCTGTTACTGGCCGAGAAAGTGTCAGCAATGGAATTGCTGCCACTTTTTTCCCACAGTGTCAAATTTCTAATGAGGCCCATTGTGTTTTATAGAGAAACAGACATGCCATCCTATTTTAATCCCAGTCCTTTGTGTTTCAAGGACCTGATGTGATTCCATTTGTTTGCCCTAGTCGGTCACTTGTCTTTGTTTATATTATCTCGTGTGTTTTGGATTTAGATTTGGAAAAAGATATTGGTTGACAAATGGAGGTATCACAAAAGAGTGATGTTTCTTTGTCCTGTGAGCCTCTGCAGGTGGCAGATGTCAACAGCCAAAGAACTGGATTCCTGAGGTTGGAGAGTAAGTGGGGGATAGCTCAGGAAGAGAAGAGGCAGGGCTGATGAAAGGTTTGCCACTGTAAGAGTGGGAGGAGATGAAGAAGGCTGCAGGTATCAAAAAGGAGGTTTTGGCATTTCCACAGGAGGAGCCAATCTAATGGGAGTTGGAGGTGGCAGGTCTGGTGCAGGGAGTCTTTATGGCAGAGGTGTTTGATATGGCTTTGGAGGACCTGAAGGTAATTCATGTCACAATGAAGAAAGAGGGCATTGCAGTTGCAGATCCAGTTGATTTTTTGAGCATTGCCTTAACCAAACTTGGAGAACAGACGGTGGTAACACACAGAGAGGTAGCAAAAAAGGTGTTGGGCTAAACAGAGTCAGATGTGAAGAGGGTGCAGGTGGTGGTGCAGATGGATACAGATGAGCAGAAAGAGAAGTTAGAAAGCATGGACAGACTTGCTGGACCAATGCGGGCCAGTCCATCAACATACTAACACTTATCATGTTTGCTTTATTCTTGATGCCCGGTATTACATTGAATGTCCCAGTTAGAAAACTTGGCCAGACTGGCTGCACCACCAATGCAAATAAAGCAGCCGGGTGGACTGTGCTGCAGGCACTGAATTACTGCTCTGGGGTTTTGGACTGTGACTCAGTCGCAGTCCAACGCAGTAGCATAATGCCTGAGAGATGTACATAATGTCTACACCTCTTCTTTAAAGTGAGGATATAATACTGCCCCTCATCCCAAGGAAGGTCCAGCACTGCCTCTGCCTTCAGCCACTACCACCATATCTTGTTAGCATCCGTGTAGGTGTGCTGCTTGGTGGGCAAGCATGAATGGTCCAAATTATGATTCAGAATAGGGATGCAAGACTTATCCTTGGCCTTAAGCCCAGTGGCCGTATCTCTCCAGCCCTTAAATCTCTCCACTGGCTCCAAGTGGCTGTGGGGATCAAGTTCAAGACTCCCTGCATCATACAGAAGGCTTTCTGGGGCCTGGGACAATGCTACATCCAACGATCTCTCCCTAAACATCTCCCTGATAGAACCGTTTGTTCTTCTAGCTCCAACTCTCTGCAGATAAGAGACTCTTCCAGGCAGAGAGTGGGGGGTAGATCTCTCTCTTCGGCAGGAGCCTCCCTCTGGAATGGCCTCCCTGCCCCTCCCAGACTTGAGCCGGATCTCCTTAAGTTCTGGAAACTTCTCAAGAACCTCCTTTTCTCTTCTTCCATCCCTCTCCCCTGCTAATACCCTCTCTGCCACATTGACTGGCTGACTGGTCCCGTCTGAGTCCTACAGGGCACCATGCCCTCCTCGCCCAGTCTAGCTCAGCACCCAGATTAGCTTGGTCCACCCCTGTCCTCGCACCTGGAATGTAGTCCTCACTCCCTGAACTCTCTCCATCCCCTGGAACTTGCCCACCTGCCCCCCCCCCTTAGCACTTGCCTTTCCCATTGGGCCCTCTTCCTACCCTCACCCCCTGCACTTTTATGTTGCCACTTTACCCCCCCACTTCCTTCCCACCCTATCATTTTTCACTTCCACCCCGACCGTCACTCCCCCCAATCTCCACTCCCCTCCACCCCTGCACTTCTCGTTACTGCACTTGCATGATCCAAATGACACAAGGCCTGTTTTCTCCCTTGCCCCCCCCCCTTTTTGCATTGTGGCACCTTGAAACACCATTTGTTGCATATGCACTTTATAAATACCCAATAAGAAATAAATGCGTTAAATAAAGTGGTCCAGAGAAAAAATCCCTCTGAACATTTTTTGCTGAAATGATTTTTTGCAAACCAGTTACTTTCAAGTCAAAACTGGATACTAGAAACAGGCATTTTGTGCACTTCAGGCAACTGGATACAGTGCAGAGTATACCACTTCCACTTCCTGTTTTTCACTCGTAACTGCACTGGGAATGATGTTTGACGACATCCTCGTGACTGCAAGAAGCTGACCGCATACTTTGGTCAGCTATGTGATCATCAAATTGTTTTTTTTATACTAAAACACAGTTTTTTAATAATCACATTTAGTATAACTATAACTTTATTTTGGTGACCATTTTTTTATTTGTGGGAGGGATGGAAAGTCGTAAATGGAATGCAACCACGATTATGAGTGTTTTTCACTAAACTTTATCAGTAATACTCTTATGCAAATGTCGTTATGCATGTTTTATTTTTAGCTCCAAGAATAATTGGTGGAAAATGTCATCTGATACAGGAACGATGGAGGCACAAAACAAAGCTGCCGTTGGTGTCAGGAAAAAAACAGAAACATCAGCAGAATTAAGTTGGCAGAAAAAAAATGACGCTGCTCCAATTATACCTTCTGTATTGTGTCATTACCTTGCTTTTTCTGGGAGAATAGTAGTTTGGGTGTGCATGGATTTTCTATGTTGTTTTGGAGCAATCATCCAATTTTGTGAGGTGCAATGCATGTTTTAATTAAACATCCCTATGTATGCCTTTGAATTTTTTTTTTTACCCTTTGGGAAATGAGGTCTTCCTGCCAGGTGTTCATTTGTAATCTATGTTCTAAATGTGATCGCTGCCTAAAAGCAGACCACTGTTATTCTTTATGATCACAATCCTTTCAGTTATATACAATTGAATGTGTAGAATTGTGTTTCCTGACATATTATATAATGTTTCATAGAAATACCCATATTATTAGCACCTTCGGTGCGTGCATCCACCAAATTGTCTGCTCCAATCAACAGATGAATCTTACAATCCACGTCCGGGTTCAGAGTAACCTGAGCACTTAAGACATCCTCTGGACATCTTTCCTCCCACTTCCTGTGCTCCCTAATCCCAAGGCATTCCTGACCCTGTTTCCCGGCAGCCCCCACTCACCTGACTTATCACCTTCGCACCACACCCCACACTACACCTATGGCTGCTATGGCAATGGAAGAGGGGATATGTAAGAAGCCCCCCCCTCCATTTCCATGACGCCATGTTAGGTGAGGATGCATTTGTGAGCACACTAGTTCTTTTGATTCCCAGACATGTATAGCTGTTCTCTAGGGATAATTGGTGCACACATTTCCACTGTGCACTCATTTTAGCAGTGCCACTGACTTCAATTGAGATAAGGTGCACTATACAAGAATGATGCTAGTGTAGTGCTAGATGTGTGACTTGACGTTAGGGATGAGTTGGGAGACAGCTCAGCGCAGGTAGTGTAAGCAACTAACAATTAACATTATTAAGTAGTAATATGCCTAATAACTAACCGTAACAAAACTAATACTAGTGGCTTTAGTAATTTAGAATGGGGTTAATTAGGTCATAGCCCAGCTGCAGGCTGGGGGGTGTATGAACTTGAACTGCAACGTTGGCTTAGAAAATGAATGTACAATTTGAAAGCTGAGCTGCAATATACTTGGGGGAAGTGGAAAACAGCAGAACATGCATTAGAAAACACAACTCTTTGTTTAAACAGGAATGCAGAGAAGATGCAGTATGGAGCACATTTATCCTGCCTGGAGAAGAGGGCTGTACAGAGGTCACAATGAAGAAGCAGAAAGAGTTCGGGGAATTAATAGGGTGTTGGCTAAAGGGGAGGTGGTTTTGGTTTGTGCAGGAAAATATAGATAGGGGGATGGAAGCAAAATAGGACTTAAAAGACAGAACAGGGGGACGGGTTGGTGAGAGAAAGATTGGGCGAAAGAAGACGGTGGAGGGATGCATTCGCTGAGCCGGTGACAGTGAAGGAAGAAGGGAGACGGTTGAGTGCTGGCATTGGATAGTGGGAGAGAAACGGCCTGTTTCATAGAAGACATTTTTCTGCGCCTCTGCAAAGTGCTGCTCAGATCCTAGTAAGCATAAGTGACAAAATAAAAGAGAAATACCTAATTAGAAGTTATTTTATTCTAAGTAGTGAACTGTCAGATTAGGCGCAAGATGAAAAAAACATCTCCTCTTCCTGCACCAGAGAACAGATGTTTTACTTTTCTTTGCACAGATAGTCATTTGTTGGAAAGTGGGAGTTTGTATGCCTGACAATGTATCAATTATATTTCAAGGTTGCATATAAAAAAGTGTGTGCTCTGTCAGGTTTACTAAAATAGAAGCCAGTTTTGCTGGGCGCGGAAGAGGAACTATTGTATTGGTGGGAAATTAAGACAGTCTATGCCAATGTACTATGTTTATAAAAAAAAAGTATCCGGTTATGAAAACTGCATTTTGCTAAACTGCATTTAGATTGTTTTATTTTGATTTCTTGCTCATGTTATCTGCATTTGTGTTATTGTGATAATTGAAGATAAAATGCCAGAGAGTGTTAATGTGAATGTCATGTGTTGTCTTTTATAGTGTAGTCTGTTTATTTTGTGATACATGGAGTTTGGAGTCAGGTGCTTCTGAACTTTCAGTGAGAAAACTTAGCATGCTCAGTCTAGCAATGAGTGTATCATTGTCCTAGCCTAAGAGTACCATGTAAAAAAGATATAATACTTAGCCAATTTCCCATGATTTAGCAAATGAAAATCAGAGAGTCACAGGCGTAGATTCCTTACATCATTTTAGTGGAGATGTTGGGGAGAATTTGGCCATTTGTAGTTTGATCATACTGTGTTATACTTGGTGCACTTTAAAATAATGATTTTGTTCTCTTCTATGTGAATTGCTATT
This sequence comes from Ambystoma mexicanum, assembly GCF_040938575.1. NCBI lineage: Eukaryota > Metazoa > Chordata > Amphibia > Caudata > Ambystomatidae > Ambystoma > Ambystoma mexicanum. The sequence continues at coordinate 140,711,051 of NC_090932.1, forward strand.
GTACAGGTAATATTGATTGTGCTGGGACAATCAATATTGTGTGAACATTAGTGCACTACAAAGATGGCAGAAGTTGAGATTGCTGTTACCTCCAACTATGCAGAAACAAAGTTTTATGTGCTGGCAACCTGGACTTCTGACATGATCTCGAGTTGGAGAGAAAGGCTAGTCTCCGACCTAGATAAGGAATCTTCTGAGGCGCTATTTGCAGAAGTAAGTGTTTTACAAAACTGCATGTTAAGGTTTCTTTCAAGCCGATAACTGTCAGGGGCAGACAGATTGTGCAATAGGTTTGGGTGCTTGGTTCGCTTTACCAAAGTTTCTCTGGAAAGGAGCCAAAACAGGCCCGGTCAATTTCAAATTCAACCAGTACGGGCCTAGAGCACAGAGGGATGAGATTAGGGATAGGGAAATATTTCTTTGAGGCACACGTCAAAATTCTGGCTGAGCAAATAGGAAAACTGTGTTCAGTGCAGAAACACCAGCTGAGTGAGGGTGCAGCATGTCACAAGCGTGGCATTGCGCAGAGCAGTGACAAATGACTACTCATCCAGACGTCCTACAATAAAAACACAAATGACCATGATCCACCATCAAATGAGCAAACCACATTGCCTAGTGATTTAGAAGCAAGAAAACAAGTGAGTAATAATGACATAGGAAATTAAAACACACACACAAAGAGAGTGTGGTTCAATTTAAAGTGTAACCAAACCATTCATGTGTGTGAAGATGAGAAAGAAAAAAAAAGAGAAATACAAAGGAAGAACCCAATGAGCAAAGGGTCAGAAGACAATTCAAAAAGAACATGTAACATGACAGTAATGAAATTATAGATGAAAATAGAAAATCAAACTAAAGGGTTTCATTACCTGACAATTCTAACAGTGATCATATCTTCACCGACATGACAATGTTGCAAAGGACAAATATGAATGAGTCCCCAGAGGAGTATTTCGAGCCACAGATGATCTAGGAGGCAGAGCTGACAGGTACAGTACCAGAAATAGGTCAGCATCACACACAAGATGCTGATGTTCTGCAACACAATGCTCATGAGGATACAAAACAATGTTACTCTAGACTGGGGGTAAGACATCCAAGTGATATTGAAAAAGCAGAAGTGGAATGGAGTGAGAACACCGGTGGTCCCGATATAGAAGGGAGGCAATTGATGGCAAAGATCCAAATGTATTCTCAGGACAAAACAATAAATAGAGAAATTAAAAAAGAAATTAGCAAAAAGGGGGGTATAATGTAATTTCATATGTCCCTTTGCTTGGCAAGAATCAAGGCAGGCCTAAAGAAAATGAATCCAGAGATTAGCAACAATTCACCCTTCCTTTGCATACTTGAAGAATGTGAAGAAAAGTATTATGCCCCTGTTACCATTGAAGAGAAATGCAATGTTTTTGCAATGGTGTACAAATGCGCACAGATAAACGTGATGTCAAGGAAACTATTAGACAGCCTAAATGAAGGGGGACCCGCCCAAGATACACTGAGATTGAGACAGATGGAAGGCCTGTGCATAATTTCAAAAGAGAAGAAATACCTGTGGAAGTTGCCACTGAAGTTGACATTAAGGTGGGGAAGCATGGACTGAGACATGAGGTGGTGGTCACACCCATTGAAGAGACCCCATTTCTTCTAGGAACAATTTGCCTTAAGAGACTGTCACTCCTCCTGAATGGGGTGTTGTGGTCTTTGGCCAGAAAGCACTTAAAACTAAAAAAGCGATGATCCAAAATAGCCTCTCTGTGTCCAAACTACATTGTGTGACATGTGGATTGCATTGATAGGCCTCTCTCCCACTATACAGGTCTCTCAAATTTGGCAGGGGCCATGCGTCCTAATTGCATTGTGTGACATGATTGCATTGATAGGCCTCTCTGTGTCCAAATTGCATTGTGTGACATATAGATTGTATTGATGGACCACTCTCCCACTATACTGGTCTCTCAAAATATCTAACAGGGGTCAATCATCCTAATTGCATTGTGTGAAATATAGATTGCATTGATAGGCCTCTGTGTGTCCAAATTGCATTGTATGATATATAGATTGCATTGGCAGACCTCCCCATATCCTAATTGCATGGGGTGTCATACAGATTGAAGGGATGGGCATCTCTCTGTCCAAATTGCATTGTGTGACATGTAGATTGCATGGACCTCTCTCCTACTATACTGGTCTCTCATACTTAGCGGGGGACATGCGTCCTAATTGCATTGTTTGACATATAGATTGCATTAATAGGCCTCTCTCCCTCTATACAGGTGTCTCAAACTTGGCGGGGCCTCTGTGCCCAAATTGCATTGTCTGATCTCCTAAACTGCATTGATAAGCCTCCCTCCCACTATACAGGTGTCTCAAACTTAGCAGGGCCCTGTGCCCAAATTGCATTGTCTGATCTCCAAACTGCATTGATAGTAGGGCCTCTGTGCTCAAATTGCATTGTCTGATCTCCAAACTGCACTGAGATGCCTCTCTCCCACTGTACTGGTGTCTCAAACTTAGCAGGGCCTCCATGCCAAAATTGCACTTTCTGTTCTACAAACTGCATTGATAGGCCTCTCTCCCACTGTACTGGTGTCTCAAACTTAGCAGGGCCTCCATGCCAAAATTGCACTGAGGACCTCCAAACCGCATTGACAGGCCTCTCTCCCACTATACAGGTATCTCAAACCTAGCTTTCTTGCTAATTTAGCTAACTCTCAAGTCACCAGTGAATTAAGGTGGGGGGTCACTCTAACTAGGACTTCTCGCATCACAAGGCGAAAGTCCTAGCTGCGCCCATCCAAGCCAACCTCCAACCAGCAGATACCCTTCCCAACCCAGACAGCCTGCTCACCACAGTGAACCGTGCTCAGGGAGACGGACAGTAAAGAGAGCCACCGATAACACCCAACTTAATAACCCTTACCACCCCCCTTACCCTCCTAGGACAGCGACTGAACGAGTCGCCAAATCCAACCGGAATACCACCTACAGACGGAGCTCAAACTAGTAGCGGACACCCCATCACCCATCAATACACCACAAGACAACTAGACCAAAGCAGAACCAACTAGCCGTAACCAAACAAAGACTAAACAACTCTCAATCTTACAATGCCGTGCAAACGACCCATCCCAAGAAAAAGACGAAGAGATGAAAGAACAAACACTCCAGAACAGCAACTTAGAACAACCACCGTAGATTGGACCCCCATAGACAGGAACACAAACTGAAGCAACTCTGAGAGAAAAGAAAAATCCCTCTACCTAACTCCATACCTCGCAGACAACTGGCCACCACGGCAATCCAACCCAACATTTGAAGCAACAACATCAAACAACCTAACTCAAGCAAGTAGAAGAAGGATGACCAACACAAACAACAAACAGACGACCGACGCAAAACCTAGAAGAACTCTTCAAAGACACTGATACCCCTAATCCGACAGCCCAACAAGTGACTGACTAGGAAGGAAACTTCAACACCGAACAGAAGACGACCTCGACAAAGCCCAAATCAAACAACACCTCCAAACTTCACTGCAATCTAATAAACGCAAGATCTATGTCAAAACACTCAACAGAGATCTTTGACCTATTCGATGACAACGGCATTGACATCCTGTTCATCACAGAAACATGGCTGGATGACAACTACAGAATCACACTCCAAAGCTGCCTTCCGACCGACTTCAAATGCCTACAAATAAACAGAAAAAACAAAAAAGGAGGAGCATCGCTATAGCATTCAAAGAACACCTGAAAATAAAAACTGACGAACCACTCAACATCCTCAACTGCAAAACCATGGTAATGCACCTAACAGCGAGCCCAAAAACCAACATCACATTCATCCTGGTGTACAGACCACCAACATATGATGCAACATTCGTCGATAACTTCATAGAAGCCATCACCAATTTAGCCATCAACCACGGACACCTAATCATCCTGGGGTACTTCAACAACTGGTTTGAAGACAGCCACGCCAACCCCCAAAACTCACTAATTGAACAGCTCAGCACCATGAAAGCACGACAACTAGTCAAAGGAGCAACGCACTCAGCAGGACACACCCTAGACGCAATTTTCACCAAAGAAAAACTCATCACCACGACACCTCCGACACAAATAATGTGGAGCGACCATCTCATCATCCCATTCGTAATCACCCTGCCTACTCAAGCCTACATCCAACATACGAAACTCACAACCACCACCAAAAGAAACTGGAAACATGTCAAAGAAAGCAACCTATTCGAACAACTGGAATTAACGAAACCCACAACTACAGAACTGGAGCTAGAGGACCTAGACTGGAAAGCAGAGATACTGCACAAATGGATTGCGGATACAATGGACAAGATCGCCCCGGAAAAACCATTCACCCCATCAAAAAAAAGAGCAATGGCAAAATGGTTCACCCCACTATTAAACGACATGAAAAAGGAAAACAAAAAGATGGAATTGGAATGGAGGAAAGAATACAACCCAGGGAAAAAAACATTGCACCAGAAACAAATCCAACCCAGGGAAAAAAACATTGCACCAGAAACAAATCCGTGCATACAAGAAGGAAATTAAAAGGCAAAGAGAAGACATTACGATAACAGAATCAACAATGCCACCAGTACACAAAAAGAAATGTTTAGCATCATTGAAGACATGAGAAACCCACCAGGCTGCGATAACACCCCATCCCCCTCAGAAAAACTATGCAACGACCTGGCAGACCACTTAAAAAAAAAAATCAATGACATCCGACAAACCATACAAAAGCGACCAACCAACCACAACACACCACCCAACGAACCTAACACGGAACCATAGCACAAACTCCAAAGCTTTCCTGAAATATCAGCAGAGGCATTCCCAATGCTGGTTAAACGAAGCAAGAAAGCGGGATCGCCCATGGACCCCTGTCCCCCAGGCATCTACAAATCAATCCTCGCGCAAGGATCGCCAGCAGAACACTACAGAAACCTTCTAAATCTATCACTATCAACAGGGACTGTACCAAAGATCTTCAAATCAGCACACATCAAGCCACTCTTGAAAAACACAAGTGGTGATGTAGATGACCTTTCCAACTACAGGCGGATCTCTAACATCCCCTACCCAGCAAAACATCTAGAAACCTACGTATATAAACTAACCCAAGAACACGTAGAAAATCACCACCTGCTGGACCAAGCTCAAATCGGTTTCAGACCAGCGAGAGGAACGGAAAAAGCACTACTATCCATCTGGGATGACCTCAAAACGAATGCAAACTCAAAAACGACCTCAGCCCTTATTCTGCTCGAGCTCTCTGCAGCCTTTGACACAGTTAACCACGACATCCTGACCAAAAGACTAGAAGACATAGGCATAACAAACACAGCACTACGCTGGACGAAATCATTCCTAGCAGACAGAACAGAAACCTTGTGGTTAAAACCTTTCAAATCCTCTCCACGAGTTAACGACTGTGGAGTGCCACAAGGATCCTCACTATCTCCACTATATTTCAACATCTATCAGACTCCGGTCATCAGAATCTTCAAAAAATACAACATTACATGTTACAACTACGCAGATGACACTCAGATCATCTACAAAATCAAAGACACCAATGCCGACCACTCAACCCTAACTGACTGTCTAAAAGAAGTCTTCAACTGGATGGATGCCAACAACCTGAAAATCAACCCAGGAAAGACAGAAATCATGATCGTGTCTAAAGACCGAGAGAACGAAACCACCATCCTATGGCCTACGGCAATGGGAAACGCACCATCACCACCGAAGGTAGTAAAAAATCTGGGAGTCCTAATGGACAACACCCTAAACCTGGAACCACAAATAAATGCAACAGTGAAGAAATGTTTTTTCCTCCTCCACACAGCAAGAAGAATTCTACCTTTCCTCTCCTTCGCGCACAAAACACTCACTATTGTCGCCCTAATCATGTCAAAAATTGACTATGCAAACAGCCTCTACCTTGGAATACCAGAATACCTCATGAAGAAACTGCAACGGATCCAAAATGCAGCAGCAAGACTACTCCTCAAACTATCCAGAAGAGACCACAGCACTCCATCCCTAAAAACACTACACTGACTCCCAGTAAAACACTGCATCACCTTCAAAACAATGTGCATAACGTACAGGGCAATCAGCGGACAAGGAGCAGAATTCCTACAAAAGAAAATAACAGTCTACAAACCAATGAGACTCCTCCGATCAAGCAACGAAATCCTCCTGGAACTCAAACCATACCTTAAGAAAAAACTTGGAGGCACCTCCTTCTACCACTTAGCTGCAAAAACCTGGAACAACATCCCAAAAGAAATAAGAAACACTGAAGATCACCTAAAATTCAGAAAATGACTAAAAACCTGGCTCTTCAACACCACAGACTAAATCTGGAAATCAAAACCAGAAAAAGGATGAATAAACCGGAAAAGACACGGACATACCCGACCCGAGAGGCTAACTCCCACGGCACCTGGACAGGTGACAATGGATAGACTGGAACACAGGTGGCACGCACAGAAACTGAGTCAACTAACCCAGACAATCCCACCAACACTTTCGCCGGCCCCTTAGTTACCGCCAGGCACCACAGTGATGTGGAAGTGTCGAGATATTGGCAATCACCACATTACCTAAGAGGTTGACATTGGCAGGTGCACTGGCCACAGGAGTACGAAGGGAAGATAAGGGAGCAATGAGAGAGCATGTTAGAGGTGGGGGCCAGAGGAGTAAGGAACCTTATATGTCAGTCGGACCCAGATCAGGACAGAGCCACATCAGGGGAGACTAAGCAAGCCGAGCGCCTCAATTCAGGATAGAGACGCAAACTAACCAACCCTACTAACAATTTCCCTTTCTGCAAACACATCTCAAACTCCAAACCAAACACAACCAAAACCTACAGCACAACAAACCGCACAAACTTCACTACATCGCAACAACTAAACAAAAACACACATAGTCTTGCACAACAGTACACGATGACTACCGGACGCAAACACCCCAGGCCCAGCCAACGGACCCACCGGGCTGAGGCCGCCAACAGCACATCACTGCTCTCTTGCACTTTTCCTGCTTCCTCCCACTAACTCAACCTCCCCTCCTTTTCAGAGCCGTCAGAGCGCCAGGGGACCACTCCGGTTGTGATAGTGCGTGGTTCAAATGTCCTTTAACATTAACATTAACAATGTAAAAGAAAGCCACACTATTTCTAGATCAGAGAATGTAGTGGACGTGTATCTTCAGAATGGCTGTGTACCTAGAACCACTGTCATTCTCATGTGCCAGAGTGAAATGCATGGCGAAAAGGAAAGGCAGTCATTAGAGATTCACTTGGACTCCAAGAAAAACTGGCAGACACAGATAGATGAAAACACATTGCGTTGATGAGGACTGTGAACAAAATAGGACTGTGACTGTGAACAAGATATTGCTGCAGAGTCAAGTACATGGATGTCCAGAAATGAGTCAAGCGGTTTTGGCCTTGGAACAGGAAAGGAATTTTGTTAATGAGAAGGTGTTCAAACAAATCCTTGACAGAGAAGAGATACCAAGTTTTAAAATAAAAAAGCAACACATTTTTGGCTTAGAGGCCCCTGAGTTGGGACAAAGAATTGTAGGGAGATGCATGTTGAAATTCACAATAGGTTCCAAAAGCATTTATTTATTTATGTATTTATTGATGTATTGAGCATATTACCTATTGTGTTTCCAGGCACCACAAGGCAAAGTGGGGAGGGAACAATGTGAGTAAATAACAACGGCAACAGTAAATATACAATTGTGGTCCTACTAGGCCTTGTCACATTCGGACGTGCCAGTGCTGTGAAGAGAAGTGCAGGAGATAGGGAATGGACGGTGTGAGGGCGAATGGGTAGGGCAAGTGCTTTTGGGAGCTCGGGAGGCGTGCCAAGGGAGGAGACCACTGGCTAAGTGCTAGGGTGGAGGAATGCCAACGGTGGGATGCACAGTCATCAGGCAGGGGAACTGCAAGGGGAACTGCAAGGGCAGTGCTGAGGGGGGCTGCTGGTGTTGACTGGGTAGACGGTCTGGTAACCTGTGAGATTCATGAAGGACCAGGCCGCCAGTCTCAGCGGTAGTGGGGCGATTAGCAGCAGAGGGAAAGAGGTAGAGGAAAGAATAGTTTTGAGAAGTTTCCAGAACTTAAGGAGGTCCAGATTAAGTCTGAGAGGGGCAGGAGGCTTTTCCAAAGAGAGGCACCAGCCAAAGAGAGAGAACTTCCCCCCACTCTCTGCTTGGAGATGCGTTTGAAAAGCAGAGAATTGGAGTTAGAGGAGCAGAGGGCTCTGGAAAGGAAGTATTGAGGGAGAGAAAGTTGGAGATAGGGTGGTCCAACACCCCAGAAAGCCTTGTGGATTATGCAAAGGGTCTTGAATTTGAACCTCATGGCCACCAGGAGCCAGTGGAGAGATTTTAGGGCTGGATAGATACGGTCCCTGGGCTTGAGGCCAAGGATGAGTCTTGCAGCCCTATTCTGGATTAAATTAAGGGGATGTAGAAAGGAAAGGGTGAGACTGAAGAAGTGGCTATTGCAGTAGTCTAGCCTAGAGATGACCAAAGCCCTGGAGACATTGAGCTTCTGGGGAAAGGTGAGAAAAAGGAGAATGTCCCCATGGAGGCAGCGGGCCTTCTTGGCAAAGTCTACGATGTGAGGGCTGAAGGAGAGAGAGGAGTCGAAGATGACCCCAAGTTCTTTGGCCTCACAGCATGGTGAGGGTGGAGTGTCCAAGGAGGGTGGCTAGAGGGTAGGAAGGAAACAGGACACAGGTGACCCAATGAGAAGGATCTCTGTTTTACTGGCATTAAGGCAGAGGTTGTTAGCCGCATAGCATGTCTGGATGGCTGTCATACAATCAGCGATAAGAGAGGAGGAAGAGGAGGAAGTAGAGGCATGTTTGAAGGAAAGCTATGTGTCATCAGCATAACAATGGAAATGAGGAGAGAAGGAAGAGATCAGGAGAGAAAGAGGCAGGAGATAGATAGTGAAGAGCCAAATCGATACGATAGAGCCCTCGGGATGCCACAGATAGAGAGTGAGATGGTGGAGGAGAAAGGGCCTAGTTGCAGTGCGAAGGGCAGCTAGTGAGGAAGGAGGTCAGCCAATCCAGTGCCCGGTCCGTGATGGCGAGGGTATCATAGAGCGGTTTTATGAGGATAGAATGGTTGACCACGTCAAAGGCAGAGGAGAGATTGAGGAGAATTAGAACAGCAGGTAAGTTAGATTCAAAATTTGCGAGCAAGTCTTCACATGTGTGTTTCCATGCCTCTGGGACATCATAATGTATGGATTGTAAGTGGAACCAAAGCTAAAATCTATCTAGGAAATAATATCATGCACAAAAAGTGTATGGTTTTAGATTTCTTGAATCAAAAGGTTGGTATAGACTGGGTGGAGCAGCACCTGAATTTGAGGACAGTAATCAAGCCTACCATTGTGCACAAATGATGCTAGCTGCAAATGAGCTACAAGTAAAGAAGGATGTTATTATTTCTACTTTCACAAGGCAAATCACTATAGCATTTAAGTACAGAAAGGGACAACAGATGAAAGGGCCCTATGTTTTTGCAAGTCTCAATGAATCCATGAGACAGCAGGTGCTAGATTGTGAACATACACCATTAGTCGAAATTGGGGATGGCCCCATTCGAATACTGGTGACTATTAAAGGGTGCCAAGACAGTCACTTGGAGGAAGGTACAGCATTATGGATGGCAGTGAAGGAATCACAGTACATGATGATCTAAATAACACAGTTATTAGAAACATCACTGAAAGCTATGTCACTTCACAAGATGAATTGCCTGAGTCCTTAGATTCTAAACTAAATGGAATTTTCAGGATTCAGGCTGCATATCCTTATGAACCAAAGGATGTGATTTGTTGTCATGAGGATGATTGCATCCTGTTTTAGCGGTATGAACATGAGGAGGAAAACAGCAAATTGAAGTAAAGACTGAAATGCCAAGATATTTGAGGGTGGTGTCTCCAAAGCGGATGCTGCCACACAGAAGAAAGCACTGAAGTTCCTCCTTTAGAAGATTTCCCAGAATTTTCTAAGATGGTAGATGAGCAAATTCAAGCCACAGATGAGTGCACCAATGAAGAGGAGAAAGATTAATTGAGAACAATATTCATGGAATTCAAAGATGTATTTGGCAAAAACGCCTTTGATTGTGGACTCACTGATTAACATGTTGCTACACTGCCAGAAGGGTATGGCAGGGAGTCTGTATTTCTGCGACAATATAGGCTGCATTTGGGCTGGTTGGTGTCCCTGGCAGAAATAATTACAAATTTAGAGTCCAGAGGAATCATTAGACCTATTCAGAGTACCTAAAAAATGCCTATATCAGGTTTGCTAATGCCCAATGGTCAACATCATTTGCGTGCAAACTTGAGAGTACTAAATAAGATGGTACCTGTGTCAAGGTGGCCTCTTCCATTTATTGATCAGGGCCTTGTGCAGATTCAAAGGTCACAGATATTTATCACTTTGGAACTTCCAGCAGGGTATTGTTATGTGCCCTTAGCCAAAGATATACAAAATATGTTTGTCTTTTTGTTTGGTTGACTATAGTATGCATTGAATCTTACTTCTTTCGGGTATATCAATAATGGGGGTCAGTTTAGGATATTTATGAACAAAGCACTCCCAGATGCAGCCGAGAGAGGAACTGTGATCTATGTGGATGATGTCCTGATAAAAAACAAAGACATAAAAAGCCACTCCAATGAAATTAGACTGGGGCAAAGGTGTCATTACAGAAAGCACAATGGCCCAGGGAAAGGCTAAACCTTTTGGGACATGAATTGACAGAGCAAGGATTAAACCCGCAAAAGAAAAAAGGTTGAAACCATCCAAAAATTCAAAGATCCCACAAATTTGAAAGGCTTGAAGAGTTTATAAGGGAGACAGGGTACAGCAGAAAATTCATTGAAGCATATGCCAACATTACACAACCATTGACCAAGCTATTAAAACAGAGGGGGCCCTGGAAATTGAAAAAGGAACAAGGTGAGGCATTACCCAAGTTGAAAGATCATCTAAGAAAAGCCCCATGTCTAGCTTATCCCAAGAAGAACCAATATTTATTCATAGAAATAGGGTTCACATGTCAGTGTATGTCAGCAGATTTATATCAAAAGCATGATTCAAACAACAAAATCATTGCATTTACTAGAAAAGCATTGTCACAGGTAGAAACAAGATGTTGTGAATGTGAAAAGCACTGCTGACCACAGTTAGATGTTTACAGCATTTCCGCCCCATGATTCAAGGGGAGCGTGTAGTTTTTGAAACAAATCACCAGCCTCTGCAATTTTTGCAGAGTAAAAGAACCAGATTAGTGAATTTAGCTTAGTCAATAACCAGATTATGGGCATTGTTGTTGCAGGGATTCCCAGTGGAAGTTAGATATGGACGGAATAAAAAGAGTCTGGTGGTCCAAGGGCTGGCAAATTTACATGACTGTTCAGCAGTGAGTGCTACTGATGACACAGAGTTAGCAACACATCTGGTCGAATTTGAACAATCCCCAAACAAGGCCTTCAATGAAGAAATGTGTAAGGATCTCCCAACTGTGTATGTAGATGGATGTGCATATCACGTGATGTGTTATTCTGAAAAATAATTGGTGGCCAGAATAGGGAAATTGTGGCTCAGAAGTGGCGGTGTTCCAAGAGTGAGCATGAACCTACGTTCCAAAAGCAGTCAAGTTGCAGAGTTGGCTGCCATCTATAAGGCAATATCTACAGCCATCAAAAATAAATGTAAATAAATAGTTTTAGTTACTGAGTCTGATTAGGCCCTGAACAGTTTTGTAAAGTACTTACTGGTGTGGCGGTTGAGAGGAATGGTCACATATAACAAGAAGCCACTCATTCCTGGAAAACTGATTCAGGCCATTGATAAGCTTGTTTCAGAGAATGACATGATCATTCACTGGAGAAAAATAAGAGGCCATCTGAAAACACCAGGGGAAGACAAAGAGGGGAATGACAAAGCAGATCAGTTAGCCAAGATTGGGACAGCGATGGGGGAATGATTTCCTGTTGAGCACCTGCTTAATGAAGGACTCTGTTGAAGAAGCACTGTCATGCATGAAAAGGACTATGTTAATGTTAATGTTAAAGGATATTTGTACCGTGCACTATCACCACCGGAGTGATCTTCTGGTGCTCTGGCAGATCTGAAAAGGAAAGGAGGTGGGGGTGAGTTAGTGTGACCGAATGGGAAAAGTGCAAGAGAGCAGTGATGTGTTGTTGACAGCTTCAATTTGGTTAGCATCATTCGCTGAGCTTAGGTGTGTTTTTCGGTCGGTAGCCGTCGTGTTCTGTTGTGCGGAGCTATGTGTGATTTGTTTTGTTGTTGCGGTCTAGTGAAGTTTGTGCAGTTTGCTGTGCTTTAGGGTTGTGGTTGTGTTTGGTTAGAGTTTGAGAGGTGTATGCAGAGGGGTGAGATTGTAAGTGGGTTGGTTATTGGCCTTGCTATCTAGATCTGGTACTTGTGAATTTCCAAGTTCTTTCTAGATGAAGCATGTGACAATCTCCCCCTTTCTATCTAGATCCGGCACTTGCTAACATTCATAATCCTGTCTAGAAGCGATGCAAGCCAATATTTATAATCCTGTCTAGAAGTGATGCAAGTTAATACTCACAATTCCATCTAAATGTGGCAATGGATAGTACTCATAATTCTATCTAAATGCGGCAGTGGTTAATATTTGCTAGTCTATCTAAATGTGGCAGTTGCTAATATTCACAATCCTGTCTAGATGTGATGCAAGCCAGCATTTACAAACTTGTCTAGATGTGACACAGGCTGATATGCTATATAGAACAATGAAGGCTATGATGAAGGCGAAGAGCTATGACCAAGCAGAAGGGTTTTGCAACAGGACTGTGATGAAGGTAAAGGACTGTGAGGGACTGTGATGAAAGTGAATGAATGTTATTAAGTAAACATACTGTAATGAAGGAGGAATGTCATGCAAGACTGTGTAGAAGGAACATGAGTGTGATGAATTAAAATGACTATGATGAAGCAGAGGGACTGCGGATGAAGGACTATGATGATGGGGAAGATCCGTGATGAAGAACTGTGCTGAAAGAGATAGACTCTGTTGAAAGATAAAGCCTGTGATGAACAGTAAATTTGGTGATGAAAGATTGTGTTGTGATGAGGGGAAGAAAGTGATGAGGCGTCAATGCTGTGGTGAACTGGAAGGGCACTAATAAAGAAGAAAGTTTGAGAAGAAGGTGAAGGTCTGTGCCAAACAAAATTGCCTTTTACAAAGGGGAAGGAATCTGATGAAGAAGGATTAAGGAGAGTGAAGAAGAGGATATGTGATGAAAGAGTAACACAGCAGGACAGTTTGAAAGATGGACTGCGATAAAGGAGAATAACTGATGAAGGACAGAAAGTGATGAAGAAGAATATTGACAACAAACAAAAAATACTTCCATGATTGAGGTGGACTGTCATGAAAGACTTTGGTAAAAGTGAAGGACTATAATGAAGAACTATCAAAAGGGAGTAATATGACAAAGAACTGTGATGATGAACAATTTTGATGAAGGGGAAGGACAGAGGACAATTGAGCAATGTGAGGAAGCAGAAGGACTAATAAGGAGAAGTACAGTGTGGACTAATGATGGGGATAAAGGAAAAGACGGCTATATAGGAGAAGGTCTGTGATTAAGGAAAGAGACATAGGGCTGTGAAAAATTAGACGATTTGTAAAGATGGACTCTGGTGAATGACAAGTACTGTTACAAAGGTTACCATCAGCAAATGAGGACTGTGATGTTACAGAAGTACTATGCTGAAGACGATGGCATGTTAAGAAACTGTGTTGGAGGAAGGATTGTGATGAAGGAATTGAAGGAGGTATTGTGATGGAGGAGAACTGTGATGAAGGACTGTGATGAAGGTGAATTACTGTGATGATGGAGAAGTGTTCTCATGAAGAGAAGGACTAAGATGTAAGATGAAGACTTTGATGGAGGTGAAGGGCTAATGCAAAGCAGAAACAATGAAATAGAACTGCAATGAAAGAGGAGTAGAATGGAAGTCAGTGAAGAAGAACAATCAATGTGATGCAGTTAAATCGAACATGATGAAGCAGGTTATCTTTGGTGCAAGATTGATGAAGGAGAAAGTCTGTGATGGAAGGAATGGACTCAAATAAAGAAAACATGACTAACCATTGTGATGAAAGAATAGACTGTGATGAAAGAGATAGACTATGAAAAAGTAGATAGACTTTAATGAAAGAAAAGGACTGTGAAGAGGGAGAAAAACTCTGACAAGGATTGAGATTGAGCATGGCTGTGACCAAGTAGAAGATGTGTGATGAATGACTGATGGACGAGAAGGACTATGTGGAGCAAGGATGAAGGAGAAGGCGTGATGGAGCACAATGGTTGTGATAAAGGAGAGGATTGTGATGAGGATTGTAATAAAAGAGAACAATTATAAGAAAGGAGAAGGTCTGTGATGAGGAACAGTGACAATGAGGCACTGTCTACGAACAAGGACTTTGTAGAATGACATGCACTGGAACAAAGGAGGAGTCTGACGAATCAAAATGACTATGACAAAGGAGAAGGATTGTTTTGAAGGATAAGGATTGTGATGAAGGAATGTTGTGAATAAGGACTGTGATGTAGAAAGTCTATGGCAATACATGATTGTGGTGATAGAGGACTATGTATATTGAGGTTTGTGACAGAGGAATGTGACCAAGGAGAATGATAGTGATGAAGAGGAATAAATATGATGAATTAAAAGGAATATTATGATAAAAGAAAAACCATGATAAAGGTCAAGGACTATGACATAAAGGAACGATGATAAAGGATGATGGTGATGAAGAAAAAGAACTGTGATGGACTATGAGGATAGGCGTAACTGTAAGGATGGAAAAGGACTGTGACATAGGAGCACTGAGATGAAGGGTAGTGCTGAGGAAGGAGTATGATGAAGGAAAAGGGCTTTGGAAAAGGATAAATACTGTGGCAAATGTGAAGGGCTGCAATGAAGGGATATGATGAAGGCAATGCACTTGGATAAAAGACTGAAGGAAAAGAGCTATGATGAAAGACTGATGAAAGAGAAGGAATCCGCCAAACTGAAGACTTAACGGCCTTCCGCAAACTACTGAAAACCTGGCTCTTCCCCTAAAACTAACCAGCAATCTGACCGGAAGCAAGAAATGTACAACTAAATAAATAAATAAATAAATAAATAAATAAATAAAATCGAATGTAAACCATAAGACAAACAATACCAAATGAATAGTGTAGATCAAAACAGTGAAGTGGATAATATGAATAAATCATCAGAAAACTAGGAGATCTAGATGGACGCTTTGACCAGACGAAAGTGTTAGAGTGAATGAGGATATAGAGGGGACGAGCGAAGAGGGCGGATGAACGTCGAGAACGGACGAACATGGAGAGCTGACGAACGTGGAAATCGGATGAGTATGGAGAGCAGATGAGTGTGGAGCGTGGAGAGCGAATGAGCGTGGAGAGCGGATGAGTGTGGAGAGCGGATGAGTGTGGAGAGCGGATGAGTGTGGAGAGCGGATGAGTGTGGAGAGCGGATGAGTGTGGAGAACGCTGGGTAGACTGGAATGCATGCACAAGAAAGACAGGAGGGCACACTTATGGAACACATGAGAGCATGCGTGAGGCACACTGGAGAAGAATAGGTCAAGCAAGCATGAATGTGTAGTACAATCCCGAACGCCTGAAATGAACAAAATGAATAGAACAGACCTGCCCGCTCGGAACTGCGTGACATACATAATATGGTTTGGAATGCAGTGAACATTTGAAAGAGTACTTATCATAACACACCTCACGCCTACTCTCTCCCTTACATCACCACTCAACTAGAACACAGAGATACTATGACACCATTCGGTATAACTGTTCTCATATCTACATCTCCTGCTCACTCCACAACACTCTAAGTAAACACTGCTGGTTTCACACCCCCCAGCCAGGCGTTCTCCTCAGGCCTAACGCAGCCACACTCGTCCTGGATAAAGCCAGCCAGAGCGAACACATACTCCTGATCTCTCAACCACCACACCTACCGCTAAAAAGCAGCTACCACCTGAATTCCGCACCAGCTGCACACATACCTGGTGCACACACGCACTTTTGACTCTCTCTCCTCTCTCTACTGACCCGAACGGTTCCCGAGGGCGTTCAACCTACCAGCGCCTTCAGACCATACCAATGGTATATAAGGCGCTATATAAATGCAAAATAACATAACATAACATAACATAACAAGAAGGAGGAGGAGTGTGTTGAACGAGAATAGCTGTGGTGAAGGAGTGATAAATAAGAAGGGTTGTGACAAAAGACTGATGAAGGACGAGGACAGTGACAAAGAAGATATTTTGGGACAAATAACTTGCAATGGAGAATTAATGATGAAGGACTGTGATGAACGGGTTGTGATGAAAGAGAAAATACTGTGATGAAGGAGAAGGACTACAATAAATGAAAAGGACTATGATGAAGGAAGACTGTGTCAAAGGCTAAGGAAGGTATATAACAAAGGATCTTAACAGAAGAGAGGGATTGGTATACAGGAGAAGGATGTGGTGAGGAAGGACTATGTAAAATGACTATGAAGCAGGAGAAGAAGTGTGATGACAAAGTGTGATTGAGCATGACAAAAGAGAAGGTCTTTGATGGAGGCTTACGGCAGTGAAGGAAAATGACTGTGATGAAGAAGAAGGACTATTACAAAGGAGAATTTTAACACAGAACGAGGGACGATCATGGAGGAGCAAGTCTATGATGGAGAGGCAAAGGAACATGACTGAGGCAAGGACTTTGGAGGAGGACTGATGAAGGAACTGGAGTGTGATAAAGAAAACCCTTAAAGGACAAAGGATAAGGACTGTAATGACTCACTGTGACAAATGATAAAATCCTTACCGCCTTACTACGAGGTCCCTTTGCGGGTTGGGGAATTTAACACCTGCTTTTTGCAGGCGTTAAAAACCAACCCGCTAAGGGACCAGTGGAGCTAATTATGGTACCGCAATTTGCGTTACCGTAATTAGCGCCTTCCCCATTCCCATAGAGCCCTATGGGGCAAAAATGGGAATGGGGAAGGGCAATGGTGGAAGGGGGAATTACCGCCCCACCAACCTTGGAATGGGGCGGTAATTCCCCTTTCCACCAAGGCGGTGCTGGTATTTTACTGGCATGAACCATGGCGCTAATAGCGCCATGGTTCACCGCCATCCGTGTAATGAGGCCCAATGACTTTGATAGCAGAGAAGGTGGTATGACAAAGGAGAACAATAATGCCGGAGAAGGCATGAACGTGGTGAATGACTGTGATGAAGGACAATGATGAAGGTGCATTGGTGTACATCACCCTTTCTCCTCTCTCCTCTCTGTATCAATGTTTCTTCACATGGTGTCACTTATATGTGCTAAAACGGCAAGATGGAATGATCCTACTAAGAATTAATGCCTTACAACCAGGAAGGCAAAATAGCCTGAAATGCAATTTACCCATACATCAAACCTACAGACCAAATACACAGGAATGATCTGTCAACGTTGGCTTTGCAGAATTTCAGCCACAATGAATAAACAATTATTATCAAAATGATCTTAGAAACCGTCACAGTTTGAAAAATGAATAAAGAAAGAACCTAGGACAATGTGCATTCAGAGTATTACCATCCTGTATACCTGATCAATTTTGGGGCAAGGTTTTGTGGAAATATAAATTTGCAAAAACTAAGTAATTGGATGCTGTCCAAAAGGAACATTAGATCAGTGCCTGTATTTCAACGAAGTATATGTATGTCAAAGGGAATGCAGTCCAAAGGTTTGATGTTGCAAGTGTTCCAGGCGGCAGCCTGTACTTTCTGTGCTTTTGTGGATATGCTTAAGCATCAGTAGGTTTAAACTGTTTGTCAGTGTGTAGTAGTAGGTCATAGGTCAGAAAACAGAAGGATGTCTGGTGTGCAATAGAACATGCTACATTTCGGGGGTTGGGTAGCGCGAGTCTGATGTTGACCGCTAGGGTAAAGGTGTGCAGGTTTTGACAATGTTGTGATCTTGATAAGTAGTTGATGGTCAGTAGAATGAAGTCCAAGCCAGTGCAACAGTTTAACAGGTCAGCACAATGAAGTCATCACATAAAATGGCACTGCAATATACCAAGCAATACCGAAGAAAGACTTTGCTTTATATGGTACCACTCTCCTGCATTAGGGAGTGACAGTCAGTTTTTAAGTGTGTTATCTGAAATCCTGCCCAGGGAAGGGAGGTGTCTTTGTGGTCATCGTGGTAACTAGCACTATGTCCACATAGTAGGGTGACCAGATTTAAAAAGTTAAAAGCCCCCGGACAGAGCAACTAACATAAAAGTAAAAAGTAGAATCAACTCTTGAAAGTGGCTGTCGAGGCACTACACTTCATTAGCGTTTGGAGGAGAAGGGGGTTTCAGTGTTACTGTACAAAGAAACACATATTATAATTATTTTATCCTAAACTAACACTATCTTAAGCTGTACAATTCAGCATTTCCTCTATGTGAAATTGTGCATTCCTGCATTCCTGCGTGTCAGCTATGAAGAATTACTATTAAAAAAAACCAGGACCACTGCAATTTTCAATGGGAACATAATCTTGAGAAAGGGGGACAGAACACCAAATACCTTGACAGTCCCGGTAAAAACGGGACGTCTAGTCACCCTACCATAAAGGCTATAGCTATCCATAACAGGAAGGCAAAGCCAACAACTCAGCAGTCTGGCCTCGGGGTGAATGATTCTAATGGGCTCCTCGGCCACGCACTGGCTCGTGGTGTACAGTTTTCGCCACACTTAGCAGGTCATGTGATGGGCAGGACGGCTGCTGTAAACCAACCTACAGCAGAGTGCCCGATGCAACGGTTGCTGGTCCTTTAATGCATACGTCTCATGGAATAGCGTCCTGCTGAGGCTGAGGGACATTGGGCCCATCAAAGTTTCTGGGCCCACTGACCTTATGATGTAAGTTATTGAACGAGGAAAAGGGTGCTTTATTTCCCAGAAGTCCTTTCAAGTAATGCAGCAATGTATGTCTTCAGGAAAGGGATGCTTTCCAACTCGGGACAAGTAAACAGGTATCTATGTTGATCTTAAAATGTGTGTTCATCCGCAAAATAGAGCTAAAAACCCTGGGAATTTCCTGTGCGATATTTACTCTGTCACAGTCTGTTTATTGTTAATTGGGAAAGAGGAGGCCGAGCATTTAAATCCACAGCCTGAGGCCGTCTGCGCCCTTTAAGCTGCACCAACCTTACAACGCATGACTGGCCCTGTAAGGCATCTTTGTCTGCTTCTCGGATGTGCTATCCTTCCCCCCTCGCCCCCACGTTGCTGTGTTTAATTACTAATATGTACATAAAAGATCTTTCGCTTGTGAAATGTGGGCAATATTCCCCATGTTTACTGCAAGTATCTCTTGCAGAACTCCCAGTCATGTTTACACAGAGAGCCATAATACTGCACGCCAGCCACAAGGGCACTAAAGTCGCATAGAACACATTTCGAAAACACTCCAGCGGGCTCTCTCATAGAGCAGCATATTCGGGGTTAAAGGTTATGTGCAGGTTTTCAAAAACATCTATGACATTGAAAAGGTGTCTTTGTTAATATGCATGTTCGTATAAACGACACACAGCGTTCAACTAGGGTAATGCCACTGACATTTAAAAGCTGGAAATGCATATTTTCTGTGAGATAATAGCTCCTCCAAGCTCTTAGTAAAATTTTAGTCTCATGAACTGTGCACTAGTCTATGATTAACAGACTAATACACACAGGTGTCCATTCTGGCAGAGGAGCACTTTGTACGTCGTTTTTTCCAGTGTAAACTGGAGTAATTAGCCCCTCTCCTGTTTCCTTATGCATATGTGATTCAATGGATGTACTAACTGGTAACAAGGCCGTTGTCCCACAATTTGGGAATCTACAATGACCAATCTTGGTCTGCGCTGACCACACAGTTCTTGCAAGAACTCCTCCAGCATTGCAAACTCTCATTGATGCAGACAGGGAATTCATGAATAGTTTGGATTTGGGCGATAAGGTGCCTAATACTGCCGCTGCAGGGTGTCAAACTGACACCAGGAGAAAGTGGGATGGATCCTGTGCCTTCTGTGGAAATGGTGAGTTTTTAAGGCTAACTGGTGCTTGTGGTTGTCTTGGCTGGTCTTTGTCATCTACCCTGAAGGGGGCTTTGCATTGTACAAAGCAATCAATTAAAATGGTACAGGCATTAGGAGAGATATTTCTCTTTGTTAAAATGTATACATACCACCCAATTGCAATGATGCTGAGGGTGTATATTCATAAGGTTAAAGCAATTGCAAAATATGTGGCAGTGTTATGGAGATATAACAAATTCAGGAAACACATTTTTGAAATACACTTTTGTGGCTCACCATTTCAGCTGCAAACTGCTACTCTACAGTCAGGATGCGGCACAATGAGGAAGAGACTTTAACTCGCTGCGTTCTTGCCCATCATCGGAGGTTATTACATGTCACTGCCATGGCTGTCTTATAAAACATCATCTTTTGCAGATGATCAATGCCATACATCTCTTTTTGAAAAGCCTGCCCTTATCAATAATCAATACGTCTCCACTTTTAAGGCAAGACTGTCAGAGACTATTTCACTGGGTAGAGAACTCGGAGAAATGATGAAACCTTCTACCAGAGCCTTTTGATTTGAGTTAGTAATTCAATTCAGATTATTTACTTTGGTCTAAGCACATTCGATTACAAGAGTCTGCTTTATTGTTTTATCGCACAATAACAGCCAAGTGTTCGCAGGTATCACCCTCGGAGGCAGACTGCATGCTATGCAAAGCTACACGTGAGGATGTATTGCATTTCCTGTTCTTTTGTCCTGCTTACACCAGGATTCACAGGCATACGTTGGTCCCCTTATTAAGGAATCTGAATGTTACACAGTGCAGAACGCCTATGCATTATATTTCAATGGCTGATACTCTTCTGGTAGAATGAGCCTAGGTAAAATGACTATGATATCTTATTAAAAGGCATCCTTCAAATTAAGAAATAATATGCTGAAAGAATCCTAGGTTTTTTGGAATTTGTTTTAACGTTTTATACGTATTCCTATTTTGTTTGAAGTTTTATGGTTGAATATTCCGAAACAAACCTTATTGTTTCCGAAATTGTATTTCTAAATGAAATTGGTCTTCAGGTTAAACAGTGATGAGGGGTGTAGGTCCGCTATAATTATTATGGATTTTATAACACAAGTTACATAATTCATATTTTGCATCAATGAAATGTTCTAAGCATACAATATTTTTCTAGTTCCAACACAATGTTACGTGCTAAGGACAGGCGAGAAGAATGAGGTGGCGCAACAGAGTAAAAGAAACATATACCAATACTCCTAACAATTGACGCACGCAGGTTTCAATGTTACAATACCTTTGGTTCATTCTTAAAGAAAGAATCAGGGCCTCATTACCCGGTAGGCGGTGAGCCATGGCGCTATTAGCTATTAGCGCCATGGCTCATGCCGGTAAAATACCGGCACCGCCTTGGCGGAAAGGGGATTTACCGCCCCATTCCAAGGTTGGAGGGGCGGTAAATCCCCCTTCCGCCATTGCCCTTCCCCATTCCCATTTCTGCCCCATAGGGCTCTATGGGAATGGGGAAGGCGCTAATTACGGCACCGCAATTTTGCGGTGCCGTAATTAGCTCCGAGGTCCCTTAGTGGGTTGGATTTTAACACCTGCAAAAAGCAGGCGTTAAATCCCCCAACCCGCAAAGGGACCTCGTAGTAAGGCGGTAGGAATTTACCAGTACCGGTATTTTACCGGTACCGGTAAATCCCTACCGCCATCTGTGTAATGAGGCCCTAAATGTATTTGTTAATTTTTCAGGCGTACAAAGAAGCTGGCATGTATTAGTGACCGACAAAAAAAGTGATGGGTGGAAGGTTTTGAATGAATCTGAACCACTAGCACTGCACTGGGTAACCTTCCACACCACAGTTTTTTAGCCTGTCTGCACAATTGCAAAGGGGGTCCAGCCATTAACAAATCTGTCAGGTACTGCCACCAACAGTAGCAGCCCAGCCCAAACTGATAGACCAGACCCCCCTGCATAGAAACACAAGCAACCCTAGACCTATAGCACAGCGAGCAAGGGACCCATGTCTGGGCATACCCTCTCTCACATGGGGAGACCAACTGTAAACAAAAAAGTGATGAGAGGAAGGTTTTGAATTAATCTGAACCACTGGCTTTCCATTGGACAACCTTCCACAGCACTGTTTTTTAGCCTGTCTGTGCCGTTGCCAAAGGAGTCCAACCATATGCAAATCAATCAGGTACTGCCACCAATGGGAACACCCCAGCTTGAACTGATAGGCCAGGTCCCCTCTGCACTGAAACACAGGCAAACCCAGACATGTTTCGGCCTTGTTGGGACTCATCTGTGAGGTACAGCTTGTTTCCCTATGGCACAGCGAGCAAGGGACCCACGTCTGGGCATAACCTCTCTCACATAGGAGACAAACTATAACCAAAAAGGTGATGGATGGAAGCTTTTGAATTAATCTGAACTCTGACACTGCTCTGCGCATCCTTCCACACAAATGTTTTTTAGACCGTCTGTGCCATTGCAAAAAGAGTCCAGCCCGAATCATGTCTGGGGATGTTTGTAGTCTGGTGCAGAAGGGATGTGCGCTATCAGTGCAGTTGGACTGCCCCTTTTGGGGTAGGACGAAGCCTGATTTGCATAAAGTCTTTCCCCCTCCGTTTTGTCTTCAATACCTTCAAGCCATCAATTTTTGGTTTTGCTTTATGTATTAGTGACTCTGCAGTTCAGACATTACAAATGCAAACTCTCTAATTTCCCACCTTTGAAGCAGGTAAATTCAAATCTCCAGACCACACAAAATAGCATTCTGACCACCCTATCTGCCTTACCTCTTAAGAAGCGTGGCAGGCACGTTTAGTATTAGACAATTCCTGTGTAGATTCTGTCCAACGCTGTTGCTGAATGGGTGACGTTGCTGGAACATTATACACAGCTATTCGGTGCATCACACAACATTGCTAAACTCCCAGAGTATGCTGCTGTCTCTATATCACATGCCATATCACATGCCGTACAAGTCTGTATGAAAAACCACTAACAGGCATTCATTATTTCTGGTTATTGCTTTCTTTTTGGAAAGCCGCAATAAGAGATGATCGGTCATCGGTCTTAACTGAGGGTTTGAGTGCTAGAGACTCTCATCGACTGGATTTGGAATAAGTGCGCTACCGTGGCAGACCACAGATTTTTCAGACAGCATCACTTGCATGTTGTGCGAGTGCGTGTGAAGTCAAGTGGTGACCGATAAATGTCAGTGACGAAGTGTAACCAGTCATCTGGGGCCATAGGGCATGGCTTCTATGATCACTATGGTTGTTCCATGTTTTTCTATCAAGGTTCACAACACTTATTAAGAACATATTTCCTTATTGTATGTTCTCGTCAATAGGCCAATTAATAGATTGTTAATAAGATTCAATTACTTTCACAATGCTCTGTACAGTGCCTGAGGAGTCCTCATTCCTCCTCATGTTGTGCTGCTTCTCAGTGACATAGGTATATGTTGAAAAGCTATCTAGAGCTCTTGAAGGTCGTCTGGCATTCGCCCTTTTACCTTTTAAATTGATTGGGGTGGTAATCTCCCATGCTTTCAGGTATATTTCAGACCTTTTTCAATACTGACCCATTTCAGGCCTAAACTTATTACATTTTTTTTGTATAGCACGAACATAGCCGACAAGAGCATCAGAGCACTTCACAATAAAACCATACACACAACTTTACAGTTAATAATCACAAACAGTTAAAACACAATACAGCTATCCATATCATTTTACCCAGCCTAGAATTCATTACACAGGATCCCTCTCGCTAAAACCATATTTAGATTGTACAAGACAAGTAATGAACATTCTCTGAAACACGTAAAACAAAGATTCTAACAACACACAGCTAAGTCCCTAAAAATCTAAAAAGCATGAGCCCAAACTCAGGGGTTTACCCTCTTTCTAAACTTGAGATAATCCTTGGCCACGCAAAGATCTTTTGGCAGGGGATCACAAAGTTTCACAAGTCCCCCTGAAAAACACCTATTCAATGTAAAAGTAGGTTTAAAACTTGGTACCTCGAGCAGCAGACACTCACGTCTATGTAGCCCTCTTAGAGCCCCTGAGGTGTGCAATTTCTGGGATAAATACTCAGGCGAGGGGAGATGAAGTGTTTTATATGCAATACAGATCCATTTAAATATGATCCTGAATTCAACATTCAGTCAATGGAGGTTCTTTAAGCGAGGAAACATATTGTTAACATTCCTTTCACAACAAACTAAGCAGATGGCTCCATTAAAACTGACTTCAGAGGAATACATTTAGTTTTAGGGAGCCATGTTATGATTGGTTATTTATAATGCGCTTAATAGCCAGAGGTTTCTAAGCGTGGACCCAGGGATTGAACCTATGTGTTGCTCTGCATCATCTTGCTTCCAAGGCGAGCGTGTTGCCCCTGAGCTATCCTCCTGGGACTAAATCCCGTTACCACAGAACTTCCGATTTTAATCCGTGAAAGGACTAAAGATTGTACTAAAGAACAAAAATGGGACTTTGGGATAAAAGGCTTCATTGATGTTAAAGAAAATACAAGAACATTGGCTGATGTCACCAATGCATTTATATGAGGGACGAAAGAGAGCTGGCCATTCAGAGTAAAGCCTAACAATTTTGCTGAAGTTGCCAACTGGAAAGAGGCACCAAAAATCTTTGCTTCATGAAACTTCTTTATAAATGATAGATTAGGCTTTGCATGTGAAAATAAAAATAGAAAATACAGTTTCTAGTGTTTTTAATTTAATGAACTTTGAAGTCCTTAAACTTTCAATATCCTGCAAGCAATCACCCAACCTCATTAAATGTCCAGTCAATGATAACTTCAAATAAAGTTGAGTATCATTGGCCTATTGGTGCATACAAAAGTTATCTTTGGCTATAATGTCGCCAAGTGACCCCATATAAAGATTACAAATGCTGGGTGATAAAACGGAGCCCTGAAGGACTCCAAAAGGCACAGGTCTAGGGGTTGAACAATCTTGATCAATTTAAATTATTTGAAGCTCCTTTCTTAAGAAGGAATCAGTCAATTTCAATTCTGTATCCTTGATGCCCATTCTCTGTTTCAGTGTATCAAGAAGGATCTCCTGATTGATACTGTCAAAGGCCATTGATGAATCTAATAATACCTACACACATCAGCCCCAGCATCTAAAATCTTCAGGACATCATCTAAGATTTGAAATGTGGTTGTTTCTGTGCTGCACCCCTCTCGAAATTCTGACTGGGAGGAGGCTAATAAATCTTGCTTTCGTATCCACTCATTGAACTGTAAAGAGGTAATTCATAGAATTTCGCAGAAAAGTGTCTCAAGCGGCTGGCGCAGAGTGTTCGCGTGCGATTGTCTGCGCCAGGCACGTGCGCTAAAACCGATTTCCGCGCACAACGTATTCATGGATTTTAGGCTCCCAAACCAGCCGTGGCGCAGAGAATCGCAGCGACCCTGCAGCAGCGCCAGTAACGCCCCCAAGAATGCCCTCGCGCAAGGAAAAGCCATCAAAATCGCTAAATCATTTCAAAGGGCTGCGCTAACCCTGGACCAGTTCACCGGGCTGGCAAACAGCAAACGCCAAGCGGGGAACGTGTATATCAGGGGTGCGCGGGAAGTTCCACACGCGATTGGCCCCGTGCAAGCAGGGTACGTGTATTCCATGGGTGCGCGGGAAGTTCCACACGCGATTTCAGCAGGGTATGTGTATTCCAGGGGTGCGCGGGAAGTTCCACACGCGATTTCAGCAGGGTACGTGTATTTCAGGGGTGCGCGGGAAGTTCCACACGCGATTGGCCCCGTGCAAGCAGGGTACGTGTATTCCATGGGTGCGCGGGAAGTTCCACACGCGATTTCAGCAGGGTACGTGTATTCCATGGGTGCGCGGGAAGTTCCACATGCGATTTCAGCAGGGTACGTGTATTCCAGGGGTGCGCGGGAAGTTCCACACGCGATTCCAGCAGGGTACGTGTATTTCAGGGGTGCGCGGGAAGTTCCACACGCGATTTCAGCAGGGTACGTGTATTTCAGGGGTGCGCGGGAAGTTCCACACACGATTGGCCCAGTGCGAGCAGGGTACGTGTATTCCATGGGTGCGCGGGAAGTTCCACACGTGATTTCAGCAGGGTACGTGTATTTCAGGGGTGCGCGGGAAGTTCCACACGCGATTTCAGCAGGGTATGTGTATTTCAGGGGTTCTGGGGAGTACTACAAGTGAATTGGCCGTGTGGGTCCTCCCAGGTGTACGCTCCACAACCTCCACGGCCCCTGCAGGCAGCCCACACCACGGGGGACTACCCTGCACCCCTGCTCATGTCCTGCAGGCAGCCCATCCACCATGGGCATGCCCCCCAGCCAACCCACATGTCACCTTGCACTACTGATCAACAATGCATGTCTCCCACCACCCCCACCCCCCAGCAGTGCAGGGGCAGCCTCCACCAGGCCCCCACTCATGTCTCCCACAACCCCCACCCCCCAGCCACCAGGGGCACCCTCCACCAGGCCCCCACCCATGTCCCCTATCACCCCCAACCCCCAGCAGTACAGGGGCACCCTCCGCCAGGCCCCCACTCATGTCTCCCACCACCCCCACCCCCCAGCAGTGCAGGGGCACCCTCCACCAGGCCCCCACTCATGTCTCCCACCACCCCCACCCCCCAGCCACCAGGGGCACCCTCCACCAGGCCCCCACTCATGTCTCCCACCACCCCCACCCCCCAGCAGTGCAGGGGCACCCTCCACCAGGCCCCCACTCATGTCTCCCACCACCCCCACCCCCCAGCAGTGCAGGGGCACCCTCCACCAGGCCCCCACTCATGTCTCCCACCACCCCCACCCCCCAGCATCCAGGGGCACCCTCCACCAGGCCCACACTCATGTCTCCCACCACCCCCACCACCCAGCCACCATGGGCACCCTCCACCAGGCCCCCACTCATGTCTCCCAACCACCCCCACCCCCCAGCCACCATGGGCAGCCCCCACCAGGTCCCCACTCATGTCTCCCACCCACCCCACCCCCCAGCCACTATGGGCAGCCCCCACCAGGCCCCCACTCATGTCTCCCACCACCCCCACCCCCCAGCATCCAGGGGCACCCTCCACCAGGCCCCCACTCATGTCTCCCACCACCCCCACCCCCCAGCCACCAGGGACACCCTCCACCAGGCCCCCACTCATGACTCCCACCACCCCCACCCCCCAGCAGTGCAGGGGCACCCTCCACCAGGCCCCCACTCATGTCTCCCACCACCCCCACCCCCCAGCAGTGCAGGGGCACCCTCCACCAGGCCCCCACTCATGTCTACCACCACCCCCACCCCCCAGCATCCAGGGGCACCCTCCACCAGGCCCCCACTCATGTCTCCCACCACCCCCACCCCCCAGCCACCAGGGGCACCCTCCACCAGGCCCCCACTCATGTCTCCCACCACCCCCACCCCCCAGCAGTGCAGGGGCACCCTCCACCAGGCCCCCACTCATGTCTCCCACCACCCCCACCCCCCAGCAGTGCAGGGGCACCCTCCACCAGGCCCCCACTCATGTCTACCACCACCCCCACCTCCCAGCATCCAGGGGCACCCTCCACCAGGCCCACACTCATGTCTCCCACCACCCCCACCACCCAGCAACCAGGGGCACCCTCCACCAGGCCCCCACTCATGTCTCCCACCACCCCCACCCCCCAGCAGTGCAGGGGCACCCCCCACCAGGCCCCCACTCATGTCTCCCACCCACCCCCACCCCCCAGGCCACCATGGGCAGCCCCCACCAGGCCCCCACTCATGACCCCCTGCACCCCCACCCCCCAGCATCCAGGGGCACCCTCCACCAGGCCCCCACTCATGTCTCCCACCACCCCCACCCCCCAGCATCCAGGGGCACCCTCCACCAGGCCCCCACTCATGTCTCCCACCACCCCCACCCCCCAGCAGTGCAGGGGCTCCCTCAACCAGGCCCCCACTCATGTCTCCCACCACCCCCACCCCCCAGCAGTGCAGGGGCACCCTCCACCAGGCCCCCACTCATGTCTCCCACCACCCCCACCCCCCAGCCACCAGGGGCACCCTCCACCAGGCCCACACTCATGTCTCCCACCACCCCCACCCCCCAGCCACTATGGGCAGCCTCCACCAGGTCCTCACAATCCCCAATCATGTGCGTTATGGTCAGCCTCCACAGCCAAAAAACCCTACCAGGTAACCCATTCACCCACATGGAAATGGAAATTACATGTTACACCCCCAATGTTCATAAAGCTAATGAACCCATGTCCGTCACACACAATGGTTGCAATTGAATGGGAAAACACCCAACATGACATGCATGAAACCAATGAGATGATACCACACAGTGAAGTATGAAAACAAAATTGTATTAAAAAAAATAAGAATGCAAAAGAAATGAAACAAACTACAATGGCAATGAAAAAAAGATAAGCTGCATGTCCGTTTAAAAAAATAAAAACACCAAATCCTAATCCCAAAATTTTTTGTCCAAAGTCAAATCAAAAATAAAATCAATCCAATGAAGAACTATGTACAAAACCTCCAAGGGTCCATGAGCCCAACTGAACAAAGGAAACCTACAAAAAGCCCTAACTAAAATGCAACTATATACAAAAAGTGGAGCAGTGTCCGTCGACTACAAATCATAAGAACAAACAAAGGAAACCTAAAACTAAAGAACTATATACAAAGGCGGCGGGCAAGTCCAGCGGCTCACTCCGTGGTGTTCCGGGCCAGGGCATCATCGAACTCCTGTTCGATGTCCCGGAGGCGGTCCTGTTCCATGGCCCCGAGGGTCCGCAGGGACGACGCTGTGTCCTCCTCCAACCCCCTGCGGATTGCCTCAAGGCACTCGGCCCGCCTCAGAGCCCTCCGCACGGAGTTCTCCGCGCTGACCATTGTGAGCCGCATCTCTTCCGCCCGCCGCCGCTCCGCATCTATGGCGTGGCCCAACCGCTGCCACACGGAAGACACTCTCTGTCCTGGGTCCTCCTGCCCTCCGGCCGATGCCTGCCCCTCCGATGTCGAAGGCCCCGAGCCTTCATGGCTCCCACCATGTTGCTGCTGCTGCTCTGCCTCTGCCCGTGCACTGCCTCCTGCTGCCTGCACATCCTCCGCAGGCTGGGGTGCAGTCGTAGATGTGGCCACCCCTGCTGGACGTCCGACTCCCGACTGTGGCAGGGATGCCTCCTCCACCAGCCTGGCCGCACCGTCAGAGGCAGCTCCACAGGGCACCCAGGTGACTGATGGGTGGGAAGATGGCACAGAGGACGACTGGCGCGTAGGGGGTCCAGTTGAGGAGGGGGTCGGAGCAAGCCCCATCAGATGGAGGAATCCGGCCTTGGTGACCTGTCCCAGCAGGCTGACGTGGTCAACGAGCCATTCGAGATGACGTGCAGTCTCTCCATAAAAAGACTGCAGGTCACCTCGTATGGCCCGTTGACGCAACGCCACACCAGCCAGGACAGGCTCAACCCGGACTTGGATAGCCACGTCCGCAGGCAGAGGAAGGCCAGTTGACGTCAGCTCATCCCCTGCCTGAAAACGGGTCTGGACGTAGGCATCCCTGCTGGTGCAAGATGATGCAGGGACAGGATTGCACACAGGCACCTCCGCGGCGGCCTGTGCTGCCTCCTGTCCCTGGTCCTGCACTGCACCACTAGCACCAGTGGGATCCCCACCTCCAGACCCCGTCTCTGGTGCTTGCACGGCCTCCTCCTCCACCAAACCCCCCACCAACCTGGATGACTCCGTGCCATCTTCCCCTGTTGGGCCCTGTGGGGTCCCAGCTGCCCCTTCTGCTGCCGAGGAGTCCAACTCCAACCTCCGCCTCTTGGACCTCCCCCCGGCAGCTGCGGCCTGGGACGCGGCACCGGACTCCTCACTCCCCGACGAGATGACAACACGGGAGGGGAGCCGGGCCTTGCGTCTCCGGCTGGCGGTGGGATCCCCGCTGCTGTGCTCCACAGCACCTTCTCCGCCCTCTTCATCAGTTGACGCTGCAGACAGGGAGAAACAAAACACAGGCATCAGGGCACTGTACAATGGACACATACACACATGACAGTTGCACATGAGTGGCATTGGCAAACCTCAGACATGTCATCACAATCCCCAACACACATGTCATTACAACTCGCACACATGAGCCATACCACAGCCATATCGCAACTGCCACCACCATCCATACACATACAACAGCATGAGCAGCCAAAGGTGAGCCCAACATCACATGCAACACAGGAAGTGCACCACACATGTACACACACCACCACACTTGCATGCATGTGTACACCTCTGCCAAGTGTCGCACTGTTCGGACGGGCATCCATGTCACATCTGCCAATCAGGCTTCCACATACCGCTGTCACATGCATCCATGTTGCATCACTGTTGCACCCTTGTCAAATACACACACATGCACATGTACACAGTGCTGATACATGCAGCCGAAAACAACATACATGCATGACATCACGGACATGTCTACTTACATACACATTCATCCAAACATGTGTGCCCACACAACTGCATTTGGCATGCAAGCCTACACACACAAGCACCATCCATGTCTCACACATTACAGCCCTCGCATGTGTCAGCCCCACGGCCCTGTACACCCCCACCCATACTCGACCCCATATAAACAGATGTGCAACCTGCACACTACCGAATAATCACCACACGCACTGCTCACAATCACCGCTCGACTCCAGACGGGTCTGCTTCTCTAGGACCTGGACGTGGAGCGCTGGGGATATGCGTTCCAGGACCCTCATCTGTTCTTCCGACAAGTGGCCCCGGCGCCCCTTGGCATCCGCTGCCTTCAAGAGGCGCCGGGCCTTGTTCAGGGTCCTGGACCTGAAGTCCTCCCAGCGCTTCCTGACATGTTGTAAGTCGCGGACTGCCACCCCCTCCGCGTTGATGGCAGTCACGATGTCAGTCCAGATCCGAGTCCGTCCTTCCTTGTCGGCGCGGGAACTTCCGAAGAGGGCATCATACTTCCCCAGGACTTGCTCCACCAGGACACCAACTTCGGTGGCACTGAAGCTGGTGCCCCTCTGCCTCTCTGGCCGGGGGTTGTCAGTGGTCACAGATGGTGTTTGCCCCGACATGACAACCCCAGAGGCAGGAGTGGGTAGGCAACTGGGTGCTGGGGCTGGGCTGCGGAGCGATGGAATCCGAGTCGGGAGTCTTCGGTTCCAGCAGGGGTGGTCACAGCAACAGCACCCCTGGCTGATATGCAGGCAGCAAATGGCAGTGCACGTGGGCAGCAGGCAGTCAGGCAGCAGCAGATGGCAGGTGGGAGCGTGCTCAGGGCTCTGGGGGGCAGTAGTTCGGCCTTCTGGGCAGGAGCGTGGTCTTCCGTGTGCATACGCGTGGCCAGCTTGATACGGAGTGATTTGGCACGTGAAAAATCTGCACGTCAGCGTGTAATTCGAGGAAAGGCCCTTAGCGCGTAAGCGCGTCTGCACGCATATGCATTTTCATTGGACAGAAGGCCCCTCAAGCGCAAGCGCCCCTGTGACGTGACGCGTACAGGCGTGCATGCGCATTTCAGCGCGCGTGAAAAACTGCACGTCCGCGTGTAATATGAGGAAAGGGCCATGCGCGTATGCACGGCAGCACGCATATGCGATGTCATTGGACCAAAGGCCCTTAGCGCGTAAACGCGTCGCCAGCGTATGCACGTCTATGAAGTCACGTGCACGTTGAATTGGGCACACGTTTGAAAATGTTGCGTGTTAAAAAAATGAAAGACACGTCCGAGTGTCAAAGCGTGTAATTGGTGGGAATGGGCCTACACGCAGAAGTGACAAAGCGTGTAATTGGTGGAAATGGCTCTAGCGCGTACACGCCGCGTAAGTGACGCTGGACGTGTGGGCCTGTATAAAAGGTACGTGTAGAACACCATTTCCTTGTACGTGCTTTTCGTGGAGAGCGAGTGGGTGAATTCTGTACTTCTTGTCGTTTCACACGCGATTTACTTCACAGCGTTTCAAGTTCGGATTCCCTGTTACCTCTGACAGCTTTTTCTCTTTTTTCTCTTTTACTGGTTTACCTGGGCCTGTTCCCTCAAACAGTGTTCCCTTCTACTGTTGTCCTGTCTCCTCAGACAGCGTACAAATCTTCTTTTGGCGAGGGTGTTGCCAACCAAACGCGCTCCTTTTTCCCCGCTCTTTTACCTGGCAGACGGTGAGTCACGCACGTATCTAACATCTGTGCTTGCCCCGTGTGTAGCCTACCCCTTCAGAGGTCATTCTAGGCTGCGTGTGACACGCATACGTTCATTCTTGTGTTACTGGGTGCCACAGCGTAGTGCAGGTTTTTCTTTCTGCACACGTGGTCTAGGAGGGGTTGCGTGCACGTCATCTCCCTTTTTTGGGGCTCCTGTGCGTAGCGTGACCCGTCATCTTTCCCCAGGGTTTACATTCACCCTCACTAGAGCACTAGGGTACAATTACCATCTGGTACCCAACCCCTTTGACCCCCAATTGCCCAGGACAATAGTTTACAGCCACTCCCATACGCACATTAACATCAGTGCCATGGCTGGGAGGCGAGGATTCCGTAAGGGTGGCAAAGGTGGAAGAGCCACAAGTAGTGGCCGTGGTGGATCCGGTAGGGGACGTGGTCGTTACTTGCAGGGTGAGCCTGTCCCCCCATGTGTGGAGGACCAGTCAAGGGCACCCAAAATCCCCCCCACGCCCCCTCTCCCGTTGAGGCTGATGTGGCTGACACCATCCATGCTCAGCCCTTGTTGGACCAGCCCATTGTGGCACCAGACCTGGCTGACTCCATGGCTGACTTCCAGGTCAGCAGGCCTATGACACGTGCGCTGGTGCACGTTGATGTCATCATGCCACGTGCATCTGGGGCAGCAAGGTCATCTGCTGCCCCAAGTAGGCAGGGCGGAGAGGCTGCAGGGGCAGCTGCGGCTCCATCCACCCCAGCTCTCACACACTAAGCCAGGACAGTGTCGGTCCTAGTCCATCCTGCTGACATTCCCCCTGACACCATTACACTTGAGCCAATGCCTGCACCAACTCCCATGCTGAGTGTGCAATCCCACATTCCTGATACAGAGTCCACCAGGGCTCCTGCCCCTAGTGTCCAGAGCGGCGCAGGACACTCAGGATCACCACCACCTTCCAAGCGGAAGAGGAAGAGTGCTCGTCCGGCACAGGCTGATGCCCCAGACACGGCTACACAGTCCGGCCCGTCCAGGAAGCCCAGCTTCACGGATGACGAACTGAATGCACTTGTCGAGTATGTGTCCGCACATGATAACGAGATGGTCATTGTTGCAGGATCCAAGACCACACCTGCACAACGCCAGGCACACTGGCAGACCGTTGCGGACATCGTAAGTGCCCTTGGAATCGTGAGGCGCACAGCCAATGATTGCTATAAGTGCTGGAATGACCTAAAGCGCAGGGCAAAGAGTAAGCTGGCCTCAAGTCATGCCGCAACTCTAGTGACTGGAGGTGTGTCTCCAGTAGTAGACATGGAACTCACTCCACATGAGTCAGTCGCTGGGACCTACGTCACGGAGGAACAGATCCAAGGTGTGGGAGATCTGCCTGATTACGAGGCATTGTCCCGTGAGTGCACATGCATGTGTGTGTCATCCATGTGCATGGTGTGTGTGTGAGGGCTTCTGTTTGTGTGCCAGGTGAGAGTGTGTGCTCGTATAGGTCAGCCATGTGCTTCATGCAATACATCCTACGCAGCTGCATTTGGCCATAGCAGTATCCCTTCTGCCAACAGTAGACATCTAGCCCAACTGCACGCCAGTTGCCCTTGAAGTGTCACCTTGCCACAACATTGTTGCTTATTTTTCACTGTTCATTCAGTCAGATTGTTTGCATTCCACCACTTTTACTAGGCATTTCGCAGTCCTCTAGTCACATGTCTGACATGGCTATGGTAAAGTGGAGTGACTTTGTTACCTGGATATCATTTGTTCACACATGTCCCTGTGCAATTGGACCATTTTGGACTGGCAGCTCCAGGTGAAAAATCTGACCTGTTTGAATTAGAAAAGCTATTACATGCGGGAACTGGACTGAATGAATAGGTGCTGCCCTCCTCTCCATCTTCACTCAATAGCAATGGTACATGCCATCTGTGTGATGGCATGTGTGTTTCACCTGGCAATCACAGGCCAATGTGTGATGCCACTGCCAGGCAGCATGCAGAAAATGTGTTCATCTTCCATCTTGGTGTCATCAATGTGTGCCATTTGCCTCCCCTTCATACGCAGTGAGGGTGCATGCATGGGAGGGTTTTAGTCATGTGGGACATGTGTCAATCAAGTACTGGTTCTCTTGCTTCTCAGCCCTCATTGTGTGCCATGGTGCTAATGCCTGTTTCCATTTCTTTGTTTTTATGTCTGCAGGGGAAGACGCACCTGATACTGCTGGGGTTGTGGAGATGGTGCAGACCCAGGAGGGGTCCGAGGGCCGACCAACCTCCAGTGAGGGACGTGGTGTGGTGGTGGGTGAGAACCCACAAGTGCTGCAGGTCGTGCTCTCAAGGGGTGTCTCTGGCTGCACCTTCCCCGAGCTGTACTCAGGTGTTGATTCGGATGATGAGACCTACGTGCCGTCGCAGGTGAGTGTTCCAGGGAGGGATTCTGTTCTGTCCCACCCACCTGCACCAGGGTCAAAACCCTCAATGGGGATGTCAGTGTTGGCAGCTACGCCTTTGGTGGTTACGGATGCAGGGTCACACTCCGCGACATCTGATCCTGTTCCTGGGCCAGCAGATCAGAGGGGGAATGCAGTCCTGCAGCCTCAGGCAGTGCCGGCACAGCAAGGCACGGTTCGCCTTGCCCCAGACAGGTGTGGTGCCCGCCGACGTGGTGGCCGTACGCCACCTGGCAATACTGCATAGGAGCAATCCATTTACGGTATGGCAACCCAACAGGCAGCATCATCCGAGATGATGGCTCAGGCCATGGATAGGGTGGCCACTTCCATTGTCCCCCCTGAAAGGCTGATGGAGCGACTACAGCAGGCAACCGACTCCATCTGCCAGTCACACAGGGAGGACATGTTGGCTTCCAACAGGGACAGGCGGGCGGCACTGGCGACTCTGCAGGAGGCCATCTCCATAGAGTCCCAGGGCCACAGGGAAGCCCTGAGGCAGGAGATCCTTCACCTCAGGACGACTCTTGTTGAGCTTGAGGCTTCAACACACCAAAGGACAGAACAGCAGCTGGAGCGTCTCACCTGTACGCTCTCAGCTGAGATGCAGGCAACGAGGGCGGAGGTCCGGGCATCCCGTGAGTTGTTGCATGTACACCTCCGCACACTCATCCTCCAGAACGAGACCTACCACACCCGCATGCTTGCAGCCATGGAGGAGCAGACTAAGGCCTTGCGTGAGCTGCCTCCCATAGTGCAACCACCTCCGGATGCAGCTGCACAGGGTGATAATAGCGACAGCAGTGATACTCCCACAATAGGGTAGCCGTGTGGGCCATGAGCCCATGGAGGTGTTTTTTTTTCCCAGGATCCACACAGGTGGGTTTTGGTGTGCACCCTGTCCTCGGACCTCCTGGGTGGCCTCCCCAACCCCCCCGGGCCCATCAATGGCCATTTTTTATTTTTTTTATTTTTTTTTATTTTTTTTTTATTTTTTTTTTTATTTTTCCCAATTTTTTTGGGACAATTTGTTGCCTTCCGTGGTTCCTGTGGGCATACGCTGCATTGTGGCTGGGCACATGCAGGCTTCTCATGTATTTGGTTCAGATGCTTGGGTTTGAGTCACACACACCCCTCCTGCTTCCCGTTTCCATGGGCTTGCAAAGGTTGTGCCCAAGTGACATTGACGTACATGGTGACATTGGACTCCCACTACATGTGTGGGTAGTCTAGTCAATACTGTGTATACATTCCTAGTGCATATTGCTGTTGTGTTGTACACTGCATGTTGCATTGATGTGTAACTCATCATCTGTGTCTACCTCCCAATTTGCAGGTCCCTTCCTCATGTCTACACAAGGCCCTCTAGTTTGGAGATGGGGTCCATGTTGGCAGCAGTGCACCTACAACTCTACATGGCGCCAACACTGCACAGTTGGTAGTGGTGGGAGTGCAGGCATTTCCAGGTGGTGAGACTACTAATTTATTACATTTGTGATGTCATGTTAATGGTAGTCTATTCTCAAGACAGTGGAAAACCACAGTTGGGGATTGGTAAACCTCTTACTCCGTGGAGTGAAGTCTAATATCTACAAAAAGAAGTTTAAGGTTATTTCTTAAAAAAGGGAAGAAAGTGCCACCACTTACATGGGTATCCTGTCTCACAGATAAATTTTTAGGCAAAAATAGATATAAATTTTATTAGTCGTACAAAATTCATTTTAAAAATAGAAAATTCATCATAAAAAATGATCATATCACATGGAACAAACAATCAATTCTAAAACCACACAAATAATTCAGCTTCAATCGGTTCTAGTCTCAAATTTGATCTTTTGGTCAACCCGTATGACCCAATCACACTGAGTCCCCTCGTCTCGAAATCAACTTTTGGCTAATTCAGTTCTTAGTTTCCCAAAAACCCAACTTGTACAAGTTTCTGTCCCATTATCACAACAATGTAGGACATTCTTCAGGGGTGTGTAGTGTCTTGTGTAGATCTTATTCAAGATGAAACCACATTTCCAAAATTCTATCTTCTTTTAGAAGTCGGTATACCCTGTTAATATAAAGGAGGCACTATATTACTCTCTCTTATCACAATGTTAGTCCATTGATTATGCTAACTTTTTAACCCTTATCCCCATAAGGGTGAAGAAAATGTTATTAATAACATACCTTCCTGACTCGAGGGTTCTTTATCCTGGAGTCTTCTTTCAACCTCGATTGGTTAAATTAAGGCAAATATCCAATTAATGAAGGACTTCATGCCTGTGTTCCTGTATCTTCTGTCCTAATACACAATATATACACGTATTAGATTCTTATTACCCATAACTATGAGCTCAAAAGCCCTTGTTTTCCTCATGGAGGCATCTTACCATATAATTCTAGACTTATGCCATCCAGATTTACTCCATCAGTACTGTATCCTTTCACTTGGTTCTGAAGACTTCATTTACCCTTCAGGCTATATATACCTGAAAGACATCAAAACGAAAATACAAAAACCTCAGTGGAATGTCCATGTGTTAAAATCTCCTACACATCTTGTTTAAGTAAGCAAAAAACATTACTTACTCATGACTCCCACTGGGGCTGGATGTCTCCAATATTGTCCTGCTAGCCCTATCCAGTGTGCTATCTACAGCACTCTAAATGCTCTTTCCCTTAATAGGAAGAAATGCAGGCTTGGTAGTATTCAATTATCCTGCTCTTAACTTCGACCCAGCTTGTTCACAAAACGAGCAACGAACAGCTCAGGAGAAAATCTAGGTACCGTGTTTGTCCTCGCGGGCAACGCGATGGCGTCATCACGCCCCACGCGGATCGGAAAACGCGTGTCGCGCAATGGTGACGTCACTACGTCCCGTAATATGCATGCGCGCACCCATAGCTGGGAATTGAAGTCCCGGGTCGCCCACTAATCCGCCATATTGCTGCAGAATGCTAGTCTGGCCACCCAGATGCCCTTATGACTGTAATTTCATCCTGAAAAAGACCTCACAATCAATGTGAAACACAAAACCATTTCAATTCAAAACACATTGAATCGTTTCGTATCGTTGCAGTAGAATCCTCCATACATTCTGAAAAACAGTCGGTATTATACATGTATTTTATACCCTCTGCAACAATTTCTCATATGTCATTAAATATAATATGCGCACATATTCGGCGATCAACATGATCTCTTAGTTACATCAATCCCAATTCAAAGTGCCCAATGGAAAAAAAGGAAAAACCGAGTCAGAGGTAGCTGCCTAAGTATTATGCCACTCTACACCTTCATTCAGACCGTGGAGATGGCTTCTGGATAAAAAAATAAGTTTTTGTTCCAACTGTAATAGCTTTCTATTGATCAATATCTGTGACTCCCCTTTAACTTGTTTCAGAATCACCCATTCAAATTCATTGCTAGTATGTTTCTTTTCAATAAAATGTTTTACCATTGGCGCTTGTTCAACTCTATTCCTAATGCAGCTCCTATGCTCGATCATCCTTGTTTTACATTTTCTGTTTGTCTTTCCTATGTACATAAGTTGACATGGACATTTGATCAAATAAATGACATTACTTGTTTCACAATTTGTGTGTTCTGTTATTTGCCATATTTTACCCAAACCTAAGTCAACTGATGTAGTTTTCCTCGTTTGCTGACACATAGTACCGTTGCCACAGGGATAATGACCCTGGACTGGTGAAAGGCCCCACAAATTTGTCTGTTGACCTATTCTCTTCCTAGTCTTAACATCATTCCTCATGACTAGCTCCCGTACCGTAGTGCTCTTTTTGAAAGCTATAATTGGACTTCCCATTTCCTTAGTCATAATTTTCTTCCAATTCCTCTGAATGATGCTCTTGATTTTATATGAAAGATTACTAAATGTATTCACAAATACTAGCGGGGTCTCTCTGGTATCTCTATCTCTGTGTATTTGTTGGTTCAAGAGGGCTTCTCGGTTATTATTGAAAGCTCTCTTAGCCGCCTTCTTGACCAAAGAAGAGGGATATCCTCTGTCTACCAATTTGTCAATAAGCACATTTGCCCCATCTTCATACGAGGCATTAGTGCTACTGTTCTTCTTCAAACGAAGAAATTGCCCGAAGGGTAAATTGTTCTTCACATGGGGCGCGTGGTGGCTGTTGTAATGCAATAGTGCATTCCTATCCGTTTCCTTAGTAAAAGGTTTTACCAGTAACACTCCTTGTTCATGATAGATACAGATGTCTAAATAATGTATTTGTCCATTGTTAATGTTGCTGGTGAATTTGAGATATCTATTCTGTAGATTCAACCATAGTACGAAATTTCTAGACTCCTCTTCGTTCCCCTTCCAGATGACGAAAACGTCATCTATATAACGGAGCCAACATAATATGTTCTCTTGGAAAGGATTTCGGTCAGTGTACACCACCGTTTCTTCGAACATGTTCACATACAAATTGGCCATATTGGGTGCCATTGCCGCCCCCATGGCCGTTCCTTCAATTTGTTTATAGAACTGGCCCATAAACTGAAAAAAATTGTTTGTGAGAGCCATTTCCGTACACCATTTTATAAAGGAATTCGAAACTGGAGAATGATCTTGTCTGTTCAGCAAAGTCTCTTCTACTACCTCTAATGTTGCCAATTGTGGTATATTCGTATATAAGGTTTGTATGTCTAGACACATTAACAAATTAGTCCTTGGGTCAAAAGTGTTGCCCTCAATTCTATTGATGGCATCTGTTGTGTCCTTGACATAACTTTTCATAGTAGGAATGAACGGTCTTAAGTAAAAATCCACAAATTTCGAGATCGGCTCTAAAAGGGAATTGACTCCCGAGACGATTGGTCTACCCGGGGGTTTCTCCAAATTTTTGTGAATTTTGGGGAGAATATAAAAAATGGGAATTCTCCCATTCTCTCTGATTAAATACTCCCCCTCCTGTTTGCTAATCATCTCCTGTTCCACCGCTTTAGTGACTTTCTCTTTTATTTTCTTAATAAGATCATTGCTAGGGTCTCTATCTAGCTTTTTGTAATGGTCTGTATTGGAGAGGAGGTTTAAACACTCCTCAATGTAATCACTCCTGTTCATTACCACTATAGCACCACCTTTGTCGGCCTGGCGTATAACAATTTGCTCATTTGCCCCCAAGTTTTTTAGAGT
Organism: Ambystoma mexicanum; assembly: GCF_040938575.1. NCBI lineage: Eukaryota > Metazoa > Chordata > Amphibia > Caudata > Ambystomatidae > Ambystoma > Ambystoma mexicanum. The sequence goes on from NC_090932.1 coordinate 140,751,128, forward strand.
ACGTTGTTCAGTTTTATTCAAATTGGAATGATGTGGTATCCCCTGTGATTCTAGGATGTCAGTTTCCTCCAGAACCTTTCTCTCAAAGACCTTGGACTCCGGAGTATGCGTATTATAAGGAGCACAAAAAGCTCAAGTTTGTTGTTGGTCCTGCATTACTGTGAGCATTTCAGGTGTTGCAAGTTTCAATTAGGGACACTGTCCATTGTGACACTAGTGTCATGTTGTGGGGATTACTTTGTTTACCTGCAAATGCCATGACATGGCACGGTGTGTCGTGTGGCAGTGCTGGGGATGGGTTGGCTGACATGGCACTGTCCTCTTGTTGCATTTTGCAAGTGGGTTTTCATTTTAGCTGCTTGAATGTGTTTCTTCACAAAACTGCATTGGTGGTGTCTGTGTGGGTAGGGATGCACACATTGTAACACTTCCAGGTGAACAATCTCAGGCTGATATGGTTTTCACGGTTGATGCTCCAGACATTCAGGATCAGTGTCAGGTTGAGTCATCATTGATTGTCAGATGGAATGTGCCAGGGCAGTGTGCACTCCACAGGGGTGTGATTTCTATGTGAAGTAATTAGCCACTAGCTGTGTACGGGCTGCCTCCCCCCGTGCCCTTTCCCCTCCCATGCGCAGCGGCTGTGCATGTGGTTGGGGATGTGGGGCCACCACCATGTCCACGGCCAGGCCCCGGCGTGTTGCAACGTTGTGCAGGACACATGCTGCCACTATGATCCTGCACACTACTGGGGGAGCGTACAACAGCTGCCCGCCAGAACGGTCAAGGGAGCGAAAGCGTGACTTTAGCACTCCGAATGTGCGCTCCACTATGCCCCGGGTTGTAATGTGGGCTGTGTTATATCTTACCTGGGGTGGCGTGGTGGGGTTCCGAATTGGCGTCATCATGTGGGGGCTGAGAGGGTAGGCACTGTCCCCTGTGGAGGTGGTGATTGGTATCATTGGTGGGGTTGTGACCTTGCTCAGTATCTGACATGCATGCATGTGCAGTGGCATTCATACTCACCAAGCAGCCATGTATCGCCATGCCGCCCAGCTTCTAGGTCCCGGCTTAGGGTGGACATTCGGTAAATGAAGCTGTCGTGGGTGGACCCGGGATAGTTGGCATATACTGAGGTGATGATTCCCTTGGCATTACATACTACCTGCACGTTGATGGAATGCCAGTGCTTGCGGTTCCTATAGATGTGCTCTGATGCCCTGGGGGGACGTAGAGCCACATGGGTGCAGTTGATGGCACCTAGCACTTTGGGGAATCGTGCCACACCGTAAAAATCCAGGGCGGCAGCATGCCTTTCTGCAGGTGTTCTGGGCAGGTATATGTGCCTGCGGACTGATGGGCGTGCAGTGATGATGTTCAAGACCTGGTGTAGGCAGCGTGACTGGGTGGCCTGTGATACTCCACCCACTATGGCACTTGTCCGCTGAAATGATCCAGTGGCTAAGAAGTGCAGTACATTGAGGACCTTCTCCAGGGGGCTGAGTGCTTGGGAGCACAGGGTGGGTGATGTGAGGTCATCCTCCCACTCACTCACCAGGTCCAGTATTATGTGTGGTGGAAACCTGTACCTCCCATACACCTGGTCATCAGGCATCCCGAAAAGGCTGGTTCTGGGTGTGAATATTCTGGCCCTGACTATCCTCCTCCTCCTCCTCCTTTGGTAGCCCACGCCCACTGCTGCTAGGAACGGTATGTTCATACTGGGTCTGAGCTTGTTATTTTGTTAGCGCGCAAATTTATGCGTTGCGCGTGTTGTAGGCGAGCGTGTGACCCGCGCACCCCTGAAATCCAGTACCCAGTCCAATAGCGTGTGGAAATTTCCGCGCACCCCGGGATACAGGTGCGCTGACGTACTTGCGTGTGTAAATGCCCGCGCACCCCTGATATACACGTACATAGGCCAATCGCGTGTACGCGCACTTTTGTCCAATTACACGCGATGACACTCTGACGTGCTGTCCAATTACACGCGATGACACTCTGACGTGCAGTCTTTCCACGTGTGCTCTGTCATCACGTGCTGTGTGGGTAACACCCATGCGGGTCACGTCACAGACGCGCTTTCGCGCTGAGGGCCTTTGGTCCAATAGAATCGCGTATGCGTGCTGACGTGCTTACGCTCTAAGGGCTTTTCCTCGAATTTCACGCTGACGTGCAGGATTTTCACGTGCCAAATCACTCCGTATCAAGCTGGCCACGCGAAAACACACGGAAGACCGCGCTCCTGCCCAGAAGGCCGAATTACTGCCCCCCAGTGCCCCGAGCAGCCTCCCACGTGCCATCTGCTGCTGCCTGCCTGCCTGCCTGCCTGCTGCCACCGTGCCCTGTCATTTGGTGCCTGCACATCAGCCATCTGCAGGGGTCCAGTTGCTGTGTCCACCCCTGCTGGAACTGAAGACTCCTGACTGGGATTACATCGCTCCACAGCCCAGCCCCAGGACCCAGTTGCACACCCACACCTGCCTCTGGGGTTGCCATGTCGGGCACTTCCACATCTGGCACCAGTGGCAACCCCAGGCCAGAGGGGCAGAGGGGCACCAGCTTCACTGCCACCGAAGTTGGTGTCCTGGTGGAGCATGTCCTGGGGCAGTATGATGCCCTCTTTGGATCGTCCCGCGCCAGCAAGGAAGGATGGGAGAAGATCTGGGCCGACTGTGTGGTTGCCATCAACGCGGAGGGGGTGGCAACCCGCGACATCCAGAAGATCAAGAAACGCTGGGAGGACTTGAGGTCCAGGACCCTCGTGAAGGCCCGCGCCTCGTGGAGGGGGGCCGGGGCCGCATGAGTTCCATCCAGATGAGGGTCCTGGAACACGTACGCCCAGCGCTCCACGCCCAGATCCTTGAGAGGGAGACCCGTCTGGAGTTGAGCGGTAAGTGTCCAAGCATTGCTGTGTGAGACAGGGCATGTTGCGGTGTGCTGGTTCTCTGATACTTGCCTGTATCTGTGACATAGGCCATGTATGCATGTATGTGTGCAGGGACATCATGGTAATGCTTGTGCGACCAGTGATGTGTGAACCACATGGTTGTTGCATGTGTTTAAATGCCACATGGGGAGCCCTATGCAGATTTTAGACATGAGAGCATGCCAGTCTCTGTTCCTGGACATGGGTGGGGGTGAGGGATGGGTGCTGATGGCAGGTACATATATGGTAGCCATGTCTGTGTGCCTGACCTGCGTGTCTGTGACTTGTGCATGCCATGGATGCATGACACATGTGTGTGACAATGCACAGATTCACTGATGCAGTCTAGTTACCCTTGTATCCGCTGTGTTTGGGGTGTATGGGGCCAGATGGATGTGACTGAGGTGAAGTGTGTGCATGTGATAGGCATGACCCATGATGCATGTGAGTTCCATATCATTGTATGTTTCAAGAGTCCATTGGACATGTATGGAAATGTCCATGGCATGCACCATGCCTGTTACTGTGTGTGTTTTGCCTGGACTGACCCATGTGTTGTGGAGGGACATGATGGAAGTGTACTTTGACAGTGGTACTCATCTGCTATTGCTTCCTGTCTAGGGGACCATTGTACAGTACCCTGATGCTTGTGTTCTTTGTCTCCCTCTACGCAGCAGCTAGTGAAGAAGAGGGCGGAGACGGCGCTGTGGAGCAAGGCGGCGGGGATGCCCCCACGGCTGCAGCGGCAGGGGTGGGTGAGCCCCCACAGGGGCCTGCTACGGTGGAAGACGGTGAGGAGCCATCCAGGTTGGTGGTTTCCACATAGGAGGAGGAGGCCGCCACAGGGGCACACATGGGGCCTGGTGGGGGCATCCCTGCTGGTGCAAGTGGTGCAGTCCAGGGCCAGGGGCAGGAGGCAGCACAGGTCACCGTGGAGGGGCCTGTGCATGTCGCTGTCCCTGACCCTGTGAGAGCACCACCATGCACCAGCAGGGTTGCCCCGTCCCAGGCCCGTCCGCAGGTAGAGGGGATGTCCATGTCACCTGACTCCCCTCCACCTGCGGACGAGGGGACCTGTGTCCGTATGGAGAAGGTCCTGATTGGGGTTGCGATGCGCGCGGGTGCAATTCGTGATGACGTGCGTGCTTCCCGGGAGGAGCATGCACATCATCACGAAGAGCACCGTGCCGACGTGGCCCAATTGGGATCTTCCATGTTCGGGGGTTTCCTGCATGTGTCGGCCAATCTGGCGACCCTCTCCTCCTCTGTGGAGGCTATACGCCAGTCGTTCTCCTTGCCGTCTTCCGGCCCAGATGCCACCAGGGCCCCCTGTGGACCTGCCCTGACCTATGCAGCCAGCTCAGTGGGGATCCCATCCCTGCCACAGTCGGGAGTCGGAGGTCAAGCAGGGGTGGACACCACAGCAACTGTACCCCAGCAGATGGAGGATGTGCCGGCATAATCAGGCAGGGCACGTGCACAACGGCGTCGGTGGATTCCATCAGCCTGGATGCCGTCGTGCTGGCAGAGGCAGTTGCGTCGGAGGCAGCAGCAGAGTCAACGTGGGAGGCATCATGGCTCGGGGCCATCAACATCGGAGGGGCAGGCATCGGCCGGAGGGCAGGAGGACCCAGGACTGGAAGTGTCTTCCGTGTGGCTGCGGTTGGGCCAGCAGATAGGTGCGGAGTGGCGGCGGGCAAAAGAGGAGCGGCTCACAATGGTCAGGGCGGAGAACTCCATGCGGAGGGCCCTGAGGCGGGCCGAGTGCCTCGAGGCAATCCGCAGGATGTTGGAGGAGCAGATGGCGTCGTCCCTGCGGACCCTCGGGGCCATGGAACAGGACCGCCTCCGGGACATAGACGAGGAGTTTGATGATGCCCTGGCCCGGAACACTACGAAGTGAGCCGCTGGACTTGCCTGCCGCCTTTGTATATAGTTCTTTAGTTTTAGGTTTCATTTGTTTATTCTTATGATTTGGAGTCGACGGACACAGCTCCACTTTTTGTATATAGTTGCATTTTTGTTAGGGTTTTTTGTAGGTTTCCTTTGTTCAGTTGGGCTCATGGACCCTTGGATATTTTGTACATAGTTCTTCATTGGATTGTTTTATTTTTTAATTTTATTCTTTCTTCTCCATGGAGCAATGGTGTTTGGATTTTATTTTTTTTCTGTCGGATTGATTTCATTTTTAATGTGACTTTGAAGTACATTTTTTTGGGATTTGGTGTTTTTCATTTTTTGGGACGGACATGCACCTTTTCTTTTTTTCATTGGCATTGTAGTTTGTTTCATTTCATTTGCATTCATATTTTTTTAATACATTTTTGTTTTCATACTTCACTGTGTGGTATCATCTCATTGCTTTCATGCATGTCATGTTGGGTGTTTTCAGATTCATTTGCAACCATTGTGTGTGACAGACATGGGTTCATTTGCTTTATGTACGTTGGGGGTGTAACATGTAATTTTCATTTCCATGTGGGTGAATGGGTTACTTGGTCGGGCCTTTTGGCTGTGGAGGCTGACCATTACGCACATGGTTGGTGATTGTGAGGACCTGGGTGCAGGGGGACATGAGTGGGGGCCTGGTGGGGGCTGCCCCTGGTGGCTGGGGGGTGGAGTGCAGGGGGACATGAGTGGGGCCTGGTGGAGGGTGCCCCTGCACTGCTGGGGGGTGGGGGTGCAGGGGGACATGAGTGGGGGCCTGGTGGAGGGTGCCCCTGCACTGCTGGGGGGTGGGGGTGATAGGGGACATGAGTGGGGGCCTGGTGGGGGCTGCCCATGGTGGCTGGGGGGTGGGGGTGGGTGGGAGACATGAGTGGGGGCCTGGTGGGGGCTGCCCATGGTGGCTGGGGGGTGGGGGTGGTGGGAGACATGAGTGGGGGCCTGGTGGAGGGTGCCCCTGGATGCTGGGGGGTGGGGGTGCTGGGTGACATGAGCAGGTGTGCAGGGTAGTCCCCTGTGGTGTGTGCTGCCTGCAGGGGCCGTGGAGGGTGTACAGGAAATACCTGGGAGCACACAGCCAAATCGCGTGTGGAATTTCCCACGCACAACTGAAATCCACGTACCCTGACAAATCGCGTGTGGAACTTCCCGCGCACCCCTGAAATCCACGTACCCGGCCAAATCGCGTGTGAGACTTCCCGCGCACCCCTGAAATACACGTACACGGCCAAATCGCGTGTGGAACTTCCCGCGCACCACTGAAATCCACGTACCCTGACAAATCGCGTGTGGAACTTCCCGCGCACCCCTGAAATCCACGTACCCGGCCAAATCGCGTGTGGAACTTCCCGCGCACCCCTGGAATCCACGTACACGGCCAAATCGCGTGTGGAACTTCCCGCGCACCCCTGAAATCCACGTACCCAGCCAAATCGTGTGTGGGACTTCCCGCGCACCCCTGAAATACACGTACACGGCCAAATCGCGTGTGGAACTTCCCGCGCACCACTGAAATCCACGTACCCTGACAAATCGCGTGTGGAACTTCCCGCGCACCCCTGAAATCCACGTACCCAGCCAAATCGCGTGTGGATCTTCCCGCGCACCCCTGGAATCCATGTACACGGCCAAATCGCGTGTGGAACTTCCCGCGCACCCCTGTAATCCACATACCCTGACAAATCGCGTGTGGAACTTCCCGCAAACCCCTGGAATTCACATGCCCTGCCAATTCGCGTGTGAGACTTCCCGCGCACCCCGGTATACACGCACATGTATTTTTTGTCAGTGGGTGTCCGTGTTTGTGGGTACCCCTTTGCACGTCATTTGTCCTGGAGGGCCACAGTATGGGACATTCATCATGGCAGTATATAGGTGCTATTTTTTGCCGCACCTTTTGGCGCACATTTCTTACAGGCGCAGAGACGCTACCGCCTGCTTTCTTGTGGCGGTCATGTTTGTGCCTGTGCGCTGGTTTGAGCGTGCGCTTTTTTGCCCTATTCTATTCCATGAATACGTGTTGTAGGCGAGCGTGTGGGCGTTCCGCGCACAAGTACCCTGTACATCCCCCGTGATGCCCACATTTTGGCAAGTTGTTCCCCATTCCGAGTGTTACGCCCCGTGTTCCGCCTACTTTTGTTGCGTGCGCCGCGCTATGTGCGATTTTCGCTGTGGCCTGTGCGATTTTCGCTGTGACCTGGCACACGCAGTTAGATGGCCTGTGCGCTAACGTGCGCCGCGCACTTTATTATCGCACATCCGATGGTTTTCTCGCGCACAGCCTTCCATGAATCGATGTGCGCTGCTTTTCGTGCGATTTTCGCACTTGCACTGCGATTTTCGCTATTCCACTACGATTCGCACGTTTTTGGCCACTTGCGCCGCGCTAATTATTCCATGAATCGGCCGTCTCTTTCTAAAAATGTTCCCAGAAACGGAAGAGGCATAACTCTGCTTTCGCACCTTCCAGTTAAACTTCAGAACGTTCCTCCTACTGGCTGCCTACGCGTGATGTCATCGAGATACATCAGTGCCTGTCCCGGCTGACCAGAACCTACCCATATTGAAGTCATCCTAAAACATGGCCTTTGAACAATGTTGGGCCTCATGCAACATCCAGTGGCAATTCCTACTGTTCAAAATAGCTTGCGGTCAGCACTGTTGCATGTGTCATTACATCAAAGCGAAAATATCACTCTATCTTTGATGTTTGCCTTGGGAAAACAAATTGTTGGCACACATGGCTTTGACCTTGCATGTGAGTCTGCTAAGGTCAGTAAACAGCACGTTCTGGCCCAGATTTTAGGGGACAGTTTAGGTAATGAATAAGCCTGAATGAACATTCAAAAAAACGAATCAGTGGGTGTGGCGTTGCCCGCAGTGACAGGCTTCCTTGGCGGCGTGACGTAGCATGCCGCCGCCTAGTGTATAAATAAAGGGGCGTTCCCGTCCGCGAGCAGAGCGACCGGGAAGTCCGAACCGAAAGGCTGTGTCCGCGTCTCCTTTCGGGGCTGGGGCTTATGGGAACGCAACGGGGGGGCTCAGGACCGCCCCCCAACAGTGGCGACGAGCGAGTGCGGATGCCCGGGCCCGGCGGTGCAGGCTTCCGAAATTTTTTTCTGCATACGCGGAGCGCCTGGATGCTCTGTGTTACGCCGTGGCTGCGGCTCGTACACGCGGCCGACGGCCATTTTGTGTGACAGGCCGCGGATGTTCTCCGAGCTCCAGTTGGTGAGGGGAAGTGAATCCGGGCCTAATTTTTGCCAATTCTGCTTACAGGCAGCTTGATCTGCACACCCATGGTTGGATTGTGGATTTTTGTGTAGTTTTGGTGTAACTACGTCGTGTGAAAGCCGGGAGAATGGTTAATATGGCTCGACCTGCTTAGCCTACTCCATACTCATGGCTTAATTTTTGGAACTACCAGGTCAGTGGTGGATCTTCTTCATCCCTTTCATCATCAAGTAGCTGTGGCTTCTTCTTCGTCCTCTTCATCATCAGGGAAGTACGGATTTGGGAGCTGGTGCCCATCCCACGTGGGTACTTGACATCTGATGTGACTGATTGAAGGCCCTCATACTGTGGGTGGTGTAGCGTGGCTGAGTTGCGGCCCCCAGGATAACTAGTGGGGGTGCCTGTGCGCTCGGTCCTATGAGTGACTCTGGAGATTCGGATGACGGGGCAGGGACTGCGCCAAACCTTCAATTGTTTGGGCAGCCTCCAGTAAGTCCAATGCAACAGCCGCCACCGGCTCCACAGTTGCCCCTGCCAGGACCTCCCGCAGTGCTGCCAGCTGTCCAACCTGGGATCCCCATCATGGCTCAGGCGAGAGCTCCTGCGGCCCACGCTGCTCTGCAGCCCATTCCCGAGTTTGATGCATCAGGGCCTCCGTCGAGCATGGGCCCCCAGTGGAGAAGGTGGATAAGTCGCCTGGACATGTATTTCAGAGCCTCTCAGGTGACGGACGATGACAGCAGAGTGGCCACCATGCTGTATTCCACAGGACCTGTGGTCCAGGAGATATTTGAATCCCTCACACCTGCTAATGCCTCCTATGACGCGGCTAAGGCGGCGCTCCTTGCGCATTTCCTCCCCCTTGCCAATGTGGACTTTGAGAGATTTGTTATGCTGTCGGCCAAACAGAAGGACGATGAGACACTGGACACCTTCTACGGCCGTTTGCGCCGCCTCTCTCTTGGATGTGCATGGACGGACGCAGAAGATATGATGCGCACGATGCTTATCCAGGCATGCTCGTCCGGCAAACTCAGAAGGCAGGTTCTCAGAGAGCCAGGCATCACTCTGCCCCGCATATTGGAGCTCGGCCGGTGCCATGAGGTGGCAGAGGCTCGGGCCAACAAGCGATCGGAGGAGGTGTGTGCGGTGTGGCGAGGCGGCAGAGGCATGAGACGTCCCGGTGGAGGGCCCCGTGACAAGGCAGGCAGAGCCGCGGAGTCGTGCCAGAAGTGCGGATACGACCTCCCTCACCCGACAGAGTGTCCGGCGGTTGGAAAAACCTGTGGGAGGTGTGGATTAGCCGACCACTTTTCGAGCGTATGCCGTGCAGCCCTGCCCGTGATGGTGCTGAGAGGCCAGCCAAGGACGTGGCCCCCACGCCAGAACCCGCCGACAAATGTGGCCCACGTGGATCAGGGAGAGGTGGATCCCCAGGTGGAGGGTGCCGAGGAGGAGGACGAAGAGAACATCTTCTTCGTCTCGAGTGTGGAGGTTCTGAAAAGGAAGAGCCGGAGGCAGCCCAGATGTGTGGTAGAGGTTAACCACTCCCCAGTCCCGGTGCTCGTGGATATGGGGGCCTCCGTGAATGTAATGGCCAGAGGACATTATGACATGCTTGATCCCCTCCCGGGGCTGGACGCACCGAAAGCTTGCATCTTTGCGTTTGGAGGGCTGGAACCGATACCACTGGATGGTGCCTTTGAAGCCCGGGTGGAGCATGACGGCGCACAGATCAAGGCTCGCTTCTACATCACCTCGGTGAGTGACAACACCCTGCTCAGCTGTGCGGCCGCCGAGGCCCTGGGGATCGTCAGCTTCGCCCATTCAGTATACGTGGAAGACATCAATGACCTCCTGGACAAGTACGAAGCACCCTTCAGTGGGATCGGGAAGATGACCGGCGAACCGGTCAGGCTTCACATCGATGAATCGGTCCAACCGATCGCCCTGAAACATCGCAGGGTACCGTTTCATCTGAGAGAGCAAGTGGACAAGGAGCTGGACAGTCTGGTAAAACTAGACATTATCGAAAAGGTGGAGGGCCCAACCCCCTGGGTGTCTCTGATCGTGGTGGCCAGAAAGCCGAAGCAGCCTGATGCGGTCCGCATCTGTGTCGACATGAGGCTCCCCAACAAGGCAATAAAGAGGGAGCGGCATCTCACTCCCACGATCGACGACATAATTGCGGAAGTGCAGGGGGCGAGGTTCTTCTCGAAAATGGACCTCCGAGCTGGTTACCATCAGGTCGTCCTTCACCCGGAGTCCAGGTATATAACGACGTTTACCACCCACCGGGGGTTGTACCGGTACAAAAGGCTGAGTTTTGGAGTGTCATCTGCGGCGGAGGTGTTCCAGAACATCATCAGCGGCGCCCTGGCAGATCTCGAGGGTGTCCTCAACATCAGCGACGACATCCTGGTGTTTGCCAAAACGGAAGTTGCTCACATGAGGAGGCTGGGCAAAACACTGGAACGACTCCAATCTCTGGGCCTTACCCTGCATAAGGAAAAGTGCGAGTTCATGCGTACTTCCATCGAATTCTTCGGGTTTGTGTTTAAGGAAGGAGGGGTCTCGTCTGATCCGAGAAAGGTCCAGGACATTAAGGCGGCACAGCCCCCAGAGTCAGTGTCAGAGGTGAGGAGTTTTCTGGGAATGGTGACCTACTGTGGACGTTTCATCCAGAACCTCGCCTCCAGGTCGGAACCACTCTGGGCGCTGTCAGCGTGGCACTGGGGCCCACTTGAGCAGGCCGCCTTCGAGGACATCAAAGCAGCCCTCACAACGGAAGACACCATGGCGTTCTTTGACCCAGCCCTGGAGTCGGAGATCGTTGTTGACGCCAGTCCTTTTGGCCTGGGGGCCGTGCTGACTCAGGTGGACAGCAACGGGGGAGTTCGACCAGTGGCATATGCCAGTAAGGCACTATCAGAGACTGAGCAGAGGTACTCCCAGATCGAGCGGGAGGCCCTAGCGGTGCTGTGGGGCTGCAGACATTTTCGACTCTATGTCCTGGGTCGTCCGGTGACGGTGGTCACCGATCACAAGCCGCTGCTCCCGATTCTGGTGGGGTCATCGTCGAAGCCGCCAGCAAGGATTGAGAGGTGGATGCTCGCCCTCCTTGAATATTCTGTCACCCTGGTGTACCGGCCTGGGGCCAACAATGCGGCAGACTACCTGTCCCGCCACCCGGGGGTGCGCGGGGGAGAGGGGCACGATGCCTGTGAGGAGGAGGCTGACAACCATGTGCAGATGGTGGTAGAGGCGGCCACACCAAATGCGATGCCGCTGGCGGAGCTGGAGGCCGCGGCGGCCCAGGATGAGTGCTTTCAAGTATTAAGGCACTTGATGCAACACGGGACCTGGAAGTCCGTCCTTGAGGCGGTGGCCGGGCAGACGCCTGAGGCCAAGACAATGCTTGAACAGCTGTGGAAGGTCAAAGATGAGTTGTCGTTTTCGGAGTCGGGCCTTCTGCTCCGCGGTGACCGGATTGTCGTACCCCTGTCAAAAGTGAGGGAGGTAATCACCCTGGCACACCATGGACACCAAGGCGGGGCCAAGACCAAGGCGCGACTCCGGCTGAAAGTCTGGTTTCCAGAACTAGAAAGGAAGGTTGATGACTTTGTGGCGGCATGCGTGTGGTGCCAGGCAGCTTCTCCTCTGCAACGGGAGCCCGAAATAGAAGTGATGCCTCGAGGTACCCGGCCCTGGGAGGTCGTCCACGCGGATTTTGGATCGACGTCGGTGGGCACCCACTTCCTGGCCATTGTTGACGAGTACTCCAGGTATCCAGAGGTGGAGTTCGTCGAGTCTGTGGCGTTTGAGCATGTGGTGGTGACGGTGGAGAAGATCTTTGCAGCCCACGGGTTTCCCCACAACCTGTGCTCAGACAACGGGGCTCCCTTCCAAAGTGAGCGGTTCTCCGAGCTAATGGAGAGCTGCGGGGTGCAGCACAGAAAGGTGTCCCCGCTGTGGCCCCGAGCTAATGGCGATGCAGAGAGGCTCATGCGGACTTTGAACAAGACATTCCGGATTGCCCAGGGACAGGGTCAACCCCTTCAACGGGCCCTGTACCAATTCCTGCGGGTGTATCGAACCACCCCGCATGCGTCAACTGGAGTGGCTCCTGCGGAAGCGCTGTTCAAAAGATGTCCCCGGGGTCTGCTCCCAGAGGTGGGGGAGAAGGAACCGGGAGTGATTGACGATCAGCGGGTTGCGACGGAGAGGAGAACAAGGGTTGACCAGGAAAACCTACGACGGGGTCTCCGGCCCCAACGGTTGCAGCCGGGAGACGAAGTTCTGGTCCGCAACCGACACCCCCACGGGAAGCTCTCGCTTCCCTATGAACCCGAGCCTTTGGATGTGGTGGCCGTCAAGGGGTCCATGGTGACGGCCTCGGATGGGCGAACTGCCGTTACCCGGAATGTGAGTTTTTTCAAGAAACTGGGTGATCCCCGGACTGACCCTCCACCGGAACCTGACCCACCAGAGGACCCCGGCGACGGTGACTTCCGGGACGAGCTCCCAGACTCCCCAATCCGGGGAGCCGCAGCTGAGGGACACCGCGGGCCGGAGGTAGGCAGGAGGTACCCCCAGAGGGCTGGGCGAGGGAAACCTGCTTACCTCAACGAGTATGTTCTTGGACACTGAGTGTGTAAATTGTGACGCAGGGATCCGGGTGGTTGACAATAAAGGGGTGTTGGGTGTGCAGTGGGGTTTTGTAGCATAGTGGTGTGTATTAAAATATAATGATCATTAAAAGGACTGTTTTGTGGTTCCTCCCGAAAAAGGAGGAGTGTGGCGTTGCCCGCAGTGACGAGCATACGCGGCGGCGTGACGTAGCACGCTGCCGCCTAGTGTATAAATAAAGGGGCGTTCCCGGCCGCGAGCAGAGCGACCGGGAAGCCCGAACCGAAAGGCTGTGTCCGCGTCTCCTTTCGGGGCTGGGGCTTACGGGCACGCAACGGCGGGGCTCAGGACCACCCCCCAACAGTGGGCACCACAAATTAAATATGAAAACGTGTGAATGGGATGGGTTTACGTTTTTTTTTTTTTTGTTTTAACAAAGATTTCTAAATAACCTAGTCCTGTGCCTGCTTAAATAAATGTGTGTAAAGTTGTTTTGGGTGCGATATCTGACAAAGAGTTAATTTGCTTTAGGAAGAGTCACCTCTCTTTCTCTGCACCCATTGTTTACAGATTGGCATGTGTGTTGTAGACGGCCAGACTAGACACTTCTCCTTTTGGAGCGCATTCTTCATGGGCAGTGATCGCATTACAGGACTTTGTCTCCAGAGCATGGCAAGAACACATTTTTAGGTATGTTCTTGCATTTCTACCAATGAATTCCTTGATTTCAAGCTCATTGCACAAACTCCTCTCGTGTGAATCCAGCATTTCAAATATGGAAATAAAATGACTGCCAAGGCTTGTTATAAAATAGGGATTTCCTCAGCATTTTTGTTGTAGAAAGCTAGATTTTATTTTAGTCTCATATTTGGATGTTATTTCTCTCCCAGGGCCCGTGCATCTGGGTGGAAGGGCATAATCTCCTCATTGACATATTTTTCTATATTAATCTTAATGTTAATGGGTCTTGTACAGTGCACTGTTGCCATTTGTGTGGTATCTTGGAGATTTGGCGGTTCTGCAAAGGAAGGAGGACTGTGGGGTTTGTTAGTGAGATTGAGAGGGAACAGAGAAAGAGAGCTTTGATGTGCTGTTAACGGCTTCGGTTCATTGGTGAGTTTTCGGTCAGTAGCGTCATGTGGTGTTGAGATGTGATTCTGTATGGTTTCTTTTCAGATCCGGTTTTGTGAAGTTCATGCAGTTTCTGGTGCGGTACAGGAGTGGTTGTCCTTAGTTCAGAGGGTGCATATGCAGAAAGGTGAGTTTTTTGTATGGTTGGTTAGTGGCAATACATTTCTTACACCCAACAGTCTCTCCACATGCAATACATTTCCCATCCCCAGTAGTTCATACAAGTGCAATGTCTTTCCCACCCCCACCTATCCATCCAAGGGAGACACATTGCCTGTGTGGCACAGTTTCTTCCCCCAGAAAATCCATCTAAGTGCAACACATTTATCACCCCTGGCAGTCTATCTAAGTGTGATCCATATCCAGTTCCCAACTGTCCATCCAAGTTTGACATGCTTCCCACCCCGAAACACTCCATCCAAGTGTGGTACACTTCCTGTCCCCAACTGCCATCCAAGTGTGAATCATATCCCACCCCCTGCAATCCACCCCGGTGCAACACACTTCCCATCTCTGAACTAATCCATGTAGGTTTGATACATTTCCTGCCGCAACAGTTTATCGAAGTGTGATGCATTTCCCATCCCAACAATCCATCTCGGGGAGCCAAACTCTGTATGCTACAGATCTTAAATAGTGCCTCTCTCAGGGTGCAGCAGGGAGTATAAGGCTTAGTTATATTGTTATACAAGATGCAAAATGTGGCTAACCTAGTACATAATGGATCTACGTGTTTGCACCACAGGACATCCAATTCAGTTGTGCAACTCCTCAAATCCTGCCCACCTCACTTTGCTGAATCACTTTATATGATTCAGATCCTTCCCTGTCCCCTGCTTCATTTAGCCGCCCCGGTGACTTCTGCCCCCCTACCTCCCCTCGTACCTGTCAATGGGGGCTCTGCACCTCATACCCACTCACCTGCCTCCCTCCATCACTGCCATACACCCATGCTGTGCAGCCCCTCGGCTCCCACCCCAATGTCCCAGATCTCCTTCACCACTTTCTCTGTCTTCTTCACAGCCTCCCCATGACCCCTCTCGCATCATCATCAACCCGCCACCACCCCCATCCTCTCTGTATCTATCTCTTTATCCTTTGTGTCCCATTGGTCGCACTCTTCTTTTGCACGCCACACAGTCATGCTTTCTCTGAGTTGGTGTGTGGTGGGCAGACATGCCTGTGGGACATCCTTCCTATAGTTCGTATTCCCATATTCCTCTTACCTATCTCTCGGCATTCCTTCTTATCCCAAGGCCCACACAGAATCTGTTGGTTGCCTCCACAACCATCAGTCAGCTTCAGAGCAGTCAGAGCAGTCAGAGCAGTCAGAGGCATGGAAACTGCTCTTCTGAACACCCGTGAAGATCTGCTCTCTAATCTTGATTCTAGCTCTCCTTCTGTCTTCATCCTCCTTGACCTTTCTTCTGCCTTCTAAACAGTCAATCACTCCACCCTGATCAATTGAACATGGGCATCACAGACCAGGCTATGGCAAGGCTGACCTCCTTCCTCGTGGACCGTCCCTCCCAGGTCCAACTTCGGTCCTTTCTCTCGACCACAACTCTCTCTATATGTGGTGTCCACTAAGCCTCATCCTCTCTCCCTGGCTATTCAATTCCTATCTGGCCCCTTTGGCCCACCTGCTCTCCTCCTTTTCCTCCAACTTTCCATGTTATGCGAATTATACTCACTCTCCTTCATGCTTCTGTTGGGGAAAACTCCCAGGTATGCCAGAGCAATGCTGGAAGTCCACAGACTTGGAGACCGCAGCTCAGAATTATGAGGATTTATTCCAATTATCTGCAGCTCGTCCCTTTGTCAGGTTGATTGGAATGTCTTTCTATCTCTTGACCTAGGATGTGGGCCCTGTCTCACACATCTTGCTCTCTGTCCTCCCTGAATCCACTCAGTTCATCTCCTGCTCAATGATTTGAGGCCTTCTGTAATGTTCCTAAACCTTATAATGTGGTTTCTACATTGTCCATGTTATACTATGCTCCCTATAGGTTAGCTATACGTGGCTTGATCAGGTTCTGTATATTTTTATTTGCATATTTTATTTGCATATTTATAGAGCACCAAAGCCCTAGGGCATCATGGTGCATAACAAACAACATACAAACAATACATAACAAAACAGTCAACCCAAATTAAACTGGCACTCTGGAATCAAAAATTGGCGATATATAATCATCAGGAACAACCTAAAAAGTATACAAAAACATGCAAGGCTAAGGCACTTAATTCAGAAAAATTCTTATTTTAGTAGGTGAGAACATGTCCTGAACATTTCTGAGTCTATGTATGAACGCAGGCAGATTGCTGGACCCGCATCCAACAAGAATGCAATCAGTATGCTCCTCGGTACACCAATTACCAATCTGGAGTCTACGAAGGACTTTCAAATACTGTGATCTAATACACATTTCTCCCACTTTAGGATGAAGCCATGATAAGATTTTATTTTTGAGTGACTCCCTTGACTCCGCTTTGCTGGGCTTGTCCACATTTGTTAATATGATGCTTTTTGAGTCTAGGGCAAAACTCCTTACTTTGGGGTCCACAATTCTGGCCATGGATGATTTTCTTTGACAAATGTCATTTTAGACAGAGTGGGCCGTAGTAAGCGCAGGCTTGATACAGGTTGACACTGGGAGCAGGATGCCCTTTATAGAGACTGTACTTCTTGGAAAGGACGTGGAAGGGATTGACTTTACCTGCAAAGGCAGATCTGTATGTGGTTGCTCACTGGGGTCTGTTTGACAGCAGATATGGGCCCAGTTCTCATAGGCAGATGTTTGGGAGAACTTGCCCATTCTTATTGACTCCGCATGGATGGACTTCTGTTGAGAAAGTAAGTGTGGCAAGGACAACTTCAAACCAACAGTGCCTACCCAAGACTGAAAGTCTTTGAAACTGGAGTAGGTCGGAAGGTCTCGCAACATAAGGTCCTTGAAGCACAACCAGTTGTCTGGTGCTCTGCAGTCATTCGATCTTCTCTCCACCCTTATTATAGTGGCTTCTTCAGACTGCTCCTTTATATCCTTTTGCTGATCTAACAGCTCATTAATACAGGACTTTCTAATTCGTCAGGGACCTTGTCTTCAGGTGACACACCGTTTGCCCTTCCATAGACATTGTGACAGTCCGCGACCTTAGCCAAAGTTTGCATAGACCTACTCGAAGGGGAACCAACAGTGCTATCCATGTGCACAGGGTCTTTTTTTCTGAACAAGAAATCTGTGAGCAGGAGGTGTTCCTTCGATAAATTCTGTCTCCTTTTGTCGCTGGGGGCCAAAACTTCCGAAAGCGGCTTCCACTCCTATGTGGAGCACGGGGTGGTGGCTGTATGTGGGTATCCCCCGTACTCAAAATGGCAGGCTGGATATCAGCTGCATCCCCTTCTAAACTAGTAGCTGTAAGTGATTCAGAGGGGCAAACCATATCCTTGTCCCTGCTGGGCATGGTTTGCAGTACTTGCAGCCTAGTAGTTGGCATGATGGTAAGTAATTAGGTAGAAACCAGGAGGAAGGCAGTGTTCTGGAAAGGGAGGTATGCTTTCCCACAAACAACTGCCACAGGCCTGCTAAATACTCAGCTGGACAGCAGTGTTTGGAGCATAACAATCCCAAAATCCCCCAGGATGAAGCGCAGGTCCCCAGCACCGGTACCTGCCAAGTAAGCTAAGGTCTGCAGCCTCGGAAACACCGGCATCGCCATTACGCAGACACAGTGAGTGACTAAATAAGCCAGGAAAATAAAATAACTGAAGCCGTTCCCCAGCTTGTAAATGATGCAGCCGGGTTCCCTGTCCAGGATGGCCATCACGGCACGGCCACGGCAAAAGCCTGAAAGCCGCCAAGAGGTGTAGGTGGTGGAGGATGAGGCCGTGGACCTTGAACCGTGGGCAAAGCGCTCAAATGCCCAGAAATAAACAAAGAGAACATGGAAGGGATCTACCTTGTAACAGCTCCAAGAACAGTCCTCATTCTTGCACCGACCCCTGTACGTCTACTCGATTATTGGCTTTAAGCATCAGCAAGCTCGATCAAGATCTCTTGTGCCTTGCGGTTTCTTTGTTACTGCATTTGGCTATTGACAACATAATAAAAGCAATGTCAGTATGGATATTTATCTGCCCTCTAACTATAGAACTGGGCATTCATTTTCTTCATGTATTCAAGTGTGTGTTTGTGTGGTGCAGTGCAGAATGCACATTTGCTTTGTGTCTATCGCTGCTGTGTCGTGGTGTCTCTAATGACATCATCAACATGGCTTCTTGGTGCTTAGACCAGGCGGTCCATATAGGTGTCTCTGACCATGCTCTTCGGCTCTTCATTCACGCATGGATAGATTTGTAGCTCACCTGATCTGTATGGCTTGCTGTGAGGGTATGCCTCAGTGTATTTATCTATCATTGGTGCATTAGGGAATCATCCAAAATAGAATGGGTGGATGTGTTCTCTTCTGGCGTTCCATCTCGTCATGAAATTGGTGGGTGGGGGGTGGTCCCAGGAACCCCGACTCCCTCTTAACTTTCCTCAGCAGCTTCTCCTGCCTCGCTCATTCCTAACTGCCTTTCTGTGATTCAGGATTGGTGCTCCTCCAATGATCTCTGCCTTAATGCCAGTAAGACAGAGGTCCTTCTCATTGGGACTCCTACTCCCGCTTTCCCTCTCTCACTCTAGTCACTCTCCTTGGGCCCTCTACCCTCGCATTCCTGTGAGGCAAAAAACCTTAGTGCCATCTTTGACTCCACTCTTTTCTCTCCTCACATCACAGAACTTGCCAAGAAGGCCCACTTCTAGCTGGACCTCCTCAGAGGTATTCTACCTTTTCTCACTTTCCCCCAGAAACCCACTGTCTCCAAAGCTCTGGTTCTCTACAGGCTGGACTACTGCAACAGCCTCTTTCTCAATCTGCCTGCCTCTACTCTGCGCCCTCTGCAACTAATCCAGAACAGGACTGCAAGTCTTATCCTTGGCCTCAAGCCCAGAGACCGTATTTCTCCACCCCTGAAATCTCACCACTGGCTCCCAGTGGCTGCAAGTATCAAGTTCAAGACCATCTGCATCGTCTACAAGGCTTTCTGGGGCCACGGCCTACACTATATCCAACACTCTCTGCCTAAGTACCTTCCTTCTCAAGCCCTTCACTCAGCTACCTTCAACTCTCTAAGGGTCAGACGCTTCTCCAGACAGAGAGTGGGGGTAGATCTCTCTCCTCTGCAGGAGTCCTCTGGAGTGGCCTCCCTGCCCTCTCAGAATTGAGCCGGACCACTTAAAGTTCCGGAAGCAGCTAAAGACCCTTTTTTCTACTCTGCCTTCTCGCCCTTGCTCTCCTGCAAACCTTCCGGTCTGATGTACAGACTGGTTGTTTGGTACCCTCAGAATCTTACTGGGTACCAGGCTCCTCCACGACTAATCCCCCTTGCATTGCTGCCTGTCCTACTGCGCACTTAGGGGCTGTCATCTGTAATCTCTACAGCCCCCTGCCGACTTGCACTTACCCAGAGCCTTACTGGCCCTGACCATACTTCCCCCTACCTTCTCCCTTGAAATTCCCCTACTACCTTACCCCCACACATTTCATTGTCACACTTGCACAATCTGAATGTCACAAGGCCTAGTAAGATTGTCTGTCTTGTCTTCCCTCTGTCTTGTGGTTCCTAGAAACACTAATGCCCTAAGAGTGGCTCTAGGCATACCCAAAACTCAGCACATCGCTCACATGAGACGTGATACCAATTGGCTCTCCATAAATGACAGAATCAAGCTCAAATCACTCAACAATACTCATAAATGTCTGACCAACAAGGCTCCCCTATACCTCATGGCCAGATTTACCAAACTCACCTCTACACAACCTATCAGAGCAGCACAATCCAACAGTCTCAGAATACCCAAGTTAAAACTTAAAAAAACAGGATGTGCTAGCTTTCCAGTCTTGGCTGTGGAACTATGGAACTCTATGCCTGACTCATTAACAGTCACATCTCGCTTCCACAGCTTTAAGACTAACGTCAAGAAGTGTTTGCACTCCCTAGACCGTTGACCCCCTGGTCTGTTTTCTGGTACCACTCTCTGTAGACTTCACTTAAATAAGAAACAGTAACTAAGGAATCTATCTATTGTACATATGTACATTGCTGCCACTTTCACCTGTATATATCTGCACATTGTATATATTATGTATATTTATATCATTTCATATGTAACTTTGTAACCTGCTCTGCGCCCAGATGCCTACAGGGTCGGCGCACAATATAAATGAATAAACAATTACAATGACTTGTGTACAGGCACGTTATAAATGCAACATCATATCATATCATAGTCTGCACATTCCAAATGTTGCAGTTTGTTTCTATATGTGTTGCCCTAACATCTAACATTAGCATCCTCCCTCAGCTGGATGAACACTTAGTGAATGGATGCTGCAAAGAAGGTCTGATGGCCTCAATTGTCAAGTGTCATTTAGAACATTGTCAATATCCTAAGAAGAGATTTGTGATACCATGCTTTTATGATCTATTCTGGTAATGTTACTGAAGACAGAACTAGAGTAGGATGTGCAATGGTTTGGGAAGGACACCTGCAAGAGGACTACATATACAAAAGCAGCAGTTATCCGGATCATAAAGGTAATACAGATAGAGCTAAGAGAATAACCTCCTTTGCCCTTTCTGGTTATGTGGGTTTAAAGCAGGGTTTACTTTTAAGAGTGATGTAAATGTGTGTGAAACAGTAGCAACTGAATCAGCAAAGTCCCAAAATAAAAGAATGTCCTACCACAGTTCTGTAACAATATATACTTTAAATACACAAATCCATGGCACACGTGCTCAATAAAAACACTCTGAATACCGACCCCTGTAAAGGAAAGACTGAGAAATGCAGAAATGTAGTAATGCAGCCCTATGGATACTTAGCATGGAGAAGGAACAGGCAAGAAATTCAAGACAGAGTTCAAAAAGGAAAAAGCCTTGGAGGAAAAGGTTGCAAAAGGTCCTTGGCCAGTCGCTATAGTCCCAAAGGGTGTACCAGGGGGACAGGGTCAGTTCAAAGTACTGGCCGCCATAGAATGGGAGGAGCGACTCTGTGTAGTTTCCTTCTCCCTTGTACATGGAGCAACCTTGTTTTGACTTTTTTTTCAAGTCGAGAAACTTCAAACATACCATTTCTCAACGTAAAAAAGTAAAACTATTACCTTCCCGGTGAAACATGCTGTGATGCTAATGGTAATAAACCCTTATGGGGGTGGGGTGAATACTGTGTGAGGTAATGCCCTGGGGCTAACATTAAGGCCTTCAAGTGAAATGATGTCTGTAAAATGGGAACAATGGGTCTGGACTGGCCTTAACATGTCCAATGTTGGTTTATGTATTCCCCAGTGACTGTTCCATTTACTCCCCTCCACAACTGGGTCAGAATGTCCCTCAAACTCATCCCATTGTAAGAAGCTCACTGCCTCCTGTCAAATCTGATTTCATATCTATTGTACGTTCTTCTTTGATCAAAAGAGAATTGTTCCTCCTGTATATAAATATAAATACATACATTAAATAAATCATATTACCTAAGCAAACATCCCACAATCGGTCCACCGAAGATCTGGGTGTACTGTGTGTTTGACCAGAACATGGCACGTGATGTGTGGGAGTCAGAACATGGATATGCAGAATTCGAGCCTCAAGCCCTACAGATCATGCTCACAGCAGCACTATTAGATTATGCAATGTTACATTTTGTAGATTACAATGTTCAACACATGTGGGCAGTTGACCCCAAGTACTGCCAGTTTTCAGTTTGAGAAGCCTGTCTTCAAAGGTTGGCGAACGGATTGGATGGATTTCTGCCAGAAAATAAAATGCATTTTTTGTTTAAAACATTTGTGATATTTGTTGGCAGATTCCTTGGTACTCCTAGATGGCCACCAGCAGCAGCTTCAACCAGAAGCCGCTTGAGGGCGATAAGGATGGAATAAAATTGCTCATATCTGGATAATTATGTTAATAGGTGTGCCACAGCATTTTGGAGCATTTGGTAGCTGGCAATGAGACATTTTGGTTCACCCAGATAAGTAATGTTGTGATGAAGCAGGCAGAATCAGGGCCAAAATCGCTTTGAATCCAAAGGGACACAACAAATATGGAATTTTGTTATCAACCATGAGGGGATGATAACAACTGGCTTACCATCTGCACAATGTTGGGATTGAGAAAAGGTTTGATTTGAATATATAATTAATTAGCAAAACTCATTGAACTTTTATAGGACAATTCAGACTGGATACTAGTCTCTAAGCGTGGGATTGGGATTCAAACCTGTGTTGCTTTGTGTTGTCTTGCTTCCAAGACACATGTTCTGCTCATAACCTATCCTCTCATCCCAAGCCTTTCACATTCCTAGAGTATCTCTGTAGGTTCAATGGCCATGGGGAAAGACAAGAAATTGCATTCCAGAGAGTGTTTTACTAAGATCTCAATTTTAGTTGGGATGAGTTTGAGAAACCTCCTCCTGACCCAAATTCCTAGTGTCAGGATAAAGTAGCTGAAAGAGACCATAAACATAGAATTAGAGGATTATTAATACATACCGCACATAAATAAACATAAAAAAACTACAGGTACCATAATGACCTTTGGTCCAACTTACAAGACTCAGCCGGAACAAAAGGAAATGATGCACTACTCTAATGGGAATGGCCTAACCTTCCCATTCATGAGCATATTGGAAGACACAACATCCATCCCACACAATGCAGCCTTCATACAGAAGAACTGTGAGGGAGCAGGAACTGATCTGGAACTGACAAGGGATTATAAAGTAGGAAGGCTGATCCAGGAAACCTTCTCAAATCCTGGTTACATTTCAATTTACCAAGTAAAGGAGAAACACAGATGACAAATGCTGCAGTCGACTATGTGGCAAAGATGGAGGCTGAAAATGGGCCAGGTCAAAGGACATCACAAACACTTTCCGGAGAAGTCCCAGCCCAAATGTGGAGGATTTGGGGATACATTAGGAAGTGGTTGGCCCAGGGAAGCAGGTGACACCAGCAACCAATGGGTGCAGAGATAAGACAGGAAAGGGGCTATAAATAGCCAGAGGAGTCAGTTGATAGTGAGAGGTGTTCATGTGAGATAGGACGTGCTAGAGGGGGACCAAGAGACCAGAGAGGAGGGTGTAGCAGATGGAAGAGGACCTGCAGGTTTAGCTTGTTTGCACAGAGTGAAGTGAAGGTATTGGGACAGAGATGGTGTTACAGTCCATCTGTGTGCATGTGCATTATTGAGAATAAGAGAGAGAGAGAGAGCATGAGGTAGGTAGAGAGACAAAGAGAGAGGTTAGATCTGCTTAGATAAGGGAGAATGGATATGATGACTGAGAAGGTAGACTAGGAAGTGAAAGTAGTGTAAAGAGACAGACAGAGAGGGGAGTGAAATGCAGAAAGCCAGTGGAGAGTCCTGAGCAGAGTGTGGAGGAGTGAGATTTAGAGGGGAGCCAATAAGTTCAGGTGGGGGTTGGAGAGGAGGCACAGGAGAAAGAGTGATAAGACCAGAATTCGGAGACTATGTATGGCAGAAGCACGAAGAAGCAGACAGTGACTCAGTGCATTCTTGATGTGGATGAGTGCAGATGGATATGCCACTAGTGCACCTTTGGCACAGGTTTTCAAAATTCACTGGTTTATACAAATCTTCCAAGCACTTCCCTTGCCTGCCTTCAGTGCTTCAAGTGAGGAATAGCAGCAGCTTCCTGTGCCCCCCCAAAAGAGAACAATACATCTACAGAAAAACAATCACTTGGCTCATGACTGATGAATTTAACATGTAAACTATCATGAACACTCTATTTCTTTTTTGTTCTGATAGTGTAAAGACTGTATTGACAGAACCTTCCATCAGGTTCCTCTCTCTTGTCATAGTGGTTGACTTCAACATCTGGGCTGACGGATCTGTCCTGCAGATCAAATGGACATCTTTTGTTCTTCATAGAATTGCAAGAACTTATTCAACATGGCGTGGATTCAATTTAGCTCCATGGCCACAGTGTTAGCGTTATACTTATTTGTATAATGTTATTAAAGTAGAGGCCTTTTGCTCCATGAAATTGACATGTTTCGAGACTCTACCTTTTTTCGGACTGTAGTCTAACTTCTGAGACACCTGAAATGAGCGAAGGGGATGAAAAGAAATCTGCAAAAGCAGGACACTGATTTACTGCCATCTCAGGCTGGTTTTCTGCAGCTCTCTGATCAGGCTAATGCTCTCCATTTGTTTGGCTTTCAAACCCAATCATACATATTAAAGGAATCAATAAAGCAGAAACCTGTGCAGTAGTTTCTCTATCAAGATCGACGAAGAGAGCCGTATAGTGGTATTCGCAGTGTTGTGCTATCCTGCTGGTAAAACTGGTTTACATCATAACATCAGGCCTATCACAAGCATATAGCATGGACACTAATAAAACAAGTACACACAGCAAGCCTCCAATGTTGCAAAGGTCTTGTTTAGACTGATCGTGGACTTTAAAAAAAAATATAGAAAACGTATGTCATAAATGTGTAATGATGTAGCCAGTTACACAAAATTCCCAAAACTGTACAATGGAATCAAAGTTTAAATAACACCTCCCATTGCTTCTCACATGATGAAGAAATCAGATGTTGATTCTTTCTAACACTTTTGCTAACAGATGTCGAACACTCTATGACGTCCTCCACTGGATCTCCAACCAGCTCTCTGCTATAAAAAGCTGGAAACGCAAAGAAACCTCAAGCAACCCTTGGGCACAAATATCATAGAGGCCTCCCTTTTCCCAAGCTTAGTCTCTGCATTATTCATGGAATCTGGACCGACTTCCTTTCAACAGAAACCCTCTTTAGAT
Source organism: Ambystoma mexicanum (assembly GCF_040938575.1). Lineage (NCBI taxonomy): Eukaryota > Metazoa > Chordata > Amphibia > Caudata > Ambystomatidae > Ambystoma > Ambystoma mexicanum. The sequence goes on from NC_090932.1 coordinate 140,775,890, forward strand.
CCTCCAGATGTAGAATAAGTCAAATAAACAACTTCAGTTCATTCACAAAAACAAACAGCACCAGCCTACAGGCAAAGCCCATTTTCTGGGATAGAAACCGTGCATTTGAGTTAGTTTGCATGCCCATTGTGAATGCACATGAGGTCTGAACTGGAGGTGAACCTCCAGTGATGCCTACTGAATGAAGACGTGGCAAGTGTGACTTTGCCAAATGGCTTATTCTAATTTCACACTTCACATGGAAGGGTGTTTTCAAGTTTTCATAAACTCATCATAACTTTGCTGGCGTTAGTTTACAGCGCCCCAATGTTCAAACCACAAGGATGCCAGACTCTATTGCACAGCTGATCCCTGGTAGAGGTGCTATGCATCTTGCACTTCTCTCTTTCATGGTACGAAAAAGCTATGCCTAAAATAAAACTACCCCACAAGACATTCAAAGTTGTGGATTGAAGGAATGATGTTGGTAATGTCTTGCTCTCCTGGGATCAATGTGTTATTTTCACAAAAGGAAAATGCATGTTCACTAGAATCTACCTAAGTACCACTCTTTGAACTCATTTATTCTTTTTGCGGGAAGGGGGAATATGATGTCTGTTGCCTTTTATACTAGCTGGTTAGGTCATGTTATGTTGAGGTTTCATTATAATGTTTTTCTTTAAATGTCTAATTTGGATGTGCCTATGAAACAACCATAATACAGCAGGGATCAGTCACCTAGACACAAAAAACAAAACAAAGGAAGATAGATTTGGAAATCTAATCTGTTAACTAGATGGTTGGATTGTGTAAATTAACCCCCATAAGCGTCAGCCTCCGCCTAAAAGGTTTCCTGACTTACACACCAACATATCCATTCCCTCAAGGGCCTCAAGAACCTCCAGGAAGGCTGTGCTGGGCTTCTGCTCTCAAGGAAGCCACAGTAAAAATCCCACCCTTAATTAAATGTGCCCATATTTCCTTCCAGCTTTCCCCAGCTATACAACCTGGTTGTTCGTAGCTTAGGAGAGCAGGAAGATGGGTTTTGCAAGCTGTGTTTTCTTACACATGGTTTCTACGTGCCTTGGCTCAAAAGACTGGCCATAAACAGACTTTGTGCCCTTAAGCACTTTTACACACCAACCTAGGGTTTTGATAACCATCACACAAATGAGGAAACCAACAACATGAGATTTATTACTCATGTTTCAGAGAGCTTTTGCAAACTTGGCAAATTCGGATTTGACATACAGCCCTTACTAAATATTGTTGGGGGCCTAGGGAGAAAAGCAGAAGGGCTTTGCCATCTGTGTTTTTCTTGGGGATGGCTTCAACATGCCCAGGCTCACCATGCAGCATGTACATTCCAGACATACCACTCTGGTGCAGTAAACACCACCTCCTCTGTTGCTATCTCTCCTCTTCTTGCAGTGCCCCATAGAATACAGTTGAGTCTGACAATATGTTTGCTCCAATTGTACAGATAGCTCCTCCACCTTTTCATTCTCAGGCCTTCCCCTGCATTTGATATATTCATCTGCCTCATCCCAACAATCTACCCAACTTTGTTTCTCTCTACCACTAAAATGTTCTATTAAACTCCTCCTTTACCTCTGTGACAGGCAAAGCACTTTGACGCCATAAACTATGGCAGGAGGCACTATACAAATGCAAGAAACAGGATAACATATGCTTGGTTTAGCATTACAGCATGCTGTTATGTAAGCCGGTGCAAATTAATCAACATGAACAGCAACTAAAATAGAAGGAAAAAAAAATAGATTACATATTTATCTCATTCTGGAACATGTCTTTTTGTGTACTGGTCACCAGACAGTCTTTTGCCTTCTATTGTTGGGACATTGCTGTGGTGGTAATAATTATTCAGCTATTAGCTTCTTGTATGGGACTTTAGTGCCAGCATGCATTTTAATCCTGTTGCATCATAAAAGGCTCAGGATTCACATGCCATTACTAAGAACATGTGAAAGAGGTGCTGACAGACTACAATATGTCAACATTCTGTCTGTGACTTTTTTTCAGATTGCTGCTCCTGTTAGTAACTGAATCTGGTCTTTTTTACAGAATGTTCACATTCAGGTCTTAAACACAGAAAGACAATAAGAATTATGCTGCCCCCTTGAATCTATATATATAAAACAAAGTTGTGTCTCTGGGTTTGTATATGGCGTTGATGTTGGGGACGTAACTCCTCATGAACGGTAAGGACGGGTGTCATGAATTTTGCATGTAATATTCCTTATTTCATTGCCGAATTAATTTCTAGCTCAATAGGTCATCCCGTTCCCGAGATAATTATTTCTTTGGTTTTTCGGCATTACATCTTTTGGCGTTCTGCGCGCCAGCTACAGGTCATTTGTCGAAAGTGCTCATCATTGCGCTGTCTGCGCTAAACAGGTACTGCTTTTTTTGTTTTCAAATTTTTGTAAGTGTGTTTTTCTTTTCATTGATTTGTTTTGCAATAAACTCAATAAATGTGAATTGCACTAATTAATTGAACACCAAATTTGTATTTACCTCCGATTTCAATTCTCACATGAATATCATATTTGTATGCTTACACTGATTATTTGCAATGTTTGTTTAGCAGCGAAAATGGCCCCACTGCTAACAACACCACAAATAATCAGAGTAAGCATACACATATGATATTCAGGTGACAATTTAAATCAGTGATACATGAACATTTGATGTTCAATTAATTAGTGAAATTAACTTGTTTCATGTTTTTCATTTGTAGCAAACAACAATATTTGGTGGAATATGAAAATAAATATGAGAATGGTCTCTCTCTCTCTCTCTCTCTCTCTCTCTCTCTCTCTCTCTCTCTCTCTTTCTCTCTCTCTCTCTCTCTCTCTCTCTGTCCAGGTGATGCTCTTTGATTGCATTTAATTCAGTTGCCAGTAGGTTTGATCATTTAAAAAAAAAAAGAAGTTTATGCAGTGAGAAAAGCAACAAACAGGACAATAATATTGCTGTATTTAATATTGTATTAATCTGATAGCCAGCATAGTTTATTTCCTTACAATGTGCCAAGTTAATAAAGGCAGCGTCTAATCTCTAGCATGTTTTAAGAGTTGACCAAATGAACTAGTCTTCAGGGCCAGGACAATATCAGCTGGACAACCTCATAGGCTCAAAGGGTCTTTATTTTCACCAGATGCAGCAGCTGTAGCCCAATAGCTTTAGACTTTCCGCTGAAGCAATTACATGAGTGTTACTGTTGGCAATGCAATTGGTAATTGTGACTACGAACGAATAACTAGTGTTTAAATTAGTTTTTTTTTTTTAAACATCACTTATCTAAGGACAATCCTTGCACCAGTTGTATGTATTTGTTTATAAATGTATTTGATTCACAAATGGCTAAGTCTAAACAGTGCTGTACATTGGTGTAATGACTACTACTTTTGCAGAGTTTGCATAAAACTCCCAATGAAATGGATTTGATATAACTAGAGAGAAAATGTATATGAAGGTCAGCATTTGTACTTCGTTCTGTTCCATTCTGTGTTTTTCTCATTGTCACACTATTTGTTCAACAACATAAGAGTTATTAAGCTTCATAAGAACTGCGAGGACCAACGTTAGGATGTCTTGTGTCCCTGAACTGATCGACCAGAGCTACAATGAGGCGTGTACTATTCAGGGGTCAAGTCCTAAAAATTAAAGTGGGGGGACTCATCAACAGAAATTAGCATATCAAGGTGAAATATGCACATTTCAATAAATTGGCTTTGCATAACCACCCAAATTGCACAGGACGAATGGCATTTGCCTTTCATAAAATCAACACACACACTAAACCAAAATATGATATTTTCTTCTAATAGTGTTTTTGAAAATACAAATGTTTTCCATGGAACTTACAGTACCGAAAAGAGATGTTCCACCTTTAGTTGTTTGTTCTTTTTCATCAGGTTATATATTGCAGTAGTTGCGAAGTGTCCGGCCTACAAACCTGAGGACTGTGGTTTGATGACTCCGGTCGGCTTTAATGTATACATTCAAAGAGGAAATGTAATGTTTAATGTTTCTCATTTTAGCTGGGAGGGGGGGGCTCCGTCCCCCGCGTGTACCCTCGACTTGAGCCCTGGACTATTACGAGCTTACGTAGAGTGGGCTAAGCAGCGAACCTTGCATATTCTTGGCTTGAGGTAAAGGAGCAGCACTTCAGCACTCAGAGGAACTGAGTCTGAAATCTTACACTGTTTGAACCATACATCATTTCACAAGCATTGCAATTAAGAAAGATGCGAGTGCGTTTTGTTGAGAGAATTAACACATATCTTTTGAGCTGCTGCGAGGTTTGCAGAACGAAGCTGTTAACTCCTCCTTCTGGTATGCTGGCTGCGAGTTGCAATGCCCTCTAACGGGAAAGGCAGCTGCACGTCAATTAATAACTGGATGTCTCAAGCAGAGTCGCAGAGGGGAAGCAGTCCGTGTTAAGTGTCGAGGAATGCCAATTGCTGGCTGGTACGCAGACAAAGCTCTGCAAATATATAACAACTTACGCCAGTGTCTGCAATGAACAAACGGATGATGGCAAACCCTTGAAACATGTTTACGGTAAAACATTCCTTACCTGCAAGGGATGCCCTCATTTTCAGACCCCTCAAAAAGACAGAGCGCTGGAAAGGCATACGCATGCCACCATATATTGATGATAATGCTGTTGTATGATATACTTATTAAACGAGGAGTTTTAGCCTAAACTCTGTTGGGAGCTAAACAAGGACAGAAGGATATTATGGAGGATTTGATAGAGGACGGATGATTCCAATCTATTGCTGCAGTGCATGTTTATAACTATAGAAGAGGGCAATATGGTGGAATTATGAGGCACTAGGAAAATCACTTAAAATTGTAATTGTGCATATTAGGGCATGCTTAATTAGTTGACTAAATGGCTTATAATACTGTCAGGTTAGCCACACACAATCATATCTTTCGCATTGCATCAGACCGTTGATCAACCAATCAATCAATCAATTAAGTTGTATACCCCACCAAGAGCCAATGAAGCAAACTGTATGTCAAAACCCGGGATGCAGATCACCCAATGGCGAATCTGGCCTCATTCGAAGGCCGACGTCCGAGGCCTGCGGGGTACTCTGCCGCTCCGCTGTGCCATGCGCCTGCTATGACCCCCCCCACTGCAACCACACAGAACATGGCAATAAAGGACTCCACACCTGAAGAGAACCACATCTATATACGTGAAAAGATGGCCACCACATTCACCGAGATGTCACCACAGATCAGCCTTGCACCAAGGGTGCCTTCGAATTGGCCAGTGAATGGACATGTGACTCGGGATGCAGATCGCCGGATGGCAAAGCCGGACTCATTCGAAGGCCGAAGTTGAAGGCCCCTGGAGCTCTCTGCAGCTCTGCTGTGCCATGGGTCTGTTATGAGTCCCTCTGCAGCTACACAGAACATAGGAATCATGGACTCCACACCTGAAGAGAACCACATCTATATACGTGAAAAGATGGCCGCCGCGTTCACCGAGATGTCACCACAGATCAGCCTTGCACCACAGGTGCCTTCCAATTGGTCAGTGAATGGCCATGTGACCCGGGATGCAGATCGCCGGATGGCAAAGACATACTCATTCGAAGGCTGAAAGTGAAGGCCTCTGGAGCTCTCTGCCGCTCTGCTGCGCAATGGGCCTGTTATGAGTGCCCCTGCAGCTACACAGAACATAGGAATCATGGACTCCACACCTGAAGAGAACCACATCTATATACGTGAAAAGATGGCCGCCGCGTTCACCGAGATGTCACCACAGATCAGCCTTGCACCACAGGTGCCTTCCAATTGGTCAGTGAATGGCCATGTGACCCGGGATGCAGATCGCCGGATGGCAAAGACATACTCATTCGAAGGCTGAAAGTGAAGGCCTCTGGAGCTCTCCGCCGCTCTGCTGCGCAATGGGCCTGTTATGAGTGCCCCTGCAGCTACACAGAACATAGGAATCATGGACTCCACACCTGAAGAGAACCACATCTATATACTTGAAAAGATGGCCGCCACGTTCACCGAGAGGTCCCCACAGATCAGCCTTGCACCGAGGGTTCCTTCCGATTGGCCAGTGAATGGCCATGTGACCCGGGATGCAGATCAGCAGATGGCGAAGCCGGCCTCATTTGAAGGCTGAAGTTTAAGGCCTCTGGAGCTCTCTGTCGCTCTCGCTGCTTGCTGCGGCTGCCTTCTGGGAGACCGATGGGAGAAGTCCTCCACAATTCCATTCAGAAGGTAAGCCAGTCCTGCGATATTTTATGGCCGGCACTTACTGCTCAGTCAATTCTGTCTTCTGTCACATAGTCTGCCCACTCCATCTTCAGACCCCTTGCCCAACTCCCTTCCTCCCATTGCAAGGGTCATTTAGCCTGTTGCCCCACCCCACTCCCTACAAGGACTAGTCAAAGATTAAGGCACCCGTCCCTCAAACAAATGAACAGCCTATGCCCTGCGATCCACACCCACAGAAATGAAACCCTGTTCATCACCCTTGTGGCACAAAATATAGGGCTGGAGAAAGGGACCTGCCCCAATCTACACAAAACAATAGAGAAGCTAGCCTCCCCTGTCCTAAAACCACTCATGCCGACTGCCCCATTACTAAGCCTTTTGTAGACAATTACTATCCTAGCCAACAGGTATTAACTCCCTTCATTCCTCTGCCTATCCAATCCGAGCTCTGCAACGCCCCGACACCCAATGCACTTCCCTCCTCTTCAAACGTCCTCAGACTTGCCTACACCAAACTGCAGGCCAATAAGCCCCCCATGTGCAGATACCCAACTACATACCAGAATTGCGCCAAACCACCCATCAACAATAAACTGGTCCCACCCAATACTCAAACTACTTAACATACCCCTAAACTTGTGACTCAATGACTCGAACTCCACAAACCATATTGAGGCAAGAAACAATAGACTTTGTTACAGAACTATTAATACTTGCATCCCTGACTTCCCAGAAGCCACCTACCCCACACCTACCTCTAGTAGAAACAGCAACTGGAGTGAAAGGTCGCACTCTAGGTATCCTTACACAAACACACATTTGCCTGCCTTCCTCAAGGGGGAAAAGACAAACAAACTCAACAACAGACCCATTTGAAGACTAGACTGAATCTAAGCACTAAGCAACACCGCCAACCCCACCACTCCTACCCCTAGCTTGCACCACTCAAATAGGATCACCCACTTCAAGGAAAGAGCACCTAGCAGTACCTGATGCCACAGCCTTGGCACCTCAGTTTAATAGTCCTCAGAACTCTAAGATTAAACCCTGTCCTCTAACTCCTAATAGTAGTATGAAACTACTTCAAGGCCAACCGTTAAACAGAGCACTCATCCACACCAGATCATTTACTGCACATGCCATGGACATGTCCATGGCATAATCATAACATGCAAACTGGACCTCCTGGCCATTATGGAAACCTGGCTTCACCCGGCATCCGGGCCAGCTCCGTCTCTCTCGATCACTGAAGGGTACACCATCCTTATGTGTGACAGCGTATATTCTCGAGGAGGGGGCACTGCCCCCATCCACAGAGATTCCCTCCTGATAAGACCTCAACTTAGGCCTTAACAACCCCCATAGATTCCCAGGCCTTAAGTGTAGGTAGTGCCCTATCAGAACGCGGCTTCAAACACTGGGCATCCTCACCGACACACAGCAAAGGCAGAAACCTAGACTGGATAGCAGACCCTAGCAACCACATCAATATCATTTCTAATACCCTCTGCCCTTGGTCAGACCATCATATCATTTCCTTCACCTTCCCAGCAACTAAACAAGCTCCACCCCCACATCCACACTCCTGCCCACATTGCCACAGAGTTCCAAGAACATCTCCAACGAATCCAGATCCCCCTACCTAGCCCCGAACACCTGAACTCCTTAGATCCAAATTACCTAGCAGAACTATACTCAAGCACCTTGACAAAAGCAATAAACTCAGTAGCCCCTCTTCTCTCAAGAAAACCCAAGCCTAGCGATCACCGCAACCCCTGTTTCTCAGCTGATCTCCAAACCTTGCAAGCAAAAAAAAGACATGGTGGAAGCCACTTGGAAACAGACCCCTCGGAGACCGAGAAACTGGCCTTCAACAACTTAGAAAAGGATTATAAACAGGCCATCACAGCAGCAAAAGCTTACATCTATAAATCCAGATTCGAGAAAGTCAGCTCAAATTCACAAGAACTTTTCAAGATCCATAGAGAGCTAGGGACACCCGCCTCCCCACCAACCGTAATCACTAAAGACAAAGCCTGGTGTACCAACATCCAGAACGTTGTGCAACCAAAAATATGTACACTGCAGCAGAAGATAGAAAACCAAGAAAGATCTGTCCTCTTAACCTTCTCTCCCCTACTAAACGGCATGCGCCCACCCCCACAGCCTTCCGGTTCAGAGAAATCTTGGAACAAGAAACCTCCAACATCATCTGAAAACTTCAGCCATCAAGGTGCAAAGGTGACATCTGTCCAGTAGCAGTAATCAAAGACTGCTCCAATACCCTACTCCCATTCATCACAAAATTCAGTAAGACGACATTCTCCATGCACCGGGTTCTGACATGCCTCAAGGAATCATAGGTCCCCCCTCCAGAAAAAAAAAACATCCCTGGACCCAGCATTGCCCAACAACGACCGCCCAATCACCAGAGTACCATTCTTGTTCAAGATCCTAGACAGAACAGCCTACAACCAGATCCAGCACTATTTAGAATCTAACCACATCCTAGGGATGCAGAAGTCAGAGTTCCGACAAGACCATGGCACAGAGTCGGCTCTATTAGATCTGAAAATCCAAATGGACACCATGAAGGCAAACCAGCACTCCTCATACTATTGAACCTGTCTGTAGCTTTTGATTTAATAACCACAAAACCCTCTGCCACCAACTCACGTCAGCAGCAAACATCTCACAGGAAGCTTCACTGTGGATTGCCTTATTCATACAAGGCTGCTCCAAGAGAATCTTCTCAGACACAGCATCTGCCCATCCCATCCCTATACCATCTGGGGTTCCCCAAGGTTCTCGTGTCTTCCCCTCCTTGTACAACATTTTCACAAAGCCATTATTTGATCTTTTGGATGACCTTGGAGTATCTTACACAAATGATGCTGACGACACGCAAATACTCCTTCTCCTCTCTGGCGTGTATGAAGAAGACTCCTGAATGATCAAGAAGATCTACGCCACCATACAGTCCTGGATCACAATCAACTACCTTGCCTTAACGATGACAAGACGGAGATCCTGCTCGTGGGTCCCCCTTTGATGTTAGAAAAACATAGCCCACAATTTTCCTCCTTCCGGATAGATTGTTTCCAGATCCAGATTTCTGAGGTGGTAAAAACACCTGGTGCACACCTGGATTCCCCCCTCTGCCTCAACAAACATGTCAACTCAATAGCAACCTCAGCGGCCAACAAGGCCAAGCTTGTAGGCCCTTTAAGCAAGGTAGCGCTCTATTGGATGGATGGGGATGCAGATTTTACTTTGATACCAATAATAAGACTGACTCATGAAGTTGGCAAAAACATAACTGTTTTATTTGCAATTGTCTAAAACAGGGAGCACAACTGACGTCAACGGATGTTCGCTCAAGTCTTTCCAACTCACTCTCAAAGCATTTCATAAAAAATTACATTTATATAGTAAAAACTTGTTATTGCTGATGTCATACTGCGTGGCAAAATAAGAAAACCTACTTGGGGTTGTGATAGGCTTAAGGGAAGCATCTAGATATACTTTCTATGAGGGATAGGATTGTGATTGCATCTCTTAGGTCAGGTGGACAGCTGTGCCCACCCCTAGTGTAACTCATCTTCGCTGTCATGAAATACACATTTAATTGGCTGACAAACTATAGGGCTCTTTACTACATGGCCTTCTATGATTGGTTGACACTCTTGAACCCTTCTGGAATATTCCACTTGCTAGCAACACTCAGCTGGTACCCCTGGTGCTGGAGGGTTGGACTTGACCGTGCCCCCCCCCAATTAGCCCAACATCTATCATCATTCCTTCTGTCTACCATTCAAATTAGTCTTTGAACTGGGCCTTGCAAAGTATCACTGCACCCGAGAATAAAATGGAGTGCGAGCATGGTCTTATTTTCAAGTCTTGGTGTAGTTTGCCCAAAGCCTATTTTCATCTTGACCATGTTACAGGGGACCATGCTTTGAGCTCCTTCTTCACATTTAACACTATTAAATGAATAAAAGCTGGCACTTCTAGTGTTTTTCCATTACACATGAACAGGAGCTCACCTCACTTCTCACGTTCATTGTATCTTCTCAAATAGATCATCTGTTTCTTGGCTGCCCCAATCCTTGACACTAGGCCAGACAAACCTTCTCAAATCTTCCCTCATTGTCAGCTGTTTTCTTCTACTGCGACACACTTTCAGCCCTTCTGTTCATGGGGTCCTAGTTTGGTAAAACACACCATGGACCATCCAGATTCTATACATATATATGTAATGGCAGCACTGCCTGCATTCTATTCATTATGCATAGCCAGCCTAATGATTACTTAGTCTACTTGCGTTTCAGCATCTGTCCATTATAAAACAGCTTGCATTTTCTTCAGTGCTCTTCGCATGTGCAATCTTGTTGTTCAATTCTTCACTGCGCCATCAAATTCTATGAGATCTGTATACTCTCCCCTCTGGGTGCGTCATTTCTGCTTCATGTGACATCACCAGTCTTCTCTTCTATACATCTTCACACTTCTTCAAGAATCTCCTTTAAAAGACTGTCATTTCTCCGCGAGTAGATCACATAGGGTTTTCTCAATGGATACCTTGTTTCGAGGATCCTTCACGGTATAGGGACCATTATTGGTGTTGTGCATGTCGCAATATCAGATTTCAAACATATAGGCAAAATGGGGGCAGGACTCAGGTAGAGGCACTTGGCTCCTCCTCTACAGTTGCATGACCATCACCAGAGCAATAAAGGGTGCTAGACTGGACTACTGTAACACTTTATTTGCCGGAGACCTCTAAACAAAACCTAATTAAACTGCAGATTATTCAGAACAATGCATCACAGAATATCCCAAAAAAAGGGCCACATCACAGCAGCCAGAAAAAGGCGCACTGGCTCCCTATCCGAGAAAGGATTATTTTCAAAACCCTTTCCATCTCGCATAAATGCCTGAGAAAAAACTGCCCCACAATACCTCTCACAGAAAATAGAAAGACCAAAGTCCAACAGACCAGTAAGACCCATCTACGCCCAAAGACTTGCTCTACCTAAAGTCAAAAAAGCCAAAGGGGGGCGGCAAGTTTCCCATTTGTCACTCCAATACATTGGAACTCTCTACCACTGGAGCTAAAAGCTGAGAAATCGCCCTGGGCATTCCGCAAAACACTGAAAACATGGTTATTTGCCTAAATAGCCCTCCCTCAGAACAATGTACTCAATGTATAGTCACTCTTTGTGTCTGTTCCCTCCCTGATGAAGTTGTTACATGTGACTGGTTTGCAACAGCACCCTGATGCCTGAGGGTTTAGGCGCTTTACAAATGTAAAACATAAATAAATAAATTAATTCAACCATGAAGACAACAGTATAAATGATCTACATGGCTCAAGCCCTGCACACATATGGCAATGTGGAGCAAACCAGAGGCTGGTGATCTTATGTGACAATTGAGGCAACATTTATGTGAGTGTATGAATACCAACCTCTAGGGGAATAGCTTATAACACTAGGATCTCAACTTCTAATATAAGGACAGGAAAAAAAGAAATGTGCATCCCCCTCCACTGTTCCAAGACTACACATGCGCAGGCACTCCGCAGGTACCTTCTTAAAACACCTCCAATTAAAATTATTCCAGCAAAGTCATTGAATGAAATTCCCCAGCTCTCCAGTAAGATAGCCAGTAGAAGTAAGCATCCAGGGCATAACAAGTTTTCTTGAGAAATAATTCTGTCATACCTGACTCCCTGGCACTTTTTCAGTCCACTGGCCAGCCTTTAACATTCAGTAGGATTTATTAATTTCATTGGTTGCTCCTGTAGGAACTGTTTATGGGTGTAACCAGAATTTGGTGAGCCCCAATTCTCGCAGGCAATTCTCCTCATCATCCCACCAGGGAGTTTCCAAGCATGGTCCAGCTCTCTCACATCTGCAATGGCACTGTGATAGACAGGTGTGTGTTCCTTAAAGAATGAATAGGACTGCATCAGCAGATCCTTTAACTGGAGTAAGATCCCTAATGGCTGGGTACCAGGCTCTGCCCTAATGCAGATCAGTTCCTCGAGGGACTCCTAGCACACCGAGGAAGAAGGTGCTCACTGCCCTCATCACTACCTCTAACTCTATAGCCCCGCACGATACACACCCGATGTGAGATCCTTTGATCGATAGATACACAAGGTCTTCCTCTGGAGTAGGTGCTTACATTTTCCTGACAAAACAAACGCACCTTTTAGCTGACTGTACTAAGGCTGTAGCCAACTTCGATTGTTGATCTCTTCATGTAATGAAGGAAGAAAATCTCATCCTTCTAAAATTACAGGATGGGGCATTAAGCAGGTATCCACCTGTCAACGAAAATTCCACAGTTCCCTTGTATCTTGGCCTAGCACGATGTACCTGGATTCCCTTTTATTAAACACAAGTCTCCTAGCTTCAGCAAACTACGCCAGCCCTCGCAATCACTTCTACAAGCAAGATTCAGTCTTATTTCTTAGAGATGTATCATCTGAGTTCAGAACGGCTTATGTACCTCCTACATGCTAATCCTACACCGTTTTGTGGTGCCCACCCTTGTCCATACCTCATTTTTATTTTATTTATTTATTGTGCAATTGTACATTAAGTAAAGGTGTTTCAAAGCATCCACAGGGCAGCAGGGAGGGAACATGGGAATAAGAGGCAAATATATTAACAATGAAGAGAAAGAAAGAGGCAGTCATACTTGGCAATGTGAGCATTCACGACGCTCACTACAGCAAAGTTCCTATAGTAACATTCCTGAATATTCCCCTTACGTAGTTATAGATGCCTACCTGGTGGAGGTAACAGTTCTTCACCCTCTCGATTCCCCTCCTCAACCCAGCCTGGAGTGGGCAAATTAATTTTTAATTCCCCATCCTAACTGCAGTCCATCCCGAAGGACATGTCCATAGAAGTAAACAGACTATTCTCTTTTTAACACTTTCACTGTGCCTGTAATATGTTCTATGTCAAGAAATGACAGAATTCTCAATATAAACATTGAAAATGGAAATTGACTTGAATTTAGTGAAAATGATGCTTGACAAAACTGATACAAAACATGCCAACATGTATTAACCAACTTGGAATTTGGAAAAATAAATAGAATAGATTTACAGTCTATAATGTAACAACAATTCATCTGCTTGACTAAACTGGTCAAGGTACTTTTTAGAGATGGCTCTTATTAGGTGAGGAGGGGGGGGATTTTGAAGACAGTAATAGCTTCCTGTGCACTTCAACATACCTGTCATGTGATTGAAACACGCCAGTGTGTTTAGGCGAAAACAGGGTCTCCAAAATGCATGCTTTTCTTTCACACACTGGATTCAATCAAGGGGTTGCAAACACGTGTCTTACGTTGAATGAAGCTGTATGAGTCATTCCCCTCATTGTCTAAAGTTGTATACCAGAAGTCATTATTGTGGGGTCCAACATGCTAAACACGGGATGTGCATTTAAACTGCAAAAAGTTTAAAGCATGCTATGGATTTACAGGGAAAAACAATTTAGCCCAATCAACGTATCAATGAGTGTGTCCTGAAAGGCCCACACATTCCTTTCCATGAGCTCACAAGCATATATTAAAGGTTTCTTTTTTGTCTTCCTAGAAAGAGACTTCCATTTGTTTAACAAAATGTCATTAAAATCATAAATAGCATAGTCCTGTAGTATAACTGTGTGGGATGTTTTTACCCATTCATCCGAGCCCTACCTCAAAAACTGTGCAGTACTGGCATTGAAAAAGTCATGATGGCCAGAGCTTCCCAGAAAATGCCCAGGGAAATGCATGAAGAATAGGGTGCCACCCATTTTTGCCGATGTTATGGGCACAGAAGGGCACTGCCTAAAACCCCATTGGACTACCCACACAGTAGCCTGAAACCATTGGGAATGGCAATGCTGATTGCCAAGAGCAACCTAGAATTGTGAGGAATTCATTTTCTTAAATCCCAAAAATGGGTGCATTACCAGTACTCACCACTATCAGAAAGCCGGCGTTTTAAAACAACACCAGACTTTTTTTTTTTTGTGTAAAACTGAATAAATGAACCCAAAGCAGGCCAAAGAAAGACTTACTGAGGGGTGGATACAATGTAAAGATATATTCTGAAGTTACTTGAAGGTTTATAACAAGACTGGCTGAGCTGTGGATTTCAGCAGTTTAAGTAAATTTAGACTGAAAGACACTAAAAACCTAAATGTTTAAAAGAAATGAGTGACCTACTTTTGAGTGTCACATAGGTTGCAATTGTTTAAATGTCATAGTTTTAAACTTAGAATCAGCATTCTAGCTGCATATGTAAAAATGGTTAGTTTTATTTGAATGCAGAAAACTGGGTAACTAAAAGTGACATTAGCTGGGGCCTGGCTTAAGGAACTGAATTCTGCCCACCAGCTACCCCCGACAGGAGATGAGACTTGCACAACAGCTGTGTTCCCAGGCCTAGCTGCCTTTTGCTGTTCCCACCAAAAGGGATATGACACTTCTCTGATTGAATTACCTGGGCTCTGCAGGAAATTGAACAAAGCCCTGTCCTGACTCAGGCAAATGTTTTATTGGTGGGAGTCATAAATGTGGCTTCCTCCTGGAAGGAAATGGGAGGAGCACTGCCTGTGAGAGCAAGCTGGCTTGGCAGAACTGGAAAAACCAGAAATTCAACCTTGTGCTGGGGGGAAACCACACCCCTTTGGGGCCAGAACATAACTCTAAAAAGATGGATCATTCATAGAGAGGACTTGTGAAAATTTTATAAATGATACCATAATTCTTGTGATTTTTCGGCCCACATTTTAAGAGGTTTTTAGAACCGGTGGTATGATCTGGGGGCAAGCTAGCAGTTAAGAGGGTATTACTTAAAATGTATGCATGTTAAAAATCGGACACTTCATCAATTAATGTCCATACTCCTTGCGCACATGTGTGTAAATTTGGGTTAATGTCCGATATTGCAAAACCAGTTAAAAAGTGCAAATGTTGCCATTTCTCAATGCAAGCTCTCAGGAAAAGCAGATTTGGACAGGGTATACCTCCTGTGATATGTGATGGGTGCATGTAATTTTAAACAAATGTGTACCTGTGCAAATATGTCTTTTGGGTCAAAATATAGATTGTGTGTAATTTGACAGGGGTGGGTTCTCTGTATCATAAAAAGACCTCATCATGATGACACTTCATTTCATTCCCCCAATCAAGGGGAAGAGGATGAAGTGGCCAATGACAAGTGGAGAGGGGTAGGGTCTAGAAAGCTAGCCTCTCCACCCACTTTCAAAACACATAAAAGCAGACAGTCAGGACAGATAGGGACATTCAATTCCATTTGCTGCAACGCGCTCTGCCGGACCACACAACATCCAGAAGATACTAGATTCAACACTTAGACTTTAAAACTCCAAAGAACTTGATTCAGAACTCAAAGCAAGGGCCTAAACCCACAAACTGAGAACTCTTCTCAGTGGGCCTCAGCATCCAGCAAACCTAACAGCGATAGCAGCATCCAGGAGCCGTGCAGATCAGGGCTGGGTCCAGAGAAAGCTGTGCAGAAAGATCCAGAAGCAGTGCTGTACCCAGAGAAAGCAGAGCAGTATCCAGAACCAGAGGCAGAGCAGAGCTGACCCAGACCGCTGTTCGCAGAACTAGAGAGCTGACCCAGACGCTGTGCGCAGAAACCGTCCGTGGCGAGTGAAGAAAACCTGTTGACCAGATCCGTGGCGAGGCCCATTCTATTTCTAAATATATTGTGAGTACCTAGCAGAACTGTGCAGAACCAATCTCTTAGTTAAAATAATATAATTCAATCTATTTTAATCTAACCAGAACTGTCTCCTAACTGTCACCTGTCATTTGCAAAGCTGTCACCTGTCAATTCTAGTTGCTAGCTGTAACTTGTCACTTTGAACTTTTAAAATTTCAAATCTGAAAAACGACCTTTACCATATCGCTCATATCTCCGTGGCCGTTGGTCTTAGAGACTTGCAGTAACTTTCCTCTGAAAGCTGGGAATCTTGGCTTTCCAACGAACCTAGAACTGCATTCCTACTCCCTATACTTTTGCCGCAATCGCGAAGAACGCACTCGCGAATTTGCCGCGATTTGCAAATTTCTCCACGTGTTAAAACAGCAGCTTCCTTGCTTTCATTTGCCAAAAATTCGTTTAACCTGCCAATCATTCCTAGAACATTGGTAAAGTAAGCCTGAACTAATTTAAACCAACTAATCCTCAACCTGAACGTCCTGAAGGGAATTAAAAGCATTTTCAGCATATTTCTCACTGCATTGTCACCATATTAAATGCATTTTGAGCCTGTGTAAAACTCATATCTATTCTCCTCTAAGCTTGCTGGGAAACTGGAACTCTGTATTACATTGTGATTGTATACCTGAACTGTGTGCTCTTCCTTCCATCTCCTTACATTGTATAGGGGGGGTGAATTGCCACAAAGGGAAAGTGATTACCTTGTCTTTTGTGAAACCATATCAGTTTATCTTCTATACTGCATTTCATTCATTCAACCTTGCATTTCCTTGAACCCTATAAAGCATTCTCTACCACATTATTCTTCTGTCGCTATTTACCAGTGTGCTACCTTATCCATTTCATGTCAACTCCTTAGTGATTACAAAGAAGTGGGCTAGTGCCAGATTCTCCGTTGTTAATCTTTATCATATCAGATTAAGTGTGATATTCAATTATTAATTTATTATAAAGTGTGATATATATATATATATATATATATATTGTTGAAATTCTCAAATAAACCTTTTAACTTGCAAAACAGAACTACTTCTTGGCTCAGTGGGGTCAAGGGGATTCCAAGAGAGGGGTGTTATATAGAGGTAGTCATCCAGAACGCATGAACTGGACATAAAGATATATCAATAAGGGTTTCCATTCAGTATCCCAGACTAGGCATTGACTTAGCTGTAGTGTTGAATTGAATCCTCTTACAACTGAAAAGTACTGATCACTTTTTTGTTTTTTTAAATTTAATTAATAACATACATTTATTGAATGGGTACCTTATCCCATGTGAATTATTTTGCAGCGCTTTACAGACACATTATATAGAGCCACTGGGTGTTCATTGTAGGTGGGGCAGCTGAGCCAGCCAAAGTGACATTGCCACCCAGTAACACTCAAAAGAATTTCATTAAATCATCTACTCTGTTGCCGGGACTTGCATGTTGATGCACAAATAAAGATGCAATGGGAGCATGCATGTTCTGGAATCTGCAAAATTGCAAACTTTGGAACCAGAGCATCTGTTTTCCAGACTTGACCAATCTGTGCAATCCTGAGCAAATTGCTGTACCTCAATGGGTCATATTTCCTTTAACTGCCACAACTGGGAACCCAAATGTGCACCACATATAAAGCCACCCTTATATATGGAGGATTAAACTACTATATCCCATTTACTTAGTAAGTCTACCTTCTATTGTCCAGACATTTACTTTGTCATACATTTATTTCTTCATGCCTTTACTTTCTTTGCATCTTCACATTGTAAAGGTGTCAATGTATGTGGCTAAGGTTAGCTAAAGGTTAGGGATGGGGTGAAAGGGAGGAAGAGGGGTAGAATATGGTGTAAACAAGAAGGGCGGTGCAGGGGTCTCCCCATGTAATGATGAAGTGAATGCTAGGATAAGTGAAAGGCAGGAGAGGTAAAAGTATGGATAAGTAAATGTGGCTCAGTAAATGTATGGCAAATTGAATGCAAATGAAGGAAAGGCATTCATCCTTAAACTACAGTGTTTGCTCCAAAGATGATACACATGTTAGTAATTTATAAAGTGCACACCACAGGATGAAGTATCCCTTAACTTGCTAATTGGTCTGTTACTTTTACAACATGCTCCTCTCCTAGCTAAAAGAAATACAGATGAGGCACTATAATATTTGGTGCACAAGAGGGTTGTCCCAGGCCAATTGTGCGTACTGTATCAGGAGCATGCCTGAACATTTTTCTTTACTCTGCTCCCTGGCTATGGGCAGTGTCCATGGAGACTCCACATTCTATGCAGTTTGCGATTAAGTCAGTGGGGGGGTCAAACTGGTCCTAGACAAGGGGATGCTTGCGTAGACATGAGGCATTCCACCTGCAACATAGACCCTTAGTTTTTGTCCTCAAATTTCCACCATCTAGGACATGTGGGCGCTGCTGTTCACTCCAACGTGTGCCTCCTAGAAGATGGATATACATCCCCTAGGGTGCCCAAGAAACCTGAACATTGTAATCAGAAACAAAAATCTCCCGAGAACCAAGAGAGGCCTATGTGAAGAGGGGTTACCAATCTCCCTGGGAGATAAGTGAGACATTAGGAGAGAGAAGCCCAAGGGAGCCAAAAGGGCCCCAATGAGACAAGTGAAGAACACATTCAAGTGGAACACAGAGACCACCAAGAAGGCAACCTAGTGGGGAGGAAACCACACAAGTGGTGGAGAGGGATTAAGGAGGTATCCCTCCACCTAGCGACAACTTGAACATTTGATCTTTTCAGGGACTTGACACTTTATTTTGTAAACTTGAGAAACTTTTGGAACTTTGACAAGATGGGTAAGAGCTGTTAAACTCTGGAGAACTGTTTTCTACAAATAAGCATTGGATCTGAAACCAGGAGGGATTCCGGGAAACCCTCAGTGAGATCGGGTGAATAACTCTAAAGGCAGGACAATCTGTCTACTTTTCTTTTATGTGTTATCTTTTTTTCTAGGTGGTAGGGCCAGTTTATAGGATAGCTTTGGAACGAGGACCATTTATGTTATTTTGACTATTGAGAAGCACCTATAGTATAGTGTGACGAATCCTGAGATGTCATAACTTCTCTCTAAGGGGAGATCCTTCCCATGAGGCCATGGAGGTGAGGCCGCTACCCGATTGTCGACCTGGGATGGTACTCAGCGGGAGGATCTCATGGGGAAAGAGTCCCACTCTGGGGATCAGGGAGGAGATCTCAGGAAAACGTGGTATTCCAGACCTCCACCCAACTCCTTAACACCCCTTGTCCCATGCCACACACATGCTACACTCTCCCATGTATGTCTGTGAGGTTGATGAGGCAGCGGTCACTGAAATGAGGAACAGTAGTGATGACTTCACTATGAGTTCAGTAAGAGATACTGAGTTGAGGAGGTGGTTCAGAGCCACAACGAATCCTCATTGGAACCTGAATGAGCGGTCTAGATGGCATCACCCTTTCCAAATAAAGACTGAGGAAGGAGTTACCTTTCTGTCAGACCCTCCTAGTATGAACCGCAAACTGGGAGGACATCCAGTCAAGAAGGAAGAAGAGGTTGCTGTCTGGGATGTGAGAAGAGGAACCGAGGTGTACCGACCCACTCAGCCATGCACAGGCTGACTCTGGGGAAAGGGAGCCCGCACAGAACAAAATGCTTCAAAGCCACCATAAGCACTGTGGAAGTAGCAGGAAAGCTAACAAAGCTAACTTTCCATCGGAAGTGCCAGAGACTGCTAAATGAGGAATTTACAGAGACACAGAAGGTACATGGGCTGTCAGGGTCAGAAGAGGTGACAAGAGAAACCTCAAACCAAGGGTCTGTGGCCCATATATACCACAGAGGAAAGCTCTACACAATAGTACCTGGCAGGAGAGTAAACAAGGTCTATCAGGAATAAATATACAGAGAAGAAAGAAGGGTTTAAGCCCCACAACTTCTTAATGGCATCTTCTTCAATCACTAAAGGAACTGTGATACAGGTCTGGAACCCACATCGACCAGAGTATTCGAGAAAGGCCAGAGGAAGGGAGTTATTCCCCTGGTGTTGTGAACTATAAAACACAGCCAAGAAAGACCATGGAAAGTGAGTAATTCCCCCTGGTGTTGTGAACTGTGAGAGCAAAGCCAAAGAAGGCCAGGAGAAGTGAGTCATTCTCCTGGCGGTTGAAACTCACAAGGAGGATCAAACCAGTGTTCCATTCCAAGGGAGCCATTCCCGTTGGGATACAAAAAATAGTGAAATGTCTAAAGCAGAGGGTTTAAGGATCAACAATCCTTGTCTTTTTGTGAAATACTGAAAGCAGGCAAAGGAAGTCATTCCCCCCGTGTATTGTTGAACTGCATAAAACCATAAAAGGGAACGCCAAGTGAAGGTAGTCATTCCCCCTGGTGCTGCAACAATGTGCTGCTGGAGTAGCAGGAGAGGAGAGGAATTCTCCTGGAACAAATAGACCAGGGGAAGGGAGTCACTCTTTCTGGCGGTGGAAAACTAAAAAACAAGATGCCTGGAAACTGAATGTGTTCTTTTGGAGACTTGCTTAACCAGCATTCCTTTCAAAGGCAGCAGCAGTTGTGACAGTTGGACTTATAAGAAGGTCTGCAGCACAGAAGCGACACTTGTGTTGGAACCTGAATTTCCACGCAGTGGCTGCAGCAGCAGCTTTGACTTTTGGGTTTACGCTGTGTGAACCGCTCCCTCATCTATCTCTATGTTTTTGTTAGGTGGGCTTACATTGGGATTTGTGTATGTGTAAGTCACTGCTTATGAAGCAGAGCATTATTTTAGCTCCTTAAAAATGAACATTAACACACATTCATATCAGCTAGAGATGAGAGGATATGTAGTCAAGTGTCTAAAGTGCAGACTTGGATGAAATCCCATCTTACGGAACAGTTTTCCTTTTGCTGCTTTCCCTCCATAGACATCCTGTATTTTGGCATTCTTCCAACCATCCCAAGGCTGGGTTTGCCATATATGGTATTGCCTTACCCAAGCAAAGCCTCAGCTTTCCCGGGAAAGCTGCAATATGTGTTTGTGGCCGGCTGCATGGGCTGCAACTCTCTGGTGCCAGTCCACATCCTGGCCAAAGTCTTTCTGTTGCTGAGCAGATGTGGTGACCGGAGGCTAGCCATGAGCGGACACCACCTGCCAGTTGGAATGATACAGATTATTGCCATTGATGGGCTTGTGGAGGACTCCAGCTGGAATCCTGGATGAAAGGTGGGCATCAGATCACCATTGGAGCCCAGATGCCTACGAAGAGAGGATGTCACAGAAGACTCACAACCCGTTGTTGCAGCCACCCAGCATTGTCTTCTTCAACCATCCCATCAAGGACCTGCTTGTTTGCTGATTCCAGAAGACCTTCATCAGCGCTTCAATCCCTGGACCAGTAGGAACAACCATCCTCGCCCCCTGCTTGAGGATCCTGCCCTTGGAAGTCTTCTGAAATGTCCTGGACCCATCCAGTGCACTGGCCAGCTTCCGTGTGGCCTACCTCACACAATCAGTCACATTCTTGAGTTTGGACTTGGGGGCGCCACAGACTTGTGAAACAAGAGGCCCCACCCTACCTCCCTGCAGTTGAAGCTCTGCAATACAAAGAGGAATCTTTGCAGGACCGGATTGTTTGTTTGCACCACATGGGTACATTTCTGTCATTAGTTTTCAGTGTCTTTCACTGATCTCCACCTACATCATATCCCCTGAGGCGATCCCCAATGTGGTGGTACATTATTCATTGTTCCAGTGTCTTCCAGCTGTACAGTGCCAGAAACCATTTCGCCAGAGAGCAGAACCTCTGACTAGCTTGACCTAAATCCCGATGCCAAAAGTGACCTTTGCACCAGTGAACCTGGGATCTCCTCCATCAGAGCCAAAACACAAGTTATAGAAGCCAAGAGATTTCAGGAACACCAGAAGTACTCCTCAAGTGAATCAGAGTGCAGGCGGGTGAGTAAACATACCTGTTTCTTCCTCCCTGTCTCTGTAGGGTTTAACGGGTGTAAAGTCCTTGCCGTAGGTCTCCCTTGCCTAACCGTGATTGGTGGAGGTCTTGGCAAGGATCCTCCTCTGTGCTTCTGCTAAGGTGGTTGGGTTGGGAGAGGGTCTCATAAGAACTTTACTGCTCTTGTTCTTCAACTTTGAAACACTTACAAGCAAATTGTTGGCTTTTCCGCACTTGTTTAGACTACCTTAAAGACTCCTGACCTCCTGAAAAGCACATTTTTTGGCAGTACGCCCCGTCTCTTCTTGCACCCAGAATGCTGGCACATTTAACAACTGAGCCATGCTGGAGTTCTAGGTGCACCCTGAGCAACTAAATACATAGATCATTAATCGCTAATAATCACAGGGCTGGCAGCTTTCAACACACACAGAGTCAACATGTAATCAAATATCGTGAGAAACTAGGGACACATAACACAGGCAAAGCAGTGGTAGAAATGATATGACGTTTGACCCAAGTAATGTCATGTAATAACAATGAATATGTCATGCTAAACAATATGTTTTGAACACCAACGAGCAAGCGTGGTCATGGATCTGATTAATGTGAGGCACTTATATTTCACAGAAACCAGTTAGCTAAAATTCAGGAATACCTATAGGTGTTCTGACAAATAATGTAGTCAGTAAAAAGGTGAACGTGAGGAAATAAAGCAGGGTCGAAAAAAGTGTTAATAATCCCTACTCTTAATTTCTTCTCTTATTAAAAGGAACGCTGAGACAGGTTGATGGTTATCTTTGGGTCCCACCCAAGTAATCTCAGTTGATTTGTTTTTAATCAGATATTCTTTTGAAGCACACATTTCCTGTTGGTTAGCAAGGTGATTGTAGCTTTCTCTTTACTTTCCCTTTACTAGATAGGAGACACACCACCGAAACCTAATGATAGACATAACAAGATTTTTCTTCATCAACTGGGAAAGTAAATGTTTCCATAGGGAATCTAGTTAGCAAGGTTGAGTTGTTCCCATTTGTATAGTGACATTCTTGAAGAAGTGCTCTTTTTGGTGGACCATTCAGAGTCACTGAATATCCTCCATTGAGAGTCAGTGTTGTCTAGGATGCTTGATATAAGGTCCTTCTCACTTTTACTTTCTCTTTGTGGGATTTGTGAGGCCCTAGGAGCAGAAGTTTCGAGGGAAAGAAACCAACTTGGGTTTTGGAGATGGTTTGTTAGATCTTGGAGGGGTTTGGTGATCTTTCTTTAGAATGAGTTATATTTAAATTATGTTTTGTTCTCTAAATGGCACCTTGTGTCTGTTTGTGTGCTCAATATAACCCTTTTATCATTGTTCTTTTTTAGCTATACTTTCCTTAACATTGAAACATTTTCTCTGTCCTGTCCCCTACTCCATTTCCCCTTTGTGTCACCACAGAAATTAAAAAAAATAATAGAGTGGGAATGAAGAACACCTGCCTCCAATCTCATTTCTGAAGTTAAACTTTCACAAGGATAACTGAACATTCAAGAAAGTAGCCAGAGGTTGTTGTGTATATCATGTTTGTAAGGTATCGGGAGCAGGACTAAAAAAGGACAGTTGTGGAACAAAAGCTAGTTGTAGCTCTGTCTAGTAAGTCAGCCCCAATTTAGTCAATCCCTAGAGCTTTGTCCCAACAGCAGCAACATCTTCTGAGTTGGCAGTGCAGACTAGGGTCTACCGGGTTACTGGCTACTGGTGTTGAGTGGGAGACAATAGAGATCTTCTGTGTGCTTCACATTCCTGCGGATGGTGTTACATCAGATGGCACCACAAACATGTGCTATCCAGCTTAGTCCTTCATTTTCCCCAACATACACGTGTACTGTGCAGATTGCAGGTGACAACTGGCTGTAAATCCTTGCCATGTACTATGAAGAACATCCACACTTAAGACTGTCTTGCTGGACTGTACACCTACTCTCTTGTTGCTCTGAAGGCTTTGCTGGACGTGGCAACGTTGCTCCTGTTGCAGCGGAACACTGAAGTTGTGAACTCTCATATCTGACAGGCTGCCTTTGCAAGACCCCATACACGTGTTGCGGATAGCTTTGTCTCTCCCTCCTAGTTCTGTATTCGTGTCACGTATCCACAACCATAGGAAGAAGGCATGTTGCAGACCCATTTCTAGTTAAATGAATAACAAAATGCTTTGCCCTAGCAGGCATTATTTGATGTATTCTCTACAACAACTAATAGCAAGGATTTGGTCGGACCACTGAAAGTTATTGCAATGATTTGCAGCCTTTAAATATCATCTCATCCTAATTACCAAGACATGTAAAACTTGTTATCTGCAACTATTATTTGGTATGACAAAAAAAAACAGTTTCACACTCAATTACAGCTACTAAATAAAATCTCCTGCCTAATAATAATTACAAGTCGGTTTCTAATAAGTAAAATTTGGTCTGACCCCTAAAAGCTGGCACACTGGATTTACAAACACTGAATATATAGTCTCCCTTTGCCTAGCAAGAAATGTGAGTTTTAAAAAAAGAGTTATTGCGCACCACCACTAGAAAACAACTCACTAAGTGACAGGCACTGAACATTATCTCATCCAACACTTTGGGCCTCTTTACACGTTATGCGGTAAGGGATTACCAGCACCGGTAAGGGCACCGGTGCCGGTAATCTCTTACCGCCCTACTATGAGGTCCCTCAGCGGGTCCCGTCCTTAACATGTGGTCAGACCACACGTTAAGGACAGGACCCGCTGAGGGTCCTGTCCGCTGAGGGACTTCAGAGCAAATAACGGTACCGCTAATAACGGTACCGTTATTTGCTCTTTCCGCATTCCCATTGAGCCCTATGGGGGCTCAAATGTGAATGGGGAATGGTAATTGGCATGGGGACTTACCGGGTCCTCCAGGGTCGGAATGACCCGGTAAGTCCCCATACCACCTACCCGGACCCAGAAGGCATTAGGGGGTAGCCATGGCGCTAATAGCGCCATGGTTACCTCCTGCCGTGTAATGAGGGCCTTTGTCTCTCCAAGTTCTAACTAGCATCTGATGGAATAAATATTTGGGGGTCCCCCCAAACTCCACTCTCCTATTTTGTAGTGTCACGTACAGCCACTCAATGTAATTTAATTTCTTAGCCACCACCATACAATTATGTGGTGTCCTTCTCTTCACACTGCCAGGAAATGTTACATGTGTTTATGTCAAGAAAATGTGGTCTGTTCACTGAAATGTAGAAGAGTCAGCACTCGAAGTGAAGTGACAAAAGATGGGGCTGCATGGTGTCGCTTCACAGTCTGGGTTTGCCAAAGCGTGTGCTCCCAGATCTTGCTCCTCCTTCGGTGCATGCTACTTTTTTTTCACCCCCATTCCCACATCCCTCTTTTTTTCGTGAGGGACGCGCCGATAGCGTCCTTTGTCCCAGCAAGTCCCACTCGGTTTCCTCCTGTAACTCCATCCCCTTTCACTCTGACATCCCACCTCCCCCTTCGTCCAATCCTAAACTACCCCCAACCCTGACCACTCCCCATCTTACATTTCCCATTGTGCCGCTGGCCCTCCGACACCTGCCACTTTCGCAGGCGTGAATAATGCATGCACTATTTCCTGATTGGCCAATGGATGCACTATTTCCTGATTGGCCACCATTTGGGAAAGGTGGTCTGTTAGGGGGAATAATACAGAAAGTGGGCAAAATGAAAGATGTTCGGCCGAAAAAAACGAATCGATTTCTTTGTTTATGTTTGGGGGTCCACCCCAAACTCCACTCCCCTATTTTGTAGTTCATATCTCCCACACCCACCTATCCCTGATATGTCCTTACCCACCCACCCACCCCCTATATTTTTTTATGAGTTTTTCGGCCGAAAATGTTCGGCAAAAAACGTAGCGAAAAAAAGCCTGGCGATGTAAAAGCATCTTACCGGTTCTACCTGTCCCATAACTAAATCATAATCCAGAGCTCTACATTCCCTTTAACCCGACCCTATACAATTCATTTCCTATCTCTCTCATCTAAAGCCTTTCCCCTCAATTGGACCAGCAACCTTCACCTTCAGCATCTGCCTAAATAGACTGAAATCAGGCCACACCAGCCCTTTTTATACAATCTGGCGCAAACCATCTGAATCACACAACACAACTCTTCATCAGAAATGCAATATTCAGGTGATACGGTGTGCGCCCACAGTGCTTTGTCTTGGTAGTGGACAAAGACTCAGGCTGTGCATGCGTTATACAAGCACACACCAAGCCACCCACTTTGCCAATAGGACCCAAGAGAACGGGGGCAGGGTTGAACCTATGTGTCGCATGTAAAGGTAGACCGTATGGTTCTATGACATTTCATGGATGGGTGACATTTTGATGGGTTTCTCTGAAACATTTTTATTTCATTTTATGGGGGTTCCACCCACAATCCCCTCCTTCCCAAGTACTGTTTTACCTATTCACGACCACCCCGACCCCTTATATATACTTTACCAACCCCCCTCTAAATATTTCGATTAGTTTTTTCGGAAAAATTAACTAGGAAAAAAACCCATTGAAATGTCACCCATCGATGAAAGAAGGCTACACCGACCGTATACCACGAAGAACTTGACAGTGATCCACTGTTCATCTCTTCGACACAGAAACAATTAGAAACTTTGGTGGAGGTACAATGTTCAGTACACCAGTACTAACCTGATATGCGGTTTTGCAGCCGTGTAAGCAGAAGAATTGACACCTGCAGTTAAGGGCATCCATTTTCGGTCATTTATTACGTGTATATTATGTGTTGTTCACAGACGGCAGAATTGTAGATCAGATCTAATTGGAACTTATCCGGCAACCTTTGAAATCGAGTACATTTTCAGTGCTTTAAGGCACAGGTCTATAATGTATTTCTAAAGGGTAAAGCGCTTTCAAAAAAGGCAGCCTGTGGCATAAAGGCAACCTTCCTGGTATGATGGAAAACGGCTCATTCTGGTCCTCGGTGCAATTACCGACTGTCGTGAGTCACACAGGTGGGTTGCCTTCCCCTTATCATTCAAAGCTCTGTGGCAGAAGGGCCTTTCGAGAAGACTTAGAAAATTATATGTTCTGGTGTGAAATAAGAACAATAAAAACAACACAGGTGCCGTGGATAAGAGATCTGCATTTACAGGATGGATTTCAGCTGGTGGACATGTTTGATGGTAGTGCCCTTAATTCCTTCTTGTTACTCGCCCAAAGGTTGCTCTTTTGATTCTCAGCATTTAAAATGCTTCCACAAGAACCCCTCCTGTTCAGAGAATTGGGCAATCCATGTCTATGCCAGTGATGCCCTCATCCCCTTTAACTTGTTTTCAACAAGGGGATTACTGCTAGGCCCTTTTCCAAATAACAAAGGGATCAGAAATGTGTCAGCCTGCCAGCCATCCTGGCGGTCTTAGCAGTTTGCAACATGATAGTGCGCCATCACAATGTGTAGGTATTTATATCATGTACACACTGCGATTCCGTAGCCATAGCAGAGAGAGGGCACCAACTGCCTGTCTCATATTATTTTTCAGCTAACGAAAGGCCTGCACCATGCTTAAAAATGTGCAACTCTGAACAAAATACATAGAAGCTGGCTGTTTAATCTCCCTCTGAGGAATGGAGCCTGAATCCCTACCGCACATCCTGTTCATCCATGGTTTAAACACGCTCAGTGGCTCACGTAGACCGGACTACTGCAACAGCCTCTTTCTAAATATGCCTGCTTCTACTCTTCAACCTCTGCAACTCATCCAGAACAGGACTGCAAGATTTGTCCTTGGCCTCAAGCCAAGGGATCGTATCTCTCCAGGATCGAAATCTCTGCACTGGCTCCCAGTGGCTGCGAGGATTACGTTAAAAACCCTCTCCATTGTCCACAAGGCCTTCTGGGGCCTGGGACCTCAATACCTTCAACTCTCTCTTCCTAAATATCTTCCTTCTCGAGCTCTTTGCTCATCTGCCTCCAACTCTCACAGGGTTAGTCCCTTCTCCAAGCAAAGACTTTGTGATAGATCTCTATCTTCGGCTCGGGCCTTCCTCTGTAACAGCCTCGCTGCCTCCCTTAAACTTGAGGAGAACCATCTCTGGTTCCGGAAGCACCTCAAGACCTTCCTCTTTGCTTCTGCTTTCTCTCCTCCTCTCCCCTGCTGAACTCCTGACGGAAACTGCACTGGTCACCCGGCTACCCTCTGATCTTGGGCCAAGGTCCCCTCCCCCGCCAGTTGCCCACCGCACTGCCTCCCGGGAAACCCCTGCACTTGGGGGCTGTTTCTGTATCCCTAATAGTCCACTACCAGCTCTTGACACTTGATATCTGCACATACCCCTGCACTTGTCACAAGCTGGCTGCACTTTTTGATTATTGTTTTATTTATTTTATTTATATTTCTTACTGTTGATCCTATATATTCCATTGCCCCCTCCCCCTACCCCGATGAACTTTTCCCTTCCCCCTCCCCTGCACTTGCACGATGACAATGTTACCTGGGCTAGTAAGAACGTTGTCTTTGTCTTCCCTCTGTTCCCCCTCTCTTGCCTCATCGTGCCTTGAAACACTTGTGTATAGGCGCATTATAAATGCCATATCATATCATAGTATAGTTTGCAGATCAAAGTGATGCAAATTGCCCTAAAATAGTATGTGTCACTATGTTAGGTACCAAGATATGTTTATGAATGTACTACATTTGTAATTTTTTTTAAATGTCATGTATACATATTGTGGTGTCTTCTCAAGAGTGTTTGAGGTCACGAGATCCAGGCTGTGTAGGGTTCCTCGAGTGATGGATGGTGTCAGTTGGAGGTGTTCAGCCTGGGTGGTGGGCAACGGAATCAGGACAAGGTCAAGATAGCACCTGAGCTGTGCTAATAACTGCCATCCTGAAGTCTGCCTCTCGACTGTGTAACATGATACGTGGCAGCTCCACAACGACACTGTCACCCACAGCATGCATCATTGAATATGGCTGCCTTCCTGAAAATGCCAATCTCTAATTTACATTTCCCCTCTAAGCACTGTGTGCATGGCCCAGTTTCAGTCGGCCTATTGTACCACTCCTACTACAGCTGCAACGTGTGAAAAACGAACTTGCAAGCCCTCCAAAGTGTGATGCATGTATTGTGTCGCTACAGCCTTTTTTGGTGTGTTAAGCATATCCGACCGTGCGCCGACGCGCTGTACACCGCTCGACTGCGGGCCTTCCTGGCACGGGTGGGTGTAACACACACCTTTGTCGCCAGATGTGAGGTTTTGCTCGGTCCTCAAACCGACAGAGGCACATATCATGCAGGAGCCGTTGTAAAGATAACCTGCTTTATTAACTGCCAGGCATGAACTGCCGAACCCCCTCGACCCCCTCCCACACCACAACGTCACTTCCCGTGAGGCGGGAAGAAGGACCGCAAAGGCGGTCCGCCCACCTAACGAGATGGACGGGCAGTATGCCCATAGGAACAACATGACAGGCAGTCTTCTTTCTGTCAGTCCTTGCAATTTGTTTAACATCTCCACAGCCCACCCCTTTCTGAAGTAGACTCATATGACCCATCCAAGGTTCATCCTATCTCAGATATACTGTTCCTGACAAAGGTCTGGAGATGCACACATATAGCCAAATCTTGGACCATGTAGAGTCTAATAACTTGATATCAGAAATATGAGAAGATCCTGATTTTTTGTGGGGGAAAACCTTCCTGGGTCAGGGACATGTAAGAAAGAGCACAGTGGAAGGTAATTACCCCAAATCTCATCTCGAGATTAATCGGAATGATGTACAGGCATTGGACTTGTGAAAAGATCCCAGGGACGGGTACATGGGACAGTACACTATTTAAAAGGAGTATTCCCCCACCAGGCTATGATTTTTTGTTTTTAAATGTATTGGAGTGTCATAAAAGAATCCCCTGAAGGGGGGTATCTAAAAGTGAAATACGGAAAAAACTCAAGTTACACAAGACAAAATCAATACAATGCAAAATCATAGTCACTAGAAAAGTGGGGTTAGTATGTGTTTTTTTAATGCAATGTTGATTGCACAAATGTATAATAGGGTACAAGCAGAGATATTATGTTTATCGAGACTCTGTCAACGAAATAGGCTTATAGATGTTTCTTAGCCAATGTGATAGTCGACACATGTTTCGGCGTTTGGCAGTAGATCAGACACTATCACTAGTGTCGGTCTTAGCAGGTATAGCCGTCTTCAGGACGTTGGAACATATAGTTTTGAAAACAATGGTACCCATTTCTTTCATCAAGGTTTTTTTTTCAAAATCTTTGAATCCCACTCTTCAAATAAATCCGATAAAAATCTAATCAGACCAAATTCTTAGTAAAACATTCTAAACAAATCAATCAAATGCGAAGACTGAATTTTTTATAAACATTAAAACAGCGCTTGGTTGGGTTGTACAGAAACAATACACAATAGCCAATGGTGTACACAAACCTTAAAACCTTTTGAGAAAACAAGACACAGAGAGCCCTTTGTGGTAATCTTACAGGGGAATCAATGAGATTTCAGAATACTTGAGTTCTGCATTGAAGAGCGTCTGAATGACTCTATGAATTGTCCTACAAAAATAGGCTATTTTAAGTATATGGTAAATGATTTATACTTGCAGGCTTAACTATGTCTTTATTCCGGATGTTTGTTGCTTATGTTGGCGCAAAAAAGGGGATTCACCTTTGAGGTAGAACAGGATTGGATTAAATATCCCTCTTTATTCGATTTAATGCATACACACAGGAAAAGGGGAGAAGTTGCTGCAGTGGTGATGCATTCACTTTCTGTTACAGATAAAACCAGGGGAGAAAAGCCTGAGTTGTATTTTAATTTTTATACTTGGTGTGCTTTTTTCTATGTTATACAATCTCACTCTAGCCGAGGGTCATGATTGGAGGGAACAAACAGCCTACCAACTGTTGCAAGGGTCTTTTTGTTTTGCCGCGATGGAAACATTAAATCGCACGTCTTAAGGTGTCCAATTATTTTGGCATGGGTAATTTAATTGCCACAAAATTCTGCAAAGGATCTTAAAGGTGTCTGTCTCCAGCAAGAGGTTTCAAGCGGGATGAAACAAAAAAAGTAATCAATCCATGATGATTGAATGCCCCTATGTCTTGGGAGGATAGCTCAGGGGCAACGTGCTCGGCTTGGTAGCAAGATGACAGGGAGCAACACAAGTTTGATCCACGGGTCTGCACTTAGAAACCTCCGGGTGTTAAGCGTGTTATAAATATTCTATCATATCATATGCCATGTAAAGACCACTCCAGAGCTGTCATTGGGTACACCAAGAGGTTGCAGATCCCAATTTGTCAAATAATGGTCCCACTGCATCTCCCATATGAGAGATTTGAATGGAAGAAACAGACTCATACAAGCAGTATTGTAATAGTGACACTCCCCACAATTTGCATTGAAGTCACCCCATGATGATGACATGTGAATGACCATTTGCAAGCCATTTCTCCAAAAGCGAGTTCAAAATCGCATGAATAGCCTCAGTGGAATGTATTGAAGGATTCCAATCAAATGTATTACTAACATTCAGTCTTAGTGTCCTTAAATGTCAAAGGTCCTGCTAAAATACCATCAGAAACAAACCAAATATCAGCGTCAGCTTTTCGATTAATGCCATTAGAAATGGCCTGACCCCCACTTGTGCGACCCTTAGCAGCCCTCGTGGCAGGCATAGTAAAGGTCACATAACTTCTCAAATAGAAGGAAGAGATAGCCATTGTTTCCTGTAACAGTAGAATGTTAAACTTTTGTAAATGGCTAGACACATGCCATACTCTTCTAAAACTTAGAAAACAACAAACATTCCAAGATAGAACCTAAGGTTCAGTGGACTAGGATGGGATCAGGCCCTGAGTCAAGTTCGCAAATGTTTTCAGTGCTGGTTCCAACCAAGACCAATCTTGGGAATCTTGTAGCACCAAAGCTAACTGAGCCTTCTGTGATAACATGGGTGGAGTAACAGTGGACTTCGCTCCAACCCCAGCAGATTTGGGCAAAGAATATAACAAAAAGGATTTTGCCTCAGTCTGTCTATCGATTTCAGATCAAACATAGCCTAAAGGCTGTATGACAACACTCTGGCACCACACTAAATTTTCCACAATCTCAGAGTGGAAGTGCAACACCATACGATTATTGTTCCCTAATGGGAGGGTGGTCAAATCCATGTCCTCGGAGTGAAGAGCTCCTAGGGGAGGAATACGATTGGTCATTTGCAAGACCCTAGACTTGTTCAGCCGAATAGAACCATGAATCTTGGGGTCTACCTCCCACCCCAGAATCTTAGATGTACAAATGTCTGTTCTGGGAATAGTGCTAGTCCGCATAACAGAGTTCACACACAACCCAAAAGGCTTCTCCACAACTGTTGGCTCACTAATAGTTATAAGAGAACCATATTGGTAGAGCTGGTTTGCCTCTCCTCAGCCACTAAAGGTATAGGAGTCAAAAGTTGCAGCTGAGAAGAGCCAGTAGAGGTCAAAGCAGAAGCTACTATAGTGTGCCTTTGAAAAGGTTTTCAGAAGGAGGTAATGGAGGTTTGCTGACCCCTTAGTAGCTGGGCAATTGGTTTAAAACCTGCATGGGGTCTGAAATTTGAGAAGGAGCATTGGTCACTACATCCACCGGCCCCTCCCTAAGTGCCACATTGGACCCCATAATCCTGGGCCAAGAAATAGGACTTGTCGAGTGATCCACCAGACCAGCCAAACCCACCCCCAGGGTAGATGACATAGCCACTTTTCTTTTCCTCCTGTCAGCCCCCTTCTTCCCCCCACCTCCTTTTGCCCCATTGTGACAGCCTCCCCTTTTTAAGAGTATGGCCCTCATTCCGAGGATGGTGCAAGTCATGGCGCTATTAGCACCATGACTAGCACCAATACTGGTACGGCCACCGACTTGGTGGTAAGGGGACTTACCGGTCCAGTCCGACCTTGGCGGGACCAGTAAGTCCCCATTTGAAAAGCCATTCCCCATTCCCATTTGAGACCCCATAGGGCCCAATGAGAAGGGGGAAGGCGTCAATAACGGTACCATAAATTGCGGTACCGTTATTGACCCCGGTATCCCTTTTGTGGGTCCCGTCCTTAAAGCCTGGTAAAACCAGGCGTTAAGGGAGGGACCGGCACCGTAATGACCCCCTATGTGTGTTTAAATCGATAATAGCATCCACTTTACTTTTACTTTATTACATTTGTAAAGCGCTACCATAGACACATAGGTGTGAGGGTGCAGACAAGACACAAAAAAGAATGAGAGAGTTGGTCGGGAAATCTAAGGAAAGGAACCGCAGACTGAGTGCGACTATTTGAAGAGGAAAGTTTTAAGGCCCTTCTTAAAAGGAGCCCAGAGCTGCTGAGTTTCTCAGTTGGTCTGGCAAAGTGTTCCAGAGCGCCGGTGCTGCAAAGGCAAAGGCAAAGGCACCACGTTGTGCTTTTTTACTTTTAACTTTGGGCTGGTGGAGCAAGTTCTGGTTGTTAGACCAAAGATTTCTAATCAATGATTTTATTCCAATATACCTTTGAAGATAGGCGGGCATCTAGCCCTTAAGGCAATTGAATGTGATGACCATGAGTCTAAAGAGATTCTTGAGTCTACAGGCAGCCAGTGTAGCGCTCTCCGTGCCTCAGACACATGTGCCCTGATTGTAAGACCCGATACCACTCTGACTGCTCCGTTTTGGACCACCTGAAGACGATTTATGTTTTTTTTACTGGAGCCTGCTAATAAGCTACAACAGTAATCCAATTTAGAGCCAATAATGGCTCTAGCGATGGTCTCTGCGTTGGATTGAGAGATGAAAGGTCGCAGGTGGGACAGTAGTTTAATGTAATAGGTGGCAGAAGATACAGTACTGGCCACATAAGATTTCATATTGAGTGATTGATCCAAAACCACACCCAGGATTTTAACCTTAGGAAGAGTAGGGATTAGGGCGTCTCCCAGCTGGAAGTGTTTATAAGCTGGGTCTAGTTTGGCCACAATGCTGTCAGATCCCACGACCATAAGTTCCGTCTTGCTACGATTAAGAGCAAGATTATTCAGCATCATCCATTGTTCTATCATGGCAAAGATGCGATTAAGTTCTTTTTCATCCTCCTCATGTTGGCCTGTAAGAGGGATGACGCATTGAGTGGCATTGGCATAGTTGGAAAAGAGAATGCCCTGCTGGGCAAGATGGGCAAAAAAGGGAGACATGAAAATGTTATAGATGCACGGCGACGAACTGGCGCCTTGTGGCACTCCGAATAGTGTCTGGATTGCTGGTGCTTTGGCATCGTTGGCACAAACCCTGCTGGATCTGTTGGATAGGAAAGAAAGTAGCCAGTTGGTGGCGGCCTGCGAACAGTTGGCTACGGACATGAGCCTATCTGCTAGTATGGCATGGTCGACAAGATCGAACGCTGCCGATTGGTCCAAGGAGATCAGAAGGGAGATCTTTTGGGTGTCCATTCTTTGTAGTAGTTGAGACTTGAGATCCAGAAGCGAGGTCTCCGTACCAAAACCTTGTCTAAACCCTGACTGAAAAGGATTAAGGATAGGGTAGGAGTTGAGATGTTGCGCTATTTGGATATAGGCTACCCGGTCCAGTATCTTAAGTAAGAAAGGGGTATTAGTTATGGGTCTATAATTGGTGGGGACGTTTTGATCCAAGCTGTTTTTTTTAGTAGAGGGGTAACCCATGCTTGTTTCAGATCGTCTGGGACCGTACAAATCTGCAACGAGGTATTTACAAATTTACATATTGCTTGGACAAGAAATGGGGGACATGTTTTAATGATTGTTGAGGCGCAGGAGTCCCCTGTACAATTAGTTGCCTTAAGTTTATTAATGATGGAAGCCAACTCCTCCTCTGAGATGGGTGAGAAATCAAAGATGGGGATATTGGGATCCCTAATGAAGGTGTTACTAACTGGATGGGTGCCCAGTATGTCGGTAGCACTTTTTTTGGTTGCAATGGAATCCCGGATAACATCCAGTTTATTTGCCATAGCATTCTGGATGTCCAGACACCACTCGTCATTTTTAATGATCGCGGAGAGTGCCGGTTCTGGGACAGCCTCTTGTTCTTTTAGGATTTTGAATAATTCTTTAGAGTTCGATATGGCCTGAGAAATTATGGAATCCAAGTAGGATTTCTTGGCATCCGTAATAGCTCTATTGTAATTAATGGCAGCTTCCTTATAGTTTGAAAGTGCTGCGGGTGATTGATTGGCTTTCCAGCTATAGAATAATTTAAAAGACAAAGCTTTGAGGGATTGGAGTTCAGATGAAAACGAAGGGTTGGTGGGTTTCCTTTCAGAAGGTTTCTTTTTTTTCTTTTGTAGGAGCGAGAGAGTCCGCCACTTGTTTAAGGTTAAAACACATTTTTTTAGTAAGAGTGTCCAAATTATCTGTCTCTAAGATATGTGGAGTCTTAGAGGAAAGGGCTTCAATTTTATCCATAGTTAAGGGCTTGGTGTTACGATATACAACGGCTACCGAGCGAGCAGTTTGAACTTTAGTGACGAATGGTATGGTGATAGAGAAGTGAACAGCATCATGGTCCGACCATGGGCAGGGTGATACTGAGACATCATAATAGGGGCTATTAATAGCTGCTACCCAGTCGAGGGTGTGTCTCAGTTTGTGGGTAGGGACCTGCACATCTTGGGTGAAACCCAGATCACTGAAAGATTGCGCAAGTTCAGATGCAGTCTGGTCGTCAGGGTGGCCCAGCCAATAGTTGAAATCACTCATCACAAAACCTGAGTTGGGCTTTAGTAATGGGAGGAGATAACTAGCAAGGTCTGTGCAGAAGTTGCCTAAACATGTGGGAGGCCGGTAAATGAGGACTATATTCATTGTGGTTTTTTTCCCTATTTTTATATGGAGAAAATCTGTTCCTTCCATTAGGTGACCCTTAACTTTCCAAACAGATAATGATTTCCTTAAAATATAGGCTACCCCACCTCCCCTTCCAGATTCTCTATCCTGCCTAATCATACAATATCCTTCCGGGATGGCGAGCTGTAATGCGAGTCCAGATGCCGCAGTACCCCATGTTTCCGTGATAGCGCAAATATCAAAATTGTACTCGTCAATGTAAGTGGAGACTTCATGTGCGTGCTTGGTGAAGAATCTAGCATTGAGGAGCATACAATTGAGGGAGCTAATAGGAAGGGAAATGGTGTGGACTCCTCCTTGGTTACAGCCAGATGAAATATTTGGTTGAAACTTAGGAATATCAGAGTCTAAGTGCTGATCTTCTGAGGGTGTGCCAAAAGAGTTAGGCGAGGTTGTGCAAGGGGCAGTATTGGCCTGAGAGAGATTGTGCATAGATGATGGATGAGGGGCAGTAGTGTTGGGGGGTGTAGGAAGTGTTTCCATAATTGGGAAAACAAAACTCACCTCAAACGCTGACACGTCCGGCCACGGACCGCCACAGACCGGCTTGCCCCCTTCGCGCCGGCGCGTTCGCGCCGGGTTTAAACAGATAAGGCAGCCGAAAACTACAAGGCTGCTGGGATATGTAGTTTTAGTATCCCAGACAGCACGAGCAGGAAAACAAACAGGCTAAAAGTCTTAGGCAACGTTTACAAAAATGCTGACTTGAACTGGCACGTTGTCTAAAGGGCTAAACTGCTAATGTCACAAATTAAAAGTGTTTTATTCCTATAACAATTCTATAACAAATTAATCAACTAAATCCTTAAAATAATGCTAAAACGAAATGCGGCGAAAATAAGATGGCGTATTTAAAAAGAGTCTTGAGGTAGGAGGGAGCTCTAATGGACTTTATAGTCCGGCCAGACCGGTACAGACCGTCTTGCCCCCTTCGCGCCGGCGCGTTCGCGCCGGGTTTAATGAGATAAGACAGCCGAAAACTACAAGGCTGCCGGGATATGTAGTTTTAGTATCCCAGACAGCACGAGCAGGAAAACAAACAGGCTAAAAGTCTTAAGCAACGTTTACAAAAATGCTGACTTGAACTGGCACGTTGTCTAGAGGGCTAAACTGCTAATGTCACAAATTAAAAGTGTTTTATTCCTATAACAATTCTATAACAAATTAATCAACTAGATCCTTAAAATAATGCTAAAACGAAATGCGGCGAAAATAAAATGGCGTATTTAAAAAGAGTCTTGAGGTAGGAGGGAGCTCTAATGGACTTTATAGTCTGGCCAGACTAGTACAGACCGTCTTGCCCCCTTCGCGCCGGCGCGTTCGCGCCGGGTTTAAACAGATAAGGCAGCCGAAAACTACAAGGCTGCCGGGATATGTAGTTTTAGTATCCCAGACAGCACGAGCAGGAAAATAAACAGGCTAAAAGTCTTAAGCAGCGTTTACAAAAATGCTGAATGGAACTGGCACGTTGTCTAAAGGGCTAAACTGCTAATGTCACAAATTAAAAGCGTTTTATTCCTATAACAATTCTATAACAAATTAATCAACTAAATCCTTAAAATAATGCTAAAATGAAATGCGGCCAAAATAAGGCGGCATATTTAAAAAGAGTCTTGAGGGAGGAGGGAGCTCTAATGGACTTTATAGTCCGGCCAGACCGGCACGGACCGGCTTGCCCCCTTCGCGCCGGCGCGTTTGCGCTGGGTTTAAACAGATAAGGCAGCTGAAAACTACAAGGCTGCTGGGATATGTAGTTTTAGTATCCCAGACAGCACGAGCAGGAAAACAAATAGGCTAAAAGTCTTAGGCAATGTTTACAAAAATGCTGACTTGAACTGGCACGGTGTCTAAAGGGCTAAACTGCTAATGTCACAAATTAAAAGCGTTTTATTCCTATAACAATTCTATAACAAATGAATCAACTAAATCCTTAAAATAATGCTAAAACGAAATGCGGCGAAAATAAGGCGGTGTATTTAAAAAGAGTCTTGAGGGAGGAGGGAGCTCTAATGGACTTTATAGTCCGGCCAGACCGGCACGGACCGGCTTGCCCCCTTCGCGCCGGCGCGTTCGCGCTGGGTTTAAACAGATAAGGCAGCCGAAAACTACAAGGCTGCTGGGATATGTAGTTTTAGTATCCCAGACAGCACGAGCAGGAAAACAAATAGGCTAAAAGTCTTAGGCAATGTTTACAAAAATGCTGACTTGAACTGGCACGGTGTCTAAAGGGCTAAACTGCTAATGTCACAAATTAAAAGCGTTTTATTCCTATAACAATTCTATAACAAATGAATCAACTAAATCCTTAAAATAATGCTAAAACGAAATGCGGCGAAAATAAGGCGGCGTATTTAAAAAGAGTCTTGAGGGAGGAGGGAGCTCTAATGGACTTTATAGTCCAGCCAGACCGGCACAGACCGGCGTGCCCCCTTCGCGCCGACGTGTTCGCGCCGGGTTTAAACAGATAAGGCAGCCGAAAACTACAAGGCTGCTGGGATATGTAGTTTTAGTATCCCAGACAGCACGAGCAGGAAAACAAACAGGCTAAAAGTCTTAGGCAACGTTTACAAAAATGCTGACACTGAAGACAGTTGCCTAACATGCCTTGTAGTAGAATTAGCAGAAATATGCTTCTTGGCAGGTTGACTTTTAGATTTTCTCTTGTTGTTAATATTCTTTTTTTTTCCTTTGAAGATTTTTTGGGGGAATCTGGGTCCTCAGAAATGAGCGATTAAGCACCACCTTGGTCTCCCCGATTTCCTCAATTCTTATCAGAGTTTGCAGAGAACAAACATCAGTGGGAAGGTGCTTAAACATGTAACACAAGCAAGCAAAACAGAAGGAGAATTAGGTGTAATAGACTTAGGAGTAGTCAGCACATCCCCCACCCCTTCCAACGCCCCGTGTTCATTGTAAGTTTCATCCCGACCCGCCCCTGCCGGTATAGCATTAGTCTCCCTGTTGGCATGATGGTCATACAACTCAGGTGGTGGAAAAGCCCAGGGCCCCCTCGCACAGGAAAGGTTCTGCAATAGCGCACCCTTAATATTATCATAGATTCTTAACAGAGACTCAAGCACCAAATGAAGCGCCGAAATGCAGGGTGAGCTCAAAGAGTCAAATGTGGAAGGCAGAGGCAGCTGTACATTTGGACCAGTCAAGCACAGAGGAGTACAGAACTTGTCAATCGGCAGCAGTGGGACATGTGAAGCAGGACCTTCCTCTGCAACATAAGTTAGTGGGAGTGTAACTTTCAAAGTCACCCCCATTGACCTAGCAGATTTTTCTTGTAGGTTCGGAAGGTTGCATGTCCTTACATAATGGTAGGAAGGACTCATACAAAATTACCAAGTCCTCCAAAGAAGGAGATTTAGATAGACAAGTGGGCTTCTCTGCATGCCCCCAGTCGGTATATCTATGCCCAGTACACTAATAGCATCCGGTCGAGTCTAAGTAAACAATGCCCAATCGCACTCTTCATCAATGTCTCAGAATGAAGAACCTGGGCATACGTCAATAAAGTAGTTGTTGGTACAATACCCATTTCTGTAGTTCCCAAAACAGCCTCACTTGGAACCCCAGAGTTAGAGTGCAAAGTAGGAACAGTCAGCATGCTTGAAGTAGGTGGACAGGCAGTCGCTGCTGCTGATGAGTCAATGGTCATAGTGGAAATAAAAGGCGTGCCTCGTATTGTCAAATTTATCTGCTCCACCGTCTGTGTTTTACTACGCAGCATGGCTGCCATCAATATGGCAGAGTGTTTGTTTACAAACCAGGAAGACAAACCCCACTGCGAGTATTAGAGGAGAGGAGCCAAACAGCAAGGAACACAAAAAGTGGAAAGGAAGTGACTCACCAACTGCCGACTTCCGAGCTCCCAAACTTGCTTTCACTTAGCAAATCAGTTGCCAAATCGCACGTTCATTCACGCTGTCCCAGAGGTATTGTAGGGAAAGAGTGTCTCTGACCAGACCCGATCAGCTGAGCATCGAGTTCCCAGGCCAGCTAGTCAAGCACGATCCGGTCAAGTAAAACTACTCAGTGCAGGCAAGTGTTTCCCAAACTTGCTTTCACTTAGCACATCACTTGCCAAATCACACGTGCCTTTGCACTGTCGGGGAAGAGTGTCTCTGACCAGACCTGATGAGCTGAGCAGCGAGCCCCCGGGCCAGCGAGTCAAGCACAATCTGGTCAAGTAAAACTCCTCACTGCAGGTAAAGTGTCTCCCAAACTTCCTTTCACTTAGGCAATCACTTGCCAAATCTGGCACTTCCTTATGAAGAGGAAGAGATTCTTACAGAAACATCCTTCTCATCAGATTCCTTACTCAGTGGTATTGGATCTTAATTATTTTTTGTTTCCCTGGGATGCTGTGAACCTAGAGTTGGTGAAGATTATACTTTCATCTCTGACAACACCAAACAGTATTTTAAGGATAGTGTACAGGTAGATGGTGTAGATAACTCTGCTATTAGGGACACCTTGGCCAGTTGAACTGTGGTGGATTCCACACTGGTAGACCCAGATGCTCTGTCCAAAGCTCCTCTGATGCCCACCAAGTTGACTGATGGTCCCAATCTCAACTTCTCAGTTGTTCTTGTCAATCTAACTGTAAATGGAGTAGTGGTCAGGATACCTGTCAGTGTGCAGGGCAAGTTCCAGGGAACGTTTGGTTACAGAATGACCTTAGAGACTTAGGTCCCATAGGGGATACTGCAGAACATCCACGCATTAGCTCTCAAACCAAGGCTGCCTTAGCTAAGCCTAAGAGCAAGCCTAAGCCAAAGGGGAAACCTAAGGCTAAAGGAGTGAAAAGTCCATAGACGGGAAAGAAGAGTTCTTCCCCTGCAATACCTAAAGCTGAGGCTGAGGAATTTGACAAAACCCTTGAACCTGGCCAGGAGGAAGGGTTGCCAGAAATGTTCAATCTCCATGAACACTCTGAACTATAAAGTTTACTTGCAGAAATGGGACCCTGTAGGGATGAGTTCAGTAAGAAGGGTCAACATGAGTGTGCATCACTTGAATGCCTAAGGAGACAGGTCTGCTCCCAGATGCAGGGTGAATCCTTTGGGACACACATAATCTATTTGAGAATGTGGATTACAGTATTGTGAACCTAAATAGTCCACAGGAGGAGACCATAGGAGGTTGGTGTTTGCTCAGCATGTGAGGCACTTCCTCCTGCATTTGGCACATGAGGTCCTCATTGTCATCTTAGCATCAAGAAGACTGAGGAGAGGTTAAGCATGTACGTCTACTGGTCTAAGATGGGGAAACAAGTAGAAAGTCCCTGCAGGAGTTGCACTAACTGCCAGTAGGTGTCTGGTAAGAATGGAACAAAGATTCAGGCTCCATTGGTACCACTGTCAGTAGTGGGTGTACCATTTCAGAGGGTAGGGATTGACGTTGTTCCCCTTGATCCTCCAATATCCTCAGACAGAAGGTTTATCCTGGAAGTAGTTAATCATGCCACAGGATATCCTGATGCCATCCCACTGAAAACAGCAACTGCCAAATCAGTTACTAGATCATTACTAGGAATTTTCACTAGGTTGTGTCTGAAAGAGGAAGCAACTTTATGTCTATGTACATGCAGGCCATTTGAAAGGAATGTGGGGTGTCGTGTGAATTTCCATCCACATACTATCCAGAAAACAAATGGTCTAGAGGAAAGAAAAATTAAACAGAACTCTCAAAAGCATAATTGGAGCCCTTGAAGAGCCGCAAAGAAGGATGTGGGACCTGCTGATGCCATGCTTGATATTTACCTACATAGATGCACCTCTTGAAGGGGCTGGCTTTAGCCCCTTTGAACTCTTTTTTTGGTTTCCCTGTCAAGGGACCCCTTGCTATAGTTAAAGAAGGGTAAAAGGCCCCCATTCCTCCCGTCACTACCAATGTAGTGGACTGTGTGCTTGGACTAAGGGAGAGGGTGGCCCTTCTGATGGCTCAGGAAAATGACAAGTCTTAGGGTTCACAGGCGCTGGTGAAAGATTGGTGAAACCAGAAAGCTTCACTTGTACATGTTTCCCCAGGTGAGGAAAACCTGATCATGAATCCAATTAGGCCTAGACCTTTTGCCAGACAAGTGGTCTTCTCCTTTCCGTGCAGCTGATAGACTAGGTGATGAGAAATTTTTAGTGGAAGAGCTGGTCAGGCTCTCAAAGTGTTTCATGTAAATAGATTGAAGGTTTTCATCCCCAGGGTTGAAATGGGAGCTCTGCTTCTGGCTTCCTTCATTAAGGGAGGAAGAAGAATCTGACCCTCTGCCTGACTTATTCCACGGCAGCCCTTCAGATGGCTCCATTGAAGGCATCAAATTGTCCACTCAACTGACACTACAACAGCAAGGAGAGGTGAAAACATTGCTTGGGCAATTTCCCCCTGTGTGTTTCCTAACTCCAGGCTTAACACCTTGGTGTAAGCATGATACTGGAAATAGGGTGCCTACCAAAAGTAGGAGTTATACAATGGCATACAAAGGAAGGTCTCAGATCAAGTCTGAAGACAACAATTTCTTGGCTCTTGGGGTGATGGAGCCATCTAGTAGTCCTTGCTCTAGTCCAGTGGTATTGTCACCAAAAGCAGGAATGACAGAAGTGAGGTTCTATGTGGACTGCAGTGCTCTTAAGGCTGTCACCAAGAGAGATGTTCATCCTCTTCCACAAACTGATGAGTTAGAGGACAAACGGGTTACTGCAAAGTATCTCAGTACATCTTACTGCTGGGTATTGGCAAACATACCTGACAGAAAATGCTAAGAAGAAAACAGCATTCTCAATGCCTGATGCACTTCACCAGTTCAGTTCTACATGGCACACCTACATGATATTGCAGTTTTCAACCCTAGGTGTGAAGAGCATGTGAGACACATCAGAATTGTGTTGCAGGCCCTTCAACAGGCCAACTTGACCATAAATGGTACCAATTGGCAAATTGGTCTAGATTCAGTGTCCTACTTTGGGCATGAGGTTGATGGGGGAAAATGCAGCCTCTAGCCAGCAAGATACAAGCTGTACAAGTGTTACGCTCACCTGACTCCCACAGAGGCGTCGATCTGAACTGGACAGCTGCGGTCTCCACCAGTGTGACGCGTAGGGCCGAGATTACGGACTGGACTGGCCCAACTAGCTTCGTTTGCTTGGCCCGTAGGAATATTCTTCTGTAAATGAAGAAAGGGAATTAACCACCTGTGGGTTGAGCGTAAATACCCCCACCCCTCTGTTCTCCCCACA
The DNA here is from genome assembly GCF_040938575.1 of Ambystoma mexicanum. Lineage (NCBI taxonomy): Eukaryota > Metazoa > Chordata > Amphibia > Caudata > Ambystomatidae > Ambystoma > Ambystoma mexicanum. The sequence goes on from NC_090932.1 coordinate 140,819,010, forward strand.
GATCACCTTTGATGTCCCCTCTTATAGTCTCACCTGATGGTTTGAAAAGATGAGCTCTCCAGCCTGCATTGAGTGCAGGGGCGCGTTGATAACCAGTTGCTTCACTGGCTCGAAGGAATTGGTGAGTTCCAGAACAATATTGACTCCGAAAAGTACGTAGTACGTAAGAGTTCACATGTCTGACTTTCACTCTTGTCCGATTCCTTGCAGTTTGCTGCTTGACCCCAGTGAAGAGTTCCACGTGGTAGCTGACGAAGTTCAGGTAAGGATTTGGCTTATCCTACACAGTTCAATAAAATAAGGCCAGAATGTAACCTGTGGCTTGCTCCCTTATTCAGGTGTGGAGAGAAAATATGAAGTTTGGGGAATAATGCCTCCGGCGGTAAAATTAGGTAAGTCTATTGAGGTGAGAAGAGTTCCCCTTGTTAGTCCCTTCGTCTCACCTTGTTGTCCTTTTGTTCCCCTTAGGGGCCGGGGTACGGCGAGGATGCAATGGAGACTGCGCCGACCCGTGAAGAGGAATAGTACCCCCGGCGGTAATCAGGTAAGTCTATGGGGGTAGTTACTATTGCCTCTGTTTATTCCCTTGGCTCACCTTTGCTGTTCTTGTGTTCCCCTTAGGCGCCAGAATGTGGCGGGAACGTTCAGAAGGTTGCGGTGGATCGTGAGGATGCTGCGAAGGCCGGTGAGTTCAGCGCGGCGCTGTAGCAGGAAAGGCGGCGCACGTAAAATGCTTCTTTCTTCCAGCTTGAAGGCGCAGTGGATCTGGAATTCAGGTAAGGATCGAAGGTTTCGCTCTTATTCTAACCTCTTCTCCTTCTGTTCCTCCCTTTTTCTAGGAGCTGCATACTCGAGGCAGGCGTGGCAGAAGACTGGATGCAGGCTTGCAGACACGGTGAGCGTTACGCTGCTGGATGCAGAATAACGTAAAGCGTGTGCTGCTCTTCAGGCGTGGTTTAAATAGCCTCCAAAGTAGTCCCAGGTAAGTATTCCTCCCCAGCCCCACCCGAGTAAAAAATAGTCCCTAGGTAAAATAGTCCCTTCCAAGCCTCATTTGGCTTGGAGCTCTGCAGCATGGTCTGCATCAGGTGAGCTTGCAGCATGGTCTGCATCAAGTAAGTTCTACTCTATGAGCCTGGCGCCTATGGCGCCAGGACTGACTCTCCATATGAGCCTGGCGCTATAGGCACCAGGACTGCACCCAAACAGCCCCTAGCAGGGGTTTTTGGGCTTGCTCAAAATAACTTGATGTCTGCTTCCGGGGTTGCTGGACCTGGTCTGGTTCCCCGGGGGTAGGCATCATGACAACAAGACTGGGCAACTCCGAGAATCCAAACCCAGGTGAAAGCTGTTCTGGCCTGAATGGGTATTACAGGAATGTTGTGGCAGATCACTTGGTCTGAGGAGTGTTAGAAGGCCTTAAAGGGGGTAACAGATTCCCTTTGACAGGTCCCAGTTCCCAGGGAACTCAGGGCACCCGATTTCCAGAGGCATTTTATAGTTCAGACAGATGCCTCTGACACTGGTATAGGCACTGTCCTCTGTCTCACCAGTTTAAGTACAGAGAGCTCAGGTGTGCAAAAGTGAAAAAAAAAATTATTCCATTGTGTGGGCCCTCAGGAAGCTGAGACTCTACCTCTTTGGGACTAACTTCACTGTGCAGACTGACCATAAGCCCTTTAAGTGGCTACTGAACATGAAGGGAGATAATCTTAAATTGCTCAGGTGGTCCATAAGCCATCAAGGATTTCACTTCCTCCATAGTTTTCTGTCGAACCTTATTCTTTTTACTTTGTTTTTGATCCTGACCTAACTTTTTGAAGGGAAATAAAGCCTTGCTCCATTGTTATCGGGACACTGATTAGTCAGTCAGACTACCATTACTGGGAAACTTTGTTTCCCTTCTGAATTCTTGTATTTTTATATTGAACACATGACCTTACAGTGCAGTGCAATGGGGATACTTTTGTATCCCCCTAAGCTTTTACTAATGAGAGTTATGATTACTTTTATATGTGCATAAAGGCAAGCCAGTGGTAGCAGTTACATTTTTACACTTTGCCCTTTATTGTTTCTTGTGCACATTATTGTTTACTGCATATGGCTGCTAAACGTGACTAGTGCACTAAAATATCTGTGCCAAGAGATTTTTGCTTGTTCTTCGGCCATATTGTAGTTTGGACTTCTTCCTGCCTTGCCAGGTAAGGAAATTACTTATAACATCATGCAAAAGGCTGGGAAATCTTCTTGCTTTTGTGGGCTAATGACCCTTTGTGTGTGTATGACCCTGGAAGGGGGCTGGGACTGTCTAGTCCCAGTCCACAACACTGGTGCCAGAAAGTCTGCCACTAGGGAAGATGTGAAACCAGTAGTTGTCCTTGATTGGACAACTACTGGCTGTTTGAATGGTGCAGATCCTTTCTATTGGCTGGAAGGTGCTTTCAGCTCCAGTTTTGGATTAAAGGAGGATTCCTGCAGCCATTATTCACGTCTAAATTGGAGCCAAGAATATTTCGAGGAAGAGCATTCTATTGAGGACCTGGGGACAACTTCTGCAGTGGACCACATCCTCTGCAACTATTGGCCTAATGGAGCCCTGCTCCTCTCCCTGATCTCCAAAGACCCTTTCTGGTGCCTCAGCCATTGGACTAGTTGGACCAACTAGTCTCAACGGGCGTCATCAGAAGTTTGGCGGTATCCCGGAGGTAAATCCGTCGGGATACCACCAATGCAAATAGCATTACTGCAACTCGAGTTGTGGTAAGGCTGTTACTCCCCATTTTGTTAAGAGTCCATAGGACTCTATGGGGTAGTGTCAGAGATATTACTGCCAGCACCAACAGCGCCATGGTAATAGCACCACAAATGGGTGGAAAGTGGCAAAATATATCTCCAGCTCAAAGCTGGAGGTAAATCTGCTACTTTCCACCCTAACTTGGGATTGGACGGAGAGGTAATGCAGCAGTAATAGCATTCCTCTGATTTTTTACCACTCTGCTCAACCCCTGATGAGGCCCTATGTCCTCCTGAGGATTCCGCCAATCAGAGCCTTTGGAAGTGCCCCCGGACTGCCCAGTGCACTGACCAACTCAACCATGGTCTCTCTCGCCAGAATTGTTGCAGTTCTGTGTTCATGCCCAGAACTTTGGTAGTCACTAGCTAGTCCATTAAGTCAACTTCTCCTTATTTATTTGTGTTTCTATTGGACATTTGTATGGCCCCTATACACAAGTGTTTCAAGGCGCCACAGGAAAATTGGGGGGAGGTAACAGAGGAGAAAATAAGAGTAACATGGTCCTATTAGACCTTTTGACATTCTGATCAAGCAATTGCAGTGACAATACGTGCAGGGGGGCAGGTCAGGGTGTAAAGGAGGGGGTGGATGAGAAACAGCGTTGGGTGGAAGGGAGAAGTGCAGAAGTCAGGGGCCCAAGGGGCTGGGCAAGTGCTGAGGGGAGCCAGGGAGGGCAAGTGCAAGGGGGAAAAACAGGGGTAAATGTCAACTTGTTCGATGGCGGGATGGAGCAGAATCACGCTAGTCAGGGTAGGGTGCCCACGGGCAAGTGCTGGTTTAGGGGTGCTGGAGTAGACTGGACAAGAAAGTACCTGGCCCCCCTGGATATGTAGGTTCGTAGAATCAAGACAACCTATCATGGAGCAGCTTCTTTGACCAAGACTGGAATGATGACTGTCGTTGTTTGCAAATGGCGATCATCGCTGGACCTTGCCTTCTTCCAGCCATTGAAGTGTCTTGAAGAGGACTTCATTGTCGAAGTCTGCATCTCTTAATCAACTGGGATTGCATCTTGCAGTTGCACTCCCCCTGGGTACCTCTCACTTAAACAAAGGATGGAAAACAGCACTCCCAGCGACACCCAGATGACCCATCATCAGGTTCCCTGGGAAAATCGGACTCAGGGGTAAATAAGCATACCTGTGCGTCTGCTTCATATGATAACATTGGATGAAAAGCTATTTTTCTCCTATCTACCTCTTACTTGCCTTTGGTCATAAAAACTGGGCCAAATATCTTGCCCCTGTGTTAGCTTTGGGTCTGGAAGAGAGAAGAGAACTTACTTGCCCTCTGGTAAATTGTTTCTGAAATTTAAAATAGTTTGAAACTTTTCTTAGGCACCACCTGAAGCCCATTGCATCCATTTAGAGAACCCATACCTGTGAGGAACCTTGTTTTGGAACCTGTGACCTTTTGGTACTAGGGCCCATACATTTCTGTGGTGAACTTTGTGAGGAGCCATTAATGAGACACAGACACAGAGGACTCATATTGGTTGTTATAGACTTTTATTGACATGATAAAGGGGTTGGAAAATGCCTCACTGTCCCTAATCTAGGAGGTATTTTCCCAACCTCAACCGACAATAAGGGTCTGTCAAATGTCAAGATGTCCAAAGGCAAAAATGTCCTGTGTCTGAAATCCTATTCTAGCCCTCACATTCTAAAACTAACTCTAAGGTGTTAAGGGTATTGTCCATTGCTTAGAAAGTGCACACATGTTAAAGTTCAACAAAAAGTATAACTCCAACAAAAGATACAAATGGATAATGTTTACAGTTACAGGGGTAATGACTCCCTTCCCCAGGATTCTCTCCACAAAAATAGTTCAAAGAATAACCAAGTTCTTTATAGTTCAAGAGGATAACTCCATCCTATTGTGTTGCAATTCACTCCCGGGGAAACAACTCCCTTTGCCAGGATTCTCAGGCATTCAATACAATCTTAAGGGCATGAGTCTTCCTTAGGATTCTTTTTTCAAGATAAGGCATCTTGGGTGCGGCTCCCATACTCGCATGAAACCTGGTCTGCTCCCCTGCCAGGTCCTTCTGTACATTTCCTTTACACAATTTTGGGTGCAGGTTCCAGACTTGCAAAAACACCTGGTGTACTCCACTGGCAGGTTATCTTGTACAGTTCCTTTACACAATTTGGGAGTGGTCCCAGACTCGCAAACACCTGGTATACTCCCCTGCCAGGTTCTCTTGTACAATAAAATCCTTTATGGGTGCAGATCCCAGATCCACTCTTCACCTGGTATACTCTCCTGCCATGGCTTTATGTTACAATCACTCATTCAGTATAAGGGGGCATGGGTCTTACCCAAGCTACTCTATGGCAAAGTACTGTGACAATGAAGATGACACTAATTCCAATGAGGATGACTCTCTTTCCCCACTCTTGGCAAGCAATTCACTCTTTCAAGGTCTCTTTGTCTCAGTTTTGGCATTCCGTTCTCTGACCTGGGTTGCTGGACATCATCTGTGTTCTCTCGCTCCATTCGCAAACATTCACTGGATATTTACTGAACTCCAGCGGTTTTTCCCAGTCTGCAACACAGAAGTTCTCCATCCTTGCATCAGAGCAAAGCCTGCTGTGACTTACTTCTTCTTCAGGTAACTCCTTGGTCAACCGGCAATACTTCCGGATGTGGCTGGTCCAGAGCTCGCCTCTCTGCGTCTCTCCTTGCAGATAGTGCTCTGCAGCCATGGCTCTCGGTCTGGGCTACTTCCTGGTCTGCCTGACCGTCCAGTAGTGCTTAGGTCAGCTCCCTCTATCACCACCTTCACTCTCCTGCCTATGGGATATGCTCCCAGATTGGGGCACCATCTTCTCTGCACTGCACCATGCATCTCTTGTCGCACTCCAAACCAAAGCCTGGAAAAGGAGGGTCTCTCCATTTTATTGCAGCAGATGATTTAAAGTCTCAGGTCCAGGCTGGAAACTGTCTTGGACCGCTTATAGTGATTGCATCGAATGCCTTAGCATCTAAAAATAAAGCAACAAAAAAAAGCATCACATTTTTTTTTTTCCATTTTTTTTAATGGGGGCTCCCCCAACCCCCATTTATTTACCCCTTAAAACCCATTATACTTAAAATAAAACCTTTACCTTTGAAAAAATGCATTCAATGCTTTTTTTAATGCATTTTTTCGATGCTTTTGGCATTCAATGCTTTGTATCCGATGCAATGACTGGATACCGTCTTGGATCAATCACATTCTTCAGAACAATAGATTGCACATTATGGTTAACACACTTGCTCATTGCAGTACTCTTCCTCATCTCAGTATATGTTGTTTCACAAGCTGGAACATTTTCTTGAGGTCTTTCAGCAGCTTTTCCAAATGTTGAGAGGGTTTGTCACAATTTTCCGTCAAGGCATGGGGAATGGAGAGGATATCCCTAAAAGGAAAGTGGGGATACACGTCTCATGTGATGAGGCCTGTCCAACCCTCTGGGGGTCGCCTCCCCTATGTGATCCTCCCTCTCATAGCCATCCCCATGGTCAGGATCAGTTACCGGCTGCCGTTCCCTGGCCACATGAGGAGCGGCTACCACTGGGAAAGGAGTGATGACATCATCAGATTCATCACAACTTCTAAAGTATAGGGAATTGAACTTGTGACTGGTTCTCATCAACTCATCTCCATCTGCATTACTTAATTGTTTCACCTGGTTAGTTATTTAATGATGTATTGTGAGTGAACATAGTGGAGAGTGTCTAGTGAACATAGTGGAGAGTGTATACATTATATGCAGATGCAACACGAGTAGAGAAAGACACTTTTCTACATGATGCAGACATTTTTCATCAACTGAGTACTGACACTTTGTATTAAGTTTTGTGAGTGGAATTGTGTGGTGTAAACTGTTAAGGACAAATTTATCTGGGGTTAAATGAATGGTTTTTTAGATGTATCATGGAAAAAAAATCCAGAAGTAAGCAAATAATGTTTTCCTGGGCAAGATAAAGTGAAGGATTGTCTGAAATGAAAGGGAGATTGTTGGATAGTGCAATTGTATAACACATGTTTCCCCTCAAGATCGTCTGCAGGACAACATGATAGAAGGAGTTGAAGGGGACAGAAAACATGGAGGAATGCCAAAAGGATCAGACCAGATATAAAGTTAAACTAGAACAATTTCACCAAGTTTGGAACTGCTGAAAATGAGATTGAGTGTGTGCAAATGAGTAGGGCATGAGACAATCTGAATGATGTTAAAGATTGCAAGATGTTCAGTGAGTGACCAAAAAACAAGAGCAATCCAACCAAAAATGTAATCTCTCAGAACCTGAAGAGGAACAAAGAGAAGGCAATATGAGACAGAACATCAAAAAGAGAATCACAGAAGAAAAAGCAATGCCAGGAAAGAGATGGAGAAACAATATGTGTTGCCACAATAACATTGGCTCCTTATAATGAGGAAAAGGGTATGGTGACAAGCAGTGCAAAGGATAATGCAATGCTCCCTCCCTGAGTCATACTGTAGATATATCAACATACAAAAGAGAATAGCAAAAGAGAATGCCTGAAACAATGTCTGGTTCAGTGGTATAACAGAGACAAGTGTTGGTGACAAATATAAAAAACAAATGAATGGGTAGAAATAGTGTCTCACACGTCCAACTAACCAGGAGAGCATGCATTGAGAAGAAGTGCCTTAACATTGTAGGAAGAGGCAGTGTATATTGTAAAGGAGGTAGGGAAGTGATAAAACAGTTAGTAAGGGGAACCTATAGGACATTCATAATAGAAGGGGCTAACATATCAATAGTACAGATTTTGTGAACAGGAGCTTCCAAAGGACTCAAAGAAACAGTGCAATGATCAAGTAGTTCTTTTATGGAATAGTCTAGGGGACTAGGAGCAGAACCTATTGGAAGGGATGTTGTTTGTTATAGGAAGGAGGCAGCATGGTCCAGGCGTGTGCACCTTTGGTGCAAGTTTGCTGCATCAGTACTGAATCCAGTGGGTGTGTCCGCTGTGTAAATGTAAGCACTGCTGGCAGATATGAAAGCTGTCAGCATCATGTGTGGGGCAAGTATCAAAAGTCATCCTTTAGGGATACAGCAATCTAACCAGATATCCCATAATGATCTCTGGGGTAACCATGTGGAAATTATGAATTATCCCTGCATGGATCTTTCGTCTTGTCCTCAGAACACACTGATGCAGCACCTGACTAAAAGAGTGGCATCAATAGCTTTAACCTAGCGACAAAGTGTATGCCATATCACACCCTGGTGAAGTGTTATGTGGTATTTTTCGTGTGGAGTGTCTCGAATTCATGTCCAATCTACTGCAAAAACATTAGGTGTTCTTTTTTTTCCAATTTATTCAGAGCCCTCTGGGTATGTGGAATGCAAATGTCTAAAATGCAATTTACAACATGGAGCATGTAGTGACAATTAGTAATTCTCATATCCTTAACACCCATGCCATTGGTTCGGTCCTTCTGGAGAAAAAGTTGCAATTGTGTAGCTTGGTTGCTTGTTATGCAACATTGGTTTTCAACTTGAAGAAACAAATACCTTTGGAATGCCCTCCATTGGGGTATATCTTGTTGGTTGGTGACATTGTCTTGATGCATGTGGTGAGGCATCTAAAGAGGGAGAGGTGATAGCAGCAATGGCTCAAGGCTGGTAATGAATGGGTCTGAGGAGGAGATGGCATATATCTGGAGGCAGGAGCAAGCAGTGGGGTAGGAAGATAGGAGGAAAATATGGCAGATGTGGTATTACAGGAACTGGAGGTGTGGAAGAATGAAATGTATGTGGAAATGACAGAGATGCGTGACGCAGAGGAACATATGCTGGCTTTGGTAAGGGAGGATTTGGATGTGGGGCAAATGGATAAGGCGGTGGCAGAGGCCAAGAGGCTGATGATGGATGAGGTAATAGATCCTGGGATAAAGGAGGGCCGAGTCGTAGATTCAGGGTTTCAGAAGCAGGAGGGGGGAACAGTTATTTTAAGTTATTGGGGGTGTTGTGAAGTCTTGATGAACAGCTGTTGAATAGAAATGTATACATGGATATGATGGAGCAGCTCTCTTGGTTTAAAGAGTTGTGCACATTTTTGAATAGATTATGTTATGTTGATTTGTACCTGCACCGCTACCACTCAAGGGCAGCCTCCTGGGGCTCAATATGGATAAGGACCTCACGTACATGAGTCTGGAAGTCATACACATTTTGATGGATCAGTTCTCTTGCATGGGAGGAGGAGACATAAATATGTTGAAGAAGAATATCTCATGTTGCAAAGGAGAGCCAAGATATATTTTGAGGGAGGCTCTACTTGTAAGTCAAAAGAGCACCACAAATTGAGGGAGCTCTGTGTTCTGTGGCAGTCTGGCTCATGCATTTATTCTTGAGGTTCTAACAGTCTGACTCAACATCACTATTTGTAGAGTTAGTCCAAAACTGTAGTAAAGACATGTCTGCAGAAAAAATGTATATTTCAGGCAAAAGCCTTGTAGATGATACAGCAGGATTTGAAGATGATACGTACTTAAAGAGTGAGCCAGTGCAGTTCTATGAGGGTCAAGGTGATGTGGTCGAATTTGCAGTGTCTTTTGATGAGTCATGCAGCAGCATGCAGGACACATCTCTCGTCTGCCAGTCTAGATGGCAGACAGCCCTCAAAAAGGGCATAATTACCATCCAGGTAGGAGAGGACCAAGGATTGGACAGCAGATCAGAGGGTGTTTTGTTGGATGAAGGGCTTGATCGGCAGTTGAGAAGGTTGGTATCAAACCATCTGTGTATTTCCTGCTATGTGCTGCTTGAAGTGCAGGTGTTTGTTGACCCCAAATAACTTGGCACAGCATGCCAGCTAGGGGGTGTAGCCATCTAGCTTATTGGCAGAGAGTCAGGTCTGGATGTCAGGGTTGTTGGTGTTGCTAGTCAGCAGAAGGAATACTGTCTTGGAGGGTTGAGCTTCAGGTAAGCACTGGCCACCCAGGACTGGATCCACGCAGCAACACAGCAGAAACTGATTTCCTTACATTCAATAATAAGTTAAATAATACATTGAATATTGTTTGATGAAATGTTTTGTTTTTAGCATTAAATTAAGACAGATTAAAACTATTGTTTAAGAAGATTTTCATGTTTCCCCCACAGTTTGGCCCTTTTTTCCCCACCCCCAAAGTTTGGGCCTTTTTTCCCCACAGTAATTTCGTTTTTTTGTGCAGATTTGGACTGACTCTAACTACTGGACACTGTGACAAATACAGGCATTTGGTCCCCTATCCACAATGTGGAGCAACCGCCTTTCGGGTTAGGGAGGTGAGCCCGCTAAGATGAACACCACCTGTGTGATAGGGAATACACAACCCCACTGGGTGTGATCCTACGGCCGCTTGGAGGATGGGCTATCCTTTGACAGAGATTTGGGTTATCCTCCTGTGTGTCTAGAAGCTAAGGTTTTTGTTCGCTATTTGGGGATTACACAAAACAACTATGGGAATGTTCACAAAGAGGTAACTGGTATGGTTTCTCACCCTTTATTGTTCCCTGAGAATATGAAATGCAGGACCAATGGACTGTTCTGTCTCCTCCCAGAGAGTACCATAAAGGGCCAGGAGACGAACTAAGGAAGGGCGAGCAGGACAGATGCCTGCAAGCCTGCAGAGCCGAGACGCAGAGGAGGGCCTGTCCCCCTTCTAGGTGGAGCCAGGAAACAGGGAGCAAGAAAGACCTTGGAATGCTACTTACCTGGAGCCAAGCCTGGAATCAGAAAAACTCTGCCCCACCAATAAGAGAAGACGCACAACCACCTAGAATGTGATCGACCAGCACTGGCTGGAGCTGATGCTGAAGTCCCATCACAAAGCCACGGGTAGCACCGAAGCCCACAGACCGACACAGATGACATAAGAAATGCCGGAACCACGTTGCTGCCTTTTTTGTGGAACGCCACCACTGCAATCCAGGCACGTGGTGTATTGAGGCAACCAGAAGGAGTGTGGACTGTCCCAGGCATACCACAACCCAGGGAGAGAAGGCGACTATCCCAAGAGGACCTTAGGCAACAGAAAGCCTTATCCAGTGTGAGAATCCATAGAGCCCAAGCTGGGGTGAGAAGGTGAATAGCCCAAGAGGGCCTGAGGCACCAAATAATCCAAAGCAGGGTGTAACCCCATATATCCCAAACTGGAGTGGGAAGATGTAGAGCCTGAGAGAGGCTGAGAGACCAAACTGCCCAAGTGGGCAGAGAGACCAGATATCCCACAAGAGAGTGTGAAACCTGAGACCCCCAGGGATCAGTAGAAGCCAAAAGGGTTCAGAACCAAGCCGGCCAAGGCCTGTCCATTTAAGGACATGTGAAAGGAGTTTGCTTTGTAGAGAATTGGAAATGAATAGCAGGCAAGGATGCCTAGAGAGATTCTCTATTCCATTGCTTACCAGGCTGGAAGCCCCAAGGAGACCTGTTGAACGTTTGTGTTGGAACTGTGAAGAAAAACCCAGAGACATTTGCTGGTGATAACACTGGAATCCTGCTTAGGGCAAAAAGCCCTTGTCTAATACTGAGACAGTCTAGGGCGAGTCAGAAATCAGCCAAGAATATACACTTTGGGTAAAAGCACATACGTGATTTTGTGTTCTGATTAGATTATTGTCCTTTGTAGTGGAGTGGTTGGACTAGGGCTCAGGCTAGTTATGGTTCTAGACAACAGAAATACTTTAGTGTGTTTGACATCCAGACATGCATCCTTTTAACTCTTTCCTTTCCCTTAACATATGGACCAGAGACATAGGGCTAGGGCAGGGTTTTGGGAGCAAAATACAATTAATGGCTTTAAACCACAATGAGTTGTCCATCTCTTGATTCTGCCTTTCCACAATACATAGACAATTGAATCAGCTCCCATCCCTGGATTAGTGCCATCCTCACCAGTCAGTGACCACTGTGCTAGAAATGCTACTGTCTCTATCACACTGCAATGCCCATATGCCACATCTCTTTATCTCTTGTCAACCCAAGCACCAGTTATGCTTTTCTGAGCTGGTGTTGTTTCATTTCCCCTTTTATTTTGGGTTTTTATTTATGTATTTATTACATTTATGTACATCTATGTAACGCCCAAACCCAGAGGTATCACATCGTTTGTACAGATAAACGACAGGTAATGAGGAGCAAGACAGTAGCTATAAACAGTCATATTTGTTAAACAACCAAGTTTTCACAAGTTTTCTGAAAGTCAAGTAGGAACATTCATTTATGATTCTTATAGGATGGGAATTGCATAGGGAGGGGGCTGTGAGACAGATGCTCACACGTCCTGCTCTTTTACTCTTGAATCATCTAGGGGTGTAGAGAATGAGGCTGGCAGGTTATCGTAGTAGTCACATGTGGTGTTTTTGGGCAATTCTGTTGTTAAAGTAGAGCCTGGCTTCTTCATAGATGCATCTCTGTGCAATGGTAAGGGTCTTGAATTCAGTGCAGGCTTTGATGCGGAGCCAGTGGACGTCACGTCTGGTAGCTGAAATGTGGTCAGAGTGTCGCAAGCCCAAGACAGCTTGAAGGGCTTGGTTTTGGAGAAGTTGTAGTTTGCCGACGTTTTTCTTAGAGGGGCCCATGAGGAGTTCATTTCAGTAGTCAAGTTTACTTTTTAGGATAGCTTGTGCCAATGTGAGACAGTTCTCTGCAATGTATTTCGCCATTATGTCTGACAATGTAGTCCTCATTCATACAAAGGGCATTTGTTACACATGAGGCATAGCAAGTCTTGTACTGTTTTTGAGAGATGGGAATTGAGCCAGCAGCACTAAAGACTCTCCCATGCACCATAGCAGAGGGAGCAAATTAAGCTTTCAGCCTCCAACTCTCTCCAGGAGAAAACCAAGGGTTGGGCATTTTACATCCACACACACATTCCACTCACAACATCAATTACACTCTGGCATCACGCAGTTACAATTTACAATTTATTTTGTGTGTTATAGTTTACAAGTAACCTTTTCACATTACATAAATACAAATAAATCAGTTCATACATTTTGTCAAAGCCAATAATGTCATAAATACACGAATAACATTTAAAAAGAAAAGGAAACATACATTCACAATGTTTCAACAATTATCCAATTAACCAATTTAAAGCAGATCAATTCCAATACTACATCTACATGAGGGTCTATCTTAATCTTTCTCCACTATGTGTATATGGAGAGTAAGTATACCAGTCCACTTCTACATAGTTATTCCCAGAAGTTTTTCTACCTTTTGCCAGACATTATACATTGAGGTATAGACCTTCATGTTCCTTGTATTGATACACTGTGCCCAAAAAGCCATATCTTTTATCGTGTAAGGATTATGGACATATTTTCCATATGAGCTATGGTATGTCTAAATTAGATTAGGGCATTCTGATAAAAGATGCTTAGCAGTATAAATGGCATCCCTGTTCTTACATATCCTACACCATCGATCTTCCCATGGCATTTTAGCAATTGTCCCAGTTACTGACAATGCTGGCAGATGATCCAGTAGAAGAATGAAGCGCCTAACTCTAGGGGAAGGGGAAAGGTTCAAAATACTGCTGTGGAGCCTTAAACGTGTCCAATAAGTGGGACCCTGACTGGTACATTTATAAATTATTCAGATGTGCATAGTTGTCCAGCCAGTCCCACAATTCTACATGTCAAGTAGGGCACATTTCATTTGAGCAATATCACCCAGTTATAGTATTCATCCACTCAAACGTGAGATATGGAAAGCAGATACAACACTAACCAAGGAAAACTATTTGTGTTACCGAGTGACACATTCAAACCTTATCAAGGTGTGAAGGAGGGACATTGCATGTTTTGGCTAACCAGATAACTTTCTCTTGGAGCCTGCACTGTAGGTAATGTTTGCATCGGGTGATGATTAAATGCAACCAGGTCCCCTTATTAATTAATAGACATGGCCTGGGTTGCTCTAAGGCAGATTGTGAGCTTCAGCCTTTGAGAGTCACTTGTACTATTTTAAATCTCACAGAATGCTCAACATCTGCCACTCAGGAACTCTACCAGAAGCAAGACACTGGCCCTCATTACAACACTGGCGGTAACCCATGGCGCTATTAGCACCATGGTTGCTGCCGGTGTTGTAACAAGTCCGCCAATGTTCAATGGGGAATTACCACCCCATTCCAAGGTTGGCGGGGCAGTAATTCCCCATTGAACATTGGCCCTTCCCCATTCCCATTTTTGCCCCATAGGGCTCAATGGGACTGGGGAAGGCTGTAATTACGGTACTGCAAATTGTGGTACCGTAATTACCTCAAAGGTCCCTTTGCGGGTCCCTACTTTAACGGCTGGTCCAGCCGTTCAGGTCGGGTCCAGCAAATGGACCTCGTAATTAGGCGCTAAGGGGTTAACGGCGCCGCAGCCTTTTACGACGCCATTAACCCCTTAGCGCCAGGGTCATAATGACCCCCACTGTGTGATCTCTTGAAAAAGAAGATGGTTACTCCACAAAGGTGATGTCCCCAAAGCATCCTAGAGCAGAGGATGAACATGACCAATCCAATTCTAGGGCTTGGGGATATATAGCATGAGAAAGTCCCATTCTGGCAGTTACTTATTCAGATTTTAAGGGCACAGAGCAACCGTCTATCAGAGCAACATAGGGAAATCACAAAGTTAGAAAGACCCTTTCATTAAAATACCTGAGGCAATATTCAACACATGCTAGGATAACCAGGTTGCTGTCCTGTTGCTGAGTCTCATAGACCCAGGCTACTCAGATATCCACAGGAAGAATGTGTCTTTGGGAGTGTAGCTGAAACTTCACCTTGAGGAAGAAGAGCAAAGGAGAGCTCCAGTTCAAGAGGTTAGTTTGAGAAAAGCAACCTCTTGCCCAAAGTCAGGCGCGCCACAGGGGGTGGCTTAAGCTTCCTCTTCATCGCTGCTAGGCATTGAAACTCCCTCACGCTCAGATCTGAACCCTCTCACCTTGCGTTTCGTAAGACAATCAAAACCAGGCTATTCGTTTAAACCCCCACCTAACCAGCAGCGTCTCCATGTTAAGCCTTGATGTAATAACAGGTAAATGTATTGTGCTATGCTACACTATGCTATACACCTGTAACCCTATATGTAGCCATATCGCCTCCTGGTAACATATCATGTACTTATGTATGCACAATGACCTGCAACTATATTTAAACTAATTCCATTTAACAATTTCTGGCTGTTGTGCAGCAGGCTTAAAAGAACATTTGGTCCAGCATTGAGATATTGAGCTGCTATTGACAGACCAGTGTTTCCACATGCAATGGAATGACATTTGAGATATCAAGACCTGCTTCGCACAATGAAAATGATGATCAAACCAGAAGTGCCAGGTGCTTCAAGGACATCACTGTGGACACAATACATAACCAGGCTGACTCCAGGAGCCTGAGACAACTTATTTGAATCCTACATGTCACCAAAAATCTGCCAATGAAACCTGGTGAGCTCGTCATCATGAAAACAGAGCAACAGCAAGCTAGACATCTTGAATGCACAACTACTGTAGTTGAGCAACATCAAGCCCATAACACTGCCCATATTCAATCACTGCAGTAAGCAAGTGCCATTGAGCTGAATGGAAACATCAAACCAGACAGAGAGATGAATTAATGCAGCAAGAGACCTTTGTTCATGAGGCCTCAGGGCATGATCTGAGCTAAGGCAGAGTGGATGAACAGGGACGGTGTTACTGAAAAAGAAAAGGGATATTTATTGAGCAAACAAAGGTGTTTGCAAGGACTTTGGACACACAGATACACTTATGAAAAAGAGTGAGTTTGAGGGGAAAAAGCAAAAGAGAGCTCCAGTTCAACACTTCTTCAGAAAAGGGACCATGTATCCAGAAAACACATGTGACGAAATGAGTATAAATGTGAGTACTGGCTATACTGTCTACTCAGTCCACACATTTCAACCAACCAACAGTGATCTGAATCATACAGTTCAAAGAGGCATAGCCAAGAGATATACTTCCTTCACTTTTCGTGGCAACTTGAGAGGAGGAAAGGTTATACTCTCTGCCGTTTTTTGTATGTGATCCAGAGAGCAAAGCAAACACAGTCCAAAATAAAAAGAATGCCCAATCATGGATCTAGAAAAAAATATATGTTTTAATTAAACACAACACTGTACACATAACTATAAAAAAACACTATAAAGCCCACCCCTGTAATCGAGAACACATAATATGCACTATGTATAGAACGATGCAGCATTCTGAGTAATGAAACATGGTGAGAAGGCAACAAACAACCACAACAAATTCACAAGGATATGTCTTTCAGTGGAAAAAGTTGTGGAAGTTACTTAGGCAGTCTCTAGGGTCCAAAAGGCTGGTCCAGGAGGACAGGCTCAGCTCATAATAACTTAATCCACTGTTCGACGGATGTCAGCGTTGAGAGGGACGTTGAACGCTTCTTTCTGTGGGTTGATTTGGCATCAAAGGCATCGAGGCCTGTTGAAACAAGTGGCGAATTGGATTCGAGTGTGGTCAAGCGGGTGCTCCGTGCATGTAGAAAGTAG
This sequence comes from Ambystoma mexicanum, assembly GCF_040938575.1. Classification (NCBI taxonomy): domain Eukaryota; kingdom Metazoa; phylum Chordata; class Amphibia; order Caudata; family Ambystomatidae; genus Ambystoma; species Ambystoma mexicanum. The sequence continues at coordinate 140,835,343 of NC_090932.1, forward strand.
CATATGGCAGTGCAGGTTTAAGCTATACAGCCTTTTTTGGTACTTGAGTACTCATATAGATGTCAGCCGCCTTTGCAAGCTAACTAGGGTCTGTGATAGTTTTGTCCACTAAATGTTGGTGTAGCTCCATCTCAAAATTCTTAAGGATATTCTTGCATACAACCAAACTAAACATGCCTCTAAAAGTGTCAATTGTCTTAACTGCGTCCAATCTGCTCAGATATTTCACAGACTGATGTGCAAATGCCTCAAAGGTTTGACTCTCCTTCTTGGTGAACTCTCTGAAGCTCTTGAGGTAATGTTCTGTGTTCTTGAAGAATGCCCTGTGGATGACAGACTGCATTTTGGCAAAAATGGGCCCTTCCACAGGAGTCAACTGAATGATCACATCAGTAGCAACCGTCGGTAGATGTCTCAAAAGTGCTTCACCGCACAAACTCCCTTTCTCCCTCTGTTAGGCAGAAAGCTAATTCCAGATTTTCAAAAAAATAAAAAATATCTTTCCCCTCATCATACATTTGTACTAGGTCCTTGGGCAGGTGACACATAGACTTTCCTTGGGAGCAACCAATAGAAATATTTCTGGCCCCAATGGAAGTTTGTTTACGGGTCTACTTTATTTATTTATTTTTGCATTTATATCAGAGGACAAAGCCATGGGGCATCTACAGTTACATGGCAGATACGAGATACACAGAAGAAAGACATGGATGGGTGTACGAAATGAGAGCCTTACTTACTGGCACAGAAGGCTGGGCGCAAAGGCCATGGAATGAAACAAGCATGACAGTGACCTTGTGATTGGCTCCTGTGAAGGTTTGGGGAGGGAAAATATACATAAAGGGCAAGGTGGGCAGAGGCAAGCCAGTGTGCCGGACACAGCCGGACAGGGCCAGACAAGGGATGAAGGCCTTGGTAGCAGGCCTGAGTAGGAGGCCAGCTTCACCTGCTGGCTCCCGTGGGCTCCAATATTATTCAGGGCAGTCAGATTATCAGCTGCGTGAATGGGAGGGCAGAGAGGAGGACATCTCATTGTCGGAATGGACTGGTGTGAGGCGGATGCTGTATTGCAATGAAGCAAAAGCACCAAACGAAGAACAAGGGACCCAGTAGGGCTTACCTTAAATGACGCATCAGTGGATGACTGCTGGGTGACACCTTTTTATGCTCTTCCAGCTCAAACTTGTGCAGCATTACAAAATCCTGCTGTTTCTGTCACACATCTCTCTATTCCTATTCTTCTAAGGCCACCTTCCTCGCCTCTAAGAGGAATTTCTTCTCAGCCAGTTCAGTACTGGAGAAATTCCCCATTGATCTGGCTGAACCATGTGAACAAGCAGAAACTAGAGACCCACGAGAATGCTGGGACCTGTGAGACGCTACACTCCATGCCCTTTTGGGGCTGCACTTTTCAGTCTGTATTGAAAAATGCTTTCTTCATCGGTATTAGCCCCCTGATACTCCTCCACCTACCTGGCTTCCTCATAAACCTCAAGGCTTTTCAACAGTTTGTCCTTCTTAAAATGGCTAACATGATGAAGTCCCCTTTGCTGACATAGCTCACACACTGTGCCTGCTTTCAAGCTTGCTGCTGTGCTCATCTCTAACACCAAGGAAGCAAAAATGCCTCTTATTCCCAACATTAACTGCACAAACATTTATATTGGATGACTAAGCTGTAGGTGCAGTAATTAATGGCTAAACCACCTGCTCAGACCTCATCTACAAACCAACACTGAACCCAATCATAAAGGTAAAACAGGCACAGCCAAGTGATACACCTCATTTGCCTTTTGTGGTTAAGATGGGCCAAGGGGGGACTCCAATCTCAGAAGTGCTTTGTATGTGATCCAGTAGCAACCCAAACAGAAAGCAAAAACAATCCAAAATAAAATGTCCTATCATGGTTCTAGTAAAATATAAATACATGAATTAAACACACCACCATACAAATAGCTATAAAGATACCATAACGATTCTAAGCAATTATACTGTAACAGTGCCACGATGCCCAAGGGCCTATGTGCACTATATAAATGCAAATAAATAAATTAAATAAAACACAACGCCCGTAAGAGAGAACACTGAATACGCAATAGATAGAAATATATGTTGCTCTGGGAAATGAAACAGGAAGTTACAGGCAATAAGCAACCACAATGCTTTGAAAAGAATATGTCTTTAAATTTAAAAAGAGCAAAAGGAACTTAGCTAGTCTCTGGGTCCCCAAAAGGAGGGTGACGGGACAGGGTTAGTTTAGTGTGCCTTAATCCAATGTTTGCATGTCAAATTGGTCCACAAGGTATCAAGTCATGTAGGTCATGGTGGCAAGTCGGCGTCAAGTCCGGTGAGCGGGAGCTACATGTGCTTCAGAAGCAGTCCTGGATAGTGCAAGTCAAAGGGATTACCAGGAGCAGTTTGACCAACAAGACAATGGGTACTACTTGTTCGGGTCAATGCATGACAGCGGTTCTTGTTGAGCTGCAATGTGAAATCCTGGTGGTTCCTGCTGTTTCTGATGCTGCAAGGGAGTCAACTGCGTAGTGCTCTGGTGCTCGAGCCAGGCATGTGTTGATATTCTGCTGGAGTGCTACAGAACTGAGCCGATTCAATAATGTGAGTACCATTGTTCAAAGTTGAATGAGCACAAAAGGTAGTACCGGTGGTTTCAGTTGGCTCCAGTTTGCTTGGCCATGTCAAAGGGAGCAAAACCAGGGAACCTGTTTCAGGATACTGTGAAACCCACTGCAGGGGCTCTGGGACAGTGCTAGTCATTTGGGGTTTTGCACTCCCAGCCTAGGGATTTGGTGCATAGTAGCAAGCCCTTGTCCTCTACACGAATCACCCCCAATTTGCTGGTGAGTTGGTAGGGAACAGTGCTTGCCTCTGCCTTGGAACCACCCTTCATCAACTCAATTGCTGAGTGCTTTAGAAAGGTCTACTTTACACAAGAGGTCCATATTAATTCTTCTTGAAGTTGAAATAGTGAATCAAAGAAGCATTGGGAGACACCCTAGTTCATAGGAAAAATTCTACATGTGACTAGACAAATGCAAGTCTGCTTCTAGGGGACCAATCTCTGTTTTTGTAAGAAGTGGATTTTGCCTGCTTGCATCATACCCACAGGGCTTTGTGCTTTGTGCTAAAGGAAATGGATGAGATAGAAAGGAGTGAGGTACAGAGAGAAACAGAATGATGGAACTCCCTCTGTCTAGACTAATCCGGCCTCTTCCCTTGCCCATGGCATCAAAGGCCCCTTTGATATGCAATCGCTGGTGTGAGGCTAGTCCTTTTGTGAAGGTGATACAAGTTAATTCCTGTTTACTAGGACTAGTCCTGCTGGGGGCTGTCTTGCTGTAAAGAGGAGTTACCTGACCCCAAAAAGGATCAAAAGAGAGGCATGCCGAACTGGATCCAGTTCTGCTGGGTGCAGCAAGACAGCAATTCAAGGGAAAATACACATAGCCTGTTCGTGGCTGGGCTGGATTCACAGGTTTGACATTAGTAGGCTACCAATTTGAAATGGCTGTAATGATCAGAAGAGATGCTAGCCATCATTCCTTAAACTCAGGTATGGCTTATATTTAAAATGAAATAAGGGTACAATTGAATAGGTTGAGAAGTTCACTTCTACACTCTCCTTTTTCCATATTGCCGTAATAATTATGAACAACACTCAATCTGTGGAACCAAAGTAAGGTTACTTTCTTGATTTTTATATAGTTTGGCAAGGTGCATTATCAAAAAAACACAAATGTTATCCGTATCAATCATACAGGGTGAAAAAAACACAAAAGCATAAACAATAATTAATCCAATTGCTTGTGCATCAAAACAAGAAATGAATCCTTCACTGTCGTGATCTGGTATACAGTATCGCAAAGAGAACAAGTAAACATTTTTAACCAGGACAACAAAACAGACAACAAAATGTTCTCTCAGAGAACAATGACAATACACTGTGGTTAAAAGGTGCGTCTACACCGGGGTGTTTCAGCCGTCTATAGGGGCTAAATATGCCTCATATCTGACACAGCCTTCTTCAGGACGGGGGGGCTGTATGAGATGGATGTTCGTTGAGTGCTGTGGACAGGGAAAGGGAAAATTATTCAGGGGAGTGCTCAAGTGGAAATTGCTTTGCAATGAATAAATCATTAACTGTGCCATGTGAAAAGTATCATGGAAGAAGACACAGCTTACCTATGGGGATGAATGGCCACAGGCACTTTTATGGGGACACAGTCTCGTGTTGTGGTGGTCCCAATCGGCTCCTATTGCCAAAGTGAGGGGTGACATACTTAATAAAGTCTCCTCAGAAGCTTGCATAATTGCAAGACGATACATGATTGAATATAGATACTGGCCCTCATTACAACTGAGGTGCTAAGTGCACCAACTTTACCACCATGGTGTAAACTACGTTTACACCATGGTGGATGGCGGATTTACCGCCCCATTACAAGGTGAGTGGGGCGGTAAATCCCCATTTCCCATTTTCCCTTCCCCATTCCCATTTTTGCCCCATAGGGCATAATGGGAGTGGGGAAGGCGCTAATTACGGCAACGTAAATTACGGTGCCGTAATTAGCACCAAGGTGCCTTAGCACCATGGAACTTAACGCCTGCAAAAAGCAGGCGTTAAGGTGGGAATCAGGCGTTAAGGGTTAACGGTGGCGTTAACCCTTAACGCCTGAGTTGTAATGAGGGCCACTGTCTGCTTGAAAGAGCTTACCTCTTAGTGGGGCTGTGATCTGTGATCAGTACTGGCCTCACGGCTAAATTTGTCCTAGAAGAGGGCATTGTATCAGTTACCAGATCGAGTATTATGTAGCTAGCGTGAAAATACTTCTGGAGCTTATTACAAACCTATTGATTTCTTTCTCATGCGGCGCTCGCAGGCCCCGTATGTGAAACGAAGAGCTGCAGAACTCTGCATGGATTGCTGAGTCACTCCGTGAGCTCGAGGACCAGGAAGCACATCGTTGCCAATGCCGTTGCTAGGTCTCGAGTCCTTTTATATGGGCAGCCATCTTGAAATAATATTCGGAACTGTAACGGGCCATAACATGAAGCTAGTGACCTGTGCGGGTTCTGAAATTGATAATGAAACAATGTTGGCCGGTCCCCTGGTCAATCCACTAATTCTGGTCTAATTTCGACATAAAGTTTATGGCGGTTGCCACCATTCCCATATCGAAAAAATCTATTGTGCACGGTAATAGTATCGTGTCCGTTGCGTGGTGACTGCACAAATTAATTTTATCCATGTGAAGGACAACACATGTGGATGTGTGTTCGGGAACCTATCATTGGTGTCTCTGCATTGAATCTGACACGTGAAGTGCGGCACAGAAAAGAAACTTGTGGCTGTACATTGACATAGGGCCTCATTACGACCCAGGCGTTGGACCATGGTGCTAATAGCACCATGGTCCATGCCGGTAACTTACCGACTCCGCCATGGCGGAGTGGGGAATTACCACCCCATTCCGAGGTTGGCGGGGCGGTAATTCCCCATGCCGCCATGGCCCTTCCCCATTCCCATTTTTGCCCCATAGGGCTCAATGGGACTGGGGAAGGTGCTAATTACGGCACCGTAAATTATGGTGCAGTAATTAGCTCCTAGGTCCCTTTGCGGGTTGGTTTTTTAACGCCTGCTAAAAGCAGGCGTTAAAGTGCCACCCGCAAAGGGACCTCGTAATCAGGCGTTAAGGGTTTAACGGCGCCGCCACCTTTTACGGCGCCGTTAACCCCTTAACGCCTGGGTTGTAATGAGGCCCATAGTATCAAAAAACACAAGGAGGAATTAAAAAACCAACATTGCTCGTGCCGAAAAAAACAGATCTTAATTTTCAGGCACTCGATGGATGCATAGTGGCTTCTGATTGATGAATCTCAATGGGGCTAAAACACTTTGTAAACACAGGCAGTTGTCAATATACATATTTACATACAAATATTAACTAATTTACATAGACATATTAACTACTGTATCAGATCAGGATTGGTAGGACTGTGTATGGAGCTATCACTTCTGTGAGCAGTGTAACAGAGAGATCATTGTCATATCAGCATAACCTCATTTTGACATGCAGGGTGGTATGTTATATACAACATCTAAGATCTACTCAGGAGATTCACATGAAAGATTTCCATTCAATGGAAATGTTGAGTCCTGCTTGCACAGTATCCAATTTATGTACCCAACGTTGCTCAAGCTGTGTCAAAATTCTGTTTATGTCTCCCCACTGCTTTGCAGGTGTCACATTTTGTAGGACAAACCACCTTAAATCTGTCTCTTTGTGGTGCTCTTTGCTGAAATGTTCGACCAGGGGCTTATCGGCTACCATGTTCCTTATGCATGACCGGTGTTCGGAAATGCGCATCTTGATTGGACGGATTGTCTTTCCTACGTAGAGTAGTCCACATGGGAATTGTATTATGTAGATCAGGCCCTTTGTGTTACAGTTAGTATGGTCCTTCATTATCCATTTGATTGTCTCGTGCTCAAATGATTTTTTTCTGTAATGTGAGCGGGCAGGCAACACACTTTCCACACTTGTAATGTCCCATGAGTGGGGGTATATTCCACAACGTGTTGTCTACTCGTGGTGGTGGTTCGATGAATGTGTGTACCAAGGAGTCCTTTAAGTTCTTGTTCTTTTTGAATGTGAAACACAGTCTTTGGTTCAAAGTGCCTGGCTGTTTTACCAAATGCCAATTTTTCTTTATGGTCTTTTGCATCAGTTGGCTCAATGGTCCAAAAGTGGTGACACACACAAGCCTCCCTAGTTATTTTTTCAGCTTTTTCTGGAGGCAGATTTCTCTAGGTGTATGTCTCGCTCTCTTCTTGGCTTGTCTGATGGATTTTTGGGGGTAGCCTCTTTCTGTCAGACGAGCTTGCAGGTCTTCAGCATGTTTTCTATACATCTCAATCTCCGTGCAATTCCTGCGGATCCGCAGAAACTGTCCGTAGAGTAGGTTGTATGTCAAACTCATGGGATGGTAGCTTTGAAAATGGAGTAAGCTTTGCAATCTGTCGGTTTTCGGAATAATTCTGTCTTCAGATGATTTCCTGTTTTAGACAGCTGTCAAAAATGGGTGTAGTACCGTTGCTCACCTCTGACAGGTGCTGGCGATCTCTAAATTCTGACAGGAGAGCTGTGTTTCAGAAGCTAAATATGCCAAAGAAGAGGATTCCATCAAAATGCCATATAGAGTGCTACAGAGTGATTTCATGTTGAAAAAGACTTGGTTTAAAGATATATTGCTTATTTTAAGTTTATAAAATGCATTTTTTTTTCACAAGGAACTCTGTTGAAATTGACTAGAAGGAATCTGATTTAATTAAAACTTCAAGAGGCCTTCTGTCCATGGGAACCCTTCACACCTGGCCTTCCCACCAACATGAGAGGACATCACATTGACATGTAAATCAGCAGGGGAGGAGATCCCTCTGCTGGCAGGAGGAAAGAGACAATAGACAATAGACAGTCAGACTCTTTCAACTGAATAGAATATGCTGATTTGGGGGTGCCTGCTCAACAACTCCTGGCAGGAAACAAGACATGTGACCTCTTAGTCAGAGCCAAGCTTCTGGGGGCGGAGACAAACCATTGTGTGCATTGAATTGAAAGCAAATATATGTTTTATGAAATTGCTTATAAACAAAGCGTACCAAGCTGACAGAAATGTAAAACTTTGAGACGGTTACAATGAAAAATTCACTCACAATTTAAGACTAAGCTGGACGTCGTGCGATGTTCTGAGACCGAACTCCAGGATTTATTAATATTGCAGCTCTAGTGTTTTTGCTATGAACATAAGAACTTACCGTAATATGCTCAGAGTGGGTGTGTATATCTGGGTAAAATTTGGTGCAGAACCAATCTTGGCAAACCCACCAAAAGCGTGAATAAGTTGTCATTTCTGAACTAAAGCTCTTAGGAAGTTCAGAGTTGGACAAGAATGTACCTTAAGTAATATGTGAGGTATATATGTATTATGAACAAGTTGTGCACCTTGAAAATATGTTTGTTATGAAAAAGAGATTTTCTCTGTAAAAGCAAAAGGGAGGGAGTTCTTTTGGACTATAAACATAGTATCATGATGACACCTCATGAGACGCTGATCATTTTCTCCAGTCAGGGGACAGGAGATTATCTGACCTATCAAATCCTTAGGGGGGTGGGCATAGAAAGTCAGCCTGCACACCGACTTTGGAAACAGATAAATAGAGACTGCCTAGGACAGATAAAAAACACACCTTTGCACTACTCAACTGATTCCTGCGCAGCACCCTGCCGAAAGACTTCAGAGACCAGAACTTAGAATCCAGACTCCAGATCTAGAACCAACTCTAGAACCAAACTCTAGAACCTTGAAGCAGAGAGGCCTAATCCACAAGCTGAATCCTCTTCAGCAGGACTCAGAATATTTTGCAACCTGATTCTCAACAGCCGGGCTGTGCTGTTTGCTTCTAGCCAAGAACCCTGTGCTAGAACCAAGATCCAGAGAAAGCAGAGCTGTATCCAGGACCCGCTGGATCCAGTCTAAGAGGCCGCGCAGACCGCCGTGCAGTGCTGATCGCAGACCAGGGTGCCTGACCTGTCCGGTGGCGAGAGAACCACAGCCCAATCCCTTGACCAGATCTTGACGGGGCCCATTTCCATTCCATTCCAAAAGTAGGAGTGAGTATCTAGTCTAGAACTGTATAGAACCAATCTCTTAGTTTAAAGTAATCCTATTCCAACGATTTTAACCGGTCCAGAACTGCATTATAGAATCTTGTGTCCATCCTGTTGTTGGTAAATCTCTAAGGGGCATCTGTCATTTCTGAAATCTTGACTTTATTTCTGAAAATCTACCTTCACAAAAACATCTGTATCTTTTGAATGCGGAAAAATTGCTGCGAATTGCAATTTGGCTAAATTTCATTTCCTGTCAAAATAGCTGTCTCTTGCTTTCCACTGCTGAGTTTCGTTTTCAATCTGATAATCATTCATGAATCATTGCTGGTGTTGACCTGAACCAATCTAAAGTAACTATCACTTATCCTGAATATCCTTTAGTGAATAAAAATCAATTTAGCATATTTTCCCATCCATTGCAATCACATTCAAAAGCATTTTGACCTGTGTTTTAAAATCATTCCTGTGTCGCTCTAAGCTTGCTGGGGAAACTGGAATTGAACTGCATTCTTGATTGTATTTTCTGAAACCTGTGTGCCCTCATTTCCATCTCGTCATATTGCATAGGGGGGGAGTGAGTAGTCACAGGGGAAAAAGTGATCATATTTTCTTTTGTTGAAATCTTATCAAGTTTATTCCTGTGTTGCATTCTTTCCATCTTGCATTTCCTTGAACCATAAAAGTATTCGCTGCTACCTTATCCTTACTATTCCTACTCCTAAGTGAATAAAGAGATTGTCAATTTTGTAATATTACCCATTGTTGATTACCGTTCATATTCATAAGTGTGCTATTCAGATATTATTTTGTTCATAAAAGTGATATATATATATTGTTTAATACTTCAAATAAATCTTTTAATTTGCTAAACAAACCTACTTCTTGGCTCAGTGAGGTCAGGGGGATTCAAAGAGAGGGGCGTTATATAAGGGTTCATCATCCAGATTTAAAGAACTTTGACATAAAAAATATATCAATAAGGGCTTCCATTGGGCATCCCAGACTAGGCATTGACTTAGTTGGAGTGCTGCATTGAAGTCACTTACAGGCCACATGGCAGATGTGGTCTGCCTCTAAGCACTTGCCATCCACATGACCACCCCTAGCAGGCCTTCCCCCCTTCATTACAGCTATCGCCACCTCTGCCTTCACCCTCTTCCGCATCTATATCCTCCAATTCCCCTCCACCAGGAATCTGCTATCTCCGCTTCTCAGCTCCCCCTCAGAATGTGCACCTCCCTTGCTCAAATAAATAACTAATCAGTGGCATTGCGATCAATGCCAATCCATCACTAAAAATCATAAAGCATTTAAGACCTTATCTCATCGGAAGGCCTTGATATCCTCTTCATCACCGAAACCTGGTTCTCACAAGACTTATGGCCCAATGCACATGAAGCCTTCCCTCCTAGCTACAATTTGTGCAAAACAGGTCCAGCCGGACAGGCGGGATTGCTATCCTCCACAAACCCTTCCTCTCCTTCTCGCACTCAGAGGAACAAGCCTGCAATTGAGATTGTGAATCAGTCCTGGTAAAATTCCAGCTCACCCCCTCACACACTCACAGTTTCCTACTCCTATATAGACCCCATGGAGAAAATAGACACTTTGCAGAATCCATTGTTGACTCCTCAGAAGCCATAAGGGTCTCCCACCACCTCCTCACCCCCTCCTCACAATAAATGGGGACTTCAATATTTGGTAAGACATCCAACATAACCCAGTGACATGATCCCTACTGGACAACCTGGAATCCCTAAATCTAACACAACTATAAGTAGAGATGTTAGGGCACTAGGCTTTGACACAACTTAGTTTTTTAATGTTAATTTGCTGCAAGGTCACGGCTAGGGGAGGTGTTGCCCACACCTCGTGCTGGGAGTTGAATGGAGTTGGGTATGCATAGCTAGCACTTAAAGAATTACTCTTCACATTCCTGTTTGCAGTGGCTTGTGTGCATATTATTTGCATGGTTTAAGTGGTCAGCCAACACATGTTTCAACCTCTCAGGGTCTTTATCGAGGCGGAATTAACTGGCAAAGTAAGTTCAAACAGTGGGGGCTGTTTAATAGCTTCACCACTTATAGACAATGCTCTAAGCAACCACAACCTGTTTAGCCACAAATCTTTACAAGACTTAATTAGATGTAACTGCTAGCCTCATGCTCAACAAAAACAAATGATCACAAGTGATTAACGTATGCCAGGGTACGTGCAACTCCACCAACTGTATGCCAATATACTATATGCATGGCCCTGCATAACACCACTGTGCACTGGCCCTGCAACCATGCCGGTTGTTTCACTTCTAATTGTAATCAAGTTTAGACACTTGCCCAAAAAGGCTGATAACCATCCAAGGATTTAGATTGCCTATATGCATTTTGGACCCACGGCTAACTTGCCAGCTGTATGCCAATACAACATGCTCCTGGCCTTGCACAAAACCACTCTACAGCTGGGACTGCTGCCACCACGCCAGTTGACTCCAATCACCTTCTACATTTTAGATAATGCCCAACTGGGTGGATATTCAAAAAGACCAACCAGACAAGCAGTGAAAGCTGTCTTCCAACAGAGAACAGCCAGCAGGCAATGAAAATGCACATACTAGGTAATTCCTTCCATGTCAGGTCAAACAACTTACAAGCCCTATTTTAAGGCTTCACAAATGTGAGAACACAGATAGCAACAGAATATAAATAACTGTACATTCTTGCATCCCTTCTTCCCTCCCTTCTTTCCTCCTCCAATGTTCGCAATTAATGCTTGAAATACTATATGTTTGAAAACAATGTATATTGACTTATTTATGCATCAAACAATATCTAACACTGGATACTATTAACCAATATCACTATGTATCACAATATCTAACACAACTAGTCTCAGGCCCTACATACCCTGCAGGTCACATTCTTCATCCAATCTTTAGCTCACCTGGTCTCATCACTGTACTGCCACCCCACCCTCTTATCTGGACTGACCAAGCTGCCATCCTCTTCAATCTTTGAACGTTGAACCCTACCTCCACTCTGGCAGCCCTGGGGACACTTACACATTCTCGCCTGTGGATCCCAGCTCCCTCACGTACACACCATTCCCCTCCGGTCAGACATCATCCCTGATTTTGTTCTCTAGATCTCTAAAGCACTAATCCCCATTGCCCCTCCCAGGTCCTTCGCCAGTAGACAAGACCTGTCTGCCAAATAGTTCACCACTGCCCTTAACATTCTTAATTCTCAGAAACACACCGTAGAACGCTCATGGCGTGCAGACCCTTCGCCACCCAACAGATTAGCCTATTCCTCCAAGTTCAAAGCCTACCGGGCAGATATACATGAGGCAAAAATAACCTATTACTGGAATAGAATCAGCAATGCTCCTAACCCATCAAGGGAGCTCCACAAGCTTATCTCCGAATTCTATTCACTAGCATCCACCGTCTCCACCTCATCGACACCCAAACCCTTTGCAACTCCGTCTTTTATCACTTACATCATGGCCCTAGAAAAAAACAACACCACTGTCTCTAAAATAGCATCGCTAACCCTTCACTCCCCATCAACATCAATTGGGAGATCAGTATTGCCTTACACCCTCCCACTCTTCTCATCCTTCTCTCCACTCTACCATCCTGAATTTCTAAAGCTGCTAACAAAAATACATCCCTCTGGATCCCCAGGAAACGGTTGCCCCCACTTTAATTAAAGAAATCCTGACATCTACCTGCACCAGCGACCTCGCAAGATCCATCAACAACACATCTCTCACTTCCGGCACGACCAGCAGAATTCAAAACATTCTACATACATCCCCTTCTCAGAAAAAAACACATTCGACCTCCTAGTCCAATCTAATTGCTGACACATATCAAACCAGTGATTGATAGTTAAACTAACCGACTGAGTGGCATACTCAACACTCTGCCACCTCCCCCGATCTCACATCCTGCCTCTCAGAAATCGAACACTGGATGACCCTCAATCACCTCATACTCAACCCAGGCAAACATGTGATCATGCTCTGCAGGAAGACCTTCCTCTTTCCCTGACCTGCCGTGTGGCCACTCTCTCTCGGCCCACCACACACTACCTCCAGCATAGTATACAACCTCAGAACCATCATGAACTCAGACCTGACTCTATTACAGCACATCAACTCTGTGCCAAAAAGCTGTAACCTACACATGTTCCTTCTTTGGTGCCTTTTTCCTTGCCTGCCCTTCCCTCACAGAGTCTGCACAATCATGGATATCATCATTCCACACTTAGACTATGTAAACACCCTATGCCTGTTGGCCCCCCGCATGACAGGTAAGAAAACTCCAACAGGTACAAAAGCCATCCGCAATGCTTCTCCTAGCCCTAGACCCTATAGAACACATTTCACCTGCCCTCTGTTTCAGTCACTGGCTTCTGATCAGCTAACAATCCACCTTCAAGGCAATGTGCATCACCCACCGATCACTCCAATACACAGGACCGGAACATCTGCAGTGTAAACGTACACAATACAGGCCTAACAGAAACCTCAGATGAAACACAGCGATTATCCTCATCATTACACTGACAAAATCAACAAGAATAAGGGACTCTTCTTTCTCAGTCCGGGCACCCACCATCTGGAACTCAATTCCTAGAACCATCTGTCTCATAGAAGATCACCTCTCCTTGAGGAAGAGTCTCAACACCTGTATTTTCCCTTTGAGACCCTGACAAACTCAGCCAATCTCCTGGATGAATTATTACGCACTCTGATGGGAATGCTGGGGCACCTGGGGAGTTGACAAGGAGGGACTCATCACACCCCCTTTCAATACAGGCCAGTCAAGCCTCTTAGATAAACTCTGCAAGATCCTCCCCAACCAAGTGTCAATCTCGCTTCAGTGGAACGTCAATCACGCCACCACTGCGTACTATGAGACATAACATATCATGCATGGGCATACCATTCAATAAACTCTACTTGATTACACACACCCAAAACACGCACCACCTCTTCAAATAGAATACAACAAAATTCAGACCAGCCGTTCACATATCTGACCCTTCTGACTCTCGCACTCGTCTGACACGCTGTGACTGCACCATTTCTCTCACCCAATAATTATGGGTTGCCACTAAGGACCTAGCCACTCCCTACACACCATTGTGCTGGCTAGAAATTCACACACGAATTTTAGAAATCCACTCTTCACTTCTTACATCTCTGACTACGGTTATCCGAAGGTCATTGGACCCCACAGCGATTCAAGGTCATTCCAATGGCAGTAGGTGCTATACAAGTGCCATATAACACAACATAAGCTGGACAATGAACCCCTCTTGGTTAAGCATGATTATTACTGCATTTACTGAAATACCAACAACCTCACTTGAAGTTGGAGTGGAGCTCGAGCAGTGCAGCCTCGGTCATGTCATATTGGGAACCACCACATCCTCACCTTCTTCCAATCCTCCACGACACACTATTTTCCTTCCCTAGAATCCCTGATGATTTTACTCCCAGTGCTATGCAGATACGCTACACTTTGTGTTTTTGGTTCTACCACTTACCTCTACTCCCCGAGTGCTCTGAAGTGGTCTACTTAAGCAATATACTCTGAAAGGCAAGGCATTACTGGGTCACGTAAGGTCCTGGGCTAGTTAGAAGCCTGAGCGAAGGGAGCACCAGGTAAGTGGGGTGGGGCTGTGGTGGAGTTAAGCATGTGGAAAAGGGGGTTGAGGGAAGGGGATGCAGGAGTGCGTAGGGGCACACTTACCTAAGTCCCGGCAGGAGCCGATGGCAGCCTCCAGCTTCAAGGAGGCTCAGAGCGGGAGGTTTCCCATGTGGAAATCCCCCCATTCTGATCCCGCTGATGGTTGGGTGGCTGCCACCACAACCCTGCCATGTATTAATAAAATAAATGCATTAATACATAAGTAAGTACCTTGGATGATTAATACACCATTACTTATGTTTGTGCCCTCCCTGACGTACACGTGTAAAATGAATAAAACAGACACTCCCTGGACAGGGAATAAGGCACAAAAGCGCAGGCTGCGAGAGTTCAAGGAAAAGTGTATCTAGATCTCTGAGAACGCTCTGACCACATCAAGGTTACAACACATTATATAAGCACATTGACATATCTAACATATGATGCTACGTTGGACCCGGATTGGTCAGCCAGGGTGGTGTCTTAGGTGTGGGCATCATCTCTTCCTCCGGGTTGGTTGCTTGGTTGGCGGGAGGATTGACGTCAGACATCTGTGCTCCGGATGGGTGAAGGTCAGGTCGCTGTGAAAAACAGTGGTCACTATCTAAGCTAAGTAAATACATTCTGAATAATGCATGCACTAAATAATGGTTGATCAAAAATACACTCAGTAGTTTATCATGTCACTATACAAATCACACAGGTATCTATATCATCTGTAACATTTGGGTTATACAGATCACAGGTTTACGGGTCTTGACCACTATAATACTGTCATTGAACTGTGGGGTTAGTCTCACAAGAATCTCAGGTATGTGGCATTTGTTAGTATTGGGCACGATATACTGCAGCAGGGGTCTAATGTTAGTTGGGGGTCTCAACTGGCGAGGGAAAGAGGGCAAGGACACTTTTGTGGAGATGGACGAGCTATGTGCTTGGCTCATGTTGGTTCACATGGAGGACAGTGATCTCAGAGGAAAAGAGATGTGTTACATTTATTATTTGTTGCAAACATCTCCGGCTTCAGCGTGAGAATGGAGCTGCGGAATTTTCCAGTCAGAGTGGGAACGAGGGTGGGGGCCATGTGCTCTGAGCTGCTTCCGACGGGGAAAGGGAGAGAGGCATTTTGTACTATCGCAGTGAGGCCTGGTCATCAAGATGGAGTCCAAAGGGGGTACAAAAAATGGATGCCCTGTGTCCTGCTCAGTGGTCCCATCTATGCGAATGTAACCCAAAGTTAACATTCCATAAGGGCGAGGGGCGTACCCACTACTTGAGGCACTTGGTCTGAGTTTTGTACTGAGAAGTGACGGCAGAGGGGGGCCTGTTGGCCCCTCGCTCCCACACACTTACATGGACCTAAACTCAGTCTGAACAGATCACTTTGCACTCGATGCAAAAGTGTCATGCTGCCATCTGAACAGGGGAGATGTACATCAGTCAACATGTCTAGCAGGGCAAGCTTGCGCACTTTAAACTGACGTACACAAATGTAAATGCTGCAACCAGTCTCTGGCATGTCTGTGGCTCCAGAGGCCAATCACTGAGAGGCCATTGAGTTATATTTTCTTTTTTCTTTACAATTGAAGCCAGTTTTATAACACAATGAGCAGTGCAGTTTGGAGATTGTATTGGACCAGTTCTATAGATCCAAGTGCCCTTGTTATCAGCAAGAATGTAATTTGTGATGCTGTGTGTGATCTCATAAGTTGTTGTATTCACTGTCTTTGTGACGTTAGTTTTTTCGCTTGTGCAGCATTGCTTGCAATAACAGTCCCTTGACAGATGTTTCCTGGGTAAATATGTAAACCTGAGAATTCTGTGTGTCTGCTGAATTTAGCTGTTGAGTGACAGCGATGTCGCACCATCGTGTTGACCTTTTAAGATTCGGTGGAGCGAGGTAAATGTATGTGCACAATATCCCTCCGTCAATAAACAGATACAGGTGCATCCTGTGTACACGGATTGCGGATTAGTTTAATGAAATGGTTACAGTTCAACCAGAAACATACTAAAAGTTCATTTTATGTAATGAGTATGCGGGAATGCAATGTTCTGAGGTGGCTGACTTGACTTAGGCAGTAATGACTGACGGGAGCAGTGTGCATTAGCCACGCTGTCCCAGTAGTCGCTTCGCAATATACTAAAAGGGAAGGTAGGCAGGGGAGCGAGAGTTCAACCAGGGAGCTTCCGGCAATTGGCAGGTAAAGGGTGGGGAATTACTGATGGTGCTATTGAAGCCTGGCTCCCCTGTTTGGTTCCAAAATGTTTCACATCCCGCCGATGCCAGCTGACCTAAGCTGAACAGCAAATGTCTTCTTTTCCCGGGAAAATGGGGGAGTGCGGGGCGTCAGACATTCCTCTCTGCTCTCGGTCCAGAACGTTATCCCATGTCCTTTCAACTTTGCTGGCTTAACAGTAGGAGGGACACAGATAGGATCACCAGCTGCGTGAGGGCTAAAGGTTTGGATTTGTGAAAGGATTTAAGGAATTTAAAGATGTTCTGTACGGCGGCTGTGATGGGAATTTGGCACAAGGAGATCTATTTGAATATGTCACTGCAATAAGACCTTGAGAACTTGTAGGCCAATGTTATTCTGCTGGAAGATGTATGCCTTCTGACTGTGAGTCAATGATAGTGGCAGTGGCTCTGTGTGCCGCCAGTATTCCCATATCTTGCTTTGTTTTCATGTTTGGAAGCCCCCTCCCTGGCAACCCCCGCACTTGGGGACTGTTTTCTGTATCCCTACAGTCCCACTACCAGCACTTTACACTTGATGTCTGCACTTACCCTGGCACTTGCCACCAGCTGGCCGTACTTTTACTTATTGTTATTTATTCTATTATCCCATGTACTGCACTGTCCCCTCTCACACCCCCCTTACCCTGTCCCCCTTCCAGTCCTCTTGCACGCTCTGAATGACACCTGGCCTAGTAGGATCGTTATCTCGTCTTCTCTCTTTTCCCCTCCCTTGCCTCGTCGCACCTTGAAGCACTTCTGTATAGGCGCGTTATACATGCCATATCATATCATAGCCACATGTGCCTACCTATATGCCCTTCCACTTTGACCGCCAAACAGCCTGACCCACAATTTCTTTGTTTCGGAGGATTCAAATGAACACTCCCCCAACACACGATGGCCCCATGGTTCAACTTCCCTGCCCGTGTCTGGATGTAAGCTCCCAACGCTGTTGCCAACATGCTTGTGGTTGACTGAGCCCCAGCTGTGCCTCCATGTTCAATCTCTCCTTTTGCCTCCTGCAAGCCAACCTTGCAGGTTGTCTGCATGCTGCTAGCATTGGTTCTAGTGTGGCGTTTTTCCTGCCTTTCAGAATGCTGCTTAGTACCATACGCAGCTTTACCTATGAAGGCCCAGCAAACAATGAGACATGTCATGTCTTCGCTTTACGTATGGTAACGTAGCAATGCTGGAGGTGGATATTTCATCGACACAGGTTGGATGCTCTGTTGTGGGCCAAAATGGACAATGTTGTTGCAAGAGTAAACTCTTAAATCACTTGCCAAATGATGCTGATGTGATAAAAGATTTTCAGACATGCTAAAGCCTTTTAGTCACTGATCTGGGCAATTCACACCACAATACATGTGTTTTATGGATAAATGTGTGAAGGGATACATTCCTATCTTGTTTCCACATTTGCTGGATTTCTAAACACTAATTCAATTGTGAGCAAATCGGGATTATTGGGCTGTACAGGTTAGTAATATAAACAAGCAAATATGCTTCAAAAATGGGTATTGGCTGTCAAGGCAAATACTTGCTGACGAACTATTGAGGATGATCACCAGGGGAATAAGATGGCATTGCAGCAGACATGTTCTATGGTAACATAAGAGGTCTGGCACTGGGCACTTCACTGATGAAAGCTCATGCTGCCTACTAGGGGCAATCAGCTAAATACCCCACAGCACCCTAGAACACTGATTAATTAAAGACCAGTAGAATAGCAAGTGTGATGCTTTTGGCAGAATGAGTAGCAATCACAAAAGGCATACGTGGATGATGCATTAGGATTTCTCATACTTGTATGGCACAGAGGGCAAGTACATTAATGGTGGCTACCAATTTAAGGCTGGCCGATCCAGTGTTGCCAGGCAGAGCAGCAAAGGTAGCATGTTTGTATTGAGTCCCAACTAATGTTTCTTTTGAGTAAAATGCTGCTGAGTATTAGGAAAACAAAGGGTAACCAATCTGAAATGACCCATGGGTATGGCTATTAAAGTTACTCCTTTCTCTAGTTACATTGGTGACTTATCCCCAGTTATGTGTTTTTGTTGTTCGCAGGCCACTTATTTTTTATTGTATGTATATATTGGTGAGGTGTAGGGTGCCAACTGTGGTTACAGCCAATTTGTAGATCCTCCAGGGTTAGGGAAGTGGGGGAAGAACACTGTTCTTTTGAAGGCCTTGTACGCATTCATATCAGAAAATACAAAGGTGAGTTGAAAAGGATCAGTGCAGTAACAAATAATGTGCATAGTGAAGGGAAGGTTCCGTGTCATTTCATTGCGGAATAACCATTGCTAGGTTTTTCTCAGCAGAAATTCCATTGAAAAAACTCATCGAATTTTTAATTTTTTTATTTTTGGGGGGCTCCCCCCAAACCACTCATCCCCTTTAATGTTTTTTATATACTCGAATAGCCACACCCAATATATATTTATTTGTAGTCCGCCCAAAAATTCGATGAGTTTTTTTTTTTGATAGAATTTCCACGGAGAAAAGCCCAGCAAGGGTTATTCCCGCGATGAAAGGATATTTTACCGAAGGGAATATGCTGAATGAAGGACGTGTTAGAAAATGGTAGGTCCAGAACAGGAGGCGAATGCGAAAGAGAGGGCAGAAAACTGGAAGAGAAATTAAACAGGTAAAAGGAAGGCACAAGAAACCCAGCTATCCCAAAGCATCAAAGGCCTAAGTGGTAGTCTGAGGTAATGATATGATAGTTTATTTATAATGCGCTTAATATCCAGAGGTGCGGACCTGGGGGTCAAACCCGTGTTGCTCCGTGTCATCTTGCTTCCAAGGCGAGCACGTTGCCCCTTAGCTATCCTCCCGAGACTATAAACGAGATAGGATCACAGGACTGAGGGAACCAGTTAAGATGCCAGTCAAAAGTCCTTTAATTATGGAAGCATTATAGAAGAAAATGACATTAAGAAAAGTAGGGGTGAGACAGAGGTTTTGCAGAGGTTTTGCACTCTCTGCAGTGGAGTACTGTGAGTCTTTCTACAGTAGAAGGGGTTTATGCAGGAGTAGCCATAAATATGACGTCTCAAGGATTGAACAACTATAATGAACAATCATTTATTCCTGAAAACACACGCACAAATACACACGCAGGTTACTCATTCACCATACTCAAACAACAAACAAACAAACAACAAAATGCATTGGAAACAGCATATTTACACAAGGTGAGAGCTTGCATAGTACCATTTGTATTGCTATGGATGTCATACACTGCAAAATCCAAACTTACATTTCTAAAATTCAGTATTATATTTTCCTTTTCAAGATACATTTACAGTTGCAACAATGGCAATTACATTGATAGCCTTATAGAATTTCTAAAGTAACATTGGGGGTCATTACAAGTGAGGCGGTAAGGGGTTAATTGCACCGGTAAAGGTGCCGGAGCCGTCAACCCCTTACCGCCTCATTACGAGTCTGCTCACAGCAACCCGCTAAGGACGCCTGGTTTTACCAGGCACCCTTAGCAAGTCCCGTGAGCAGACCAGGGTGCAAAAATAACGGGCCCGTTGTTGGCACCCTCTCCATTCCCGTTGAGCCCTATGGGGGCTCGAATGGGAATGGGTAAGGGCTACTCGAATGAGGAATTACTGGGTCCTCCAAGGTCGGAATGGCCCGCTAATTCCTCATTCGAGGAACCCGGACCCGGTACCCGGGAAGGGGGTAGCCATGCCGCTAACAGCGGCATGGCTACCTCCAAACTTGTAATGACCCCCATTGTCTCTTGCTAAAATGATCGTTTCAAACATATTGGGCCTCATTACGAGTCAGGTGTTAAGGGGTTAACGGCGCCGTAAACGGCGCCGACCCTTAACGCCTGATTACAAGGTCCCTTAGCGCCATGGTGATTTTAACGCCTGCTTTTTGCAGGCGTTAAAATCCATGGCGCTAAGGGACCATGGTGCTAATTACGCCACCGTAATTTACGGTGGCATAATTAGCGCCTTCCCCACTCCCATTATGCCCTATGGGGCAAAAATAGGAATGGGGAAGGGTAAAATGGGAAATGGGGATTTACCGCCCCACTCACCTTGGAATGGGGCGGTAAATCCGCCATCCACCATGGTGTAAACATAGTTTACACCATGGTGGTAAGGGTACGACTCAGGCGGTAACTTACCACCTGGGTCGTAATGAGGCCCATTGCTTGCAGCGTTACCTTGGAAGGCAGTTCAGTATTCAGTATTCAGTATTCTGAAATAACTTCAACTTGCGAAAGGCGAAATACATAGTCCGAAATGGATGCTTATTCTACTCTAAATGCATTTTGGAGGATTTTGTCTGCATTGTTAATATGAGGTGTTTAAGAACAAAGACTAAATCAGTGATTCACCCCCTGAAGTGTGCCTGAAATAAACCTTTAATGAGTCTAGCAATTATTGTTTAGAATTCCAGAAAGACACATTATTTGTAATTCCTTTTCTTTCTTATTTAGGGTCACTACTCAAAGTCCAGGAGCTTCAATTTGTAAAAAGGAAATAAAAAACATAAAATATATTTCAAATTTTATTTAGGGGTAGCAAGGGAGACCACAGGGGTAGCAAGGGAAACCTCAGGGTTAGCAAGTGCGACCTCTGGAGACCCCTAAATGACGTACCTGCTCCCAAGCACACACTCTCATGAATCAATACATGATAAGAGATGAAAATAGTCAGACAACGAGGTAGAATCATAGACACACAACTCATTTTTCCAGGCACTGGACTGAGAGCGCTGATAAGGAATTATTCTTCAACAGGCAGCCATTTTCTCCTAAATGAGTCTATGGCATGGCAGTGTCCAAGGAAATATAATGAGTCATTGCAGGGCTTTAAAGGCTGTTAACAACCTGCACTAAATGTATAGAACAAAGGTTACTCTGAGGGCGCGTAGCGAGGGTAAAAGACCATAACACCTGTATCAGTTCTCCCTCTACGGCCATAATGCTCTTCGAATATGGCCATTTTAACACAAAGGGCCTCATCACCAGTCTGGCGGTAACCCTTAAATGTGGCGGTAGCGCTATTAACGCCACATTTAAGGGTCCACCAGATCATGGCCTTGGTGGATTTCCCCCCAGCTCCGAGCTGGGGGGAAATCCGTGGCAAAATTGATGATTTTCGGTGCTATTACCGCCGGCAGAAAATCTGCCAGCAGTAATAGCGCACATTTTCCCCATTGGACCCAACGGGGAATGAGGAATTCCCGAATGGACCCAATGGGGAATGAGCACTAACCGTTCCGCCAAACCCGTGATCCGGCGCTAATAGCGCCGGGGGTTTGGCAGTAGGGCTAATAGCACCGATGGTTATACCACCGGCGTTACCGCCCAACTCGTGATGAGGCCCAAAAAAAAGTTAAACCCCGTTAGACACAGCTGCAGAAGCTGCTTACAACCATTCAGAGAGCAGTCCTGGTGAAATGTTGGCTAGGGGGGACAATACTTGTTGAGTTGAAATGTTAGGAGAGACATATAACTGCCAGGAATCAAATTTAGGAGGGGCACAGAGTGGGCCAAAGACAAAAGTAGGGGGGGCACAGACAAAAGTAGGGGGAGAACATGGTCACTGCTCGTCTTAGGTAGGGGGGCACAAGGGGGGGCACAGGGTTTCACAGGGGGGGTGGCCCCTCCAGACCCTCCCCTAGTGACGCCACTGCATATAAAGATGTGTAGCAGTGGTTAAGGACCTCTGCTGACTCATTGGGGGTCATTCCGAGTATGGCGGTAGCCATGGAGCAATTAGCTTCATGGCTGCCTCCCATACCGGTACCGAGTCCGGTGTTGTTCAGTGGGGACTTACCGGTCCACACATCCATTACGGTTCCAGCTAAGGGACCTCGGAATTGGGCGGTAGGGGATTACCGGCAGCAGTCTCCTTACCGGTGCCCGGTATCCCCTACCGCCCACCTCGGAATGACCCCCATTGTTTATATAGCCTTCTATACTCAGTGGTTAAGGACCTCTACTGACTCATTCTTTACATAGCCTTCCATACTCAGTGGTTAACACCTTAAGTGCCAAGGACGAGGTATCTCGTCCTTGGGATTACCTCCCCAGTGCAAAGGACGAGATAGCTCGTCCTTGGCACTTAAGGGGTTAATGAAGGAGAATATGTTAGAAGGCTTTGAATGGTGAAATACTGAAATCACCAAAAAAGGCCTTGGAACTGGGGGGGGACTCTTGGCATGACCACTGCTGACTCATTGTTTATATAGCCTTCCGTACTCAGTGGTAAAGGACCCCTGCTGACTAATTGTTTATAAAGCTTTCCATACTCAAAGCTTCCTTTTTATTCAGCTCGGACAATGAGGAATACATGTTGTAGCCTCCGCCTGAAATGAGGGTGGACCAAGGCTACAGCATGCACTAGTGATTGGATGAGTGCACAATGGGAACAAGCCCAAGTGTCTCAAGTGTAGTATTCTTGCACATTCTTGCACATAAGACTGAACCTCTGCAACACCAGTATTCGTTTGGTCACTAACGTAATGCACTTACTTCCCCTCTGTCAAAATTAAACAAATCTTTCACTGGTTTAAAGGTAGCGGCATGTAAGTCCAGTGGGATTTGTTGTATCCATAAACATACTGTAAGCATTGTAACTCCTATTGTGCTTTCAAAATAATTATCACATTTCTCACATGAGCATGCATTTAAAGAAATACAAGGTACTAAGCCCTATACATTCAATTTCAATCCAAATTTTGATCTAGGCAATAATTCTATCATCCCCCCCCCCCATATTACCTTTAATCGTCAGGGCATCATCATGTTTACAGACACATCAAAACATTTAAAATACAGCAACACATTGATAGATAATGCCATTAAAAATAATGTCTTTATTACATACAAAATGGCAATTATTTCGGCCCATGATCAAATGCTTGTCTTGTTTTAGTATTAATTGTCAATCTGCTTAAGCCCCTAATTAAACATCATGGAATATAATAAGAATTACAAAAATGCTGTATCAAAGTATTTCATTTATAAATATTTTACTCCAAATGCAAGCTCTGTGCACATATTGCGCCATGGCAAATACTGTGACCTCACTTCCAGCCTTTTCACAAAAATGCATCCATCGAGCTGTCGTTTGTATGTCGAAGGCCAGGAATCTTGGCCTTCAATTGGCTATCCTGTAATCCACAAGGCTCTCTGTACGAGTACTACAATATATACATGTATTGGACGGTTTTTCATCCCATGTATGCAACCGATAGGCACGAGGCAGGGTACCGAACCTAAATTGCATGTACAGAGAACACATGTACGTTGATCTTATGACATTGAGATGTTCCTTGTAACATGGAGTCTTCTGATATGAACAGTGTGTAGAGAGGGAGCCTGGGCCAAGGATTTTGAGCACAAAGTGCTGCGCTTCATCCTTGGCTTGAAAGTCCCTCTTTACAATGTCCTTGTCCTATTTGTTATCAACTCTGGATTTAAACAGACATGCTCATGACCAATCCAAGGTATGGTAGGTAGCCTTAACAAATGTACATCAAGGGGTTGGATAACTTTATCCACCTCAACCAATTAATTACATGCTCATTTTTTCTCATACATGTAAAGGAGGCACACTAGATTACATTATCAAATGCATAGCATATTTTCAATAAAGTATTGTTAAAAACAACACATGCATTTGTCACTTTTTTATATGAGAACATTTTTATAATAAGCACGAGTCACAGGTTTGCTACAGCAACACCCCAAGTATACAATAGGCACACACGTGCTTTATAGATATTTATTTATATATAATTTATTTTTTTAAAAGAACTATAAACAAATGTACTTGAATTGGACTTTGAAAAAACATGATTAAATTAAATAAATGGTAGCATATGGAAAGGAACAAAAAGGCAAGTTTAAAGGAAAACTCATGCTTTCAGTTCAAGGCATTTGGTTTGTAAATCAGAATATAAATACAATAGTTTGGCAAACAAAAGGAACTGAGAGCTTGAGAAAATCAAAACCAGTGTAAATTCAACACCACTTGACTAATGGATTTGTGTGTTGTTTTCTATGCAATGATTTTCAGCACTAAGGGTAACTTTTTTTGTTCCATCCCGAACATTTTTGAGAAAGCTTATTACATTTGTTCCGCCTGTGCCCATTTCTTCCAAGAATGATGGAGATCTTGCAAGGTGTGGCCCGTTGCTGTTTGCTTGGTCTCGCTTTGCTTTGGCCTTCGCTCCGGCAATAGAGACATACTTGCTTACTATAGTAATATGGTAATTCCTTAGCTCAATGAGCGCCCCCGCGCAGTTATTGTACGCTGTGAGTAACTTGCTGTTTCCGGAGGAAAGTATATATTGTTGAAGCGGGGGAATCGCCTGGACTTCTTCTAAAAAAGCCTTGTGGTATGGTGGCATGTAGTCTCGCATCCGATGCAAAAACGTACCTGAAAGAAACATCAGTGGAAAAAGGTTAAAGAAATAGTAAAGTCAAATAAACAAGGAGACTAACAATGATTTACCAAAGGAGTAGTATGACACAATGTTTGCGTGGGCATGATGCACACAGGTTCCATGTGGTTGTGGCACGGTGGCTGAAAATGTTTCTGTAGTGGCCGCTGCTATCTAGTTTACCCCCTCAAAAGCAGCAACTGTTTAAGTAGAGTGCTCACTTAGCATGTTATTATTTGAGCTATGGAATACTGAGTTAGAATAGAACATAGAGAATAGAGGTTAGAGAAAGGAGTGCGAGAAGCAGGATGTACTGCAGTCGTTGCATATTGTCCCCTTCAATATTAATACAGGAATTGATCTCCACCTTAAGGTGAATATCTACCTTAAGACAACTGTGGTGGAGCCAGAGGGGCAAATGTATGAACTCATGAGGCACAGCCTGGATGTGTCAGTGACCAGCAGGATTGATCACGCATTGAAGCAGATTGGTGCCTGATGGTAGGATACCACTGTATGCACTGGGGCAACTCATTGCGGCCCACATGCCTTAGGGTAGGACGGCTGAGTACCGTTCATGTACAGTAGGCAGAGCGAGAACGGCTCAATTTTCCCTGTGCAGCCTGAAGGATTCAGATTCACGAGAGGTGAACGTGAGAACAGGGAGATGTAGGCAAAGGTAAGTGAGAAAGGACTAGGAAGTTCAGATTGTGGAACACTGCCCAGCAACAGAGATGCCACTACATTTTTGAAACACAGCGGCAAAAAGAAAAAAAGGAAGAAGAGAATATAGATGCTCTACTGTGTGCAGTGTCATGTACCCTAACAAAGCAAAAAACCCTTGATAGTATGATATGTGGCTTCTGATGGCAATATGATGCTTATCTAAGCACTCCGCACAGTCATCAACGTCCTTTCCTGAGGAAGGAGAAAGGGGGAAAAGATGTACACAGGGGTAAGAGTTAAACATGAATAAATAAATAAATAAATAAATAAATAAATACATAATTAAAGGAAGGGGGATTTGCAACACAAGCAGATGAGTGTACTACACTGTTTTTGAAATAATGCCAAATATCCCAGGGTCAGCACTGTTCTTATCTCAACCTGGTGAATCAATGATCGTTGGAAGGATTGGAAAATTTGATTTTTTGAAGTTAGTTTTGGGAGTGTGTGGCTGAATTATTCCATACTAAGGAAAGGTGTACTGCTAAATCATTGTTTGGATCATGCTGGTCAGGAAATATACAATAGATTACCTGATCCAGTGCAGCCAGAGGGTGCAGGGGCCATGAACATAATCAAGGCTAGCATTTCCAAATTGGACAAACACTTAAAAGTAAAAGAAAACAGGACATTAGCTAGATATCATTTGTCCACAAGAGATCCTAAGAAAGGAGAGACTGTTGAAGAGTTGGTGACAGTGCTAAGAGGTCTAATGATCAAATCTCAATTTGGACATTGTCAAGAAAAATATTCACAAGACCAACTTATGATCAAATGTGTTAATGTTCAAGTATGTGAAGAGTTGTGAAAAGCAAAAGGTTCCCAATTTGGATTGGGCCATAGAGATAGCCAAGCAAGTTGAGTACGCACTATCTTGTGTCAAATAATTGAACAGAGATGAAGACAAATCTTTAGGAGTGAATAATGTGATACATGAAGAGTGGAATGTGTTGAATCAAAATTCTATTTTTAGGAGAACCCTTGATTGGAGAACTAGACACAAATGGAAAGGGAGAGGTGTGATTATCAAGAAAGAAGGATACAATGGCCACCTGGTCCATTGCCAACTTGATCATCAAGTCAGGAAATGTTACAGATATGGTAGTATGCAGCATCTTGTCATGGACATCGGGTGCAATGTAGTACATGTTAAGTGCAAGTAGTGTAGCAGAAGAGGGCACTTGGCTAAATGTACTAGATTAGGCCCTGTTCGAAGTGGTAGTGTGAATGAAAATACCAGTGACGACGATATGGAAGCTGGGTTGCATCATGGATTGGAGACAGTATAATTAGAGAATGCAGTTATGGGAGCCAAAATAAAGAAACCCAGATCAGTAATGAAAGTAAAGGGAGTAGGAATGTTAATGTTGATTTGTGGTGGTGCAGACTACACACTCATTGGAAAGGATAAGTGGAAATCAAAACTAGGATGCTGTTTTCAACGAGAAGTAAATGATAAGGCACATTATTATGGAGAAAAACCCATTGAGATAATTGGAGTGATTTAAGCTGAGTTATAGGATACAGTTTGATCCCAATGCAGAGGAACACATGTACATAAGAAGTGAAGACGAGCTTGCTACGGTACTAGGCTTAAGAGAAAAAGAGGCACACAAGTTGGTCCCAGGTGTGTTTGAAGACAGGGTATGTTGTCTAAAAGGTTTCATTCACAAAATAAAACCCAAAAGAGGAGTGATACCAATAGTAGCTAAATTGAGAAAAGTTCCCTTGTCTCTCAAGAAGGGAGAAGAGTCATATTTAAACAGAATGCTGAATAAGGGAGTGATTGAACACAGAGATGCATCAAAATGGGTCAGCTCCATTGTTGTGGTACGATAGGCCAATGGAGCACTTAGAACTTGCGTAGACTTGAGAAAAGTCAACCATAATGTTGTGGCAGAGAAGTTTCCTCTGACAAAGATGGATGAATTTATTACTGATTTTTCTGGTGCAACATGATTTTCTCTTCTTGACCTTAGGTCTGCCTGTCTTGAAATTAGGCTGCATCCAGTGTCATCTAACGTGACAATATTCATAACACATATTGGAATGTTTAAATGCGTGAGGATGCCTTTTGGTTCAATCTTGACTGCAAGTGTATTTCAGAAGGTCAAGAATAGCATATTAGGAGGAGTTAAAAGAGTTAAATATTATCAGGTTGATATATTAATATGGGGATGTGATGAAGTGGGCATGATTCCTGACTCAGGAATTCAGCGGTTGATTACTTAGCCTTATTTTATCTGAGCGAGTAAAACCAAAAGAGGGTGCAGTTAAAGCCATAACTGAAATGATCACTCCCAGGAATGAAATTTAAGTATCTTCCTTTCTAGGTTTGATAGAATATTATGGCAAATGTGTCAAAGGTCTGTCCAGCAAAAGCAGTAGTTTGAGGAATCCCACTAGTAAAGTAGTGCAATTTGTCTAGTCAAAAGAGATCATGGCTGAATTTAGAGAAGTAAAAGAAACTGTAATGAGAGCTCCAATTTTGAAAGGATACATGCATGAATTGAAGACCATAGTGTACACTGATGCCAGCAACTCTGGGTTAGGTGCAGTGTTAATGCAAGAGGTAGGTTTGAAGGGGATTAAAATAGCTTTTCATCCAGAACGCTCGAGGACGTAGAGTCCATATTATCAAACAGGAAGCATTTGCTGTTCTTTAAGCAATATCGAAATTTAAAGTCTATCTGTACAAAGGCCTTTTATCGTGAGGACTGATCACAAGCCTTTAGTGGCAATATTTAATAACAAGGGTTTGGAATGGGTATCAAGGAACATTGCAAGGCTTGAATTTATTGTAGAACATGTGTCTAGTAATGACAATGCAGTGGTGGATGGAATGTATTGAAATCAAGTTGCAGATGATGACAATGCTGAATATTTAAATTTAAAAGATGATATTAAAGACATATTAGTGGTTGAGGAGTTTCTCAAGGAAGAGTCGTGGTATAAAGCATGTTTGTAAGATGAGATACTATCAGGAGATGAAGAGACAAGGGAAAGAATTGGAAGGAGACTGGTGATGAGGGAGGTATTGGTATTGTTGAGCTTAATAAATATAAATGAGTGAAGGATGAGCTGAGTTTTCAAGGGTAGTATGTGTGCAGTGGACAAAGATTGTTGGTACCTGATGGTATGATATAATGTGTAGTGAATGTAGGGCATGAAGAACACATTGGGATTTCCAGGACAACGTCTGTGATACGGATGGATTTTTCATGGCCAAATATGGATGAGTTCATTGAAGTACACATCAAGGAATGTGGAGAATGTAGAGACAGTGATAAGGTTTTGGAGAATATGTTACCTCTCATGGTTGTTTCATAAGAACCTGGAGTTCTGTGGGAAGCAATAGCTGCTGGTTTGTTTCCTCCCTTGAATTTTGCAGGTGTTCGAGAAAGTTATGTTATTGTACTGATGGCTTGTTGTCCAAATGGCCAGAAGTGGGAGTTGTGAGAGATGTCAAATTCAAAGGCATAATACAATTAATGGAAAATGTATTTTTAGTGACAATGGGGCTCAATTTACCTTAAGAGAGTTTAAAAATTGGTTGAGAGATGTGAGAATCATACATTGCAGGGCCTTCATACATCATCCCCAAAGTAATGGATGTTTAGTGAGGTTTAATAGAACAATCATGGGTGGGATAATAATGTCTGTGAGTGTCCATGAGAATTAGCAAAGGGTTTTAATGCAGAGGGTGTTTCAATACAGGACCACTCCTCATAGGACCATCGGTGTCTTGCCATTTGAGGTGTATAGTGGTCGCAAGCCAAATACTTTGTTGCCACCACGGTGGCTAGGTTTATACAAAGCTTTTACGTCAGATGCAGAGAATATTGGGGACAAGATCAAAAAGAGTTTGGAGATATCCAAACTGAGATGTGATCATATGCCTGAATGCAGAGGTGAATCTTTACTCCGAGGGGAAAGAGTAAATATCAAGTTACCAAGTAGAGCAGTCCAAGCATTCGCTTGAGAAAAATGTTGATAGAGAGTGTGGACATGTTATGAGAGGGATGGAGGTAAAGTTTGGAACAAAGATAAAGTAGCAAATTTGAAATAATGCTTGATGCATCAACTTTACATTCGCAGCAACCCAATCAATAGTTGTTCTTGATTTGATCAACCTTATTTACAAGCATTTCTACTTATTGATTACTGTTATGCTTTTATCTGTCCCAGTCCCAATTTGGCTATCATAAATATTGAGAGAGGGAAGGAGATGTGTTATAAAGTGTATCCTTTTAAGGCAAGGTAGCAACTGTTTAAGTGCACATTTAGAAAGTTATTAGTTGAGTTAGGGAATGGTGACTTACAATAGAAGATAGAGAGGTTGGAGAAGGGAGCTTGAGAAGGAGGAGGTTCTTCAGTCGTTTCATATTGTCCTCATCAACCTTAATACAGGAATTGATCTCAACCTTAAAGTGAATATCCATTACATCATACCAGCATGCACAGAAGAAGCATGAGCACACTGGTGTGTTCAACGCACACGCACCTTGCTGCACTGTTTTATATTTTGGTACAATTTCATGGTATACAAATATGCAATGCTCATGCTCACCGAGGCACACATGTGTGGTATACATCACCAGTGGTGAGCTTATCACTCTACAAAGCTACTTGTCACAGAACGTTTGCAACTAATGCTTCACAAGATGACAATGTCCGAACAAGTCCAGCCCTAAATGTTCCAAAATGCAGCAGATGGGGGAGGTATGGGGCGTGCTATGGCATATGCCACAGATATGGCTATACATGGCTATACACTTTGTGGCAATCAATCATTTTAGATGCATTGCAGATGATTCACAAAGTGTTTGTCAACATGTGCATCCCATAAAAAATAAAATAAAAAAAACAACGCTGTGAGTCAGGCCCATTGTTTCCAGTAAAACAAGTTAACATCATGTTTGGGTGCTGGAGTCTCGTTCGTCAGATCTGAATGTGAGCAAGTCAGTAGTAGTGGAAGATTGTGTTTAGAGAGTAGTGGGAGTAGTGATAGAACAGAAACATACACGTTGAGACATTGCTTCAGTTTTCTTTTACTTTTCCTTCATTTGCATTTCTATTTATATGAGTTTAGTTGCTGAACATCTGGACAGACAAGCAGTACAGAGGTGACATTAGAAGCAGCACGTAGGTCTTATTAAAGTGCACAGTAAGATAATATTGGGGTGAGCTGTGAGGAGGGAGTCCATTCGCCCAATCTTGCCTTGTTTCTTGCTGGACGAAAAACCCACTCTCACAATAATTCATGGCTCTTGCTCAAAACAAAGTCAGAATGTTCTGCAATGAATGCAGTTTGGTTGCCTGAGAAGTGCTATTAGTATATACAATGGGCCTCATTATAAGGTTGCCGGGCCGGTAACAGCGGTACCGGTAAGCTTGCTGGTACTGTTGTTACCGGACCAGCAAACTACGAGTTCTGCTCACGGGTGCCTTTCCACCCACCATGTCTGACCTGGTGTGCGTACCGGCAAACCGCGAGAAGACCTTGACAGATGCACCGGCACCATTCATGAATGGTGCCGGTGCACCCGTCTCCCCATTCCCATTGAGTCCAATAGGACTCAAATGGGAATGGGGAGTAATAATTATCATGATTTACTGGCATGGCTACCGCCAGACTCATAATGGGGCCCAATGTGGTCTAAATGCAAACAAAGACACAATCTAGGGAAACAGGCAACATTGGGCATATTCTGGTTACCCCATAGTGCACCATCTACTTGCTGGTAGTTTATGCTTAGTTAAACCTTTACGAGGGTCATAGTATGGAAAATCTACAAAAAACATGGGAAATCCAAGGGTAAATAGGAGATGGCCTTGTGGGAGAAATATAGTCAAGCTTCCCCTTAGAGTGTTTATGTGAACAGGTCAGTCCAGGAACCTTCCCGGAGATTAATGGTTAGGTGGAGACATGGTTTAAGATAGGTAAACATCTATGGGCCTGATTACAATCTTGGCGGAATGGGTTAACGGGTGCTGCTAATGGATGCGGACCCATTAAACCCATTCCGCCTGATTACAAGGTCCCCTCGCGGGACCCGGTAAGGACGCTTGGTAAAACCAGACATCCTTACCGGGTCCCGCAAGGGCACTAGCGAGCTAACAACAGGCCGGTCATAATCGGCCCGTTGTTAGCTCCCTGCACCCATTCCCATTGAGCCCTATGGGGGCTGGAATGGGAATGGGGAAGGTCTGGGCCCGGGTTCCCTGAGGGAGGAATTACCGGGCCCTCCAAACTCGGAATAGCCCGGTAATTCCCCATTCAGGGAACCCGGACTCGGTTTTGGAGGCAGCCATGATGCCAATAGCGGCATGGCTACCGCCAAAGCCGTAATGAGGCCCTATAAGTGTCAGCATTCAGTGCAATCGTTTTCAGCCTTCCCTTATTGTAGATTCAATTGTGCTCTCGTATGAAGCATTTTTTTTCTATGTCTTCTAGGGTCATTTTTGTAGCCACTATAAATGTTTTCAATATTTGTGTCGCTAGTATTATAGGTCAACAGGGGCAACACTCGAATACTTGAGGTGTTTTTGTGACACTTTTGAGCAGCTTAAGGAGGGACTGTTAATATGAGCAGGTAAGCTCAGGGAATAGTTAGGAAAGATAGGGCATGAACGGCTCATATACAAACATGAAGAATTGGGGAAAAAGAGATATATTGTCGGAGAAATTAAATTGAGTGCGGTGATGAGAGGAGAGGACTGTGTGGAGGACTGAAAGTAGTTTATGTATTAGTACATTTATAGGGATGTTTTATTTTGTTAAAGCCATAGCCGTGGTTGTGAGCTTTGATGTGTGTCCTTAAAACAACCATGTCCACTTAACTGATGTATTTGATTAATGCCATTTTGGCCAAATCGTCATGGTGTGAGGTCCTTTATTTAGCTTGCCAAGCTGTCACCTGACTATGTACCCACCCAAATCATTCACGCCAGACAATATTAGCTGTTTGTTCACAAAATGCACATGGCGGTAGTGGAGGCAGCTTTTGGTGGCATGGGGTCAGGCTAGTCCGGAGGGAATACTGGCATTGTAAACAATTCAAGGTCAGTGGCAGGAAGTGGATATCTTTAGCAGAGGGGTATTCAAATGTCCACAAATTAGGGCAAGAGAGCAAGCATAGCAAGAGAACTCTAGGTATTATAGGGGAAATTGTCAATTAAAAAGTAATACAATTTACAATGGATTCTCTGGGGGTAATGCATGAACAAATCTAGTAGATACCATGCCACCAAGAGGACACAGAAGCATTTGTCAACCTTTTCATGATGCCCGAGTTCACAATATATGCCAGCATTACTATTTTAAGTCATGATTATGCAGCTTTGCCCAAGATGTATTCCAATATTGCCAGTGTAAAACTGCGTCCATACTACATGTAGGAATTACCAGTGTAAAGCAGTTTGATTTCGTGGCACAATTTATGTCATTATGGTCACTGTAAATTACTTGTATGGAGCTGTGAAAACATTCTAGGGGTGTATGGTCATTGTTAATCACGCTGATGGAACTTCACCCATAATGTATTTCACAATTCTCAGTGTAGCAAACTGGACAATACTGTGCAAATGTTGTAAGCCATCATTATCGCTGTTAATCACTTCTGTGATGCAGCCCCTGCCTCCAAACACATAGATGTATTGTGCACACTGACACATCCACCAAACCCCACATCCCACACACACTGACATAACTCACACAAGAAATCAGAAGTAATATGCAATGACATGTGCAAACCTGAACATCGCTGAAGCAGGAAGGAAATAATCGGAAGACAGGCTTTCTTTATCTATGTCCACAGACTCTGAAACCTCCTTCCTGTAAACACCGGACGTGCCCCACTTGTCGTTTACCTTTAGGATGAAGTTCAAGAGGCTCCTTTTCATGGAATGGCCTGTTCCAAATGCCCAGGTCTAAACATATCCTGAAACTGAGTGATCTGCTCTTCCCTTTTTCCTGCCCTGGTTACTGTATAATCTTTGATGCCGAATTGACTGCCGTCTCCTCCCCCATAGTTAGATCCATGCTCCACTGTATTGATCTATTGCAATCTGCTTTTTTCACCGTGTACTTCCTCCTGTGACTTGTAAACTTCTCTTTGCTTCCCAAAGATAGGACTTCACCCAATAAATACCATAATAAAAATACCATTATTATAAGTATTAATAATAAGAACACTAATCATAATAATCTTCATGGGACACTGCAAACATGTGTTTTGGGCCAATGAACTGGGGTTGTCATGTTTGCATCCAATCTGCATATTGGAAATACATTTCTGTGGCTCGCTTTGTAACAATAAATCATTGTTTATAAATACAATATTCTCTCACTCAGTATATAACCAATTGAATGAGTGAGTAATTCTCCTGCCTTCTGTAAATACATCTCCTAAGGGAAAGGGTATGATGGATAAATGGCACAATAGTTGCTGGCTGCTTTCCATAAAGTCAAAGAGCATTTTGGGAACATAAACAATTCACATAGATGTGTATACTTAACATTCGTCTCTGAGATAATGATGTAAGCATGCAACTATTTTGAGCACCAGGTTAACAATGGGCCCGGTTTTCATTTGTCACAAAACTCACCCTAACTGTAAGATGTCTGCCAGATATGAGTCATATGTATCAATTTGCATATTGATGTCTTTTATCCCTTGAGCTGAGCAGAAACTGACATCACCTTCGCTGTATTCATTGCACATGACCGCAATTAGTCAAGCGAAACAGTTTGTGACTGTGGTTTTCTTTAATGGCACTGAACGTGAGCTTTACCATGTGGGAATCACCCACTGCCCAGCAGCCATTGCTAACGCCACTAGCTTGGACAACTCAGTCGTTAACGAATGGTACATACAGCCCGTTCCCCAAAACCACCATCTAATAATATTGCAGGCTCCTGAATTACGAAAAAAAATAATTTGCTAATTAACAGAAAGACTGTCTTTCATAGCTATCAATGTTTGATTAATGCATAGTGCGCTCATTGCACTGAACATGGCATAAAGGGGTACTATGGCCTGTATTACTTAAAACGCAGCAGAAGGTATACATATATTCCAAGGCAGTACTGAAACACTATTGGTGCTTTCCATCGTATTATTGTATGAAAAACGTGATGTATCATGCAGCTGTAAAAAGTTTTCTTAGTTTCGGTGTGGAACACAACATGCCATAAAAGAGAGGGTGCACATTCTGCTACTTGAGAGTGTTCAGAAGGCCATCCAATTATTTAATGTGGGCATTCCAGACCATTTTAGAGGCTGTCTGCTCATGCACAACTCCCACAAGTGTGTACTGCTCACAGGATTGTGCATGGCATGTCCTGAGAGAGGCACTTTGGAGGGTGGTCATTGTCAACTCCTAAGTGGGTGCAAAATGGTGGCACATTCCCTCATTGTAGACTCAGACGAATCCCAGCCCATGGTTCTATGTGGCTTCACTGAACACATGTACTTCTTTGACTTACTTTGTTGGTCGTAAAACAGTTTATTTTTCTTTAAATGAGTGGTGCCCCATACCTCCCTTGCCCAATTCCCCTACACATCCCCACCCCCTCCTGCTTATTCCACATGCACACACATGATGATTCCTGAGAGAATGGCAGGAAACACTCATTGCCCTCTCCCCAAGTCTCTCTGCCAGTAGTTGAGAAGATAAAACCATAACCCCATTGGTGACACAAATTCAACACCTCCCCGTGGGCCCAATAGCATTTGCATCTGCTTCTTTATTGGGAATAACCACACAGAAGATTTCATCAACATTTGATGAAATCAAAGCTGCTACGCAATTTGAAGATTTCATGTTGCAAGCATTAACATTACTGTAATTCATTCTTTATTTATTTATGTATTTATTTAGTTGATGTAATGTGTTATCGTTTTTTTACAAAGAAAAACTTTTCACATAATGAAATCAATAACACTATAAATCAAGCACATATTACAGTTATACCTCCAATTATATATATATATATATATATATATATATATATATATCCCTAAGTGAGTACACAAAATCAGGATAACCTATTAAAATTTCGGATGAGAGGTCAAACATATATCAAACATTTCAATCCTTTTTTTTTTCATTTTACCTTTTACTTTTTACCTCAATACCCACAGCATAAGAATTCCAAATCTCTCAACTCAACCAACAAATCAAATCAAATCAATATAATCCCCACTAGCATAATTTCTGCATGATACTTTGGTCACCATATTCTTTTTATATGGTAATACTTAAGTCCATAGTAGTATCAGTCTAAGTAACTCTCATAATATCGAGGACATATAGGGTATAGAGTTCTTCATTATTACAAATGAGATGCACGGTTGTTAAGGCTGCTTTTGCAACACTAGAAATAACAGTGTGTAATGCACAATGCGCTTGCTTATGGATTAGGCACTCCTGGTCAATTCATGTTTCATTTCACGCCGAGCTGGTTGATTGCTACCCCCAATGAAGCCATTACCTTTGAGAAGACTGCTAAGAAATCACAGAGCTAGCAAAAGGAGATCCCAAAGTATGAGTGTCGTGCTGGGAAGGGCAGGTAGTGGGTGCGAATGAACATAAGGAGTAGCATGTCCATAGATGGGTAAAGGCTGGGTAAGATCAAACTCCAACCCCGCAGGTGAAATCCTGGGTAAGCCCCTGCAGGGCAATGCTCATGCTTTCCTTCCCAACTAAATATGCTGGAAACTCTAATTGAGCAGACGTAATATTTCATCCCAGAAAAATTAGGATTTCCCTTTACATGAAATAATGTGTCTATGCACGATGATAGCAGTAAATGATTGGGTGCTGTTTCAGTTCCATCCATTACATCAAAGGACTTGTCTCATAGGGTTCATGTGACCCACAGTGAACTATGTGGTTCTGTGCATAACATGTTTACAGTTTGTGACTTCCTGAACGTGGAGAGTTCAGTGAGGGAAGACAATTTTCAAAAGTCATTGTTCCCTGGCTAGAGATGCCCATGGCAAGATCGCCATGTTAACATTTCCCTTCGCGCTTAGTGAAACAAAATATTTAAAGGGTGCACCCTCTGTTTTTCTGGTTTTTAAATCACACTTTTGAAACCTGCACGGCAGAGTTAGCACACAGGAGGTTCTTGGAAGCAGGATGGTGGACAGGGCAATAATAGCCTTTTTGCAACCTGTTGACCCACAAACAATCTCATTTGCACGTAGTCAATACTGGCCCTCGCTCAATTACAAACCCCAGGCACAGACCCTCACTGGAAGACTCAAACAGGGGAAGGAGCAAACACTCCAGTAACCTGTGTAGAAATAAAGAAATGTGAACAACCCTATCCCAGTTAAATCCATTCTTCTGTGTATGCATACAGCACAGGCCTTGTGATAGTGCCCTTGTGAAATTTCCCACTATCCCTAGGATGGTTCATGTACAATGATATATTGTCAACAACAACAAAAAAGATGCTGGGTTCAGAAAAAGAAGTAGTGATTGGCCCCTCAGTCTGGTAAAGTGCTCATATTCTCTGATATGGTACATAAAGATAACAATGACAGAAGGCTGTCATTACTTCAGAATTTACAGGGACCACTTGAGAGCGCTGCCTCACAGACAGCACCATCAAAGTTAAAAATGCAGCCCATCCTCTCTAGCCTGTTCACCCTCAGCCTGCACCGCACAATAAAAAAGTCAACAAAGACAAGTGCAAGGTGGTATGTCCAGCCTGCCAGCTATAGTCTATCCACTTCTACACCGAGAGTCAAGCTACTGAAGAAAAATGCCTATTCGCAGGGAGCTGTCACAACTCTACTAGCCTTCGCCGTCACCAGCCTACAACAGAATGCATCCAGCCAGTACAGAATCATCACTCGTTCTATTCAACCCAGCAGTCAGGAACCTGGAATTGTGGAGGATACAAAAGCATGCTTTATTTTTAACTTCATTTTCAAGGGTACCCCAATATTTAGTACTGCTATTTCTTTTTTTTTTTTATTAAGACATAATGAAGCTGAACATTTCTGTAGTTAGGATAGGCATCACGAGAGGGTGTTTAAACATTGGGATCCAGAGCAAAATTAATTTGCCATTAATTTGTCAAACTACCTTGAAGAGAACACATCACACCAGCGCTAAAACACTATATTGGCTACCAACAAAGCAGTGAGTCATATTCAAATCAATGTGCATCAGACACAGAGAAATCCACAACCAAGTTTCTGAGAGACAAATTAAGCCTACATCACCCAACAAGGACACTCAGATAAAGCAACGACATCTGCCTGGAACCGAAGTCCTACAACAAAAGAAAACTCGGAGGATCTTCTTTTTTTCATCTCGCACCAAAAACTTGGAACAACTTAGCAAAGAACATACATAACACTAGAAACCACCTACTATTATTATAAAACTCCTCTAATCCTGGCTCTTCAGTGTATAATTAGAAGAAAGCCCACAGGGGCATACACACAGCTGAAACACTGATGAGTTAAATAAACGATCCCAGATTCCACTAAGTAATCAACTACAAACAGAAGCCAAGGAAGACACTCCAGGACATATCTAAGTTACAAACTGAGAGATTGTTATGATAGGACCACCCAAAAGTCTGAATACATAGCTAGATCAGGTCGGAAGGACAAGGACAATTACCAACAGCATCCTGGCCCAAATTACACCAAGCACCATCAGACCACTGTCGACAGATAGCAAGGGCATAGGAGACAGCCAATCCACAGCACCAAATTAGGGATGGGGGCAGACAAACCCCTGCCATTAGACCAGGTATAATACGACGAATGAGCCGCATCACCGCCCACAAAAGTTAGATGGACAAAGGAAAGTATCAAATAAGCGTAACCACAGGAATACTAGCTACTTAGGAATGATCTGCAAGGACTAGGATATACAAACCACTAACCCACCCTCTAATCTCTGCAAACCTAATTCACCCGAAAACCAACACAACCATTTCTTGCCCAGCAAACTGCACGCACTTCACCACTACGCGACAACAACCTACAAAAAACACATAAACTGCACCAACAGTACACAAGATCTCACTTCGGTCCGATACTCACACCAAAGCTCAGCGCACAAGAGTGAAGGGCACCAGCAACTTGAAGAAGGAGTTCCCCATGAGTCCAACTGGAGTAGATCCTAAAGTGAAGCTGGAGAGCAGAGCAGAGCAGCATAGCACAGCGTGGAGCCACTCCGTTGCTGTTGAAGCCGGAGAAAGAAACCAGAAGAATCGGAGAGATGAACCCCAGGAAGTTCTTGTGGCATACCGAAGTCCCTCGGAATGTATCGGGAGGTACGAGAGACCCAGAGGGGACACAAGGGTGAAAGAGAGATGGCCGATAACTAGCATCCGAGTGGCAATAATAATTCCACTGACCACCAGAGACGGGTTGGCGACCCTAACGATTGCAAACCAAGCATCCGTGGATAGCTACCTCCTCATAGTGGCAACGACAAGCCCAACAACTACAAGAGACAGGTGGGAGACCCTAACAAGTGTGAAATGAGCATCCGTGGAGGACCTCCGCACCACAGTTGCAAAAGTAAACCCACTGACCACCAGGGAAGAGTCTGGGACCCCAACAAATGGGAACTGAGAAACCAAGGAGAATTTCCTCATCGCAGGGGTGGCAATAAGACCACTGACCAACATTGAAGATTCTGGGGCCCCAACATTAGCGAACCTGGCATCTAAGGAGAACTTCCTCACCGGAGTGACCAAGATAAGCCGATTGAACACCAAAGAAGGATTTGGGACTTTGCTAACACCAAAATAGAGTGGCAAAGTGTACATCAAGTTGAAGGACACAAGAGAGAGCTTTGTAGTTGCCAGGAGAAGGGAGGCATTCTACTGGAGAAAAGGCTGAAACCATTGTAACATACTCTAGAGACACCACAGGAAGGGAGTAATTCCCCCTGGTCTTATTGTGAACTATACAGACCAATACCAGGAGATGGAGTCATTCGTCTGGTTTCAAACTGGGAGTTGGTCTAAAGATGCCAGGGGAAGTGAGTCATTCCCTCTGGCTTTGTTGTGAACTCTATAGACCGATACCAGGAGATGGGAATCATTTTCCTGGCCTAGAACATGGAATTGAGTAAAAGACTGTTTGGAACCCGCAAGTCAGGGAAAGTGAGTCACTCCCCCTGGCCCTTTTCTTTGCAAGAGAACATTCTTTTAAACACTATTGTAGCATTAGGAGAAGGGAGGAATTCTCCTGGAGAAGGAACTTTCTGTTGGATTATTTTTTAGTTGTAGTGTAAGGCATATTAGTAGGTTGTGACACAGGACAGTGGAGTTTGATTTTGACAGACATTCTGAAGCACCCTTTAGTTTCAGTTTTGAGGAAGGGAAAACTCTCTTAGAAGATAGGGTTAGAGAGGACCGTTTTCTGCACTAATGAATGTCTATCACCACCATCATGCCACATGTATGTCAGCTTCCTTCTTTAACACCCTTACAAGACACACTCAAAAATGTGATTGTATTCCCACAAAAGCAGTTGGGCTCATTGGTGGAAGTGTCAGTCTTCCGCAGTGCTTAGATTTGACAAGATGGGATTAACTAAGAAATACTCCTTTGCACTTAGCAAGCTTTGCCGGAACCCAGCATTACATATAAAATCTGTATGTTTTAAGGGATATATTCTTCGCACATTACATAGAGGCACAAATACATAGTTCAAATTTCCCTTGGTTCTTGTGAATGGGAGGTAAAACAAAAGAGTTGGAAAGTGGGGAATCTCTCATGGGAAATTCACTTGGTTTCTCCCAACTCTAGCACTGTCCATATCACGGTACAACCTCAAGTCCGTTGGACAGTGCCTTTCTACATGGACAAGTCCCTCAAAGAGAAAGATGACGCCATAATCATATGAAAAGTAAAGGTTAAAAAAGAATGTGTTTGTGTTAGTGCTGCACATGTTTACCAATGTGCATGTGTGTGAGAGTCTGTGCATGTAATAGAGTTTGAATGACTGCGCCCACATGTCTGTATACATGTGTGGGTGTGAGATAGAGAGACAGGGAGATGAAGTTGCATGCATGTGTGCCTTTTGTGTTTGGTGGGGAAGGGATAATGCAACCCCACCGCCAATGTGTTTTATAGTACAGTGGCATGATGACCTGTATAAAGAGTAGAGGTGGGTGGAATTTCCTTTTCCATTTCCAGTGAAGTTTTCGGCTGCATGGTACCCTCTTCCTCATTCCATGCGGACCTCTGCGATGACACGAGTGGTGTGGTTGCTTTCATCTTGACCTTCCTTATATCCTGCGGCACATTTTGCCCAATCCTGCATGCGAGAGCTGCTAATGCGATGATGGGAGAAGCAAAGTTGCCTTCTTCCCCGCCTCGTTCATCTCACAGTATACATTTGTCTGATCCCTGTGCATAGGAGCTGCTAATTCGATGACACGAGTGGCACAGATGCTCTTGTCCCCACCTCCCTCATCCTTTGTGTGTATTTGTTTTGGTGCTAGGCAATGGGAAAGCCTGTGGTTAGTGGTGTTTTTGGCAATGATTACCAATTTTAACATGCAACAAAGAGAGTTTATCTTCAGCTCAGAAACCACTGAAAGGGTGAATGAAGGCCAGATGTGAGGAGAATGAGGGAGAATGAGGGAGAAGTTCAAAGTAAAGGACTTAGAAAAGGTTCCCTTACTTTGGATAACATCTTTGAAAAAAAAAAGAACAGGAGACTAGCCCTTCATTTGTTGATCATGTCTTGAGGTTGGGTCACTTACAGTGATGCACACTGTTCTTAAATCCTGTCCCTAAATTGCCACAGCTGGACTTACTATTAGATTTTGAAGTGGGCAAAAGGTTTTAATGCCTCTTCCACAGTAACCTGATTAGACACAGTCATCAAATTAGAGTGCACAAGAAAAACTCCTTTTCCTCAGCAGAGTGAGTTTATTCCTACCTAGCTGTAGCTGATAACTAGGTATATGGCAATTTTGTTATTCATTGTGCTAATCTTAGTGCATTTCAGAATATTGCAAATCTTTGAACTGAAGCTCAATGCCGTTGTGAAATGAACAC
Organism: Ambystoma mexicanum; assembly: GCF_040938575.1. Classification (NCBI taxonomy): domain Eukaryota; kingdom Metazoa; phylum Chordata; class Amphibia; order Caudata; family Ambystomatidae; genus Ambystoma; species Ambystoma mexicanum. Next base: position 140,877,192 of record NC_090932.1, read on the forward strand.
TAAAGAGGTGTCTTCTAATGCACTGATTAGATGCAATCCAGAGATGTATTATTTAAACAAATGCTAAGGTTTTAGGGGTAATTTGAAGAGCTGTATTAAATAAAACAGAAATGCTCCCTGTTTTGATTGTTTTGCTTAGATATGGAACTACCTGCCGGCATTATTCTTCAGAATGCAGAATGCAGGTACCAAACCCAATGAATTCCTCATCACACAAAAACAATGATTGCATTTTGGAATGCAACAGATATGATGGGAGGCCATGACAACCTCTGGCATACTCTCCAAGTACCAAAGGTTGGATTAGTGCAGTTGGAGCCTACGCATATAGATGTGACTAATAACCAATATTGTGCCATCTAGGGGTCAGATTGGCAAAGTTTTACACATGTGCAAAAAAACCATAGCGAATTAATTTGGATCGAATTTTGCTGCTTAGAGAATACGGAATGGAGCAAACAGGTTTAGCCCCAATTGGTATTCACCTGGGCAAAATTGGAGTACTTTGCTTTATTTAGAGTGTTTGCTGTGTAGCATGAAAAGAAATGTAGCAAAAAACAGCCTGATTAATTTTTGCACTAATGCAAACATTTTGACATAATACATACTGGAACTAAACTTGTTTGTTGCATTTTGTATTATCAAAGCATTTGCTCACTTTTTAGCATGAGTGCACATGTTAGATAATCTGGCCGGTTTTCCCCCTTCCCAGGTACGGCAAACTGTGTGCATAAAGCTTTGAGACATGGATAGCCTGCCTTTCAAGGAAACACATTTTTAAATGAGCATTAAAATGAAGATTTGGAGTTTGATGTGGAATCGAACACGATTAATTAAGAATAATGCCAGTCTCTCCTCAAGTACATCAATAGAACTGCTTTGTGAATTTGATATTTCTCTATGGAAAATAGTGTTGTGAAATCAGGGACGAGCAAGTTCACGTTAAGTCCTGCTTTGCCGCTGGAACTCGCTGCTGCTCACCGGCTTGATTGCTGCTTTCTACCTACGGATTGAACTTTGTGGACTTGAGTGATTTCCACTGTCTTTATCTAGGTGACTTAACCAACCACTACAACGCCAGACTAATGACTCTGCCTGCTGGTGCCTCTGCCTGATTGACTCTGCCTGATTGTGCTGTTTTGTTGGTTTTTAGTGCTTTCCCGGCATTGCCTGTCATTGACAGGCTGTTTTGGGCCTGCTCATGAAACTCAGTGCTCAACGTGCACAAAAATTGCTTGCGCGCGCACGAGCAAGTTCACGTTAAGTCCCACTTTGCTGTGGCGATGCAACCGTGGCCTTGACCTCTGCTTTATTTTGAGTCTGATTCCATCGTTGTGGTCAATTGGTGAGATCCTCAATAGTGTTGTTAAACTGCATTAATCCGTATTGATGTATATGGTGTTTGTGGCTTACACACTCAAATCTAATATGCCTAATAATATTACTCCTCCATAGCACCCCCGCACCATTCCCCAAATGTTTAACTCCCAAATTCTTCCATTTGTAGTTACTCCGAGGAATTCCATCCTGCCTACACTTCCAAACAGAATTCTTTCTGCTACCACGCTTCCAAAAAAAACACATGTGATCTCTGAGGTTTGCCCTATCAATCATGCAACCTCTATTTCACAACAACAGCATATACGTGGTTGTGGCACAAACGGGTCAAATTGGGATGAAAGCAATTGTTCCATGGCTGATGTGCATCCTATTCAATCCATCTCAGACACAACTATTTTGGATTCTTTGAAAATGCAGAAGAGAATGAAGAGTTATAATCATCACACTTCACTGAATATCTCCCCTAAAGCTGCTATTTAATCTTTGAGTGTGTGTTAAAATAGTTCTGGCATATCATTACATGCCAGTCAGTGTGAATCACCCATTTCCATTTGTTCTGCTGGTCACCGTCGGTGAGTGAGGGTTCGAGTTCTGATTCTTCTTCAATAAAAACAATTCTCTGCCACTAATACTTCTGTCTTGGTTGTGCATAAACTATTTGAACAAATGGATGAAAAATTACAGAAACAAGCTGCTCAACTAGAGATGATTTTTTTTATGGACAAAAAATCATAATCACCTCCCCACAATGTCCCACCCATCATCTCCTAGTTCGCCGAAAGATGCTGAGCAATCCGTGATTGTCTGTGGAAATTTGAATGATCAAGCCTGACCTTCACCCATTCGGAGCACAGATGCCTGAGTCCATCCTCCCACCAACCAAGCAGGCAACCCGGAGGAAGAGATGCCGCCCACACCATGGGCACCATATGGACTGTCCAATCCGGGACCAACGTAGTACCCTATGTTATTTGCGTCATTTGTCCTATAAAATGTATTGTAACCTTAATTCTGGTCAGAGCGCTCTCAGAGGCAACAGAGATATTTGAATGCCATTTACTTATATAAACCTTGCCTTAAACTCTCGCAGCCTGCTCTCTTTGCCTCATTCCCCGTCTGGGGTGTGTCAGTCTTTTGCATGAGAAAGACGGGGAGGGCACAAACATTTGGTGACCCCCTGTGACGTGATTTGGAAAGGTGACTCGAGGCCCGCACCGCGCAGAGAGATCCGGGATGCCCCCCAGCAAAACCATCGCCTCTGTGGCCGACCAGCCTGTGCACACTACAAGAAATGGTCAAGGGTTCCCGGTTGACGAATACCCAAATGAAAAAAGCTGCTCACCGAGGCGGGCCATGGCTTGGTTGGGGTGCGGACCTGACTGGGGTCAGACCGTGAACGGTGACCCTCGGATTACCTGACTGAACACGTGAGTGCTGGTTGCGAAAGTTCCCAAGGAAAGGTAAGGGGGAAAATAAGGGAACAGGGGAACAGTAGTTAGTGGGTCAAAACCAAGAGTAAGGGCTGTGTGAGTGATGCTGAGGCTTTTCTGATCTATCCTTTATATGGCCCTTAGGTTTTGGGAGAAGTAAGAAGAAGAGAAGAGGTATCCTAGCCCGAACGGGGTAGAAGGCGGCGCCGCATAGCATTGTCTCGTCCAGTGCAGATAAATAAGTGAAGATAAAGAGAAAATAGTAGGGGTCTTGTATATTAAGTAGACTCGGAGTAGTTATTTAGAATATTCTTTTTACGTGTAAGCAAGATTCTTTGGGAAAGAGTAAAAGGGTGTAAGAGGTGGGGAGTGAATGAGAAGAGTAGGCCACAGGGGAGGGTAAAAATTGTTCAGTAACGGGAACAAGGGGGAGATAAAAGTGCGCAGGTAGTGCATGTTATGTGTTATATGCCCTTTTTGTCCATTATTGTCACGTATGTCAAAATGTTGTAAGGATTTGTCGGTAAGGGGTTATATATGCAAAAGTGAACTGTTGGAATTGGTAATGCAATGATTACAAAGGTGACGTTGAATATTGATGCACAATAACTGTCAATAACTGGGAAACGCTTAATATATTGTTGACCTATAATAAAGGGAAAGGTGGTTGAAGGGTGTGACATTGAGGAAAGAGAACAAATATTGCACCCGAGATTAGAGGGAGGCTCAGGTGCAAGTGCACACACAAGCAAAGGGAGAAACACCATCATGGGGGGAGTAACACCATTAGCTCACATTTGCCAACATCTCCCACTATATAGTGAAAGGATACAGAAATACCACGATCAATGGGTGACGGAGATAAAAGGGGACAGTGTGACACCAATTTGGCCAGAGGGAGGGTCGTTTGACAAAAGAGTGTTAGACTTAGTATCCACACACTTATTGGCAAGATATAAGGGAAAGCAGTTGCAAAACAGAAGGGAAGTATTGGACCTGTGGCGAATGTTCGAGGAAGTTACCCCTACAGCAGAGGTAAATACAGAAAAAACAATCGAAAAACAGAAAACACAGGAAGAGGTAAGCGGAACACCAAAGGGTGAATGCACAACGACCACAGTTGAGAATGATACAACCAAAATATACCCCTTAATGACAAAACCAGCAGTAGGATACAGCGAGCCTCTGTATGTACCAGCATGCACCACCCCCAGTCCCCCAAGCAGAGCGGTAGCCACGGCGCCACCGCCATATGACAAAGGAGGCCTTTATGGCCCAACAAGTGCGCCCCCTGTAAATTTAGCGTGATTAACCGAGAAATAACATGGCTAAGAGCACTGTGTGACAGGGGCCAAATGCTACCGGGGGAGGGGAAGTACCACCATTGTCCGTAGCAGATCTCACACCCCGGCTAAGTGTAACAGGGGAATCAGCACCAGCAACACCAGGACCAGCGCAGTCCATATTGTCTCAGGGAACACCCACATCACAAGGGCGAGAAAAAGAATGGTGATCGGGAGAATTCCTGTTCCATCTGAATGACAAACCTGTAAGAATAATACGCCCAGGAACCCCAGAAAGCCAGCGAGGGGAAGGACAAGAGGAGAATGGCAAGCAAGAAGAGGAAATAGAAGAAGTGTGGAGTGATCTAGACGAATACGAAGAAAGAGTAGCAGCTGTGGGATCCCCACTGCCACATCATTTCGATGACTTAGATGAACGATCACCCACACGATGGCAGGGTAGATTAAGGCAGCGAGTAGGGAATATGCTATTGAGTAAGGCAAAGAAAGGGTTGATAAGTAAGACAGGAAAGAAGCATAAATTGCAGATGCCATTGATACACAAGGGAGCAGGTAGGCCACAATATATCCCGTGGGCCCAGATGGACAAGAACAACCTGTTGAAACTCCTTCCCCCACTTGCGGGAGGGGCAGGGAAATGGATACATGAGTTCGAAAAAGAACACGGCAGGAGTACCGTTAGCGAAAGGTGATATAAAAAGTTTGCTAATGTCCGCCATTGGTGATCAGGCAGACGCTGTGTGGGAGAAGGCGGGGTTCCCAGGAGTAACAATGAGTTGTAACCGCCACGATGGATCACCCTTCAACAATGTTCGAGCACAAGTATGGGACGCATTGCGGCGCACATTTCCAGATATTGCAGATTTACATTTAGTAATGCAATGTTCAATGGAGGAGAACGAGGATCCTACGCAATTCATACTGCGGGTGCAAGACTTATGGAGAAGCGAAACTTGTACGGCGTGGAACCAATCCACCACCTTGTTCTATTTTATAATCAAGAAAGGGCTCCCGAAGGAGGTGCAGAAGGCCTTGGACAAGATAGCTGGGATAGAAGCCAAGGGTTGGCCTGAAATCCAGAGCATAATTGTGCACCACTGTAGGAGGATCAAAGAGAGAGAAAAGGAGATAGCACAAAAAAGGCTGGCGGACAAAGCGAAATTGGTACAGAATAAATTAGTGAAGGTCGCCACCATAAATGCCAGCGTAACAACAGATAGGGAGAATGAGGGGTATGAGAGTGCGGGAGGCAGGCCAGTAGGAATAGCAGCACAGTGGGCAGCAGGAGAACAAGGACCGTGGAACAGAGAGGAGCAACACAGAGGACCACAGTGGCAAGAAAGGCCGGCAAGAGGACGAGGTGGGTACCGTGGCCAGAGAGGGTGATTCGGAGGCATGGGGAATAGAGGATTCGGTGGCCAAGGGATGAGAGGAGGACAGCAAGGGTCATATTGGAACTGTGGGAGATGGGGACACTATTCAAGAGAATGCAAGATGCGGCCTTCAGGTTATTTCCAAGGGCAACCACCCATGGACAATGAACAGGTATGGGGATGCCCACACCCAGGTAGCCCCTATGGGTTACCAATGGAAGGGGGAAGACCACAGGACCAGTGTTATAATGAACCCCAAATGCAGCAAATACAACCACCCTCACAACCACAGCACAGCACATCACAGCCCATGGCAAGACAAAACACTGTAGAAAATGTCGGCAGCAACATTTTTGCGACATCTGCACATGGTGCACCCGCACCGTTCCGCGGCACAACAGTAGTTAGCGATAATGTTTTCTCAGTGCGAGGACAAGAAAGGTAGGCAGATTAAGACAGCCCACAGGGAGCACTTGCGTGTCCAGTCCTATCCACCATCCTACATGCAGAAGAGGAACCACTAGTGGGGGCAGAGATAGGAAATAAGCAGTTTATCTTTATGGTAGACTCAGGAGTAGAAAAATCATGTCTTATGGAAGGGCGGTTTCCGCTCTCAGGCAGGAATTTGGAAACGCAGGGGTTCTCTGGGCCTATTTTTAAAAGTTCCTTACACCAAAGATCTTGATATAACTGTGGGGGGAAAAACAGTGCGCGCACCCTTACTGTACCACAAAGACGCGCCAATCAACTTGCTGGGTAGAGATTTGCTGAGTAAGTTGAACATGACCATTTCATTTACTGAGTGGGGAATAGTGTGTTCCACACCAGGAGTATGTCCAGTGTGAGCAATGTTAATGATTAGTACAATGCCGAATTAGGTTGTAGTGTGAGGGATACCCATTGATATGGACATGTTTATCTATGGCATCAAAGTGTTAGACCGAGTAGTACCTGAGATAATGAGAAAAGAATGGAGGACACCATCAGACTTTATATTCCGCCCAATTGCAAATACGGATGTCATGCCAGGCACTATAATGTCCATAGACATCGAGGCAGTTCAGGTATCGAGCAAACGTATTGTGGTCATAGACTTGGACACGCATGGATGCGAGTGGAGAACTGTGTTATGCATAGATCCAAACATAATGCTAAGAGCTCTAACTGACGAAGAACTATTCACTGACAACTAAGATGATGGAGAGCTAATAATGGAAATAAGCATACCATGTGACATCATGATCCAGTACAGAGAGGTACACAACCCACTTATGGCCAGTGTTAATGCCCCACCAACAATATTTGAGGAAGACATGGCAAAAGTAGCTCCAGAAAATTCGACTACAGGTCCCCATGATGTAGGGTTATTACATGAAGTAACACCAATAAAGATAAAACTCAAACCAGGTGCCATACCGCCAAGAGTGAAACAATACCCAATATCCAGAGAGGCAGAGGAAAGAATTAGGGAGACAATAACTGCACTCCTGAACCAAGGTATAATAGTGCCATCAAATTCCCCGTGTAACACAGCCATCTTTGCGATTAAAAAAGCGAAAGGAGGGGCGTGGAGGATGATCCAAGATCTCGGCCCACTCAATGATGTAATTCAAAAGGAGTTCCCACTAGTGCCTAACCCGATATCAATACTGTGCAGCATACCCAAATAATCTACATGTTTTACTGTAGTTGACTTGAAGAATGCCTTCTTCTGCATACCAATTGACCCAGGATCGCAGTACCTCACAGCATTCACACTGGGAAATAACAGATATGAACATCGCAGGCTCCCACAGGGATATTGCGAAAGCCCAAGTATTTTTAACAGAGTATTACGTGAAGACATTGGAAACATAGATGTAGAAAGCACCATTATACAATACGTAGACGATTTACTTGTCTGTAGCAAAACAGAAGAAAAGTGTAGAGAAGACTCTATAACACTGTTAAACGTGTTAGCCACCTGGGATACAAGGTTGATAAAGGGAAACTACAATACTGCCTTGCCGAAGTTGTATACCTCGGACAGTTGATATTGAAAGATGGAAAACGAATACTCCCTGACAGGGCAGCTGCCATACGTAACATAATAATACCAAAGACAGTGAAGGGCATGCAAACATTTCTTGGCATATGCAACTATTGCCGAGCATGGATCCTTGATTATGCAGCATACACACGCCCATTTTTGCAAGCATTAAAAGAAGCGCAAAAAAGTAGAGCCCCAATAAAATGGAAACATGACATGATGGCTCAGTACTTCAGACTGAAAGACCTTATAACAGAGCCCCCAGTCCTCGCGAACCCAGATTATGAGAGGGAATTTTTCTTGTTCTCACACTGCAATGGAACATTGATGACTGCAGTGTTGACACAGAAAACATCATTAGGCCACAAGCCATTGGCCTACTACAGCGGAACACTGGATGCAGTGATGCAAGATCAGTTCGCGTGCGAACAGGCCCTCCCAGCTGCGGCCTTCGCCATTGAAAAAAGTTCCACAATTGTAATGGGATGTTCAGTAACGTTGTATGCAGAGCATTCATTAATTGTGATTCTTGACCGGTCAAAATCAACACTGACAACACAGAGAGTAACCGCATATGAGATAATAATTTCATAATTTCGAGATTTAACGTGCATGTGGTCAGGTGTAAAACAGTAAACCCAGCAACATTCATTACAGAACCATGTACTATGGAGGATATGCAGGAACACGACTGTGCAACCTATGAGGGGGAGGGTGATGATATTCCCAAGGCGAGTGAAAACGCCCTGAAGGAAGGGGAAATATACTTCATAGATTGTCCAGCATCAATAAACCCAGAAACAGGAGAGAAGCATGTAGGGATGGCAGTAGTACGAATGGAGGAAGATAGCTATGAAACAATCGTCCAAAAGTGTCTCCCGTCCCATTACTCCGCACAAGCGTTTGAACTAACGACATTAATTGAAGCATTACGTACAGCCAAAGGATACACAGTGACTATATATTCAGATTCGGCATATGCAACTACCACTGTCCATTCAGGACTATCACGCTGGCGTAGAAGAGTGTTCAGAAGAGCAGATGGATCACCAGTACAACACGCCACATCATTGAATGAATTAATAGAAGCGTTGGCAGAGCCATCGGTAGTGGCAGTGGTGAAATGCCAAGCCCATACCAACAACACAGATGCGATCTCATTGGGAAACGTGGCAGCCGATGCAGCAGCGAAGGAGGCCTCGTATTTCAATATAACACCAGCGACTGAGTGCGTTGTTAAAGCCATCACTGCAGAACCACTAGAAGAAGCCTATAGTAACATGCCCATAACACAGCTAATAGAGCTACAGAGGAGAGCACCACTGGAGGAACAAGAATTATGGAGCAAGCGGGATGTAAACAATCGGCTACAGACCTCATTTGGAGGCAGGAGACAACGGGGAAGGTAGTGATGCCGATAGAATTGCTAGAGCTAGCATTCCAACAGCTGCACTTTCTAGCCCATGTAGCGAAACAACACATCGCTGCAGACATCCTTGAACATTGGTTTGTCCCTAACCTACAGGAACATTTGTCAAAATTTATCATAGATTGTACAACATGTCAAACATATAATTCAGGGATGACATTGAGGACATTGTGAGGTACTTTGCCGCGGCCGGCAGGGCCCTTCAGGGAGGTCCACATAGATTATGCAGACATGGGAGAAAGATGTAACGGGGCGAGGTATCCAATTGTGGTAGTATGCCCCTTCTCGAGGTGGGTGGAGGTGGGTCCATGCCCCCACCCTGACGCAAAGTGTGCGGTGAAGTTTCTGGTGAGATAAGTGTTTTCCCGATGGGGAATATGTGATGTGATACGATCAGACAATGGCACACACTTTTTGAATGACCTCTTCAAAGAAGTAATGTCACTCCTAGGGGTGAAGCACAAACAGTGTTCCATTTATCATCCAATGGCTAATGGGGTGGTGAAAAAGACCAATGGCCTGCTCAAGAGTAAACTCTCAAAATTGTGTAATACACTGAAGCAAAACTGGGTGCATTGCTTACCCCTAGCACTGTTCCAACTCAGAACGCAACCATGCAAGGACCACCATTTGAGCCCCCATGAAATTGTGACTGGGAGGCAAATACACACACCGCTCTCCCCGATTAGGAGAGCATCAGATGTACACAGGGCTGCCACAGTGCTGGGGGAAAAAATTAAGGAGTACTTGACTCAGCTGACGTGCGCAGTACGCAGCATAGCACGACAAATAGCACAGCCTTTTACTGAAAATGTGGCAACTGATACTACCATGCCAGCTACAGACAGCCCAACTGGGCCGCTGATGCCAGGAGCACAGGTATATGTGAGGAGTTTTGTCAGGAGATGGAATTCACCAAGGTTTCACGTCCCATATGAGGTAATTTACAGTACGCCCACTGCAGTGAAGGTTAAGGGACTGAAATATTGGGTGCACCTCTCAGATGTGAGGATGGCACACTCCCTCAGAGCGAACAGGAATGTGCAAGTGGCACAACAAGTGAGGTTGGGAAGCAATGACAACCTGATCAAATGAAGGAGGAACTTGTAAGGAGCAAAGACAATGATGTGCCCTCTGATTTGCCTTGGCCTACTTCTCTATCTTTCTTTCTTTCACTCTCTTTTCCTTGCTATATCTTCTTCCCACTATAAAAATGCACAGTAAAAAAGAGGATATAAGTGAAGCGGATAATAGAAGAATGTATAATAAAAGAATACAGCAACCGTAAATGAAAACAATGAGTAAATATGATGTGTAAATATGTATATAATGAGGATATTCTGGTCACTTAACAAATTTGTATCGCCCCTCCAGGTGACAAAATGGCCCAATGAAGTGCACTCGCAGAGAACACGTTAATCTTAGATAGCAATAGGGATGCCAATAGGGCTATTAAGTATAGCAATGTTGAATGTGTTTTGAAATGTGCTGCTGTCTTGCTTTCTGTGATGTTGTTCTTCATGGCCTTGTATTACACTCTCTTATCTCTGGTTAATGACATGCACAAAGGGGGGGAGCGGGGCTAAGCTGATACAAGAAGGGTCAAGCCTGATATGGACTGGAGTAAAGACAATATGGGGAGAAACATATATCATTGGTATTAATGATACGAATGCAACACAAACTTCAGAGCACGCCTCTGCTGATCCAACAATTGTCTCCTTGTCACATCCTGGCATAAATATGAGTAATGATTATGAACCAAATGAATATGATGGCGACTATTATTGGCCGTGTAACTTAGCCAACACAAGTATAAATGTGCGGACAACCATAGAACCTACCTCATATTATGCTGCTGCTACTAACGAGTATATACATGCCATATTCAACAGCAATGATACTGCCTGGGCTGGAATGTGCCCAATACATTATCAAAAAGTGAGAAGCTATAAGGAGGGAGGGAAAAGGAGAGAAAAAGGGGGGCGGGAAGGAAAAGATACAACATTTATCATGACCTGGGATTAGATGAAATAGAAGACCCCCGCCACCCTGATCAATCTAACAAATGGTATTCAGACATGAGTGCTACGGCAAAGCAAGAAACAAATGAAAGCTGCTATGTCTGTTCACTCATACCGCATGCATCAGAGACACCCAAAATGTTGGTACCACAGGAAGTGCCCTTGTCGGAGGCTCAATGTTTGATTCACTTAGTTTTGTGTAGGATATAAAGCACCTTCCAGGCACACACTGTCACCATGGAAAGGCTGGAAAATGAGAGAATGTGCACGAGCCGGCGTCAAGGAGTAATTTGCATCAAAGAGCCATTCTTTGTCATAAAAGGGACGAGGTATGCAGAGAACAAATGGCACAATGAAACTATCGAATGCAAAGGCCAACCAGATCACCATATACCAACATGCTCTCAGTGCCACTAGTAAAAAGAGTAAAAGCGGGCGGATCCAGCTTCCCCTATCTAGCGCCCACTCACTGGAATGCCCTACCTCCCACTACCCGAGGGGAGGCCTCCCTCACCACCTTCCGCAAAACTCTGAAAACTACCCTCTTCACATAAGACCCGACACACCAGCACGAATACTTATCATATATGTTGTAATATACGTCCCAATGCAATATCTGTAACAACAGTATGATATCTTGTAGTATTCATAATGTGTTATCAATCACTTTCATGCCTGTACCATGTAACTAAGTTATTGCAAGTAACAGCGCCTCAATGCCCCTGGGCTTCTTGCGCGCTATATAAATATAAATAAATAAATATATAAATAAATAAAAGCAGAAGCATTCCGGGGACTGCCTGAGGACAGCTTCCAGTGGATAAAGGAAGTGTGTGCTCCTATTTGGTCGCAACACGTCACTAAGCTAACATGGATCACAGAACTTGAAAAACCTATAAAAATACAAAAAGAAATACCGCACAAACTATGCTTCCATGGGGAAGGGAAAGTGAACATGGGGGAGGCAAGGAAATGCAACAAGACAGAAATAATATCTGATATGAAGAAAGGCACTGCAGCACTCATGGACATGTACTTGTTTTGCGGCAAACAAGCCTACCTGCATCTACTACCTGCATCCTGGAAAGGTACTTACGCCTTAGCCACCCTCCATACGGCCCTGATGGTAATACCCGAAAGCCATGTCCAAGGAGCAGCAGGAGAATCGGCTGGCAAATCGGCAGCAGGGCAATTGGCTGACCCATCAACAGCGCCCCAACAAGTAAAAACAGAACCTCCAGCTTACGAACTGTTGTCAGAACACGAGTTGAAAACAAAATTATCACGAAGTAAAAGATCATCCAACTATATTTCATCTGAATCATCAAAACTCCTTGCTGATATCCCACAAAAATACAAACTGTTCACATCCATAGAGAAATGTTTTGCAGCGCTCCTAGCGCCAGGGCTCCAAGCGCGAGCAAATGCCAAATGGTTACAAATAGTGCGCTAGGAGCTAATCCAACTGGCCAACGACACTGAAGAAGGATTCAACGTAATAAAAATAGAGCTCCGTGCCTTGCGCCTAATGACAATGCAAAACCGATATGTTCTAGACCTCCTCACGGCGATGGATGGTGGTGTTTGCCGAAAAATCGGGGGGGCGTGTTGCACATTCGTGCCATCTGAAGATGCAGATAACAGAACACTCTCGCATGTGATAACAGCAGTTCACAACTTAGGAGAGAGGATGAGAACAGAGGGCGGAGTAGAAGAACGTACATGGTTTGACAACATGTTCAGCTGGATACCATCATGGGTAAATGTGATGATGAAAATCCTCATTCCCGTTATCGTCTTTATGCTGCTATTCTTCTGCGTGTGCCAATTAGGCCTCCGGTGTTGTGCAAAAAGTATGCCTACCTCAACTATGATGATGGTAACAATGGGCCGACCGACAACGGTAGCAACTATGATAGATGCACAAATACAAACAGGGGAACATAACACTCAAAAATACAGGATGACTGCCATCTACAGGAAATATGGGGACAGGGTTGTTAATTTATACCACACCACAATTAAGGAACCAAGGGAACTACAATGGTATAAAGAGGTATGGGTAGACCTGGATAGGGATGGTGGGATCTACCTAACATGCACCCCAGACGAATATGCAAGAAGAGGGCATAGCTTGAGAAGTGTATGCAGAGCATGGATGCCAATAAAAGATACCCCAGCCTGGGAAGGAGCATTTGCTGAAGCAGAGTATTACCGAAGGGAGAATGAAAGAAAACAAGGCTCTTAATTCGTTACTTTAGATGTAACGAAAGGGGGGAATGTTAGGGAGCGAGGGGCCAGAAGGCCCCTCGCATTCTTTATTTCTCAGTACAAAACTCGGACCAAGTGCCTCCAGTGGTGGGTTCACCCCTTGCCCTTATGCGATGTCGACTTTGGTTAACATTCGCGTAGATGGGACCACCGAGCAGGACACAGGGCATCCATTTTTGTACCCCCTTTTGACTCCATCTTGGTGACTACGCCTCACTGCGATAGTACATAACGCTTCTCTTTCCTTTCTCGCAACGGCCAGACGCGCAGGGCACATGGCCCCCACCATCTTTCCCACTCTGACTGGAAAACTCTGCGGCTCCATTCTCACGCTGAGGCCGGAGGTGCTTGCAACAAATAATACATGTAACACATCATTCTTCCTTTGAGATCACTGTCCTGCATGTGAACCAGCATGAGCTAAGCACATAGCTCTTTCATCTCCACAAACGTGCCCTTGCCCCTGCACCCTTGCCAGTGGAAACTTACTGCCATTGTGACCCTGTGCCCCTGCAAGGTATTCCTTTTATGTGCCAGACCGCTGACCACGCCACGATGCCCAACCAACAGATACCCAACTAACATTAGACCCCTGCTGCAGTATATCGTTGTCTACTACTAACAAATGTCAACATACCAAAGATTCTCATGAACACGGACCCTCACTTCAACCAGTGTTATTATGGTGGTCAAGACCCTTAACCTAAGGCCTTTATAATCCGATGTTATTGATAGTATAGATACATTTGTGAAGTTAATAGAGACATGATGAGTTGTTCAAAGACTTCGAACGATTATTATTTAGAGCATGCATTTTGAGAATATATTCTGTTAGCTTAGCCAGGGGCCACCCTGCTTCACAGCGACCTGACCTTCACCCATTCGGAGCACAGATGCCTGACGTCCATCCTCCCGCCAACCAGGCAGCCAACCCGGAGGAAGAGATGCCGCCCACACCATTGGCACCATATGGACTGTCCAGTCCAATCCAGGACCAATGTAGTACCCTGTGTTAGTTGCGTCATTTGTCCTATAAAATGTATTGTAACCTTAATTCTGGTCAGAGCGCTCTCAGAGGCAACAGAGATCTTTGAATGCCCTTTACTTATAAAAACCTTGCCTTGAACTCTCGCAGCCTGCTCTCTTAGCCTCATTCCCCGTCTGGGTGTGTCAGTTTTAATCTTTTGCATGAGAATGACGGGGAGGGCACAAACACCTGCCCAATGCCCGTTTCCTTCGCAGCTACCGCAGTTCAGTAAAATCATCCGTCCAGTTGATGATGAAATAGCTGATGTAAGTGTGCAGGCAATTGAGTCCCAAAATCTTTCTATGACAATGGCACCCGATGCATCAGTCTTGTGTGAATCACCTCCTAAAGTCCAACAAATTTTGGGTACTAGAGGCAAACAACCCTTTCACCCATAACACACCTCTCCATGGTAAAGAAATCTAAAAATCTTCTGGCTCGTAGAGGAGTTAAAATTACTCTTAATGCTTTTTTTAAAGCGATAGGAGGCTCTGTTCCATTAGCACACGCTTCCAAGATGCAACCAAGGGTGACGTCTTCAGCCTCGGCTGTCTTGAACAGTCTAGCCCAAGAATCAGTGCTGCTCGAAATTCCTGTGGCTGCTTGTGGTGCTGACCTGGTGACTAGCAAAAACCAAAATAGTCTTGAATATGCCCCTCTAGACAATCTCGTGGAGAGTATTGCTCATTCAGAGCTTGTGCCTCGAACTATTGCTCCTGTTCGTTCTGATGATACAAAATGTATTCCAAAACCCTCTCCGCCACTGCCGTCCTCACTTACTAAAGATCAGGGCCTTATAGCTACTGATCTATTAAAACAGGCAGTTGATGTATATCTGATGGAACGGCTCCCATTTTCGAAAGAACCTCAGCGAGTCTTGCCCCATTCAACTTAGCCTCCAATACTTAACATCTCTTACCCCACGTCCACATCTTTTGAGTCTCATCATACCACCCAAGATACACCTATGAATGATATGTGGTCTCAACATCCTCACAATCTAAATGCAAAAAAAATGAGCTCTGATGTTATGAATCATGCGTGGTCTAATTCTTCTACTAAATTACCATCTTTGTTGGACAAGGTAGCTCCATTCTCTTTCATTCTGAAATGGAGAGAAGGACAATTTCCAATCTAAGATTTTAATAGACGTAGCGTCTTGAATATCTTTAAAGATGTGGCTGAACTTCAAGACATCACGTCAAGAGATATTGAACAGTTTGAATTCATTTCTGACACATCGTCATCAATTGTCAGATTATGGATTCCATCTGGGGTGGTAGCCAATATAATTTGGCAGGCCAAAATGTCTCTATTCGAGATGGGCTTTTTGCTTGCTCAGGAGCCTAAAGTACCTCTAAATTCAACTAAGAGTCAGATACCCGAATCAAATATTTACCTGAGACATTCGGTGAATAATGCTAATACTATGGACTCTCAAATCTTCCAAAGACATTAACCATTAATTACATCAAATCAACAAGTGTTGACAATTGCTAGTTGGAACACTAGAGGTCATGCTCATCTCCACTCTTCTATTCAGTCACTGCCCACCGAGTTCGATATCTTGGTTTTCCAAGAAACCTGGTTTACTGTGCCGCCGATCTGGGATGGACATGAAATTGTCCTCTCTCCAGCCTTGACAACTAGAGGGAGACCCACATCGGGTCTCCTTGTAGTGGTCAATCGCTGAAGAGGTCTATCCATTATACCTTGGGCTGAAGAAAATATTCACTTACAATTAGTTAAAGTGACACTTGCTGCCCAATCTTTGGCTGTTCTTAATGTGTACAGAAATTCGATGGCCTGGCGTGATGCCGCTTTTTATGGCAGTTTGAATAGACTTTTAGAGTTAATTAACATATCGGCTTCGACCTCTCATACGATTATTATGGGAGATCTTAATCTAGATTGCTTCAATCCAAAGCGGCTCTCTAATGCAGGATCTATTTGGCAGAACTTCATGGCAGAGAGACATTTTCAGATGGTTAATGGGTCAGTCACTGATGATTTGCCACATCAAACTACATGGTTTCGCAACAATTCCTCTAGCACTATTGACTATATATATGCTGGTATGAGTCTGTTCAGAAAAATACAGAAGCTGGGAATTAGTGTGCAACCGTATAGTGATCACAAACTGCTCACTCTCTTAATTGACTGGAATGATTTGAAATCTAGGGAACGTTCAGAGAATGTAGTACTTGGAGTCAACAATGCAAGAACAAGAATAAATTGGACAAATATAAGCATTTGTGAGTTTGAGCACCTTTTGTCTCAGAATATGCCCAGAGAGGGGCTGCAATATACTGAAATTCTAATCCCCTTTGTTCACATTATTACCCTGCCGATTAAGGCTCAAATCAAACACAAACATCACTTTAACCAGGCTGTTCTGATCAAAAGAAGAGGATCTAGACAGCTAAAAAGAATGATTATCTTGTTGCAGGAATAGACCTGATGGCAAGAACTAACATTGGCTAAAACTCGGTATAAAAATTGCATATGAAGCAACACATCACTAATGTTTCAGAGAGATAGTAAACAGATGGCAAACGCAATGAGTAATACAAATTCGGCTGAGATGTGGCACCTGCTTGAAAACCATGCGAAAAACAGACAAGCTGAAGCCCAACTTAATGCGGTAAATGAAGCTCAATGGATTGCATATTTTACCGCTCTATATGCAGATACTAAATTTAAAGAAGTGATTTATATGCAATCATCAGAGCCCAGTTGGAATCTGGACTTAACCTTAGGTGAGATTGAAGATACCTACAAAAAACTAGTATTTCCAGAACTGCTGGACCAGATGGTATTTCAAATTATACCCTTAAAAGTAACTCTGTAGAATGAGCCCGTATCCTACTTTGCATCTTCAAGCTAGTGGTGTCTTCTAGATCCATCCTGACCTCCTGGAAATCTTCTGTAATCATCCCGATTTTTAAAAAAGGGGACAGATCTGAAGCAAAGAATTATTGACCAATTGCTCTCTTAGACTCCCCATTGAAGATTTTTTCTAAATTTGTGCTGCATGATTTTAACAAGTGAACTTTAGATACTAACTTTCGAGATCCTCAGCAGACAGGATTTATTGCAGGCATGGGCACTCAAATTAATTTAATAACTATAAACGCCATAAAATCACACTGTCAAGATAGTAAACAACCACTATATCTTGCCTTTGTAGATTTAAATTCTGCGTTTGACTCTGTCTCCCGAGTTCTTCTGTTTGATAAGATGAAGAGAGATCGATGCCCCACTATCTTATTTGAGATCATTTATGCCCTACACTCAAGTACATCGATACGGGTCCGCCTATCTTTGGATGGAATTTTGTCAGCTCCCATTGCAACCACTCATGTTTGAAACAAGGGTGCCTGTTGGCATCCTCTATTTTCAACTATATCATTCACAATTTGACTCATGTTTTCGATAAGTAGATTTCTGACTCTCCTAAGATCAATAATCATCAAATACACACTTTGATGTATGCTGATGATATGGTCTTAATTTCAAAAACTCAGAGTGGTCTGCAGAACCTTCTTACGGCGTTCAATTCCTATATAGTGACTAATGAACTCATAATAAACACAAATAAAACTAAAATAATGATGTACTCACCTAAGAGAAATGGTTGCAATAAATACTCATGGCACATAAGCCAGATAAAATTAGATTTGGTATCTCAATATATCTATTTAGGTATGGTTTTCGATGGCTTAATTCAACCAGTAGCCCATCTTGAGCAAGTGGAGAAGAGACTAGACACTGCAATATCACAATCCAGGATACTCATGCATAGGTATGGAACATTTTCAGTCAAACCTGTTTGGTTCTACTGGACACAAAAAGCTGTCCCAGGTATCGTATATGGCTTAGAAACTCTTGCTGTTTCCACTAAATTCACCTTTGATAAATGGGAAGCTCAATTTTGGAAACAAGTTTTGACTCTGCCTGTGTCCATACCATGCTCCTGGCTTCGATATGAGCTAGGTCTGATCTCCCTCCAAGCCTTACATGAGTAGCGATTATGTTCATTGTTCAGAAAATGTCTAATATCTACTGTAAACAATGTAATCATAAAAGAATTGACCGCATATATATTCACAACCATTCATAAGATTTTACGCTTTTGGATCAACAGGGTATATTCTGTCCTTGCTAACGCAGACTTAACAATTGATATGCTAATTAATAACCCTGATAATGCAAAAAGCACTAATTGGATTGAGACATGTGAGCTTTGCCGACTATATGCAGAGTGGGATCTTGACCGTTTTCCACCAAAGAAAATTTGACTATTACCAGCATTTCTCATTAGATCACCTTCTCCAAAATATCGCGCTCAAATCTTACAGCTATGGTTTAACATACTGCCAACTCAAGCCCTGCTCTTGAAATGGAAAATAATAACAAGACAAGATAGCTATTGCCATTTCTGTAATTCAGGAATCATTCCTGAAACTTTAAAACATATATTAACTCAATGTCCAGCCCTATTTGAAAAAAGAAACACCCACTTATCAAGACATTGTCAATATTTGGGCAATCCGGAATTGGACCGATATTTGTCAATTATACTGAATAGTTCTTATCTACCAATCCAAGTGGCTGCTGTACATTTTTTGGATAGCCTTAATCTGGAGAATGATAATGAAATTAAGATCGCACACAGGGGAAAAAATACATAGAGGTATTTGGCAAAATTGGTGAAATTGAGCTTTTGTTTTTAATTGTGATTATAGTTATTTTAAGCTTAAATATCTTATGAAATTAAATTCTATAAGATATAGGGAAACTTGTACAACAAGGCTGATTGTGATTAATTGATAATCAAGATTATTTATTTAAGATGTTTAATTTTCTTTGAAATGTATATTGTTGTATAGATAGCTTTCTTTTTTGTACTCTTTGTGATACATTTTTTTTTTGAAAGGTTGATTTAATGCAACCAATTCAATAAAAAAAAAAAAAAAAGAAATCAGTCATACAGAATGGTGCACACCTTACATTCTGTGTGCTGGAGCATGCTACTGACACACAGTCCTCAATAATAATGGAAAGTATAAGTTATTATCAACACCTAAATCAATCTTTAGTGCTACTATAGTGCCGTTTGTCTAAAAAACTGTCCCATAGCAATATGCAATAAGCAAGGAGAGCTGGTGATTGTGTTTTAAATGCCAAATCCTTTCAACAAATATTGATTCTTTTTCTCTATTTCTCTATTTGTCTTTTTAAATTTGTTGTTCTTTCCCTTCATGGAGTTAGCACCATTGTTCCCTCTAATTATTTTCCTTAAGTGCGGAAATTGTAAGCTTTTGTGTGCACCTTATTTTCCATGTGTGCAACTGAATAACAAACTAAGTTACTTTGTGAGCATGCGTACATAGTGAACTACCATCTCCAAAGAGTTTACAAATGAGTATAAAAGGTGCATCTTGCAACACTTTTTCCAAACATATGGTGTAAAAAAACAAACATTTTATATGTTACTATAAAGAGAGCTCATCAACCAGTCCATGACTTCAAGATATGCCATCGTACCTACCAAAAGAATTCCTGTGCAGAGAAAAAATTTGTGAATGCACAAAAAAAGCTTGGCATGCTCAGGATAAACAATAGGTTCAGTTGTGGCAATTCATGTGTCGTCACTGCTCAGAGACAATGCAGACAGTGTTTAAAGCCATTGCAAAAAACACTCAAGAAACAAATACCACTTATCACTGATGTGGGCACCAACAAATTCAGACAGGATACCATTTCTAAATGGAAACATGGCAACTAAAAGGAATGTGTCTGTTAACATACCAACAGGAGTTCATCGGTCACCTTAATACCTTAATGAAGTAATTCATGGGCCAGGAGAACATGTCTCTCATAATTTGTGTACGGACAATAATTGCTTCAGAATAACTGCACTACAGAATATGCTGATCACAATTGTTTGGTCTATGCTTACTATCCACATTACCTTGTCCTGTGAATTGTGACATTTACTCAAAACAAGATTTATTATCACCTGTGATGCTGTGTGCCCCCCCCTTTGGTCGCCTGTGATGCTGTGTTCCCCCCTGGTCGCCTGTGATGCTGTGTGCCCCCCCTTGGTCACCTATGATGCTTTGTGCCCCCACCCCCTCCTTGGTCACCAGTATTGCTGTGTGCCCCCACCCCTTGGTTGCCTGTGATGCTGTATGATCCCAGCCCCCCCCCTTGGTCGCCTGTGATGCTGTGTGCCCCCCATTGGTCGCCTGTGATGATGTGTGACCCCCCTTGGTCACCTGTGATGCTGTCCCCCCCCCCCTTGGTTGCCTGTGATGCTGTGGGACCCCCCGCGTTGGTCGCCTGCCTGTGATGCTGTGTGCCCCCCCTTGGTTGCCTGTGATGCTGTTAGCCCCCACCCCCTTGGTCATCTGGATGCTGTGCGCCCCCACCCCCCTTGGTCACCTGTGTTGCTGTGTGCCCCCCGCCTTGGTCGCCTGTCATACTGTGTGCCCCCACACCTACCCCCAGTCACCTGTGAGGCTATGTGCCGCACCCTCTTCCCCCTTTGTTCTTCCCCCTACCCATGTTTTTGCTACCCTAAATGACTCTGCATTGTATGCTACTGCCGTCCTGCAACATGGGGATGGGCAGCATGTTTGTGCCACCCAAAATGACTCTGCATTGTATGTTGCTGCCGCCCTGCAACATGGGTTGGGCAGCATGATTGTGCCACCCTAAATGACTCTGCATTGTATGCTGCTGCCACCCTTCAACATGGGGATGAGCAGCATGTTTGTGCCACCCAAAATGACTCTGCATTGTATGTTGCTGCCGCCCTGCAACATGGGTTGGTCAGCATGTTTGTGCCACCCTAAATTACTCTGCCTTGTATGCTGCTGCCGCTCTGCAACATGGGGTTGAGCAGAATGTTTGTGCCACCTAATTTGACTCTGAATTGTATGCTGCTGCTGCCCTGCAACATAGGGTTGGGCAGAATGTTTGTGCCAACTAATTTGACTCTGCATTGCATGCTGCTGCCGCCCTGCAACATGGGGTTAGACAGCACGTTTCTGCCACCTAATTTGACTCTGCCTTGTATACTGCTGCCTCCCTGCAACATGGGGTTAGGCAATCTGTATGTCTTTGCAAGCACTTATGAAACTAAGTAAACTGCCTTGCAACATGGGGCTGGTCAACATGTATGAATGTATGTTTTTTCAAGCATTTACTAAGTAAGCTTTCTGTAACAGCGCTGCGATGCCTGAGGACTGTTGTGTGCTTAATAAATGCAAATAAATAAAAATAAAGAAAAAACTAATTTGGTCATATACACCATCCACGTTCTTTCCCCAAAAAATGTTCAATGGGCCTCATTACGAGGCTGGAGGTAGCCGTGCCTGTGGTATTTGTTTACCGGTACCATAGTTCCCAGACCGGCAAACTTATAATGAGGCCCAATGAGCCCAACAAACACAGGAGACCATGAACATATAGGAAGCCACCCCCTGTTTCTACCCACAAAGAACACATTTTAATAAGTATGAACTATCCCTACTGGCAAAGATAATTATTTTCTGACTCCCTGAACAATTATTTGATTCTAAGTAGGCAGTAAAATCGTATCAGAGCTCTGCTTGTAACCCTGACCCGGGAATTGAAATGAGAGGGCACATAATACAGCTTTTATTTTTGCCCAACCTTCCTCACGACAGCCTAGACAAAATCCAGCAAGAGCCATACTGAGGTTTCTTCTGGAGCCCTGTAGAGGAAAATTACATATATTTGCCTTTAAGGACAATAGTAGTGAGTTACCATATAATGTGTTATGGTATATGCCCCATGGAACTCAGAAAACCTGGAAAGGTTGCAGATTGTATGAACATAATTTGAGTAATCTGAACATCTGTTGCCCTAATACTATGTATGAATAGTGCCAGCCATTGTCCATACCCATTATCCCCTGCAGGCCAAGTAAATGATATTACAATGCTGCTCTCCGCTTATAAGGCAATGTTATAAATGCTAACATAGGAGAAACTGAGAATGACATTTGCCTACTCAAAATCCTTAGAGGGCAAATTAATATTTGACTTTTATAATGCATTAACCTGCAAGGCGGGCACTAAAAAGGGCTTGTGTGACAGATGTACAAAGAATAAGAAGCATGGGGTGAGGTTACAAATCCAAGTAGCCTGCAGTCAGTATCTGTTATTTGAGCTGACAGTTGGATTACGTAGTCTGGGTGACTCTTTGCTAAAACCCCATAATTAGCAGAAATTCTTGTGCTGAAAGACGTTCACATTACAACAGTAATAAAACGATTGAACGTAGGTACAAGTCTGTTAACTTTTTGCAGAGTCAAGGTTGTCTGGTAACATCTGATTGTGGCCAGGGCGACGTTCAAGTCATGAGGTATATGTGTGACAGAGCCAAGTACAGGAGTCATGTGTACGGAAGGTAAATAATGTGGTTAGTATGTGCATGCATATCTTCTGTTCATGGAGTCACTTCTTCATTGTAGTTTTTGATCTCTTGTGGGTGCATTCTCTTTTTAGGGTGTTTAGGTTTTTAAGGTGAAATTGTTTGACCTCCTTTCTCACTGACCCACATTCTCGGGTCCAACTGGGGCCTTTCCTCTCTTCTATCTCTCTTTATACTTGTGGTGTTCCCCAGGGATCTAACCTCCCTCCCTGGCTCTTCAACCGCTACCTGGCACCTCTTGCCCACCGTACCGCTACTTTCTGCTCCAAGTTTCAATGTAATGCGGATGACACTCACCTCTCTTTCAGGCTCCCCTCAGCCACCTCTCTCTCTTAACAGACTGTCTGGCTGAAATTCAGGAATGGTGTGCCACCAATGATCTCTGCCTTAATGCCAGTAAGACTGAGATCCTCCTCATTGGGACACCCACTCCCTCCTTTCCTCTCTCTCTCTGGCCATCCACTCTTGGTCCTCTTCCTGCTCCTTCCTGTAAGGCTATGAACCTTGGTGTCATCTTCAACTCCACCCTCTCCTTCTCTCCTCACATCTCTGACGTCTCTAAGAAGTCAAACTATCAGCTGCAACTCCTCAGAGGCATTCTTCCTTTTCTCAAATTCCCCAGGAAGCTCACTGTCTCCAGAGCTCTGGTCCTCTCTAGTCTGGACCATTGCATCAACCTCTTTCTAAATCTTCCTGCCTCTACTCTTCGACAGTTACAACTTATCCAGAACAGGACTGCAACACTTGTCCTTGGCCTCAAGCTCAGGGATGGTATCTCTCCAGCTCTGAAATCTCTTCACTGGCTCCCCGTGGCTGCAATGATCAACTTCAAGACCCTGTCCACAAGGCTTTCTGGGGCCCGGGCCAACTCTGCCTCCAACTTTCTCTTCAAAAACATCTTGCTTCTCGAGCTCTCCACTCATCCACCTCCATTTCTCTGAGAGTCAGACGCTTCTCCAAGCAGAGAGTTAGGGGAGATCTATCTCCTCGGCTCAGGGCTTCCTCTGGAACAGCCTTCCTGCCTCTATGAAACTTGAGCAGAACCACCTCCAGTTCCGGAAGCAATTGAAGACCTTCCTTTTCACTTCTGCGTTCTCTCTTCCTCTGCTGATGCACCTGACGGCTCTGTGCTCTGGTCACCTGGTCATGCTCTGAACTCAGGCACAGGCTCCAGCATGTCCAGTTGACCTTGCACTGCCTCTGTGCTCACCAACACTTAAGTGTCTGTATCTTCAACCCTACCGTCCCTTCTCTCTGTGCTTATGAGCCACCTGCTGACTGCACTTGTGAGTTCACTGTACTCCCCCTTCCCATCCCCCCTGGCACTTCCTCCCTTCCCTCACCCCACACTTGCGAGATCTGAATAACACAAGGCCTAGTAATATCGTTATTTTGTCCTCCCTGGTTTCCCCCTCCTTGTCTTGTAGCACCTAGAAACACTTGTGTACAGGCACGTTGTAAATGCCATATCATATTATATCATGTTCAGTAACACTTGTCAAAACTACTAGCTGCAGGGTGAAGTAATTTATCAAATTGGCCCATTTATTATTCATTTATCTCTGTTTCTGATGTAATAAAATACTGATTTAATAAAATACTGATGGGATTCTAGTAGCTTTATAAACCTGCCGTTCGGGCCGTACCTGGTGTTATGGTCCCTCATAGGTCCTTTAACTTGGTCTTCAGGGCCCATAACGCCCTGCACGACCCTCGCAGCAGGTCTATAATGCTATATTATAGGCATTTAGCAGAAGGTTTTTGGGATATTCAAAGTGACCTATTTTGACCGAATGGTATCTCTGGTTGCTGCATGGCTAGAGCCATCACCCTTTCTCATGTGTGGATGGCTTTTGAAAAGGAACTTGATGTGTCAAATAGATTGTAGGGATGGGCTTCTTTTTTACTCTTAGATGGGTTTAATTTTTCTTTGGTATTACTGTCATGGTATTTAATTGATTGTATGCAAAGTAGAAATGTAATATTTGTGAATATTTTAATTGTTATTTTTAAGTGTTTTAGATCATTTTGTAAATTTGTAGTATATTTAATGCTGTCTTTTTTTGAGAATGGTTTTAAAGAACTATATCACAAATAAAATTAAAACAATAAAGTGTAGCATTATTTGCAGAGAATAGGTGGGAACAGTCTGTTTGCGCTGCAAAAATTCTTCTCAGCGTATCGCAGAAGGAAGCTGGGCAAGCGCACACTCACACAGTTTAGAGGGAGCACTGGTCAGCACTTAAACAAAACATGTATCATTGTATTCTCTATCACTTCCATTTCTTGATCTTCATGTTGTCCCTTCCCCTGGACATTACATGTATTCTTATTCTTTTATTACCCAGCATGTCTAAATAACATTCATCAGTTGCCCCAATGTGCTTGGTTTCCAATGTTTGATGTGAGCACTGAATATTTTTTATAGGACATTTTACTGCAAATGTATGCGAGGGACACACCCCACAACCCCCGCCCCCATCCCCTCTACCTTTATTATTACCCTAGCCCACTCCCCACATACATTTGCAGTACAATGTGGTGGAAATAATTCGACAAATTCTCCCTCGATGGAATAACCTGTGTTGGAATCTTCGTAGCCCAACAGATGGCATTACCACCAACACAAATACCTATGCAGCTCGGGCCGTACCATATCTGTATTAGTGCTGCACCTAATCAACCGTAATATGAGTATTTCCTATCTTAATATTTCCTGTAAGCATTGATATATTTTATAATGATATTTTATATATGTATATTATACTCAAAACATAACAAACATGTTATGTTTTGAGTATAATATTTCAAATAGCTGATATTCAGCCCTCAACATTTAGGCTTTCTTGTGAATTATACTTTCTGAATAGGAGCTAATAACATTTGAATTATATTATTTGAAAATAAGTGTTTTCAATTCATGAAAACAAGGTCTTTTTACTGTAGTCAAACATGCATCAATGAATAAACAAGAGTTAATTGTAAATCGCAAAAACCTTCAGGGAATGGCACACGGATATGCTTATGGCAAAAAAACACACACAGAAAGTAGAACGTTTTGAAACCTTCTGCACAAGGGAAACAATTTAACAGAGGTTGCATGACCTGTTGGAACTGGCTCCAAGGACACAGTGACACAGTGTCCCTTGTCCTCACATCTTGCACAACTTCCGGAATGGAAATTCTTAGTAAACTGGTTGAGTTGACAGCAGGTACTGTGACATTGAACACAATGACAATGGCTTGTTGTGGAGAGAACTATAGGCCATTGAACTGTGAGTGTGGAAATTAACAAGAACAGCCAAGAACTTCTATAAGCGTTTTCTATTGCTAAGCAATTCTTTCATGGGCATTGTCCTGCCAAAATAGCATTGTTCCATATTTGAATCTCTTTTAAATAACATCTTATCGTTTAGGAAAATTCCATATCATGAAATCTGGATCTCCTTCTTCATATATATTGGTCGAACATTAGCATGTTTGCCTTATGCTATAAAAACATGAATCAGCTGTTTTAACACAGGAATACAGGACAGTATCAACCACTATTACCAGAAATCATTACAATATTATAAAACAATATTTTTATAAATAAAAAAACACACAGTCAAGACACATTGTGCCCTTCCTTTGTAGTCTTCGTTTTAACTATACACACAGCTAACCACCATTTGCCACGTGACATATTTCGGAGCGGTCAACGAGTGAGGGCACCATTAGGAAGATGAACACATGTTTACACTACACTGTTATCTCATGCAATAAAACAGTAGAAAAACGACATTGTGCCATGCATTTTTAACAAGGATTACAGATAGTTGTGTTGTGTGTATGCCAAATCAGATGAAGGACCACTACATGCTATGCATATACCCAAAAACATACCAAAAACATACCAGAGATCATGAATTCAACTTTGTGTGTGGCATCAGTGGGACAGCTCCTAAAGAAGTTATTTTATTATTCAAGAAGAAAACCTTCCTCTGGAAAATAACAAGCATCTTTGTCGCAGCTATGCCTCTTGGACCGACAATCAAAACATGGAAGAGAGATTGCATTGTGCTCTATTCATATAGATGGTAGTTATTATTCTCTTTTCTACGTTGAAAAAGACAGCCGTCTATTATTTGTAAATTAAAGACATTCAAGAAGGCATTATTTCTAATATGTTTAGAGCACAGCTTGGGAATGATGACGTTGACAAAAAGGTCCCGCTGTCACGCAGTGAATAGATTCCCCCTCCAAAATTTAAACTAAAAATTGTGGGTGCCATGAGATTTGTTTAAAGAATTTAGGAGAACTAGTGGGCCCTTGAGAACCCCTGATTCACCTTGAAACTGGCAGATATATATGCTGTTACCTCTGGTTGAATTCTTATAGATTGCCAGCACTTATCTTTAGACAATTTATGTGCATACATTTGCTAATATTCAATTATTATGTTTCCATACTTCCCATTTTGCCAATAAGGCAATTTGACAAGGCTTACAAGTTTTCCGGTTATTCTTCCACACAATAATTGACTCCTAATATTGTGCAATATGAAAGTAAAAAGGCTACACACCAGAATTAACAGAAGCATTTAGAAGGCACACAGCTTATTCAAGGTAAGTAAATCCTATATTTACTTTTCAGAATGATATGATATGATAAGATAAGGCATTTGTAACGCGCCTATACACAAGTGTTTCAAGGCGCGACGAGGCAGGGAGGGGGAACAAGGGGAAGACAGACAACGATCCTACTAGGCCAGGTGTCATTCAGACCGCGCAAGTGCAGGGGTAGGGGGAAGGGAAAAAGTGCAAGGGGGAGGGGGGGTGCAGTACAAATAAGTAGAATAGAAATAAAATAATAAATAAATAGGGCCAGCTGGTGGCAAGTGCAAGGTAAGTGCAGACAAGTGCTGGGGCAGGGGGGGGCTGTAGGGATACAGAGACAGTCCCGCAGTGCAGGGGTTGCCAGGGAGGCAGTGCAAGTGCAAGTGAAGAGTGACTGGGCCCAGGACCGAGGTCAGTGAGAGTGGCCCAGTTGCAGAATCAGTGCAGTTTTGGTGAAGAATTTAGCAGGGGAGAGGGAGAGAGAAAGCAGAAGTGAAGAGGAAGGTTTTGAGGTGCTTCCGGAACCGGAGATGGTTCTCCTCAAGTTTCAGGGAGGCAGGAAGGCTGTTCCAAGGGGAGGCCCCTGCCGCGGAGAGAGATCTACCCCCAGCTCGTTGCTTCGAGAAGTGGCTGACCCTGAGGGAGTTGGAGACGGATGAGCGTAGGGCTCGGGAAGGAAGATATTTAGGAAGAGAGAGTTGAAGGTATTTAGGCCCCAGGCCCCAGAAGGCCTTGTGGACAATGCAGAGGGTGTTGAACTTAATCCTCGCAGCCACTGGGAGCCAGTGTAGAGATTTCAGTCCTGGAGAGATACGGTCCCTGGGCTTGAGGCCAAGGACAAGTCTCGCAGTTCTGTTCTGGATGAGTTGCAGCCACCCCTCCTCCCTCCTTCTCTGCCTTTCCCCTTAAACTTTTTCCTACCAGATTTACTGAGGAGAGCAGGATAGTCAATAGAGAAGCAGTTAGAGAAGATAGGCGAGATAGAGAGCACCATGGAGTGGGGGGGGGGAGACAGATGATGCGAGAGCCCACAGACAGGAAGGAACGGCAAGACAGGTTACCACATTTCAGAACAACAACAGTATTGTGTTTTAGGAACACAGTGGAGAGGCCACCTAAGTTTGAGAATCCTGCGAGGAGAGAAAAACCCTAGTTACCACAACTGTGGAACACAGTGAGGTGAAGACACTGTGCGAATGCAGTGGCCAGGCGTGGGTGGGGTGGGCAGGAAGAAGGTGGAGAATGCGAAATTTACTTGCGCCTTGCGCCTTGGCAAAATATATCTACGATAAGTGATATATTTTGTAACTATTCACTCTGTTTGTAGTTACCAACTAACTCATTCACAGGTAAGTAAACTTTTCAATGCTTGTATTACTTTTCAAGGCAGACCCCTTAAAGTATCCAGTCCTTCCCAATTATAGTATATGTGTTCTCTCAGAGGCAGAAGCAGAACCCAGTGGTCTCGGAGCCAGCTGTAGGCAGGGTGATAAAGGGCTCAGTTGCAGGAAAGTTTCAGAGTTCCAGAGGAAGACTGTTCAAACAAGTATTTACTTTAGAGTTATTGGAGTGTCCAGGGACTTCAGAGAAAACTCCCATGGAGGATTCCAGCAGGGGTCTGGGTGAACTGGATGAGGGACCTCCCAAACACAGAAAATACCCCAAAACTACACAGGAATCATAAGAGACTTAAGGTAAGTAAATACCCAAGCCAGCAGAGATGAGTTTGCAGCAGGTCAACTTCAGGATCTGCAGCCACAAATCTGGTGGTTGAATTCCTTCATCAAGAAGACAGAACACTGGAAGGTCTTTTGCAACAAGGATCACAGGGAAGGCTCTAGGCAAGGTTTTCCTCACAAATGAATGCGGCTCTGTTGATTTGGCACCTTTTTCTGGAGCATAGAGAAAGTACTCTGATTCCTCCCCAGACTTGGCAGGACAAAGAAGAGGGTCAGAGGTTGCTTTTTCCACCAAAAATCAGTCCTCAATTCACAGTGGTTGCAGTTTCTAGCTGATTTCCGGTTGATGTCTTTCACTTTTGCAAGGACTGTCGATGGAAGAATGCAGCAAATCTCGATGCAGGACCCCTCCCAGGACTGTACTCTGGTCATGTAAGTGATTTTGGACAGTGGTCACCGCAGCACAGTGATGCAAAGGGACTCAAAAGTCGCGGTTGGTCTTTTCCTCCTATCTCGGGTCCCATCTGCTAAGACACTGACATTTCGTAGAAGTCTGTCTCGTAGGGCCAGCTGAGGATCCCCCAAGTTCCAGGTCGGAACTCGGAACGGTGATGCCGGTAGAACAACATCGGAGCTGGTCAGCCACAGGACATTTTTATTAAGTTTATATATATAACCATGTTCAATACACATTAACTACCATAGTAAAGACAACAAGCCTAAAACTAAGTTCATCACATTAGAGTACCCAACACAATCATTAAAGACAGTATTTACATATTTCAGGAAACAATCAAGCATTATAAAATAAATTCCACGGAGGTGTATATCAGAACCTTCCCCAGATCTGCTCAAATAAGTTAATTTTCTTGTCTCTGAAAAGAATAATTTTCTCCACTCTGGCTTTCTAGAACTCCCAGAGGCAGGTGAGTGTGTGCCCTCTACCTCCTCTATTTTGGCCATAATTTTGAAATATTAGTGCTTCTCCAGGCCCACCGTGCCCGCATGTATCCCGAGTGTACTCCCGCTTCCTCCCATATCCAAACCAGCTTCTCCACCCGTGATTGGTTAATCGTGTTCCCAGTTCCTGGTCTTGTGACCATGTTGTTGTTGCCCACTTTCTTTTAGAAATCCCAGAGGCAGGTGAGTGTGTGCCCTTTACCTCCTCCATTTTGCCCATAATTTTGAAAAACTAGTGCTTCTACAGATCCCCAGTCCTGCATGTATCCCGAGTGGCCTCCCGCTTCCTCCCACCTCCCAACCCGCCTACCAGCTGTGATTGGCTAATCGTGTTCCCAGTTCCTGGTCTTGCAAATGTGTCGTTGTTGCCCACTGGCTTTTAGAAATCCCAGAGGCAGATGAGTGTGTGCCCTTTCTAGGCCCCCCGCGCTCGCATGTATCCTGAGTGCCCTCCCGCTTCCTCCTGTCTCCAAAAATGATTGGCTAATCGTGTTCCCAGTTCCTGGTCTTGCAACTGTGTCGTTTTTGCCCAGTGGCTTTTTAGAAATCCCAGAGACAGTTGAGTGTGTGCTCTTTACCTCCTCTATTTTGCGCATCATTTTGAAAAAAATAGTGCTTCTCCAGGCCCCCCTGCACCCGCATGTATCCTGAGTGCCCTCCCGCGTCCTCCCGCTTCCTGCCGCCTCCCAACCAGCCCCCCATCCGTGATTTGCTAATCGTGTTCCCAGTTCCTAGTCTTGCTACCGTGTCGTTGTTCCCCACTGGCTTTTAGAAATCCGCCTGTGATTTGATTGGCTCTCCACCAAAGTCATAAGTGACTTTTCCAGGGCAGCCCTCTGCCCATGCAGCCCCTTCAGCTAAGGGCCCCAAGGCAAAGGGTGGCTCCAACAGAGGCGGCTCCAGAAAGTATCAGCAGTTGTCTGCAACGGAAGCCAGTGAAGCCAGCGACCAGCCGTCAACCAGCAGCAATCAAAAATAAAGTGTGGCATGGGTGGGGAGTAGAGCAGTTACTCTACTCCGTAAAACCCTGCCACACAACATTACCCTACCTCAGAACTGTGAATGTAAGCAATGCCACACCTATTTATGACTGTGAACATTGGCCTGCATCACATCTGGATAAGATTGCGAATGTTAGCAAAGCCACACTTAGTTAGAACTGTGAACATTAGCATGTGCCAGACCCAGACAGAATTATGAATGTTAGCAATGCCGCGCTTAGTTAGAGTTGCGAACATTAGCCTGCATCACATCTAGATAGGATTGTGAATGTTTGCAATGCCACACCTAGTTAGAATTGTGATCATTAGCATGTGCCAGACCCAGACAGGATTGTGAATGTTAGCAATGCCACACTTAATCAAAATTGTGAACATTAGCCTGTGCCAGACCCGATGGAATTTGAATGCTAGCAATTGCCACACTTAGCTAGAATTGTGAACATCAGCCTGCGCCTGATAGGATCTAGATGAGTCATGAATGTTAACAATTGCCACACTTAGTTACATTTTTTCGAATATTAACAACTAGCACAATTAGATAGAACTACAAACATAAGCCTGTGCCGGACCCATATGGAATTGTGAATTTTAGCAAATGCGACACTTAGCTAGAGTTGTGCACATTAGCCTACATCACATCTAAACATGATAGAAAAAATGTTGGCAAGTGCCACACTTAAATAGAAAATCTAATATTATCAGTAATGTCAACCTAGAAATTGCTACTGCTTCATTGGCTCATAATCCCATGCAAACACTCCCATCTCATATCATTATGCTTACTCTCTACTCTGCAACATCACACAATTAGAATGCAGCTAAACCCCTGATCAATTCGGCCTAGCTGTTCACATCCAAACATTACCCCATGAACACCTCATCACTCTAATAAAACGCAGCTATCCCATGACATTCCGGACTAGCTGCTCACATAGGCGTCCTACAGGCCTAATACAGCCAGAACCCAGTCTGGGTGTCCACCGACCAGACTGCACACATTTAACTGATATCTTCTCCACCTAACGCTAGGATGCAGCTACCATCTGGCAAATATATCAGCTACACACATAACTGGTGCACCCACGCACCCTTCAAAAATTTCTCTCTCTGCTGACCTGGGCTGCGGTCACCAAGGGAGTTCTACCTACTCGCACTTTGAGATCATACCAATGATATATATATTCAGTGAAAAAAACTTTGTTAAAGGGACGTTATGGTTAAGTTGCGCTACTAAAAACCTATGAAATTCAGTGAAAAAAACTTTGTTAAAGGTACGTTATGGTTAAGTTGCGCTACAAAAAACCTATGAAATTCAGTGAAAAAACTTTGTTAAAGGGACGTTATGGTTCCAAGTAAAACCGGAAAACCCTTGAAATTCGCCAGTTATGGTAAGCTAAGCAACCATAACTCGCGCCACCACCGTGCTCTGCTAAGACTAACACCCAGGACATCAAAGATGACATCACAAATGTCATTGATGACATCACATGTCTGGTTCCGCCTTTTTTCCTTTACTGACATATCTAGGCCACATGGTTTTCTTTAGTAACAGTCAGGAATTAAAAGTGGAAATGGTAGTATATTTGTAGACTTATCCTTCAAATATGTTCTTACAATAATTCCCTTAGGATCCAGTCATATCATATGAAACATATACAGAGGGGAAGACACAAGCTGGAAAGACAGCAATCCCTTCTGAAGTGGGACAAAAGGCTCCCACCGATCCCCTCTCAACCCTGGCCTAGAGGATCACGGCCCAGACACCCGCCACGAGAGGAGTTTGCCCATCTCCCAGACGACCAAATACCTTGGTACAAGAACATACGGATGTGCCCACTCGCGTACCCACCCGCCTGCCCACCAGCCTGCCCTGCACATGCCGACACCTGCGGCATGGATGGACTCGACTAAACCATCCAGCACCAAATCAACACATCGTTAGAGATGCCATGACGACCTAGCCAACGGTCAGCACACTCGTGCAAACATACACACCGGAAACTCCCACACCAATCCACACGAAGAACATACTCAGTGCTATGACGTAGGCGACGGACACACCCACGGACGTGCATCTTTATTATTTTCCACATAGGCTTTTCAAAATGCAGAAACGCAAGACGCATAATGAACTCATCTAAAAAGGCTTGCTCACGCTTCTTCTAAAACCATGTACCATAATGAGAAATATATCGAAGACACGATACTGGGGATAGAGCAATATGATACCATAACCTAAAGCGCTCTGTACTGTAAGAGGATTCAATTCAACACTACAGCTAAGCCAACGCCTAGTCTATAATACTGAATGAAAACCCTTATTGATATAACTTTATGTCCAGTTCATGCGTTCTGGATGACTACCCCTATATAACACCCCTCTCTTGGAATCCTCCTGACCCCACTGAGCCAAGAAGTAGTTCTGTTTTGCAAGTTTAAAGGTTTATTTGATAACTTAAACAATATATATTATATCACGCTTTATAATAAATTAATAATTGAATATCACACTTAATCTGAGATGATAAAGATTAACAACAGAGAATCTGGCACTAGCACACTTCTTTATAATCAATGATGAGTGGTTATAGGATGGATCAGATAGCAACAATACTTTATGGTTTCAAATGGATGCAAGGTGGAATGAAATGCAGTACAGAAAATAAATTGATAGAATTTCAGCAAAGACAAGGTAATCACTTTCTTGTACAATTCACCCCCCCCCCTTTTATGCAATGCAAGGAAATGGAAGGACGGCACACAGTTCTCAGAAATGCAATCAAATGTGATTCAGTTCACCCCAGCAACTTAGACTACAGAAGTTGAAAACACAGGCCCAAATGCTTTTATATGTGCTGGCAATGGAGTGAAAAATATGCTAAAATGCTTTTAATTCCCTGTAGAGGTTCAGGGTGAGTGGTATCTAGTTAATATTAGTCCAGGCTCACACTAGCAATGATTCAGGGATGATTAGCAGGTTAAACGAATTTCTTTCAGAGGAAAGCAAAAGCAGCTATCTTTTTGCAAGTGGAGAAATTTGCAAATCGCGGTAAAATTCGCGAATGCGTCTGGTGCGATTACAGAGGAACTACAAGGGCTAGCCATATCGTTTTGGGGTCCTAGGCAAGACTAGGCTCTCAGCTTCCAGATGAAAGTTACTGCAAGTCTCTAGCACAAACGGTCGCGGAGATATGAGCGATTGAATAAAGGTCGTTTTTCAGATTGAAATTTTAAAGTTCAAAAGACAAGTGCAGCTTGCAACTAGAAAATGACAAGTGACAGCTTTACAAATGACAGGTGACAGTTAGGAGACAGTTCTACTTAGATTAAAATAGGATTGAATTATATTATTTTAACTAAGAGATTGGTTCTGCGCAGTTTTGCTAGGTACTCACACTATATTTAGAAATATGCCTTGCCACGGATCTGGTCAGGTTTTGGACTCGCCTCTGGTCTCTGCACTTCACAGTGATCTGGGTCAGCTCTCTCTGGTTCTGCTAACAGGTCAGCTCTACTCTGCTGGTCTGGTCTGGGTCTCTGGTTCTGGATAGATTGAAGTCTCTAGTTTGGCTCTCTGGAGGTTTGATGGAGGCAAAGTATGGATTTTCCCGGCAGAGCTTCCAGCTGCAAATGGATTTGAAGGTCCCTATCTGTCCTGTCTCTCTGCTTTTATGTGTTTTGAAATGGGTGTGTGTGAGCATCACTAGACCCTACCCCTCTCCTCTTGCCATTGGTCAAATTTCCATTTCTCACTTGATTGGGGAAAGAACTGCGAGTCAGAGCGATGTCATTTTATGGCTTGCAGAGAGGACACTCCCCTGTCAAATTGCACACAATCTATATTTGATATAAAAAGACATATTTGCACAGGTAAACATTTGCTTAAAATTACATGCACCCCTCACATATCACAGGATGTATCTCCTGTTCAAACTCTGCTCTTCCTGGGAGCTTGCATTCAGAAATGGCAATATTTTGCACTTTTTAACTGGTTTGCAATTCCGGACATTACCCCAAATTTACACACATGTGCGCAAGGAGTATGGACATTATTTGATGAAGTGTCAGATTTTTCACATGCACACATTTTGAGTAATATCCTCTTTTCCGCTAAAACCCCCCTGAACATGCCACCGGTTCTAAAAACCTCTTAAAATGTGGGCAGAAAAATCACAAGAATTATGGTATCATTTAAATAATTTTCACAAGTCCGTACTATGAGTTATTCATCTTTTTCTAAAACCATATTCTGGCTATAGAGGTGTGTCTTTTCAGGTCACATGGTACAGAAACCAGTCTTTCCAGTTTCTGCCAAGCTCAGAGACCCTGCCACTCCCAGCTTCTGCCAAGAGGAAGCTGTTTTACGACATCTGCAATAAAACATTTGCCTGAGTCAGGAGAGGGCTTTGTTCAGAGCTCCTGTATTCTGTGGGGGCTTCTCTTAATTCAATTATCAGAGAGATGGCATATCCTTAGTGTGGCCAGCAAAAGGCAGATAGGCCTGGGAACACAGCTGTGACTCAAGTTTCACTCCTGATGGGGGTAGTTGCCAGGCAGAATTCAGTTCCTTAAGCCAGGTTTCAGATAAAATGTCACTTTTTGTTCCCCAGTTTAAGTCAAGACATTTTTTACATATGCAGCTAGGATGCTGATTCTAAGTTTAAAACTATGACATTTAAACAATTGCAACCTATGTGACACTCAAAGTAGGTCACTCAGTCAATTTAAACACTTATATTTTTAATGTCTTTCAGTCCAAATTTACTTAAATTGCTGAAATCCACAGCTCAGCCAGTCTTGTTATAAACCTTCAAGTCACTTCAGAATATAACCTTACATTGGATCCACCTCTTAAAATGTCTTTCTTTGGCATGTTTTGGGTTCATTTATTCAGTTTTCTACAAAATCTGGTGGCTTTAAAACGCCGGCTTTTGGATAGTGGTGAGTACTGGTACTGCACCCATTTTTGGGATTTAAGAAAATGAATTCCCAACAGTTATGGGTTTGCTTTTGGCAATCAGCATTGCCATTCCCAATGGTTTCAGACTACTGTATGGGTAGTCCAATGGTGGTTTTAGGCAGTGTCCTTCTGTGCCCATAACATCGGCAAAAATGAGTGGCAGCCTATTCTTTATGCATTTCCCTGTGCATTTTCTGCGAAGCTCTGGCCATCATGATGTTTTCATGTCAGTACTGCACAGTTTTGAGGTAGGGCTCGGATGCATGGGTAAATACATCCCACAGTACCAAACGGTTCCACCTATGCACCAGGCCCAAGTAGGCCGCAAGCAAAAGCTTCCATGAACATTGAATGAGCAAGAGTACAGTTGCTGACCCTGCAGAATGAGCCCAGCGAAAGCAGACAGTCAAGGGCACAACGTTGCAAACTCTCATTCCGCAAGCCGACGCCAAGGTCGCACCTGCAAGATAAGCCAGGCACACAGTGAGAAATGCAATATTAATTGTGCAGAATTCTGCCTCATCCACGGTCCCACCTCACGTGACCAAGCCGAACTTGATAGGGTGCCAAGCCCAGGAGGAAGAAGGCACCTGGATCCCCCCGTCTCAAGACACAGGCAGATACAATTAAGCGACTCAATGGACATCTGCGGCGGTGGGAGTAGTCGGCCTTCCTGCTTATGAATAAATCCTCACATTGTCTGCACATACCCATAGTGAAACATTGTTGCAAGTGACAGGTGCACCGTGAGCTGGGAACAGCGATGGTCCCAGACTGGGGGGCTCGCGGGTGAACCAATCAGAACATGGGGCCCTTATCACTGACGCCATTAACATTGACCAATCCTCAGGGGTCTTCATGTTACAATTTTTATGTATCAAACTGAAGGGATAACCCAAGTATACCACCTGACGAACCCTTAACCAATAACAACGTTCTCTATACGTATGCTATACTAACCCTACCACTCGGGGAACCAATCCAGAGTGGCGATAGGTTTTTTGCTAATTTTTCTCAGGTGACGCAAGTAGCGCGTCATACTAAGGTAAAAAGGGCCTGCGAGCCCCACGATGGAGAGAGTGTCAGGACGGACGCGTACGATCCTTGACCCATCCCTGCCGTTTTGTTTAATAAACAGCAGAATCACCTTGCTTCTTGCGTGTGTCTCATACTCTATCTCTTTGGGATATATGGGAGGAGTTGGGGCCTCCCTGCCCGGAGGTCCGCGGATGGCCCAGCCGACCCAGGGAGATTTTCCCCCCGACAAGTTGGAGGCACTGCTGAGATCTGTTTAAGGTCGCTTTTATTTTTATTTTTCCAAGTACTCCCGTTGCGAGGAGGCCCGGCGGCACGGCCCACTCTGCCGCTGCCCCCTTTTGAGGACTACAGGACCATCGCGGAACTGCGAGAAGACCGGACAGCGCAATCCGGATATTGGCCCTCGGGAGCCGGTTGAGAAGGATATCGCCTGCGGTTGGCGAGTGTCCAGACGTAGTCCAGACGAGGGGAGGTGGCAAGCCGCTCGGAGGGGTGCACGCAGTCGAGCGGCCCCGCATCAAGAGAACTTGGTGAGTATGCCACACACAACAAGCAATGTGAAATTGTGAGGGAGGGGGGAGGAATTGAATACGGGAGGTATTGCACAGGTGCGCGGCGAAGGTTTGATAATTTAGTGTTGGCAATGAAATGAATGGTAGCCGGACGAGTGGGAGAGCAGTCCGCTACGTTACGGAAGAGAAGGGGGCGGAGCACGAAAACATCACGTGCGGCCGCTCATAGACACTGATTGGCCTAGGTCGCGACCATGTGTAAGGGTGTGTGTGTGTGCATGGTTTCCTACGATTTGGCAATTATTGATCAATGAGTAGATGAGGATCCCTATTGTTCGAGCAGGAAACTCGATAGATAGATGACATTTCCCTGTAGGCGGTAGCTAGTTAGTTGCCCAATATGGAAGATAATTGGCTGGTTAAGCCCTCCTGTCGAGGGGCGTATCACACGCGAGGCGACGCAGCGTGCGCAGTCCGATTATATTATTGATGACCTTGTTCCAGGAGTGACAGGAAGACAGCTGTGGGGTTAACAGGGGTAGATTGCAAGTGTATTTTGGACTTAAAGAATATATGAAGAACTTACCAGTAGTTCGAAGATATCGGTGACGTCACCAGCAGGGCTTACATAGGACATCTCGAGAACCAGGCATCTTTTATTTTTGAGTGGCGGGGAGGAGAGCTTTGTTAAGGGCGTGGAAACGGAGGTACATGGTAATGAGTTGATCGGGGAAGGCGAAAAGGGGGACGTGGCTGCGCACGGAGAACGCCGGCCACGGCAAGTGTAGAAGAGGGAGGAGGAGCAAGTGAAAGTGGGACGGCAGTATAAGATCGTCACAAGGGGCACGCAGCCGCAGGGGGCTACGTGCGCCTCGGCCGCAGGGGGCCGTAAGGGTGTTGTATAAAGGAAGAAACGAAAGAAAAGAATATACAAATGTAAATACTATATTTTACTAATTTTTCCTTAGCGGACTATCGCAAGTCCCCAAAATTACGGGGCCAGGTAAAGATATAAGGCTGTATATTGTAAACTGCTAGTGAGGTAACCGCTACCAAATAGGGGAAGGGTAACAAGTGGAGCGCTACTATGTCATACGGGACAGGATCGGGGGGGTGGGGGAACACCCTCACTACCCCGCTGCAACACATATGTAAAACACTATCACCCCATAGGGAGAAATTGATCAAGTACAGCATAGAATGGACACAAGGGACGGACAACAAAATGACGACACCATGGCCGCCTAATGGTAGCTTAGATCCATATACCCAACACTCACTATTGAACCATCTGCACAATACATACAAGGGGAAGAAGTTGACGCACCACGTGGAGGCGTTCAATTTATGGAGGATGTTCCAAGGGTCCCGACCAGGACCAAACAGAATGTTCATTGTAAAAAAACGGGAGATAAGGAGATTAAGGAGGAGGGAGAGAATGGGCAAAAGGAGAGTGAAGGTACAAAGAACACGGGGAAAGGACAAGAGGGAGGAGAAAAGAGTGACAACTCAACCGAAAATGAAATAAAAAAGGAACAGAGCGACGATACACCTCTAGCGAAGGTAGTGAAAACAGAGGGAGAGGGGTTGTACCCTTTAAGAGAACTAGGAGAAATAGCAAGAGAACAATTTAGGGCGGCTGAGGGGTACTCGAACCCGGCATAAAGCCCGCCTCCATATACAGCTACAGGTGGCCACACGGGAGGGGAGCGGACTAGTACAACGGGATCAGCCCATAGGAAGATGCTAGCAGGGGAGGGGAGGACTGAAGAAGAGCAGACTACGGACGTAGGAAATGATGAGTGGGTAGCTGCACAGATACTATTAAAATTACGAGGTTCATTAACAGGAGAAGAGAAGGAGGTGGTAAGGAAAATGGACGAGGATAATGCCAGGGAGAGTGAAATGGAAGGGGAAGAGGGGAAAGGAAAGGGGGAAGAGCTGTTAAGACAAAAGGAAGAGACTTTGGAGGAACGATTAGCAGAATTGAGGGATGAGCAGAATGCACTGATCAAGCAGCTCGAGAGGGGGGAAAGAGAGAGAGCACGGGAAAGGAAAGAAGGTAAGAATGAGTTGGGAAAAATGAGAGAACGAACTGAGGAGCAAAGGAGAGAAGCCGAAAGGTTAAAGGCAGCAGCAGAAAGGGTATCAAGAGCAGCACTGCGCAACAGGAAAAAAGAGGAAGAGGAGAAAGAAAAAGAAATGGCAATATGGAAGAAGAGATTACTGTCAGAAACGACAAGGAAATACGAAGAAGGGAGGATGATAGAGAGTATATTAGAAAGGGAGAGGGAGAGATGGGAAAGGAAGAAAGAAGATGAAAAGATATTGGAAAAAATGAGTTGTGAAGTAATGGAAGAATTAAAAAAGAAAAGAGAGGAAATTGGTAGAGAAATAGCGGAGAGAAACGAAGGGGAAAGAGAAGATAGGAGGGGGGAGAGTGAAGTAAGGAAGCATGTATATAGAGGCACAGAAGTAGCAACAACATCGGCACAAAGGGGAGCGATTAGTAAAGAAGAAAAGGGAGGAACGGACCTAATAGACTTAAGAACAGTAACGATTGGGGGGAAAAAGACAGTTTGGGGGTTGCCATTTATGAATGACTTTTGTAGTGAGGAAGAAGAAGGAATGGAGAAGGAAGGAAGAAATAGTGAAAGGGAAAGCCTAGATAAACTATACACCACCCGGACAAATAAAGATTCACCATGGATCTGCAGGAGAAAGGAAGAATTGCAGAGAAGTGGGGAGGAGGAGCATGGAATGGCGGAAAGGCAGACACGTGAAGCCACGCCGTCACCGTCCCGTCATACATGCTCCACCACCTCACGCTCATTACGTGCAACATGCCCATCTAAACTAGCGCCCTTCACAAGCGAACTGACACCCTATGAAGGAAGGCTTAGAGACCTCCCTGGACGCAGGCAGGGAGAACGAATACACACGCCCACTATAAATAAAGGAAATGATGAAAGAAGGGGAAGTGGTGGCGGAGAAAGAGTAAAGACCAGAAGAAATATGGACGAAACTGACGATGTAGAAGAGACAGAAGAAGAGGAGGGGTGTGAGGACTCGATTTTGTGGAACCCAGGGGGTAAAACGGGACATAACTTAATGCCTCTTCTAGAGAGGGGAGGGGTTAGACCACAATACGTCCCTTGGAAGCATGCAGACAAGGAAAATATAAATTGCAGACTCCCATCATTAAGTGGAGGTGCGGGTAAATGAATATATGAAATGGAAAAACACACCGCAGGACAGAAATTGGCAGTGGGAGATGTAAAGGGCCTTCTCATATCAATATTAGGGGATGCTGCGGATGACATCTGGAAGAGAGCGGGCTTCCCCGGGGTAACAATAACAAACACATCTCACGATGGGGCACCATTCGCAAACTGCAGACATGCATTATGCCAGGCACTGAGGGTACAGTATCCAGACACATCAGACATAGGAGCAATTACCTCGCACAAGATGCGTGAGAACGAAGATCCTGTTGATTATTTCCAGGAAATTCAAGAGAAGGGGCGTATGGAAACTAGAGAACAATGGGACAAAACACCAGCAATATTCTATCATATACTAGTACAGGGGCTCCCAGAAGCAGTCCAGAAACAACTGAAGAAAGTAGTGGGGATGGAAGCAAAAGCATGGCCAGAAATACAACTGACTATAGTACATCATTGCAGGACATGGCAAGAAAAAATGAAGAAAAAGGAAGAGGATAGGAAAACGGAAGAGGCTAAACTAGTACAGAAGAAACTCACTAAATACACGATGGAAGGCGCACTAATAACTACACCTGCCACAATAACTCAAAGCCCCACACAAGTAGTGGCTGCACAAGACCCCTCCCAAATACAATCATCGCAGACTGTAACACAACAGATGCCGCCACTACAACCATACACGACTAACATGGGAGGAGGATACTCAACGCCAGGAGCTGGGTATTATAATTACAACCGGGGAAGGGGAGGAATAATGAGAGGGAGAGGATACAGATTTAACATACAACAACAGGGGGGGACTTAGAAATTCCTACTCACCGGGCACCCAGTATACCAGGACAACACAGGAAGCTTTCCATGGCAGAACAGGGAACCACTGGTGTGCTGGATTTGTGGATTGGTAGGCCACATGTCACGTACGTGTAGAGTGAGACCAGGCACACCATTGTGGAGTGAACAGGGACAACAAGAGCTCACACAGGAACAGCAGGGCATCCAGCAACAGCAGACATTGCAACAGGGAAATGGACAGCAACAACTAGTAACACAACAACAGCCACGGACATATCCACCGCCCCAACAACAGGTAGCGATTACACAACAACCCCAAGCACAGCAAGTACAGCCACCTGCACAAGTCCAAGACCATAACATAACCTCAACCAATACCCAACTACAGCAAACACAACTGGGTAGGGTGACAGTCCTGGGACACAACCCTTACACGGGAAGTGGTCAATCATTATACCCCCAATAGGACAGCCCACAGACGACCTTGGTGTGTCCCATCCTGTCGGTAACACCTAATAGTGCAGAGGAACCATGCATAGAGGTAACAATAGGTGACAAAAAATTATCATTCCTTGTTGACACCGGGGCGACTCGGTCTTGCATAAGGGAAGGTACATTTAAGATGTCAGGTGAAGCCATGAACACCCAAGGATTCTCTGGGGCTAGGGGGTTGGTTCCCTTTACTGATAACATACCCTTATCAATAGGGGATTATGACATGTCAGTCCCACTTTTATATTCTAGGGCCTCACCAGTAAATATAATGGGGAGAGACATAATGAGCAGGTTGAATATGACGATCTCCTTTACGGAGGACGGCATAATTTGCTCCACTCCAGGAATTAACATGCTCACTGCACGACAGATTATGCAGGCATACTGTGGACAGACAGTGATTAGGGCTGAGCCAGTAGATGGTGAACTGTTCCAGTACGGGACGGACATGGCGTTTGCATGGATGCCAGCGATAGAGGGAAAGATCTGGAGGAGGCCAGCAGCCTACTTGTTTAGACCAGAAACACCAGCCAGCGAACAAGAAGGAAAGGTGATTTCAGTGGACATAGAGAGCATTATAGCAACCGCTGATTACATTGC
This sequence comes from Ambystoma mexicanum, assembly GCF_040938575.1. NCBI lineage: Eukaryota > Metazoa > Chordata > Amphibia > Caudata > Ambystomatidae > Ambystoma > Ambystoma mexicanum. The sequence goes on from NC_090932.1 coordinate 140,919,751, forward strand.
AGTGCATGCCCAAGACAGAGAAGGAAGAGCATGGAGGGCAGTGATACCACCAGCAGAGGGATGTAGACTCACCCAGGTGTCAGATGAGGAGCTCTTCTCAGGAGAAAAGGAAGAAGGTGAAATGGTATTTATGATGAGTGTGGAAATATGGCTAAGGGTGACGTACAAACAAGTGGCACAGAAAATCGCAATGGCACTTGAGGCACCCACGTCCACCCCAGTTCCCTTTTTTGAGGAGGATATGGCAAAAGTACCCACATCATTATGGACTACTAGCCCCTATGACGTGGGGTGCATAAAAAGTATAGGGGGGGTAAGAATAAAATTGAAAAAGGGTGCAATACTCCCCAGAGTGAAACAGTACCCACTATCAAAAGAGGCAGATGAGGGCATATGTGAAACAATAACGGCCCTTATAAATAATGGCATATTGGTCCCATCAGAATCTCCATGCAACACAGCTGTATACCCAGTGCGCAAGGCTAAAGGTGGATCTTGGCGCTTCATACAGGACCTCAGGCCTTTGAACAACATAGTGGAAGCAGAATACCCCATAGCAGCAAACCCGGCCACAATATTGTGCGGCATTCCAGCAGAGGCATCACGGTTTACAGTGATCGACCTTAAAAATGCTTTTTTCTCAATACCACTGCACCCAGACTCACAAGATCTGACTAGCTTCACTTACAGAAACACAAAGTGGAAACACACCAGACTGCCACAAGGGTACTGCGAGTCACCCTCAATATTTAACAGAGTAATACAGATGGATTTGGGTAACATTGAAGTAGAAAGCACAGTGTTACAGTATGTTGATGACATAATCATTTGCAGCACAAACGAAAAAAGATGCAGAGAGGACTCATTAAAGATGTTGACAATATTGGCTGAAAAAGGTTACAAGGTAGACAAGGAAAAGTTACAATACTGTACTTTACATTGCACAGCTCATATCCCAATATGGAAGACAGATTGCACCACAAAGAGCACAGGCAATTTTAAAAACGCCATTGCCACAAACAGTGAGAGAATTACAGCAGTTCCTTGGCCTGTGCAACTACTGCAGAGCATGGGTATTTGATTACAGCTCATACATAGGACCCCTACTTGAGGGGTTAAAAGAAGCTAACAAAGGGGAGAAAAAGTTGGGGTGGACAATGGAAATGAAAGAGGCTTTTGATGAACTGAAAGATGCAATATCAACCGCTCCGGTACTGGCCACCCCAGATTATGAACGACAATTTTTTATATTTTCACATTGCGACTCAACAGTAATGATAGCAGTGTTGGCTCAAAAAACAAGCATGGGCTACAAACCAGTAGCGTTTTACAGCAGCCACTTGGATCCTGTGATGCTAGGTCATTTCCCTTGCGAACAAGGTCTCGCCGCAGCTGCCTTTGCGGTAGAGAAAGCATCAGCAATCACCATGGGGTGCCCAACAACACTATTTGTGCAACATGCACTATTTGCAATTTTGAACAAGCCTAAGTCCACACTAACAACGCAGAGGGCGTCAGGTTATGAGATAATATTATCTAGAGCTGAAATATCAATTGTTAGATGCAGCACGGTCAACCCTGCAAGGTTTATAGCAGAAGCAATTGAGGAAGGAGACTATGCACACGATTGTACAAAGACTACTGATATATATTCAAGCACTAGAAGGGTTGAAGAGAATGCACTAGACAGAGGTGATCTCTTGTTTATTGATGGGTCATCCACAATTGACCAAAGTGACGGGATTAGGAGAACTGGGGCAGCAGTGGTAAAAATGACAGAGGTACCGGTGTGTGTGGCGATGAAATGCGTACAATTACCACAGCATTACTCTGCCCAAGCAGCGGAAATGGTCGCACTGATCTTGGCGTTGAAGGAAAGCTTTGACAAGCGAGTGACCATATATTCCGACAGTGCATATGTCACATCTACTGTCCACTCAGGGTTGTCCAAGTGGAGGAGAAGAGGGTTTAGGAGAGCTGATGGCACCCCAGTGCAACATGCCCTCTTATTGGCTGAACTAATTGAAGGAATAAATGACCCCCAAGAATTAGCCTTGGTCAAATGCACCGCACACACTAATGGAGAAGACCATATTTCAAAAGGGAATGCAGCAGCAGACGCACACACAAAGTATGCTGCATATTTTGCCGAGATATGGAACCCCCCAGATTCAGAGAGAGGGAGAGGGAGGGGAATAGCTAAGGAGATGTTAATAAGAGGAGGGTACACCCATCTCCCAGCCACACAGATAATGGAACTACAAGCGGCTGCACCAATGGCAGAAAAAGAAATATGGGTAAAAAGAGGATGTACAATGTCTCCAACTGACGCACTATGGCGCCAGGGTAGCACTGGAAAGATGGTAATGCCACTGGCACTATTGAACATCGCCCTGAGCCAACTACACCACCCAGCCCACACAGGCAAGGAAGTAATCGCAGCACGAATTAGGGAAGATTGGTTCTGCCCCGAGTTAAATTCCCATGTGTCAAACTTTGTCAGCAATTGTCTCACATGTCAGCAGTTCACGGCCGGTCACACGCTGAAGGTGATAAAAGGTACTATACCCCGGCCAGAGGGACCCTTCCGACACATCCATATTGACTATGTTGATATGATCAACGTATGTCAAGGAAATAGGTATATGATTGTAGTTGTGTGCCCATTCTCGAGGTGGATTGAGGCAGGGCCCTGCTCACACCCAGATACATTCCGAGCAGCTAAAATCCTAGTGAGGGAGGTCTTCCCCAGGTGGGGAGTGTGCGAAATACTGCGGTCAGACAATGGGCCGCATTTCGCCAATTAAATGTTCCAGCATATCACGTCCTTACTGAACATCAAGCATAAATTTGCATGTGCATATCACCCGCAGGCCAATGGTATATGCGAACGCCTGAATGGCCTATTAAAAGAGGCAATTGCAAAAATACAGCAAACAACAAAGAAGAGTTGGCTGTATTGCCTTCCGCTAGCCCTATTTGAGCTAAGGAATAGACCAGGCTCCGACCACCACCTCACCCCTCACGAGGTGGTGACCGGACGCCAAATGCGCCTTCCTCTGACGCCAAAATCAAGAGCATTCACCGACCATGAGAGTACTGCAAATGTCCTTGGTGATGAAATGTACCAATATGTGTTTTCTTTGATTACTAGTGTAGTGTTTGTGTCTCAACAGCTCGAGCGCACGCGGGGCGGGTCTAAGAGTGATCAACAAGAAGACGCGGATGAAGAATTGGAAAAGGGAAAACTGTGCAAAATTGCCAAAGGTGACCACGTACTACTCCGCAATTTCAACAGAAAGTGGAATAGCCCACGCTTCACTGGCCCCCACCTGGTAGAGGAAGTATCAACGAGGGCAGTAAAGCTACAGGACAAACGTGCCTGGGATCACCTACACGACGGAAATATCTGCAAACTCCAGACCCGCCATAGCGTCACCAACAGGGCAATTGGAAGAGCAGCAACAACGTCGCCAATGGAGGAAGGGATTTCTACCGCAACTAACGGCCAAAGTGTCCCCATACCCTGCCACCCCCCTGATTCCCCAAAGACAACTACTGAAACAGAGAGGGGTAATCGCCATAACGCCCACCCCATGGTCACACGATCAAAGAGTAAAGAAACCTCTACCAGTTGAGCCCCAAACCATCTGCCCATTGACCCCCTACCCACTGCAATAATAACCCAACTGAAGGACATTGTTTTACACATACACATGTAGACATTTGAATGTTCTCTTTTTTTTTCTCTCGCACATGCAGGTACGGTGTATTATTGTACTGCTAAGAAAACAGATAACTAACAAAGTTCACTGCCCAGGAGTAGATGATACCCTCAGACAATAACTACCCTGAAGAATTATCGCACCAATTTGTCTATTACATAAAAAGGCCAAAGCTCCTGAAAAGGAGGAGGGTACGTGTCTACTACACAGCACTTCTGTTGGCCATAGAACAATCAATGCCCCACCTCCAACCATACTTGCCTGTCCTAAGAGATAGATCGCTTAGATTGGCGTGGGAACAGCTCTTCGCCTGGGCACTGAACGACTACTTGATAGGGAGAGCTTGAAAACAACAACTAACACTAATAACAAGCATATTGAGAATTTTCAGGCGGGCAACTTTAACGTCACAAGAATTAGCTGCCGGACTGCAGCAAGGTAAGAGCAAAATGCCGGTGAGACTAGCCTCTGTAATAAAGATGATAGGGATTTTGATGATCACCGGGTTTGTGGCTGCCTCTGTATGGCGGAACAGTTATGCTATCAATATTTTTGCTGTACCCAAACCTAATATACCCCCACCCCCAGCTGCAATAGGTGTTACGTCAGGTGGTACTAGCAAAATTCCACACAAGGGAAATAGAGTTAAACGCAGCACATAGTCAGACAATAAAGATATTGACAACTACATACAAAATTCAGCACACGTCTCAAACAACATGTGGTACCAACACATGACCCAAATAGGTAAACAAACAACAGAAGACAGCTGCTACGTCTGCTCATTGATCCCATACGCCATGAGTGCTTCCAGAACTTTCGTTGCCACGGAAATAGATGAAAAAACAGCACAGTGTATAATATACCTGGCACTGTTCCAAACGAAAGGGAGATTTCAAGGGAACACGGTGCACCTGGTATGGAAATCACGAGACACATACCCGTACGAAAATAACTTCCTTAAGAGTTATTTGAGTTACCACAAGGCCAGTTTCCATGCTGAAGCATTCAGATACATAACAAGTGGCCCTGAAAAAGGAGAAACAAAGAAGGTTACACTACAGTACCTACCATGTGATTGGTACGCCACTGAAGTTCCTCGTAAACAAGGATGCTGGGAAAGACCACTGATAATAATAACAAGGAAGGTGTACCTGGGTGACAAATGGCACGCAGGAGTGGTTGGCAGCAACATGGTAATGAGAGAAGATACTACAACTATTGCTGAACACAACAACAGATGTTGGATGACCTGGGTCAAGTACGTACCCATGCTAACGTGGATAGAGAAGGATGAAGACCCAATAACAATACTGCCGATGACCGCACCTAAGGTATGCTACCAACACAAAGGAGAGGTGGACGTAGGATACAACACCAACTGTGCAAGCGTGACAGAGCTACCTGAGGGGGGAGCAGGAACAGCAGTAGTAATGGACCATTACTGGGCCTGTGGAGACAAGGCATACCACACACTGCCCCCTCTGTGGAACGGTGTATGCACAATAGTACACGTTAATGTACCATCACTAGTGGTGCCCCAGAAACATGTGAATGTGGCGAACTTCCCCAAAATGGATGAAGGAAACAAGAGGAAGAAGAGTTCTGCACAGCTTCAGAAGGGGCCAGAGCACCGAAACAACGGCAACAGCACTGTCCTGAATAGAAAGAAAAGACAAGGAGAACCTCGGAAACAGCACTCACTTCAATTCCGCCAGAACACAGAGTATTCAGCAGAGCAGCAATGTTCTTCTCGTCAATAATACATCCGGGACTACAGGCTTACGCAAACGCAAAATGGCTCCAGATAACTAGATGGGAACTAATGATGACAATTAACTCTACAGTAAATGGATTCAACACAGTAAAAGAGGAACTGCGAGCAGTGAGGATGGTAGCACTACAGAACAGATATGTACTGGACCTCCTCACAGCAATGGAAGGAGGAGTTTGTGCAAAGATAGGACAATCATGCTGCACATTCATTCCTGCTAAAGATGCTGACAATGGTACACTGACAGAAGCAGTATCAAAATTGGCCCAGATGCACTCCAAAATGATGGATGAAAGTAAAGGTGTGAAAAAGGATGAGAGCTGGTTTTCGGCGCTATGGTCCTGGATGCCATCTTGGCTGTCAGATGGGCTGAAGATTATAGTTGGATGCATTATTTTGGCTGGAGCTGCACTTATCATAATAAGATTTTGGAAGGCCCGGAATGCACGCACCACAGACGAGATGATCGAAATGGTTGGTATGCACCCCTTGATGCCAGCAGATGACGGCCAACACACAGGCACAATAATAAAAGAGAGAGAGAGGTTGCGCAACCAGATCATCACCAACCACCTGGACCCACCATCTGTGAAGCTCGAAAACCCAAGAAACCCAAGGAGATACATAGGGAAATGGGTATACTGCACACCTGGAGGAACCTGTGTATATATGTACTGGTCATTTGAAGACCATGTCAACCACTATGGACATTTGGGCGGAGTAACTAAAATATGGAGAGTAAGAGGAGATAAGGAAAAGGATATGTTTGTGGTCGACAAGTCGACCAGAGGGGGGACTGAAGTGGGAAAAGTGAACAAAAGGCTCCCACCGATCCCCTCTCAACCCTGGCCTAGAGGATCACGGCCCAGACACCCGAGACGCGAGGAGTTTGCCCATCTCCCAGACGACCAAATACCCTGGTACAAGAACATACGGATGTGCCCACTCGTGTGCCCACCCGCCTGCCCACCAGCCTGCCCTGCACATGCCGACACCTGCGGCATGGATGGACTCGACTAAACCATCCAGCACCAAATCAACACATCGTTAGAGATGCCATGACGACCTAGCCAACGGTCAGCACACTCGTGCAAACATACACACCGGACACTCCCACACCAATCCACACGAAGAACATACTCAGTGCTATGACGTAGGCGACGGACACACCCACGGACGTGCATCTTTGTTATTTTCCACATAGGCTTTTCAAAATGCAGAAACGCAAGACGCATAATGAACTCATCTAAAAAGGCTTGCTCACGCTTCTTCTAAAACCATGTACCATAATGAGAAAAATAACGAAGACACGATACTGGGGATAGAGCAATATGATACCATAACCTAAAGCGCTCTGTACCAAACGGTTCCACCTGTGCACCAGGCCCAAGTAGGCCGCAAGCAAAAGCTTCCATGAACATTGAATGAGCAAGAGTACAATTGCTGACCCTGCAGAATGAGCCCAGCGAAAGCAGACAGTCAAGGGCACAATGTTGCAAACTCTCATTCCGCAAGCCGACGCCAAGGTCGCACCTGCAAGATAAGCCAGGCACACAGTGAGAAATGCAATATTAATTGTGCAGAATTCTGCCTCAACTACGGTCCCACCTCACGTGACCAAGCCGAATTTGATAGGGTGCCAAGCCCAGGAGGAAGAAGGCGCCTGGATCCCCCCGTCTCAAGACACAGGCATATACAATTAAGCGACTCAATGGACATCTGCGGCGGTGGGAGTAGTCGGCCTTCCTGCTTATGAATAAATCCTCACATTGTCTGCACATACCCATAGTGAAACATTGTTGCAAGTGACAGGTGCACCGTGAGCTGGGAACAGCGATGGTCCCAGACTGGGGGGCTCACGGGTGAACCAATCAGAACATGGGGCCCTTATCACTGACCAATTAACATTGACCAATCCTCAGGAGTCTTCATGTAACAATTTTTATGTATCAAATTGAAGGAACAACCCAAGTATACCACCTGACGAACCCTTAACCAATAACAACGTTCTCTATACGTATGCTATACTAACCCTACCACTCGGGGAACCAATCCAGAGTGGCGATAGGTTTTTTGCTAATTTTTCTCAGGTGACGCAAGTAGCGCGTCATACTAAGGTAAAAAGGGCCTGCGAGCCCCACGATGGAGAGAGTGTCAGGACGGACGCGTACGATCCTTGACCCATCCCTGCCGTTTTGTTTAATAAACAGCAGAATCACCTTGCTTCTTGCATGTGTCTCATACTCTATCTCTTTGGGATATACGGGAGGAGTTGGGGCCTCCCTGCCCAGAGGTCCGCGGACGGCCCAGCGGACCCCGGGAGAATTTCCCCCCGACATTTCTGTGCATTAAAATAATCAGTAGAGTTGTCAGCACTTTCTGATAGTTCTGTTGTTTTTTTATTACTGTACTTTCCCTGTATATGCTCATACTTTTATATCTTGTATTCACACTACTTTCCTTAGAGACCAGGCACATCATGATATATATATATATATATATATATATATATATATATATATATATATGGTAAGTAGCAGCTTTGAAACAGAGCAATCATTTCTCTGCATAAAGGTAATCAGTTAGGTTATGAACACTTTTTGCTACTACTTCAATTTCCTTGTATATACTCATATTTGTATGTGGTGTTGTCTCTTTGTGTTTTATTATCTACTTATCACATGTTTCACAGTATACAAAAGTCTAATAAGAAAACAGTTATCGTTTCTCTATTCAACATGGCAAGCTTATGAATATTGCACCTCCATCATGTATGCTGCACACAATGCCTATGTTTCTACATGAGCACCTTAGTATACTGGATGGACTAAATAGCCCTTGATATTTATTCCAATGATCATTGACACTTTTTTTAAAATTAACATTACAATAAGAAACCCTTGTACAGACATTTCATGAAAGGTAAATGCACATGTGATGTCATCAGTGATGTAATCAATGACATTTGTGATGTCATCTTTGATGTCCTGGGTGTTAGTCTTAGCAGAGCACGGTGGTGGCGTGAGTTATGGTTGCTTAGCTTACCATAACTGGCGAATTTCAAGGGTTTTTCGGTTTTACTTGGAACCATAACGTCCCTTTAACAAAGTTTTTTCACTGAATTTCATAGGTTTTTAGTAGCGCAACTTAACCATAACGTCCCTTTAACAAAGTTTTTTTCACTGAATATATATATATATATATATATGAAGGTACGTGAACAAGCTGCGAGTAGGCGGCGAAACGCGTTGTACCGTGCACTTTTTAATCTGGCAGATGCCTAATAAAACTGGATAATGAACTTAACCCTACACTGCATTGGTTTTTGATTTGAGGAAGCAACTGACACCAGCGGTTTGTGTATTGCACGAGTGCCATCCCTCCCTGGGAGAACTGGAAATTCTTTTTCCCGGCTTTTGCAAATATATATATATATATATATGTATAAAAAACACAAGGGGGGCCAACAGACAGACAATATCCAAATGAGCACATATGAGACCCTTTCTGCTTATGCCTTTGGAGGGCTGGCCACCCACATACTGGTGGTTCGGGGAGACCTGAACTCCAGCTGAATTTATTATATGAGAACTGAGAAAGGTGCCTTTATATTGGACATGCACGCCATAAGCTTAAACAGACTGCAGTCAAATGGGTTGAGTTTCACAGTGATATGCAGGGCTCCATTATGAATGGATTGATAGCCGGTGATGTACCCCCAGCTCTAACATGAGGATGAACAATAAAACCGCCATGATAGACTGCCTTTATGATAGTAAGATAATTAAGGAGTTGGTTAAATGTTTGACATGCACTTTCTTAAATTATAGTGATCATGCTCTGCTATCTATCATCATGGAGGTAAACAACACAGGGAGTAATGAGATTGATGGGCTGGGTGAGATCACTGTGAATAGAGGCTTGAATTGTGTGAGCTGGTCGGATCGTGAACATCTCGGCTATTACTAAACATATGCTCACCTTTTGGGGAGAAAACCACCAAGACAAACGGATGGAGGAGTTGTTGATCATGGAAGTGTTTTCTGCATAGGCTGAAAAAGCATCTATAGACCGTTGTAAACCAATCGGTGTGCGGTCAAATAAAATGTTGTTGTCGGCATATGCAAGCCAAGAAATTCCCATCTGTTAATTTTAGGTGGAAAATGATGCGCTGCATTGATGGTGTCTGCCATGTCTGCAGCATATAAGTTATGTAACATAGGTGCCAATTTGCAGCCTTGCGTAAGGCCCCGATTGGTCTTGCAATAGCGGGATAACTCACAGTATTGACTAAGTCGTACAGTGATTAATGTGTATAATAGTTTCATAAAGAGTAGTAATTGTGACTCTATCCCTCAGGACTCCAATTTACACAATAATGGGCATGATACCAAGTCGAAGGATTTGCTATATAATCGACGTAGCGACAAAACAGATTGTTATTAGTAACAGTTGTCACATCTGCCATCAATAATTGAATAACAGAGATGTTGTTAATCGTACTAAATGATTTTCTAAAGCCAGTTTGAAATGGCTTCAGTAAGACCTTATCTTTAGCCCAGATCATTACATTTTTCAAAAGGATAGTGGAAAATACTTTTTGGCTAGATTCTTCCATTGCTAGTAGCAGATAATTTGGAGAATCACGTTGATCCCCTTTTTTAAAAACAGGAATAAATCTAGATTTCAACCAACTGTTTGGAATAATTCCGGTAGATTACATTACTTTAAAAATATTGAATAGAACACAAGCCCGGTACTGGGCATTAGCTTTAAAGAAAACAAGTTTAACAAAACACTGAATAAAATTCAAAACCATGTGTGAATTCCTGAGATACAAATTGGGTATACATCAACCAACAAGATTGCTCATATCAAGCAACAACATCTGCCTGGAACCAAAACCCTGCAACAAAAGAAACCTCAGAGGATCCTCTTTCTCTCACCAGGTGCCAGAAACCAGGAATGACCTTCCTCAGAATATACGGAACACCAGAACCCACCTACTATTCAGAAAACTGTTCAAATCCTGGCTCATCACTAACTAGCTAGGAGACCGTCCACAGGGCCATGCGCATAACGAAAACAACGATGAATGAAGACACAGATCCAAATCCCCACTAATCAATCGACTGGAAAGAATCTAAGGAAGACACCACACGACATACCAAATGACTGAGCAATACATTGCCATGATAGGACAAAAAAGATTGCACATATAACCAGACCAAGATGGAAGTACCAGGATGACCCCTTCAATAGCAGCCTGGCCCGAAACCGCAACCTAGCTCCAACAGAACCATGACATGATAAGATAGGAAGGGAATAGCGACCCCTAACCTCTGCCCGAACACCAGAAGATGAGAAACAGACACACCAAACCACACTAGACAAAGCTTATCAAGACACAGCGGGGAGCGGACCCTACCACCTTACAAAAGCAACCAACTAAACCATAGAAATTAAGGAAGACACTCCACGACATACCGAATGACCAACTGAGAGAGACCCAAGATAGGAGCACCACATAAAAAACACAGGCAGACATAAACACAAGTTCTAGGACATTCCATCAATAGCGTCCTGACCCTGAACCACTCACAAGCTCCAACAGACCCATGTCATGACAGATAGCTAGGAAACAGGGAGAGACACAGAAACACCCTATCACATCATATAATGCTCATTAGGATACAACTGGGAGGGTGCCAGGCCATCATACACCAAAGTCAGATGGCCTTTAAAGGGAATCAGCAAAAATTCCACCCACAACAATACAACTCGAATGGAAGAAGATGTACTTGAACCAGGATACTGACCCCACTAGCCCAATCTCTCGCCCGGCAAACCACACACACTTACCACACTGCATCAACAACACACACACAGCACACATGGTATCTCCCTGTTCGCTACTCATACCAAAAGCTCAGCGCACGGTGTATACCGAACTGAAGCCACCAACAGCACACCACTTCTCTCACTCTCCTAGACGCCTCATCCACACTAACCGTACCTGCCCTCCTTCTTGTTTACAGATCCAACAGAGCGCCTGGGGACCAACTCCGTTAATGATGGTGCACTATATAAATACCTTCAACATTTAACATTTAACATACCAGCTGACTGTGATGCTCTTGAAGGCTTTCAGCCTCATCATGAGTTGGGCCTTAGTGCTTAAATGCGGCGGTAATGCTATTAACGTTGTATTCAAGAGTTGGCCCAATAATGAGTCGGGCGGTAAGTGGGAGTTTTACCTCCAACATTTTGCTGGAGATAAAAATGTCCCCCCGTACTGCCTGTTTTTGCCCGTTTTCAGTGCTATTACAAAGGGTGCAATTACCGTCAGCGGTAATAGCGCCCTCCAACGCCATTGGGCCCAATGGACCCAATGGGGAATGGGAACTTACCACTGTAATGCTACTCGTGATCTGGGGCTAATACCGCCGGTCGTGGTCAAAGAGGGTAAGGTGATGTCTCTCGAAAAGAGTGATCATCACGTGCTTGTCACTCTGAGGATCGTTATGTATAATTCAGCGACATAAATTGAAGCAGAAATTGGATTTTATTCCATAATGGTACACCCTGTTTTGACATCATCAAAGCTGCCCAGAATTTAAGCTTATCATTAGTTTTTAATAAACCAAATAGTAATAACTAATTCACATTTCTCAGAGAATGTTTATGTGAGTGTGAGTGCAACCAGTTCTTATACTGAGTTGTCAAATTAATGACATGTGATTCTTTCTCTTGATTATTCATGGTGGGGCTACGTCTAATCTTAGCCCTGGCTTTACGATAATCCAATTTCCGTTGGTGAATCAGAAAATCAAAAGGGGAAGAGCATGAGCTATTGGAATTACCCAATGGGAATTACCCAATGGCATAGTTTTATCAAGCTTATTGCAGTGAGTTTGTGTACCCTGCTGCAGGCTTCAGTGTAGGGTACAGTCCATAAGTAGAGGGAGAGGGGGCGGCATGCAGATCCGATAATGGGCCACATTGTGTTAATGAAGTGTTTGAACAGATAGGATTAGTGTTAAATATTAAGCACAAGTTTTCATCTGCGAACGGGATATGTGAGAGACTCAATGGCCTCCTTGAAGTAAGGATTGCCAAGCTTAAGATGATTCTAAAAAGGGGATGGCTGTATTGCCTGCCCTTAGCTTTATATGCCCTAAGGAATCAACCTGGTTTGGACCATCACCTCACACCCTACGAACTAGTGACAGGAAGATGCACGAGAATGTATTTGACTACTCCATCGAAGAGTAGTAGTGATGCCCAAACTACAGCAAAGATTTTAGGAAATGAATTACATGATTATTTTACATGTATGACCGCTAGTATCTCTCTCATCTCAGATCAACTCAAGCGCCAGGGGGGCGGTCTGAGAACACAGATGAAAACCATTCAGCAACCGGATCTTCAGAACTTTTATCAGCACAGAGAATTTTTGCTGGTGATACCGTGTTGATAAAAAATGTCACAAGGAAGTGACACAAGCCAAGGTTTAATGAGCCGTATGTTGTAGAGAACATTACTCCCTCAGCAGTGAAAGTTCAAGGTAGATGAGCTTGGATCCACCTGAATGACGTCAAACTCTACACTGGTGAGGCCGCAGCACCCCCAACCTTTGATCCAGAAGCAAGACAAGCATAGAGCTGCTTTAGAGTTGTATCCAAGGGCTGAAAACATTTTGTTAAAAAGACACAGGAGAAATGCAGAGGACGACAATAATGGGATAAACACATATCTATATAATACAGCACACTTGGGTAATAACATGTGGTATTAGCACATAAAAAGGTAGGAGAGTAAACGTCTAAGGAGAGTTGCTATGTTTGTGCACTCATACCTCATGCCATGGGAACCTCTAAGATATTCATAGCTACCGATGTACCAGTGCAAAGAGCTCATTGCCTGACGCATCTCGCACTCTGCCAGACAAGAGAACAGTTCCATTGCAGGACAGCATCCCTGATATGAGTAACTGGAAAGACATCTCAAAGAAAAGATAACTATGTACAAGATTTAAAGACAAGAGGGAAGCTTGAAACGAAGAATCTAGTGATCAGATAGCAACAGCCTGGCATGAGTGGAGCAGGAATTTGAGTGGAAGAAAACAAGATGCTAGATTGTCAAAGCAAGAATAAAGAAGAAATACAGAGATGCTGAGCATAGGTCGGTTGAAAATCAAAGGAACAGTGCTGACTCCAGGCGGATGGGCTGATGGACTGATTGTGTGTAATGCAGCAGCGTTAACTGGGTATTATGATCCAGTTATAGATACTGCAGAGAACGAATGTAAGAATCATTGGCCAAAAATTGTGAAGTTGCTGACATGGGTCGACGATAAAGGATGACCATTGCAGAGAATACCTCTACCAAGTGCGTCCTTGTGTTTCAGAAATAATGGCATGAGGAAAGTTGTAGAGAATCACCAGTGTGGTCAAATTTTTGATGTACCAGGCATGAAGGATGGAACAGTAGTTCTGATGGACCACTATTGGGCTTGTGGGTCCAGAGCCTACTTGAAGCTGCCCAAAGACAGGGAGGGATGTGTTCTTTAATGCTTATTCATGTTCCAGCATTAGTGATTCCTCAAAAAAAACTGAATAGTGGAGTGTTTCCAAAAGCAGATGCCCATTTGAACAGGAGAAGAGCACTTTAATTCCTCAATCGAACAAGAAGGGAGAATTATTTCTCTGCTAAATCAATAGTAGCCTTTGATGCTATTCCTTATGAGCATAGGCTATTCAGTAAGACTGCTTTGATCTTCACGACTATCTTTATGCCAGGAATCCAGACAATGGCGAATGCAAAGTGGTTACAGATCACTCGCTCAGATCTCCTGCAGATGATCAACACCACTATAAATGGATTCAATGCCATCAGGGAAGAACTAAGGGCCATAAGATTGATGACCCTCCAGAACAGTTTTGTTCCTTATATGATCACAGCAAAGGATGGAGGAGTTTGCACCAAAATCAGAGAAGCATGTTGCACGTTCATTCCTTCTCATGATGACGAGAATGGGACCTTGACAGAGGCCATAACGTTGCTGACGAATCTACACAACAAGATGGAAGATGAGACAAAAGATATTTCAGATGACAGTTGGTTTGCGTCTATCTTCGCATGGGTTCCATAATGGATGGCGAATAACTTCAAACTCCTGGGAGCAGTATTGATGCTAATAATGTTTGGATTCTGAGTGATCAGGATAATTATCACACAGTGCAAGAAGGTCACAAAGAAAGCAGTAGGATTGAAGATCATGATCGATGTCGACTCAGGATTTGGACCCAAGTAATTGACAGATCAAGAGATCAGAACATGTATAGCGGCCAGCGTCTTAGCACCTGAGGGAATGAAGTTCCTGCATCCAAATAATCAAAAAAGTATGTGGGACGATGGATCTACTGTAGTCTGAATGGACAGTTCAGCTATATGACCTGGAGTGTTGATGAACATGTAAAGCCAGCAGCATCCCAGAAGGGACTAGTGAAGATCTGGACTCCAAAGAAGCACTTCTTCAAGAGAGGATACCAAGATGTGAAGACTGATGACGGAGTCGTTGATGAATCAAACAGAGGGGGGAGTGTAGAGGAGCAGCTGAATGCCTCTGCAGGAAGTCCCGCCCTTATCCTTCCTATATGCTGGAAGCCAGAAGTCACGACATGCACGGCACAAGTGATTGTGCCTAGTCTAATGAGAGACTTAGAGAAAACTTATCCTTTAAGAATACCCTATATGATGTACCCTCGCAGAGATGACAATCTCTTGGAGGAGATCCCCGAATAAATATGACAATGAGAGAAAAAGATGCTGGTGACGTCACGAGAAATGAGCGTGACGCACTGAGAAGAATGTTCAAAGAAGAAGATGCATACGACATTATAGAATCTGATTACGAAGTAAAGAATTGAGCAAACTTTCATATGCAGAATGAAGATTGCATATGTGAAGAGCACTGCAGAAAATGGAAGCCATTTTACAACTGTACAGATGCAGTAACACAAGTAGTCAAAGTGATCATAAAGGCTAGCTATATGTACTGAACAGACTGCAGGCGGTGCCATCAATGTATAGAATTCTGGACATCGGTGTGACATAAGCTCAGACCCGTCAAGAAAGAAATATCGGAGGGGTGTGACGCAGCAAGAAAACCGCTGAAGATTGAGGAAAGGCCAGGAATAGCTGTCTGGCCTGGTGTCAAAGGATGTAGTGGCCAAGAACTAGTTATCGATCCTTGAAGAACAGTGAACGTGAGAAGCTGAATCAGCCCTTGTTAAGGTGCAAGAAAGAACAGCATGAGTGCCAAGTTTATAAATTCAAGACAATAAAATGCTGCAAAACAGGCCGAAATATGGTATCATGTCAAGTGAGTCCAGGATGGAAGTTGGGGTTGGGCGTACAAACCTGAACTGCGGTAAGAGTGTGCCTATACTCACTTTTATTCTCAAGAGGAGTGATACTTTGCAAGGACACGTTCAAAGGCAATCTGAATGGCAGAAGCCATGAGTGATGAGAGATGTTGGGCTATTTGGGTGGGGAGACACGGCCAAGTCTGCCCACTGGCACCTGGGCTACCATCTTACGTGCTGCTAGTGAGTTCAATGTTCCAGAAGGGTACAAGCATGCCAACCAATACTAGATGGCCATATAATGAAGGGCCTTATAGTTTGATAGCCTATGGTGTATTCTGTATCTATTAACAAATGATGATGACTTGCACTAGGGGTGGGCATAAGTTGTCCACCTGACTGTAGGGAACCAATTACAACCTGATTCCTTAAAGAAAGTATATGTAAATGTTACCCTTAAGCCAATCACAACTGCACATAGGTTTTTCTTATTTTGCCATGTATTATGACGTCACGTGTGACAAACGTTTGCTATATAAATGTGTTTTTTATGCAAAATGATTGAGAGCATGATCGAACGTCCCTTGATGTCTGTTGTAACTCCCTGTTTTAGACAATTGAAAAAAAACAGTCAGAGGAGACCTTTTATCAACTTCCTGAATCGGTCTTATTATTTGGTGTAAGAGTTATTCTGCATCCCCATCCTTGTATGACTTGTTACTGATTAAAAGGCCCACTGGTGGGTTCAATGTGCTGTGTGCTAGATTGTTAAAGGATAATGAGTAAGAATAGGTGTAGGATCTGGGCAAAGGCACAGTTTGAGTTTCAAAGTTAGATGAGCTGAAAAATGCTGTTCTGAACTGTCCACAAAGCCCTGACCCGTTTGTGAAGTACAGATGCGATCACGGACACATCTTCATGACGCGCGCATGTGGTCATGTGACAATGTCCGTAAAGTCTGCGATGACGTCAGTGGAAAAAGTTGCAAAAAGTGTATAGAAGTGTTAAAATGGATGCTCGCACTTGGGGAATGGTGGAGTTTTAAAATGAAACTTAAATTGGACAATAACGCCGCTGTGTTGTGGGTAAGTATGATATTAGGATG
Organism: Ambystoma mexicanum; assembly: GCF_040938575.1. Taxonomy (NCBI): domain Eukaryota; kingdom Metazoa; phylum Chordata; class Amphibia; order Caudata; family Ambystomatidae; genus Ambystoma; species Ambystoma mexicanum. The sequence goes on from NC_090932.1 coordinate 140,936,725, forward strand.
TTATAGCAAATTAGGGTGCACTTTATTAAAGGGATGTTATGATTAAGTTGTACTAATAAAAAACTATGAAATTCAATGAAAACATTTTATTAAAGGAACGTTATGATTACAAGTAAAGCCGAAAATCCCCAGAAATGTGCCAGTTATGGTAACTGCTCAACCATGACCCCAGCCCAACCACCCCTATTATTCACTGCACCTACCCCGCATCCTAGCTCAGTGTCCACTATACCCTAATAATGTAATCAATGGCCAGTGTTCAGCCATGGCCACTCTACAAATCCATGGGGCATGGGCTTTGTCCATGCCGCATTCCCCAATAAGCAAATCAGAGTACACATTTGCGTTTGCTGAGCGCCATGCCCACTACGCAGACACCAAATATATATCACTAGTTTTTCTATTTACATTCTTACACTTTGGAAAAGTAAAATAGAAGACATATTTCCCAAAACATGCTTTTAGGTCCTTGCTAATGCTCGTTGTGCAAGTTTGTTGTAATCTAGTCCACCACTTAAGGCTGTAACCGTAAGCAGAATATTGTTTCCCATTCAAACCTATCACTTCGGCATGCCACTTCCCCAATAAGGAACTTAAAGTACACATTTCTCCTTGCAGACAGCCAGGCCCATTGCCCAAGCACCAATGTTATATCACTGTGTTGTCTACTAACATGTTCTCACTTTCAAAAATATAAAACACAGGACATATTTACAAAACCATGCTTTGAAGTTCCTGCTGACTCTCCTCGTGCATATTTGCTGCATTCCCATTCAGCACTTTAACCTGTACTCATGAGAAGATATGTTTTTCTCCATTTAAACCTATCCCAATTTCGAAAACCTTCACCACATAGACAGTCCCTGGTGGCCATGCCCACTTTAATCCCATTGCTGGTTCCTCATGCTATTGGCCAGTAGCCAGATTTACCCAGACAATCTGCCCACTGCCCATGGCTACAGGCTATATCTCAGTCAGCAAAGGTATATCACTATTATTTGTACCTACATTATGACACTTTTCAAAATATAAAACAGGGACACATTTGCAAAACCATGCTGTCGGGTCCTTGCCAATGCTCCTTGCACAAGTTTCATGCAAATCCGCCCAGGTTTTATTTTTTGAAAAGTGTCAAAATATGTGTACATAAAATAGTCATGTAACATTGCCACCACTTGACAAGATTCATTCAGTCTTTGCACAAACATTGAAGGTTGGGTCCATAATCTTTCTGAAAACATTTGTCCACATTCGACAAACAGCACCATATTTATAAGCCTTTAAAATATAGTCTAATTTTGCCTCCTCTTGACAAAATCCCAGCAAACTTTTCAAAAACCTTCATTTCTAGGTCTAAAATTATTTTGCAAACATTTGTGCAGATTCGTCATATGGCACCACATTTGGAAGCCTTTTAGGTATTCTGGGACCCCCCCTTCTAATTGTGTTCCCTCCTGAGTCAGGTCTACAATGAAATTCCAAAATTACATGCAGTTTCATTGAGAGGCGCCAAAGTTATAAGCAATCCCACATCTGCTTTTCACCAACCCTGTAATGCAGAAATAGGCATAGATGCTCAGATGTTCGCGAACATCACATGACTGCCCCAGACATGCAGACTGTTTGCGGATGTCGAAGTTGAGAAAACAACTGTTTTTGTTGGCTTGTTAAGGCCATATTCCATCCCATCCTCATCACCCCTCAAATCCCCAGAGATTGTTTAATTAGTTTGATGAGTGCAATGTTGTGTTTTTAATATGTCATCACAGCGGTGTTTGCAGATAACGGCTGCAGTCCGCACATCCAACATGGCAGGCGTTTCCAAAAATGGATGTACCACAATCTTTTCACCATCCAATCAGCGGGCGTGTCCGATGTCCATGGACATCATGCCGGCCTCTGGGCTAATCGGAGGCACTTCCATGGACCAAACATGAAATTGAGCCCAGGGACCGAACCCGACATCACACATTTTTTGTACCTACTTTTGGACTGTTTCAAAAAATACTACTGGACAGATTTACACCAAGTTCACAAAAGCACGCTTTTGAGAACAAGACGCTGCTTCTGCTGCACATTTTTTGAAAATCCATTGAGAGGTTTGGGCTGTAGACGTCAGCAAATTATTTTTCTGATTGCATCTACGGGAAAAATCACATATTTTGGGTCCCCCTATAACTTTGCCTCCCCTGCAGGAAACTTCACCAGGCTTTGCAGAATCAGTCAGATGGGGCCATATAATTGTTCAGGAATGTTGTGTGAGGATTTGTCCAGGGAGGGCGAAGTGATGAAGTTATAAAGTGCTCTTCCTATGAGTTTGGCAACTTAATCATAACTACACGCCCGCTACCACAGGCCGTGTAATATATATAGTAATGTATATTACACAGCCATGGGAGTGGCTGTGTAGTTATGGTTAAATTGCTAATCCCAAAGGAAGAGCACTTTTTGGGCATCTTGTAACTTCGCTCTCCCTGGACGAATCCTCAACAAAATTTGCAAAAAAAATATATGTCCCACTCTGAATTTATTGGCAAAGATTGGAGAGGTTTGGTTCAGGGGGGGCAACGTTATAGGGGGATCCCAAAATGTCTTTTTTTCCCATAGACTGAATGGGAAAAAACTTTGCTCATGCCTACAGCCCAAACCGCTGAACAGATTTTCACCAAATTGCAGCAGAAGCGGCTGCTTGGCTCTGGAAATGTTTTTTTGTAAATTTGGTGAAAATCCATCCAGAATTTTTTTTAGAAAAAAGACCAAAAATTAGGTCAGAAAAAATTAGTGATATCTATGTCCACTGCGCGGACACACTTCCCTGTTCACTCCGCAGACAGGAACCCAATTGGCTAATCGGCTTGAGTCATGTCCGCGGACATGCAACGTGTTCGCTGATTGGCTGGAATGATGCGTGAGCTGCGTCGTATTGTTTTGAGGCGCCCGCCATCTTGGATCCACGGACAGCGCGGCGGTGAACAGGGAAGAAATACAACTTTGGCAAGTGTGTTGGTGTGTAAGAGTGCTTGGGGAGGGTGGGGGAGTAAGAGATGGGTCAAATGCTGTATTTGTTTAGGTGGCAGGCACCCCTGATGTGTCCGTCATGTCTACGGTCACCACGGCTGTCCACGGACATTAAAAATGCAATGCAGTAGCCCATATAGCCAGTTAAAATGATTGATTCTATGGGTGTGATCTATCGGTGTGAATGCTGCGGTGGTTGTGGCCAGGGCCTAGAGTCTTGGGTGCATGGCCTACGGCGGCAGCATATCACACCCATAGATCACACCCATAGAATCGAAAATCTATCAAATATTTGCAAATCTACAGTTTGTGTACTGTTTGATTTGTATAGTTTGTATGTGAAGTTTTGGCTACGTCATGTCATTAAGATTGTACAGTTTGGTAACAATCACTGCAGTACAACATATCCATGGAAGTAAACATTTTGTATTGTGGTGTATGGTTAGATGTTTGCTTCAATGGTTGTGTTATGGAGCAGTATTTATGAGATGTATTTATTATTATATACTTACTGTTTGATTTTTTGTGATTGGATATATATTTTCATGACGTGGGTAACTGGAGCAGATACATTCTTTTTCATTTTCTGTGACAAAAGAAAAGATCATGTTAGTGTAGGTAGTTTATAAAGACTTATTACATTTAATAATAGACATTTCTGCTTTATTTCAACTCTCATATTTAGTAGTTTACAAACCAGTGTACTGTGCAATTTGCTCAGTTTCTGTGTTTGTTGCCTAAATCATTGGGCCTGTGGGAAAAAAATCCATGTTGGATTAAAAAAAAAAAACTTTGTTTGTTATGGTACAGTACATTTCTTTCTTTGTTTTCAGTGTTTACTTGTTGTTTCTGGCTAATGTTGTCTTGTTGCAGATTGTTAGATACCTGTTGTCGAATTCTAACTGGTTATAGTTTTTTATTTATATTCTCAAGTTGCTAATCTATCTGATGGGTTTTTGCAGATTCTTGGGGCAGTTAGATACATTCTAGCGTATTCTAACTGTTTATTTCTTTTTATAATTTAGTGGTATTGATTTTTCTGTTTGGTTGTTGCAGAAGTTTGGGGCAGTTAGAAACCTGTTGGCATATTGTAGCTGTTTATAGTTTTCTAATAGACGTTTTACTAATGTTTATGCATAGATTAGTTATTGGTGGTATTGATTTATTTGTTTGGTTGTTGCAAAATGTTGGGCTAGTTAGATACCTGTTGGCATATTCTAATGGTTTATTTCTTCTTATAATTTAGTGGTATTCATTTATCTGTTTGGTTGTTGCAGAATCTTGGGGCATTTAGATACCTGTTGGCGTATTCTAACTGTTCATAGTTTTCTAATTGAAGTTTTATTAATGTTTATGCACAGATTAGTTATTACATTTTGGTTTTAAAAATATTAAATAAGCGTTTATAGGATTTGCTGGTAATCTTTGTTTTAGAGTAATGGTAATATCATTACATTCAAACCATCCACAATTCTTTTTATATATGCAGTGTATTGACCTGCACTGGTTGTGGCTCCTGCATGGTAGATTATACCTATTGTTGTGAGGTTTTCGTACCAAGTGATACGTGACAGTGTGTGAATGCAGTCAGCTTGCAGTTGTTTTTGGTACCATCTGCATTGTAACGTAAAAGCATTAGTATTACGTATTTACTATGTGTTTGTATTTGTAAGGTGGAACGATTATCTGAATTGCAGGTAGTACATAATCTGCCATGGTTTGCATTTTGTATAAATTGCTGAAATGGAACAGATTCACAGTTATGGATACATACACAAAACGTTCATTAGGGATTTGTTCCTGTACCATATTGTTGCACCGAGTGCATGTATGTTTCCACATGTATGAAATCTGGAAGATTTAATTTATAGGTATTTTTGTTTTCCAGTACTTGTAGTAAGTACATTCAAAATTCTTGTGGATCTTCTTGTGAGTTTATCATGAATTTCACCATTCCAGCACAGTAGTCCAATTCTTTTATTATTCCATGAACACTATGGCCCTCATTACAACTCAGGCGGTAGGGGGTTTACAACGCCGTAAACAGCGCCGACACTTACCGCCTGAGTACGAGGTCCCTTAGCGCCATGGGGGATTTAACACCTGTTTTTAGCAGGTGTTAAAATCCATGGCGCTAAGGGACCATGGAGTTAATTACGCCACCGTAATTTACGGTGGCGTAATTAACGCCTTCCCCACTCCCATTATGCCCTATGGGGCAAAAATGGGAATGGGGAAGGGTAAATGGGGATTGGGGACTTACCGCCCCGCCAAGGTCGGAATGGGGCGGTAAGTCCGCCAACCACCATGGCGTAAACATAGTTTACGCCATGGTGGTAAAGTCACGGCCCAGGCGGTAACTTACCGCCTGGGTCGTAATGAGGCCCTATATGTGTTATCAGGATTGTGGCTTGCATTTCTATGTAGGACTAACATTTGCAAACACAATTGGTCTGTATTGTGTGAGTAAACGTTGTCAACAATTGGTGGCAATTGAAATAGAATATTTATCGCTACATTTGCATAGCAATTGACACCAGTTATATTTGTAAATTTGAATGGACAAGATAGTTCTGTGTCCAAGTCATTTCTTCGGAGTGTGTGTTGCTTCTTTGAAGAAGTATCTGAGTTACTATGGTGTTTTCTACTTCTGTCATAGCTAATTCTGCCTCATTTGGTAATAGTGGCTGTCCCAGTGGTTATTGGCTTCCTGTTACAGACGGTTGACTACTGTCGGGAGTGTTCCTAACTAGTTGGGCTTGGAGTTCTTCTTCATGTTGCTGTTCATTGTGCAACATTGTTTTGTACTGTATAAAGTTTATATCGGTTATAGTGCTTTCAATTGCTTTGAAAGTGTCTTCATAGGAGTAATAGATATCAAGTATCTCTTTTTCTTTTCTCCATGGTTTAAAAAGTTGTAGCAGGGACATGTAATATAGTTCTTTATGTTGAGGAGTTCTTAATAACAATTTGATATGATTATTTAAGCTTTGTTTGGTAAGTTTCACTAAGCTGCCTTCACAATGTGTCACTCTGTATCTACCTTTACTTTCTTTTAGTTTTATATAATTTTTATATGTGAATTTTTGGGATATGTGGTATAGACACATGGTTTCCAAAGTGGTATTCCTGTTTGGGTAATATGTGCCTAGTAAATTGTTTTTCAAAATGTCTTGGCTGTTGGGAGCATTTTTAACTATTGTTTCTATGTTGTCGAATGATTTGAGAACTCTTTTTCTAGATTTAGCAGGACCAAGACTTAGCCATACTATATTTTCAGATTTTCCATACAAAGCAGTACCGGTTAAACGATTTGCAGCTTTATAGCAGCCACATTCTCTATGAGAGAGCATTTTTATGCCTAAGCTGTACAATTTCTGAGACAGTGTTTTGTCCGATTGTAGGTCATTCCAGAGGTCTTGAAGCTCTTTTTTTTTCTGCTTTGGTTAAGTAGGCTGTAACATATTGTGCAACTGCAGTGGAATTGTCTGCAATGTACTGCACATCTATGTTTGCATTGTAATCATTGATATATTTTCCTTCTTCGGTTCTTTTTTATGTAATATGTGTCCTTAGGTGATTTACCTTTAACACTATGTCGAACTGAAGACATAATGTTGTTCACTTCACCTTTTTCTGTAACTGGTATAGGGAAACCAAAGCGGCATTTGGTATTGTATTTCCCTTTGTTTTTGTATTTGCGACAACAATATTTCCCACATTTGTGTCTTTGCAATTGTACATTTTTTGCATTAAGATCACTATTTGTTGCTTCTGATGGAATTTCACAAGTGACATATTTTTCGATAAACTGAAAAACAATGGCATCACTGTCTTGACCAAATTTAGGAGCATCTTTAATCCATAAAAGCATGTTTATATGTGGTGCTCCTCTGGCTTGGTATCCTTTTCTCCAAAAGAAGTGTTATACTTCTCCGAGGGGAAGAACAGTTTTATTACAAATGAAGTGTAGCATAGCAATGAAGCGATGATGGAAATATCTTGAAAAATTAACAGGATCTAGAGCGCAAAGTTCTCCAGGTGTTAGTATATCTATGTTTGTTTGTTTTTGCTTGATATGTGTAGGAAATCATGTATCTCTTCCCATGCATATTCTGCACAACTTAATGTAACAAACCAAGTGGGTGGGCTAAGGTTTCTTATCATACAACGTACATCTCTGTGACATCAGAACCAGTACTCTTTAGTACCACGCATGTTTGCTAACAGATTTGTAATGCTTGATTGTTAAACATCATCTTTTTCTTGCACTTTTTGTAGTAATTGCGTAGCTGACATATTTTGAAAGTGGGTACCTGATTTCAATGTGTGTGCAACTCTGTAACATAGAGTTGCTAGTTCACTTTCAAAGAGTAGGTGGAATATGTATTCCACATTTTCTCTAAATCTGGGATCTTCAGAATACATTTGTAACGAGCGGTATTCTGATGCTGTTATCTGAATGGGTCTATCATCATACCTTCCTCCTTTCCCAGTAGGAAAGAGTAGAGGAAAAGCACATGCTTCTATACTTTTTTCCCATATGCTGATTGGTGATCCTTTGGTTTGTCGCATTTGGTACGTTTCTAGTGCATTATCTATGGTGTCATTAGAGTGTAATGGATGAATTGTATAATTGTCTAAAATATTGGATACTGTAGCAGGATCTAGAAGTTCAAATTGACCAGTTTCTGGTGATTTTTTCAGTGGTTTCTCTAAAGTCTTCTTCAATATTCATTTCTTTGTAGTATTCATTATTGTCTTTTAGATATTGCAAGACTTGTACACAATTTACTAAGACAATTAAAGATTGCTCTTTTGGACGTTGCACTCCCAGACTGTGCACATTTTCATTCAGATCTAATGGTAAATAAACTACTTTGCCACAAATGCCTTTCACTAATTCAGAGGGAGGTCATTTTGCTGTATTTGGTTGAAGGCATATTGATACTGGAAATGGGTGCACTGTTTGAATTATGATGCTCTCATATAAATTGAGTTGTTGCAGGGTTTTGATAGTGGGAATAATTCCAAGTTATTTGTGATAGCATGTGAAGGAGTTTGGTTGTTGTCAAGTTTTGTAGTGCAGTACCTGCAAAGTATTAAGGGGTCACTTATTTGGTATTTGTTTTCTGCTATAAGGTAGAGAGCTAATTCAAACCATTTGGAATCTTCATCACCTTCTATTTTGTATGTTTTGTGTTACTTTTATAAAACACATGGTTTGGTACTTCAGCGGATGTACTTTTAAATGTTAGTATTTCTTTTTTGTATGTGTGTAGTAGAAGGTTTCCATCTGTACAATTGGTGCTAGTCTGTTGTGAAGCTATTGCATTTTGTAAATGGCTTTCACTTCCAAAACATTTTCTCTGGATATGCTCCATTTCTTCGAGTATGTCTTTGGCTGTACCATGTAGAAGATTGTTATTTACAGGCTGGTGCTAAAGCAGGACTTTTAGCATAGTACAGTTTATAGACTAGATTTCTTATAGTTGAATGATGTGTTGATACCATTTTGATATGATGGAAGGTGCTTTTGCAAATAGGTCCTGAAATGCAGGTTAATGAATGTCCTTGTAGCCCTGTGTATTTGCGCACTGGACAGGTATCCATATTTGTAGTAGTTTCATTTTGATTTAGTCTTTGCCTTTCACATACTGATGGAGGAACTGGCATAAAGATTTGCAAGTTTTTTTGGCAATGTTACACATTGACGTGTATGGCCTTTTGTATACTGGACGTTCTACTTCAGTCGAATGGAGAGGTGATACTAAGTTTTCTGGGGATATTTTTGTAAGCAGTATTTCTTGTTGCATTATGGTATTATTAAGTTTTTGATACCCTTGTCCACTGCTATGTATGGCAATTGTGTTGGTTTGCATTTGTTTGTATGCTTCGTCATTGAAATATGGTTCTCTGCTCGTGGTGTGACTCCATTCACCTCCACAGATATTTAAGAAGTTATTTTTGTTGACATTCCGTTTATTTAGAAGTCTTTTTTGTAATTTAGTAGTTAGTTTTGTTAGTGGTTTCATGCTGTTTAACTCTAAAATAAATAACTTCCTTTTGAGAAGGATTGCACTGTCTATCAAAGCTTCTAAGATGAATTTTCTCCGTAAGGTTTTAAGGGTTGTGCATTATTTGTCTCCTGTTTTTATAAGATTCTGAAGGACTCTGTGGCAGAACATTTTTGCTAAAATACTTTTTTGGTATGGTTACTTGCCACTACATCAAGATTTATAGGAGCAGTGTTAGCAGTAGTGGTAGCTGAATTCTTGTTAATTGCTTTCTGTTTCGTTTTACATTTTGATAGAGGAGGCAAAGTTTCTGTACTGGAAGCTTGTTTTGTTTCACTTAATGACTGCATTAGCTGTTTTGTTTGAACTTTTTCTACAAATTCTGCTAGAGATGGATGCTTATTTTGGACACTTTTATTTTCATTTGCTCTACTTCTGTGTTGCTTTCTACGGATTTTCTTTTTGGTATGCATTCTTTGGGGACTGTTGAAAAAAAAGAAGATATGGGTTGGGCTGTTCTGCAATGTATGTGTGCTGTGTGCATGAGTGTCTGAGTATGATGGTAAGGATGTATGTGGTGGTGTGTGATTGTGCGTTGGGCAGCTACAACTAGTTGGGAAGGCTATTCTTCTATTGTGTGTTACTGTACTGTGGTTCAGATGACAGTAGAAAGTAAGATAGTGGTGAGGAGAAGCACTAATCCTAAATCTAATGGTATAGAATTAAACTAGTTGGGAAGGCTATTCTTCTATTGTGTGTTACTGTACTGTGGTTCAGATGACAGTAGAAAGTAAGATAGTGGTGAGGAGAAGCACTAATCCTAAATCTAATGGTATAGAATTAAAACAGTTCTTTGTTCTGTAATTCTAACATTCTAGGGGCTGAGTTATGTCATTTGTGCGCCAGAAAATGGGGATTTGTGCACCATTCTGCCTGCTAATCCCTGTTTAACAAATGGGGATTTGTGGGCAGAATGGTGCACAAATCTCTGTTTTTCGGTGCACAAATTCCATGAATCAACCCTACAGTGTGTTTGAGTAACAGTAAGAATATTATGGTAGTATTGTACTTACTCTTTTTGTGTGGAATGAGCAGGTTTCTTCTGAGTTGTTGTTTGTACTTCAGATGCTGCTGCTTTTCAGGAGAGTGGTCTTCATTGCAATTGTAAAAGAAAGAAGTTAGTAATTTTGTGTGTTTATAGCACTGATGTTAATTTAGACGTTGATTTTTATGTTTTTGTAGTAGTATTCTTGTTTGATATCTAAACATAGTGTGTGCATGCAGTTTCCTTTGACTTTGTGCAGCCTAGACAGTTGATTATAGCAGATGGGAAAAATGACAGTAAGTTCATTTTATAGGTTATACAGGTTAAGTGGCAGTTACTCTGTTTATATGCATTCATAAGAGTTGTACATGTGCTGTGCAGATAATCTGCATACCTGTAGTTTGTATTCATGCATATGGATATGCATGCATCTGCAAGCAGTAATCTTGGAGACTTGTAGAGTAGTTTTGGTAGTAGGTGTTTTCCAATGATATGAGACTTGTACTCAGAGTGATCAACAGTACATTTGAAGTGCTGAACTCTGATGATGGAGTTAGATGTAGAGGTGTTGGATGTTATTGGTGGATGTTTGTGTGACTGCTTAGCTGTATCCAATGAGGGAATGGCAGAGAGAGCGATGTGGAAAGGGTAGAAGAGCTGTCTAATAGTGACACGGTCTACGGACACCGCGGCTGTCCGCGGACAGGGCGTGCCACATCCGGGGTTTTCCAGCAAATCCAGCATGGAAAGGGGACTGTAGGGATCAGCCAATCAGATGTTGAGGTTGCGGATTTGTGTTGAAAGAGACTGTGTGTAGTGAAGATGACAGAGGTGGAGAAAGTCAGGGTGTTGGTGCTTGGAGATATGTTTTTTGCATGTTTTACAGCAGTATGCTCAATCCAGGCATGTGGCAAACAATTTTGATGTTAAAGGAGGTGGTGTGGAGCACTGTGCCTGATTGCAATGTACAGGGAATTGTACAAGTTTGTGAAGATATGCGTAGGACGAACAGTCCCCATGTGGTAGTTTTGCACTATGGTGCTTTCCATTTGGGCTATGTCAGTGCTCCTACTTTGTTGGCAGATTTGGAACACTTTGTTCAAGCAGTAATGAACATCCTTCCAAATGCCAAAGTTATTTCTTCAGGATTAGTACCTAGGGCCATACGGGACAACAGTTCTGTTTTTTGTCCTCAGCAAAACATTGCTAGGTGTGCAATCAACTGAGGAATGTGTGCTTTCATGCTTAGAGCTGGTATGTTCTTCTGTAATAATGAGAATATTGATTCCAGTAATGCTGTTTATTTTAAAGAAAATGGCATTTCCTTATCTTTTATGGGAAATGCCACTCTGTTTTGGAATGTAAGGGTTGCTTTTTAGAAGGTTATGTGAAGATTTTAGGAGTAATGTAATGAAAAAAAAACAAAAAATACAAAATAACAGGTGTCTGTCAAGCATCTGCAAAAAAACACAAAAAAGGCTCTTTTCAGAGCCAACCTCAAAGGGGAAATGGGCTACACTATTTCAATTTATATTCACCATGCTCAGATTTTCGATATGTCTGTGGACATGGCGGTAGTCTGCAGACAGCGCGTATTACATATAGGGATTTTGGGGTGGAGAGGCATGCAAATGAGAAAGAGCAGAGCAAGGGATTGGTCAGTAAAGTTTACTGGGTGTGTTGTGTAAGGAGAGAGTTTGTCAGAAAGTCTTTATCCTGAGAGAAGAACAGATAGCTATGGCTGTGTGTTTCAGAAAACAGATTATCTGGATTTTGGGAGACTCATGGATACATTGGTTAGAGGTGCATGCAGAACGCTGTGGAGTAACTGTGGATCTTAGATTCCCTCATGTGGAAGTGCACTGGCATGGAGTGCGTGGAATGAAGTGGCTGGACTTGGTACCTCTCTGTGCGGCTTTCGAGACAGTGCATCACCCAGACATAATTATAATTCATTGTGGAGGGAAAAGTGTAGGACATGTGTCTGGAATTTCATTGCAATTTGCAATGAAAGAAGGACTTGGGAAGGTCATGGACATGTTTCCAAATTCCCAAGTAATTTCTTTTTGTATTGCGCAAAGACAAATGTGGCTGCGTTCTTCTTCATTTGGTCCACAAATGGGGAAAGCAAGGCACAATGTTAATAAGGCTGTTTGTGCCTTTCTGAGAGATGTCGGCATGTCCTCTTTTCACAATGATAATATAATGTATTGTATCACATATATTTTTTTCGCAGAGATGGAGTCCATCTTACTTATGCCGGCAATCAGAATTGTCTGAGAAATGTACAAAATGCATTGCGACCTCTTTTGGAATTACAGCCATCCATTTTGCAGTAGGTGTTGACCATTTGAAGTTTTTCAAAGACAAACAAACACCACCAAAAGGCTCTTTTCATAGCCACCACTTCCTTCCAGAGAAAGGTGCAATGGTTTTGCTAGGGTAGCACCCCAAAATATTAGATGTCCACGAACTGTCCGCAGACTTATAAAAATGCACAGGGCCCTGCTCCATTTATTTGTCACTTCTATTTTTAAACTGTGAAAAGCAGCTCTGAAAAGAGCCTTTTTGGGGGGGGGGGTTTGTTGTTTTATATTTTTTGGGGGGTTTTACACACGACACACTAGGAGAGGAGGAGAAAGAAGGGTAAGGAAGGGACACCAACCACAGGGGTAAGAAAGGGCAGGTGGAGAGAGGAAGATGTAGGGTGGGCCTTACTTAGGTAGGTAGCAGGTCTTTAGGTGCAGTCTCGAAAGCACTTTGAAGATTCTCCCCCTGCAGAGTACTGTAACGCAGTACACACACAATATTGTGACCCTCGAAAGCTAAGGGTCAACAGCATTGTGAATGGCCTGTGAGGTAGCTGAAGGGACGTGCTCTCCCACAGGAATGTCTCTTGTGGTGAGAGGAGCAGAAACGGAGCATGTGGTAGAGGAACTCAACCTGCTACGTTGATCACAAGGTACAACTTTGTGAATGGCCCCACCGTGGAACTACCTTAGGTGTCGCTTCATGGATGTTGTACCAAAGCTTTACGAACCAGGTCTCCCATGATTCAGCACCATTTTGCACTGGTTGCAGGTGACCTTGTTCGCACATGCTTTTGGTACATTAGCATGAATGGTAAACAACCGCACACCCAAGTCTCACACCGAGGGCTGGTAGTAGGGACTTCCTCTACTTTATCCTCTTCATCCTCTTCATCCTCCGCTACATCCTCACACCTGTTCCCCTCTGCAGACCCTTGGGGAGGTGGTGGTGGTGGAGGGGCTGTGGGTGGTGCTGAGGGAGATGTAGCAACAGCAGCCATGGAAGTCATCAGGGTTGATGTGAAAATATCAGTAAGAGCAGCAAAGTAGCAAAAGTCAATCTGCAATAGCCAGAAGCACAATGAAGATGAGCTCTGGGGTGTGGCCTTTTATAGGGGTGGAGGGGCGTGCTCCTCGGAAAGCCGCGCTGTCCGCAGACAGATCGAACAGTCCAAAAAGGCTCAAAAAGTTCCAAAAAGTATGTAGAAAGCCAGGGTCATTGTCTGGGACATGTGCACTGGTGAATTTTTACTGTAAAATATTTTGGATTGTCTGAAAAAGTACTTTAAAAATGGTTGGGAACCCAGTCGGTGCCCGCAAATCAGGACGCACGCTCAGCGTGAGTGCGGTCACATGATGACGACGCGCACACATCCACGAAGCGAACGGGTGTCCGCAGGACACCAAATGGACAGGAACAGTAGTGCGCGTGCGCGCGGGTGTTCTATGGACAGTGTCCGGGTCCTCAAACTATTTAAAAGTGTGACACAAGTGAGATGGACAGTTAAGGACAGGCACGATGTTCATAGGATTTATGGGTGTGGTGCGCATGTGCATAGATGTTCTACAGACAGTACGGTCCTAAGAACATTTCGATGTTGATTGCGGACAATATGGACAGGTATAGTGTCCTTAGGACACCTCCATTTTGGGCAATTACTGACATCCCAGACACCGGGTGTGTCCTAAGAACAGTTTGATGTTGCTTGTGGACAATACGGACAGGTATAGTGTCCTTAGGACACCTACATTTTGATTAATTATGGACATCCCGGACACTGCATGTGTTTTAAGAACAGTTCTATCTTGCTTGCGGATGGTACGGACAGGTATAGTGTCCTTAGGACACCTCCATTTTGGTTAATTTCGGACATTCCGGACACCTGGTGTGTTCTAAGAATAGTTACATCTTGCTTGCAGACGGTACGGACAGGTATAGTGTCCTTAGGACACCTCCATTTTGGTTAATTTCTGACATTCTGGACACCTGGTGTGTTCTAAGAACAGTTCCATCTTGCTTGCAGATGGTACGAACAGGTATAGTGTCCTTAGGACACCCCCATTTTGCCAATTATGGACATCCCGGACAGGCGTGCTGTCCGCGGACACACTAACTGCCTTTTTAAAAAAAAATAAGACACAAAGGACTGAATTAAAACAGACAAAATATTTTATTTTAATTATAAACATATGTAACATTTATGAAAGAGATGGGGAAGCATAAACTTACACAAATACAGGGAAATTAGGGGTTCAGAGAGGATGGATGGGAGGGGATGAAGGGATGGAAGTCTCATTAAAATGTTTTTCTTGGTGTTGAGGGTTTTGGGATAGTTGACTGGGACATGGAGAGGGGGAACAGATGCATGTGGGACAATGATATTTAATTATGGTCCTCCACAAAATGTTTCAAAAGATTGAAATTTTCCATAAGCATGTCCATTTTTTGTTCCATGCGCTGGAGAGTATTTTCTAATGTCTCTTTTGTTGTATTCTTTTCAATGTTTGTATGGTTTCTTAAAATCTTAAAAGAAAATATACATGTTAAGTGCACATAATGTAATGATTATTAATTTGCTTATATAGAGAAGTGTCTACTATTAGTATCATTGTCTTCAGACATTTTCTCATGTGGGAAATTTTCCTCAAGCCAGTCCAAATTACTGGACATTTCTGTGTAAAAAAAAATATATAACTTTTAGTGTACCTAATACAAAAAGCTTATAAATATATACAAGAAAAATTAACTTTACTTACGAGTTTCTGGTAAATTGTGTTCTTAGTGTTGTGTAGGTCTTCTGGTGCTCCTAGCTGTGCAGTTTCTGTGTGGTAATTATGTTGGAAGCATATCTTTTTTGTTTTTGTATATTCCATTTTAGTACATATGGTATTTAAATGGATGGTTGATGTGTTACATATATAGGTTCCACTTCTTATTTATTATTACATATGATGTGTTTATATGCTGCTTTTTGAACTTGTTCAGTGTTTATATAGCATAATATAACAATCTAAGATACCCCCTAAATTTTTGGGTAGTGTTGCTGGTGTCCGTGTCCCTCCGCGGACATACACACAGTCCGCGGACATCAAAATCACTAGCAGGGCGTTCGGCATGTTCTATGTTACAAGTATATAAAGTAAGGGAATCCTAATAAACATTTATCAAATTCACACTATAAATATGTGTATTCAGTAAAATAAAATTTGATAAAGGGAGGTTATGGTTAAGTTGTGCTATTAAACACCTATGACATTCAGTAACAAAACTTTGTAAAAGGGATGTTATGGTTAAGTTGTGCTACTAAAAACCTATGAAATTCAGTAAAAAAACTTTGTTAAAGGGACGTTAGGGTTTCAAGTAAAACCAAAAAAAACCTGACATTCACCAGTTATGGTAAGCTAAGCAACCATAACTCGCGCCACCACCGTGCACTGCTAACACTAACACCCCGGACATCAAAGATGACATCACAAATGTCATTGATGACATCACTGATGACATCACATGTGCATTTACTTTTCATGAAAAGTCTGTACAAGGGATTCTTATTATAATGTTGACAAAAAAGTGTCAAGGATCATTTGAATAAATATCATGAGCTACTTAGTGCATTAAGCAATGCATTGATATAAATAGCAATCTATTATGAAGTTCTATCCAGTATACTAAGCTACTCATGTAGAAACATAGGCATTGTGTGCAGCATACTTGATGGAGGTGCAATATTCATAATCTTGCCATGTTGAATAGTGAAATGATAACTGCTTTCTTATTAGAGTTTTGCGTACTGTGAAACATGTAATAAGTAGCTAATAAAACCCACTTACTACATAATTGCATTATTACAGACAAAACACAAAGAGACAACACATACAAATATGAGAATATACAAGGAAAGTGAAGTAAGCAAAAATGCAGCAGTAGTAACAGAAAGTGTTCATAACCTACCTGATTATCTTTATGCAGAGAAATGATTGCTCTGTTTGAAAGCTGCTACTTACCCTATGTATATCACATATCACATGATGTGACTTGCCCCTAAAGAAAGTAGTGTGAGTACAATGTATACAAATATGAGCATATACAAGGAAAGTACAGTAATAAAAAAAAAAATAACAGAACTATCAGAAAGTGCTGATAACCCTACTGATTATTTTCCTGCACAGAAAGGATTGCTGTCTTTCAAGCCTGTGTCTTCCCCTATGTATATGTTTCATACAATGTGACTGGACCCTAAGGGAATTACTGTAAGAACATACTTGAAGGATAAGTCTACAAATATAGTACCTTTTCAATTTTTAGTTCCTGACTGTTACTGAAGAAAACCATGTGGCTTAGATATGTCAGTAAAGGAAAAAAGGGAGCCAGACATGTGATGTCATCAGTAATGTCATCAATGACATTTGTGATGTCATCTGTGATGTCCTGGGTGTTAGTCTTAGCAGTGCACGGTGGTGGCGCGAGTTATGGTTGCTTAGCTTACCATAACTGGTGAATTTCAGGGTTTTTTTGGTTTTACTAGAAACCATAACATCCCTTTAACAACATGTTTTTACTAATTATATACACATTACACAGCCCACGGTAGCGGGTGTGTATTTATGGTTAAGTTGCTAAACCCGTAGGAAGACCACTTTTTTGGCGGCTTATAACTTCCCTCCCCCTGGAGGAATCATCACCAAACTTTGCAACACAAGTATATGGACGAAGCTGAATTTTCACACCAAGTTGTGTGAGGTTTCGTGCTGGGCGGGCAAAGTTATAGGGGGGTCCCAATTTTCTTTTGTTTTACATAGACTGAATGGGGAAAAACATTGCGCATGGCTACAGGCTGAACTGCTGGACGGATTTTCACCAAATTTGCGGCAGGAGCGGGGGCTTGGGTCAGAAACTGCGCTTTTGTGTGTTTGGTGGAAATCAGACCAGTACTTTTGTTGCAAAGAACTGAAATGTACATCCCAAAAAATTAGTGATACCTTGGTCTGTTCCGTGGACCCATTTCCCTGTTGACTCCGCGGACTGAAGTGTCATTGGCCTATGGTATGGAGTGGTGTCGGAGAACTTTGGATGCGGCCGGTGGTTTGGCTGGAGGGAAGCGTGC
Organism: Ambystoma mexicanum; assembly: GCF_040938575.1. Taxonomy (NCBI): domain Eukaryota; kingdom Metazoa; phylum Chordata; class Amphibia; order Caudata; family Ambystomatidae; genus Ambystoma; species Ambystoma mexicanum. The sequence continues at coordinate 140,954,219 of NC_090932.1, forward strand.
TGTGCGTCAACATTTTTTGGCTAATGCTGCCATGGTGTGTCGGAGGACAGTGCACAGGCGGAAGGGACTGGAAAATATACTGTATGCCATGGGTTGGCGGCAAGAAGGGAGGGAAAGGGTGGGGGAGTGAGAAGGGGTTCATGTGACATATGTAAATAGGTGGAAGAAGTTAGAGGAGTGCCTGCAGTATTTGTGCATCTTGCGCCAATTCGCGGGTACCTAGACAGGCAACCTTTTTCCGTGGTGAGTGGTGGCACGTGAATTTCAGAACGGGAGTGAATTGCACATGACACAGGTTGGGTGGGAACGCATGTGGCTGTGCTCTGCGGAAGGATTATGGTAGTTGGCCAGATGGTGGCATGCATGGGTGCATGAAGTTGCAGTGGGTCTGTTGAAGGATTAGACTATTGGGTGCAGGGCCGAAGGCCGTAGACCCTAGGGCTTCAGCACACCCACCGCAGCAATGTATGCCTGACTCTGCATCTGGTAGAGGGTGGTGCTTGCATAGTGTGCTGTGTGCAGATTGGTTGGAGTAGGGCCAATCTTGCGAACAGTATGTGGGTCGGTTGGCAGTGACACAATACTTTGTGAAAGGAAGTGGGTATGCCCATAGTATGTGAATGAATGTGCACAGTGGTGCAGGAGACAGTGTTTCCTTTCTACATTATGGTAATTGTTGCATTTTTTGCTGCATAGCTCCATGGCGGTGTGCAGGTTGGGTAGGAGTGCTGGTGGCAGTGGTGCGTATGTGCATAGTGGTAGGTGGATGGCATGCTGATATGCATGGTCACATTACAGTGCAGAGAATGGGCCTCATTACAACTCAGGCGTTAAGGGTTAACGCCACCGGCAAGACACCGGAGCTGATTGGTGGGACTATCCAAATATATGTTGAATGATACACATTTTGGCCACACTTACATTAACATCCCTTATGATGTCACAAACCTTTACACACCAGCCCTCAAAGTGCTGATCAGTCAAAAACACTTGTTTGCCTTTGGTTGGCAATTTTTAATATAGATAATGGCTTGAGATGACATGGGGTGAGACATTCACACTGAGTCAGACCAATGGTGAGCCCTGCCGACATCAGTGAGGACACTGTATAATGTTGCACCCTAGGGACACCAAAACCTCTCCCTGCTGATTGTCTCTTCATCCCGTGCCCCATAACCAATACCCGAATGCTCTGGTCCCCCAGCTCCATTCTCATGCCTTTCTGCCAAGTGTAGTCTGAAAAATATACCACGCCGTGGCTAGAGTTTAATTAACCATATTTCATTTCTATTTCCCTGCCAATTTTCCTTGTGCACTCAGGTGCTTAGCTCATTGGCCTCAAAAGTATCTCTTACATTGACTTCACTGTGGCTGTGTTCTCTTGACAAACCTGCCATGCAACATTTCAGCAGACTGTTTCTGCTGAATGCTCAACAAATGCATACTACTTGTCACCCAAAAGGCCTGCAGTTCTTTTCTTATGAGCTATTTGCGAGAAATGCTTTCCTACCGTAGGCCTACAGATAAAATGGCTTCTCTGTTGTTCACATATTGCTCAAAATTACCCATACCATATACCCCCTACAAAATCTTGCACCCCAACTCGCTGTCCGCTCTATACAACTACCCCATACTATGCCAAAAGCACCTACCCCTCATTGAGTTCCACCAAGGGACTTTGCTTGCTGTGCCTGCTTTCGTGTCACTTTATGCAAGCAGCGCCGCGTTCAATGATGTCCCCACCCCTGATGTCACTCACCAAGACACTCTTGACATCAACATGTTACTTGCGCAACTGGTACGTGCGCTCTTCTTGGCATCATTGCATCTGGACCTTTACAAATTTATTCTAAACATTATTTAATTATTCAATATTAACAGTATTCATTAAGTAACATTGGTTCTTCTTTTATCACTGTTTTTATTACCTTTTAAAATCTAAATGTACAGATTTTCAAATTTGTTATGTTCTTGGTGTTTTTGCTATTTGATGATATTTTAATGAAAACCCGTCATCTGCAAATTTATGGAAAATACATGAATTTCAGAAAAGTATGTGGACATTTGCATTCAGATCTAATGGTAAATAAACTACGTTGCCACAAATGCCTTTCACCTGCAAGATTCAGTGGGCCGAGGTGGAGCAGTACAAATCTGGAGTGTATGTCCGGTGCCTTGCGAAAGCCGTGGGCGGCAAGGGGACACCAAGAACATTCAGAGCGATAACTTTGCCCTGCTTTTGGGCCACTTTGAAAAGTATGGTCATGAACCATGATGCTTTAGGACTCGGACTGCCCCCCTGTGTAGTTATGCTCCAATAAATTGTGACCTGTTATTTCCAAAATGTAAAACTAGTGTCTGTCTATTATTGGTTAGTAAGGTTATGTTCTAGGGTCTGTTACCCCGACATGAGAGAGGGGTGGGGGGTAATGGGGGCTGTCAGCCCTAAGGGGATGTCCAAGCCACTGTGGGGGGCACTAGAGGGACATTGCACATAGCGGGAGACCCCTCTGGCTGCCCCCTCACCTCGACAGGATATCCCCACCTATACTCCAGGAGGTGGGGGGCGTCCCCAGGGCAGGAGCTTCTGGCACGCCCGTCAGACCGCATATAAGGTGGTGAGGGACTGGAGCCCAATCACTTTCCAACACCCCCCCTGCCTGAACACCCACCCTCCCTCACCCTTCTTGGCTAGCTCAGAGCTGGTAGGACCTCTAGGGGATAGCTGACTAGGGTAGCCTTAGAGATGGAAATTGTAGGAAATGTGTAAATAGGTTTGAATTTGTTACAGTGGATTTCGGGGTGTGATTTGGTAAATACTGTTGGATGTTTTATTCACTGTACTAAATGTAAATATGGTAAAATATGTACAATTGTTTGTTTTGATTTCACCCATTTCTGTCACAGGTGTAGTTCAAGGCAGTCCTGTCCGGGGAGGAGAGTAACATCGCGGCTTGAACCATGGGCAAGTTTCCTGATGGCCGCACTCAAGCCACACTCGGACGATGGGCACTGAGTCCCTTAGGGACACTTGAGATTCCTCACCTGCAATTCAATGGCCCGAGGAGTACTCCATGGAGGACAAATCTGGAGTGTATGCCCGGTGCCTTGCAAAAGCCGTGGTCAGCAAGGGGACACCGAGAACATTTAGAACTATAGCTCTGCCCTGCTTTTGGGTCACTTTTAACAGTATGGTCGTGAACCATGATGCTTTAGCGCTGGGACTGCCCACCTGAGTTGTTATGCTCCAGTAAATTGTGACCTGTTGTTTCCAAAATGTAAAACTAGTGTCTGTCTATTATTGGATAGTAAGGTTATGTTCTAAGGTATATCCCCCCACGCCGCCATGAGAGAGGGGTAGGGGGGGCAATGGGGCCTGACACCACTATGTCTTTTCTAATGCTGTTTTGCGTTGGCTGCCACTCCCCATGAGTCTCTGGCTGTGAGCCACATAAAACGCACCCTCAGGAAGTCCCACCTTTGTAAAGAATACTGCAGGTTGCAAAGTAGAGTGGGGTGTTATTACAAGTTACGTGTTTCCAGTATATCTGTCAACACAGCCCTTATCTACAAAGAATGCAAACCAATGCCTTCGTCTGTGTACCTAACAAGTGTTCGTACAGCCACTCGCAATGCATTGTATGCACATTCATTTATCCCCCATTTTTGAGGTGCAGAAAAAATGCAAACCTTCAGATAATTCAACCTTATATTCACTATTTTTGGTTGCTATAAATCCGGAACTGTGGTTCCCCGTGTGTCAATAGGGTTTTTCAAAGCATTGTTGAAGGCTGCTCACCTAGAGTTACCCGGGCCTAACTTCTCATTGCAGCAGGTGAAAGTTACTGCTCTTAAAGACTGATTTGTTACTCTTGCATTTCATCCAGTGGGATAGGAAATCTAGGGGGACCGGGGGGGGGGGGGGGTTCTAAAGCGTCATGATGCAATATTTGGGGGTGGGGCCTAAAAAAAGCTCTCTCACAGCCTCAAATCACAAGTAGCTAATAAAGCTTTAAAAGAGCAGTGCCTTGTGTAATTGGAAGAGTGACCTACGAGAGACAATCGAGTTTGCATATGTGCAAGGAAAGCTCAGCAATTCGGGTTTAAAAGATGTATTATAAATATGATCAAATATGAAACATAACATCATATCAAAAGGGGTCAGTACACCATGCAGTCACACAGTTCTTCTGACAGAAATCAGTTATTCATAAATACTAATTAAAGGCATAATAATTATACAACTTTAATACAATGTGTGGCAAAAATCAAACAATGTACGCTCTTATAATGTTCCTTTCCTGTTTGAAAAGTACCTATTTTCAAATGTCTTTAATTGCTGTTGTGATTCTAAACATTACTGAAGGTGACATCTACTGGCAAAGAGCAGTATTGTCAATCATATTTTTAAATACATTTGTTAAGGAGGTCAATTCAGAAAGCCATGGCTCAAGGGTAATATTTGGAGACTGCCAGGGCTGAGCCTGGGCAAGCCCTGGCCCTCTTAAAGACCTGATTACATCACAAAGACAAACAGAAAAGAATACATTGCTTGACAAACAACACAATATGATAATTCTAACAGCAAGAGGAAGGGGGAATATTGTTCTGTGCAACCAACAACAGGGCACTGACTGTAACACAGTTAAGCCTCGGTGACACTCTTGCAGCCAAACAAAGATTACTACTTTAATTGAAAGAGTGTTTTAGTGTTCATTTTGTGTTTGTAAACACAGATATAACTTTGTCCCAGCCAGTGCGGGGGACATCTTACAGTGAAAACACCACACTATGATGTGGGCTGACCTCTGAGTCCTGGAAATTAGGGAAGCCAGATAGTGGGCCTCATTACAACCTTGGTGCTAAGTGCACCAACTTTACCACCATGGTGTAAACTCTGTTTACACCATGGTGGATGGCGGATTTACCGCCCCATTCCAAGGTGAGTGGGGCGGTAAATCCCCATTTCCCATTTTCCCTTCCCCATTCCCATTTTTGCCCCATAGGGCATAATGGGAGTGGGGAAAGCGCTAATTACGCCGCCGTAAATTACGGCGGCGTAATTAGCACCATGGCAGGTTAGCGCCATGGATTTTAACGCCTGCTAAAAGCAGGCGTTAAAATCAGAATCAGGCGTTAAGGGTTAACGGTGGCGTTAACCCTTAACGCCTGAGTTGTAATGAGGCCCAATAACTGTTTCATGACTGTGCAGTGGCTGCAGAAATATTGGTCACTTAGGGCACCAGGTTCACTGCTTAGAGCCACAGTAATTGATGAACACTAGATAGGGGCACAATTAGGGCATTGTTAGTTTGTCAGGTCACAGATATCCAACAAGATACAAAGCAAAGTCCTATGTTCTTTGTGGCTGCAAACATTGATGAGATATCCTACAATGGGTCTGCAGGGAGAGTCTTCACAGCTAGATAGCCACCCCTCACTTTCCATGCCACACCATGTCCCGACTGGGCCAAAATGTTTGCAGATAATCATTAAGAGTGCTGGTTCTGCACCGAGCAGTGTGCAAAATTACTTGTCTGTTCAGAAATTGCGTTGTCATTCACTGTGCGTTTTTAACAGTACTAGCTGTTGCCTACGGTTTTGATCGCATTGATTTGGGGATTTTGTACAATAGTGGTTCTCACTTTATCTGCTAGGATTACTAGAGAGTTAAGTGGGCCCACTCTGGAACAGGCCCCTTAAAACTGCCCATGCGAGAAGCAGTATTCCCTTAGGTCAATCGCTGCTACCTTCCAAGTCTGCCCTTGAGATTTGTTGATGGTCATGGTGATATGCAATAGCACGCGAAAAGCGTCAGCTTTTGTGGGTGAATACATCCACAAATAAGGACTGCCTCGGTCACAAAGTGCAATGGGTAGGCCAAAGGACAAAATAACCAAAGGTGAAGACAAAAGACGTTTTGCACGGCCATGACAGACTTTAGCCACAGTCATGAGCCTGTTCTTTGGCACGTAACGGCTTGGTAAAAGTAAATGAAAACATATGAAAAAGATTACGCTGCCACCAGTCTATGTTTAGGCACATTGTCCAGTTACCAAAACATCTTTAAGGGGTGTCTAAGGTCCGAGAACGAAAGGACCCCAGTGCACGGTACTGCAATGTACTTTGCGCAATGAAATACAGTTGCTGAAAGTGGCAACAAAGTTATAAGACTAATGGAAACATTGTTTCCCAGTACTGAATGTCAGAAGGACAAGTCAGTTTCCCAGAACAATGAGAAAAAGTCCAGTGGAGTGCAGCGGAAGGCTGGTCTACACTGGCATAAAGTCAGGACAAGAGGCTGAAACGAAAGCAAAAATATGGGGGTCCACAAGTATAGAGGTAAAACAGCAGTAAGTGAAATTTTTGGTAACAATGAATCAGTCAGTCATGATTTCTTCTTTTATATATATAGATGATGTCTTTACAACGCTCAATTTTATTTGAATCATTGGGTTTATTTCAACAAACAAAAAATGAAGGATATATTTTTCAAATTATTTTCAGATGTACCTGCTTAAACCTTGGGCATTCCAGATACATTGACACACATTGTTCTAAATATCTGTGCTGTTCACTGTGTGTATACATGATTAGTTGCTATATTTAGGGGCTTTTACTCCTATTTATTATGTCCTTCATATGTGGATAGTAGCAGGTGGATCCTGCCCTTCGTGTTGACCATGTGAGGATAATAAGGACATATTATTAAAGTGCCAAGGGGCTGTTCTGTTTGCGTTGTGCGCTAAGAGCACAGTGAATACAAGTGGGTGGTCTGCTGATTCTAAAGCATTTTACCTAAACCAGCACAAAAGGAATAGGACATTGAAAGTGCTGGGCTTTCCCAGAGTCCAATGCTGCAAAGAAAACAGGGCAAGGTTCGGGTTAAACAAGATCAGTGGAAAGCATAAGCAGTCATCTGTCAACGCGTGCATCCTCACGGTCTCCAAATGCGTCACACAGCCTTTTCAAACTTTGTCCCACTCTCACCTGGGAACATTAAGAAGGGTGGTCAGCAGGGGGAATAACTAACTGGTGCCATCAGGCTAGTGTTTATTCCCTCAGCCATTAATACCTCTCATAACCCACCATCAGCGACATGGTAGGGTGTAGTACGTCTCAGAATGAAAACTGACTGTGGCTCCCATTTTGCCCCCGGCTGTCTTATGCACAGAGATCACCTCTGCGCCACCTGGACTTTCTGCAGCTTGCTTGGACGACCTGCTTCACGCATGATCTCTGCCTTATCCCTGTGTGTGACCCCGAACTGTATTATCCAGTTTATATGACAAAGCATTCCCAGATGACTTATTCTGAAGGTATTTTTCATGTGGTTCACCACCACCAGATGGATTGGGGCAGTACAGTGGTGTGTCCAGGGGTTACTTATGGGGGTGTAAGGGGCACTTACATTTGCTAGAAACATGGACAAAGTCTTCACTATGTTTAACAAAGTCTTCTCTATATAATTTATAAATTGATATCGCCTGATTTCTGTTGCCAACAAGCTGTGTCACGGTGTTATCTCATCTCACTGTTAACACATTCATAACCCTGTCTCATTCAGCTTCAGATATGCCAGTATAAAAACAGATGCACACATCTGCAGGAAGCAAAAAAACACATGGATATATATATATATTACACAGCCACACGGTATTGGCTGTGTAGTTATGGTTAAATTGCTGTTTCCATAGGAAGAGCCCTTTTTGGGTGGCTTATAACTTCGCTCTCCCTGGACGAATCCTCACCAATCTTTGCACTCTGAATTTGTTTGCAAAGTTTGGTGAGGTTTGGTCAAGTTATAAGAGGAGTCCCAAATCTTCTTTTTTTTCCATAGATTGAATGGGGAAAAAACTTTGCTCACAACCGAAAGCGTGCTTTTGCAAATTTGGTGAAAATCCGTCAAGTAGTTTTTTATAAAATGAGCAAAAAATAGGTAAAAAAAAATTAGTGATATCTATGTTCGGTCCGCGGACAGTGTCCTGATTGGCCAATCGGGTTACGTCATGTCCATGGACATGCAACACGTTAGCTGATTGGACGGCGAAGAGCGTGAAGCGCGTCAGATTTTCGGGAATGCCCGACATCTTGAATTCACGTTTGATTTGTCTGCGGACAACACGGATGTCCTGAAATGTTCTAAATAAATGAAATGGGGGTGTTCTGAGGACACTATGTCCATACGTATGATTCGTAGGCAAGTTGAAACTGTTCTAGGAACACACGTGGTGTACTGATATGTTCGAAAATAAACAAAATGGGTGTGTCCTGAGGACGGTACGACTGTCTGTACTGTTCGGAAGCAAGTTGAAACTGTTCTAAGAACACATGAAGTATCCTGGGATGTTCGTCAATAAACAAAATGGGAGTGTTCTGAGGACGCTACATCTGTCAGTATTGTTCGCAAGCAAGCTGAAACTGTCCTAAGAACACTTGTGGTGTCCTGAAATGTTCGTAAATAAACGAAATGGGAGTGTCCTGAGGACGATGTCCGTATTGTTTGCTGGCAAGTTGAAATTGTTCTAATAACACATGATGTGTCCTGGGATGTTTGTAAATAAACAAAATGGGGGTGTCCTGAGGACGGTTTGCCTGTCCGTTTTGTTCGCAGGCAGGTTGAAACTGTTCTAAGAAGACCTGCGGTGTCCTGAAATGTTCGTAAATGGACGAAATGGGGGTGTCCTGAGGACGGTATGTCTGTCCGTTTCGTTCGCAGGCAAGTTGAAACTGTTGTAAGAATTCATCATGTGTCCTGGGATGTCCGTCAATAAACAAAATGGGGGTGTCCTGAGGACGGTGGATGTTTGAAAATAAACAAAATGGGGGTGTCCTGAGGATGGTATGATTGTTCGTACTGTTCACAAGCAAGCTGAAACTGTTCTAATAACCCTTGCGGTGTCCTGAAATGTTCGTAAATAAATGAAATGGGAGTGTCCTGAGGACACTGTTCGTATTGTTCGCTGGCAAGTTGAAATTGTTCTAATAACACATGATGTATCCTGGGATGTTCATAAATAAACAAAATGGGGGTGTCCTGAGGATGGTATGCCTGTCCGTTTTGTTCGCAGGCAAGTTGAAACTGCTCTAAGAATATCTGCAGTGTCCTGAAATGTTCGTAAATGGATGAAATGGGGGTGTCCGGAGGACGGTATGTCTGTCCGTTTCTTTCGCAGGCAAGTTGAAACTGTTCTAAGAATTCATCATGTGTCCTGGGATGTTCATCAATAAACAAAATGGGGGTGTCCTGAGGACGGTGGATGTTCATCAATAAACAAAATGGGGGTGTCCTGAGGACAGTATGACTGTTTGTACTGTTCCCAAGCAAGCTGAAACTGTTCTAAGAACACTCGCTGTGTCTTGAAATGTTTGTAAATAAACGAAATGGGAGTGTCCTGAGGAAGCTGTCCGTATTGTTCGCTGGCAAGTTGAAAGTGTTCTAAGAACACTCATCATGTCCGCAGACATTAAAAGTGCCCATATGGCATAGTCAAAATGTTTGACTCTATCGGTGTGATATGCTGCGGTGGTTGTGGCCAGGGCATAGAGTCTTGGGAGCATGACCATATGGCCATTCACCCAAGACTCTATGCCCTGGCCGCACCCACCGCAGCATATCACACCCAGGGGGTCATTACGACGCAGGCGGTAACCATGGCGCTAGTAGCACCATGGTTGCCGCCGGTATCTTACTGATTCCGCCATGGTGAATGGCGGAATTACCGCACCATTCCAAGGTTAGCGGGGCAGTAATTCCCCATTGGCCCTTCCCCATTCACATTTTTGTCCCCATAGGGCTCAATGGAAATGGGGAAGGCGGTAGTTACGGTACCGCAAATTGCGGTACCGTAAATACCTCCAAGGTCCCTTTGCGGGTCCAATCCTTAACGGCTGGTTAAAACCAGCCGTTAAGGTAGAGACCCGCAAAGGGACCTCGTAATTAGGCGGTAAGGGGTTAACGGCACCTCCACCTTTTACGGCGCCATTAACCCCTTACCGCCTGGGTCGTAATGAGGCCCCCATAGTGGCTTATAACTTTGGGATCCAAGAACAAATTTATAAGCAACAAAGTTGTAAGCCACTATGGGTGTGATATGCTGTGGTGGTTGTGGGCAGGGCGTATAGTCTTGGGTGCATGGACAACACCAAATTTATAAGCACCAAAGTTATAAGTCACTATGGGTGTGATTTGCTGCGACGTTTGTACTTATTATAATATACTTACTGTTTGGTTTAGTAACTGAAGTACATGTATTTCTTGTTAATTTCTGTGATAAAAGAATAGATCATGTTAGTATTGGTATTTTGTAATGACTTATAGCATTGAATAATCATTTTTTTTTACCCTCATATTTAGTAGATTACAAACCAGTGTGCTGTGCAATTTATCTGTTTGGTTATTGAAAATCTTGGGGTAGTTAGATACCAGTTGGTGTATTCTAACTGTTTGTTGTTTGATATAATTTAGTGGTATTCATTTATCTGTTTAGTTGTTGTAGAATCTTGGGGCAGTTAGATACCAGTTGGCGTATTCTAACTATCAATTTTTTTAATATAATTTAATAGTATTCATGTATCTGTTTAGTTGTTGTAGAATCTTGGGGCAGTTAGATACCTGTTGGCATATTCTAACAGTTTATAGTTTTTTAATAGAAGTTAAGTTAAGGTTTAAGTACAGTTTAGTTAATACATTTTGGTTTTAAGAAGATTAAATAAACATTTGTAAGATTTGCAGGTAATCTCTGCTTTAGAGTAATGGTAATTTCATTACATTCGAACCATCCACATTTTTTTTATAATATATGCAGTATAGTGACCTGCATTGGTTGTGTCTCCTGTGTGGTAGATTATACCTATTGTTGTGAAGGTTTTCTTACCAAGTAATACTTGACCATGTGTGAATCCAGACAGCTTGCAGTTGTTTTTGGTACCATCTGCATTGTAACGTGAATGTCCTTGTAGTCCTGTGTACTTGCGCACTGGACAGGTATCCATATTTTGCAGTAGTTTAATTTTGATTTTGTCTTTGCCTTTCACATATTGATTGAGGAATTGGCGAAAAGACTTGAAAGATCTTTTTGGAATGTTACACATTGACGTGCATGGCCATTTGTATACTAGACGTTCTGATTCAGTTGAATGGAGAGGTAATTCTAAGTTTTCTGGGGATATTTTTGTAATCAGTATTTCTTGTTCCATTATGGTATTATTAATTTGTCATAACCTCGTCCACTGCTATGTATGGCAATTGTATTTGTTTGCTTTTGTTTGTATGCTTCTTCATTAAAGTATGGCTCTGTGCTCGACTCCACTCACCTCCACAGATACTTAAGAAGTTATTTCTGTTGACATTTAGTTTATTGAGAAGTCTTTTTTGTAATTTAGTCATTGGTTTTATTAGTGGTTTCATTTTGTTTAACACTAAAATAAATAACTTTCTTTTGAGAAGGATTGCACTGTCTGTCAACGCTTCTAAGATTAATTTCCTACGATAGGTTTTAAGAGTTGAGCCTGATTTCTCTCCTGTTTTTATAAGATTTTGAAGGACTCTGTGACGTCCGAAAATGCGGACTTTTTTTTGTTTATTTTTTTTAAAGCCCCCTTACATCACATATTTTTGCGGGGAGAGACCCCCCGCGGCCCTAACATATTAATATAATATCATATACCACCCACATATGTATGTGGTGTAGGGGGGGTCTAAAAAAATAAAAGTCAGCATTTTCAGCCGTCGTAATCGTGAGGGTGACATTTTGGGCCATTACCAATAAAACGTATCTCACAGAGCTTCCTGCTCATGCAGGGTCTGAAAGCCTTACCTGGTTTAGAGAGATTGGGACAGAATTAGTAGCCCTGGGCCTAGCCCTCTTCTTGGAACACCAGAAACTGATTGCAAAACGAGACATGAGCGCGAGTATGGTGGTGAAATTGTTAGAAAAATCTCGAGAATCTCTTATTACTTGTGTCTCAAAAACTGTATGGTCTGGGCCAAATACTTAGAGAGACTTTGAAATCCACATATGAAGGCCTTTTATGCCAGATTTTGCTTTGGCTCCTTTGCCCTAGCTGAGCTGGTGGTGAGCTAGAAAGGAGCTAACCCGAGAGACCTCCACTGTGCATGCGGATTCCCAAGTGAGTCAAACATTTGTTGTTCTTATGCCTTTTATATGCGGCCTTTAAACCTGCACTAAAAAATGCAGGATTAAGCCTTTGTACGAGGAAATGGAGTGGGCCCATAGTTCAACCAATGAGGAGGTTGTGCTTGAAGTAGCCCACAGCATTTGGAAATCAATGACAATTAGGACAAATAAGCGGTAGGAACGTGTCGGGCTGCTGCATGTTGGTCAGAGGTCTTTTTGTGTTAAAATCTTTTAAAGATTTTTGTTTGTTTGTTTTATTTATTTGTATAGCGCGCCAAACCCAGAGGTAGAAGGGTGCTTAAAGAAGACGGTTACATAGTGTGATATATGCAAATTCAATATACAGCAATTTACAGAGTATACAAACATAGTTAAGCAGTGGGGGGTACTACAGTTTCAAAATACAACAGTTTACAGAGTTCACAGACATAGTTAAGCAGAAGGAGGTGTACCCACATATCTGTTGTGCTACTCTTGTTTAGGAGCCAACCGATAACATGTTTCCTGAAGATCTGGAAGGACTCAATAGTTTTAATGTTGAGTGGTAAGGTGTTCCAGAGTTGGGAGGCAAGTACTGTGAAGCTGGCCCCTCCGGCTCTTTTTAAGGAGAATCTAAGCACTGTCCAGCATAAAGTGTTGGAGGATCTAGTGGTTCTGGTGTTGGGTTTCATGGTAAATTTATTAGTGAGATATGGTGGGTCTAGGTGGTTTAATGCCTTGAATGTGAGGCAAATAGTTTTCAAATCAATTTTTTGTCGTATGGAGAGCCATTTGCATGATTTCCTGGCAGTGGAGATGTGCTCTCGCCTAGGGATGTTAAGTGCTGCACGTAGTGCGTTGTTTTGAAGTACCTGTAATTTGTTAATTATAGATTGGTTAGCACCTAGGTACAGGCTATTGCAATAGTCCAGTTTGGACTGTATGAGGGCTCCAGCAAGAGTGAGGGAGCTGTTAGATGATAGGAAGGGTCTACTGGCCCTAATAAGCTTGCCGGTGTAGGCGGAGGCTGAGGCGATCATGTTGGTTTGTTTGGAGAGGTTAGAGTTGGCATCAAGGTAAAAAAGAGAGTTTTCACCATTTTGGCAATAGGGATGGTGTGACCATCGATAATGATGTTGTTGTAATTGGGATTAAGTTTAGATAGGATACTGGGAGAGCCGACAAGGAGGAGCTCCGTCTTCTCATCATTCAGGCAAAGGCCATGAGAGGCCATCCATGCCTGAATGATGGAGAATATTTTGTTAATCCGGGTGTTGTCTGCATGGTAGTTGCCTGTGATGGTGAGGAGTATCTGGGTGTCATCTACATAATTCGTGTAGGTGATACCCAGACGGTCCAGTTGGTCAAATAGTGGCTTTGTAAATATGTTATACAAAGTGGGGGAGACACAGGAGCCTTGTGGGACCCCGCATGAGATGGGGATGGGTCTGCTGCAGCTGTTGTAGAGAAAACCCGCATGGTTCTGTTTGCCAGAAAGGACTGTATCCATGTGACGGCTGAGGAGGAGAAGTGAGCTGCGGTGGCTAAGTGTCTACAGAGGATTTTATGGTCGACCAGGTTGAAGGCCGCCGAAAGGTCTAAAAGGAATAGGTACGCGGCATTGCCTTTGTCTTTGATTTCATCAATCTGACTTTTGAGATCAACAAGGGCAGTTTCTGTTCCATGTTGAGGTCTGAAGCCAGTTGACGTATTCCTAGCAGTTGGTTGGATTCCAGTTATTCCTGGAATCCAACCAGGAGGTAGGCGACTCTGTCCAGGATTTTTAATAGTGATAGGACTGAGGTGATAGGTCTGTAATTGGTGGGTATGGCTGGGTCTAGTGATTGCTTTTTCAAGAGTGGGAGACCCCATGATTGTTTTAGGTTGCTGGAAACTGAGTTATTGATGAATTTACCTTTTAATCGTTTTTTTAAAAAAAATTGTATCATTTATTGTAAAACCTACTTTGGGTTGAACAAGTACAAATATATTTATTGATTGACATTTACTCTGCAAAATTTGTTATTTCATTATGCAGTGATTCACCTAAAGCACCTATTTCAGATTTAAGACAGCCTCCAACCATTTGTATATTGCCTAAATATACTATTTGAAACCTTGATGTTTAAATATAACATCCATTTATATTTTCCTGACACATATTTTTTTTTTGCTGTACCTTTCATTGTGGAAGAATATAGACCTGAATCAATAAAGGAAACAGAGAGCACTAAACAGGGGCAAAAGGTACACTGAAAAGCGGGGTGGAATTGAGATTTGTTCTTTACAGGTCACAAATGCACGCCACCCTATCATGTCATCCTCTTGTTTCATCAACTTAAAGTTTATTATTTTTCTTTCACTCCTAGCAGGCTTTGGCCATAGTGCTGCTTTTCCCACTATTGGCGTTAGCCAATGCTTGATCTTATTGAACTGAGCTGAGCATGTGTGCAAAAATCACTGACTGTAAAGTTTCTGCCTTGCCTAATGGCACTTGAGCAAAAACGTTGAAATGAGACCAATGGATCACTCTGGCCCAAGCAGGCCACAACAACTAGCCTCTCACCAGTGACAGAAGTTGTAACAGAGGTGAAGACCCTACAGCCATTGCCTGAGGAGGACCAGACCGGAAGCTGAACTGAGAGGCCATTTTTAGTTTACCCGAAAAATTTATCTTCATGTAGTGTTGCATGAACACTAATGATGAGCTACAATGTTATATCGGTTTACTTCACCAAAATCAAATTCTAAAGGTATGTTTGTTTTTGAAATTCCAGATTGACTCTGCAACCAGGAACTGTCCCTCAACCCATATTGCAGCGAATGCACCATAATTCTTGTTTTTACCTGTTTTAATGTGGTGGTTTGGGCAATTGTGTATTATTTCTACCCTGAAATATATCTAGCAAAATACTGGAATGCTAATTTAGTTAGACTGGTCTAGAAATAAATCATGCACGCTTCAGATATTTTGGAATGGTCTGGATGCATTCACAATATGTTTAGATGCAGGCATTCATAGGAGGCATGTATGTTGTAAATATGTCAGTTTCAGATAGGGTAATAATAAAATGGAAAAGAGAGGGAGAAATAAAATGGGACCTGGTGGGATAATAAAGCACAACACTTAAAAAGTGGAAGACAAAAGCTTGCAGCTTTATCGCCCTATCGCCCTCTTGACTTGACAAACACACCTAGTTCCCCATTGAAGGAACAGTTAATTTGGACAAATTAGGAGCACTTAGGTACTCTTTACAGGAACAGGAGGGTAACATCTTCAATGGGGAGCATTTGCGATTTGGTTAGAGGAAGCAACATATAGACAAAATGACTATATTATTAGTGGGCTAAGAGAGGTAATCGACAAACCGTGAGGACAGATACCATTTTTAAGGGGCAAGAGGATGTCAAAATAATTGACGCACCTGTGCCCCAGATCATAGAGGGGAAGACAAACATGTAGCAGTACAATCAGGATAATGAGACAGCCAAAGATATGATAGACTTGTTTACCACTGTGCGCTGCATAGTGAAAGAAGAACAGTGGAAACCGGGGCAGGGGGCGCAGGTACTAGGAGCTGTTCAGCTCCTAGCCACTGTAAAACCCCAAAACGCTGTATCCTTTGCACCAGCACTGCCCAGATCCATCAATCTGGGTGCCCAAGGGGGACCCCTGTTGCCTGGTTCACCTCTCTCTTATGCTCCATTGGTCATGAGGGGAGGCACAACATACGGGGAGATTCTAGGGCCGTCCACGTACTCCTTAGAAAGATGCTGTCAGGAAATGAGGAAGAGGGAGTGCAACAACAGCCCCATCTCATTATCATACATGTTCCATGGACACCAGGTGATTTGAGGAGCCTGGCTAAGAAATTCCCAAATATTAGGGAGGACCCACAATGGTTAACAGAAGCTGTTCACACTAATAACATTCAATACTCCTGCTTGGGCAGAAATGAACCAGCTGATGGGGGTGATGATGCTGGCAGAAGTTAGACAGTGACTTACAGAACGTGCCACTTGACCAGATCAATATCAAGGAACAGGGGATCCCCTCATTCATGCTAGGGAAAGAATAGCCACTGCTATCCTCATCATTTTACCCCAATTGACTGAGTCGGTGAAAATAAGAAATTGTCAGCAAAACAAGGGAGAATCACCTGAAGACTACTTAGACTGACTTAAAGTAGTATTCGCCCAAGATTTTGGTATCACTAAGTCACATGAGACTGCACATGCAGCTATATCTAACACCTATGTCTCTGGTCTGCTACTCAAAGTTCAAGCATAATTAAATAATGTGTGCATTGGGTGGCAGAAAAAGCTGATCTAGTGATAGTTTTGAATCACTGTGTAAGATGTCAATAACCAGAAAAAAAATGTTGAGAATACACTGATGTCCCTCTGAATGCAGGATTTACAAGGACACATTTAGAATGTGCAAAATCCTGCTGCAGGGTTAGGTAAAAGCTGAAATAGGGGAAGTGGAGGCCCACCACAGGGGCAGATAGGACATGTGGGGCAGGCGAGTCCCTCCCTGGGTCAGCAGAATCAGCAAAGACAATAGGGACAGCAAGGACCAAAGGAAAAACAGACAAACCTGTTAGTGTGCAATTGCTGTAAACAAACAGGGAATTGAAAGAATGAGTGTCCATATAGACCTCAGGCTCCCTACTTTTAGGGCAATCAAGCAAAGAACACCACACAAGGTCCCTCTGCACTCGACTCTGCTCCGTTCCCGGATATGAATGATACAAGCCAACTCCCCTGAAGAACCCAAATGCCCCTACCTATGCTGCAGGCCACCCTCAAATGGATCGGTATCTGTTCTGGCTACATCGGCTTACTTCATCTATGGCTTGTGTTACCAAGATCAGAATTATGGGCGACATGGGATCAGTAACTGGTGAGTTATTGGAAAGAGGGAAGTTGACTCAGGCCACTTCCACACAGATTTCGGAACTGGTGGCACTCGCTCGGACATGCAGGCTAGCTGAACAACAGTCTATGAACATTTATACTGATTCAAAGTATGCATTTGGAGTAGACCACATCTTTGGTCAGCTCTGGCAGCAGAACAGATTCTTGATCTCACCAGGGTTCCTCATTACACATCACTGGAGTGTTGGTTGTAGCCAAGCAGTAAGCAGCAGATAGCAGGTCTCATGTGGCTCACAGCGTTTTCCTGCATCCCTGCCTGTATTAAAGTATCTCTTCACTGGCCTTGCCTGGCGGCGGGGCTTAGCTACCAAACACTCCACTCCCGACACAGAGTGTTGGCAGCATGTTTGCGGAAGGTGCCGTGTGTGCCAATGAGCAGCGCAACCTACCAGACACCAGTTTGCCCTTGAGAACATGGAGCCAAGTGAGGACGGCGTTCCAACAGGGACAGCAACATGAAATAGCTGGAGCCGGAGGAGCCACAGATTCGGGTTTACTAGAGGCGATGCTTCCCAGCCCAATGGCATTTGAAGGTACTGTTTTTTTCCCCTCCCGCACGAAACATCAATGCTGTCTCTCCCCTTCCTCTAGCCTGCAAATGTAGAAACGGCCAACTTGGAGAGTGCACAAGCGGCCGAAACCCTGTCAATGCTAGAAGCAGCAGTATGGAAAAATAGAAAAGAGGAGGGTTATAGTTCAGCAGACCCGCATCTTGCTCAGCGTGATACTGAGAAAACCCAATGGGTTACTTCCTAGGATCTCTTCACGCATCCCAGTGGAGACATCACTCTCAGATTTCCACTGAACTCTAATTATTTGGAAAAGCCACCTGTTTCGGGGGCCGAAAATACAACATGTGAAAACATCAAGACACAACCTAATTTGCAAGCAGACTCTAATTCTTTGTAAAAGCCCTCCATTCCGGGAGGTGAAAATAGAATGGGGGAAAACGTCAAGACCCGATCCAATCTCCAAGCGGATTCCGAGGATTCCGTGTCCTGTCCCTCAGTACCTCCCTGCACGCGGAGCACATCAAAGCAAACTGAGATAGCCACTCAGAGCAATTCACTGATCTTGCAGACCCAGCAGCCCCCTTAAGAACCGGGTGATTTATTGCCAAGAAAACCAACCTGCCTGCAACAACAACAAAAAAGGGGTAAATCCCTCTCAGATGTGAATACCATCAGATGCCATTTTAGAGCAAAAGAAGCTGTCACTCTGTCAGAGGGTCAACCAGATTTGAAACAGGCAAAAGATAAATCTGTCAACCTGGGGAACCAGGAGGAACCTTGGCAGGACATATCATACACCGATTTGCTGGTGGGCTCAAATTCTAGTAGCGTGAATAGCATTGAAAGGCAGTTCCCTCCTTCCAGTGAAATCATAGAGAGTGATCAATTACCATCAGAGGAGGGAGGCATGGTACACTAACAAGACACAGAGAACATGGAAATTTTCCATACCATAGGGATACCCACTGACACACACTCCTTATGATTCTGACCACACCGTCAAACAGCCCGTCCCCCAATTGTAATATAAGCAAAACAACTGCCAGAGAAACCAAGTGGAACACTTGCGGTTTGCAAGAGGAAGAGGTGCCTCCCTCTGGGATACAAGAGCAGGCTACCAGAAAAGGGAATGCACCTGTTTTACATCATAATCAAGAAAATGTCCCCTCAACAAAAAGAGGGATGAAAAGGACAATCATAGAAGAGGACCCAGACAGATCTTTATCATCTGTGTCCCCGGGAAAAATAGTTAAACTTGTAAGTGACGGAAGAGTTGAGACAAACAACATTCCGAACACTGTAGCAGTGGGGTCATCCATTCAGGACAAGGTTAACCTTCAGAAGCACCGGGGGACCCGAAAAAGGAGAGGATACTCCAGATTTTCAAGCATGGATGATTAAGACAATTCTGACACCAAAGACCTGGAAAAAGATGAGTTTGAACAACAAGAAAACTGGGAAAAAGGCAAATGGAATCCGGGGACTGAACCCCTGGATCTGAAGAGGAGACAGTCCTGCAATGATCCTAATCAGGAAGACCAATGTGCAAACTTGCAAGCAGCACTGAGCTCAATGGTGTCCATAGCATTGTCACCATTTCTCAAATTGTATGAATCTCTCCCTGAAAATTACAAAGACCAGACAACGCTCATTGCATTGATGCAGTCTAAGCTGATATTCATTGAATGAGTCGCACATTGAGGCAGTAACGAAGAAGAGAGCCAAAGAAAAAGAGCCTGAAAGTGTCATCTTCAAAACTTTAATCGATCTAATATAGGAGGCAAGAGAATACAAAAAATATTTCCTGGCTTGTTTCAGGGATACTGTTAAACTATAGAGAACACAAGATGGCGGAAACAAGGAAATAAGCCTATCAGTCCAAACCAACACAGATGTATTTCAGGATGACAATGGGTCTGCAATGGGAGATGGGGGCTACTATCATGAAAGAGAATGATACTTCGGGTAACACCAAAGAGGTAGGGGCTAATGCACAATCACTGGACATGCCAAAGAATGCCAGCATTTGCCGTCAGATGACCAATAGGGAAACCAGAAATAGCCACACGATCCCAGAAATGGGAAAGGCAAAGCAAGGGCAATCTCTAGCAAGAAAAAACAACAAACCTAACTCAGGACATTTTCCCTATTTTTTTTCAGATGCCTCACAGGTGCTTAATATGGCGGGTGCAGGTGCAAGGTGCAAACTCATTCATGGCTCCACACAAAAAAAAGTCCAAAACCTGCCAAGATGTAAATACATGGCGGGGGGAGGCTCCACATATTTCATTAGAAATTTGGGAATGACATCGGAACATAGCCACAACAAAACTCCACTCACTGGTAGGGGCAAGGACTCTCCGAATAAGTCTTCAAAGAGGCAAGAGACAAATGCCAGAGAAATTGGGATGACATTGTCAAAACCAGAAGTCGGAATCCCGATCGTGGAAAGAGCCACATACCATTTGTTACATCTGTCCACCTATGAGGTCCCCTTTGTTACAGAAGGTGATGTGCCTTGTAACATCACAATAGTTAACTCAGACAATGAGGAATGTGAAATAGGGACTCCTGAACAAAGCTACCTCTTTGAAAACCTAGAAGAAAGAAGAGCCAATTTGGCAGTCAAGACGATCATAAAGATGCCACAACAAGCTATAATTGAGGCCCTGGTAGATCGATCAAGACAGGAGAGACATCTGCAAACAAGGCCCAAAGAGAAGCCAAAAAAGACGTGGCAAGTGTACCAATCTGGGGAACGACAGTATCTGAGCCCTTCAAGAAAGTCCCGGGAATTGGGAAGCAGCACACATAAGATCTTATTAGAGCGAGTCCTAAAAGCAAACAACAGTCTAATCATGAACCGCTCAAATCTAATGACCCTGCTGCAAAGCATGCCCCAACTCAGAGTGATCAAACCCAAGTACATTAAGATTGTAGACTTTCCCAGTGAAACAGAGAATGATAGGGTCTGCTTCACATCACGACACAAGCAGTAACATCGCTAATGATAACTGCAACCGATGACCTAAGGGCAATATGTTAGAGTGTTCCTAGATGCTATCAAGCTCCCTGCAAATCAAGCTATAATCAAATATGCTAGTCCTCAGCCTGTGAATGACAATATTAGTTTCAGCAATGATTTTGAAGACAGATCAGTAAGCAACATTAGCTGGTAAAATAGAGTTAGAGAATGAATATATACTTCCAGTAAAGGTCAGTCTTGAGCCCTACCCATTTAAAACCCTAGAACAATTGGCATGAATGCAAGAAAATGCTCCTTAAAGTGAAAGAAAATGATAATTGGTCATAGAGGGGTTGTCAATTACACAAAGATTCTTTGTGGAGAAATGAACAACGTCGAACAGTGGCACCAAACCCAAAATATGACTCTGTCATCTTGTTAGAGTGCACCATGGCCAAGCTCATGTAGGAAAGGAAGGGATGATTATGTTATTGAATGCATCCCTGAGCTCTGCAAAAAGGCTCAAGAGTATTTTAAGGATTGCATCATTATAATTACAATAGTTTTTTTATAACACGCTTAATACCAAAGAGGTTTCTAAGCACAGACCTAGGATTCAAACCTATGTTGCTCTGCATTGTCTTGCTTCCAAAACAAGCGCTTTGACACTGAACAATGCTGCCCAGGCCTCCAAAATAATGTGGGAAAGGATGCTCCACCCAACCAGGGTGTGCATCCTTTCCCATATTGACCATTTGTGGATCTTCAGAACGATTTCTTTACAACTCCCCTGTTTCAATCAGTGCCATTCTCGCCTTGTGATCCTGGATGCGTTCCCTGGGCGGGTGGAGCTGTAACCCTGTTGGAGGGCAGATGTTGTAACTTTGGTTAAGAAATTGGTCAGGGACATTTTAACCATGTTTGTTGTACCCATTACTATTAACAGCTACCATGGGTCGTACTTTGTAAATTCCGCTCCTCACAACTAATTTACATTGCCTAAAGTACCCACAGTCTGGAGGGGCAGTTGAGAGGCAAAATGGCATCATTAAAAATAAGTAAAGTAGAATATGTCAATAAATGGGGTTAACATGGCCTGTCACCATTAACCATGTATTATTCAGTATCGAAAATACTCTTCTACGGGCAGCTCATGAGGCTTTCCTTATATCCATCTGTAAAATCAGTTGATGTTAGTCTACACTTAAATGATATTTACTTATTGGGGTATGCGAAGTTCCTAATTTCTTCTGACAGTTTTGTACATATTCATGTAAAGACAGCTCTGCCCAAGGGACCAATTGTAACCAGCCAGTCCCTCTCTCTGCAGCCACGTGACTTTGTGCTGTTGAAAATACACCAGAGGAAGTTGGGTTTGGCTCCTTGCTGGAAGGGGACAAACCAAGTGTTTCTGACTTAAAACTCTGCTGTGAAGGTATATGGCCATCCTAGTTGGGTCTATTTAATCCAGGATGCAGCACCAATCAGTTGAAAGTAAACATTTCTGTTGTGTACATTTCAATTATATTGGCTTCTTGGCTGGTCTCTATGTTCTGGTATGCCTCTTTCTCTGAATTAATACAAAGCTATAAACTTTAGAATATGGTATCAATCTCTGCAGTTGATTGAATATTAGCCATGGTACAGGAGGAGATTTATATTTCATTGGAAAGACCAGCTATGTTCCCCCAAGGTGTTGTTCCTTACCCATATAAAGCCCTCCTTAATATGAGGAAGATTACCTTCCTGCTCTAAATACTGAATCACAATCCTCAAAATTGACCCATACTCCAGATCCGATAGGAAATAAAATGACACTATTACCAAACTAACCCGAGCTCCTGAAATGTATTGCCTGCCATCCCATGTCACAGATCTAACATAGTATTTACTCTGTTATGCACTCTAGATCGGGAAGAAAAGAGATTCTAAAAACAATGTATTGTTTCCACTACATGACGAAAAGAATTGTGCTGGTGAAAGAAAGGGTCCAGAGCACCAATGACAGCAGAAATGTTCATATAGTATTGTGATGAATCTGAGGTTCCGTCCATTCTTCCCTGGGGGCAGCCATCCCCTTTGAGGTTAGGGAGGTGAGCGCACTCAGCAAAACCCTGCATAAGGGTTCGGGAAAGGTTTTGGGAAAGTAGAACTCCCTTTATCTTATCTGCATACATGGGAGTCAGAGAAACTGATGTTACACTCAGCTGTGGGACTCAAAATAATATTGAAAGTGCTTTTGGATGTTTGGTTCAAGACAATGCTGGTCTCTCCATGTACTTGACAGCTGATTATATAATACACACCACTTTTTGGTTACAGAGCGAGAATATAGGTGCATTCTCCTTTGAATGGAGGAGAAAGACCACTGGGCAGAGAGGAGACTCCGACATGAGGACGTCATTGAGGGGAAGAGCTGCGCTGCACAGTGGAGCCCTCTGAGGCACGGGGAGCGGCAAGAGAGGAGGAGAGATGCCACCAACCCAGCAGAGAGCCAGGCAGAGTCGGCGAGGATAAGGCCAAGTAAAGCAGGCCTTGCTTGCAGGTGTGACCGCAAAGCAACTGTGGTGGGCGTGGTCTTGTTAAATACAGCGAAAACTAGGACCCGTGTGAGAAACAAATCCACTGCTCTGAAACACAAGAGCCAGGGAACAAGTTAAAGCTGAAATGAATGAAACATATAACCTGCTTGTGTTCTGTTTGAAAGAGCAGACAGCCATGGAGAACACCACTGCTCCTGAGCAGACACCACTTCGCTGGAGCAGACCCTACAAAATAGAAAGTACCCGGGTTGCTCAGATTAGAAGGGGGCAGAGAGAAGAGAGGGAAAATAGGGAAGAGGGAAGGATTACACTGAACCCATAACAGGAGCATAAAGATTAGAGAGGGAAAGAAACAAATAACTATAAGTGTTACAGGAGTCCAAGAAACTCAAATAATGCAATCAGCCAAAAGACTCACAGAAACTCCCCAAGAACCAAGAGAGGCATATGGCAAGAGGATTTATCAATACTCCAGGGAGATAAGTGAGATATTGGGACCACTTTTGTTGGTTTCCCCCCACTTGATTCACATCTAGAAAGCCTGTGCGATCCACTCACATCTGTTCTTCACCTGTGTTATTGGGCCAATCTGGTTCCCTTGGGTTGCTCTGTCCCAATTTGATTTGGTTCAAGACAATGCTGGTCTCTCCATGTACTTGACAGCTGATTATAAAATACACACCACATTTTGGTTACAGAGCGAGAATATAGGGGCAATCTCCTTTGAATGGAGGAGCAAGAACACTGGGCAGAAGGGAGACTCCGACGTGAGGATGTCATTGAGGGGAAGAGGTAAAGGGAACAAGTTAAAGATGAAATGATTGAAACCTATAACCTGCTTGTTTTCTGTCTGGAAGAGCAGAAAGCCATGGAGAACACCACTGCTCCTGAGCAGGCACCACTTCGCTGGAGCAGACCTTACGAAATAGAAAGTACCTGGGTTGCTCAGATTAGAAGGGGGCAGAGAGAAGAGAGGGAACTAGCCCTCCACCTAAGAATGCTCAGAGATTTAGTATTTTTAGGAACTTCAGACTTTATTTTGTAAACTCAAGATACATTTGGAACTTTGACAGATTTTCAAGAGCTGTTAAACCAGGTATAATTGTTTTTTCTTCAGATAACCATTGTATCTGGAACAAGGAGGGATTTCTGAAAGACCAGAGAGAGATAGGGGTGAACATCTCTGAAATTAGGGCACTCTTCCTAGTTTTTCTTTTTTATTTCTTTCATATTTTCCAACTGGTAGGGCCAGATTAGAGGGATTGGACAGAGAACTATTAATTTATTTGGACTATTTACGAGCACCTAAGTATAGTTTGTTAGGAAGGAAATACAACTCTTTGACAACATGTCCTCTGGTGCGAGTCCTTCTTCTGTCTTGCCAAATAATCCTTGCCAAGGGGACTCATTTTCTTACAGGCAGGTATCATCTTGTGCTGTCGCTGTCGCAGGTGGTTCAGTAAGAAGAGAACAATGGTTGCCAACACAGCAACCTCCAGTTCCATCTGCCATAGTTCTACGCAAGATCTATATCTGTCTCTAGTACTTCAGGAAATGAGCATAGAAACACATATTCTACAACGAGAACTGCATCAGCTCAAGAAAGTTTGAAATGTAATAGGAACAGTGAACTAACGTTGATAGCCCAGTTCCTACAAATCTCAAATTCTTAGAATGATGAAAAGGTAGAAAACTAAAATGGCTGTTGCTATGATAGTTGCACTAGAAGCACAACAGTGGTGTGTGTGGAAGAAAGCAGACCCCAATCAGTAATGTAAACCACAATACTGATCAAGGGCAAAACAGACAACAAAAAGAGAGGTGGGATTGAGGGATTTTCTTTGCACAGCAAAAATATACCCCCATCATGTCATCATACAGTTTCATCACCCTAGTGTTTATTTTTTTACTTTCACTGCTTGCGAACATTGATCAGGATGTCCCTTTGCCTGATATTGTCATCAGGCAATGCTTGATCTTTATGAAGTAGACTGCACATGTTTGCCAAAACCACAGAATGAACTTTCTGCCATGCCTGGGTGCACAAGATCAAGGACGTTGAACCGAGGCCAATGGATTATATTGGCTCAATGGCTCAAGTCAGCCAGAACAATGAGCCTCTAGTCAGCTATGGAATTTGTCATGTGGGAAGGTGGACGTACACCTCTCTTCACAGAGGAGGATGAGACCAGAAGATGACTAAGCATGCCTTTTAAGGAAATATTATGTCACCTGGTGTCGCACAGCATGAACACAGATGATGGGCTACATTTTAAGACACAGGGGTTATTGTTTTAGGCAGGAGGTGGGAATAGTGTGTTTGATGGCCTGGTAAGTGTTTCTAAAAACCTTGAAGGGCATACATGTTTTGTTTACTGTGCCTGGTTTGAGGAAAACAAACCTCTACAATATTCACAAATTACACTGCACAATGTCATAGTAAATTGCACAATAAATAAAAACACACAACTAATTTCCTGTAAAAAGAAATGCTAAAACCTTTCTGAAATCATTTCATTTAAATAATGTTCCCATTTAATTAAAGCCTTCACAAAATACACCAGCTGAGTTGACATACCTTTAAAAATCTAACAATTGCTAAAAACAATGCAATAGATCTTCCTCGCAGCATAGATAAGCAAGGACCTTCCACATTAACACAGCTTAAATGGTTTACAAATCTTCCAAAATGTGTTATCTGTTGGGTCAAAAGTGCCGGACATTCTAGCAGCATGTGTTTTAAATTCTCCTTCCCCTTCAGATCTTTACAAATCGAAAATAAGCCAATTCTGTCAGAAGATTAGTTAGAATACAAATGATTTAATTAATCTCCAATACATTGAAACAGAAATGCATATGAGCATTACGATACTCTACATCTGGAAATCTTACAAGATATGGTTCTGCAATACAAAAATAGTCATTTTTGCTGTGAATACGTTTTTATCTCACTACAAAAAAACCAACCCATGTTCCCCCAAACTACCAGTACACCCACAAACCCCCCACTTACTTTTTCTCCGTCCGCCGCCTCTCCTGTAGTCTGTGGTTTCAGTTCCATCCCTCTAATGTGGATCGGATCTGACGACGCAGGGCCCCTTTTTCTTTTTTCTTCTATTTTTTTTGTTGGGGTCCCCCGCCTCCAATGTTTAGGCAGCGGGGGACACCCCTGCAACCCCTCAAGACAAAAATAGCAAACATGGGGAGCGGGGGACACCCACACAACCCCTGCTCTTCATGTTTAGTATCTTCGGCTTCAAACTAATTGTTGTGACCGAATTCGGTCAAATCTACCATTCATTGAAATTGTTACGAACAATTTCAGCATAACGATCCCTCAGAGCCACATCCACCCTTCTTCCACCATCCTGTCCCCCCCCAACATTTTCAGCAAAGTTACTCCACTGACCCCATGGAGTAATCAATTGCTCTTCCCTCAAGACCAATCTTATCCATTTCCTCGAGGATTTTGAACCACTCTACCTCATATTTTTCTTCTTTTTCTTCTTTCTCCCCTTCTTTAATAGCACCTTAAGAGAGGTTTGATTATGCAAAGCGTTTCTGCATTGTGCACCAAATTCCATTTGACCACCTTCACCGGTTCCTGAAGATCCAAGCCTCTCCAAACGTTTGCCAATGCCATTCAGGTGCTTTGTTTGTCCCCTAACTTCTTCCCATATGTCCATACACACTTCCACCACCCTGGAGAAAGCTTTCTGAAGGCCTGCCCATGCGGTGGGCTGCTCCCCCACATTTTTTGATCTCAAACATTGATCATAATCCATATCTCCCGTAGTGCCCAAAACCTGTGAATCTTCCTCACATTCAGAAACAGACAAAACCTCCTCTGAAAAAATAAGCAGGTGAAGAATATATATGAAGCTATAGTGAAGAATTCAAAGGCGGCAAATCAATTCTCAAATGTGTCTGATCATGTGACTTAGCCATAGTCACTTCCGGATGTCCCACAATCTGGTTTTCAATAGTTTCAAGCAAAAACCCCCAAACACTATTTTGGAAAGAGATGAGTTTACTTTTTTTTTTTTAACTAAAACTGGGAAGTGCTCATCATTTTAGTTTTCGATGTCTTTGTTTCCCCCCCTCATCCACCGTATATGTTATGGTATACAGCAGGAGGAGAGAGAGGTAGCAGGGTTGCCATGGCTATTTTGAATCTATCTTACTTATTGGAAAACACCAATGGAGTCGCTGTAATATCCCCCATCACTCCAGGTGTAACGGGAAACCCCAATACTGTATCCCTCTTTCTTAAATCATACATATTTCTTAGGGAAAGTCGAGAACGTGTGCCTATGCCAGAAGCGATAAAAGCACTGTGGCAAAATACACAGAATACCGAGGTCCAAAAATAAAGGACGCGATAGCCATTGGGCTATCATATGCAATCCGCAGTCTAGGGCCACGTTCTACTAGACACAGTAGTTATAGGCGATGACAAAATCAGAAAAATCCTGGCCAAACTCTTGATGGAGTCCCTTGTGCACAGATTAGTGTCTGGTTTTCGGGCAGCGCCTATCACCTCACTACAGAACAACACAGCAGTCTTATCAAAGGCCCTCGAAAGCATGTTCTTTGGGGAAACTACAAGGAGAGGCTGCTCACCCCTTCACACACTTGAACAAACGGAACACTTGCAGCGCTTTGCCTCGCCACTACGTGTGGTGTTAAGGTCCGGTGTCCTTAAAAGAACAGCCTCAGAAAAACAGCAACAACAACAACCTTTGAGAGCAGGTAAGCACGTCCAGCCAGCACAGATGTTCTGAACACGCTAAATACTTGCAGTAAATCGGTTCGCTTCACTACTACAAAGAATAATAAAATGGCAGATATGGAGGGTGTGGTGCGGGTTACTTAGTTGGGAATGGTTTCATGGCTAGGATGCTGCCCATTTGTCTTGCAAGCAAACAAATACATCCTTTTGCTTGTCCAAAACCAAATTCTAAAGATAACTCTGCTTCTGAAGTTTGCATCATAGAGCAAACCCAATATCCATTGCGCAAGGCACAGGCCTTTAGCATTGTCCAATGATGCATATTTGACATTTCATGTTTCACTTACCACTTTCTGAGGTGTGTCGGACACCTAACAAAGCATCGAAGGCATTGAACACAGTGCTCTGGGCGGCGCTTCCTCCAGAATATGACCTCGGCTCTTCAAAGACTCCCTCATAGATCAAGCCGTCTGGCAGCAATGGGTTATCCTTCCAACTGTGTGAAAACAAAGTTTACCATGACAAAATGAACCCTTGCTGTAATAACTGCGGGTAAAACGTGCGCATGATGTTGCAATCAATATTATTCATCAACAAACAGTGATCCTTACTGTGACGTTTCAAACATCCTTTAGTCGAATACAGACAAACTATATATTTGGTCTCAAAAAACACAACATCTCCTTACCGTTTGGCTAACTTGGCATTTGGTTTTGGAATATTCTAGAATGCCATGAAATTTAAAATAAAATGCGATTTATGTATGGTACGTTTGATGAAGAAATGATCGCATTTTGCCGCGCCTTTTTTTAAACGCCTCCACGAAACACAACAATACGGAAGAGTCTGGAGCAGGGTTCTCCAACCTTTACGTTAGCTAGAGCTACTTGTAGTGGAGGCCAACAGCGGAGAGCTACTAGGGGGCAATATCAGGGTGGGGATATTTATAAACCTCGGAATTTTTACCAATATTATTTTGGCTCTATTATTTCCCCTCTTTAAACAGATAGAATAACAAATCCCTTCACGAATATAATAAGAACTTCAAAAACCTCTTTGTTGAATTATTATTTATTAGTAGCTGTCTCAAAAAGACAGATATTTGTTGGACTTCCACACAAATATCCTGTAATTTTTGTGCCCCTTCCTTTGCGTTTTATGCAGGCTTTCTACATGCTAGGCACACTATTGTTTTCCAAATGTGCATTTCACAATTCCATAAAAAAAAAAAAAAAGCATTTTCCAAATTGAAAAATGCTGCTTGCGTTCACGAGTTTTCTTTGAAATGTTTTTTTTGTCAGACACCACACATACTCCGTTATTTGCTGGTATGATAGCTCAGCGGGTTGAGCGCTCGCTGCTGCGATCTGAGCGTGATCTGCAGGTCGCAGGTTAAAGTCCCGGCAAGGCCAACTCATCCTTTCATCCTTCTGAGGTCGATAAATGAGTACTAATTTCAGTTGGGTGATATTGCATGTAAATATGTGCTCTGTAAAGCGCTTTGGATTAAGCGCTATATAAATAACACATCATTATCATTATTTGTGTGCCCCTCTGTGTTTTAGCACAAGTTATATTTATAAAGATTTTAAATGCTTGTCAAACTGGTTGATCACAAATAAATGCTTCTGTTATGCTGACAGCAGTTTTTAGAAAATTAAACTGTGGGTTCATGGGTGCCAACTTTTGATTTTCACTACAGGGGCAGAAATATCCCCACCTCAGCCCTGAATATAAGCAAGCAACCAGCCCAACCCATACCCTGGCCAAACACATTGTATAGCACTTTTTTTATAAGGCATTGCAAAAAGTCATACGATTAACAACCTGTAGTTTTGAATATATAACATCTCAGCATCGGTCTGTCAACCTGCTGAGCTACCCTGGTAGGCTTCTACTGTACAGCGTGTCTATGGATCGCTTAATGTACTAAAAGTGGGTGTACCTGTGTCATGGAAGTGATTTAAAGTGGAAATGTACAATGTGGAATTTGGAAAGAAGCCACATAAAAGAAATTGCACCATTTTTTAAATATTATTTTGAACATTTCCAGGCGTGTGGCAGTGCTACTGTGATATTTACATTGCGTGGTCACAATGATCCTGATCCTGCCCCAGCCCCTCCAACATCTCTGGCAAACAAGAGCAGCTTGTCGTGGGGGCGCACAAGGCCAACTGTGGTACTACAGGCGGACTGCAGAAGCATAACGTGATACTGACACTTGTCAGTGGATTTCCAAGCAGCTCCATGTGGCACAGCAGCCAAGCTCCCCGCCCGCAATTGGGAGGACCAGGGTTCGGATTCGGAAAACGCACCATTAAATAATATAACTTAGGATAAATGTTTATTTTTCGGTATCTTCAGGCGGGCGACTGAAAAGGCTCAGGCGAGCTACTAGTCGCCCGCGATCGACTGTTTGGCGACCTCTGGTCTGGAGGATAGTTCAGCGGCAACGCACTCGCCTAGAAACAAGACGATGCGAAGCAACACAAAAGGGTTCTGATGATAGTTCAGGGGCAACGCACTCGCCTAGAAAGCAAGAGGATACGAAGCAACACGAAATGGTCCGGAGGATAGTTGAGGGGCAACACACTCGCCTAGAAAGCAAGACGATGCAAAGCAACACAGGGCCAATCCCCCGGTCCTTGCTTAGATACGTCTGGGTATTAAGCGCATTATAAATAACACATTATATTGTTTAATTATATAAAGATTTCCAATGTGTGTAGAACAAGAAAAGGCACTAGTGGGGAACTCCATTAGACCAGAATGAAACTTGACATTTTGTTTGTTCATGTTGTATTTATTCTTTCCACAATTACATAAACAATGAGTCAAAAATACAATAATTTAAACACATCATAACATTCCAATTTACGAAGGAAAACGACAGAGAGAAGGTGGGAGGGGGGGTGAATAATAGAGTAGAGTAGAGAAGAGAAATGCATACTAAATGCAACGTATGATCCTGACCTAAAAGTCAGGCAGCCCCTGAAGTGTAGTCTGATTAACTTTACTACTACATGCATTCTTCCACAGTGATAAGTGGTACTGTTTTAGCAATAACATTTTCAAAACGCGTATGCCACGCTCTTGGCAGTGCCTAGAATGTAACATGAAACATCTTAGCAGCAGAACAAGTTAGCAAAGCAGTAGCTGCCAAGCAATAGTAAGAAATTAAAGGCCCAAATTGGCCCTCTCAATGGGGATTGACTAACAATAAGTGCTCCTCCTAGATATTTTTTCTTTCCGCCAGCAGGTAACTCAAAATATGTCTATATCATGTCACCAGAGGGACTTATTCAGAGTTTAGAGCGATTTGCCTTATAAACAGCTCCAAACTCAGGTACTGTTAAGGCATGCAATAGGCCACCGGTAACAGGAAGAGTTTGCATGATTTACAGTCAGTGTTTTTGATGTGTGACCAGCGCTGCGCGCTTGTGCCCTTAAATCATAAATGTTCCAAGAAAAGAAGTTGGAATCCATGAAGATTACAATATAAGCAATGGTAATAGTATCAATGTCTTTATTCCACAGGATGTCAGCCGACAAATGTTTCGACATACGTAATTTTCAAGGCAGTTGTTCTTTGTTTAGTGCCCAATTGTGTAGTAGAGGTTGGTTGAGTATTATCGCCTTGAGAAAGTCTGAAGACTGTAGACTCCAAAGAATAAAGATTCATATATGTACACGTGTGTCCTTTAAACAATTGCAGAATATAAAACGCTATAATAGAGCTGGGTCCTGGGAGGATAGCTCAGCGGCAACGTGCCCGCCTTGGAAACAAAACGCCACAAAGCAACACAGGTTTGATCCCCGGGTCTGCGCTTAGAAACCTCTGTGTATTAAGCACGTTATAAATACACAACTAAGAGACATATTCCTGTAACAGCTCATCGATGCCCCCGTGCTGTGTGAGCGCTTTAAAAATGCAAATAAAATAAAAAATATATATATAAAAAAGAGCTCCGGCAAAACCCAATTATGTCGTTAAGTATTCATAATGTTCGGACCAAGAACAAACTTCATAGGGCCTGACCCCTCTAGCACGTGTGTGCACCGTTGCTTATATTGTAATCTTCAAGGTCCAGTTACTGAAACAAGTCTCTCTTTTCCTTATTTTGCTCCTCGGGTTTGTTTTGTTTGCTTGTTTATTTATTTGTATATGTGTAGTTTACAAGAATGCAGTTAGTGCAAAAATAGTAGCAAGCAGACATAGTGAAGGATACATTCATACATTAGGCATACATACATAGTTGGTTATTTATTGAGTAGCCAGGTGATGACCTTAGTTCTGAAAGGTTGGAAGGTGGGGGTGGATTTGATATCCAGTGGAATAGTGTTCCACAGTTGTGAGGCAAGAACTGGGAAGCTGGATCCACCGGCTCTTTTAAGGGTATATTTGGGCACCATCAGTTGTAGTGTATTGGAAGATCTGGTAATTCTAGTATTCTGTCTTAAGGTGAATTTATTGGTTAGATATGGCAGGGCTAGATGGTTGAGAGCTTTGTAGGTGAGGCGGATGGTTTTTAGGTCTATTTTTTGTTGGATGGAGAGCCATTTGCATGAGATTCTCGCAGCCGAAATATGTTCTCTCCTAGGAATATTGAGGGCGGCACAGAGTGCATTATTTTGTAGAACTTGCAGTTTTTTGATTACCGTTTTGTTTGCGCCAACATAAAGGCTGTTACAGTAATCCAGTTTGGACTGTATGAGTATTCTGACTAAAGTGAAGCAGTTGTTAGGGGAGATCAAAGGTCTGCAGGCCCTAATTAGCTTACCCGTGCAAGCAGTGGCTGAGGCGGTCATATTGATTTGTTTGGCGAGGTTGGTATTTGTGTCTAGATAGAAACCAAGTGTTTTTACACTTTTGGCAATGGGAATGGTGTTACCGTCAATGGTGAAGCTGGTGTAGCTGGGGCCGAGTTTCCAGATGGTATTAGGTGAACCGACAAGGAGCAGTTCGGTCTTGTCATCATTCAGACAGAGGCCATGTGTGGCCATCCATGCCTGAATGATGGAGACGACTTCACTGATCCGGTTGGCAACCGAGTTGTAGTTGCCAGATAAAGTGAAGAGTATCTGGGTGTCATCTGCGTAATTGGTATAGGTGGCACCCAGATGGTCCAGCTTGTTGAATAAGGGCTTTGTAAATATATTATACAAAGTAGGTGAGACACAAGATCCTTTTGGGACACCACAGGTAATGAGAATTGGGTCGGCCACTACTAGGGGTGAGAAGACCCGTATGGTCCTGTTGTCAAGGAAGGATTGGATCCATGTGACCGCAGAGTGGGAGAAGTGTGCTGCCGATGACAAGTGGTTGCAAAAGATTTTATGGTGAACCAGGTCAAAGGCAGCGGAAAGGTCTAGGAGAAGAAGGATGGCAGCACTACCTTTATGTTTGAGTTCGTCTATCTGGCTCTTGAGATCAACAAGGGCCTTTTCCGTCCCATGTTGAGGACGAAAGCCAGACTGACGAGTTCTAGTAATTGGTTTCTCTCAAAGTAATCCTGAATTTGTAGATAGGCCACTCTATCAAGAATTTTTAGTGAGAATGGGACAGTGGTAATGGGTCTGTAATTTGTGGGTATATCTGGGTCGAGAGTTTGTTTTTTTAGCAGTGGTAGGACCCAAGATTGTTTCAGATTACTTGGGACTGTGTTACTGGTGAATGACAGGTTTATTAGTTTGGTAATGAAGGGGGATAGATCTCTGGCTGCATCTTTTATGATCTGTGCGGGGCAGCTGCCCCCTTACTTTTCGAGGGTTTCAAGGAGGCTATCATGTTTTGTACTTCAGGTATGGTTACTTTTTTTAAAGTAAAGCCTGAGCTAGTGGCGCTGGGTGATGAAAGGGTGGAACTGGAAGTAGGACCATGAGTGAGTTGTCGCCGTTTGTTTTCAATTTTAGTTTGGAGCTCTGAAATTTTGTTGGCAAGGGCATTCTGGATCCCTGTGCACCAAGGTTTATCCTTTGTGTAGGTATCTGTGGGGGAATAGGGTTTTCTAATTCCTTTAGGATGTTAAATCCTGGAATTAAGAGATTCTTTTTTAGTGCGTGTAATCTCGTTTTTGTGGAGAGTGGTGATATTGGAGAGATTAGTTCTGAGGGTGCTGATTTCCATAGTGATTCAAGTGTACTTTTTTGTTGTCGGAGATGTTTGAGCTCCGGGGTGTACCAAGTGTTCAGGTGCGCTTTCGGTTTCCCTTTGCGCATTTTTAGTGGGGCAATGATGTTGATAGCATTAGCCATGGAATCATTATAGGCGTTGACCAGCAGGTTCAAGTCAGTTGTAGCTGGTAGTGTGTTCAGAATAGGGGCCACCAGGGGTATTAAGGCTTCCGCTGTAATGTTGCTCTTATTCCTAGTTGGGCAGGCCAGGGCAATAACAGGCCTTTTATGCACTAGGTTGCTGATATTAATGTCAAATGGGAGGAAGTGGTGATCCGTCCAGATGAGCTGTACGGGGTCCTTCAGGGTGATATTGCAATTAAGGGCGGCTACCCATTCAAGAGTTCTGCCCTTGGAGGGGGTGGGTTTGGAGCAGAGTTTTAGGAGGCCATGCTCCTCTAATGCCGTGGCCAGGGCAATAGCTGGGGTGTCATGAGGGTCATTAAACCCAAGGTTGAAGTCTCCAAGTATAATAATTTGTGCTGAGGGTTTGGAACATTCGGCTACTAGTGAGGTGATATCTTCCTCAAATGAGCCAGGTGGGCCCGGGGGCCTGTAAATTGGATGCATCGTGATAGTACTCTTAGGGGAAGTTTGTAGTTTAACTGTGAGATGCTCACATGATTTGAGTGGAGAAGAGGAGGCTAGTCTAATATCAAACGGGGACTTAAAGATGATAGCTACACCACCTCCTCGAGCGCTAGGTCTGTCTACTCTGAGGATGGTGTAGTTATCAGGGATAGCTAAGGTAAGAGATGGTCCCACAGCATCATGCAACCAGGTTTCAGTTACAGCAAGGAAGTCCAGGTAGTTGGTCAGAATGATGTTGGCGACTTCTATGGAATGGGCGACTAATGATCTAACATTTAGAAGAGCTTCATTTAGTTTAAGAGGGGTGGAATTGATGGAAGTTACAGTGTGATTGTTAGTCTTGTCAGGTAGTTTAGCTGGGCGATTGCTAGTTTTGTGGTTGATTCTGGCACCTAGTCTATTGTTACGATCGGTAGGGTTGAAGGTAGTAGTTTGAGAGACTGTTAGGTCAGTAGATCTAGTGGGGCTGTAGTCAGGGGTGGGGCAGGATGCTCTCGTGTCGGTAGGGTTCCGCTTGGAACTATCTGAGTTCGTGTTGGCTAGGACATTAGAAAAATGGTCGTGGACATGGGTGGGATAGGCGGAGTGTGAGACAGGGAGGAAGGCTGGTGTGGTGGGCAAGAACGGTGTGGGGCAGACGATATGGTGATGTCTTTGGCAGGCAGGTCTCGCTAGACCATTTTTATGGGCTATGTAACTGTTACCATTGCAAGGTATAATGCTTTGCATGACACAAAAGGGGAACATGATAGCGGTGAGCCAAAGTAGCATAATAGAGACGCTGAGGCCGAGGCACCGTGCAGAGGATTGGCAAATATGGGACATTGGTGACATAGGGTAGGGTAGTGCCAAATAACAACAATGTCAGAGGGATGGGCTGGTGTCAAGTTGTATCCGAATGTCAGGCAGGCTAGGGTAATGGTGAGTGAGGCACATGTATTTATAATGGGATCACCATAACCACAAAGGTCTGCAAAGTCTAGGCTA
This sequence comes from Ambystoma mexicanum, assembly GCF_040938575.1. Classification (NCBI taxonomy): domain Eukaryota; kingdom Metazoa; phylum Chordata; class Amphibia; order Caudata; family Ambystomatidae; genus Ambystoma; species Ambystoma mexicanum. Next base: position 140,989,783 of record NC_090932.1, read on the forward strand.
GGTACAGATCAGGCACGGCATAGTATCTAAACTAGGTACATAGGCAGAGTACTGTATGTAGGCTTGGCACATATCAGACACAGGTGTATATATTGGGATCACCATACCTATAAAGGTCTGCAGTGTCTAGGCTAGGCACAGATCAGGCAGGGCATAGTATCTAAACTGGGTACATAGGCAAGGTACGGTATGTAAACTAGGCACAGATCAGATAAGGCATAATAACAAATTCAGGTACATAAGCATCGTGCCGTATATAGGCTGGGCACATAAATGGTAGGGCACACGGCGGGTAGAGGCACCAGATGGGAGCTAGCACAGAAGCCGATATGGGCAGCAGTGCTGTGTTGTGGTAAAGGCACAGGTTCACTATTGTAGAGTCAAGTGGAGGCAGGGGGGACATTGCAATGGCAGGGTGTTTGAGACATGCTTATAGTTAAGTGCGGGGTGCGCGGTGCTGCACACTCTTAAACTAGGGCTGCAGGGACGAGGCACGGTTGACGACATGCGGTACGTGTGGAGCGTTACATAGGCGCAAGGCATTCGATCGGCGGTGATTTAAGGTAGTAGGGCTAGAAAGCGGCGTTAACTTGTTGCAAGCAAATAGAGGAGCAAAACAAAATATCAAGAGACGCTGGCTGTATGGCAAGTGGTCAACAGTAGCAGACTAGGTGCGACATAGTAGTGAGTGCTCTACAGTAAACGCCCCTGGGGCCTCACCGTGGGGGTGTTGAAGTCGGATCCGGATAAGGAGGGGCGGCCGCAGACTGCAGCCCGGCACGCACGGTCAGCTCAGTCAGCTGTGCCTTATTCCTGTGCCTTCATTCAGGGCCGGCGTTCGCCTGCCGGTGAAGACCAATCGGGCAAAAGCAATTTGGCAGCCAATCAGGAGCTGCTACAGCCACAGTTGGCGGAGTGGAGTGGGTCACTGAAGCGGGGCGGCCATCTTAGAAGGGTCAGAACCTCGTTGTAGGTCGTGTCGATTTGGTGCAAAAAGCATTTCGAGTGGAAAGGAACTGCTTTGTAGAAAGATGGAAACACGGTCATTGATCACGTCGGCTTGCCGATGGGTTGTATCATACTGTTATGATCTCTTACGTATTACACTTTACCAGATAGCACATCTCAGCCTCTGGTTGACCAACCAAGGTGGGTTGTTCTCTGATTCACTGCTCAGTAACAGGTACTTTCCCTGGGTTGTCAAACAAGACGTTTTTGCTCAGTGCTGTCCAGTGATCGTTACACTTTTCTGGTTTGTCTGTTTCCTCAGTAAACTCTGTACTTTGGTTTCATATATCCCATCTTGGGAATGGGTGACTCTCACCCTATCTTGTAGTTTGGTCTCTCGTACCCCACTCTGGGATTTAGTTTCTCTTTCCCTTTCTTGCTTTATAGTCATTCTCACCCTCTCCGAGATCTTGTATCTGGTACCACCTCTTTTTTTAAAATTTCATGTAGCCCACCTTGGCTTTGCCTCTGCTCACCCTGCTATGGGGTATATTCATTCTCACACCACTGTGGGGTATATTTTTGCTCACCATGCTCTGGGGTATGGATTCTGGTAGCCCGCCTTGTGCTGTGGCTTCTGCCATCCATTCATGGGGAATATTTGCTGACACCCAGTCTTGGGGTATGTTACTTGTGGAACGCCTTGGCGATGACTTCTCTTGCCCCACCCTGGGGTATGTTTCCTGATGCCCCACATTGGGGTATTGATTCTTGTGGCCAACAATGGTCTATGGCAACTATTGCCAAACCCTGAGTTATGTATGTTGGCATTTCACCTTGGGTATTTTGTCTTGCTGCCCACCTTGCACTAAGGCTTCTATTGTACCACCCTGCCGAATGTTAGTTGGCACCCTTCCTTGGGGTATAGTTGTCCTTCATCACTCATGTCTCCTGGAGCTGTTGCGTACCTGGTTCTCCATTGCGGTCCTCCTTGGTCAGTCGGGAAGCTTTGGGTTTAGCATTACAGGTTCTTCACCTGCTTCTCTCGTCTTGCCGACGTTAGTATTAGAGCCTCTCTCTCTTCTTGTTATTCTGCCGAAAGTCGGTCTCTTAGTTTCGAGAACCTCCAGGTATATCCGACTTCTCCCTCTGCCAGTATTGCAGTGTGTCAAATGCCAAACTAGGCATCAATCTGCCTTCCCTGGACACACCTCTCAGGAGTATGACTTGTTGACTATGGTACTCTGCAGACTACGTGCTTTCTTCTCCTCAGTGCATATCACATTTTTGTTCCACCCCAAATTGGGGTGTGCTTGTTCTCTGTATTCTCAGTTTAGGCAAGGACAGTGCCTGACAGGGGTCAGAAGTCAAGTCAAGCTCTTGTGTCTGAAGTTGCGAGTCTGTGTACTATTCAATTAGCATATAAACAACAACATTGTTTTAATTTTGGGACATGGGAGATGAACACATATCTCTATCTTGGGTCTGCCTGTCCTCTGGGGGCGGGGGGTCCATGTTAGCTGAGCTTTCCTAAAGTCCCACTTGGAGGTAAGACTTTAGTAACCTATCCCAGTGGTTTGTAGATCCCTTTCTCTTAGTATCAGTCTTTACTACTCAGAAACCTTGGTAGACTGACAGAGCAGTCAGGCTTATCTTAAGAGGAAGATGTGATTATTACAAGAATTTGACACGTCTACCGTACTATTGGTAATAATGCACACCCACAAAGTAATACCGTAATTGTATTTAGTCAGCATACACAAATAAGATAGTGATTTTTAGAAGGAAAACAGTTGGTTAGTGTTATCCTAGTAGAGCGTCAGATTTTAAAGGCAGTTTCCTTACACAGAAAGTCTTTTAAGGTCCAAAACGCAAGCCTAGCTAAAAGGCAGTTCTGAGAGGCTTAAAGTCTTAAGGAGCAGCAGAAGTCAAAAGTCCCTGTGGGTACTTTCTAGTCTCTAGGAAGGAAGATACAAGAAGGCTTAACCAACGTTGGAGGCCCTGTTAAAGGACTCGCTAAAGAGACACAAGCAGCGGTTTGAGTCGAAGGTAAGAGGGGGTTTCCCTGTACACCTTTACATGCACTCCAATCCTCTGTAGCAACTTTCTGGAATAAGGTAAGCAATATATTTTTGTCCACAGTACTTTAGGATTGAAGAAAATGTTTGTGGTGGATGCTCCATGATGTTGCAGCTCTGGACCCGACCTCCACTTCTTCAGTCCCTCTGCGTTTTGGGCCTTTTTCTGCGGCACCAACAAAGGACACAATTTGCTGGGTCAATCATCTTCAGTTTCTGAAGTCCCACACTCTGATGAAGGGTTCTGCGTGAGTTGGATTGTGTGTCATGATGCCTGCCCCCGGGGACCCAGACCAAGTCCAGCAACCCCAGAAGCAGGCATCAAGTTATTCCAAGCAAGCCCAACAACCCCTGCTAGGGGCTATTTGGGTGCAGTCCTGGCGTCTATGGTGCCAGGTTCATATGGAGAATCAGTCCTGGCGCCATAGGCGCCAGGCTCATAGATTAAACTTACCTGATGCAGACCATGCTGCAAACTTACATGATGCAGACCATGCTGCAAGAGCTCCAAGCCAAAAGGGACTATTTTTTTACTCAAGTGGGGCTGGGGAGGAATACTTACCTGGGACTACTTTGAAGGCTATTTAAACCACGCCCAAAGAGCAGCACACGCTTTGCGTTATTCTGCATCCAGCAGCGTAACGCTCACCGTGTCTGCAAGTCTGCATCCAGTCTTCTGCCACCCCCGCCTCAAGTCTGGAGCTCCTAGAAAAAGGGAGTAAGAAGGAGAAAAGGTTAGAACAAGAACAATACCTTTGATCCTTACCTGAATTCCCGATCCATCTCGCCTTCGAGCTGGAAGAAAGAAGTTATTTTATGCGCGTCGCCTCGCCTGCTGCAGCGCCACGCTGAACTCACCGGCCTTCGCAGCATCTTCACATTCCACCGCATCCTTCTGCATGTTCCCGCCGCACTCCGGCACCTAAGGGGAAGACAAGAACGGCAAGGTGAGCCAAGGGAATACACAGAGGCAATATTAGTTACCCCCATAGACTTACCTGATTTTACCACCGGGGGTACTATTCCTCTTCACGGGTCGGCACAGCTTCCACTGCATCATCACCGAACCCCGGCCCCTAAGGGGAAACAAAAGGACAGCAAGGTGAAACAAAGGGACAAACAAGGGGAAACCTCCTCACCACCATACACTTACCTGATTTTACCGCCAGAGGCATTATTCCCTGAGACTTCATACTTTCTCTCAGCGCCTGAATAACAGAGAAAGCAACGGGTTACATATTGACATCATTTTATCGAACTGTGTTGGATAACACAAATCCTTACCTGAATATTACCGGTTGCCATGAGGAACTCTTCGCTAGGGTCAAGCTGCAACCTGCAAGGAATCGGACAAGAGTGAAAGTCAGACATTTTAACTCTTACGAACTACATACTTACAGCGTCTTGCCGGGAATCTCAGAGTCAATATTGTTCTGGAACTCACCAATTCCTTCGAGCCAGTGAAGCAACTGGTTATCTACGCGCCCCTGCGCTCAATGCAGAATGGAGAGCTCATCTTTCCAAACCATCAGGTGAGACTATAAGAGGGGACATCAAAGGTGATCAGTGGGGAGAACAGCGGGAGTGGGGGGGGGGGTTAACGCTCAACTCCACGGGTGGTTAATTCCCTTTCTGCATTTGCAGAAGAATATTCCTACGGGCCAAGCAAACAAAGCTAGGTGGGCCAGTCCAGTCCGTCATCTTGGCACTACGCGTCACATTGGTGGAGACAACAGCTGTCCAGCTCAAATCGACGCCCCTGTGGAAGCCAGGTGAGCGTAACATTGTGTCTCTGGAGTGTCCTTGAAGGCTCAGCAGAGATGTGGGCGGATTTGGCCTTTCCACGACAATGCACTAAAAATGGGCAGCAGGTCTCCTGTTATTGTGGTTCTGCAGCTCTTGAAACTCAAAGGACATTGGGAGATTGGTCAAGTCAAAGTTCATCTTGGGACTGTTGTTCCCACCAGTCAAAGGGATGGAGTTATCCTCTTTGGAGTTACTCTGTCACACAGAAAACAGGGCTAGGACAGCAGTGGCCACTTTGCAGTTTTGCAAAGGGTCTGCAGGCATGCCTGGTCATCTTCTTCTTTGGTTACTTCAGCTTCCAGTGGTCGACTTGCTTTTCACTCCAGGAGCCTTTTATACAGTTCCAGCACACACTCCTCTGCAATCTTCCTCAGCAGTTTACAGAAAGGCGTGATTGGCTGTCCAATCAGGACAGACAGACCCCCAGTGGGAGCTGGCCCCATTCAGGTACTCTGGCAGACAAAGGATAGGGGTGTCGATAACCACTGCCCCATTCTTGTTTCCCCGTACACTCTTGATCCAGGCGGTTACACCCAAGTGTTCCTGCCAAAGGCAAAACACACACACAGGCCTTCTCCTCCCAGAATGGTAGAAGAAGGGCTGACAAAAAACAATCATTCTAGTAGTTGCGAAAAAAGAAGGGAGGCCTCAAATTGGTACTCGGGTGGCCCTATTGTGCACTACCGAGGCTTTGGACATAGCCTGCGGTAGACAAATTACACAATAGTTGGTAGAACACATCCACTGTAACCAGCCATAAAAAGGAGATTATCTATATGACTAAAAAGTCACAGGAGCAGAGCGAAGGGGGATAATCGGTATCCCATTGGCATTCCACATACGGTGGTGTGTGCCAATCTCTTGGACTAAAGAGTTTTAGAAGAGATACTAAGTATCTCCCCATCAATAAGAACTGTAGATACTCTAGGATAAAGAAAACAAATCTCAAAGGAAGACCCTATGGGTCCCCAGCAACACTAACCATAAGGGGCTGTGTGCTACAATAGTAAAATACAGATGCCTTTAAGAGTTATGGAGGAACATAGACTCCATAGGACAGGTACGATACAAAGAAGAGAGTTCCAAAAGAAAGAGCTTATAAGAATTCATGAGTGGAAAAGGGCTCCATTCATTCAGGATTTCAGAAAATGGTCCAGAAGTCCAGAAAAAAGTGCTGGGGCTCTCACTAGGAGAGGGGATGAAGCATTCAAATGATACATCTCCCTAACACTCGACCCCCTATACTGTGGACAGGATGATCTAATCAAATCCTGGGTGGCTCTCTTGATCCAATCGCTCATACTTTCTGGAGAGACCATCCGCATTCTTATGTCCGGTACCTGGCCTGTGCTCAATAGTGAAATCAAAGCTTTGTAGGCCTCTGGAACACATAGGCAATTTGGGGTTTTCTCCTTTCATCTGTATCAGCCTGCTTAAGGGTTGGTGGAAAGTTAGAATCCTGAAAGTAGTTCCATGGAGGTATGGTCTGAATTTCTTCAGGGCCCGGACAATAGAAAAACATTCATGTTCAATTGTGGCCCACCTGGTTTACCTATCTTTTAGTTTTTGACTATTAAAGCAGATGGGTGCTGCCTTCCTTTACTATCAAATTGAATCAAGACTGATCATATTCCTGTGTTGGACGCATCAGTCTGGACTAAGAAGGCCTGAGTATAATCTGGAGCTCTCAGCAATGGAGCTTTACAAAGGGCCTTTTTCAGGCCATGCAAGGTTTTTCACAGACCTCATTCTCCTTGACCGTTTTAGGGTACATAGGAGAGGATACAGTATTCGGAGGAGAAGTTATGGTTCCATAGTTCTCAGTTAAGTTCCTGTAGTAACCAGTACGTCCTAAGAAGAATCCCCATATAGCACCCAAAGAGGGCAATGAGCCTCAGACCTTTAATTTTTCACCCGTGTCTGAAGCTGAATTATCTAAAATAATTGCACAGTTACAAATCACCAGCTGTAAGCGTAGGTCCCTGTTATGCTATTCTGATTAAGGAATGTTCTCCCATTCGCATTTCAGCCCTCACTAATTTTGTTAATGCTTATTTTGCGCAGAATTGTGTTGGACAGATGCCAAACAGCCCTACTCATGATTTTAGACCTCTCGGCAGCCTTTGACCTGGTGGACCAACCCATCTTGTCCACCAGGGTAAGGGACATTGCCCATTTCTCCTCTCAGGCCACCCAATGTGTCACCTCATTTCTGATTCGTAGACAGTTGAGAGTGGCCAGTGAATCTGCAGAGGCGAAACCGATGCCTTTGCTGTTCCGGGTCCCACAGGGAGCTTTTGTGTCCCCATGTTTTTATAACGTTTTGATGATACCTTTCTTCCATATGTTGGAAAAAGAAGGAATTATTTTCGCCAGCTATGCTGATGACACAAAATGCATCATTCCCATCTCAGGTTCATATAGTGAGGATGAATTAAATGTTAACAAAGTCTATTGCGCTATTCAATGTTGGATGGTTCTGAATGGTCTGGAAATGAAAAGTGCCAAGATAGAGCTCTTGATTGTCAGCTCGGATTCTAGGCTTGCCAAGTTATATTCATTGTATAATAATTTCAATATAGACAGCTGCAATATCAAGGTTAAGACTAAAGTGAAGACATTAGGCATATTTTTGGATAACAACCTGAATATCGAAGCTCAGGTTAACAACTTAGTCTCTTCCTCATCCTATTACATCAAATTGCTCCATCACCTCTGTCCATTGATTTCTGAGAAAAATTCAGAGACCCTAAACCGAGCTATTATTGGCTCTAAATTGGATTACTGCTGCAGTCTCCTTATTGGCAACTCGCAAGGTCATGAAAGAACTTCGCCGTATGGACCATGTATCGGATGCAAGACAGAGCCTGCACTGGCTTCCTGTACAGGCCAGAGTGCGTTTTAGGATGTTACTTATTGCCCATAAATGCCTGCAAGGTCAGATGCCAGTTTACCTAATGTAAACACTTGTAAAAAAGCAAACCTTCAGATCCTTAAGATCAGACAAAACAAGTATCTTAAAAACTCTTTGCTGTATATCCACTAAAGCCCACAATGAAACATTCAATATCGCAGCCCCGTAAGCTGTGGAGAAAGGGCTTGGACAAACTGCTGTTAGGCTGTGGCGAGTGAAGTGGAGAGGAGAGGAGACCCACACTCTGTGTTCAAGGAGAGTCTACAGGAGAGGTGCGTGTTCCTTTAAGGGAACAAGACCTGCAGATCAGCTGACCTTAAAAGGCCACCTCTAGTGCCCTTGTGGCGTAAGCCCTGTGGAGAAAGGGCTTGGACAAATTGCTGATAGGCTGTTTGGCGAGTGGCGCCAGCGCAGATAAATAATGGCCACCCCTGTTTCAAGAACACGTGCACAGAAGAAACATGGTAAGGAAGAAACTGGTGCCTGCAATACTGTAAATCCGCCTCGCGCAAGGAAAGTAAGTCGATATTATTCTTGTACATCTACGACTGAAGAACCTTGTGTGGGTGGCCAGAACACTAAAATCAACACTATCAATTCTATCAATACAGCCCACATTGCAACCGGGGTGCGTACAGATGCTTTGCATGAACAATCAATGTCAAGTTGTGAAGAGAATGTCGGAACGGAAAAGATTTCAACGTCCATCCCTAATGTGTACAACGTTAGTTGAGACCAAACTCTGAGTCACGCCCCACCCAACTCAGACTGTAGTTTTGGTGATGGTGATGGGACGGGCGAGAGGGGCCCCCGGCAGAGCTCTTTGCACCCTGATGACAATGAGTCCAACCTTTGGGATTACTTACCCGGGGTGTCACCGGTTCGTGATGGTGCGAGCACGGTGCCGGGTGTGCATGGGCCGGCACTAGAAGTGGGTGCAGTTGTTCGGTGTCCGATCCCCTCGGAGAGACCTGCTGTAGCTGCTGTGGCTGCGGGAGGCGAGGGAGCAGGAGCCAACAGAGGTCCGTGAGTGGGGTTGCACACGGATGACAGTTCGTGTATGCATGCGGGCGGCACACCCTCTGACGGGCACGCACCACTTGGTTTGCGAAGGACGCGTGTCACCATGCTCGGGAGGGAGGGCCCCGCCTCCCAAGTTAGAGAATGCCTCGGCTAGAGACGCAGAGCTCATCAGAGATGCACTGCGGGCAGCCGAGAGGGGGGGCAGGTCCCTGTGCGATGGACCAGCTGCTGGTCCTCTGGTTCCTAGTCCACAGGCAAGACCTGAGGTTTTCTTCATTGGGCTTGCCCCGGGGGAGCCTCATGATGAGGTATTCTACACCTCGATGGTACTATCTAATGACCCCATTACAATGGCCTGGCAGGGAAGAATACCTGTAACAGAGGAGTTGGCAGGTCCAAGAAGCGATTAGCGCCGTGACTCCATAGATGTAGTAAATAATATACTGCATAAAATGATGGCAATGAACAAAATATGTAACAGCAAAATGAAAAAGTGCAAAAATTTGCAGGACGAAACACCTCAAATGCAGAAAGTAGCTCTAAAACAGCAGAACACTCAATCAATGGAGCCAAACGAGCATATTTGGGCAAATGTTCAATACAAATGTGCAAAGCAGGCTTTATGTGCACCTATTAAAAGGATTAGCGAGTCCCCCCCACAGGACTCGTCATTTAATCAAATGAACTCACAGAAGAGAGCTGTAAATGTGAAACAGCTCCTACCAGAGACAATGCCACTGACCATGCAAAATTCACAACCCAGTAGTTGTATGAATTTATCAGACAATTATGACCTCTCTGATTTGTCCTTTATGGAACGCCCCTTTCCGAAAATACGGAGTGGAAGACTTTCTAAGCAAAAGAAAGTGAAGAAGCAGAACTCCAAGGCCAGGAATATTGAGGGCTGCGACGTTGGCCTAAAAGTAGATCTACAAGCCGTTATAATATCTTTGCTTGCGATTTCCATGGACCCGTTCATGAAGCTTTATGAAAACCTGAATGACTCAATGAAGGACTCCACAACCTTGATGGCCCTATTGAACACAAAAGTTTCTCATTCGGATCAAATTTGCAACCAATCTTCTTGTAACATAAAGGAAGGGTTAAAAAGGCCTGGACACCTCACTCAAAGCTTTATGTGAGCAAAAGAGAAATGACTCCTTGGACAAAAAACTCTTGGCGGAGGTCGCCCGAGAAGCTTTAGCTTTATTTAAATATGAAGATCTAACTTGTATAGGATCACACTGTGACAATAATCCAAACAGCAGCAATATACAACAAAGAAGTACAACATGACAGCCAACTGTGTGCACTGAAACAAAGCAATTGAACACTGGAATGAGTAGCGATGCAACTTCAACCATAATGAAGAAGGTACCCCACGAGTCGGAGGGGTGGGTTTCAGCTGCCCAGACACAGGTGATAGATTTTACCAACGGTAAAGATCTGGTTCAAGGTAGTCAAGCACACCCGAACCTAGTTGAGGCCGTGTTAAGTCCACGAGGACTGGAAGTAACCACTTCATTTGAGCGTGAAAAAATTGTTGACGTTTCCTTTAATACTGCCTTCAAACAGGCAAGGGCCTGTAAGAGGCAGTTGGGCTTCGTCGACCAAAGGCCTTCAACTTCAGCTTCAAATTTAGCGCCTCAAACCAGTAAGGAAGAAAACGTGCTAGCGGTTAGCAAAGGCGCAGAGAAGCTAAAGGTATTCCCGATTTTTGGAGGTACTCCAGTAAATTGTAAGAACTCAGGTGAATCCAAAACAAAATCCATAAAGATGGTCAAAAAACCAAAGAACTTATTGACCAAAAGAACTAATAAAAACACAGTAGCAAGAACATTTTTGAGGAACCTTAACTTTGTTCAGATAGTGACGAAAGACTTATCCAAATCCGAAATGAAAGAAAACAGCCAAAGACCAGAGCAGTCTAGGGAAGTGGTCTCTCTCCAACCAGGGAAGGAGGCTGTTAAATCGTCGGTTCATATTCCTGAAGAGCTCCTGAATATGTCTACATACGATGACATGGAGGAAGTGGAGGTCATTAGAGAACCAGTTAATGGCTCTCTAAAAACCATTGGGGACTCACAAGAGAGTTCATCTAACGATCGTCCAGTAGAAACAGAGAAAGAACCCTCCACAGTCGTAGGTCTGAGGGCTCAGGGCTTGGATCTGACCGCCACTGCTCAGATCGCGGTCCGAAAGACCTCGAGAACATAACACCTGGTTAATGAACCAGCAAACCCAGAAGTGGAACACAACATTTTGAGAAGTCCGGCGTTTGTGACTTTGTACGAAAAAAGGATCAACTTATGTAATAGATTAAAAGAAGCACAAATGAGCGAAAGAGAGGACCCCCAAACCATCATGATTTGCGAAGAGAAATTAAACATCGAAGACAATAGAAGAGCCGAGGGGTGTGTGGGCAGAACCTTTAACAGAAAAACAAAGGAACCTTCAAATATCGCTCAGTCGCTCCCACAAGTGGACTCCTAAGGGAGCCATAAAGGCAAGGCGAAAAGAGAGAACGAAATGGAACAAGGGAATAAGGTGATGATCGAGAGGATCGACTCGAAGGACAAGCTAATCCTAAATCGTGCAAACATCACTAAGTTATTTAACTTGATTCCCAGTTTACATGCTATCACGTCTAAAGATCTAAACATTGTCGAATTCCCTAATGAAACCCAGAATGACAAAGTAATTCTTCATGTTTGTTCTACACTGATAGCGAATACAATCATCGAGGCAAACGTTCATTGGGATTCGAAGTCTATATGTGGGATTCTCTCAGTCTGAGCCATTACGTATCGAACTTACGAGATAACGGCGAGGCATTAAAGCTTCCTGCACCAGAGCACTGTGTTGCGCTCCTATGAACAAAAAAAGAGTGCTCACAAACTAAAATGATTGAAGCAAGGCCGAAGGCAGGCGGCCAGTGGTCAAATTTAACACGTGAAGGCAATAGGATAGAGGATCGAAATACTAATCCCAAGACGACTTATGACACGTGTGTACTTGAAGCACTTAAAACGGAAATCAGAATCACCATAAGCGGAAATCAAGGGTCTCAATTGCCTGTAGCTGAAACGCACAATTGTACTAACACAAGCAAGGAAAATGGTGATTGGGGTTGGCTTGCCGCTACACTCAACACAAAAGATCGACAATAATGCCAGGATAAGTCAATTTTAAATGAGTGTTTAGTGGCCTCTTGGAACACGCGAGGTTTTACACATCTCTTCAACTCAAATTGGCTAGAGGGATTAGCGATCGCTTGTCTGCAGGAGACATGGCTAACTGAAATGCCACTAGTCAGCAACTTCGAAGTGGCCGTGAACCCAGCAATAAAACTGGCGAAAGGGTGACCGATGGCGGGGCTGCTGACACTGGTAAACAGGGCTTCGTGCTTTAGAATCTCAAAGTCCCATAACCATTCCTCTTTTATTCAAGAAACGACTATCATAAAACAGAACATGGATTGCGAGACCAATGACGAAATAACACTTCTAAATGTTTACTGGAACCATCAAAAAGTAGGCAAACATGAATTTATGGAGAAAATTGCTGAAATTCTGGATGATCTCCTTGAAGGGAAGGCTAGGGCAAACATCCTGATATGCGGGGATTTGAATGTTGATCTCTTTAAACTGGCAACTGAAGACAAAAAGGTGATTGCCAATCATTGGCTTGAAGAAATGGAAATTAGACAACTGCAAATGCTGAACAGAAACACGATTGGGGATATGCCACCTGCATCAACGTGGCAGCATGCCGATTCTGCATCAATGATCGACTATGATGGGCCTCATTACACGTTAGACGGTAAGGGTTTACCGGTACCGGTAAGGGCACCGGTACCGGTAAACCCTTACGGCCTTACTACGAGTTCCCTTTGTGGGACCCGACCTTAACGGCTGGTTTTACCAGCTGTTAAAGTAGGGTGCAGCAAGGGGACCTTGGAGCAAATTGCGGTACCGTAATTAGCGCCTTCCCCATTCTCATTATGTCCTACGGGGGCAAAAATGGGAATGGGAAAGTGCCTTGGTGGATGGGGAATTACCGCCCCCGCTCACCTTGGAGTAGGGCGGTAATTCCAACATCCACCAAGGCGGACACAGTAAAATACAGGCGGCAACCATGGCGCTAATAGCGCCATGGTTACCGCCTACCGTGTAATGAGGCCCTATGTCTTTGTATCAACTGATCTGCATGCCAGAATAAAATCCTTTGAGATCAAGAAGCAAACAAACAGTGATCATAACATGCTAATAACAAAACTCCTTACATCATTAAAGGATGGATCCTCGATGTGGCAACACACTATCTCGGCAGTAGCAAATAGGGTACGATTGTGTCTTGAAGAACAAGAGGTCAACCAACTGTCAACAGCTTATTGTCAGGACAGTGCTAAACTGGAATACGACCAGTTTTTGTTCCAATTCAAGACTAAGAACATTGGACTGAAAAAGTAACATTCGGTTCGAAAACATTGGTTTGATTCCGAAATTCAGAAACGTAAACGGAAGATGTGACAGGTCATTCGACAGGCTCGATTATCAGACTCGAATACTAGAAATTCACAAACCAAAGCAGTCAAGCAGTCATACAAGAACTGGCTGAAGGCACATATACACATGACTTTACAAAACGATGCCGAGATAATGTTATCCATCCTAAAGAACAAAAATACAAGAGAGTTTTGGAGAATCACAAATAACATGCAGGCCCCGCAAAAATTGCTGCAAACGTGTCTGGTGACTGAAACAGCATGGACGTCCCATTTTGAGGCCCTTTACAGGGGGACTAAATTTGCGGGTGATGCGATAAAGCCAACATTCCCACCCAGAAGTCTCACAAACTGTACAGATGAGATCATGAACATAATAAAGAGGGCCAATAACTCAAGAGCTCCCGGCCCGGATGGCCTAACGAACTATACTATAAAACAACATCCCGAGATTTGGGCTGAGATATGCATTGCACTATTCGAAAGAATAAACCATCTAGGCAACTCTCCCAAATCATGGAAAACTGCAATTATTGTGCCAATTTTTAAAAAAGGGGACAGGTCAAATCCAAAAAACTATCGACCGGTGGCTTTGCTAGATGTCCTGGGCAAAGTTTATGCCACCCTCCTTCAACAAAAGTTGGTTCAATGGGCATCAGACACTGGTCACGTTGATGCCAGACAGTCAGGTTTCGTCAAACAAGTTGGCTGCTCTTTAAATTTATTATTATTAAACTTGGCAAAAATGAAGGCCATAAAAACAAATACTGCAGTATACTTAGCGTTTATAGACTTTTCAAGCGCTTTTGACACTGTTGATCGTGTCCTTTTGTGGGCAAAACTGCGGCGGTGGGGCTGCCCGGGAGACCTTGTATCTGCGATCCAAGAACTACACACGGAAACATCGATCAAGATACACTTGGATGAAGCTGGAACATTGTCAACGGCAGTACCTACAGGGAACGGTGTAAAGCAAGGCTGCCCGCTTGCTGCAGCCATTTTCAGCTTGTTTATATCAGAAATTGGCATCTCGATAGATGCGGTAAATTCATTCCCACCGGAAATAAACCGATCACACATAAGCTGGCTTCTTTACGCCGATGATCTTGTCGTGATGGATTTAACGCCTATCGGCTTACAAAGAAAATTAGATGCCGTTCAGAGGTATGTAAGCGAGAATCGGCTGTTAATCAACTCACACAAAAGTGAAATCCTAACATTTAAGAACTTGAAAGGAGGTTCCTCGAAAACGGCCAAAAAGTTCAGATGGACCCTGGGTGGAACTCCATTGAGGACCTCGCAAAGTGTGAAATACTTGGGAAAGACATTATTGTGAAAAATAAATTTGAGAAGTTCTCTCTCGAACCACTAAGGTTGTTTTATCAACAGAAGGTCATCCCAGTATTGATCTATGGGGCGAAAAAAAGGAACTGGGCTGTACACACGAACTCTGGTCCTCACTCAGGAATCAATTCTGTACGAACGTTTTGGGACTGCCTAGAGGAACGAAGACTGTATGCATCATATATGAACTTTCCCTCATTTCACTTCAGGCTAGAATCACTTGGAACCTGTTGTCCTTGTTTCGAAAGACCAGAGCGCAAGAAAATATTCTGCAGTTCGAAATCCTCTACAGTGCATCGGATAAAGGTCAGAATTTAGTGGCTATGTAGTTGCAAAGATGCAAAAGCTTACTAACTGAATTTGACATCAAGATCCTCACACTAAACGAAAACCCGAACGCTGCTAAAACAAAAATCTGGCATATAGATTGGGAGCGATCCTGTGCCCAAAGAGCCATAGTGAAACTGATGATAGACGTTCCAGCTGAAGCTCGCACATTCAACAAGGCACAACGTTACATCAGCCTTTTCCCAGATCCCGAGGCACGTAGACGTTTCATGTTATTCCGCATGAACTTATTTAGAACTAAAGAGCGATTACAAATGTGGAAAGGGAACAAGAACATGAACCTTATGTGTAGATTTTGCACAAGGGAACCAGAATCATTGAAGCATCTGGTTCTCTTTTGCTCCAACCTCCGTAATAAAAGATCCTTACACCTGGGCCCATGGAGCATCAACCATCCCTCCTTGGGTGCGGATGATTGGTGGGGCCACATGTTCAATGGAATCGACTCCAAATTGTTAATTCCTCTGACTCACTTTTTAAAAATAATTGAAGAGCGACTAAGTCTGGTCGATGTTGATTGAGCGATGGCTAAAATGAGGGTTGGGTAATCCGACGATGGAGGGAGAAGGAGGATGGGAGAAACATGTGGATCACTGATTAATGACATTGTTTTATGTTGTTTTGTTTTGTTAATGTGTATGTAAAAGATTTTAAAGGTTTGTATAAACTGTATCAAATAAAAAATTTAAAAAAAATATTGCAGCCCGTTAGCTTGGAATGCCTTGCCTCCAGATATTAGAATCAATGAATCTACAGAAGTATTCAAGAAGAAACTCAAGACCTTATTATTCTGCTAGATACCATTAGGTCACTGTCTGCTTTCTCAATCTTGGACTACCAATTTTATGATGTGTTCTGTCTTGTCTTGTATTGTTTCTTGTTTGCGCCCTTAAGTCCTCAGGTACCGGGAGCGCAGTACAAATGAACAAACATAGACATAAACAAACAAGGTGTGGGATGTATTGACCCACTTTGCTATACTGTGCGGCCTCAATCTGCTATCTATGGCACAAGAAACATTAAAATGGCGGCAAAAACCTTTGTGCTCGCAGAAACCTTCAAAACTGCGTTTCAACACACAAAAAGATGGCTGGACAACTTGCCACCCATGGAGCATGTGTGGCGGAACAGAGCACATGATGCAGAAAAAGTGCCAGTGGACTCCATGATAAGTAAAGAGGGAGAAGTAGCACTTTGCAAATGAAACTCCAAAAATGTGCCTGTAAATGACATTTACTTTGCTGCTGAAACTCCAAAATGCTTGTAGAAAACATTCTCCAACTCTCAACATCTTGCTTGGCGCTAAAATCCATTTAACCTAATGATGCACTGTGAATGTACAAAGTCCTGGAAGGTTAAGAGCAAAACATTTTTCAGCAAAACTGGATTGCCTGTGAATGACAGCTCCTGTCAAAAATCGTAGTGCAGCAGACTGGGCTACCTGTGAATGACAGTTCCTGTCAAATGGGCTCTCCTGATGAAACTTTAAGTTGTTTAAACTAAAAGTCAGCCGGATTAACAAATATAAAAGGATTGTTGCTGAAAGAAACACAGATTTCAGTTGTTTTTGATCCCACAGGTTTAAATCTAAGAAAGTAATTTATCTATGACATTTGATGCAACAAGTTTGTTTTCTGCTGGATTTTAAGTCAAGAATTTAAAAATAGATTAGCCTGGCTGGGCTGCAAGAAGTGGAAAAACACGTTTCCCCCAAGGGGAGGCCATTCCTCTCAGCAGATACTCACTGACATATGATAATTGTGGGGTAGGACAGACTTTTGTCTGCAGCCAGAGACTGAACAATGGCAGATTCTCAAGGCCAGGAAATGGACATGTGAAGAGGTTGTAAACTTGGCTTGCAGAAGGTTCACAAAGGTGGGGGCTACTCCTTGAGCTCCAGGGAGAGACAAAAGGTAAGACTTTAGTAATATATTCCAATGGTTTGAAGATCCCCAACTCTTAGTATTAGTCTGTGCTACTCAGAGACCTTGGTCGAGTGGCAGAGAGTCCAGGCTTATCTAAAGAGGAAGATGTGAGCTGTAGGTATACAAGTAACCCAGTTAGTAATGCACATCAAAAAAACACTTACACATACATGTACATTAAAATATTTAGATATTATTTACACAAGCGCACAATTAACCAACAAAAATAGGTATACTTTACAATACGTTCAAAAGGCCACTTCTTAGTTGGTAGTTACTGAATTCACATAATTCTTCCATTTTGCCAGCACTGGGCTTATTTCCCTTCAAACATCCCACCAATTCTCTTTCTCGATGACATCAATTCTCCTCTAGCCTCTTCACTGCTCCCTCTACCTAGATAATAATTCCTCACCTTCTCAATATAAGCTTCACTCTCCAACGTTCTCCTTAACATACTTCCTCCAGCCTCCTCCCAACTTGTCTTCATTCTCTGATGATCTGCCTCGTTCACTCCCAAACTTTCCTCCTCTCTTCCAAACTACCTCCATCTCTCCCAAACACTCTCCTATTTCTGAAAGTAATTTTCTCTTTTCCAATATCCTCCACTCTCCAAAACCTCTTCTTCCCATGATGACACCTCTTTCTTACTCCAACCTCCTCCAAACTCTCCTGCCAACCTCCAGCTTGCCTTTCTTAGTACTCTCTAAAAGTTCTGTCCCCCAACTCCTACTCGCACAATACACCCTGCAAAACATACCTGGCTGACCTTTTAGTTTAGTCAAAAGCTGAAAATGCCATAGTAAGTGGGGGAAGTTCTGTGGTATATTTAGATACCTTGTCTCACAAGGAATGTTTTGGAAGGTTTCCCTGCGTTGTTGAGAGAATACAATTGTATTCTCATATATTCTGCACCATGTATCTCCTCTGTGTGGGAGTTTCACTGTATAACAACATTTGTGTGTGCTTCGCAATATTAAATGGTTCCTCCATCATCAATGCCAGAGAAACAAATGTATTTTCCTATTTATTTGGGACACTGAAATGATGCAATCTATTTCTATTACAGGGAGAGATTTATTTTCTCAAGTTAGTAATTTGGGTCTAGCCAAGAATCTAGAACAGTATTTTCAGTGTATTTACTTAAAATGAAATGGCCTATCTAACGGGTGTACCTCTGTGGGGGGCACTGGTAGAGTTGGGTTTGCTATGTGTCTGAGTACAGCCTATGAGTACTAGTGGGGAAGGGGAGTGAAGGCTCATGTAAGCATACCATTGAGGTGGAGGCCCTCATGGCTATCCCGTTGCCATTGAATACCCCAGAGATTATGCCCTTATGGTCTCTGTATTTCAATAGGAGTAGCAGGGGTGCAGACATTCTTGTAACTAGCCCCAAGGGTGATCATAGGAGTCTGTAGAAACGGGGTGGGACCTAATTGGGATGATCTGCTGATCCCTCATGTACCTTCCTTGGTTCTCACATCCACAGCATTGCCCGTTCCCAAGGTTAGGCATGGGACTATGACACAGATATGCTATCTGTGGGTAAATGTTTTGCGTGTGATCAATCAATCAAACTTTATTCTGATAAAATGCCATAAAAGTCACAAAGATAAAAACATGCATGCGTAAAAGATTTAAAGCACGATCAATCAAAATTAATTACAAATATATATATAGAGGGAAATGCAGGGTGTCTGCTAAAATGAATGTAGAATGTGAAACACATCTCTTTTGAGAGTCCGATGGGGAGATTATAATTGCAGGCCCAATGTCTCTTAATAATGACAGAAATGAGTGTCCTTGACACATTATCACTTAAAAAATAATGACCATATTTCATATTTAAATGATATCAGAGTCACTTTTCCTCTATCGCTTGTGGGATGTTTTTATCCATGCATCCGAGCCCTACCTCATAACTGTGCAGTAATGACATGGAAAACATCATGATGGCCAGAGCTTCCCAGAAAATGCACAGGGAAATGCATGAAGAATAGGCTGCCACTCATTTTTACCGATGTAATGGGCAAAGAAGGGCACTGCCTAAAACCACCATTGGACTACCCACACAGTAGTCTGAAACCATTGGGAATGGCAATGCTGATTGCCAAAAGCAACCCAGAATTGTGGGGAATTCATGTTCTTGAATCCCAAAAATGGGTGTATTAGCAGTACTCACCACTAACCAAAAGCCGGCGTTTTAAAACAACACCAGATTTTACTTTTTTGTAGAAAACTGAATAAATGAACCCAAAGCAGGCCAAAGAAAGTCTTACTGAGAGGTGGATCCAATATAATGTTATATTCTGAAGTGACTTGAAGGTTTATAACAAGACTGGCTGAGCTGTGGATTTCAGCAGTTTAAGTAAATTTGGACTAAAAGACACTAAAAATCTAAATGTTTAAAAGAAATGAGTGACCTACTTTTGAGTGTCACATAGGCTGCAATTGTTTAAATGTCATAGTTTTAAACTTAGAATCAGCATTCTAGCTGCATATGTAAAAAATCGTTAGTTATTTTAATGCAGAAAACTGGGGAACAGAAATGACATGTGGCTAAAAACTGGCTTAAAGAGATTCCAATTTTGCCTGGAAACTACCCCCATCAGGAGTGAAACTTTATTCACAAGTAACTTCCCAGGCCTGGCTGTTTCCTGCTGGCCACACTAAGGATATGCCATCTCTCTGATAATTGAATTAAGGGGACCCCCCACAGAATACAGGAGCTCTGAACAATGCAACCCCCTTCACCCAGGCAGATGGTTTATTGCAGATGTCGTAAAACAGCTTCCTCTTGGCAGAAGCTGGGAGGGGCAGGGTCTCTGAGCTTGGCAGAAACTGGAAAGACTGGTTTCTGTACCATGTGACCTGAAAAGACACATTCCTGTAGCCAGGATATGGTTTTAGAAAAAGATGGATCATTCATAGAGCGGACTTGTGAAAATTATTTAAATGATACCATAATTCTTGTGATTTTTCTGCCCACATTTTAAGACGTGTTAGGACCCGGTGGTATGTTCAGGGGGGTTTTAGCGGAAAAGAGGATATTACTCAAAATGTGTGCATGTGAAAAATATGACACTTCATCAACTAATGTCCATACTCCTTGCGCACATGTGTGTAAATTTGGGTTAATGTCCGAAATTGCAAAATCAGTTAAAAAGTGCAAATGTTGCCATTTCTGAATGCAAGCCCCCAGGAAGAGCAGATTTGGACAGGGTATACCTCCTGTGATATGTGATGGGTGCGTGTAATTTTAAACGAATGTGTACCTGTGCAAATATGTTTTTTTTTTATCAAATATAGATTGTGTGCAATTTGACAGGGGAGGATCCTCTGACCCATAAAACCTACAGCATCACTCTGACTCACAGTTCATTCCCCAATCATGGGAGAGGGGAGAATTGGGCCAATGGCAAGTGTTGAGGGGTAGGGTCTAGTGATGCTGCACACACACCCATTTTAAAAACAGATAAAAGCAGACAGACAGGACAGATAGGGACATTCATTTCCATCTGCTGCGGGACGCTCTGCCGGAAAATCCATACTTTACCTCCATCAATCTCTAGAGAAAGCTGTGCAGAAAGATCCAGACTTTAAATCCATCAATCTCCAGAATCCAGAGAGAGAGAGAGCTGACCCAGATCACTGTGAAGTGCAGAGACCAGACCAGAGTCCAGTCTAAAACCTGACCAGATCCGTGGCGAGGCCTATTTAAAAATATATTGTGAGTACCCAGCAGAACTGTGCAGAACCAATCTCTTAGTTAAAATAATCTAATCCAAGCTATTTTAATCTAAGTAGAACTGCCTCCTAACTGTCACCTGTCATTTTCCAGTTGCTAGATGTCACTTGTCTTTCTGAACTTTAAAATTTCAAATCTGAAAAACGACCTTTATTTAATCGCTCATATCTCCGTGACCGTTTGTCCTAGAGACTTGCAGTAACTTTCATCTGGAAGCTGAGATCCTAGGCTGTCCTAGGACCCCAAAACGATATTGCTAGTCCTTATAGTTCCTCTGTAATCGCGCCCGGCGCACTCGGAAAAATCTGCCGCGATTTGACATTTTGCCGCGATTTTCAAGTTTCTCCACGTGTAAAAATCTGCTGCTGCTTGCCTTCCGTTAAAGAAAGAATTCGTTTAACCTGCCAATCATCCCTGAATCATTGCTAGAGTGAGTCTGGACTAATATTAACTAGATACCACTCACCCTGAACCTCTAGAGGGAATTAAAAGCATTTTAGCGTATTTTTCACTTCATTGCCAGCACATATAAAAGCATTTTGGGCCTGTGTTTCCAACTTCTGTAGTCTAAGCTTGCTGGGGTGAACTGAATTACATGTGATTGCATTTCTGAGAACTGTGTGCTTTCCTTCCATTTCCTTGCATTGCATAAAGGGGGGAGGGGATTGCCAGAGAAAAGTGATTACATTGTTTTGTTGAAATCATATTGAGTATTTTCTGTATTGCATTTTCATTCAACATTACATCCATCTGAACTTATAAAAGCATTCTCTACCACCTTCTTCTTCTGTTCCTATTCACAAGTGTGCTAGTGCCAGATTCTCTGTTGTTAATCTTTATCATATCAGATTAAGTGTGATATTCAATTATTAAATTATTATAAAGTGTGATATATATATCTATTGTTTAAATTATCAAATACCTTTTAACTTGCAAAACAGAACTACTTCTTGGCTCAGTGTGGTCAGGGTTATTCAAAGAGAGGGGTGTTATATAGGGGTAGTCATCCAGAACGCATGAACTGGACATAAAGATATATCAATAAGGGTTTCCATTCAGTATCCCAGACTAGGCATTGACTTAGCTGTAGTGTTGAATTGAATCCTCTTACAAATTGGGGGCTCGTGCCGGACGTTTGGATTAGATCTATCACTTGTGCAGATTAATACAGCGTGCCAGCTGACCAGATACACATATCCGGTCGGAGCACACGCTGTGTTACGCTGTAAAGCACTCCTCAAAGGAACGCTCTAAGAAAAAGGTCTGTTTTGCAAAAATAAAATACTAATTTCTGTAAGTCAGGACAGAGACCAATCTCTAGAATGAAGACCTTAGTAGACATGAAAATAGCCAGAGAGCACTTCTTACATAAGTTATTTGTGAGAGGTGAGTGGACTCACCAGGACCAGATGGTCTGGTTGCAAGCAATCGCACCCCAGATCACGGAAACAGGGTCAGATACATGGAGAGACCAGGGTCCCTTACATGTGGCCCTGAGTGAACTATACATGGCTCCTTAAGCTAAGGATGAACAAGACAAGATGGTTAGGATAGCGGCATACCTGTACCTATATATGGGAGACATGCAGGATAAATGTACTGAAAGCAAAGATCTGGCGAATAAGCGACAGATGGCGTTAGAGAAGGTCCAATCTGACCTGGTCTCTTCTGAGCAGAGGCTGCAGGGGAGCCAGGAGTCAGAAAATGAGAGTAGACAGCACATCATTAAAATAAAGAAGGATATGGACATCCTGCAACAGGAAAAGACAGACCAGGATGCCAGAATTCTGGCTTTGCAGAAGGAACGCCAAGACGGTTTGGACTCCCTACTGCAGAGCCAGAAAAAGCTGGAGCAACAATTAGACTTTAACAGGGCATGCACGGAGCAGGTAGCCACCCTGCAAAGTCATCTAGATAGAGTGAAGGCAGAGAGCAATAAACTGATTTTGAAAGACCTGGATACTCAGGCAGAATTTGACCAGGAGCGCCAGAAAGCTGGTGCCTTCCAAAGGCAAAGGGACGACCTGGCGGCACAGATGCAGGCTCTTAGTCAGGAAAGGGATACCTTAGGCCAGGAAGTCTGCCACTTAAAAAGGAAAATGGCAGAAAATCACCTGGCCCTCCAGGGACTGGGTGACCTCCAAAAAGAACACCATAACTTGTTAGAGTACACCAGGAAGGTGGAGGATGCTCTGGCAAGAAAGGAGCAGGCCAATAGGGACACAGCTCAGGAGGTAACCCTCCTGCAGCAAAGACTGGCCCAGTGCTCCAGGACCAATCAGGAAACGCGGAGAGAGAATGAGGCTCTCTGCCAGCACAATGATAGGCTCCAACAACAGGTAGCGATGCAGGAGAGACTGATAGAGTCTAGTAAGGCCTTAACTGAGGAACTGAAGGCGCAGGCTCTTGCAATGCAACAGGGAGCAGGGGCGGATAGAGATGAGGTTCGCTGGGAAAGAGAAACTCCTGAGCATAACCCCAGGAGCCCTAGTACCAGAGGCCTTTATTTCTCTCAGTCCCTGGACTCTGCCACCCCCATGTCCCCTGGCGCACATGAGCACAGGGCCACAGGGATGGCAGATTACTATCCAGCCAGAAGCATGGGGCTCATAGGCCAGTACCTCCCAGGAATGGATGGGCGGGCATCCGGGTATGGGCACCCAAGCACAGTGCAATTTGATGGGGAACCCCAGGTGAGTAGGCCCATTAAGGGCATCCTGAAAACCTCTGCCCAGTTAGGTCAGTGGGGGGGGGTACCCATCAAATCCTGGCAGCAAGGAGGGATCTGAAGACTCCTCTGAGCAGTACAGGACACAGGAGACCAGGTCCCCACATTCTGCCAGCCATTCCCAGGCTCGCAGAATCCGGGAAAACCTGGAAGAACAGACGGGAACCTCTGGGAGCAGTGCCTCTGAGTCAGAAGATGAATGGACCAGGGTTACCCGAACCAAAAAGGCCAATAAGGCAAAAAGGGCCTTGCTTAAGGACCCATTGAAGCAAATAAAGGCAATAAGGAGTGTCATCACGCCTTATCACAAGAACGCCAAGTACTCTGTTTGGGAACACTTGGAGCTCTATGAGCAAATGATGGAGACTTTTCATTTGAAGGACAGCCAAAGCTGTATCCAATATGTAAAGTGGACATTCTCCCCAGAGTACTCCAGTTTCTTTGCAGGGCTGGAGGACCAAAATCATTCCAGGTGGTCCACCTATAGGGCGGCCATATTAAAACATTTTTCTGTTCACAGAAATCCCCAAGAGGCTCGCAAGGCAGCCTACAATTTACAATGTGGGGAGGATCAGGCCCCACAAGAGTTTGTGCAAGAGTTAAAGCGTGCTTTTGCACAGACCACAAGAAGGGTGCGCACCGACAGCAGAGAATTTATTAATCCATTTTTCCATGCCTTGCCCAAATACATAATGACCCAGCTCGTGAGGGATTTTCACGAGAAAAGATCTTTAGACTGGGTCATTGAACAGGCGACACGGATCTATGAGGTGCAGAAGCCCATAGAAAATAAAAGCAATACCCAGAGAAATCCCAAAACCAACAGCACCCCTGCTGCTGCCAAGGTGGCAGAGGTAAAGGTCACCCCCGTTTTAGAGTTGGAGATGGGGGGGCCTAAAAACCTACCTGCACCTAATAATGCTAGGCCCAGAAGGTCCTCGGGCCAGTCACAGACAGGGAGCCAGGGAGGCAGCCCCACAAATGGGGTCCCTCGCTCTCCTGATTATGTAAGCCCCCGTTACAAGGGAAACAGACCCATCCTGGGTTATGTGTGGACTCCTCCAGCCCAACGGGGGGGGATCCAGCCAAGCACCTAACCCAGGGAACTTCCCTCCCAACTTCCCACAGGAGGGCAGAAATTCTCCAAATCCTGGGCAGAACTTTTTCCCCAGGTATCCACCCAATTTCCAACCCCAAAATCATCCATCCTTCTTTCCCCAATTCCCTGAGCCCAGACAACCTAATCCGGGAGAGGGGAGGCCAAGGGTGGAGGGGTATCCAAATCTTCCCAACCAGGGCTACTACCAAAGAAGGGATAGCTACCCTTCCCGGGATCAGCCCAGGGGAGAAAACAGGGCCCCGTATCAGCCTGAGCGGGTTTCCCAGTTAGAGCGCCAAGTTCAAAACATGGCGCGGGATCTGGGTCACATACTGAGGGCTCAGCAGAACCCTCAGATGGGCATGCCGGCGCAGAACGCACCCAACTCAGGACCTGGTGCTCCAGAACAATGACGGGGGCAGCACCCCGATAACTCACCGGTTCCCAGGGAGGAGGCACAAGGGGAAGGGGGGTGTAAAGCCTTGGAGGAAGCTTCCTTCCTCACTTGTAAACAGCCCCTGGAAACCCAGGAACCGGAAACAAAATCTCTTGCCCCTGAAAGTCTGCCTCCTAAGGAGCAGAGGGGGGGTAGGAGAAACAAAAGACCCAAACAGACTCAGTTTGAGGAGGAGGTACAGATCTTCCAATTTGAGGGAGAGGGATCCTCAGAGGATCCTGGGAAAAGGATCTTCTCCTTCAGAGAGGGGGGAACTCCTCCCAAAGAAAAATGGGTCCCTAGGGATGCAAATCCAGACTGGGGAGATGTGGAGACTGAGCTACCGCCGCCCACCATCTCATCCCAGAACCAACAGCAAGAAAATCCCCTGGTTCAAACCCATCCTGGTGACTGCCTCCAAAAAGGGGGGGGTGGCCCGGAACCGGAGCCAGGGGAACCCACAATGGCTCTGATCTCCAGTTGCCAACTTTTTCTTTCAGATTCCCAAGGCTCTCCACAGAATTCTGCCCAAGTCTCTTCGCTAGCGATGTCCAAAACCAGAAAGTTAGCCCACCAGTTGTCCAAAAATGTGCATTATCTGTGCCCCCTTGAGGAGAAGGAGGGAAGATATTATGCCCCGGTACAAGTACAGGGGCAGGGTACGATTTCAGCGCTGGTGGACACGGGATCTCAAGCTACCCTTCTGTCCAGAAGGGCCTTTGACGAACTGAATGCAGGAAGGGGAGAGAATTACCAAATTCCTCTCACCTCACTTCCTGGACAACTGCAGAACTTTGACGGGAAGGAAATTCCCGTTGAGGGGACGGCAGACTTGGACATTAAAATTGGGCGACACAAGTTGAAACACCCAGTCATAGTTGTGACTCCAGAGGGCACCCCTTGTTTACTAGGGAATGACCTCCTGAGAAGGTTGTCACCCCTAATAGATTGCGTAAACAAGGTCCTCTGGACCCAGACTAGCCGACCAATAAAATTAAAACAGAGTGTCAACCATGTTAGTTTAAACGGCACCTGCCACATGGTTGAACAAAAAGCTGACCAAGTAGAATTTCACTTCCAGAATAGCCAAATTCCAGACGTGACAGTAATAGCAGTAGGACAACCGACTGGTGATGGAGGGTCCTCTCTATTTCTGAAAATCAACCTTCCTTCCAGTCTAAGGTGGTATTCCACACTGGAAGGAAACACCCTGAAATTCTTTACTAATCCACAATCAGAAACTCCCACTCCTATAGTCCAGAAAGATGTGAAATCAGCTCAGAGTCTGGCTGATATTCAGCAAATTGGAGAGCAGTTGTTCATCCCTGTTCAGTTAAATGATGGGAAGGACTCTGTTCTCGCTCGAGTGTGCGTGAACAATGGTAAGAGCTTCATCAGCGAAGCCATGTTTCGCCAACTCCCAAAAGATCCAGCCATTTCCACCTTCAAACTGATAGACAAATGGGAAATGGACCTGGAAGCGCCTAATTCCAAACATCTCCTGCCAAGCAGGTGTATGCTCAAAATCTCCATTGGCAACAAGAGCATAGTCCACAATTGTTGGGTCGTGCGAGACGTCACTGCCGCCTTTTACTTAGGCAGTGACATTCTCAATCGCTTTGCCATTAGTTTGGACTTAATAAACTTCAAAGCTTGGTCCCGATTAGCGGATAATCCCATGGGCTTTGATGATCCAGAAAAAGCATTTAGGTCAGCTCAATTGCTACCTTATGCAGTTGAAATTCAGATCAAAGAGGAAGTCACCATCCCAGAAAGGACCCGACAATTCTCCCTGGAAGTGAAAGTTAAAAGAGGACAACATTTGAAAAACCCTGATGCTTACATACATCTAAACGCTTCTCTCCAACAGCAAGGGTTGGGGGTAAACCCAACTCCATTAGTCAACATAGAACATGACACCATTCCAATAGATGTGGATAACAGCGACTTAAAGAGTATTACTCTAGCCGCAGGCACCATTATTGGAATGGCGGTTGATGACCGACATTTTTCCATAGATTTAGGTAATAAACTGTTAGGACCAATCCCCAAGGACTGTTTTGACAGTGACAGTGAGGACAATACAACACCAGACAGGATTTTTACCCGGCATGGGGGGAACTTCCTGGTGTACACTTCTTGCCCTTATGGTAAGGAAGATGTGACTTGTGACTTCAGGAGGGATGAGGTGATTTTCCAGGTCCATGAGGGCTGCCTTTCCCACTTGAAGCCTCCAGTCCAAATCAGCACTCTGACCAGGGACTTCTCCACCCAGCTGGAGGAGGCCGCTGAAATAGCCAAACCAGAAGTCTTTCCAGGCTTCAGGCAGATGGTGGAAGAGAGAGTCAACCTAGCTGATGCCTGTGTGACTCTGGAACAAAAGCAAAAGTTGAAACAAGTTTTCTTGGATTTCCAAGATCTCTTTGCGGTAGACTCATATGACTGTGGCCGCACTGACATCCACACAACAACAATCCCCACGGACCCTGGCATGACTCCTGTGTTTGTGAAGCAATATCGCTTGCCTCTCGCATCAATGGAGTCCCTTACTGAAATAATTAAGAACCTTGAGTCCCGGGGAATAATCCGTTCAGTCCACAGCACCTTCAATAATCCGGTGCTGGGAATATTAAAGCCAAACGGCCAGTGGAGACTCTGCGCTGACCTCAGGGAGCTCAACAAACGTGTCCATACTTCCCGATGGCCTCTTCCCTACATTGACCAAGGGCTGGCCCAGATTCAGGTGTCACAGGTATTCACTGCAATAGACCTGACCAATGGATACTGGTCCGTGCCGGTCAGTAGGGAGGACCAATACAAACTGGATTTTACCTTTGGGGGCCAGCAGTACACATGGACCGGACTCCGTTCGGATACCTCAACTCCGGCAATGAGTTCAACATTTTCCTACATAAGGCCATGCCCGACCTGGGTGCGAGGGGTAACCTGGCTTATGTAGATGATGTCCTCATCAAAAGTTCATCTGTGAAGGAACACATAGCAGAGATCTGTTATGTTCTGACCCAGTTGAGGGCCGCCGGAGTAAAACTTTCCTTTCAGAAAGCACAGTGGTGTAGAACCCGAGTTAATTTCTTGGGGCATGAGATTACTCCTCAGGGTCTCTGTCCCCAGGAAAAGAAAGTGGAAGCACTTCAGAAACTGAAAGACCCCACAACTCTGCGGGAACTAAGGAGCCTCCTTGGACTGACTAATTACAGCAGAAAGTTAATTGAGGGCTACGCAGAGATCACCAGACCCCTGATTCATCTCCTGAAGGGGGGGGTCAAGTGGGAATGGGGTCCAGAACAAGCCGAGGCAGTAAAACAACTCAAAAGAAGCCTCTCACAAGCGCCTTGCCTAGCTTAC
The DNA here is from genome assembly GCF_040938575.1 of Ambystoma mexicanum. Classification (NCBI taxonomy): domain Eukaryota; kingdom Metazoa; phylum Chordata; class Amphibia; order Caudata; family Ambystomatidae; genus Ambystoma; species Ambystoma mexicanum. The sequence continues at coordinate 141,018,053 of NC_090932.1, forward strand.
CCTGTCAGAAACAAGGAGTTCTTCCTGGAGACAGGGTTCTCTAATACGTGCTTGACGGCCGTATTATACCAAAAGCATGACAAGGTCAATAAAGTAATCTCCTATGCGAGCAAAACTTTATCCTCTGTGGAGGAAAAATTCAACAATTGTGAGAAGGCACTCCTGGCAACGGTGTGGGCATTGAAGAATTACCGCCCGTTTATCCAGGGGGAACACATCATAGTGGAGACTCCACACCAGCCTCTGCAATATCTCCAAAGTGATAGAATCCGGGCCGGAAATGTGAGTAATTCCAGAATTACTTCCTGGATTCTGTCAATGCAAGGCTTTCCTGTGGAGGTCAGATATGGCCAAAACAAGAAGAGTCCCCTCGCGCAAGGTCTGGCTGACTTGCATGATTGTGCCAGAGAAAACTGTCTCGAGGACGAAAGTCTAAAAATCAAGGACAACATGGAGGCATACCTTAATTCCCCACACAAAGTCTTTGAAGAAGACAAGTGTGAGGGAATGCCCACTGTCTATGTGGATGGATGCTCTTACCATGTTGACAACAACGGGGAAAAAGAACTGGTGGCCGGCGTAGGGAATGCATGGGTGAAGGAGTTCCCAGAACCCTCCGCTGGATACAAAATTGGTCCCCGAAGTAGTCAGGTGGCAGAATTGATGGCTGTGCATCAGGCCATCCTCACTGCTGTCCAGCATCAACTCCACGAACTGGTCATAATCACAGATTCGGATTATGTACGGAACTGGTTCGTGGAGCACCTGGTTAATTGGAAAACCAGAGGCATGTTGTGTGCTAACAACAAACCCTTGAAACATGGGAAGTTGATCCAAAACATTGATGATCTGGTCACCTCGAATGAGATGACCATCTATTGGAAAAAGATCAAGGGTCATTCCAAAGTAGAGGGACCAGACAAAACTGGAAATGACTTAGCTGATCAGCTGGCCAAAACCGGGGCCATCCAAGGGGATCTAATTGAGATTGAGTCCCTGTTGGGGGAAATCCAGGTCACTGCTATCACTAGGTCCCAGACAAATGCTCACAACGACCTTTCAATTGCACAATGGAGTAAGGAGACCCCTGATGCTGATTTGATTACCGCTCAGAAGGGGGATCCAATAATTGGTAAATTTTACCAGCACCTTGAGGATCCTGAGAACTTTCCCCTGACGGATACCGATTACATTGGGAAAGAGGACCTAAGAGTGTTGATGAAATGTCCAAAAATGTTCCGAATCCAAGACGGTTTGCTGGTAAGGAAATCCAAAGCTGGCCACGATCAGTGGGTGGTTCCTACCTCATTCCGAAGCCTGATGTTAAGTCACGCCCATGATGCGGCCACCGCCGGTCATAGGGGGTTTCACACAACATTGGAAATCTTAAGAGAGGTTGCATACTGGCCACACATGGGGCAGGACCTCGACCAATACTTGAAGGGGTTTCTTGTGTGTGCACAATTTCAGCCATCATCCCTCACGCACCGTGCGCCTCTCCAAAAGAGGGGGATGACACTGCCATGGTCAGATTTACAAATCGACTTTGTAGGCCCTGTGATTCGCTCTGCTAGGGGGAATAAGTACATGTTGACTGTGACATGCTTGTTTACCAAGTGGGTGGAATGTCTCCCAGCCCCAAACTGCAAGGCAGCAACTGCAGCTGCCCTGATGATTAACCACATCTTTTCCCGTTTTGGTCTACCTCAAAGGATTGAGTCAGACAGGGGTAGCCACTTCACCAGTGAAGTGATGACAAAGATGTGGGAGATACTGGGGGTCAAAAGGAAGTTGCATATTGCTTACCGGCCAGCTTCTTCTGGGGCAGTAGAGAGATATAACCGAACCATTGTGAGCATATTAAAGAAGTTTGTGGCAGATTCTGGGCCAAGTTGGGATTTCCGATTACCTCTGGTCCTAATGGCCATCAGATCTACCCCTTCATCTGCAACCAAAATGTCACCATTTGAGTTGATGACTGGGCGCAAGATGGTGCTTCCTCAGCATTTGCTCTACAGGACCCAAGAGCAGACACTGATAAATGCCTCCACAACTCATGAGTATGTGGAGAATTTAAGGAAACACCTTCAACATGCTTTTGCTTATGCTCAGCGGAATCTAGAAAGATCAGCTGATAGCATGAAGACCCACTATGACCTGAAAACTTCCAGGAAGGAATATCAGGTGGGGGACCGGGTCTATCTATACAACTTCCAAAGAAACCAGGCAAAACAGCGGAAATTCTTGCCTACATGGAAGGGACCCTTTGAGATTATAGACAAAATCTCCCCTGTGGCCTACAAAATCCACATCCCCAAAGGTCCTTTGGCAGCGGGGGAAGACAAGTGGGTCCACATAAACCAGTTGAAATGTTGCCATCCCAGGCACACTCTGCAACAACTGGAGGAATCCTCTGGAATCCTAGCGGGTACTGTCTCAGACTAATTCAGTTCCAACCATAAAACATACCACATCTAGTCTCTAAAATATTGTGATTTGCATGAAACTGTCTCTTAGTTATACTGTTTTTTTTTCAAAATAAGAATGTAATGTTTCGTTATGATGAAATGCATATGCTGCCCCACTATCTCAACAGTGGTGGAAAAATGTCTATGAATAGGTATTGCCGCTCTTCCTTTGTCGTCCTAGGAGAAAGAAAACCTGGAGAATGGCCAAGGAGGATGATCCGGAGACTGGGAGGATGACGCAAAGGGGCCCAGGGTACCGCCCAATATTCCCATCAGGACCGGCGAGGAGGCCCGATCGATCCGACCAGATGGAGGAAAAGATGCTGAACTGTGCCATCTATTGGAAGAAGATGAGGAAACATCCCAGATCTTGCGAGTTCCATCAGTGAAACAGAATGGCCATCGCAAGAGGGGGGCTTGTGGGATGTTTTTATCCATGCATCCGAGCCCTACCTCATAACTGTGCAGTACTGACATGGAAAACATCATGATGGCCAGAGCTTCCCAGAAAATGCACAGGGAAATGCATGAAGAATAGGCTGCCACTCATTTTTACCGATGTTATGGGCACAGAAGGGCACTGCCTAAAACCACCATTGGACTACCCACACAGTAGTCTGAAACCATTGGGAATGGCAATGCTGATTGCCAAAAGCAACCCAGAATTGTGGGGAATTCATGTTCTTAAATCCCAAAAATGGGTGCATTACCAGTACTCACCACTATCCAAAAGCCGGCGTTTTAAAACAACACCAGATTTTTCTTTTTTGTAGAAAACTGAATAAATGAACCCAAAGCAGGCCAAAGAAAGACTTACTGAGAGGTGGATCCAATGTAAAGTTATATTCTGAAGTGACTTGAAGGTTTATAACAAGACTGGCTGAGCTGTGGATTTCAGCAGTTTAAGTACATTTGGACTGAAAGACACTAAAAATCTAAATGTTTAAAAGAAATGAGTGACCTACTTTTGAGTGTCACATAGGCTGCAATTGTTTAAATGTCATAGTTTTAAACTTAGAATCAGCATTCTAGCTGCATATGTAAAAAATCGTTAGTTATTTGAATGCAGAAAACTGGGGAACAGAAATGACATGTGGCTAAAAACTGGCTTAAAGAGATTCCAATTTTGCCTGGCAACTACCCCCATCAGGAGTGAAACTTGATTCACAAGTAACTTCCCAGGCCTGGCTGTTTCCTGCTGTTTCCTGCTGTTTCCTGCTGGCCACACTAAGGTTATGCCATCTGAATTAAGGGGAGCCTCCACAGAATACAGGAGCTCTGAACAATGCAACCCCCTTCACCCAGGCAGATGGTTTATTGCAGATGTCGTAAAACAGCTGCCTCTTGGCAGAAGCTGGGAGGGGCAGGGTCTCTGAGCTTGGCAGAAACTGGAAAGACTGGTTTCTGTACCATGTGACCTGAAAAGACACATTCCTGTAGCCAGGATATGGTTTTAGAAAAAGATGGATCATTCATAGAGCGGACTTGTGAAAATTATTTAAATGATACCATAATTCTTGTGATTTTTCTGCCCACATTTTAAGACGTGTTAGGACCCGGTGGTATGTTCAGGGGGGTTTTAGCGGAAAAGAGGATATTACTCAAAATGTGTGCATGTGAAAAATCTGACACTTCATCAACTAATGTCCATACTCCTTGCGCACATGTGTGTAAATTTGGGTTAATGTCCGAAATTGCAAAATCAGTTAAAAAGTGCAAATGTTGCCATTTCTGAATGCAAGCCCCCAGGAAGAGCAGATTTGGACAGGGTATACCTCCTGTGATATGTGATGGGTGCGTGTAATTTTAAACAAATGTGTACCTGTGCAAATATGTTTTTTTTTTTATCAAATATAGATTGTGTGCAATTTGACAGGGGAGGATCCTCTGACCCATAAAACCTACAGCATCACTCTGACTCACAGTTCCTTCCCCAATCATGGGAGAGGGGAGAATTGGGCCAATGGCAAGTGTTGAGGGGTAGGGTCTAGTGATGCTGCACACACACCCATTTTAAAAACAGATAAAAGCAGACAGACAGGACAGATAGGGACATTCATTTCCATCTGCTGCAGGACGCTCTGCCGGAAAATCCATACTTTACCTCCATCAATCTCTAGAGAAAGCTGTGCAGAAAGATCCAGACTTTAAATCCATCAATCACCAGAATCCAGAGAGAGAGAGAGAGCTGACCCAGATCACTGTGAAGTGCAGAGACCAGACCAGAGTCCCGTCTAAAACCTGACCAGATCCGTGGCGAGGCCTATTTAAAAATATATTGTGAGTACCCAGCAGAACTGTGCAGAACCAATCTCTTAGTTAAAATAATCTAATCCAAGCTATTTTAATCTAAGTAGAACTGCCTCCTAACTGTCACCTGTCATTTTCCAGTTGCTAGCTGTCACTTGTCTTTCTGAACTTTAAAATTTAAAATCTGAAAAACGACCTTTATTTAATCGCTCATATCTCCGTGACGTTTGTCCTAGAGACTGGCAGTAACTTTCATCTGGAAGCTGAGATCCTAGGCTGTCCTAGGACCCCAAAACGATATTGCTAGTCCTTATAGTTCCTCTGTAATCGCGCCCGGCGCACTCAGAAAAATCTGCCGCGATTTGACATTTTGCCGCGATTTTCAAGTTTCTCCACGTGTAAAAATCTGCTGCTGCTTGCCTTCCGTTAAAGAAAGAATTCGTTTAACCTGCCAATCATCCCTGAATCATTGCTAGAGTGAGTCTGGACTAATATTAACTAGATACCACTCACCCTGAACCTCTAGAGGGAATTAAAAGTATTTTAGCGTATTTTTCACTTCATTGCCAGCACATATAAAAGCATTTTGGGCCTGTGTTTCCAACTTCTGTAGTCTAAGCTTGCTGGGTTGAACTGAATTACATTTGATTGCATTTCTGAGAACTGTGTGCTTTCCTTCCATTTCCTTGCATTGCATAAAGGGGGGAGGGGATTGCCAGAGAAAAGTGATTACATTGTTTTGTTGAAATCATATTGAGTATTTTCTGTATTGCATTTTCATTCAACATTACATCCATCTGAACTTATAAAAGCATTCTCTACCACCTTCTTCTTCTGTTCCTATTCACAAGTGTGCTAGTGCCAGATTCTCTGTTGTTAATCTTTATCATATCAGATTAAGTGTGATATTCAATTATTAAATTATTATAAAGTGTGATATATATATCTATTGTTTAAATTATCAAATACCTTTTAACTTGCAAAACAGAACTACTTCTTGGCTCAGTGGGGTCAGGGTTATTCAAAGAGAGGGGTGTCATCCAGAACGCATTAACTGGACATAAAGATATATCAATAAGGGTTTGCATTCAGTATCCCAGACTAGGCATTGACTTAGCTGTAGTGTTGAATTGAATCCTCTTACACACTGGTCGCATTCATATGCATCCTGGAAGCCAAGCTCTATGACATATTTGGAAACAAAACTTACTATAGATGGATTTACAGAAGGGGGCCTAAATATCTCTCTCCCTCAGTGGTTTTGTGCTCGTGCATAAAAAGAGAAAGTGGGAGTCTGTCTCGACTCACAGGCCATATACAGGACATGTACAGGGAAGAACTTTGACCCGACTCCAACCCAAGCTGTAGTTTTAAAAAAAGTGATCTTGCATGTGTGGGGATCGATAATAGGGATAACATTCTAGGCCAAATTCAGATTTACATATAAGGTTCTTCTAGCTCCTAGCCGCATTGCAATCTACTTGCATTTTGTATCATCTTTTTCCTTGACTGGGCAATGGCAGACTTCTTAATTCTTGTGTAGGCAGCCTTGTCCATATTTTGCGGCTGTTCCCACAGTCTGGCCTCTCTTGGATCATAAAAGCTTTTTTTCACATAGGCCATCCAAAGAATGGTTTTGACACCCTCAAGACTCAGAAGATGTTTCAGGGCATCTAAGTACTTCCCCAGATCATTGGAACTCCAAAGTCTTCGTCAATACAATGAGGGAAAAAGTGAAGCCATATCACTGATTGGACATACATTGAGTTCCAGATGTATCAATGCATTAGGAATCGAACTGGGAAGTTGTGACAGTTGTTTCATGAAGTTGTTTTTCACCCTAGCAAGACTGAGTGTACTGGAACTACAGAAAAACACGTAGCGCTCGCTATTCAAAGGACACGATGTCCAAAAAACACCATCCGCCGGTTAGTGCTAAACCTGATATCACAAGCGAAGGGTCATGGAATAATGATTGAACAGAAATTCCCATACCTATAGTATCTAGGTAAAACTCATATACGCTGTCCCCACTAGGAAGAACACCCTGTCCCTGTCTAAAGGTACCTTCTCTCCCTAGGCTGCGAGTGGTGTGCTGCCGATTTAAAAGGGATAGAGAAGAGTCTTGCCCTATCACATCTTCTTTCATTCCATTGACTTAGACCAAAACATGTAAAGACAATTTGGTATAGGTTACAAAAAGGCTATTATATAGAGACACAATCCCAATTATATCTGTCTCTGTCTGAGTGGTTGTGCACTGTGCTCACACCAGGATTTCCATGCATATTTTAATTACCATTGCTAGGAGGCAATCACTGCCACTGTAAACCTATAAATTGTTATCAGTGATATAAAATGCTCTCAACACAGAACAGGAGATGAACCTACTTCGGGCTAATAAAGCTCTCTAATAAAAATGTCACTATTCCTGGACATGTCCGGATTCAATTCTATTGGACATTGTCTTCAGCATGAGGTCGTTCATGCCCTATGTTGTCGACCGATTTCAATGATGTATATAATTGGGATCACCTTCTTCAGGACTTGTATTTTATCAAGGAAAGCTTCCTTCTAGAGATCGTCGTTTTGATTTTAGAAGCACTTCAGCTACCTAGGGGGAACAGAAGGCAGAGAATCAGGGGATAGAATAATACCCAGAGCAATATCCAAGTGTCACCATGCTCCAAAATATTAGAGTACGCAAATAATGTATGTACTTCTTAATCATAAAATAGCTCTGTGCTATAGAATAAATGGATGCCATCTGTTGGCTCTGAATTCATGCGCTTGTAATGTGTGGGAAAAGGATAGAGGGGAGGGAGAGAAAGAGGGTGCAAATATTCGATGAAGTGTAAAAAAGTGGACACCCATGTCCAGAAAAGAGCAAGAAGAACCTGCCAGAATCATACTGTAATAGCTTTCATGCCTCAGTGATGTTGAACATGCACTATTGTGTGTGTATGTCACCAATGTAAACAGTGGCTCCAGAGGCGCTGACTGGAGTCCTTACCCAACAGCCGAATGGAGGTAGCTGGAAAGCAAGTGAATGGTTGTAGTCAGGTGGATTTACCACAATCTGATCTTACTGGGGGTGGGATGTAATCTTCCTATCAATAGAAATCAAAGATATAAAGATACACGAATACTGAGTGTGTACACTGAAATAGCTATGGACAGTCTATGCAACTGAAGCTTGTCGAATTACCTTTGGTGTAGGTGACAGGGGCTTGTAGATGCAGGAATCCCTACCCTCGGGGGAAGCTGTCAGACGGACGTCAATGATTTTGTGCACGTGTCCCTACAGTGCTGTACGGAAAGAAAACGCCCAGTAATTAGCATCTATTGTTCTTAAAAAGAGCCTCGACAATTGCTGTGGGTATATCCATGCTCTGAATTGTAATCCATTCTGCTTATTGCAAGAACCCTCAAACGCTGCGTCTGCCCCGGCATCCACAGAGAACGTACATGTTGGAGCCGGCGGCATGTGTACTGATATCATTGCACACGTATGCTAGGCAGCGTAGAGCCTCTGTGGGGCGCCACCTTGGGTGAGGGTACCGCGTCCCCAATGTTGGTGAAGAAATGGAACACTGTACTATTGAAAACTGAAAAGTGTACTTTAGCCTCCCGATCACGTGATGTAGATGAACGGCATCTACGAGCAGGGGCTGGAGGGGCACTTGCAGAGTAGAGATTGCATAGCCAGAATAGCAATAATGGCACCAGTATATAGAATTATCAGGGGTACTGGAGCATCTCAATAGACCCCATGTCTAGTGTTGGAAAGGTATCAAACTTCTATCAGTTACTCGCAGAAAGGAAGCTGGAATATAGATTTTCATGCAGTTTTCATATAGCCATGCAAATATTTGCATAATGCAAGAGTGCACGAGGCATGGAAGAGCTAAAAAAATCACTGGCATGTGTGTTGCAGGCATCTCCAAGTCACTGAGTGAGTTGCTGACAGTTCTAGCAACAGTGAATTGAGATATACATAGATATAGGGGCAGCTCTCTTGCACATAGATCTCAGGGTGGTCATGGTGTCGACTATGTCATCCATGCATAACTGCCAATTCATTCCATTGTATCTGTTCATTCATACCGTCTCTATTTGTCTTAAGTCTGAAAATCCAACTTTGTTCTTTCTTTAGTAGGTTACAAGGGGGGCAGTGATCTTTTTAGTTCTTGGGCATGATTTGTGTTCAATCATCCTGGTCTTGACCTTTCTCAATGTCATGCATACATATCGTAAATTACATGGACATGTGATTAGGTAGATAACTGCAGAGGTGTTGCAATTAGTGAGCGTTCTTTGTATCCAGGGTGTTTTTAATCCTACATCTATCTGTGTGCTCTGTCATGTTTGTGGGCACATGGTGCAGTTGCCACATGGGGCATGGCCTGTGAGGGGGTTGGTATACCAAAGGGTCATCTGTGCTGGGAGTGGTCTGCTGCTCTTGTAATGTTTTGACAAATTTGTTGCAAATGTTGGTTCTGCGCTTCAAGGCGAAGGCTGGCCACCTTTCTAGACCCTGGTGTCATCTATATCTAGCTCTACCTAGAGGTAAGTAGCTTTTCGGGAAATTCACTCCTTTCCTTCTTCCTCCCTCCTTTCCCTTTCCTCTCCACCACCTCCTTTCCCTCTCTCCCCCTTCTTTGAACTCACCACTCCGGCGGCCAGACATCTGCTGCTGAATACATTGCTTGTAGAAGGGATTTTGGCCAACCCATCGATTTTGGGTGCAGACCCTAACATTTCCTCTGTCAGTAATCCAGACGAATGGAACGACATTGAAATCTTGCGAAAGAAAATCATTTGTACAGAGTTACATGGAGCCCTGAAGATAGAATACCTCAGGGCACACACCACCCCGAAAGGGCTTATAATCAAGATCGAGCCGAGAATCTTTCTGGCTCAAATACAGTTTCGGAAAGACTAGTCCTACATAGCAAACAAATGTACGAAAAGCTCTAAAATTGAAATTAGCCATACATATGTATACTATCAAATTGGCAGCCCTCGACAACACAATTAAAGACTTCAAAGAGTTTAATTTAAGTAAAAAACTCAGCAAGCTTAAAAAAGATCTAGCGGCATTTGAACACGAAAGAATCTATCCGTATGTAGGGACTGATTACTGTTCGGAAGCTGCTAAGCAGGCCAGAAGGGATGCAGCACACATTTGTTTCCAAAACTACAAAATGGGAAATAATGGATCGAGATCAGGATCATCATCGGGGTTGTACAATGGTTCGGGCAATCAATGATTACAGTTTAATTTGAACCAGGGCAATGCACCCACAGGATCCAATGTGCCTTTTTTAGGCACACCCAGCGCCAACAGAGGGAAACAACAGTGGCAGACACAATCACAGAGAGTAACTCGCAGCAGAGGATGAGGTGTACCTCAGCCAGCATTTCCTTGATAGTGAATCTATCCACACATGTACTCACCAAGGATGAGGAAGGCATACTTCAGAAGGGGCTCTCTTTTGTGCCAACGGCCCAATATGTCCCCTTCCAAACTAGAATAGAGACTCCACAGCGATGCTAGTCCTCTTCGACACCCTTTCCTTCGATACAGAACTAGAATGGTTGGTCACCATGGACATAGATTCTTTATAAACTAAGATTCCCCAAGCAGCGACTTTATTCATGGTCAAACACCTATTGGATTCAGGAATCGATCTACATCAAGGACCATCTTCGGTCATCATTGAATTGGCCGAGATATCCAGGCAATGAAATCAAGGTTGAGGGTGGAGCCCCTAGCAACTCCCAGAGACTTAGATTTGGGGCAAGAAATATGGGTAGACGGGGAGAGTGGCCACCAACCCTGCCTACAGCTTTCCATCCTGACATTCTCATTCCAAGTCGAGGCTAGTGCTTCCTTCGGCTCTCTTCACTATTTGACCCCTGATTAGTAATATGTGATTTTACCAACCACAATTACAGAGTGGTAAATTTGATCGCAGACAAAATACAGAATAACACTGAATTTTTGTTTTCTTTTTAAATTTGGGGTCACCCATAAGTGCCCATCCCGACATATTTTAATCCCTTTACCCGACTACCCTTTCTTTCTTTAGTTAATGTTTGCGGTGTTTTTCGGTATTATGGTCCACTCTGAAATGTACCACTCTGTAATATTTAGATTTATTGAATGGGTACCCCCTGATTTCCCTATCCCCCCTTGCTCTAATCACATTTAGTCAACTAGTAATGATGCTCACAGGATGCCCAATCGTGTTGCCATCTAGCACTCTGCTTCTCCAGATCTTAGCATTCCAAAAAACTTTGTACCCTGTCAATTCCTTCCAGAAATCCACTACTTTCTTCCAACTTCTTTGTTCCTAACCACCTCACTTCAGTGGATGTCTCCCTCTTTTCCTTATGATATTTCCCATTATCTTCAGACATTTAGGCAACGCCTTCACACAACTAGTGTACTCTAGTGTTCTCCTGACTCTTCCACCTTCTTCACAATGTTGGGAACCTGTCTCCTCACAACCAGTACACTCAAACTTCACCTTACTTTCACCATCTTCAACATGTTGGGCATCTGTCTCCTCTAAGGAACTCATGGTGGCAACAGTAAAGACAGACAAACGTGATCACAGTTCAAGGGTGTTTATTAAACTGTAAATGCAGGGTGGAAAAATGCATAATCTAAACCTAAATCTAAGATAGGGCAAGCGTCGATCATCAAATGAAAATAAGGCAGTACTTGTGGCGTTGTGTCAAAATAAAAAGGCCCATACTAAAAAACCTATTGCCAATTCCTTACAACTAATGACAGAAAGTGCATAAGGTTTACAATAAAGAAAGAAGTGTTCACAAATATTAAGTCGGGATGTGATTGCCAGGGGTCTCCCTTCCCCACGTTTACAGCACGGGACAAGGTGGAACCTTGGAGCACAGCACACACTTAAGCCTTCTCAGCACGAGCTAACAGTTCCATATCAGCTATCAGGTTCTTCAACGGTTAAGTCTCCTTTCAATAAAATGCTCTTGCCTTCAAGGGCCTGATGCATTCAACATACAAACACAAAGTTCTGTTCCATATATACTTTGGGTGACGGCTTCACTCCTTGGTCCCCCCATCCGGGTGCAGACCCCTCGCCAGTCATATTCCACAAAACAGCTAAACAGTCCCTTTTCCCAATGAGCTTGGGTGATGAGTTTTCACCCCTGGATCTCCCTCGGTCGGGCATGGACCCAAAAGACAAGGTGTGCAATTCACTTCCCCTGGTCTTGCATTCACGGATCTTCAATGTCATTTTAAACAGTTCATCAGGCTTTGCCCTTAGTGGTCCGGTTCACTCTAGCTAATTTTATGAATCACAGTTCAGTACTGATTTCACCATGCAGGATTAATTTCCCTTCTTCACAATCATCTGTCCGTCAAAGTCTTTCGAAGGTACAGAGGATTTTACAAGATCCCTATATGACCACTTTGACCACTCTCTGCCTCTTCCCAAGGCTGTCTGGTTATGCTAGTCTCTACCTTCGGGTAATCGCCCAGAATCTTCTGCGTGAGCACCTACGTGGTGCCTGACGCCTCTGTTGCAGGCTTTCCCCCACTTTCTCAATTGTCCCTTTTTGCATTCAAAGTTCAAATGATCTGTTTGCTACTTCTCATTCAATACAGTCCGGTTTTTCATAAACTCTGCCCTGGACTCACCGGCTTTGATGAACCACTTGCATTTTTTTCTCCTCGAGTCAAGGTTGGTACCACTGAGACAAGCGTCTGTTCCCGGCTTGGTTATCAGCGGAGGAGTGTATCATGCACCGTAGACATCTGCTGCAACACACGCTGGCCATTGTTTGTGGTCTTATGTTTCCGATTGTGGAGCTTACATGGGCGTGGATCGGAAAGGGGAAGGTCACGTCTCTCCTGCTGACCCTCTCGGTATTCACCGTCTTTCGCCTCCTCTTGAACTGATGTGCTGAATTAGCCCTCACGTTGTGCAGTCTGCCTTGCTCCTCCTGTGCTCTTGTGCTCCACCTTTTATCCCTGTGGGAAAGTGAAAGGGCTGTCAGGTGTGAGAGATTCTGGTCAATTGCCTGACTTTGCCTGACTTTTGTATTGGGACATGTCAGGTAAATGGCTCTGGTTTTAGTCTTTTATCTTTTGTGTTGTACAAAGGGTTCAGGTCACAAAAGGGGAAGGGCCATTGTTTTGGAATATCCTAAGTGGTAGGATGGGGAAAAGGTGTTGAAAGAAGCGGGATGCTGTGCCTCACCCACCGCTGTGTCCCACTCCCCAAGGAACCCCATTCAGGTGATCCTCCCTCACTGGTCCACCCCCAGGAATTGGATCCAATAGCGATGGCCGTGTCCGGGCCACCTGGATGACAGATACCTGGGGACTAGTTATGGAGACACATTCAGATTTCTCACACTCCACACATCTGATACACTATCATTTTCCTGACTCTTCCACTCTCTTCACCCAGCTGGGCCGTTACCCTCCTGGGGCTTACTTTCCTAACATTCAGCTCTCTCCACCTCCTGATGTTCACGTATCTGATGATCATGTATCTGCAGCTCCTGATTTTCACCATACTCCACCTCTTGATATTCACCTCCACCCCCTACCTGATAGTTATCTCTCCCTCACTCCAAATATCCACCTCTCTCTATCTCCTAATGCCAATCACCTTTCCCACTCTCCTTGCCCTCTTATTCAGTTTACCCTCCTAACTACTGGGCTTGAGCGCCAGTCCCTCTATCCAGCTGTTGTACTCCTACTCTAGTTTCAGCTTCTTCTGCTTCTTTCTCCAGCCTTCTCCAAAGTATCTCCTCCCCGAAGCACACACACACAGCTATCCTTGGAGAGGATATGATTGATTGGAGGGGTCACATGACATGTCTGGGCATGCTCAGACACATGGGAGCTATGTAAATCTGTCCCCTTGGAGAGCAGGCACCATTTTAGAGGCACATTCTGAAATGTAGTCTCTGTTGCTCTCACAGCCTGTCTGCTGCTGTAAATCTCTCTCTCCCTGTCTTCATCAGATCAATGTGCCTTTCATTAACTCCTTTGTATAAAGGGGACTGCTGTAAAGTAGTGTTCTCTCTATTGATTTTAAGAAGGGGGGGAGTCACTCCCCTGTATCATACGAACACAGGTTGTGGTTTCTCACAGGATATACTCATTGGGGTGTGAAAAGTACTGTGGGTTGCTCAGACCTTCTCCACAGTCCTACTGACTATTACATAGTAATGGCAGCTCTCTATTCCTATTTGGGATTTCCTGATGTAAAATAGAAGGATTACAGTAGATATAGCTCTGTTCCAGGTGGCATTCCAGCCATGTCTGAACAACATGGCCTTGGGATATCTCTTTCAATATTCCTCAGGCATTAGGGACCAGGACTGGATTGCCCCATAGATGTCCCATTCCCTAAACCATGGTTTATCCTTCAGGTTCTCGAACATGTTTTTCATCTGAAACCATGATGGATCTGCAGTTTGCTTTAGGCACTAGGGAAAGCAATTCATTTTACAGTTGTACTGCGGCCCATTTTGATGCTTTTTAAAGGGATTTTGACTACTGGGAGCCGAATGTGACAATCCTGGGCCCTGTGTTTGGGGCTATGTGGTAGTGACCAGGGGCTCCTTATCACATCACCACCAGGCCCATCTTCTGCTTGCTTTGAGATGCACCTGGCCACCTTGCTCACCCCACTGGAATCAGTCAGGGTTCTTCATCACACCCCATACAACTGATTTGGACTATTCCAAAATCTTCATTTTTTTGTCTGACATTATATAATCCAAATCCAAAAAGATTGATATTTGGAATAAAAATGGAAAAATATACATACAATGTGAGATCATCAGAGTCTTGCGTATTTAATTAGTGGGTCAAAAGTAGCACAAACACACAGACTTATGTGACCAGACCACTTTTTCATTAAAGAAAAACTGGTGTATGTTGATCGGACAACATTTTAATATATTATCATGTTTGTGAACATGCTCATGACAGAGCAAGAACACCCTTTTTTATTGTCGCCAATATGACTGGTGATAAAACACAAACTGGTGGCTGAAAAAAAAATGTGAATAGTAATTAACAATGGTCAATCAGGAATAAGTGCTCCTGTTGTGAACTAGTTTTCAACAAGGAACATCCTAATTGTATGCTACAGACTTCGAGATTGATGGCCAAAGCAGCGGCTGTTGGATATTGTGGGCTATTATGTAAATTCTTTGAGGGTTTCACCGCAATGATTGTTGAATTCAACCTCTGATATCAGTGGAGTGACGTGGTGGGAAGAGGTAAGCCTTCAGAGTTGGTTCACATGAGCGCAGTTTTAGACATGGGGACTGGATGCAGGTGTGATTGAAGCACAACAAGGGAATGTGCTGTACTCAACCAGATGATCATACTTTTTGCTACAAAAACAGAAGATCCTTATCACTGGACGCAATTGATAATGTACCCTCATAAATAACAGTTGACTATGATGAATACCTTAAAAAACCATCAGCAAGGAGTTATGGAGAAGCCAGTAAATGTCAATTTTCCATATTTCAAAAGAAATATGGTCAACTAAGATTGGTGATGATTGTTTTAGTCCAATTAGTGAATCCCAGTATTGAGGCCTTGTAGAGAGGAAGACTTTTTCTCCATGGGGAGCAGTTGTGTATGGTCATTGGGCAGGTGGCTGTTTGCTAGAGACATTGATTGGATGTTTCATATCCCTCTGCTTTTCGTCTGGAGAACTGGACAGGAATTAAACCATCGAGTGGAGGGTCAAGGTTTGTTTTTCCCGTAATGGAGGAGCCATTTGTACTTTCTTACTGGGGTTTTACCAGATAGCAAGAGCTCACACCTCGGCAGCTCGGAGAAGACCACACAAAATACCACAAAGAAAACGAAGACGGTAAAGCTGATTCTGAGAATGAACAATGCAAATTCTGTCCACAATGCTAGAGAAAGCTTAATGGTGAGTATCACAGGCCACAGGGTTAGATGGGGCTCTAGCCTGCGTTCCGGCAATATCATAGCACTGGGCCTGTAACACAGATTGGAGTATTAGAAAACTGAATTCATATTGGCCTATCCCTACCCCACATACAATGTCTTAGTGGATTTCTACATCAGCCACCACACTAATAATCTGAGATATATGTTGTTTTTAATATCCCAGGAACATTACAATTCAGTGCATCTACCACATACCATGCACCAACTAAATAGAGAAAGGTTGTTGTAACCAGACAATGTGAATATATAATTAATAGAGACAATGTTAGCTATTAGAAGACATGGATGAACATAATTAATTTCTCTGACACAAATTAAAGAACACTGACCAATGGGAATGCATCTTTTTAAATAGAGATGAGGGGATACAGTGGGGACATACCAAAAGTTAAAATGGCCAAGAATAAAAAAAAATAATAATCATCACACGCAAGAGTAACGAAAATACATCAGATAAACACAGTGAACTAGCTTGCAAAATGTTGAACAAAAACATCCATCGCTTGGCGTCAAGACAATGTATTTGTCAATATTGGGTCATGAAATGTGCAGGCATTTAGAATATATGACTGGGTTCATGAATTAAATGTAAAAATCAATACATACCCAGATAGAAAGATCCGGATTACTGAATAAAATATTGCTGGGTCAACGTAATCTGAGGAAGTAAATAATGGATAAGAGGGTTAGATCAGGCTCATGTGAATCCATCCAAAAAAGTGCATAGTTATACTTGAATGTATGTATTACTAAATGTTTCATTTTGTTAAAACACACACAAACGATGTGGAGTACTCTGTCATTTTCATTTGTTTTAGTTCCTGATTGTTTTTAGTTAATTTAATCTAAGGCATGTGTTAGCTAAAGGGTAATTCTAAGAAAGTTTCCTGTACCTGTTATAACTGTGTTTCATCAACTTCCTCATTCACCTCTTCTATTCAATGCCCATAGGTAATGTATTACATTTTATCCTGCTCAACTACAAAATATGTTTCAACTGATGTGCATTGTAATTCCAAGTGCACATCTCGACACTGGTTCTTTCACGTCTTGACTACTATTCTGGACTACTCATGGCCTCCGGGCCCATCCTCTCACCTCACTTCATTGAATTGTTCATTCTTCTATTCGTACTCTAGGCTGTCTCTATTCCAGTACAACTCTATCCCCGCTTACAGTCCTTGTGTTGGCTATCTTTGAATCCCGCCCACTCTTCCATTTTCTTTGCATCATATGTAAATGCATACACAGTCTAGCGCCCCCTAGCTTTGTTCTTTGCTTTCTCTTTATGTTCCACCCAGCTCTCTCCGCTCCTACATTCTATTGCAACTCACAATACACAACCCACCCTGAGCCTCATACTGCTGCTGGTTCTTTGAGCTCCCGGCAACTATACATTGGAACTCCTTCCCCCTTCAAAACACACCGCCTCCCTCCCTCTCATCCTGCTGGCTACATTTAAAAAAAAATGTTTTATTCTACTCACTATATTTGCAAACGTTCGAATTCTGATTGCACGTATGTATTGTACTGTTAAAAATTGGGCAGCACTTTTTAAAAATCTCCCTATAATCAATAATATATAAATCCAGGACTGACATTACAAAAGAAATAAATGATTTGATGGTGTGGTAAGAATTTGGTGGTCTTTCTGTTACAGTCACTTTTTGGGTCATAACAGAATTACTGCTTTTTTTCTATCACACCACAGAATTACGAATTTGAAGTTGGAGTGTCAACTTTAACTTCAGCACAAACCTGTTGTTAAATCCTCAAATTCACCTCCAGAAATCATCAGATTTTGCATTTTGGAATTACCACCTGTTGTACATCAGACAAAAATCCCCATGTAGTCCTGGGAACAAAAAAGGGTACTAGGACCACCTTACCACCAATCGAAATCTTGTGGTAAATCTGTGAGGCCAAGTGGTGGTAATGGTGAGCGAGTTTGGTGGTAATTCCAATAGAATTCCTGAGGAACATGTAATGAGTTTGCACATATTTTCAATACCTGTTGAAAAACAGAGATATGCTTTGCAGCACAAAACATCAACCACCAATTCCAGTAGTGCCAGCATCATGGCATTCATGACATTTCTGATGTCATCTTTGATGTCCTGGGTGTTAGTCTTAGCAGTGCACGGTGGTGGCGCGAGTTATGGTTGCTTAGCTTACCATAACTGGCGAATTTCAAGGGTTTTTCAGTTTTACTTCGAACCTTAACCTCCCGTTAACAAAGGTTTTTTTGTGAATTTCATAGGTTTTTAGTAGCGCAACTTAACCATAACGTACCTTTTAACAAAGTTTTTTTTACTGAATTTCACAGGTTTTTAGTAGGGCAACTTAACCATAACGTCCCTTTAACAAAGTTTTTTTTACTGAATTTCACAGGTTTTTAGTAGGGCAACTTAACCATAACATCCCTTTAACAAAGTTTTTTTACTGAATATACACTTTCATCATGTGAATTTGGGAGATATTTACTAGGATTCCCTTATTTTATATGTATGTAACATAGAACATACTGAACCCCCTCGCTAATGATATTTGAAGGGCACGAACTGAGCGTATGTTCGCGGGCGGGCGCGGACAAGATCAACACTACCCAAACACTCAGGGGGTATCTGAAATTGTTCTATCATACCATATAAAAACTGCACAAGTTTAAAAAGCAGCACATAAACACATTATAAGTAGTAATAAATAACCATTGGAACCTACACGTCTCACACATAACCCATTCATTTAAATACCATTTATAATGAAATGGATTATACCATAACAAAAAGAAGATATTCCTCCAAAGTAATTACCTCACAGTGCACAGCTAGGAGTGACAGTAGACGAACACAACACAATGAATACAAATTACAAGAAAGTAGTAAGTGAACTTAATTTTTCTCATATGTTTGTATACTTTTTGTATGAGGTGCAGAACAAATAATGTATTTCTGTTTTTTTCACACAGAAATGCGCAGTACTTTGGAGTGGCTAGAGGAGAATTTTCCGCATGGCTAAATGTCGGAAGATAGCGATAATAGCGATACACACTTCTCTGTGTAAGCAAATTAATAGACAGTACTTTATGTGTACTTAACATATACATATTTATTTTTAAAAGCCCATGCAAAAATTTAAGAAAATCCACCAAAAGACACAGTGCAAGACACCTTGAAACGCAGAGAAGAGAAAGTGGACATGCTGAAAGAGAATTTTAATGGGTTAAGGCAATTTGTGGAGGACCATGTCAAAGGAAAAATTAGATACCACTGTACTACAGGTACCTGTCCCCCTTGTCCATTTCCCAGTGAACTATCCCCAAACCCTCAAGAACAACATAAACATTTCAACAAATCTTCTATCCTTTCATCCCCTCACAACCAGCCTGTGGAAACCCCTAATTCCCCTATTTTTGTTTCAGTGTCTGGTTCCCCCTCTCTCTCTTAATTGCTATATATATGATTGATAAAAAAAAAGTGTTATGTTAGTTTTAATGGAATTGTTTGCATCTAATTTTTTTTACACCTACCCACACCATTCGCAACCACGATGGAACTGTTCTTAGAACACTAGGTAAGGTAATGCCTGCCAATCTGCGCTACCCAAACCGAACAGTAATCTGAGGTTAGTTTTGTACCAGAAGTTAGTCCAATACCACACTATCGTGGGTTATACAGTAAGTATTTTTAATTGATAAAAGCAAAGAAACACTACATGCCAACACGTGTTTCAGCCCTCTCTGGGCCGTCCTCAGGGCGTATGCACATAACAATTAAGTGTAGCTGTTCAATAAACATGTCGAAATACATTTATCAAATGTTAGACCAGAATGATGAAACAGCCAAAATTACAATATTCAGTAGAATTGAAATTATTTACATAGATCATATAGTTCATAGGGTGGAGAGGAGGAGTGGGATGGGGGACAAAAGAAGGGGTGTGGGGAGAGAGAGGAAAAGAAGAGAAAACAAAGAGTTAAAATTAAAATTGAACATTATTATTAAAGATTGTACTTTGAGTATTAGTTTGTGTTAACAACCTATAATTACTAAATTACCACATACTATGTACTGAAATGAGTTAAAGAATATTATTCTTATTCGGTGAGGTCGTTACACCAAAGAGACAACAAAAAGTCAAATGGTATGCTGTACCTTAAAATGGTTGACATTGCCCAATAAGTCACCTCTGTAGGGTCGATTTGTTCGAGTCGGGAAATGGCTGCAGTGAATATACATATAAGCATATTTAACATTCTATAGGGAACTAAAAGTTCCAATAGATAATTACATCTAATAAGTGTGCTCAAGCAAGTATCAACTTATAATGTTAAAGATTGCTTACCACTGGTAACAGTGCTGGAAAGCGTAATCCCGAAAAAAGTAGTGTGCTAATGCCAGTCTAATGTCCGTAAAATACGAGCGTCATCTATTTCAAAAGGAAAGGGGGATATTATCATAGGAAGCTGGTAGTACTTGCTGGTCGTGATATAACCATATCTCTTAACAAAGACAAAGACAGAGCGCTTACCATAACACGCCTGAATGCGTTCCTGCACGGTAGTTTCTGCCTGCAGGCAGTGGTTCTCTGAGCGAAGTGAGGGTGTGGCTGGTTAAGCCAATAGCTGTGCTGCTTTTGCTAAAGAAGAGTGCAGTCATGTGACCGGACTGAGTTCCTGCTGCTTAGTAACTAAGTGAAAGAAAGCTTGGTGATCGGAACTGCACGTAAGTGCAATCATTCTGTTTGTAAACCATTCAAAGAAAGCCTGAGCTTTTGTGATTTGGCAACCGTTGACATATACTGCAATGTGCGATGAAAGGGTTACAAATCTATAATTACCTGTGTGAGTCGTATGCTTTGTTTATGTGCTGCTTGTGCTAAAGGAGAGTGTGGTCATGTGACCGGACTGAATCCCTGTTGCTAAGTAACTGAATGAAAGAAAGCTTAATGATCGGGACTGCACTATGAGTGCAGTTATTCTGTTTAGAAGCCATTCAAAGAAAATCTGAACTTTAGCGGTATAAGCAACCGTTGACATATACTGCAATGTGCGCTGACAACGTTACGAGGCTATAATTACCTGTGTGAGTCGTATAGTTCGCTAAAGTTATAAGAAACGTATTGGAACATCTTGTTTGTTTAGTGGTGTCTATAAGCAGTCAGGCATGTGAGGGGATTATACTGGAGGTATAGTATGATTCCCTTACGTAATAAGAAAATTAGTTAAAGTGGCAGTTTCTATGGGCCATACCAATCAAATACCTAATGTGGGTCATCCATGAATTGTCGTTCTAATAACGAAGTCAGAAGCAGCAAAGTGATTGGTAGTGTGTAGTCAATAACATTTTTATAAGCAGCTCAGGCTAAGGCAGAGTTTCAAAATAACATGTTATGGTATCCCATATTATAATGGGTATGTGCTTAGTTGCCAAGTACAAAGAAAAGATCAATGCCCAGTGGATAACATGGGAATGGTGTTAAGGATTAGACCTATTGATGTCCTCTAAGGTGTAACAACTCGTTAACAATCTTAGTATGTGATAATACTCATTTGTACCAAGGTAGACTATAGTTAGATCACAGAAAAACATTGAGTTCATGTTCTTGGTTAAGTCCCATTTGAATACATCTTAATCTGCATATCATGCGGGCCTCCGCTTGTCGAAGAAGAAGTTGTCTGTTACCACCTCTGGCATGAGGTTTGATGTGTTGCAGTCCAACAAATCTGATTTCACTCTTGTGCACCAATTGATGTTCTTTTTGCCAGTGGGCTGCCAATGGTAACTTGACATCTTGACTGTTGAGGTTTGCTAGATGTTCTCTGATTCTGATCCTTAGTTCCCTGATGGTACTGCCCACATAAACTTTCTTGCATACACAGATGATACCATACACTATGTATTTAGAACGGCAGTTAATAAAGTCCTTGATTTTCGTACTCAAATTTCCGTGACAGATAAATTCTTTAGTAGGTGACAGACACACCAGCTGTCCAAGATGTCCATAAATCAACAAAATGGGGGCATCCTAAGGACATTATACCTCTCCGTACTGTTCGCAACCAAGATGAAACTATTCTTAGAACATACCAGGTGTCCGGGATGTCCGTAAATGAACAAAATGGGAGTGTCCTAAGGACACTATACCTGTCTGTACCGTCCGCAGCCAAGATGGAACTGTCCGTAGAACAGGCGCGGTGTCCAGCATGTCCGTAGTCAAACAAAATGGAGGTGTGCTAAGGACATTATACCTGGCCGTACAGTCAGCAGAACATCTACGCACATGCGCACCACACCCGTAAGTCCTTCCAGAGAAGGACTTTGATAGTGTGTCGCCTGCCTTCTTGAAACTCTGCTGCACCTCCCAGCAAAATCATTTCCAGCTCCTCCTATTCCTTCTCTCTGGTATCACCAGATGGCATGTGTTTTGCCCACTCACTTCCCGGATGCCATATTATATGGCTTTCTCACTAGTATTCAGGAAAGAAATAATGTGACTAGTTGTAGGCAGCATGCAGGGCTGAGTAGAGGTCACATAATACAGTATCAAGACACAGCACATTGTTTCACTACATTAACACATCCTAAAATAATACATGCGCTGTTTCCTATACTTCATCATTACAGTTGTGTTGTCTTTGTTATTTACTCTATTGCAGACATTATTCTTGCATACCATTGCCTTTTCACAATCCCCTGTCACATGGGGTGGCTCCAGCAATCCCTCCTGCATCTTTCTCACCTACTGTCCTTTTCATACTCCTATGTTCTTCATGCTTGGTGTAGGGGCAGACCCTAGAACCTGCTACTCTAATCCACCTCCTCTTGCTTGTCCATTAGTCACTTCACTCATTCCTGCGGGGAAGACCCCCAAAAAAAACCCACTCAAAATGTCACAACTCCCTCACATGGCTTCCTCCAATCTGCTTGCCCCCAATCCTGCCCCTCGCACGCATGCCATCAATGCTACTTCCAAATTGCCTAGTGACCATTGCTGCCTTATGGACAGCCATGCTAAAACCAAGCATGTGCAAATGATGGCCACTCCCTATTTGTGCAAACAGATAGACAATAGTATTAGATGAAACTTGCAGATAAATGAAGACAAGATTCTGATTTTAATCATGTCAGCTTCTAAATCTTGCACTGCCGGTCTCAATGGCTTAACTAATCAGATGTTTTGTTCAGACCCCCATGACTGCTCAACAATTCTTTCAAAATTGTTTAAGAAGATTGTGCTGTCTAAAGTAATTCCATGTTTTTGGAAGCAGGCCATAGTAGTCTTGATTTTCAATAATGGCGATAACCTGGATCCAGCAAACTATTGTCTGATTGCTTTGATTGACTGCGATAGCTGGATCTTTTATGATTTGGTTTTACATGACTTACAACAATAGGCTACCAGTCATCTAATTCTATCCAAATTTCAAGTAGGATTTCGCAAAGGTCTCTCAACAATCATAAATGGGCTGACCCTTTACATTTTGCAAGCCCAAAGTGAGCCAATGCAATCACTTCCAACATACTTTGCCCTTACTGATTTATCAAAGGCTTTTGATTTAGTTGACAGGTCAAAGTTATAGCTAAAATTGAAAACATGGAATATACCTGATGGGTTGTTTCAAATAATCATTGCCCTGCATGACCATACATCAATCAAAGTAAGGTTAAACCTATGTATGGGAGGACAGATCTTTAGGATCCTCCTCCCCCACATCCCTCTCCTACGTGAGACTTATGACTCGTCGGCAGCCACCTATGCACCTGGGCTCGGGATGCAAGATGGCTGCGGATAGACACGTGAGGCTGCACGGCTCACCTTGTAACACAACATAGACTCCATTTTGTAATGCATTTAGACTCCATTTTGAGTATACTAAACCCAGGCCTCTGTAGAACAGGCCACCTGCAGAAGCTGCAGCTCACCCCCACTTGATCGTGCACAGAAAGCCTGCACTTCCCCCCAGCCTCCTCCCCATGGCAGCTCCGCTGAAGGCCCGTTCTCGCAAGCAACAAGAGGCGAACAAGTAAGAGAACAAACACTGTATCATTTACCTTCCGCAGTACATCATTTCCCTTACGGTGACCTGATTTTTAGTTGGGGTCTGGAAAAGAACAAAGTTGTCCCTATGAAAGATACCTTAACCCCCCCACAGACCCCCACGTTCATGATATATAGTGTTTATGACCCCCCAACCCTGTGCCCCCGGGTGAAATGTAAAACCTGCATGCCAAATCCCTGTGCCTTCCAGTCTTATCTATGCTGCTCAGCCATTTGTGAAAAAAAGTTTCAAACCCGTATTGTCAATTGCCATATTAAAATGGTACGACTTGCCCACCCCAAGACATCTCCGTGTAACAATATCAAACGTGCACACAAATCTACCCTTTACTGACCCATGAGTGCTGCTATCGTAAAACAGTTAAATGTATAAAAAGCCTGTGTATGATATGATTGTAAGTGACATATGTGAACCTGCTGAAGCAGTAAACCACATCTGATGTTGATTGGAATGTTAGTTGAATGTGTTATTTGATCAGCAGCATGATGTTGTAATTTGTCACTGAGATCGATGCTCCCACCAACCTTTTTCTACCTTACGTTTTATGTTGATTTTCCTCATGGGCTCCAAGCAACAGAATGAAAAACGTTGTATGATATAAATGATAACTCTCTCTCCATTGATCCTGTAAACATGAGCACATGCGGGTTGTAGAGACATGCAATTTTCATAATGCCCCAAACCTAAGCAGCCTGCCTCAATAATAGTGTTCATGCTATTCAGTAAACAGGGACCCGCGAAAAGTTACAAGGCCATCTCCCCCTCCTTCTAAAGAGCTGCACATCCAACTCCCGTTCTCCTCCCAATGCTCGGCAGGGCTTGAAGGTCCCTAGTTTTCTGTTGTTGGCAGCGTTACAGCTGCACCTCCCCGCATTCCTCCTGGGTCCGTACCAAGTATTTACCCCCCCCACATGCTTCTGACACCAGATGCCATTATAAAATCACTGTGTACCGCCATGACCAGGCCAAGAAGAATTATGAGCCACCCGGTCCTGAATCCCGCCGCCTTTGAGGTGTCAGCTACGTGCCCCCACTGACCCAATAGTATTTCAGTTCACCCTAAGCCTAACGGGCCATGGAGACAGTTATTCACCCCTGTGCTAACATGCCATAAAACTATCACTCACTACATCTAACAGAATAGAATAATAAAGGCAGCCTAACCCGTGCCCCCTGATAAGACACCTGGACTCATGAGACTGTGTCCTTTGCTAAGACAACTTTTATGGTGATGCATTAAGGAAGCCTCGTATTATATGTTTTTTTTTCTGTGTTTCCCTCCCTGGTATTAGATTGACGTGTTGTAGGATTTATATGGTAACCGGACATAGCAGTTTGTGATGAATGCGTACGAATGGCGACAAGGGCAAATTGTTAGTATTGTAGAAATGTATCCACACGGACAGCTCGCACCCTGACTCTGCACCCTGATGAGACCAGCTGACCCAAGCACTCCGTGATGCTACCACGTGGATCTCCGCCAATCATGGAGCACCGCACCTACATTACACATAGTAGCTAGTCATTGCCATCCAATCCCCACGACTATATCCCCCCTATATCTTATCTCGCGTATGGCGTGTTATTGTAATAAATATGACTGTCTTTGCTATTGGCAGACAGAGCCCTCTCGGAGTTTGCAGAGTCCTTTGCATGCCCTATATTGATTTAGATTAAAAAAAAAAACTTCTATATCTCACCCGCACTTGGTCTTGGCCTCATTCCCTGCAGTGGTGTGTCCATTATTGCCTCTCATTGAAGGGTTTAACTGCCTTAATGGGGGACGCTCACTTTCAAGTGGTGACCCCTTAGACGTGATTCGTCTTTTTGTCCCCTTTTCGTAGGAGACATCTCCGGCCACAGCGGAGACGCATGGCGCGCCCCCTCAATAGAGCTGCCCGCCTATGGCAACTGGTACGCTTAGATGTGCGCACGCAGTAGGGCAAGAGGGTACGGGTCCCACTTCAAAAAACCCTTAGTACCGCTCGCTGGAGCTGGGGAAGGCCATTGAGTGTGAGGCAGTGCCGCCTGGATGGACCAAGTCCGGAGAGTCTCGGATCAAGACGGGCATGTGAGTATTAAGTGCGAGTGACATTAAAAGGAGTCGGTTATTGATAGAAGTGTATGAGGTTAAGCTAAGCCAAAGGGGGTTCTCTTAGGGGTAAATTAACTGGTGATTTCATACTTTTCTCTTTCTGTTGCATATGGCCAATAGGATAAGTTAGAAAAGATTACGAGGTGAAAAAAGAAGACAGGAACCTAGCTCTGTAAGAGGGTAGATGGCAGCGCTGCTTAGTACTATCCTGACTAGTACTGGGAATAAGTGAAACAAGGGAAAATATAAGTAAGAGTCTCAGAGGAGTAAGACTCGTTGTAAAAATTAGAAAACGCTTTTTCTTTCTCATCTCTTCTAACCTATAAGGGGAAAAGTCCGACATTTCAAGGGGAAGAGGGTGTAACGGGTCAGTGGGAAGGGGATCCTTAGAATAAAAAACTGCAGAGGAAGGAAAGGGAGGTATATGTTTTGTGTTATAAGTAAAACGTTTGTCGAAGTGACATTATGTATTGAATATGTTATGCTCCCTTTTTTACTACAAATTTGGTGACAAGGAGATACATTGATTGCATAAGAATTTGGTGAAAAGTGGTCATGGTAAGTGTGACCTTTTGAAATTAAGTACCCAGGGTGTGACAGAGATTTATAAGTATCTAAGAGCTGCTATCATTATAAGCGTATGCACAAGGTACCCCGATTAACGTAAGGTGACAAGAGTGGGTGGAAGACAGGGGAACAACATGGGGGCTGAAGCACCCCTGGCCCATATTTGTAAAAATGTAACCAGGCTACGCAGAATGCATAACCAATTACCATTACCAATGGGTCACAGAACTAAAGGGGGAAGGGCTACCCCCAAGGAGGATCATTTGATAAAAGCGTGCTGGACATGGTGGCAACATGCTTGTTCATAAAGTACAAAGGAAAACTGTTCCACAACAGAAGAGAGATATTAGATTTATGGAGGCTGTTCGAAGAAGTACCCCCAATTTAAAAAAAAGGAATTAGCACAGGAACAAACTACCTCTCCCCTGGCAATAGAAGAAAGTGAAAGGGAGGGCAAAGGGAAGGAAAGATCAACAGAGGTAACACGGTTGTATCCCCTGCTAAATAAGCCAGTGCCGGCTGAGGGATATAGTGATCCCGTATATGTGTCCGCACCTATCGACTGCACCCCCACCATATGAGTGTCCTAGAATGAGTGGGCAGGTAAGTACTTCCACAATAGATATTGAAAAGTTAACAGGAGACTTAGATTACCGACTCTCAATGGCCCAAAGTGAACTTCTAGGTTACGAGATATATTTGAGCAAAGTTGATCAACCATGTCCAGGACAGAGCAAACACAGAGGGTGCTGACGCCTGACAGGTCCATGGAGGAAGGGTGCAAAAAGAGGGAGATACTATTCCGAATACAAGAAGTGCCAACCAGAATAATAGAGTTAGAACA
The DNA here is from genome assembly GCF_040938575.1 of Ambystoma mexicanum. NCBI lineage: Eukaryota > Metazoa > Chordata > Amphibia > Caudata > Ambystomatidae > Ambystoma > Ambystoma mexicanum. The sequence continues at coordinate 141,045,347 of NC_090932.1, forward strand.
ACACATGCCCGGAGAGAACCCAGTGGATGAGGGAATGGCCACAGGAGGGATGGAGGAGTTGTGGTGTGACATAGAGGAAGATGAGTTGGAAGGAAGAAGATTGGGGTTGACAACAGGAGGGATGCCAGTGAGGCTAGACGAAAAACCTCTGGGGAGGGCTTTGGGAGAAGAATGGACTGGGAGATTGAGGAATAGAGTGGAAAGAATGGCAGCCTTGGGAAAGAAGGGGACAAAGGTGATTATTGGGAAAGGAACAAAAAGTTAGGTTACTGCTGCCCCTGATACATAGAGGAGGAGGGAGGCCAAACTACATTCGCTGGGCTCAGATGGATAAAGCCAACCTATTGAAATCATTGCCCCTGGGGGAGCAAGTACATGGATATATGCATTTGAGAAGCACACAGCTGGGGTCCCATTAGCTGTTGGTGATGTTAAAATTTTGTTAATGTTTGTTAATGTCTGCAGTGGGTGACCAAGCTGACAAGGTTGGGGTAAAGGCCAGATTCCCATGGATAAAAGTAGATTGTGACCACCATGATGGTGCCTCTTTTAACACAGTACGCGCAAGGATCTGGGATGCATTGAGGGACACCTTCTCAGACACACCAGATTTACAATCAGTAATGCAATGTACAATGAATGACGGGGAAGATGCTATGGATTTCATTTTATGGATACAGGAGATGTGGAGAGCGGAAACGGGTATGGCCTGGGATCAATCAACATCTTTATTTAACTTTTTAATGAAGAGAGGGCTTCCAAAAGAGGTTCAGAAAGCACTTGACAAAATAGCCAGGATTGAAGCAAAAGGCTGGCCTGAAATACTAAGTATAATAGTACACCACTGCAAGAGGATCAAGGAGAGGGAGAAGGAGAGAGCACAGAAAAGGCTGGCAGACGAGGCAAAATTAATACAAATTAAACTGGTGAACGTGGCTGTAGCTGCATTCCCTCCAGATAGAGACGCGGAGGAGGAATAGGGGTCAGTAGCGATACAAGGGAGAATGGCAACAAAATAGGCAGGCAATGGGCAGTCACAGTGGAATGGACAAGAACAGTACGGAGGACAGCAGTGGCAAGTGCGGAGTGCCCGGGGAGGAAAATGTGGGTACAGAGGGAACAGAAGGGATGGTCTGGGATATGGAGAGAATGGCGGGTATGGGGGACCACCAGGACTCAGGAGAGGACAAGGAAATTGTTGGAATTGTTTCGGTGGGGGCATTTTTCGTGAGAATGTAGAAGCAGGCCAATGAACAATTACCAGAACGAACAGCAGTACGGACACCCCGACTCGGGAAGCCCATACGGCCTACCAATGGGCAGTGGAGGGGGACAAGAACAGCAAGACCAAAGGTACCTGGAAGAACGTAGTGAACACACACACAATGTCCAGCAACACCCACAATGTCGCGATCACATGCCATATACCCAGGGCAACCCTTTCCGCCACAACCGCAAATGGTGCACCTGCACATTTTGGGGGGGTGGCCATGGTATCAGGGAATATTTTCAGCCAAGGGGGTCCCACGAGACACCCAGCATAGGACAGCCCACAGATAACACTTGCGTGTCCAGTACTATCGACAACCCTCGATGCATCAGAGGATAGGGGCGGAGATAGGGAACAAACAATTCATTTTTATGGTAGATTCAGGAGCTGAAAAATCATGCCTACGTGAAGGCAGGTTTCGGCTATCTAATCGGAAATTGGAGACGCAGGGGTTCTCTGGGATGGTGGTCGAAGTTCCTTATACAGAAGATTTGGATGTAACTGTGGGAGGTAAAACGGTATGAGCTCCCCTGTTGTATTATGAACAATCCCCAATCAACTTGCTGTGGAGGGACTTCCTCAGCAAGCTCAACATGACTATTTCTTTTACCAAAAGGGGGATAGTTTGCTCGACCCCCGGGATCTGCCCATTACGAGTGATGTTCGTAGTACACACACGAGCAACAGCGCCAGAAGTACGCGGCATACCGGTAGACCCAGACATGTTCATTCAGGGCAGGGTCGGACTGGGACAAGAAATAGGCCCGGACACCAAAAAAAAAGTGGCCCACCCCTCGCCTCAGAAAAGTGGCCCACCCCTCGCCTCAGAAAAGTGGCCCACCCCTCACCTCAAAAAAGTGGCCCTCAAACCATCATTCGTGATTTTGTGCACACTATAGGCACAGTATGCCAGCAGTGGGCTGTGAAGGTACTGTGTGCACTATAGACACAGTATGCCAGCAGTGGGCTGTGAAGGTATTGTGTGCACTATAGACACAGTATGCCAGCAGTGGGCTGTGACGGCAGTTTGTTTGTGCTTTTTTTTAATATAGCGCTACAAACCCTCTCAGGTATCTGAGCACTGCTTATTTCCCACGGTGTGTGGTGCTCATTTATCGACCTCAGAAGGATGAAAGGCTGAGTTTGGCCCCACCGGGAATCGAACCTGCGTCAGCAGGCTTTGCACAGATGTCAAAGCGAGTGCTCTACTCATTGTGCTAATTTGCTATCACTCTATGAGACCAGCTGTGTGTGCACTATGGGCACAGTATGCCAGCAGTGGGCTGTGAGGGTAGTGTGTGCACTATAGGCACAGTATGCCACTGGGCTGTGAAGGTATTGTGTGCACTATTGGCAAAGCATGCCAGCAGTGGGCTTTGAGCGTAGTGTTTGCACTATAGGCACAGTATGCCAGCAGTGGCCTTTGAGCGTAGTGTGTGCACTATAGGCACAGTATGCCAGCAGTGGGCTTTGAGGGTAGTGTGTGCACTATAGGCACAGTATGCCAGCAGTGGGCTGTGAGGTTATTGTGTGCATCATAGCATGCTTAGCTTTGATTTGGTATACTTTAAGGAATGCGGCAAGCAGTCTGTGTTATGTAGGCCACAACATTTTTAGATGTTTGTCTTTAGGACATGCCCATCAAGTCTTAGACCACGCCCATCATGCAAGCCATGCCGCAAAATTTTCTTACCCCACGTAAAGCACAGCAAAGGGAGCACACACCTGCCAAAAAGCAGAAATCGATGCATACTATGTACAAAGGCTTCTTGGAATGCAGCCTGCATGAAAGAAAAGGATGTGTGTAGAGGACGTGCACACTTAATTTCACAGTTTCAACTACTAGGCAAACATTGCCCTGATGCAGAAGTGCGGTGAAAGAATATTTTTTTTTGCGCGGGGGCAATTTTGGCCCTAGTGCGAATGGCACTGGTGAAACGTTTCTGTAATACCACCCATGCTTCTTTTTCTCTGCATGGATGCTATTGGTGTGACCTGCATCGTGTGCACATCCGCAAGGGCACGCGTTTGCTTTAGGTCCGCTCTGTCGCTTGACCTTCTGGGATTTGGCCAAAGTCACCCCCGCGTGGGCACCCTTATTCTAACGCAGGGTAGAACATGGGTACCATTGAGTAGGGTGAAAACGTCACCACTTGTGTGTCCGGCGCCAGTCTGCAGCAAAAGAAGGCGCTATTTAAGAAACAAAGCATTATTAAGAGCAGTTATTTCGTGCTCCAGCAAGCTGAAAGAGGTTGGCAGCGAGCAAGGACCATACCTAAAAAACGGTGCTTATATTGGTATACAAGCGTACAAATATTGGCGTCTACAGGAGATGTTTAAATCTCTCTGGAGAGGGCAACCAATCGTGCCTGAGCACCAGCAACCAGATTAAACATGGCACATGCCACTCACACAACAATGGGAGTATGATGTCACCAGGCCTTGCCGTGGCAAGCTGGCAGTTACCAACTGACGCATCTGAACGGGCGATGCATTCATTTTGGGACCAAACAAATGCATGTCCAGATCAGTCGTCGCCACAGTTCTGAAACACACAAAGGCCACAATCAGTCCAAGACAGCAGACCACGTATTAGTGGGCTCCCGTGGTGTTGGCAGAAAGTTTGGCTTAGTCTGATATTGCCTGCGCAATCATTGCGCACATGGCGCACGGGCATGGCTTTGGTTACCATGCGAGGAGCGCAGGTTACATGGTAAGTGCGCACGTGTAGTCGGTCACAGGAACGATGGAGATGTGTTTGCACAGTTTGGGTTTCATCATGTTTTGAATCAGCGAAGCCTGGAGGTCAGACCCTCGTTAATGGGCTGCGAGGGTTTAAGGGGCCAACCACCGTTCAACACAAGGCGGCGCATTGGTTGCTATGTCCAGGCCGGGCTCGCGCTGGACATGTTAGTGCCTTTCCTGCGCAGTTGTGCCGGGGTTGGAGGTACAGCTGTGTTATCTCACGCAAAGTGCATGATTCCGGAAGACGGGGCATCGGTAAAGAAAGGGTACAAAGTACCTGCAAAAACACAAGTTCAACATGCTCTTACTGTAAGTTACTGACAGTCTATTCTAGGACTTAACTGGATGGACAAAGGGGCGTATCCACTTCTGCAGTGCGTGACACGAACCTTTGCAAACGCTGCACTTGTGATGGCTTATCGTGATGTCACCTGGCTGGCTGTACCCAGTTACTCATATTGCTGGCTGCTGACATCAAATCCGGCTTCCAGTCCAGTCCAACCACACTGTCGTCACCACTGACTCGGTCTGACTCCATAATCAGAGACTAACGCTACTTGTGTGCAAATTGCCCCTAAAGGGCCAGGAGGCTATTTCTAACAACAACAACACGGCACGACTTTGTGCAGAATAAAATAAATAATACGCTAATTTCCCCACTGGTACTCACTCACCGTAGATACTTCAACTTCTGCGACGTCGCCAAATTGGCACTGGCAGCCTGGTGTGACAGGAGGTCAGGTCTCGATGCAAACAGTGGGGGCTCACGGCTCAGCCTCAGTCTGCCTGCTGCTGGGGGGTCGGGGGCGGGCTCAGAGGACACTGGCCAGGCCCAGGGCAGGCTGTGGGTGGCCGCTGGCCACTAGTCTGCTGGCCAGCCTGGCCTGCTGCCTGCTGCCAGCTGGAGTGTCTTCATCGAGTCCACTCGTCGTCGTCAGTCTCTTGGCAATGGGGATTATGAGGGCACTGGGCTGGCTGACTCTCTGTGGGCTGCCTCGTTGACTCGTGGCTAAAAAATAATGTCAGTGTCAGGAGGAGGCCCACTATATCACAGAGAGTGAGTCACCCACGTGTCCACCGATTGTGGCGGCACGGAGTCTGTCTAAGACTGTCGCCGCCCCAGCCCCCACAGGAACAAGTTGCTTTCAACTTTCAGGAAGTGACAACAACGAATTGACCTGCAAATTGCAGGGCAATTCGTTGTTGTCACTTCCTGAAAGTTGAAAGCAACTTGTTGTGTGTGAACCTGATGGGGGTTGGGCACCCTGCCCCCAGCCCACCAGCGGCCTTGGGCAGAGGAGCAGGAGCCCAGAGGGAGCGCAGCCCAGCCAGCAACCTCCTGCTGTGCAGTACTGTCTGAGTGCAGACAGTGTTTGTTTGTATTTCGTACACTGACTGTACGTTCTCACGGGGGGCGGGCGGGGCAGCCCGCCGGCCCCCCGCTGCGTCGTGGCTGGCTGACCGATGCGGCCAGTCCGAGGCTGATTCAGGGGTTGAAAACACTGGCAGGAGTGGTCCCAGAATTGAAGCGCCAGGAATGGAGGGTGCCTGCAGAATTTGTTTTCCATCCCATAGCATGCCCAGAGATAGTGCCAGGGACAGTGATATCTTTAGATTTGCATGCAGTACAGGTTTCGGCACAGAGAATAGCAGTTACTGGAATGGATATACATGGCTGCCAGTGGCGCACAAGGTTGTGCATCAATGCTGACATTGCGCTGCGAGATTTATCAGACGAAGACCTCTTCACTGATTCAGACAGTGATGGGGAAATAATAATGTAAATAGCAATCCCCTGTGATATCATGATACTGACAAGACAGGTACCAGTGCAGCTGATGGCAGTGGTAGGGGTGCCACCTTCATTTTTTGACAATAACATTCAAGCAGTACCGGGTGACTTTTGGACCACCGGCCCACATGATGTGGGGCTGTTGCATGAGGTAACACCTGTTAAGATAAAACTCAAACAAGGAGCCTTACTGCCCAGAGTAAAGCAATACCCCCTGTCCCGGGAAGCAGAGGAAGGAATAAAAGAAACAATCACTGCCCTATTAGCCCAGAGAATAATTGTACCATCACATTCACCATGCAACACATGTACTTACCCCATTAAGAAAGCAAAAGGTGGAGCCTGGAGGATGATCCAAGATTTACGCCCACTCAATGACGTCATACAAAAGGAATTCCCATTGGTCCCCAATCATGCATAAATTCTGTGCAGTATACCAAAAGATGCATCTTGTTTCACTGTGGTCGACTTGAGGAACACATTCTTCTAAGTACCACTAGCTGAGGAATCATGATATTTAACAGCATTTACATTGGGAGGAAAGAGGTACGAGCACTGTAGGCTGCCCCAGGGGTACTGTGAAAGCCCAAGTATATTCAACAGGATTTTACACGAAGATCTAGGAAATGTGGTCACAGACAGCACAATTATCCAGTACGTGGATGATTTAATGTTTTGTGGGAAAAATGAGGATGAGTGCAGGAAAGATTCTATTACACTTTTGACATTGTTGGCCCGCAAAGGTTACAAAGTATATAATGGAAAATTACAATACTGTCAACAAGAAGTGTTGTATCTGGGACTATTGATTTCAAAAGACTGTAAATGAATCATACCAGACAGGGTGGCTGCCATCAAAGCAGTGAGCAGGCCAAGGAAAGTGAAGGAAATGCAGAAATTCCTAGCCATGTGTAACTACTGCCGAGCTTGGATATTAGAGTATGCAGCACACACCAGGCCATTACTGCAGGGACTCAAGGAAGCGCAAAAAGAAAACACAGAAATACAATGGACAGCAGAGATTGATGAGGCCTTCACAACACTTAAAGAACTAATTTCAACAGTACCAGTACTCGCGAACCCAGACTATGAGCGCACATTTTATTTATTTTCACATTGCAGTGGGACCCTCATGACAGCAGTACTGATACAAAAAACATCTGTGGGGCACAAACCATTGGCTTATTACAGTGGAACACTGGACGCATGAATGCAAGGCCACTTCGCCCACGAACAATCTCTCGCAGCCGCAGCAATCGCAATTGAAAAAGTGCAACAATTGTGATGGGATGTTCCGTGACACTGTTCGTGGAACACTCCCTATTCGCATATTGGAAAGATCAAAAAGCACACTAACCACTCAGAGAGCCACACCGTATGAAATTATTCTGTCCAGCGCTAACATACACATAGTGAGATGCAAAACATTGAATCCTGCAACATTCAACACAGAGGCATGCAGAGTGGAAGACATGCAAGCACATGATTGTGCACGTACAGAGGAGAGGAGGAGGACATGCCCACAGTGAGTGAAAACGCACTAGCTGAAGGCGAAATATACTTAATAGATGGGTCAGCATCAATAAACTCAGAGACAGGAGAAAAACATGTGGGAATAGCTGTTGTAAGACTAGAGGAGGAGGAGTATGAAGTGCTAATACAGCAGCGATTACCAGCCCATTACTCAGCACAAGCTTCCGAACTGGTAGCACTCATTGAAGCCTTACATGCCGCCAAGGGGTGTGCTGTCACAATTTATACAGACTCAGCCTACATGACTACAACAGTACACAGCGGATTGGCCAGATTGGGGAGAAGGGGATTTCACAGGGCAGATGGGTCGCCCGTCCAACACGCAGAACTATTCAAGGAATTGATAGTATCCTTAAAAGACCCCACAATTGTAGCGATAGTGAAATGCAAGGCCCATACAAACAACACTGACTTTATAACTTTGGGGAATGCACAGGTGAGTACTTGATACAAAAAAGCATGGAGGAAGATCTCCCAGACGGGTATAATACAATGCCCATATTACAAATATTAAGAACTCCAAGATGGGGCAACAAACAAGGAAAAAGAGTTGTGGGAGAAAAAGGGGGTGTAGCCAGTCTCCCACAGACCTCTTATGGCGCCAGAACAACACAGGTAAGGTGGTGATGCCCTGCAAGCTACCAGAAATAGCATTCCAAAAACTTCACTTTCCAGCCCACAATGCAAAACAGCACATTGCCACAGAGATACAGGAGAATTGGTTTATCCCAGGGAAGCAGGAACAACTTTCCAGACTTGCAATGGAGTGTAAAACCTACCAAATATACAATTCAGGAATGACATTGAGGACACTGCGGGGAACATTACCTAAACCATCAGGCCCCTTCAGAGAACTGCATATTGATTATGCAGACATGGGAGAAAGGTGCAATGGGTCACGCTACATGATCGTAGTAGTGTGCCCATTTTCAAGATGGGTTGAGGCAGGACCGTGTGCCCATCCGGATGCCAAATGTGCTGCAAAGTTCTTAGTACGATAAGTTTTCCTGCGCTGGGGAATTTGTGACGTAATTTGCTCTGATAACGGCACACACTTTGTAAATGATCTCTTCAAAGAAGTAACAGCTCTGCTAGGTATAAAACATAAGCTATGTTCGATTTATCACCCACAAAGTAACGGCGTGGTTAAGAAGATCAACGGTCTCCTTAAAGGGAGATTGTCTAAACTTTGTTTCACACTCAAAAATAATTGGGTGCACTGTTTGCCTTTGGTCTTGTTTGAGCTGAGGAATCAGCCCAGCAAGGACCACCATCTGTCACCCCATGAAATTGTAACAGGAAGGCGCATGCACACGGCAAATTATCCACTCCGCGGGCAATCAGACGCCCACAGAAGTGCTACAGTATTAGGAGAAGAATTTAATGACTATCTGACAAAGCTCACAAAAGCAGCCCGCATGATAGCAAGACAGCTCGCGCCCCCGTTCACAAGTAAGGAAGAAAGTGAGGCAACAACATCTAGTACAGATAGTCCAACAGGGCAACTACTGCCAGGGGAGATGGTATACGTGAGGAGTTTCGTACGTAGGTGGAATGCTCCAAGATTTCATGGCCCATACGAGGTAGTTTATTGCACACCGACGGCTGTGAAAGTTAAAGGGCTGAGATATTGGAAACATTTAAAAGATGTCCGAAAAGCCTATGATACTGTCATACAGGGACAAGACGGGAGGGTGGATGAGGAGGAAATGCAAACGTAATAATTAAAAAGAAAAATATATCTCTTCTACGAGTAGCCAGTGACAAAAAATAAGAAGTACTAAAATGAAGTACTACTGGATGGTACATAATGTTGATAATGAACTGCAGAAATCTCTCTCTCTCTCTCTCTCTCTCTCCCCTCCTCTCTCCCCCACTCACAAACCCCTCTTCATAATGACCCTACTACCTCTTTTCTTTAAAATGGACGGGGCCCCCACTACGAATAGTGATAGGGCAGAAAGAAATGGGAATGTACATTTTGACTTGCGTAGCTATTCGTATGAGTGTGGCCTGTTTGTATGCGCTGTAATATTTTTTACATTAATGTTTGGCCTGGTTTTATACCGCCCAGTTATATTTATATCTATCGATATAAATGAGGTGAGAGGAAACAGAACAAACATGATCAACGGAACAAGCATGATCAAACAAGGGACCTATCTCATATGGGATGGCTTCCAGCTCATATGGGGGTATGACACCCACCATGGTAGTGCACACCATTTGAATAACACCAACGATAAGTCAGTAACCCCATGCCCAATCGATGCACATAACGCCTCTCAATTCAGTATTTATGAGTTAAATGATCGAAACCCCTCTTTATCATGTTTACATGATACCACCTCTACCGTGGTCACACCGACAGGCCGCCCGTCCATAAAATATGAATCCCTGGAAATTATAAAGGAAGATAATGCAGAAATCACTGAAAGGTTTTGGCTATTCAACTCCACTGAAACATTCTTTGCCTCCCTCGTCCCCATTATCCAAGCATCATCCCAGATATGAAGAAAGGGACAGCATCCCTTATGGACACTTACTGGGTCTGTGGTAAACAGGTATACATGTTCTTTGGCAACGCTGCACTCTGCCCTGATAGTGGTTTCGGAGAGTCACATCGAAGGGGAAAAGGGACTGCAAGCCGCTCAGGCTCCAGAGCACATGCAACCAACGGAAGAAACGCCAATGTATGCCCTATCCGCGGACAAGGTCCAAAGCCTGATGTCGAGAAAACAAAGGTGGTCCAACTACATATCCAAGGCCTCCACAGAACTTTTGGCACAAATCCCTGAAAAGTTCTGGCTATTCAACTTAGCTGAAACATTTTTTGCCTCCCTCGTCCCCAGTATCCGAGCGCGGGCCAACGCAAAATGGCTGCAAATAACGCACTGGGAGCTGATCCAACTGGCCAACGACACTGAAGAAGGACTTAACGTAATCAAGGTGGAGCTAAGGGCCCTAAGGCTAATGACAATGCAGAACAGGTATGTCTTAGATCTGTTAACGGCGATGGATGGAGGTGTTTGCCAAAAAATCGTGAGCGCATGCTGCACGTTCGTGCTTTCTGCGGATTCGGACAACGGAACACTGTCATACATTATCGCAGTGGTGCACAATTTAGGAGAGCTGATGAAGAAGGAAGGTGAAGTGGACCCGCGCTCTTGGTTCGACAACATTTTTGCATGGGTACCATCCTGGCTCGGAACGACTGTCAAAATCCTGATAACCATCATCATATTTTTGCTCTTGATTTTTTGTGTGTGCCAGCTGGGTCTTCGGTGCTGCACAAACGCAGTCCCTAATGGTACAATGATGATGGTGACAAAGGGCAGCACTAGAGGAAAAGCGCAAACTATGCAGGAGGCACAAGTACAAACAAGTGAGGACCCTGAACCTAAATATAGAATGGTGGATGTGTACTATGATGGGGATATAGTGGATAGACTGTATCACACGACAATAAAGGAGCCCCTGCAGCCAGAGTGGTACATGGAAGTATGGGTAGACCTGGAGGGGTATGGGGAATGCATATACATGACCTGCACCCCTGACGACTATGCAAGGGCAGGTGAGAGTCTCCGGGGGGTATCTAGAGCCTGGAGGCCAATTCAGGGGACACCAGCATGGGACGAGGCAGTAGCTGATGAAAAAGAACACCAGAGGTTGGGTGAGTTACAATATTCGTTACTTAAGTACCGAAAGGGGGGGAAATGTATGGGAGGACAGGTCTTTAGAACCCCCCTCCCCCACATCCCTCTCCTACGTGAGACTTATGACTCATTGGCAGCCACCTATGCACCTGGGCTCGAGATGCAGGATGGCTGCAGATCGCCACATGAGGCTGCACAGCTCACCTTGTAACATAACATAGACTCCATTTTGTAATGCATTTAGACTCCATTTTGAGTATACTAAACCCAGGCCTCTGTAGAACAGGCCGCCTGCAGAAGCTGCATCTCACCCTCACTTGATCGTGCACAGCGAGCCTGCACTTCCCACCAGCCTCCTCCCCATGGCAGCTCCACTTAAGGCCCGTTCTCACGAGCAACTAGAGGCGAACAAGTAACAGAACAAACACTGCAGGCTTCATTACGACCCTGGCGATAAGTGGTTAACGGCGCTGTAAAAGGCTGCAGCGTCGTTAACCACTTAGCGCCTTACTACGAGGTCCCTTTGTGGGACCCGACCTTAACGGCTGGTCTGGACCAGCTGTTAAAGTAGGGACCCGCAAAGGGACCTCGCAGGCAATTACGGTACCGCAATTTGCGGTTCCGTAATTGCCGCCTTCCCCATTCCCATTGAGCCCTATGGGGCAAAAAATGGGAATGGGGAAGGGCCATGGGGAAATAGGGAAATAGGGAAATACTACCTTGGAATGGAGCGGTATTTACCCATTTCACCATGGCGGACTTGCGCCATGGTTTAGCGCCGGTGTTGTAATGAGGGCCAGTATCATTTAGTTTCTGCAGTACATCATTGCCCTGGCGGTGACCTGACTTTTAGTTGGGGTCTGGTAAAGAACAAAGTTGTCCCTATGAAAGATACCTTGACCCCCACAGAACCCCACGTTCATGATATATAGTGTTTATGACCCCCCAACCCTGTTTCCCCGGGTGAAATGTTAAACATGCATGCCAAATCCCTGTGCCTTCCAGTCTTATCTATGCTGCTAAGCCATTTGTGAAAAAAAGTTTAAAACCCGTATTTCCAATTGCCATATTAAAATGGTACGACTCATCAAGACATCTCCGGGTAACGATATCAAACATAGGTACACACAAATCTACCCTTTACTGACCCATGAGGGCTGCTATCATAAAACGGTTAAATAAGCAATGTATAAAAAGCCTGCGTATGATATGATTGTAAGTGAAATATGTGAACCCGTTGAAGCAGTAAACCACATCTGATGTTGATTGGAATGTTAGTTGAACTTGTTATTTGATCAGAAGCATGATGTTGAAATGTGTCACTGAGATCGATGCTCCCACCAACCTTGTTCTACCTCACTTTTTATGTTAATTTTCCTCATGGGCCCCAAGCAATAGAATGAAAAACGTTGTATGATATAAATGATAACTCTCTCTCCATTGATCCTGTAAACATGAGCACATGCCAGTTGTAGAGACATGCAATTTCCATAATGCCCCAAACCTAAGCAGCCTGCCTCAATAATAGTGTTCATGCTATTCAGTAAACAGGGAGCCATGAAAAGTTACAAGGCCATCTCCCCCTCCTTCTAGAGAGCTGCACATCAAACTGTCCTCCTCCTCCCAAGGCCCAGCAGGGCTTGAAGGTCCCTAGTTTTCTGTTGTTGGAAGCGTTACAGCTGCACCTCCCCGCATTCCTCCTGTGCCTGCACCAAGTATTTACCCCCCCCCATGCTCCCGTCCCCAGATGCCATCATAAAATCACTGTGTACCGCCATGACCAGGCCAAGAAGAATTATGAGCCACCCGGTCCCGAATCCCACCGCCTTTGAGGTGCCAGCTACGTGCCCCCACTGACCCAATAGTATTTCAGTTCACCCTAAGCCTAACGGGCCATGGAAACAGTTATTCACCCCTGTGCTAACATGCCGTAAAACTAACACTCACTACATCTAACAGAATAGAATAATAAAGGTAGCCTAACCCATGCCCCCTGATAAGACACCTGGACTCATGAGACTGTGTCCTTTGCTAAAACAACTTTTATGGTGATGTATTAAGGAAGCCTCATATTATATGTTGTTTTTCTGTGTAACCCCACCCTGGTATTACATTGATGTGTTGTAGGATTTATATGGTAACCTGACATAGCAGTTTGTGATGAATGGGTACGAATGGCCACAAGGGCAAATTGTTAGTATTGTAGAAATGTATCCACACGGACAGCTCGCACCCTGACTCTCCACCCTGATGAGCCCAGCTGACCCAAGCACTCCGTGATGCTACCACGAGGATCTCCGCCAATCATGGAGCAGTGCACCTGCATTATACAGAGTAGCTAGTCATCGCCATCCAGTCTCCACGACTATGTGCCCCCTATAGCTTATCTCGCATATGACGTGTTTTTGTAATAAATATGACTGTCTTTGCTATTGTCAGACAGAGTGCTCTTGGAGTTTGCAGAGTCCATTGCATGTCCCATATTGATTTAGATAAAAAAACGTCTATATCTGACCCGCACTTGGTCTTGGTCTCATTCCCTGCTGGGGTGTGTCCATTATTGCCTCTCATTGAAGGGGGTTAACTGCCTTATTGGGGGACGCTCACTTTCACCCACAAGGTGACTTTTCTTCAAATATACTCACCGACAATAGTGTCAGGCAAGGGTGTATACTCGCAGCTTTACTTTTCAATTTATATCTGGCAGATCTGGTTCCTTTTCTGAAAAATTACACCTTTGCGTCCCCTTCCATTGGAAATAGCAAAATCTATCTACTATTTTATGGAGACGATAACGCCCTTATTGACAACACTCTGATAGGGCTAAAACATGTAATCTCAGCAATGGCGTTGTTTTCCAAGGATAATGACTTAATAATTAATCCTACAAAATCACACATAATCATGTTCGGGAAACCATCCAACAAGCTCTGTAACCAACACTGGAGCATAGCTCGGCAAATACTCCAGATAGTTAAAAAAGTAAAACACTTAGGCCTTAATCTCAGAACCAATCAGTCCCTCCAATAATTGATATCAGATCTTGAGAGCAAATCACACCAATATATGTGCCAATTAAAAAACATTTATATTCTTATGTAGATTCTCCCTGATGCCTCTAATAACCTTTTATAAAGGCAACATTATTCCATGCCTTCTATATGGGATGGAAGGTACTCCTGGTGCCCGTCAATTGGGATCGGCTTGAGGGTTGTTTATGTAAAATAACCTTATCTCTGCCACAGCCTGTTCCCATGTCAAGGCTGAGATATGAATTGGGTTTACATTCTTCTCAATCTCAATTTTACTGGAAAGTTCTGGCCCTTTATCGATTAATTCTGATCACTCCTGATCAATCATTGTACATAGACATCAGTGAGTACACACACGCAAAAGAATACTTATCTTTCTGACATACACAATGACGCTGAAAAGATTCTAGAGCAATGCGAATGTACATCTCAAACGCTTATAGATAACCTTGATAAGGTTAAACGTGCATTATATTGCTTCGATTGGATCTAAACAAGAACAGTGATTACTCATTTGAAAAACACTAAAAAAGTTAGTCTGTGTGAAAAATCAAGTTCTTATGTTCTACATTACATCAGAAGATTTCCAAATCATTTGTGGCGTAATGAGTTATGTTTTCATTTAAATTTGATAAAAACCAACGAAACTAATCGAATTTGGCAGAAATTAGAACATTCTGCTGGTGAATGTACTCTATCCAGAGAAGGGTTTCGACAGGACATGCAGCATGTTTTGATTTCATGTTAATTTACTTTAACTCTTAGTGTCAAACACTTCTCAAGTTTTGTCCATAATATAACTTTCTACCCAATACTTCTGGCGTAGGCTCTCAGCAGGAAATGAGATTTCATTGTCCATTGCACTATTAAAACTTTTGAATGAAGTGAATTTTATAAAACGGCTGTTATATATCTGTAAATGTTAGTATTCCAAGAATTGCATATCGTTTTGCTTCTTTTTCTTTTTTCTGTCTTTTCTTTTTCTTTTTTCTTTAATGTTCTGAATTTGTTTTTACTTCATGCATTTCTTGTTATGTTCTTAATTGTGTTTTTTATCGCTTTTAGTGCTGGCCTTTGCGTTTGTTCATTAATTTCATTTTATTTTTAATTTTGAAATAAAGCTATGAACTGATAATATGTAATTCAAAATGATGAAATTTGTAAAAAGTCCTTTTGTGTGACTAAATGCACATTAAAAAAAAATGTGCAAACTGGAATTCAGGAGAGTACATTTGAGGTGCATACATTGGAGCTACCATGGAGTTTCTAGAAAGGCTTGGGATAGCAAGTGTTTATCTTACCTCTTGGACTATATTGGCATAATGGACATATCACGGAGGGACATTACAATTATAGCCCCTGATTCATGGACTATTTGCGCCAAAAGAAAACGGGATTTGTGTGCCATTCTGCCTGCAAATCCCTGTTCAACTAATAGGGATTTGCGGGCAGAATGGCGCACAAATCCCGTTTTCCTTTGCGCAAATAATCCATGAATCAGGCTGATAGTCTTTCTCATATCATAAGTTTCGGCAAACTGATCAGTAAATTGCAACCCTGAGTCAAACAAATATGATTTAAGCACCATTGCATACACTAAAAGCAGATAACATTGTTTATTTACATGTTTAAGTGCACCGATATATTGGGATGAAAACAATTCATATTTGAACTTTTGACTACAATACGAAATGAATAATATGTGTACTGTACCATGCATTTTCTTTAAAACGTCTTTCATCTTTGCCATGGAACTTGTGATTTGTTGCAGAGCATCGATCAGCGACTCGTCATTGTGTTCTAAAATGGCATTCACTGCTTGGGCAACAGCCTGGCATTTGTGAAGTAGAAAAGACACGCGTGAGCAGCAAATGATCTATAATATTCAACATATGAGTAGAAACAAGCAATACAAACACACACACACAATCTAAGTCCGGATGTATTTAATAATTGGTCATTGCCTATGAATACAAGACTAATACTCTAGTAAAGATTTTGTTTTTAAATCAAGTACACAACACATATTCCGAATGTTTCATTATCTACATAAAAAAAGCTTGTACCACCCCAAAAATATGCAATCCTTTTAGTATAGCACACAATTCTAAAAAAAAAAGCCCTGAACACCCAGCCAGCCATTGACACATCATGAATTATTAAGAAAGAAAGAACCTATTCACAGTGAGCCTACGCCACCTACAGTGGAGGATTCTACTTTGATGTGTTTAAATTATCTGCGCACCAAACTGGTTAAAGAAAGCATCAGCGTAGGATCTGTCACATTGTTCCCAGACATCAACAAGGACTCATTAATAGAAACACCATCCATTCACGCAAAGCCATGACTTCATCACTGGAAACTGGAATTCTACCACAATATGTAATGATAGGCTCATTACACCACTGCTCAGAAGCCCCACTGTGCTCTCGCTGACCCATGTGACAAATCCAGGAAATCCGTCCCTTTCCACCAATTGGGAGTCACCCCCTTTGGAATAGGGTGGTCAGCCCACTATGTAATACCCTTCCTACCCCTGAAATTCGCCAGTTATGGTAAGCTAAGCAACCATAACTTGCGCCACCACCGTCGACTGCTAAGACTAACACCCGGGACATCAAAGATGACATCACAAATGTCATTGATGACATCACTGATGACATCACATGTCTGGCTCACTCTTTTTTCCTTTACTGATATATCTAGGCCAGTAACAGTCAAGAACTAAAAATTCACTGTACTATAGTAGAAAGTACTATATTTGTAGACGTATACTTCAAATATGTTTTTACAGTAATTCACTTAGGGTCCACTCAAAGCATATGAAACATATAGAAAGGGCAAAACACAGACTTGGAAGACAGCAATGCTTTCTATGTATGAAGATGATTAGTAGGGTTAGCAACACTGTCTTATAGTTCTGTTTTTTTTTTTATTACTGTACTTTCCCTGAATATGCTCATATTTGTACACATTACACTTACTCTACTTTCCTTAGGGTCTAGTCGCCATATGTGATAGTTATACATAGGGAAGTAGTAGCTTTGAAGCAGAGCAATCATTTCTGTGCATGAAGATAATCAGTTAGGTTATGAAGATTGTCGGGTAATACTGCTGTTTTTTTGTTTACTTCACTTTTCCTGTATATGCTCTATTTGTATGTGTTGTTGTCTGTTTGTGTTTTTGTGCAGTAATGCAATAATGGACTAAGTGGGTTTGATTAGGTACTTATTAAATGTTTCACAGTATGCAAGACTATTTAACATGGCAAGATTATTAATATTGAATATTCATCACGTCTGCTGCACACTATGCATACGTTACTACATGTGTACCTTGGCATATTGGAAAAAACTTCATAATACAATGCTATTTGGATTAATGCATTACTTAATGCACTACGTACCTCATGATATTTAGTCCAATGATTTGACACTTTTTCATTAACATTACAATAAGAATCCATTGTGCAGACTTTTCATGAAAGGTAAACGCACATGTGATGTCATCAATGACATTTGTGATGTCATCTTTGAGGTCCTGGGTGTTAGTCTTAGCAGTGCACTGTGGTGGCCCGAGTTATGGTTGCTTAGTTTACCATAACGGGCGAATTTCAGTTTTTTTTGGTTTTACTTGGAACCACAACGTCCCTTTAACAAAGTTTTTTTACTGAATTTCATAGGTTTTTAGTAGGGCAATTTAACCATAACATCCCTTTAGCAAAGCTTTTTTTATTGAATATACATTTTCATGGTGTAAATTTGATAGATGTTTACTAGGATTACATTATTTTATATACATGTAACATAAAGCATACCAAACACCCCGCTAATGATTTTGATGTCCGCGGACGGTCGCGGATGACATCAACACTACCCAAACACTCAGGGGGCATCTGAAATTGTTCTATCGTACCATATAAACACTGCACAAGTTCAAAAAGCAGCACATAAACACATTATATGTAATAATATATAAACACTGAAACCTACATATCTAACACACCAACCCTCCATTTAAATACCATATGTAATAAAATGGATTATACCATAACAAAAAAGATATGCCTCCAACATAATTACCTCACAGAAACTGCAGAGCTAGAAGCAACAGTAGACCTACATAGCACTACGAATACACTTACCAGAAACTTACTTACCAGAAACTAGTAAGTAAACTTCATTTTTCTTATATATTTCTAAAATTTTTGAATTAGGTAAAGTAAAATTAAAATATTTTTGTTTTTCAAACAGAAATGTGCAGTGCTTTGGAGTGGCTTGAAAAACATTTTCCACATGTGGAAATGTTTGAAGACAGTGATAATAATGGTAGACACTTCTCTATATAAGCAAATTAATAATCATTACTTTATGTGTACTTAACATATATATATATATATTTATTTTTAACAGACCACACAAACATTGAAAATATTACACCAAAAGACACATTAGAAAAGACCCTGCAACGCATGGAACAGAAAATAGACATACTCAAGGAAAATGTCCACAGTTTGAAACAGTTAGTGGAGGACCACATAAAAGAAAAAATTAAATGCCATTGTCCCGCCTGTACCTGTGCCCCCTCTCCATGTCCCAGTGAACTATCCCCAAACCCTCAACACCAAGATAACTGTTTTGATGAGACTTCCATCCCTTCATCCCCTCCCATCCATCCTCTCCAAACCCCTAATTCCCCTGTATTTGTGTCAGTTTCTGCTTCCCCCTCTCTTTCATAAATTGTGTATATGTATATAATACAAAAAAGTTATGTTTCTTTTAATGACATTTTTTGTGTCTTATTTTTTATTTTTTTAAAAGCAGTTAAAATGTCCACAGACAATGCGCCTGTCCGGCCTGTCCGTAATTAACAAAATGTGGATGTCCTAAGGACACTACACCTGTCCGTACCATTCGCAACCAAGATGGAACTGTTCTTAGAACACACCAGGTGTCTGGGATGTCTATAAATGAACAAAATGGGGGTGTCCTAAGGACACTATACCTGTCCATACCGTTCGAAACCAAGATGGAACTGTTCGTAGAACACACCTGCTGTCTGAGATATCCACAAGTGAACAAAATGGATGAATCCAAAGGACACTATACCTGTCCGTACCATCCGCAGCCAAGTTGAAACTGTCCTAAGAACACGCGCGGTGTTCGGGATGTCCGTAGTCAAACAAAATGGAGGTGTCCTAAGGATACTATACCTGGCCGTACAGTCTTCAGAACATCTACACACATGCACACCACACCCATAAGTCCTGCAAACATCGCATTGTCTGTAACTGTCCGTCTCACTTGTGTCGCACTTTTAATTAGCTTCAGGACCCAAACACTGTCTGTAGAACACCCGCGTGCATGCGAAGGTCCCTTCCTGTGCATTTGGTGTCCTGCGGACACCTGTTCCCTTCGCAGACGTATTGCCGACATCATAATGTGACCACACCCACGCTGAGCGTGTGTCCTAATTTGCGGACTCTCCCCAACATTAAAAGAACTTATTCAGACAATCCAAATTATTTTACAGTAAAAATCCACCATGTCATATGTCCCAGACAATGGCCCTGGCTTTCCACATATTTTTTGTAACTTTTTGAACCTTTTTGGGTGTTCGATATGTTCGCGACGCGCACCCCTCCACCCCTATAAAAGGCCACACCCCAGAGCTGATCTTCATTATACTTCTGCTATTGCAGATTGACTTTTGCTGCCTTTGCTGCTCTTGCTGAGATTATCTCATCAACCCTAATGGCATCCATGGCTGCTGTTGCTACATCTGCTCAGAACCACCCCCAAACACTCCACCACCATCACCTCCCCAAGGGCTTGCAGAGGGGAACACGCAAGAGGATGTAGAGAATGAGGATGAAGAGGATGAAGAGAATGAGGTTGAGGTACTCCCTACTACCAGCACTCGCCGGGAGTCTTGTGTATGGCGGTTGTTTACCGTTTATGGTAACGTACCAAAAGCATGTGCGAACAAGGTCACCTGTAACCAGTGCAAATTGGTGCTGAGTCGTGGGAGACGTGGTTCATACAACTTTGGTATGAAATCCATGAAGCTACACCTAACTTCGTTCCACAGTGTGGACATTTGCAAGGTTGGACCTTGAGATGAACGTAGTAGGTTGAGTTTCTCTACAGCATCCTCTGTTTCCACTCCTCTCACCACAAGAGACACTCCTGTGGGAGAGTACATGCCCCCAGCTGCTTCACAGGCCATTTGCGATGCTGTTAACCCTTACCTTTCGAGGGTCACAATATTGTGTATGTACTGCGACGCAGTGCTCTGCATGGGGGAGAGTCTTCAAAGTGCTTTCAAGACTACGGTCACGGATCGCCAAAAGACCTGCTACCTACCTAATTAAGGCCCACCCTACATCTTCCTTTATCCACCTGCCCTTTTTTTTCCCCTGGTTGGTGTCCCTTCCTTACCCTCCTTTCCCCTCCTCTCCTAGTGTGTCCTGTGTAAAAAACCAAAAGGAATATGAAATAACAAAAATCCCCAAAAAATGGCTCTTTTCAGAGCTGCCTTTCAGAGTTTAAAAATAGAAGTGTCAAAGAAACAGTGCAGGGCCATGTGCATTTTTTGAAAGTCCGCATACAGTCCTAGGACGTATAAAATGTTAGGGTGCTGCCCTAGCAAAACCAATGCACTTTTCTCTAGGAAGAAGTGGTGACTCTGAAAATAACCTTTTGGTGGTGTTTTTGTGTGTTTGAAAACAACATCTACTGCAAAATAGGTCACTCTAATTCCAAAAAAGGTTGCAATGCATTTTGTACATTTCTCAGAAAAATCTGATTGCCAGCATAAGTAAGATGGACTCCATCTCTGCGAAAATTGTATGTGCTACGAAACATAATATTTTCATTGTGAAAAGAAGACATGCCAACATCTCTTAGAAAGGCACAAACAGCCTTATTGACATTGCGCCTCGCTTTCTCCATTTGTGGACCAAATAAAGAAGAACGCTGCCACATTTGTCTTTGCGCAATACGAGAAAAAATTACTTGGGAATTTGGAAACATGTCCATGATCTTCTCAAGTCCTTCTTTCATTGCAAATTGCATAGAAATTCCAGACACATGTCCTAAACTGTTCCCTCCACAATGAATTATAATTATGTCCAGATGATACTCTGTCTCTAAAGTAGCACAGAGAGGTACCAAGTCCAGCCACTTCATTCCACACACTCCATGCCAGTGGACTTCCACATGAGGGAATCCAAGATCTGCAGCTACTCCACAACGTTCTGCATGCACCTCCAACCAATGTATCAACGAGTCTCCCAAAATCCAGATCATCTGTTTTCAAAAACACACAGCCATAGCTATCTGTTCTTCTCTCAGGAAAAAGATGTTCTCACAAAATCTCTCCTTACACAACACACCCACTAAACTCTAATGACCAATCCCTAGCTCCGTTCATTCTCATTTGCATGTCTCTCCACCCCAGAATCCCCCTGTGTAATACGCGCTGTTCGCAGACTAGCGCCATGCCTGCGGACATATCGAAGATCTGAGTGTGGCGAATGTTCATTTGAGTTGGGCTCTGAAAAGAGACATTTTTTTTGTTTTTTTGCAGATGCCTGACAGACACCTGCTATTTTGTATTTTTTGGGTTCTTTTTCTTCTTACTTTACAACTAAAATCTTCACATAACCGTCTCTAAAGCAACCCTAACATTCCAAAACAACATGGCATTTCCCAAAAAAGATAAAGAAATACCATCTTCTTCAAAATAAACAGCATTATTCAAATCAATATTCTCATTATTACAGAAAAACATACCAGCTCTAAGCATGAAAGCACACAAGCCTCGATTGATTGCACAACTAGCAATGTTTTGCTGAGGACAAAAAAACAGAACTATTCTCCCATAATGCCCTAGGTAGTAATCCAGAAAAAATTACTTTTGCATTTGGAAGGATGTTCATTACTGCTTGAACCAACTGTTTAAAATCTGCCAACAAAGTAAGCTCAATACCCTGCAAACCAAAATTCAAAGAACTAGGCAAACACTCAACATCCCGACCACCAACAACACACCCCCACCTACGGCATCAAACTCTTTCTCCTTTAAGGACATAACCGAAACTGATCTAATCAGCATTATGAAAACCATCAAGCCATCTAATTGCAAAGGAGACATATGCCCAGCCACACTCATCAAAGACTGCACCAGCCATCTTGCCCCCTTCCTCACAGCCTTTGTTAACGCCTCATTTGCCACAAGCAAAGTCCCCTCTTGCCTAAAGGAAGCCCGGGTCCGCCCTCTCATAAAGAAAACTTCCCTCAACCCTTGCATACCCAACAACTACCGACCTATTACCACGGTCCCCTTCCTTCTCAAAATCTTGGACAAGGCTGCATATACACAAGTACAACAATTCATTGAGGAAAACAAACTTCTCTGGCTACGCCAATCAGGTTTCCGCCCAGGTCACGGGACTGAGTCTGCACTACTTGACCTAAAAAAACGAATGGAGCGACGCAAGAGATAAAGGGAAACCAGCTCTACTCCTCCTTCTAGATTTATCGGCGGCCTTCAACCTCGTCAACCACCAAGTCCTATGCCACCACCTATCCACCACAGCTAACCTCTCTCCTAATGCCACAGCATGGATCGCCTCTTTCCTACAAGGAAGGACCATGCAAGTCTTCTCAGACCTTGCCTCAGCCTCACCCACTGTTATCCTATGCGGTGTTCCGCAGGGCTCTTGCATCTCGCCTACCCTCTACAACATCTTCACTCGACCCTTATTCCTCATCCTCGACTCCCTGGGTATCACGTACAGTAACTACGCTGATGATACCTCACTCTAACAGGAGACTATGGCACTGACTCCAAAACGCTTAACAACATCTACAACACAATTCAAGCATAGATGGCAACCAACGGCCTATGCCTCAATTAAGACAAAACTGAACTTCTCATAGTTGGCTCCAAAGAGACACTCAAGAACCTTGACTCACAGTTCACCCACTTTACAATCGACAGCATAAAAATCCCAGTGGCCAACGTGGTAAAGACACTAGGTGTTTATCTGGACTCAAATTTAACAAGGACCAGATAGGTGAACGCCATCGCCTCAACAGCAGCCTACCATGCTAAACTGCTCACAGCAGCCAGGCCCTTTCTATCAAAGGAAAATTGCATCATAATTGCCAGAGCTACAACAAGGTCAGGACTCGACTATTGTAATGCCCTCTTCCTGGGCACTTCCTCCAAAAACGTAGCTAAACTTCAAACGATACAAAACAACGCCCTCAAAGCAGCCATTGGAATACCCAAACAAGAGCAGATCACAGAGGCGAGAAAACAGGCACACTGGCTCCCAGTAAGAGAAAGAGTTGTATTCAAAGCACTTGCCATCACCCACAAATGCATCCATCTCACTGCTCCACCCTATCTCTCCGACAGGATGCACCTCACCAGATCATCCAGGCCTACCAGAACCCCATACACAAACATGCTCGCGACCCCCAGAGTCAAGAGAGCCAGAGCAGGTGGGGCCAGCTTCCCATACCTAGCTGCACTACATTGGAATGCCCTACCACCAACCCTGCGAGCAGAGGTCTCTCACCTAGCATTCCGAAAATCTATGAAAACCATGCTATTCAACTGATGTTTGTAAACCTAGCCGGCACACCACATTCACTGGAACACTTCAAGGTACCCTAAACATAAAATCATTTTGAATGATTGTGTAACAAATACTGTGAAATGTACTATAAACTGAGCATATACCGTCAGTTGACATGTAACCTATGTATGTAACCTTATGTATGTAACCATTGCGTAACTAAGTATGCCACAAGTAACAGCACCATAATGCCTTCGGGCTGTATGCGCGCTATACAAATGTAAAAATAAATAAAAATAAATAAATAAAAAGTAGAGACACTCACGTAGCCCAAATGGAAAGCACCATAGTGCAAAACTACCAGATGGGGACTGTTCATCCCACGCATATCTTCACAAACTTTTAGAATTCCCTCTACATTGCAATCAGGAACAGCGCTCCACACCACCTCCACTCCTTTGACATTGAAATTGTTTGCCACATGCCTGCATTGAGCATACTGCTGTAAACCATGGACAAACATATCTCCGAGCACCAACACCCTGACATTCTCCACCTCTGCCATCTTCACTACACACACTCTCTTTCTACACAAATCCACAATGTCAACATCTGATTGGCTGATTCCTACAGTCCCCTTTCCATACTGGATTTGCTGGAAAACCCTGTATGTGGCACGCCCTACCCCCGGAAAGCCGCGGTGTCCGCGCGGCAAGTAACTCTTAGCCAGCCCTTCTACCCTTTCCACATCACTCTCGGCGACATTCCCTCATTGGATACAGCTAAGCAGTCACACAACCATCCACCAATCACATCCAAGACCTCTACATCTATCTCCATCATCAGAGTTCCGCAATTCAAATGTACTGTTGATCACTCTGAGTACAAGTCCCATATCATTGGAAAGCACCTACTACAAAAACTACTGTACAAGTCTCCAAGATTTGTACTTACAGCTCCATGCATATCCACATGCATGAATACAAACTACAGGTATGCATATTTTATTCAGAGTACATGTAGAACTCTCATGAATGCATATAAACAGAGTAATGCCACTAAACCTGTATAGCCTATTTTTACATGCCAACCCTCCCGATTTAAGCGCAAGACTCCCAATTTTTCATTGAAAAATCGCATTATTTTTTACTGACTCCCACATAACCTATACATTCATGCAAACCCTCCCGATTTAGACGTGAGACTCCCGATTTGCATTGAAAAATCACACTATTTTTTACTGTCTCCTGCCTAAATTAATGCTAATCCCAATGCAATCCTATGGTAAAATAAATGTTCCCGATTGCTCTAGTAAAATATCCCTCTCAGGGGCTCGAGATTGTTGTCATGTCTATCTGTAAAATGAACTTATTGACATTTTTCCCATCTACTATAATCAACTGTCACTTCCAAACCTGTCTGCTATCTACAACACACCTTTAAAAAAACAAATTAATTTCATACACTTAAAATTCTACTCATTTGCAAAGCAGGTTGAACTAACATATTGTAGTCAAATGAAATGCATGCATACACTATGTTCAGATATCAAACAAGAATACTAAAACAAAAACATAAAAATCAACGTCTACATAAACATCAGTGCTATAAACACACAAAATTGCTAACTTCTTTCTTTTACAATTGCAGTGAAGACCACTCTCCTGAACATCAGCAGCATCTGAACTACAAACAACCTATCCGAAGAAACCTGCTCATTCCACAAAAAAAGAGTAAGTACAATACTACCTTAATATTCTTACTGTTCCTCAAAGACACTGTGTGGTTCATTCATGTAATTTGCGCCCCAAAATAAAACAGCGATTTCTGAACCATTCTGCCCACAAATCCCCATTTATTAAACAGAGATTAGCAGGCAGAATGGCACACAAATCCCTGTTTTTTTGGACCGCAAATAACATACTCAACCCTTAAAATGTTTGTACTACAAAACAAAGAACTGTTTTCATTTTATACCATTACGTTTACTATTACTGCTTCTCCTCAGCACTAGCTCACTTTCTACTCTCATTTGAACCGCAGTTTAGTACCACGCAAATAGCAGAATAGCCTTCCCAACTAATTGTAACTGCCCAATTTACAATCAAACACAACCACATATATCTTTCCCATCATACTCAGACACTCACGCACACAGCACACATACATTGCAAAACGGCCCAACCCATACTTTCTTTTTTTTAAACAGACCCCAAAGAATGCCGACCAAAAAGCAAGTCCGCAGAAAGCAATGCAGAAATAGAGCAAATGAAAATAAGTGTCCAAAATAAGCATCCATCCCTACCACAGTTTGTACAAAACGTTCAAACAAAACAGCTAATACAGTCATTTAGCGAAACAAAACAAGCTTCTAGTACAGAAACTTTGCCTCCTCTATCAAAATGTAAAACAAAACACAAAATGCTTAGCAAGAATTCGGCTACCACTACTGCTAAAACTGCTCCTATAAATCTTGATATTTTAGCAAAAATGTTCCACCACAGAGTCCTTCAGAATCTTATAAAAACAGGAGACAATTCAAACCTACCGTAGAAAATTAATCTTAGAAGCTTTAATAGACAGTGCAATCCTTCTCAAAAGAAAGTTATTCATTTTAGTGTTAAACAGAATGAAAGCACTAACAAAACTAAGTACTAAATTAGAAAGCAAACTTCTCAATAAACGGAAATGTCAACAAAAATATCTTCTTAAATATCTGTGGAAGTGAATGGAGTCACACCACGAACACAGAACCATATTTTAATGAAGAAGCATACAAACAAAACCAAACAAACACAATTGCCATCCATAGCAGTGGACGAGGTTATGAAAAAATTAATAATACCATAATGGAACAAGAAATACTGCTTACAAAAATATCCTCAGAAAACTCAGAAATACCTCTCCATTCGACTGAACCAGAAAGTCCAATATACAAATGGCCATGCACGTCAATGTGTAACATTACCAAAAATGTTTTCAAATCTTTACGCCAGTTCCTCAATCAGTATGTGAAAGGTAAAGACAAAATCAAAATGAAAGTGCTGCAAAATATGGATACTTGTCCAGTGCGCAAATACACAGGTCTACAAGGACATTCATTAGCCTGCATTTCAGGACCTATTTGCAAAAGCACACTCCAACATATCAAAATGATATCACCACATCATTCAACTATACGAAATCTAGTCTATAAACTGTACTATGCTAAAAGTCCTGCTTTAGAACTAGCCAATTTAAATAACACTCTTCTACATGGTACACCCAAAGACCTACAAGAAGAAATCGACCGTATCCAGAGAAAATATTTTGGAAGTGAAAGCCACTTACAAAATGCAATAGCTTTACAACAGACTAGCAACAATTCTGCACATGGCAACCTTCTACTACACACATACAAAAAAGAAATACTAAAATTTGAAAGTACATCCGCTGAAGTACCAAACCATGTGTGTGTGTGTTGCCGCAGACATTTTTGTAAAAGTAACCAATAACTATAGACGTAACTTACAAAATAGAAGACAAATAAGATTCCAAATGGTTTGAATTAGCCCTCTATCTTATAGCGGAAAACAAATATGAAATAACTGACCCCTTAATACTTTGCAGTTACTCCACTACAAAACTTGACAACAACCAAACTCCTTCACGTGCTATCACAAATAACTTATTCCCACTACCAAAACCCCTGCAACAACTCAATTTATATGAGAGCATCATAATTCAAACAGTGCACCCATTTCAAGCAATAATAAACCTTCAACCAAAAACAGCAAAATTACCTTCCTCTAAATTGGTGAAAGGCATTTGTGGCAAAGTAGTTTATTTACCATTAGATCTGAAAGGAAATGTGCACACTATAGGAGTGCAACGTCGAATAGAGCAATCTTTAATTGTCTTAGTAAATGGTGTACCAACAAAAGACAACAAAATTTGGCAACAACTTGTGGTCTTACACAAAGTTAGACAAGCCTTGCAATATCTAAAAGACAATAATGAATACTACAAAGAAATAAATATTGAAGACACCTTAAGGGAAACAACTGAAATAATTCAAGAGTCACCAGAAACTTGTCGATTTGAACTTTTAGATCCTGCTACAGTATCCAATATTTTAGACCAATATAAAATTCATCCATTACACTCTAATGACACCATAGATGATAATAATAATAATTAGGCATTTATATACCGTTACGAACCCTCAGGTATCTGAGCGTGGCTTATCATTACCCACGGTGTGTGGTGCTCATTTATCGACCTCAGAAGGATGAAAGGCTGAGTTTGGGCCCGCTGGGATTCGAACCTGCGTTAACAGGCTCTGCACGGATGTCAAAGCGAACGCTCTACTCGCTATGCCACTTGACCGGCACATGATGCACTAGAAACGTACCAAATGCGACAAACCAAAGGCTCACCAATGAGCATATGTGAAAAAAAGTATAGAAGCACATGCTTTTCCTCTACTCTTTCCTACTGGCAAAGGAGGAGGGTACGATGATAGACCCACTCAGATAACAGCATCAGAATACCGCTCCTTACAAATGTATTCTGAAGATCCCAGATTTAGACAAATGTGGAATACATATTCCACCTACTCTTTGAAAGTGAACTAGCAACTCTATGTTACGGAGTTGCACACATATTGAAATCCGGAACCTACTTTCAAAATATGTCAGCTACGCAATGAATACAAAAAGTGCAAGAAAAAGATGAGGTTTTACAATCAAGCATTACAAATCTGTTTGCAAACATGCGTGGTACGAAAGAGTACTGGTTCTGACTTCACAGAGATGTACGTTGTATGATAAGAAACCTTGCCCCACCCACTTGGTTTGTTACATTAAGTTGTGCAGAATATGCATGGGAAGATTTACATGATTTCCTACGCATATCAAACAAAAACAAAAAAAACATAGATATACTAACACCTGGAGAACATTGATCTCTAGATCCTGTTAATGTTTCAAGATATTTCTACCATTGTTTCATTGCTATGCTACACTTTATTTGTAATAAAACTGTTCCTCCCCTCAGAGAAGTGCAACACTTCTTTTGGAGAAAAGAATACCAAGCCAGAGGAGCACCACATATCCACATGCTTTCATGGATTAAAGATGCTCCTAAATTTGGTCAAGACAGTGATTCCACTGTTTTACAGTTTATTGAAAAATATATCACTTGTGAAATTCCATCAAAAGCAACAAATAGTGATCTTCATGCACAAATTGTACAATTTCAAAGACACAAATGTCGCAAATATTGTCGTCGTAAATACAAAAACAAAGGGAAATACTACACCAAATACCGCTTTGGTTTCCCTAGACCAGTTACAGAAACAGGAGAATTGAACAACTTCATGTCTTCAGTTAGACATAGTGTTAAAGCTAAATCACCTAAGAACATGTATTACATAAAAATAACAGAAGAATCAGAATATATCAATGATTACAATGTAATCATTGCCCTCTTATGGAATGCAAACATAGATGTGCATTACATTGGAGACAATTCCTCTGCAGTTGCATGATATGTTACAGCCTACTTAACAAAAGCAGAAAAAAACAGAGCTTCAAGACCTCTGGAATGACCTATCATCAGACGAACACTTTCTCAGAAATTGTACAGTTTAGGCATAAAAATACTCTCTCATAGAGAATGTGGCTCCTATGAAGCTGCAGATTGTTTAACTGGTACTGCTTTTGTATGGAAAATCTGAAAATATAGTATGGCTAAGTCTTGGTCCTGCTAAATCTAGAAAAAGAATTCTCAAATCATGAGGACATAGAAACAATAGCCAAAAATGATCCCAACAGCCAAGACATTTTGAAAAACAATTTACTAGACACATACTACCCGAACAGGAGTACCACTTTGTAAACCATGTGTCTATACCACATAGCCCAAAACTTTGCATACAAAAATAATATAAAACCCAATGAAAAAAAGGTAGATATAGAGTGACAGATTGTGAAGGCAGCTTAGTGAAACTTACCAAACAAAGCTTAATTAATCATATCAAATTGTCTTTAAAAACTCCTCAACAGAAAGAACTATATTACATGTCCCTGCTACAACTTTGTAAACCATGGAGAAAAGAAGAAGAGATACTAGATAACTATGACTCCTTTGAAGATGCTTTCAAAGAAAATGAAAGCACTATCACCTATGTAAACTTTATGCAGTACAAAACAATGTTGCACAATGAACAGCAACACGAAGAAGAACTCAAGGCCCAACTAGATAAGGACACTCCCGACAGTAGTCCACCTTATGTAACAGGAAGCCAAGAACCACTGGGACAGCCACTAATAGCAAATGAGGCAGAATTAGCTACGAAAGAAGTAGAAAACACCATGCGTCGATATGAAGAAGATACAGAAGATGTAACTGTACTACAATCAAAACTGAACAAAGAGCAGCGCACCAATTTTGAAGAAGTAACAAAAGAAATTGCACATGGTGTACAACATGAAAATATAGAATGTACCTGCGAAAATTACAAACTTATACTACTATACGTCAGTGGTGAAGCTGGTTCAGGCAAAACATTATTAATCAAAATCATCAGCAAGTTCCTTCAACAATTGACAAACAACAAACTGTCAGCTGTTCTAACTGTCCCCACAGTCTTAGCTGCCTACAACATCGGCAGTGTCACTTTACACTGATTACTACTCCTTCCAGTAGAACACCAAAACAAATTAGACTATTACAAACTTTCTACAAAAGCTGCAATGGAATTACGCAGAGTGTTAAAACAAATGAAAATGCTACTAATAGATGAAGTGATCATGGTCTTCAACCTAATCTTGGCTTTGATTCACCTCAGATTGCAAGAAGTACTTAAAACAAACTATGAAGAGCTCTTTGGAGGAAAACACATTATTGTTTTCGGAGATCTTCTTCAATTGACACCAGTGAAAGGTGAACCTATTTTTAAAACCTTAGGACACAAACTCTGCCGTAAAACTGTTGGCAGCATAGGAAATGTTAACCTTTGGCAACATTTCCAATACAGAGAATTAACAAAAAACATGCGCCAATCTGCAGACCTCACTTACGCCAACATTTTAAAATATATTAGAGTTGGTGTACTATCTCAAGAAGCACAAGCAATATTAAAAACCCAGCACATCCATTCACTTTATGGCGATAACTCATGTGCTACTGATGTTATGGAACAATTAGCGCACACAAATGTCAATTGTATGTCCAAATGCCAAATCTTGCAAGCTGTTCCAAATTCAATGAAACAATGTTGAAAAAAAAATGCAACCAATAATTGAAATTTGCTCCACTGACAAACTGGACATACATTGGATGACACTACCCATGTGTCAACAAGCCACAACAAGATTAAATACCTTAGAAAATTCTATCGCCAACACAACTGGTTTGGAGAAAATATAAAATTATCCTTAAACTGTAGAGTAATGCTAAAACATAACCTTGACGTGGAGCAAGGACTAGTTAATAGAGCACTGGCTACAGTTGTTGGCTTTCAAACATACCCACGTGACAACAACATTCAGATGTCAATATTCTCTTCGACAAACATTCAGAAGTAAAAAGGATAGGGCGCTCAACAGCTTGATTCCTTCTCTTCAAAGACATGTATGTACGCAGAGAACAATTTTCACTAACTCTAGCATATGCAGTCACCATTCATAAATCACAAGTTCTTACCCTAGACAAAGCATTGATAGAGTAGCATTATCACGCTTATGTACACTTGATGGTCTATTTCTAATCAACTTTGATGCAAGTAAAGTAAACGCTGATATTCCTTGCATTATAGAATACAATTGACTACATTCACTATACACCCCCATCTAAAAACATATCCTGTTCCACAAAAAGGAAAACCTTGTAAAAGAAAACTAATTCAAACAGAAATGCAACAGGATCTCACTTCAAATCCTGCAAAGAGAGTAAAAGAAGCTAATACTTCATCAATTACCACAACCAAAGAAGAACCTATTACTCAAGGTAATTCAGGTACTTCTTCAAACAAGCAACACACACTCCGAAAAAATGACTTGGACACAGAACTATCTGGTCCATTCAAATTTTCAAATATAACTGGTGTAAGTTGCTACGCAAATGTAGCAATGAATATTCTATTTCAATTGCCACCAATTGTTGACATTTACTTACACAGTACAGACCAATTGTGTTTGCAAATGTTAGTCCTTCATAAAAACGCAATAAACAATCCTGATAACACGTATAGTGTTCATGGAATAAGACAAGAATTGGACTACTATGCTGGAATGGTGAAATTCACTATAAACTCACAAGAAGATCCACAAGAATTTCTAATGTACTTACTATAAGTACTGGAAAACAAAAACATACCTATAAATGAAATCTTGCAGATTTCATACATGTGGAAACATACATGCACTCTCTGCAACAATGTGACACAGGAACAAATCCCTAATGAACGCTTCGTGTATGTATCCACACTTAATTGTGAATCTTTTCCATTTCAGAAACTTGTAGAAAATGCAAACCATGGTAGATTATGTACTACCTGCAATTCAGATAATCGCTCCACCTTACTACTACAAACACATTGTAAATACGTAATACTAATGCTTCTACGTTACAATGCAGATGGTACCAAAAACAACTGCAAGCTGACTGGATTCACACATGGTCAAGTATCACTTGGTAAGAAAACCTTCCCAACAATAGGTATAATCTACCACGCAGGAGCCACAACCAATGCAAGTCACTACAATGCATATATAAAAAAGAAATGTGGATGGTTCGAATGTAATGATAGTACCATTACTCTAAAGCAGAGATTACCAGCAAATCTTACAAACGCTTATTTAATCTTCTTAAAACCAAAATTTAATAACTAATCTGTACTTAAACATTAACAATACTTCAATTAAAAAACTATAAACTGTTAGAATATGCCAACAGGTATCTAACTGCCCCAAGATTCCATAACAAACAAACAAACAGATAAATGAATACCACTAAATTATGACAAATAGACCGTTAGAATACGCCAACAGGTATCTAACTGCTCCAAAAATCTGCAACAAGTCAACAGATAGAACATTAGCCAGAAACAACAAGTGAACACTGAAAACAAACACACAACTAGACTGTAGCATAACAAAAAAAGTTTTTTTTTAATCCAACATGGATTTTTTTTTTCCTATAGACCCAATGATTTGAAAAACAAACCCAGAAACTGAGTAAATTGCACAGTACACTGGTTTGTAAACTACTAAATATGAGGGTAAAAAAGCTGAAATGTCTCTTATAAAATTTAATAAGTCTTTATAAAATACATACACTAACATGCTCTTTTCTTTTATCACATAAATTAAAAAAGAATATGTACTCCAGTTACCAAACTGCGGCCATGCACCCAAGACTCTAGGCCCTGGCCTCAAACACCTGAGCATATCACACCCATAGATAACACTCATAGGGCCTCATTCCGAGTACGGCGCTAACCAATGGCGCTATTAACGCCTTGGTTGACGCCGTACCCGGACCGGCAGCGCCTTGGTGGTTGGCGGAATTACCGCCCCATTCCAAGGTTGGCGGGGCGGTAATTCCCCAATCCCCATTTACCCTTCCCCATTCCCATTCTCGCCCCATAGGGCATAATGGGAGTGGGGAAGGCGTCAATTACGCCACCGTAAATTACGGTGGCGTAATTAACATCAAGGTCCCTTAGCGCCATGGTATTTAACGCCTGCTAAAAGCAGGTGTTAAAAGCACCATGGCGCTAAGGGAACTCGGAGTATGGCGGTAAGGGATTACCGCCACCGCTCTCGTTAGCGGTGGCCGCTATCCCTTAACGCCATACTCGGAATGAGGCCCATAGAATCAAACATTTTAACTGTCTATATGTGCCCACCCATATCACACTTTCTGCAAAGTTTGGTGAGAATTCATCCAGGGAGAGCGAAGTTATAAGATACCCATGGAGGCTTATATCTTCAGTGCATATAACTTCAGTCTTGGGTGCATGGCCTTTGGCCATGCACCCAAGACTCTAAGCCCTGGCCACAACCACTGCAGCATATCACACCCATGCTTGCTTATAACTTCAGTGCTTATAACTTCGGTCTTGGGTGCATGGCCTTGGCCATGCCCTAAGACTCTAGGTCCTAGCCACAACCACCGGAGCATATCACACCCATGCTGGCTTATAACTTTAGTGCTTATAACTTCGGTCTTCGGTGTAAGACTCTAGGCCCTGCCCACAACCACTGCACCATATCACACCCATGGTGCCTTAAAATTTCAGTACTTATAATTTAGGTCTTGGGTGCATGGTCTTCGGCCATGCACCCACGACTCTAGGTCCTGGCCACAACCACTGCAGCATATCACACCCATAGGTCACACCCATAGAATCAAACATTTTAACTGTCTATATGGGCCCACCCATATCACACTTTCTGCAAAGTTTGGTGAGAATTCATCCAGGGAGAGCGAAGTTGTAAACCAACCATGGTGGCTTATAACTTCAGTGCATATAACTTCAGTATTGGGTGCATGGCCTTTGCCCATGCACCCAAGACTCTAGGCCCTGGGCACAACCACCGCAGCATATCACACCCACAACCACCGCAGCATATCACACCCATGCTGGCTTATAACTTCAGTGCTTATAACTTCGGTCTTGGGTGCATGGCCTTTGGCCATGCACCCAAGACTCTAGGTCCACTGCAGCATATCACACCCATGGTGGCTTATAACTTCAGTGCTTATAACTTCAGCCATGCACTCAAGACTCTAGGCCCTGCCCACAACCACTGCAACATACCACACCCATGGTGGCTTATAACTTCAGTGCATATAACTTCAGTCTTGGGTGCACAGCCTTTGCCCATGCACCCAAGACTGTAGGCCCTGCCACAACCACCGCAGCATATCACAACCACAACCACTGCAGCATATCACACCCATCCTGGCTTATAACTTCAGTGCTTATAACTTCGGTTTTGGGTGCATGCCCACAACCACCTGATAGATATTCGATTTTATGGGTGTGATGTATGGGTGTGATGTGCTGCGGTGGTTGTGGCCAGGGTCTAGAGTCTTGGGTGTAAGGCGCTATTAGCACCATGGTCGATGCCGGAGTCCACTATGGTGGAATGGGAAATTACCACCCCATTCCGAGGTTGGTGGGGCGGTAATTCCCCTTGTCGCCATTGCCCTTCCCCATTCCCATTTTTGCCGCATAGGGCTCAATGGGAATGGGGAAGGCGGCAATTACGGTATCGCAAATTGCGGTACTGTAATTGCCATCAAGGTCCCTTTGCGGGTCCCTACTTTAATGGCTGGTGCAGGCCAGCCGTTAAGGTCGGGTCCCGCAAAGGGACCTCGTAATTAGGCGCTAAGTGTTTAACGGCACTGCAGCCTTTTACGGCGCCGTTAAACACTTAGCGCCAGTGTCCTAATGAGGGCCATAGTAGCCCAAACTATAAATTCCCCTGGTAGACATAACGTGACGTCTATATGGTGAAACCTTATATATCACGAGACTCTACAATGGCACCCTGGAATTACCATGATACTGTGAACTTCATCCCTTCAAACCACTTCAAAACAAACTTGCAAACCTGTCATAATCCTGCACTGACTGTTGTCGATTTAGGTTAATAGGCCTATGCGGATCTCACCTCAAACGCAGCCACTCATTTGGAATCTTGTTTGTCTCAAACAGGGAAACTTCAAATCCCAATGCATCATACATACATCCCTACATTGTAAAATGCAAACTACCTACTATGCAGCACATATACCAGTATAAGACTGATTCACAATTACAGAAAGAAAGACTGACAAGGCTGACACACTTTGGCGCCCAGAGGGATCATGAAATATACAGGGGAAAAGGATGATGATAAATGTTGCTACGTGATCATTCTTCTGTTTTCATCCTTCAGCATGCCTCCATGTGCACCTCGCACTCACCACACAACGAGCAGAACCAGAAGGCAACTGATGCCACTCAAGAACTGAAATAAAACTTGTTACATTCCACAGCAGCAAACTCTGGGTGTTGCTAGGTCTG
The DNA here is from genome assembly GCF_040938575.1 of Ambystoma mexicanum. Classification (NCBI taxonomy): domain Eukaryota; kingdom Metazoa; phylum Chordata; class Amphibia; order Caudata; family Ambystomatidae; genus Ambystoma; species Ambystoma mexicanum. The sequence continues at coordinate 141,081,032 of NC_090932.1, forward strand.
GAAAAGATCAGGGGCTAAGCTAATGACGGGACTGGCAGGATGCGGGGCTAGCCATAGCCTTTTGGTTGAAGTCCCTGAGCTTCTATCCAGGGCTACAATCAAAAGACCCATGTCTATATCCCCCTCATCCCCCCTCACCCTCTAGCAACAACAAGCACGCCTCCAGCATTTCCTCCAGCCACAATGCCAATATCTTCCAGCATGTCACCGTCTTCACAACTCATCTATGACACACAGTGACTGACACCTCTGTTGAAGTGTGTCTCGCTATAGAAGCGCAACGTAACATAAACAGACTTTACCGTAATGCCGGGTGCAGCTGCTTTCTCAACCAGGATCGTGACTAGAATAAATCCCTTCACGCTCTCTCCTCCCGGAAGTGAAATGATGGGCTCCAGGTTCCTTTGAAAAGAAAATAATGCATGGTTTGTTAGTAAAAGGGTCAGAACATGCTGGGATTGCGGTGTAATATTTACATGTAGTGTCACCTTTGTCCTGCAACGTTGCGATTATGAAGATCTAATTTTGGGTTAAAGTAGTTAAGGATCTTGCACTGCTACATACTAAGACTCTATATATATATAGAGTCTAAGTCAGATGGAGCAGCAGGAGATACACATGCCTGCAGGAACACGGGGAGCGCACCTTGACTTCATTAGAATCAAGACGACACGGAGCAACACAGGTTCAATCCCCGTGCGCGCTTAGAAACCTCTTGGTATTAAGCGTGTTATAAATAACCTATCATATCATTACACATCATCATTTGCCATTACCAAATGATTTTCTGTTCATAACTGAAAGTAGTGATGACGAAGCACAGTCAGAGAATTGTGATTTGCTCCACGCAACAACACAGATGTCCAAACAAGGACGACCTGAATCAACGCTGAAAAAACAGCAATTTACTGAACAAAGAATAACATAAGCAAACATGGATTCCAGTTCCACAGAGCCAAGTATCCCCAAAATAGTTTGTGTTCAAATCCATCTACATGAGTTCTATTTGTTAACCAAGTATGGGCCGAATTTTGCACATGGACCCAAGGGCAACCACTGATCGTGCATGTGCCAACAGTATTTGAGCATGCACAGACATATTGGCATCAGTGCAAATACACTTGTACCATATTTGCACTGGTGATCATCTGATTGCAAGTGAGAACCAGGTTTTCTGCTCATGTGCAGCAAGACTACAATGCAACTAAAGCTATTGAGGATGCTAATAATAGGGCTCCTTACAATTATCTTGGTGCTTGCAAAACTATGCCCACACATATCCTAAGTGATCTATGTATGGTCTGGTAGAGCATTTGCATTTTAGTGTCAACTGATAATGTGTTGTTGGTTGGAAGGTGATCCGGGATGCATCCATAATGTTATTTGTGTTAAATGTTAACCTTGCACATCAGGGGATTATTCATTTTAATGACACTGTGTAAAAGAGTTGAGAAATCTGGTCCAAAAAGACTGAACATGTGGTAACTGTGCCTAATTCTTATGATATATATATATAGATTCAGTGAAAAAACTGTGAAATTCAGTGAAATAACTTTGTTAAGGGGACATTATAGTTAAGTTGCGCTAATAAAAACCCATCAAATTCAGTGAAAAAACGTTGTTAAAGAGTCGTTATGGTTAAGTTGTGCTAATAAAAACATTTCAAATTCAGTGAAAAAACTTTGTTAATGGACGTTATGGTTACTTTAATACAGACCTATCAAAACCAGTGAAGAAGGTGTGTTGAAAGGATATTATGGTGAAAAATGAAGTAGGTCTACAAACTCTGTACTTTTAAAAGCAGCAGTGTAATTACATAGGGCATGCAACAAAATGAAATGCACCAAGCAGAGATAACCTGTGCATCCAACAGTGTTACCTCAGTGCTGCTTTCCATACACACTGAGAAGCAACTGTCAATGGGAAAAGTCTAACATAGTTCAGCAGAACCATACTAGTAAAAAACATATTTTTTCCACAGAAATGGCAGGCACCTTGGAGTGGCTTGAGGGGAATTTCCCCCTTGATGAAATGGGTCACGGTAGCAACTCTAATGGTACACAGTGCAATTTGAAAAGTAGGAAAATTAATGCACATTGCTTCACATGAAATGGAAACATGTTTTTTTTTAACAGTACAAACTGCAAATGAACGGAATGGCCGGAAGCACTATCCCGGAAGCACCGGCACAGAAGCAGTGGCCTGGAAGCACCAGCTGCTCCACAAGTGGATGTGCACATACAAACCCAAACTGACACTGTGGGAAATTAACTAATGAGCCTGTGGGAAAAAATCTTCCAATTGAACAACAGTTTTGCAGAATTAAAAGTATTTATAAAAAGGCATATAATGGGAACTATAAAGTGCCCCTGCTCCAGTAAACCAACCCCACAAATTCCCTGCACTCAGAGACACTATGATGAAAACTCAATCCCTTCCTTCCTTGATGACCAGCCTGTGCAAAACCCCAATTCCCCTGTATATTATTCCCTTTTAGCTACATCGTCCCTTTGATAATTGAATATGTTTCCTCTGTGTTAATACATTTCTATGTGTTTACTGTTGCTGTGTGTGGAGTTTTTTTTTTTTAAAAGCCCCATTGGAGTCTGCAGACAGCGCGACTGTCCAGGTTGTCCGCAATCAAAAGGGAGGTGCCTGTTGGACAGCGTGCCCATTCGGACATGTCTGAAAAGTTGTGACATACCTCTAATTAGTTTGGGGAGGCACCCCCATCCTGCGGACACTTGGGCACACGCACCTTACATCCCCTGTGTCCTACGAACACCACGCCTGTCCGGCATGTTCACAAAGTTGTGACGTACTTTTAATTAGTTTGGGGATCCCACCCCTGAAACTTCACCCTTGCAAAGGTCCTAGACCATGCCCTGGTTGATCTGGAGACTGTTTGCAACTTTTTTAGCCCGGCTTGGGGTTCAAAGTGTCTGCGGAGAATGTGACTGTTCACGGAGCGCTCCCCTGCACCGCTATAAAAAGCCACACCGCACTGCTGCTCCTCATTCTGTTGCGGCTGACCAGGACAGAGCACTGCTGCAGATTTGTTCTTCTAGAATTGCGTATGGCTCCTTGCTGAATTGCTTTTGGCTCCTTAATGTATTGCTTTTGGCTCCTTGCTGGAATTTTTTTTTTGGCTCCTTGCAGGAATTGGTTTGGTGCTGTGCTGTGTGTGCTGATCCAAATGGCAACCATGGCTGCTGCTGGCTCCTCAGCACCACCCCCACAACCACCATCAACATTTTCTGGAAGGCATGTGGAGGGGAACAGGTGTGGTGATGCAGAGGGGGAGCAAGAATAGGAAGAGGATGAGGTAGTGGAAGTCCCCACTACCAGCTGCCAACGTGAGTCTTGGGTGTGGGGGCTTGTAAACCACCATTGGGGGTACCCAAGGCGCGTGCGGCCAAGGTTCGCTGCACTGAGTGCAAGATGATACTCATTCGTAGCAAACCTGGGCTGTACAGCTACGGGACCACCTGCATGCAGCGACACCTGAGATTGAGCCACAAGGTAGCAGTTCAGAGGGTTGTCCCCTTCGAACAGAGTAGCAGGTTGTGTTATTCTACAACATCCTCCGCATCTGCTCCTGTCACCACCAGGGACACTCCTCTGGGGCCGCGGATCCCTGAACTTGCCTCGCTGGCCATACGCACCGCAGCAGACCCTTACCTTTCAATGGTCACTGTACTGTGTAGGTACTGTGACAAGGTACTCTGCAGTACTCTGCGGGGTGAGCAATTGCGGAGTTCTTTTGAGTCTACGGTCCGGGAGCATGAGCGAAAGTGCCCCGTACTGCCATGAGGCCACCCAACATCTTCCTCTCTCCATCTGCCCCTTCGTCCTTGTTGTTGGTGCCCCTACCCTACCTCCGTTCCCTTGCCGTCCTTGTGTGTCGTGTTAAAAAATACCCAAAAAAATAAAACAAACCCGCCCACCCCCATAAAAGCAACTCTTTTCAGAGACACCTTTCACAGTTCAAAAATAGAAATACCAAAAAGAAAGTGCAGGCTCCTGCACAGTCTGCAAAGTCCGCAGACAGCGCGGTAGTCCGTGGACTTTTAAAAAATGTAGGTGGTGGCACCATCAAAAACATTGCAATCTTTTCCAGGAGAAAGTGATGTCTCTGAAAATAGCTTGTTTGTGTTTGTTTGTTTTGTTTCTGGAAGGTTTCAAGTGGCCAACACCTACTGCACAAATGCTTGTTATACTCGCACAAAGGGCTGAAAATCATTTTTTGATATTTCGCAAAAAAAGCTGATTGCCAGCATCAATGAAATGCACCCCATCTCAGCGAAAACTTTTGGTGTAACGAAATGTAATGTTTTCATTGTGGAAGGAGGACATGCCAACATCTCGCAAAAAAAGCGCAAACAGCCTTGTTGACATTGCACCTCGCTTTCTCCATTTGTGGACCAAATGAAGAAGAGTGCAGCTGCTTCTTTCTCTGGGCAATGCGAGGAAAAATTACTCTGGTGTTTGGAAACATGTCAATGACTTTCCCAAGTGCCTCCTTCATCGCAAACTGCAGTGAGATTCCGGTAACTTCTGTAGTGGTGAAACACAAACACATTTTGTTTTGTATTTTTGGGGGATTTTTCTCTTGTTTTCCCTTAGATTACGAAAAAACTAGCATTTCAAAGGATGGACAACGAAATGCCATCTGCAGTGAAATAGTGCACACTAAGATAATCAATGTTCTCATTATGGTAAACAAACATATGAGCATGTTGCAAAATTACAGCCACGCCTCTGTTAACAAGGCACCTTCCAGCATTCTGCTGGGTACAAAGGACATTGGGGTTGGTCCATAGCGCTCTAGGTGCTATTTACAAAAAAACACCTTTGCAGTAGGAAAAAGCAGCATGAGTTTTTCAACCACCAACTTCAGTACACAAACCAAACTTGGAGCACTGATGTAACCCAAATGCTCTCCTCCAAAGTGCCCCACCAGAACATCAGGAGTACCAAAAGTAGCCTTGTCTCTGCAAAGTGCAAGTGCAAGCAGTCCCTGCAAATTGCGGCCAGGCATACTGTACCACAAATCCTGCAGGCCTGGAAAACCAAGATCAGCAGAAACACCTCTTGCCTCCGCATACCTCTCCAGATCACATACAAAGGAATCTCTCACTATCCATACACTAACTCTATGCATCTCTCGACCACCAGCCATCTTAAATACACAACCAACACAGCAATGAAAAAGTTTTACCCTCTCTTCCTATCAACCTGAACTCTTTATTGGCTAATCCCCAGAGTCCATTTTCTATGCCTGGCATGTTGAAAAGCACCGGATGTGGCACGCCCTGTCCATGGACTACCGCGTTGTCTGCGGACTCCGTAACACTGGGGCAGCCCTTCTTCACTTTCCACTTCATTCTTTGCAGTACTGCCTCATTGGCTACTGTTAATCAATCACACATCCATCCACCAATCACAGGCAAGAACTCTACATCTAACTCCGTCATCACAGTGCAACACTTTAGATGTACTGTTGAACACTCAGAGTACAGGTCACCTGTAATTCCAAAGCACCTCTATCAAAAAGTACTGTAAAACTCTACAAGATTTCTACCTCCAGATTCATCCACATCTGCATCCATCAACACAAACTACAGGTATGCCTATATTGTGTACAGTACATTTGCAACTATTTTACAAATGCATATGAACAGAGTGCCTGCCACTTACCCTGCATAACCTACTCAATTAGCATGTTGTAATTTGTCCCATCTTCTGACATCAAGGGCAGTTACTTGCAATGCTGTATGATTTAAAAGTTTTCTTTTAACAACCATTTGCTTAACAATTGCAAACCACATATTTCACTTTTTTGCAGCACTCTCTGTGAATCTTTTGTTAATAAAAACAGAAAAGCAAATTGGGAGCATTTGCACAGCAACTGCAAGTGCCAGATCCTATGTGAAACCTCAATATATTACCACAACATGCATTCATGCCCACGTCACCCATTCTAATGTGAAAACTGTTACTGTCTTCTTTCCTTCTGTTTCATTTAAAACAACTTCTCCCACTAACACAGCTGCTGTAAAATCCCCAGAATGCAGAGAGAAAACGAAAACTGCACGTATGTTGCAAAAGCATGGTAAGTGTATAGATTGCACAATGAACAAAATGCACTGCTCTTACAACAACTCATTTCAGCACCATTTGAAGGAAAGCAAACACATGCCTGTGTACCGTGGCAACAGTGTTATGTGTAAATTGTGCTAACTAAATGAAAGCAACAAGAAACAATGTCTGTAACATACTGCAATGCCACTCATGTAGCAAGCAATTATGTGTGGGAAAGTTAATAACATTCCTTACACTCACATTCTTCTTTCTAATCTGTACATCTTTCTGGGCTTCTATCTTATTCTAACCCTGCTAGGACTAGAACTGCTCCATTTCCAAGGCAAGTAGTTCAACAACAACTCACACACTTGAAAAAGTGCAGCCCCATAGGACATACTTATCACTGCACCATTGGCCCCCATAACAACAATGCTTATGCGCCCAAGTCCCAATACCTATGCAGTGCTGTTCAATTGCACACACATACTGACTAACATTGGCCACCACCTGACTTTCCAGCCCAACATGGCCTGTCATATCCTAGTGATACTGGGAAGCTTGCTGCCAAACAAGTGTTAGGAATGTAGTCCCAAACTATGTGTACCAAAAGCAGTGTTACAACCATATTAGTAATCACATGCAATATTACTGAATTTGTCTCCCAATAAATCCTCCTGCAAGGTGTAATAATATGTTCACCTACTGCAATTATTGTGCCATTAACACACATACCCACTAACTTCCTTGTTTCACAATTGGAGTGAAGAACTGCCTCCTGAAACCCAGAAACATCTCTACTTGAAGATAAAACCCAGAAGAAACCTCCTGTTCACATCAAACAAAGTAAGTGCAGTACTGTGGTAGTATTCTTTCTGTTACTCAGACAGTGCAGTGTTGCTGTACTGTAGCCTACCAAAGTCTATGCAACCCAACAGCATTAGCTTCACTCTTACTCATTACACCTCAGCAGGTCCACTCTTTATATTCTCATGTGTACACCAGTCGTATAACACAATCACACTCCCCTCTATGTATGCCTAACCTGATATTCATACTCTCATGCACAGTGCAGGCAAATACATTGCACAACTTTACTTTTTTTTTTTAAACATTTTCCTTTTTTCTCCAACAGACAAAAGAGAATGCCTACCAAAAAGCAACTCTGTTGAAAACAACACAAACATAGAGCAGATAAAATGAAAAGCATGCAAAATAGTCATCCACCTCTAGCAGATTTTGTACGAAATGTTCAAACAAAACAGCTAATACAGTCATTGAGCAAAACTGAACCAGCTAGCAGGAAAAAAAAGTGTGGCCCCTCTTCCAAAATGTAAAACTACAAAGAATTGTGTTAAGAGGAATACAACTACCAGTAGCGCTAGCACTGCATCTAGCAATGTTAACATAGCCACAGCTAAGCATTCCAAAAAATTAAAAGATTTCCACCAAAGAGTCCCTCAGAACCTTATACAAACAGGAGAGAAATCATGCTCAACACTTAAAACTTACCACAGAAAACTGATCTGGAAGCTCTCATAGACAGTTCAATGCTCCTCAAAAGGAAATTGTTTATATTAATTTTAAACAGAATGAAACCACTAACAATATTAATTAGTAAACTACAAAAAGTACTTCACAACATGCGCAATATCAACATATATACCTTTGCAAACTTCTGTGCAGATGAGTGGATACACACAACCGGCACAGAGCCATATTTCAATGAAGAGGCATACAAACAAGAGCAGAGAAACCCAATTGCCATACTTAGCAGTGGCCAATGGTATGAAATGGTAGACAACACCAATATAGCAAAAGAAATGCTAATTGAAAGAATATCCCCAACCAACTTACAATCAACTCTCCATTCCACCGAACCAATCCATCCTGTCTACAAATAGCCCTGCACCTGAATGTATAAAGTAAGAAAACAATCCTTTAAATCTCTACAGCAATTCCTCAATCACTATTTGATAGGGAAAGAGAAAATGAAAATGAAAATGTTGCAAACCATGGACTCGTGTAATGTGCACAAATACCCTGGACTGCAACAACTTTCATTAGCTTGCATTTCTAGGCCTGCTTGCAGAAGCACCTTCGACCACATCAAAATGTTAGCAACAGACCATTCCACGATACGGAATCTCTTTCAGAGACTGTACTATACAAAAGTTCTGCTTTAGAACTGGAGCATTTACATCACATTCTCCTACATGGCACAGCCAAAGAACTCCTGAAAGAAATAGACCACACCCAAAGCAAATATTTTGGAAGTGAAGAGCATTTACAAAATGCAGTAACTTTAGAAAAGAGTAGCAACAACCTTGCAGATGCCCACCTTCTAATACACACATACAAAAAAGAAATAGCAACATTTAAAAGCACATCTGCTGAGGTACCAAACCAAGTATATGTGTGTTGACGCAGACATTTTTATACAAAGAGAACCAAAACTGTAGATATAGCGTAAAAAATAGTAGACAATGAGGAATACCAATGGTTCCAATTAGCTCTCTACCTTATGGCAGAAAACAAATACAAAATAAAAACCCCTCAATACTTTGCACATACTGCACTGCAAAGCTTGATAATAACCAAATGCCTTCACGGGGTATCACTAATAACTTGGACATATTCCCAATTCCAAAAGCACTCCAACAGCTTAATTGGTATGAAATCATTATAATCCAAACAGTATACCCACTTCAAGCGATAATACGCCTTCAACCCAAAAACAGCCAAGTTGCCTCCTTCTGAGTTACTGAAAGGCATTTGTGGGAAAGTAGTTTATTTGCGATTATATCTTAAAGAAAATGTAGACACTCTGCGGGTGCAACGGCTATAAGATCTATATTTGATTATCCTAGTGAATGTTGTACCTACAAAAGACAAAATAAATTGGCAGCAACTAGTAAACTTAAACAAAGTTAGAGAAGCCCTCCAATATCTTAAAGAAAAGAAAGAATACTACAAAGAAATACACATTGAACATAGACATGTATGTGCAAAGAAATAGTTTTCTCTGTCTCTTGCATATGCAGTCACTATTCATAAATGGTAAGGTCTAACCCTAGATCAGGCATTGATTGACATTGGCAGCACAGTCTTTAAAGAAGGTATGAGTAATGTAGCACTGTCACGACTGCATACACTTGAAGGACTATTTCTAGCCCATTTTGATACAAACAAAGTCAAGGCTGACATTCCTTGGATCGTAGGGTACAACAGACTACTTGCACTCTACACACCCCATCTCAATATGTACCCTGTTCCTCAAAAAGGAGAATTTGGTAAAAGAACATTTGTGCAAACACAACTTATAAGAGATCTCCCAACAGTACCACCAAAGAAATTGAAAGCAGCTCTTACTCCATCAATTAGCATAATCACAGAAGGATGTAGTGAAAAGGCAAATTTACTTCCAACTGCACAAAGAGAAGTATGTCTTCAAAAAAAAAGCAAGTGGATTTCCAGCAAATGACTCAGACACATAACTGTCTGGTCCATTCAAACTTTCCAACTCAACTGATATAAATTGCTATGCAAATGTAGCAATCAATGTTCTATTCCAATTTCCACCAATTGTTGAAACATTAACTTGAACGGCACAGGCCAGTTGTTTTTGCAAATGTTACTCCTTCATAGAAATGCAACCAACAATCCTGACAAGAATTACAGTGTCTCAGGAATAAGGCAGGAATAGGATTACTGTGCAGGATTGGTGGGATTTACCATACGCATACAAGAAGATCCACAATAAATTGTAATGTACTTACTGCAAGTGCTCAAAAGAAAAAACATACCAATTAATGAAATGTCACAGAATTCATACATGTGGAAACATACATGCACTCTCTGCAGCCATGTGGTGCAGGAGCCAGTCCCTAATGAGCACTTTGTGTATGTATCTATACCTAACTGTGAATCCATCCCATTTCAGCAGCGGGTGCAAAATGCAAATCATGGCATATTATGTACTACTGCAATTCCGACAATCGTTCCACCTTACACATAAACTCACATAGCCAATACGTAATAGTAATGCTTTTATGACACAACACAGATGGTACCAAAAACTACTGCAAGCTTACTAGCTTCACACACGGACAAGTATCGCTTGGCAAGAAAACCTTCACAACAATAGGCATAACCTACCACATGGGTGCAACAACCAGTGCAGGTCATTATACTGCATACATTATAAAGAAATGTGTTGGTTTGAATGTAATTATACTTCCATTACTCTGAAGCAGAGATTACCAGAAAATCTTGCAAATGCCTACTTAATTTTCCTGAAACCAAAATGTACTCACTGACCTACAAAAGTAGCATAGCCTACTGCCCAATAGCCACCAACAGGTATGTAACTGCAAATGAAAAATAACCTTCTGCCGTGTGAAACTGTAACACCTTAGCATACACCAAATGGCCCATGAATTCATCAGATTTTTCCCCAGTGACCCAATGCTTTTAGTCACAGAAACAGCAACTGTGGAAAACACACACTAATATTGTTTCACCCATAGTACTTAAAAAGAAAAGTACTGAGTATGAGGGTCTGCAACTGTCCTCGCTAACCTGTAAAACTGCGAACTGTTAGAATAAGCCAACGGCTGTCAAACTGTGCCTTTACCATGGAATGCATATGGCAACTGGCATCTAACTGCACCCATAATACAACAATGGCACTTGTCAATAGTGGAAAATGGAAATACAACCAACAAGAATGAAGGTGTTTGAAAACATACCCTGCAACACTGTGAAAATGTAAAATGTTAGAATACGCCAACTGGTATCTAACTACAACCATAATACTGCAATATTGCAAAAGTTAAAATCCACCAGCAAAAATGAAAGTTCATCAGAAGAATCCCATCAAGACTTCTTAAGTATCAACAGCCAGAATATGCCAACTGGTATCTCAGTACACCCACAGTACGACAATGTTACTTCATATGGTCAAATTGCTAAAATCCAGCTTCAACAATGAAACTTGTACAAAACATACCCTTTAGCACTGTCAAACTTGCAACAGTTAGAATATGCCAACGGGTATCTAACTGCCCCCACAATACTGCAATATTAGTTTTCAATAGTACAGTACTTACAATACACCAGCTGGAATGAAACTGCATTATCGCATCGTATTAAAAAGTGAAAACGGACAAACAGTTAGAATACGACAACTGGTATCTAACTGCAACCATGCCACCACCACTTCCAAAAAGCAAAAACACATACACCATTTCAATTCTAGTGCATGTTACAGGAAAATCACATAGATGTGCACCTTAAACATTTGTGTAAGTGCTGCACGCTTCAATGAAACATAGTGTGACACGTAACATTAAATAAATGTACTAAGGTTTTTTTTCTTATCCTTGTGGATTTTTCTTCCCACAGACCCAATGATTATGCAATCAAACACAGGAACTGAGCACATTGCACAGTAACCTTGTTTGAAGCATAGTACATGTAATGTACTAATTATGAGGGTTCACAAAGTACATTAATATGTGACATTGTGTACAATACGACAGTTAGAAGTACCTTCCCTAAGTTGTTCTGCTGTTATTTTCACAGACAATGAACAAAGATGTCTCCTGCATTTCCACATGTAACAAACAAAATGTGTGCCCGCAATGTCAGCATATGCAAACGTGCTATTTCCTGTCCAATGGTATTCTGTCACTATGTTCCAAAAGTATGCAGTGCATGCACAGTATGTACTGTGAGTATATGCCTATTGCTGTCATGTTTCTTTGTAATGGGCAAATTGCATTTCATACACATGTTTCTGCAATGCTTATACCACAAGCCACATGCTTGGGTGCATGGCCGTATTGTGCTGTGGTGGTTTTGGCCAGTGCCTAGACCTTTGGGTGCATGGCCTACGGCCTACAGTGGACCAGTGAACCAGTGGATAGAATCTCATGCACCCAAGAGTCTAGGGGCAGGTCACAACCATCACAGTATAATACAGCCATGTACCCAAAAATCTGGCTAGTGGCAAAAACCCACACACATAAGCCAGCTGCCTGAGACCCTGTCCACTTCTGTACACATACCACTACAGTTCATGCAACCAGTGGGCAGACTCTTGGGTGCAAGAGTCTACGGGCTGGCCACAACCACCATAGCAAAATAAAGCCAATACAAACATCCTCATTTCATCTACATTCCTACCCTAATGAAGCCTGCCTACAGTCACCAGGTAAGCCAGCCGCCGGAGGCCCTATCCACTTCTGTACACATACTATTGCAGTACTTGCAGCCAGTGGACAGACGCTTAGGTGTATGGACGTATTATGCTGTGGTGGTTGAGGCCAGTCCCTAGACTCTTTGGTGTATCCATGCACCCAAGAGTCTAGGGACTGTCCACAACCACCACAGAATAATAACTTCCCAATTAGATCAGATATCAAATTACACCACCAACCCTATTTTTCACCAATGGCAATAACACCATATCATCCAGACTTCATTCCCCTACTCTAAGAAGCCCTCTTGCAATCACCAAATAAGCCCAAACATGTTTCTCCAAATGCCCACCAAACACTGCCTACTGCAATACTTGTGGATACATTCTGGTGGTATGGCTATATGACACTGCAGTAGTTGTGCCAGTGTGTAGATTCTTGGGTGCATGGCCTATCAGTATCCTATGCAAAGATGCTCATATCACCTTCATTACACTCACCTACCCTAATAAAGTCTTCCTGCATTCGCCAGACAAGCGGCCCATGCAAGGACCTGTCTACGGACTACTGTGTTGTCCATGGACTGCCGTGGACACCACACAGCCTTATTCCACCTAAACAAATACATCATATCAACCATCTTTCACTCCCGCACCCTTCCCAGCTCCTCTTCCCAACATCAAATGCCCCAAAACATGTTTCCCAGCCCTGTTAGTCGCTGATTGGATGGTGAAGAGCGTGAAGTGCGTGCAATTTTTGGAAACGCCCGCCATCTTGGATTCGCGGACAGCAGCCGGTCACCACGGACATCGCGGTAAAAACATATTGAAAAACACAACATTGCACTTATCAAACTTATTAAATAATCTCTGGGGAGGTGAGGGGTGATGAGGATGGGATTGGATATGGCCGCAAGAAGCAAAAAAAGCAGATGTTTTTGCCGCAAAAGTCCGCAAACAGTCCTGTGAAGTTCACGGACACCTCAGCATTACAGGGTTGGTGAAATGCAGATTTTGGATGGCTTATAACTTTGGCGCCACTTAATGGAACTGCATGAAATTGTGCATGTATATTTATGACCTGATTCTGAGTACGTTTGGTGGGATTCTGTCATGAGGGGGCAAAATTAGAGGGGGGTGCCAAAATAATGTAAAGGCTTATAAATGAAGTGCCATTTGACGAATCTACACTTAATTTGGGAAACTGATAATATATTTAGATCTGAATGTTTTTGCGAAATTTGGTAGGATTTTGTGAAGAGGGGGAAAAATTAGAGGGAGGGTCCCAAAATAATGTAAAGGCTTATAAATGAGGTGCCGTTTGACAAATCTACACCTCATTTGGCAAACTGATAATAGATCAAGTCAAGTGGCACAGTGAGTAGAGCGCTCGCTTTGACATCTGTGAAGCAGGTTTGAATCCTGGCAGGGCCAAACTCAGCCTTTCATCCTTACGAGTTTGATAAATGAGCACCACACAACGTGGGTAATAATAAGCAGTGCTCAGATACCTGAGGGTTCGTAGCGCTATATAAATGCAAAATTATTATTATTATTATCATGATATACATGTTTTTGCAAAGTTTGGTGGGATTCTGTCAAGCGGGAGCAAAATTAGAGGGGGGGTCCAAAAATATTGTAAAGGCTTATAAATTTGGTGCCATTTGACAAATCTAAACAAAGGTTTGTAAAAAGAATATAGATGTTTTCGTAAAGTCTGAATGGATTTTGTCAAATGGGGGCTAAGTTATATGACGACTGTACCTGCATACATTTGACACTTTTGAAAAAATAAAACATGGGTGGATTTCCAGCAAACTTGCGTAAGGAGCATTGGCAAGGACTTACAAGCATGGTTTTGCAAATGTGCCAGTGTTTTATTATTTGACAAGTGTCATAATGTAGATACAAAAAATAGCGGTATACCTTTAGTGACTGAGGCGTAACCTGTGCCATGGGCAGTGGCCAGATTGTCTGGATCATGGAATAAGTTCATGATCCAGAAAATCTGGCTACTGGCCATGACCACAAGGGACAAAACATAGGATTAAAGTGGCCATGTCCACCTGGGACTGGCTTTGTGGTAAAGTTAGTCGAAATTAGTATAGATCTGAAAGGGAAGAAAAATGTGGTTGTGGTAAAATGGTCATAGGGTTCTCTTTTTGCCTTCTGCAGGCTGCCATGCAAAGCGAAGAGGGGCCCTGTATGGAACCCTCGCCTTCCCTTTCCATGGTGGCCATCTTGGAAAAGGATTTTCCTTCCTACACCGGGACGCCTCAGGCATCCCGGTGTAGGAAGACAAAATCCTCTTTTTTAGCACCCCGCTTTGGGAACCTAGGGTGCTAATGGCCTTCATCCCCCATTTCAGGGGCTGGAATGGGGGGATAATGGTCCAGAGACCTCGTTAACCACCCCCGCTTCGCTTGGGCTGATAACTTGGACTGCTGGGCCGGTATCCACCGTTCCAGTCCCTGGAACGGAGAATGAACGCCACAGTATTCCCATTAGCATAACACAAAATGCAAATGGGAATGCTGGAAAATCTTATTGAGTCTATGTACTTTACTGAGAAATATAAAGTAGATTGGGTCCATACATTTTTATTTTAGTTCTATTTTTTAACTTTGAAAGGTGGTTCCTAAAGGAATATGTCTCTTGTTGTTTTTGGATGTATTTTTTTTGGCAGGAGAACTGAGAACGAAAGGTGGGGAGGGAAATGAGGGAATAGGAACCAAACAATAAGATGGAGGGGTCGGTGGACAAGGGAAAATGTTGCATGTGTGTTATTTCTAAGGTAGGGGGCAGTGTTTCTCATACTCCTTGATTACAGCAGTGGTGGTGGCTCTTGGGGAGGAGGGATGTTGAAGCAGTGAACCACATCTGATGTTGATTGGAATGTTAGTTGAACTTGTTATTCGATCAGGAGCATGATGTTGTAATTTGTCACTGGGATTGATGCACCCACCAACCTTCTTCTACCTCACATTTTATGTTGATTTTCGTCATGGGCTCCAAGCAACAGAATGAAAAACGTTGTGTGTTGTAAATGATAACTCTCTCTCTCTCTCTATTGATCCTGAAAACATGAGCACTCACGAGTTACAGAGATATGCAGTTCACACAATGCCCCCAAGTCTAAGCAACCCGTCCCTACAATAATGTTCATGCTGTTCAGTAACAGGGACCCGCAAAAAGTTACAAGGCCATCTCCACCCTCCTTCGAGAGAGCTGCACGCCTAACTCCCCTCCTCCCCCCAAGGCTCGGCAGGGCTTGAAGGCCCCTAATTTTCTGTTGTTGGAAGCATTACAGCTGCGCCTCCCCGCATTCCTCCTGGGCCTGCAGCAAGTATTTACCCCTCCCATTCCCCTGACACCAGATGCCATCATAAAATCACTGTGTACCACAATGATCACGCCCAGAAGAATTATGAGCCACCCGGCCCCGAAATCCGCCACCTTTGAGGTGCCAGCTACGTGCCCCCACTGACCCAATAGTATTTCAGTTCACCATAAGCCTAACGGGGCCATGGAGACAGTTATTCACCCCTGTGCTAACACACCGTAAAACTATCACTCACGAAATCTAACAGAATAGAATAATAAAGGCAGCCTAACCCGTGCCCCCTGATAAGACACCTGGACTCATGAGACTGGGTGCTTTGCTAAGGCAACTTTTATGGTGATGTATTAAGAAAGCCTCGTATTATATACTGTTTTCCTGTGTTCCCCCCTGCTATTAGATTGACGTGTTGTAGGATTTATATGGTAACATGACATAGCAGTTTGTGATGAATGTGTATGAGTGGCCACAAGGACAAATTGTTAGTATTGTAGAAATGTATCCGCATGGACAGCTCGCACCCTGACTTTCCACCCTGATGAGCCCATCTGACCCAAGATCTCAGTGATGCTACCACGTGGATCTCCACCAATCATGGAGCACCGCAACTACACCATACATAGTAGCTAGTCATCGCCATCCAATCCCCACGACTATGCGCCCCCTATAGCTTATCTCGCGCATGACGTGTATTTGTAATAAATATGAATGTCTTTGCTATTGTCGGACAGAGCGCTCTCAGAGTTTGCAGAGTCCTTTGCATGCCCTATATCGATTTAGATAAAAGACTTTTATTTTCAACCACACTTGGTCTTGGTCTCATTCCCTCCAGCGGTGTGTCCATCATTGACTCTCATTGGGGAGTGTTATATGCCTTTTTGGGGTACGATCACTTTCAGTTGCAAGGGAAATTTTGAAGTTGAAAGTTCCTAGAGCAGTAGAAAATGCAGTTCTGAAATGTCCGCGAAGCAGAGATCTTATCGTGAAGTGCGGACGGGTTCTCGGACATGTCATCATGCCGCGCACCAGTGTATGGTCATGTGGCACTGTCCGGGGATGGTCCACTATGAAGTCAGATGTTCTTAGACGTCTACAGATGCAAAACTAGTTGAAATAGTTGCAAAAAATGTATGGAAGTGTTAAAAATGCTTCCAGAAGGTGGGAAATGGCAGAGTTTTAAGGTGAAACTCTGTAAATTGGACACAAACATTGCTATATTGGGTAAGTATGATATTAGTAAGTTGTAGGAAAATAGCATGAAATTCACTGAAAAAACTTTGTTAAAGGGGCATTATGGTTAAGTTGCACTAATAAAAACCTATGAAATTCAATGAAAAAACTTTGTTAAAGGGACGTTTGTGGTTATGTTGGACTAATAAAAAAATAATAATGAAATTCCCTATTATGATAAACTAAGCAACCCTAACTCGCGCCACCAACGTGCATTGTCAAGACTAACACCCAGGACATCAAAGATTACATCACAAATGTCATTGATGACATCACTGATGAATCACATGTTTGGCTCCCTCTGTTTTCCTTTACTGACATATCTTAACCAGTAATACGTAGGAACAAATAAATTAAAAAAGTACTATATTTGTAGACTTATACTTGAAATATGCCCTTAGAGTAATTCATTTGGGGTTCACTCACAGCATATGAAACATATACATAAGGAGAATACACACTTGAAAGATAACAATGCTTAACATCCCTTTAACAAAGTTTTTTTACTGAATATATGTATATATATGTACACTGTGGTGCTCAAACCTACTATCAGTGGGTGCTCATTCTCTATGTTTGCGGGAAAAACCGCTTTAATTTTACATTCTTTTTTGTTCCATCTGTGCTGGTGTCTACTATTCTTTGACTAACAAACATAGTAGGTACCAACTGAAAAGAAAACTTGGTCCAAACTTAATTTGATAAAACATTGTTTTATTGTAAAGTTTCAATCAAATCAGAAAAACATACATATAAGTCAGCATGGACTTTCCAATTACAAGAGCTCTCCATACAAGCCTCTAATGAATGCCATGCGTTTCACACCCAATTCTGGTGCTTCCTCAGGTGAAATCTGCAAACAATACGCTTGGGGTATCATTTATTTCCTCACTTCATGAAAATCTAACATGTGATCAGTGATGTGACTATTATCTGTTAAATCACCACATAACTTGCTAAATCCTAGCAACCGTTTTGGAATGGCACTACTCATATTGATGTCAATGTATTTAGTTTATCATTCACACTCATGTGTAATACAATCTATTCTTTAAATGCAGAACATTTATCTGAGGCTTACTTTACAGTGTACAGAATAGTTTGTTAATTCGCCCCCCAAGGCCAAGTAGGTAGTTGAATCCTGCACGGCCACGTACTTGCAAGTTCTTTAAACTTGTAACTAAAACATGTTGCTGCGGCACTACATTCTAAATAGTAATTCACTCATAATACAGTGAAAAACCACGCACCCAATCCAACCACTGCAATGCTCTCAGAAAGGCTGCTCCTTTCTTAGCATGTATTAGGCTGGCTTCCTCTACCTCATCTTGCTTTACCAATACTGTAACCAAATAGCCTACTTCTGTGGGGCACAAAATCCCAGCAGCTACCTTGCAAGTAATAAAAGAGGCTGTTGATCCACATCTTTCGAAGACGACAGTCCTCTGTATTACTGCAACACACCACTCTGCAGGAGGGAGCAAATTCAAAGAGTGCTTGGTGCCTCTTCCCTCATTTCCCTCCCCACTTTACGTTCTAACTTTCTAACTTCTCCTGCAAAAGTAAGAATAAAAAAAAAAAGGTTCCTTTAGGAACCACCTTTCACAGTTAAAAAATAGAACTAAAAATTTTTTTATAGACTCCATCTACTTTACATTTCTCGGTAAAGTACAAAGACTTAAAATGATTTTCCAACATTTCCATTAGCATTTTGTGTTACAGCTAAAATGTTCACAGACATCACAGCACTGCCCCGGACTGTTCGTGTACATCGGAGAAGAAACATGCCCATTTTTGTGGCTTTTTAAGGCCAAATACCATCACATCCTCATCACCCCTCAACTCCCCAGAAATTGTTTGATAAGTATGACAAGTGCAATGTTGTGTTTTTTTTTTAATATGTTTTTACTGCTATGTTCGCAGACACGGCACCTGTGTGGGAATCCTACATTGTGGCTGTTTCCAAAAATCTGACGCGCTTCACACTTTTCACGATCCAATCAGCGGCCCCGCCCATGTCCACTGACCACACTTCGGCCTCTGAGCCAATTGGAATCCCGTCCGTGCACTGAACAGGGAAGGGAGTCCGCAGACCGAACCCAGATATCACTAATTTGTTTTACCTACTTTTTGGTAATGAAAAAAAAAAACACTATACCGAATTTACAAAAGCACACTGTCTGGGCAAACGCCGCCATCCTGCCACACATTTGGTGAAAATCTGTTTGGTGGTTTGGGCTGTAGGTGTGAACAAATATTTTTTCTATTGCGTCTTTGGGAAAAAACACACATTTTGGGACCCCTTTATAATTTTGCCACCCTTGACGAAACCTCACCAAACTCAATCTGATGGGGCCAAACACATTTTTTTGCCAAATTTTGCAAGGATTCGTTCAGGGGGGGAGGGGTGAAGTTATAAGTCACCTAAAAAGTGATATTCCTATGGGTTGAGCAACTTAACCATAACTACATGGCCGCTACCACAGGACCTGCAATATATATAGAGCATTAGAGCATAAGAGCATTGTTCTTCATATATATATATATATATATTCACTGACAAAACTTTGTTAAAGGGACGTTATGGTTATGTTGGACTAATAAAAAACGTATACAATTCAATGAAAAAACTTTTTTTACTGGGACGTTATGGTTAAGTTGCACTAATAAATACCTATGAAATTCAATTAAAAACCTTTGGTAAAGGGACGTTATGGTTACAAGTAAAACTGCAGAAACCCCAGAAATTCGCCAGTTATGTTAAGCTAAGCAACCATAACTCGCGCCACCACCGTGCACTGCTCACACTAACACCCAGGACATCAAAGATGACATCGTACATGGGAAGGAAAAGCTGTTTCCAAGTTGGCCACCATGGAAAGGGAAGGGAGGGTTCCATACAGGGCCCCTCTTCGCTTTCCATGGCAGCCTGCAGAAGGCAAAAAGGGAACTCTATGACCATATTACCGCAAGCAAATTTTTCTTCCTTTTCAAATCTATCCCAATTTCGAATAACTTCACCACAAAGCCAGTCCCAGGTGGATATGGCCTCTTTAGCCCCATGTTTTGTCCCTTGTGGTCATGGCCAGTAGCCTGATTGTCCGGATCAAGACCTTATTCCATGACCCACACAATCTAGCCACTGCCCATGGCCACAGGCTACACCTCAGTCAGCAAAGGTATATCACTATTTTTCGTACCTATATTATGACACTTATGAAAAAATAAAACACAGGCACATTTGCAAAACCATGCTTTCGGGTCCTTCTCAATGCTCCTCACACAAGTTTGCTGGAAATCCCCCATGTTTTATTTTTTCAAAAGTGTCAAATGTATGCACATACCATCATCATATAACCTACCCCCCATTCAGACTTTACGAAAACACTTATATCTAGATCTATAATCTTTTTGCAAACCTTTGTGTAGATTTGTCAAATGGGGCCACATTTAAAAGCCTTTACAATATTTTGGGACCCCCCACTCTAATTCTGCCCCCTATTGACAGAATCCCACCAAACTTTGCAAAAACATTTATATTTAGATCTATTATCATTTTGCCAAATTAAGTGTAGATCTGTCAATTTGCTCCTCATTTATAAGCCTTTACATTATTTTGGGAGCCCCCCTCTAATTTTGCCCCCTCTTGACAAAATTCCACCAAACTTTGCAAAAACATTTATATCTTTATGTATTATCAGTTTGCCAAATTAAGGGGCTGATTCATGGAATTATTTGCGCTGAAAAACAGGGATTTGTGCGCCATTCTGCTCGCAAATCTCCATTTGTTAAACAGGGATTTGCGGGCAGAATGGCACACAAATCCCCGTTTTTGGTGCAAATAATTCCATGAATCAGCCCGTAAGTGTAGATTCGTCAAATGGCACCTCATTTATAAGCCTTTACATTATTTTGGGATCCCCCCTCTAATTTTGCCCGCTCTTGACAGAATCCCACCAAGCATTGCAAACTCATTCGGGATCAGGTCAGGAATATAATTGCAAAATTTCATGCAGTTCCATTAAGTGGCGCCAAAGGTATAAGCCATCCAAAAACTGCTTTTCACCAACCCTGTAATGTAGAGGTGTCCACGAACTTCACAGGACTGTTCACGAACATCCAGACTATACGCCGACATTCGTGGTGAAAAACACCTGTTTTTTTTTTTTGCTTCTTACAGCCCACACGCTTCACTCCAACCAATCAGCGACCATGTTATCAAATCACTAATTTTTTTAAACCAACTTTTTGGTCGTTCAAAAGAAACTACTAGACGGATTTTTACCAAATTTACAAAAGCACGCTTTCGGGACCAAGCCACTGCTACTACTGCAAATTTGGTGAAAATCCGTCCAGCGGTTTGGGCTGTATGCGCAACAGAAATTATTTCTCCATTCAGTCTATGGGAAAAAAATAAATGTTGGCAGCCCTATAACTTTGCCTCCCCCCCTGGACCAAACCTCTCCAAATAAATCCAGGTGTGCCATATACGTATTTTGCATAGTTTGGTGAGAATTCACCCAGGGGGAGCGAAGTTATAAGCCGCTCAAAAAGTGTTCTTATGGGTTTAGCAACTTAACCATAACTACATGGCCGTTACCGCAGGCCATGTAATATGGAGGAACAATGCTCTTTTGATCACAAAAGAATGTACAATAGATAAGAAATCAGATTTGATGGGAAGCAGTGAGCTTCTTACAATGGGTTGATTTTGAGGAGCATTCTGACCACGTTATGGAGCGGAGTAAATGAAACAGTCACCGGGGATAATACATAAGTAGATAAACATATATTAAGGACAATGAACATTGGACATTTTTAAGTGCATGTAGGAGGTACGGCCAGCTGTGCTCAGGATGTAACCATGATGGGCGAAGTGCTAGAGTGGATGCTGAGAAAGTGAGAGACAGAGGCAGGTTAGAGGCAGGGAAAAATGTTAGATAGTAGGCAGATGAGGGGGTATCAGGTAATAATATCGTCATATATATGGTCGCCGTAAATAATATTGCCGGGAAAATGTTGTGGTGATATTATTTGGGTGACCATTTATATGGGGACAGGGCACAAAAAACGGCCATTTTACGGCAAGATTTTTGTGGTGACATTATTACATGGAACTGATGAGGAGTAGGTTAAGAGGGTAACTAGTTGGCAAGGAGGTAGGCTTTTAGTTTGGTTTTGAAAAAATCTGTGTGGACTGTTTCTCGGATGTCCGGGGGAAGAGAATTCCATGCAAGTGGAGCAAGAAGAGAGAAAGAGCGGAAGCGAGAATAAGCACAGGGAAGGCGAGGAGCCAAAAGGGTAGTCAAGGTGGCAGAGCACAGATAATCTGCCTTCACCTCCAACTCTCAGTGTTATGCGGATGACACACAGCTCTCTTTCACGCTACCCACTGCCTTTTCCTCCTCCTCGTTCATTCCTGGGTGTCTGTCCATAAATCAGTCCTTGTGTGCTGCTAATGATCTGTGCCTCAATGCCAGGAAGACAGAGATCGTCCTTATTGGGACCCCTGTTCCCACTGTCCCACTTTCACGCTGGACAGCCTCCCTTGGTCATGTACCCTCACCCGCCAGCGAGGCAAAATATCTGGGGTCATCTTCGACTCTACTCTCTCCTTCTCTTCTCACATATCAGACATGTCCAAAAAGTCCCACTATCAGCTGCACCTCCTCAGAGGTATTCTACCTTTTCTCACCTTACTCCAGAGGCTCACCATCTCCAAAGCCCTGGTTATCTCCAGACCGGACTACTGCAACAGTCTCTTTCTCAATCTTCCTCTTCAACTTATCCATAACAGGACTGCAAGACTTATCCTTGGCCTCAGTCCTGCGGACTGCATCTCTCTGGTGCTAAAATCCCTCCACTGGCTCTCGTCACTGCAAGGATCAAGTTCAAGTCCCTCTGCATAGTCCAGAAGGCTTTCTGGGGCTGGGATCCTTACTACCTACAATGCTCTCTTCCCAAATACTCTCCTTCTAGAGCCCTCTGCTTGGCCTCTTCCAATTCTCTGCGGTTGAGTCGTTTTTCCAAACAAAGATTTGGGGTAGATCCTTATCCTGTGCAGGTGCCTCTCTCTGGAAATAGCCTCCCTGCCTCTCTCCGTCTTGAGCCATACCTCCTTAAGTCCTACTCCCTTTTCTATTTCTTTGGCGGTAGCCGCGGGCAGTAGGAGCACCGGGACCAGAGTGCAAAAACTCCAGTCCAGCAAAAACTTCAGTCCAGCCAGGTAGGTTGGGAGGGAGAGAGGGGTGTGGGGAAAGGCTTAGGTTTGTTTTTGGGGGGTGGGGACAGGATGGGGACAATGGGAGGAAACAGGTAGCGACTCCCTGTTGCCTCCCCACAATTAAGGTGGCGCCATACAGGCAAGGGCCTCGGGTGGCTGGAAAGAGCAGGCGGTGCATACGTATCACCCCAGTTGGCCACAGTTCTCAACTCAACCATGCACACATACACTTCTATGTAAAACATTTCAAATTGGTGATGCTCTTGCTACAATTAATGAGCTCTATAAATTGAAACTCTGTTCTTCAGCATTAGCGTCACACAATTTTATATACCTACAATATTTCTTTTGAAGTAAACTGTTTAGCCATGTGTTACTGCTTCTGTAAGCAAGCTGCTGATAGTTGTGCAAATGTCTTTGCCAAACTGATTTTGAAAGAGGCACAAGAATGACATTCTGAAAGGCTTCTAAACTCAGGGTGAAAGCCAGCCATCCCATCAATCAAGGGCTGGATAACTTGGCCTTTGCACTTGATTGTGCATGTTATAAGCAAAAGCACAAAAACTGCTTTATTGCAAAAACATCCTTTCAATGCATTTGCACTGATTTAGATATATAGCCTTTGGCCTTGTCCACTGTACGTGTCCCCCCCAATAAAATTATTTTGGGCCCACTAGGTAACTATGGCTTTCTGCCATGGCTACTATACATGGCTTTCAGACTCACTGGCCAGGGATTGCCCACTGTATATTTTAAAACACTACCTTTCTTTCGTACACACCAGCCATGGCCTTCACCCATGACCACTGGTCCTGGCCTTCGACCTTCACCCCTTTAAATGTTTCCCCAATAGTTTTCTTCCGCTCTCACTAGCCATGACCTCTAGCAATGTACTACAAACAACAGCAGTTATCGGTAAATGCCCAGAAAAAGAGCACACAGTCCAAAACTCTGCCCTCCCAGGAACTCACGAAGTGGCCCTTTTCACTTGCCACGCATCCCCAAGTCTACTACAGGCGTGTTTATTGCCATATAACTCCAGTTATGCAAAAGTGTTTGTGCTCTGAACTTGGTCCCCAGCCAACCCCCAATGTCCCCAGCTCCCCTGCACAGTAGGTGTAAAAAAAATGGCAGTGTTTTCATTTCTGAAAGGACTCTCTGCTGCAAAGCACGATGGGAGATATAGCTATAATTTTGAGTAGGGGGTACTCCTTCGCTGTCAAATATTTTAACAACTACTGGACGGAATAACCACAAAACCTTTTGGAAATCAAGTCAACAATATGAACCCAAGTTGTTTCATACTTGGTGCAATTCCATCCAGCGGTTTTTGCTGAGCACTGAGCAGAAATGTTGACTTTTTCTTTAGGGAGAAACGAGCACGGTGTAAACAATTTTATTCTGCTTTCTTAATTTCTTTTTCAATTTTTAACAAATCTTTTAAAACATTTTCAGTCTGGGAGGGGAAGGGGGGGCGTGTGTGGCAGCCTTTTCGGGGGGGGTGACAAATTATTTGTTTGCAAAACATTAGACACATCTGTCCTGCTGTCAAAACCTATTAACTATAACATTTTCTGTTTCCTATAGAACTTGATACTCAACTTAACTATATTGTGCTGACTGCCACAATACAATAAAAATATATATATTGAGTTTTTTTTTGCTTAAGCCATTCCTGTCCTAGTGCTAAAACCCTGCAACAATGCAATTGCACCAGTGCAAAGATTCTGTAATATTACCACAGTAGGTGGATGCAGCAAGATTTGTGTAGTTCCTTTGAGAATATTCAGTATACTCTTCTTTAGGTGGAGTGTCATACTTTAGGAAAGACATCTGCATCGTGGGGAATAAACCCGTTTACCACCACCGTAATATCACACGGACAGGCAGACTTGGGTGAAATACACAAAGAAACCTTTGTTTAGCCCTAGAATTCTCATTATTAGAAGTTTATATATGTGTATGCATAATAGCGGATTGTTTCGTTTTTGTGGCATCCATAGGCATTGCTAAGGTGGGGGGTGCACTGAAGAGGCTATAGCCCCGGGTCTTTAGGTTGCAGCACCAGATAGAAACTCAGGGGCTACAACCAAAAGGCTAGCATAGCCCTGAGTCCTGAAATTAGAATAGACCCAGATGTTTTCCAGACCTAGCAAAACCCCTGGTTACATCTCCGAGTAGTAAAACACTGGCCCTCATCAGGAGGTTGGAGGTAACCATGCCGCTTTCAGCGGGATGGTTGCCTCCTTACCGCAATCCGGGCCCCTCGAATGAGGACTTACCGGGCCATCACAACCTTGGCGGACCGGTAATTCCCCGTCCGAGGAACCCGGACCCGGTCCATCCCCATTCCCATTCGAGCGCCCATAGGGCTCAATGGGAATGGGGATGGAGCGTTGTTAGCTCCCTGGTGTCCTCGCGGGACCCAGTATGTACGCCTGGTTTTTCCAGGCGCCCATTGCGGGTCCCGCAAGGAGACCTCGTGGTAGGGCGAAATGGGTTTACCGGCACCGGCACCTTTACCGGTGCCGGTAAACCCATTCCGCCAACCTTGTGATGAGGGCCACTGTATAAACAAAGGCCACCAACACTTTATTAGACGACTTTGCAGAGTGCTCGGTGAATGGTGAATATACCAGCTGAATACACCAAGCTGCATAAACGCATGGAAAATAATTCACCTGATGTAAAAGAGAGGGTAAGCATGTCACTTGCCAGTTTTCAGCAGTGACAAAGCGTCAATGTCTCTTGGACGTTATTGTTCAAGTGCACATATCATACGGGGTGTGTAGCTGTTTGATTGCGTTAAGTGTCGAATTTTGATATCTTTCATTTGGATACGTTTTTGAATGTTGCTTAAACAGTTGTCGCGTATTCTTCACGGGTCACTGTCTTTTCCATGGATAGTTTACTCAATTGAAAGGTTTCTAATTATTTGGTTTTACTGCCCTCTTGTGGTCATGAGCGATATAAATTAAATTGCTCAATGTCTTTTCGATAGGGCGTACGCATTTCCATTGCATTTCGCTTAAATATGCAGTCCATAGACGTTTCATGGGCACTGGCACCGCATTCCCACATTACATCAATTGACAAGTGGTGCCACCTGATAGTCAAATAGTACCATCAATTGTCTTTTAGTGCATGATAGGCCAATGCACTCATTGTATACCGTCTCGCAGGTATTGCTGTCATATGCCAAGTGCTGCATCATGCCAAGTGCTGCATCATTTGCACAGATATCAACATTTTTCTCAGCACATGCCCAACACAAATCAGGTACTCGCCCTATTGCAATACAAATGGCCTAGTTGGTGTTCATCTGCATTATAAAGTACACGTGGCACTGTTGTTGGGTTGCAAATGAGTATATCCCATCCCCCTAAGCGCTTTCAGGTGAGGCAAATCCCCTATGAGTGGGTAGGGATCCGCACTATGAAACTCGTTGCAAAAGCAATATAGCATGAACAGCAGATGCATGGCATTAGGAGACACATAGAAAGAAGCACCATTTTGTAGTTATGATGAAAGCACAGGCTTGCATGACCGCGCTGCACCAGCTGAGCTCCATGGAAAGATTTCACTAGGCCAAACATCATTAAGGAAGAATGAATC
The DNA here is from genome assembly GCF_040938575.1 of Ambystoma mexicanum. Taxonomy (NCBI): domain Eukaryota; kingdom Metazoa; phylum Chordata; class Amphibia; order Caudata; family Ambystomatidae; genus Ambystoma; species Ambystoma mexicanum. The sequence continues at coordinate 141,107,726 of NC_090932.1, forward strand.
AGCACTGCCAGTTCTCACGGACATCCACTTCCCCCATGTCCCTTCACTGTTACAAACATGCAGTATCTTTCAGAGGAATGCGCCCTGCAAGAGCGTGTGACAACACCAGACTCTGCAGAGCATCCATTCAACACCACTAAGCTGCCAGCAGGCCTCTAACCCCCATCCAGCCAGCCCAAAGCCAACCCCATACCACTGACCCGACCCCCACACCCCTGCATTCTATGATAAGCAAGCAACCCCCTTGTCCTAGCACAAATCAAGTGTCCATAAAAGATCTAAACATACGCAACTGTTTCACCCCCAGCATAAAGTACATCCTTTGTAACACGAGGTACGGGGAAGGATAAATTATAGATCAAATGCCAGGGTGGCGACCTTGGGTGCGAGAGGAGAGGTATGATATGATATGATAGGTTATTTATAACGCGCTTAATACCCAGAGGTTTCTAAGCGCGGACCCAGGGATCGAACCCATGTTGCTCCGTGTCATCTTGTTTCCAAGGCAAGCACGTTGCCGTTGAGCTATCCTCCTAGGACAAGTATCAATGAAGCCCAGAATTTGTGGGTCAGTATGACTGTATTTCTTCCTCCCTTCCCCCTGGCACCGAGTTCCAAACTGCCCAGGTTCATGCCACAGTGCTGTAGTAGCGGGCTTAAGATGTTAGTTTAGCTTAGACAATGTATCTTGTGAGCACCCCAACCTTCACCCGCAGACAAGATGAGCAAAGCCGACCCACGTTGAGTCTGACAGATGGCAGAGAAACCAACCAATTGTAGCCTGACATCCCCTTTGGAGCAGGCCCGTGTTTATGGGTGCGACAATCAGTGGTGCTAATTTGTACTGCATGTGATGACGTCACACTGCTTTTTAAGCTTCTGCTTCCACTAAGGTTAACCACAATGGTCTGGAGTCCTTGCAAAGCTATCTCCTGGCTTATTTCCCTAGAGGGTTGTATTCACTCTGGAGTGTGCATAACAAGGGACTTGCCTACACTGTAAAGTAACTGTATCACAGGGATGGATTTCAATCACGGGTAAATCATTGGTTAAACTCCTCTAGCATAGGGCAGACCTTCACCATCCGGACAGTTGCTTCTGAGCTCATCGCCGAGAGATAGCTCAGCATGCTGCGCAGGGTGTGTGTCTCCAGAGCAATACGGAATATACATTTCTTTGTAACAAAAGAAATGCATATTGCATACTGCTCTGGAGGCACACACCCTGCACCCTCGCCCTCTGTGTTGACAGCCTTTAAAGTGGGGGCAATTTTATAAGTAATGGCTCATTCAACAAGCCATTGTTTTCACACAGTATGTGCTTAACATTTCCGTGTTAAGCACTGAACATGGGGCATTTTTATTCTGAAGGGCAGCACAAAGCATCAGTTAGCAAACCAAATCCACGCATTCTTCCAAGAGAATTATCATGAAACACGGAAAAAGTTTTAAACTATGTTCTTATTTTTATATGACACAACAGAACCATTTTTTTTGTATATTACATGTTTGTTACATATGGCACATGCCTGAGAGGTTAACTGTCAGAAAAAGGTTTTAAACTATGTTCGTTATTTTCATGCCTTTCTATTTGACATCTCAAAACCTTTGTTTGTATATTACTTTTTAGTTACATATGGCACATGCCTGGGACGGTTAACTGTCATTTTCTTCCTTACGTATTCTAGTGGCTGCGTTGGGACATGGACTAAATGCATCCCCTCAGCATCAAAGGTCTTTTCATTTTCTTTTTTCGTAACAAGCCAACCACTGCCTAGCGCACATCAGATGGTTCCTCAATGTGACTTGGCTCCTTGATTAGGAAAGCAGGGTTCATTGTGTGTCACTGTGCAGACAGTAGTCCATGGCAAATAAATGCTGTGATATGTGTGCAACAATGGTTTGTGGGCCCCACAAGTTGACACCCAATTGGGTAATGGCTTAATGTAACTAACCTTGGATTGTATCAATGTAACGTGAATGTAATCAAAGTAACCTGACTGTAACTAAGATGTGTTCCTGCAAAAGTGCCTCGAAGCCCATGGGCGTTTTACAAATCCAAATAAATAAATAAATAAAATTAATGTGTGGTGCTCCTCTATGTAACAGAACATGTGCCTGTTTTTGTCTGATGTGTCCAATGTCCATACAATAGCATACTGGAACACTTTGTGAATGTGGCTCTGAAGAATATGCCATACTGTACCCACACTTAAACACATAAGGCACTCAAATAAGTTGGCTCAAATTGTACATCCACTATGCCAAACACCCTTTCTATACTGCCACTTCATGATTTTTACTAGCTGCAAGACAGCACTAATAACAGATGGTAATGCCAGCTCTGTTAGGTAAAGCATGGGCCTGCTCTTCTTTCTAGAAATAACCCTTGGGCCTGCATAATGTTAAGGACCTAGTGGCTGAGGAACTGTGGACCCTTTACCATTTATTAGACGCCAGTTTTGTTTAAAGCACTTCAGCAGCTTGTCACTGGCCAGGCTAATGCTTGAAAGAGGTACAAACCTTGTTGTGTACCCTTTCTTCAAATTACATATTGGTTGTTTCTTGTAGGGTATCCTCTCTTGTCCATATATATAATTCTCTCAAGATGTTTCTGTATTGGAGGCTGGGTTTGCTCACACTGAGACCCAGCCCTTCCTCATCTAAAATTCTCCAGAAACAAGACACAAAAGAGCCCTTGCACCCCACTTGAGTGGCTGATGTTGCAACCAGTTTATACTCACATCAGAAACTTAAGCTGTCTGAAATGAGTATGTATGGTTCATGGTTACAAGAATGTGTATGCTGTGAACAGTGATGTGAGCACTAAGTTATGTGTCTGTTTTGTATGTATGTATTCACACATACAACCCTTTTATTATAGACTTGTTTATCAAATATAGAAATCTCTGATCACTGTTATATTCCTGCCTGAAATGCTCTGTAATTCAGTGAAAACGAGACAGGATCACTCATTGGTGCTATGTGCCCTCTTTCCCACTCTCTGAGGTGTTTTGAAAGACTACAGACCGTCCATCTTGGAATGATAACCTTCCATCCGAAAATAATTCATATAGTTACACTAGTATTGCCCCATACAAGTGAGGTGGTATGAACAGAACGCCTGCAACAAGCACCAGTGGTCCCTCAGACCCTGGCAGGCTGGCCACACTGCAGTGTGCCAATGTGGACAGTTTGAAACTTTATTCAGGCAAGGCCTTACCTAAGAGCAGGTGACGAAATTACCATTTATTTGGGAAACAACAGCTGTTTTTAGATTAGATTTCTTCTATAATGTAATGAAACCAGATTCATTTGTATAGCAATGAGTTATTGATATTAAGGAGGTGTTTTGTCGCACAACATAGAGGTGTAGTTTGTGAGTGACATCTGCCATTCGGAGGTGGGCGGCGCACATTCTAGTGTTTTGCCCTGGGCACCAAGTTGACTAGAAACTGCCCTGATTTGATCACTTCATTAACCTAAGAATAAGCATCAACCAACATGTATCCTTTAATTGTGAGATTTAAATACACCATGTGGAGGTAAACAAATATTGTTTATGGAACACAAACATACGGATGGTAAATAACATATATACTTTCAGGTTCACTCCTGCGGATAGAATCAGCCGTATACAACCTGCTGTGCACTGTGCCACTGTGCCACTGGCTTCTGACCACTTGTCTCTACCAGTGAAATGCAACTACGGACAACAGTGAACTCTGACAGCTGCTGGGTAAAATTTGAGCCTGGTATCTGTAGTCTGAAGAGCAGGCAAGGCAGTCGGTGCATTCCCATGAGCTATCGTGCATGGTATTGCAGAATCTCACTGCTGCCTATACCACTACTGCCTTACCACTTTAGAATGCATTCAGACAATAGAGTATCAAACAAGTACTCTGAAATTAAAAACATGCATACTTTCTAAGAAATATGTCTATATTTGTGTGCAAACCCATTTTACTGACATGCAGAGTGCCCCATAGCCAGATGGTCAGTTCACGTGCAACATGTTCTCCTCGGGAACAAAAACCAAACATGATCGGGATCATTGGAGGACAAAATATTGTTGTCTGAATAGAGAAATAAGTGCTCTATCTTTAGTTAAATCACAAAACAATCATGTAGGTGCAGGGTTGTCCAACTCCTGGTCTCGAGGGCCGGAATCCTGACAGGTTTTCAGGATATCCCTAATTAATATTCATGAGCAATACATTTGCATACATTTAGAATCAGTGTATGCCGATTTATCTCATACATATTAATGAGGGATATTCTGAAAACCCGGCAGGATTCCGGCCCCCAATGCCTGGATTTTTACACTCCTGTAGAGGGTCATCTCAACCAATAACATCATGTTTATTAAAATAAAACGATCCTGTTTAAAGCACGGGCATGAGACAAATGTCAGTTATTACATACAAATACAAAATACTTTATCAACACTTTTAGTAGTCTACTGTTGCCTAACAAAACATTTTGTACGTTCATTATGCACACAACTATTATTTACATGAAAACATAACAATGTCGACGCATTGTGTTTCCTGGCCTTTTTTTGTGAAGACATAGTTTTTATTCTTCAACTATTTAATTTGCTACTCTTTAGCTTTTAAACATTTATATTGAAATGTATCCTATTTATACAGTACATGTTTTTAGAGGCCATATTAGGCCAACTCAACTAACATATCTAAAATATCTTAGAAAATGCAGCATAATACGTATTTAGTACTGACTCTCGGTATTTGGCCCTTATCATGATTCCATGGACAAATATAGGTTGAAAATAAACCCATTATCACACATGCATCTATCACTTTACTATAGTTGGAAGTAGCCTAAAGTATGCATTTTATAGTATGTTGACTATGGTGTAACAAGTCGTTTTACTTCTGGACAGTAAGAATTATAGAAAATGTTCATAATGAATAGCTGACGCAAATGTGTTTTAATCCCATATTTAACCTATAGTACTTACAATAGTTATATCATGAACTGAATAAAAGAATAAAACTTTATAAAAACTATTCAATACAGCACAACATTTCAAAATTCACCATTGTCTATTATTCACAAAAACACAGACCGCAATGTCAACTCATCTTTACACATTCTAAACTAAAACCGAAAACTGTTGGCTTTGCAAATGCTAGTTTTACATCCAACTAAAATGAGCAATTACCCTTCCTTTTGTATGGGACAGAACCATTTCAATTTTCTAGAATAGTGTGTGGGAGTGACGGTCATTTAGGCACCCCTCACGCATTCAGCACAATGTAGACCACCTACTCGCACAATAGCGGGGGACGCCTCCATTGCCTGCGTCTTAAGGGGGGCTGTTGTGAGGGACACTTGACGTCCATTTTGTGCACCCTCGGCTCCATCTTTGGACTAGGCCTCACTGTGATAATACAAAAAGGCTTCTCTCCCCTCTGCAGGGCCGCACACTCCACGCTCATAGCCCCCACCTTTTCTCACTCTGTCTGAAAGCTTCACAGCTCCAATTCTCACAGATGTGCCGGGACAATTGAAACAAATATACTAATGTAACATCTCACTCTTCCTCTGAGATCACTGTCCTGTGTGTGAACCGGCCCGAACCATGAGCTTGTAGCTCAGCCATCTCCACGAACGTGCCTGTGCCCTCTTACCCCCTGCTGTTGGAAAATGACTGCCACTGTAACCCTGTGCCCCTTAAGGTATTCCCTTGATGTACCAGAGGTGTGACCCCGCTGTGAAGCCCACCTCAGTGTGCCCTCTATTAAACTAGACCTCTGTCACAGTATATTGCACCCTAGAAATAACAAATGTCAGCATGCCCCATAGTCGCTTTGATGCGCTCAGACCCACCCCATGATCGATGTCATCACACTGACCAAGATCCCTAAGCCTGTTATCTCCATATAAGTCATGATGAATGATGCTCTCATTTTTATGCCTTCGATTTATAGGTTCAAGAAGATTTACTTAAGCTCATACTAATGGTCATTGTTTATTATATGTCTAGTGGTAGTTTTTATGCTAGCTTAGTTAGTGTCTGCCCTGGCTAGACAAGACCTGACCCTCACCCCTCCTGGACACTGGCAGCCAGACCACGTGATACTCACTCTCCCGCCAATTAAGCAAACAATCTGGATGAAGCAGCACCCATAGCCGTATATGTGTCAATGTTATTCACCCAATCCCAAGCATTTGTAGTCCCATATAGTATGATGTCAGTGGTGAGGCTTTGTCCCTTCATATCCCAATATCTTTGTATTGTTTGCCAGAGCGCTCTTGGGGCAGCAGAGTTCTCTGGATGCCAATTCTTTATAAAGAAAACTTAACTCTTGCAACCTGTTCTCTTAGTCTCATTCCCCATTGGGGTGTTTCATATTCATTTGTAGTTGCATGTGTAAGACGGGGAGTGAGCCTTCAGTGGGAAGTCCATTTTAGATGAGATTAGTTGGAAAAATCAAGTGGGCAGCCTTGTAAATTACCCTAGTCATTTGGAGTCTTCTTGTGGATTTTTGCAGCCTTAGATACACTAACATGTCAATGTATTTCTTTTCAGAGTTATTTGTTTCTATATTAAAGGAAACATAAAAAGGACATTGTTTGGCCCCACTTCTTCATCATTACGAAATGTGACTGATACAAATAAAGGGGTAATTGGCATGTATGAAGAATTGCCATCTGGCCAGGGTGCAAGATGTGTGAAGAATTGCCATCTGGCAAAGCAGCCCTGGCTTTTTTGAGTTTTATTGACAAATAGAATAATGAGAGCATGTGCATCTCCAGAAGGAATAATATGCTAATCAGATTCCCCTTCTCCTTTGACTCCATGCCAAAAGCATTGTGCAGTAATTCCATGCCACATCAGTAGCCTTATCCATGGTGCCTGCTCTACTAAGGGCACAGAACAAGTTCAACATTCACGAGATGCCCACTTGACATTCACACAGACAGCCAAGACCCTGTGGCACAGAGACATAGGGCCTCATTAGAAGTTTGGTGGTAGCCTTGCTGGTAAAACTGGCAGGCTGCTGCCAAACTTCTGAAAATTTCCAGCACCCACAAATGTGCAATTACTAGGTCATTACGGCCCTGCCAGACCAGGTAATAGCCCGTTCGCGGGCACTGGAATGGAATGCTCCCCATTCCCATTGAGCCCTATAGGCTCAATGGGAATGGGGAGGTTGGATGCACCGGCACAGTTATAAATGGTGCCGGTGCATACGACATGCTGTGCTCGCGGTTGCCGCTCTGCCCGCCAGGTCAGACCTGGTGGGCAGAAAGTCACCCGCGAGCACAACTCGTAGTTTGCCGGTCCGAGAACTACTGTACCGGCAAGCTTACCAGTACTGCAGATCCCAGACCGGCAAACTTGGAATTAGGCCCATATTTATGATCTGCCAACCTGTACCCAAAACAATGCTGGTGACAGGGTAAAGTGTAAATAAGAGCTCTCACTGAGTTTGGGCATAGTACATGGTATTACTTATGATCACAACCAACACATTCCTATTGATATTGCACAAGAGCCAGCTCCTGTGATTCGGCTCTGCTGTGCAAGGTGATGTATATTCCAGTCAGCTGGTTGCAGCCGCCAAATGGCAGATCATGAACCTAGAGGGCTGTTCCTGCACTTTGATCTCATTATTAGGGCAGGCATCACCCTACGCCTGAAATAGCCATACACCAGGCAGCTGTCCTGGGGCTGGGCATTAATGGCACACACCAATTCAGAAGGAGCAGCCTCACACCAGAGTGGTGCAACTTTGAAGGGAGAAAGGAAAGGTGCAGGATTATGATAGGCAGGAACGCTCTGGTCAATGGAAGGAGGCCTCCACCATCTTGATTCTCATTGTCTCTCTCTTTCCTGTCCCTCGATCTGGAGCAAAGCCCTTCGGTGGGACATCAGAAAGGCAAGGGCCACTCTGTTCAAGAGCACTGATTGGAGCACTAAGGCAGGCTAGCTTTAGTCTAATCACCTGCAGACTAATGCCACCATTTCCTCAGTTTCACTCATATCCTCTCAGATTCTTTAAGGCCATAGATTTGTTTGAAGATCTCAATGGACTTACTCTGGGAGAGTTGCACTTTCTAATGCCCTCAGCCTGATGTGAAGAAGTAATCATCTGAGATAGAAGGAGTATGTGTTCCCATCACTACAAGGGCATATCAGGAGTAACCTCTGCTGTGGATTAGGATCTACCAGTGTGCGCCGGAATCTCCTGAGCTGCAAGAGTAGACCCTGATTGGAACCATCTGATCCTCAAATCCGCCTGAGTGGGCCTCACTGCAAACAGAGGATCAGACCAGCCAAAGGTCCCTGTTCTACCACACCAAAGTGGTTGTTCCATGTTCACCACACCTGGAAGAAGAGGGCAGTCACTGACACTGGTTGCTGCACTCCTCCACCTCATCGAACATTGCTTGCTGCTTCAACCTGCTCAATATTGCATTGTGTCCTGTCGAAGCTCGTCACCTGCTAGGCCCTAAGCAACTGCTCTATGCCTTGACCCAAACTGAATCACTGGAGAGTCACACGCTGACTCTAACCAGGGGTTACAACCACAGTTTGACCCAGCTAGCTCTTGCACTGCTGCCTCATCAATCACACATCGACATACCCAAGATAACCACTTCCATGATCGTCAACCGACGGACTTGAACCACTGCAGCATCACTCATCAACACACCCATGCCCCCAGTGTTTAAAGCCTGGCCAAAGGCAAAGCGTTCATGGGATTGCCAAACCTGCATCCTTGAGAGACACCTTTCTACCACCCATAGCACCCATGTTCACCCCTACTCAATGCCCACTTGCTGCTACGGCCTCCACGATCCTATGTGCCTGTAATGAGCCTGATCAGCTTGCATCTACATTCAATTGCCGGTTCGACAGCCCACCAAGAACTGAATCCAGCTACAGTTGACTCTGGTCTGCCATCTCTGTCCACATGGACCCTAGTGACTGGTTATGTCATGATCACTCCGGTTTTCACCAAGATATTCTTTTTGTGAGTAGTACTTTAACGACCACCCCTGAAAATATGGTCAGAGTACTACTTTCTTCTTTCTGTCGCATCTTCTCTGTTGTTCCATTGAGGTGTTTTTTTGTACAGTGTTTTCATTCATTCTACATGCAGATGGTGTGTTTGATTAAATTGCATATAATTTGATAGAACATTGATTGGGCATTCCCTTTATTTGGGACTGTTATACTTTGTTGTTTGGGGCACTATTGATTCACCTTCATGTGCCTCTTAAGAGCATAGCCTTCACTTGGCCCATGTTACCAGAAAAAATGAAGGTGATATATCTCTTAATGGTCCCTGTTTTACCTTTATAACTGCATTGTATTTTAGTTTGTAGAAGCGTGAGGCCAGAGTGAGTCATTTTACCTCTACTTATCCTTGTACTTAGTGGTGCAGAATCCAATTTGTCACACTGTAGCAGCTATGGGATTTTAAACAGACTGTGCCTGCATCTCAGCAAGCCAACACAAAAGTGTGCAGTCAACTTTCACTGCCAAGGCATTTTTTTAACCATGGAACATGGTGCAGACCTTCTATGCAATTGCTGTGTGCAACTTCTGTTAAGAGAGGGGGATCCCTCATATCAGTAAGGTCATGAATGCCGAACTGGTAAACAGCCTCCAAGCATTCCAAGAAGCTAGGGGCATAATGGGCTCTCCGGGAGCAGTGGTGAGCTGGATCCCCTAGCCCTATTTCCCTTGCACCTAGGAGGTATAGAGATTGCTAAAGAGAGTGACAGCAAGAGTGTTTCTCAGTATTCCTCTCATAGGGCGGGCATAGTGGTTTCACAAAGGTCACAAGCCACCCATAAGTAGAATTCATCCATGATAAGACTCTTCCGCCTGAAGAGAGCAGTGCTAGCAGAATGCAAACTGCTGGCTGCCACAGCCCTGGCAGAAGAAACATTGAAGGGCTATGAGTTGCTGTGCAAGATGGAGCTTGAGGCTCAGAAAGAAGCCAGCAAAACTTCAAGTGGAGAGAATTTCGTTTTATTGCTGCAATTGTTTTCTCTTCTGTTTGTTAGATAAGGTGGCAGCAAGAAGGGTAAGGTATTATTTTGAAATGCAACTTTTTATAATACAAATGTTATGGACACGAAACGTGTAGAGTGTTTTTGCTTTTGTCTTTTCTTGGTGCATTTAGGATAATATTTCGGGAGAGGGGGAAGATTTTTTTGTAGGTAATACATGTGTCATGTTTCCCATGCAGATGGAATAATAGCACTAGCAATTATAAATAGCTGTGTGCGTGTTTCCACTCAGCGTGTGGTGTCTGAGTGGAATTTAATACAATAGACATTGCTGGGTGTATATGAACCAGCAAAGATGCCTAGGGAAACATAATTCACTAATGTCTATAAATTAGTGATAATACCACAGGTTATTGAGAATGCTATATGTGAAGCTGTGGTATTTCTGAATGTAAATCTGATGCCTCTATAGATCACAAGAACAGTCTAAGAAAAAGAAGAGTCTGTGTATATTGGGGTCACAAATAAAACAGAAAAATTATGCTCACCAAAATACCATCAACAATAATGTATACCGCTAACTGATGCCATATAATGTAATAAGGAATGGTCACTGAAAGGAAATAAGGCCAAACCCAATCTAAATGCAAGGAGTACTCATCGCCAAATTACCATTATTTTTGGCGGTAAAAAAACACTGCCAGACCCCAAATCTACACAAAATATCCAACAGACCCCACCACCAATTTGGATAAAGAGGGGCTGGGAGGGGGCCTGCTCTCATAAAGGCACCAGGGAATTGAGTTGGGTATTGGGCTCCCTCCCCCAGAATGCTGGCGCTGTCTCAAAAGGACACTGTACGTCCTTTGGATACTCAAACTTCCTCTGGAACTGCCATGTCTTGGTTATAGTACATAATTCCACCTAGTACCCGGAGGCTGGCCCCCTAAGAAGAATCAAAGGTCCTGATGACGCAAACGCTCTCTTCAGGGTAGTCATTTGTGTGGTATTCCCTAAATAAGTCATTTCTGACGGGGGATCCAACTTCATATCAGCATGTATGAAGGCGATGTGGGATGCATGTAGTGTAAATGGTATTACCCAATTTGATAGTTTCAAATTGATCGTATGGTACATCTGGCTGAATTAGGCCAGTACCATTCAATCGATTCGAAATGATCTAATTGGGTAATCACTACCAAACATGGGGAGCAGGGATTTGCTGGTGTGTCCCCCACACCCCATGTTTGTTAGTCATGGCCTTTGGAGGCAGCGGGGGTGTCCTCCGCTTCTGGATGTTTGGAGGCAGGGGACAAGAAAAAGAAAAAGAAAAGCGGACCCTGCAGCGTTGGATCCGACCTGCGTAGGAGGGATGGAACTGATGCCGCAGGGTCAGAAGAAAAGCAAATATCAAAAAGGTAAGTAGGGAGTTGGTGGGGGAATGTATTGCGGGCTGTCGTGCATCAAGGTTTTGCCAGATTTGGCTGTGGCAAAATTGTCTTTGCGGCAAAATTATCCACAGTGAATTGGGCCATGAAGAATTTTGCCACGTCCAAATAGTATACATCCAGTGTAACCTACAAGTACTCCATGGACTTTCACCCACAAACAAACTGGCTTGTTGAGTGGTTTAACAAGAACCTCAAGGGCATGATAAGTGGCTTGGAAGAGCCCCCTAGGAGAATGTTGGGTATTCTCCTGCCATTTCTCCTGTTCTCCTAATGGGAGGTGACACAGAACAGTGTTGAGTTCAGTCTCTTCAAGCTCCTGTATGGCCATCCGGGGTGTGCTAGGTCTGGTGCAGAAAGAATGAGAGGGCAATTCCAAACTCCTTCCCACGACATTGTGAATGATGTGCTGTTCTTTGATTCAAGAGGACAAAGTACAGCGAACAGAGCACCCAGTACCTGAAGGCAAGCCAGGAGCTCATGAAGCACTTCCATGACCAGAAGGCCACCATAACGGAATACATGCCAGGCCAGATGGTCTGGATCATGGAGCCCGTCAAGCCCAGCGCCCTACAGAAGAAGTGGGCTGGGCACAATGTGGTACTGGGGAAGATCAGTGAGTATAACTACCTCATTGATATGAAGACCCAGAGGCAGACGCATTGTGTTTTACATGTCAGCTGGCTTGAACCCCCTGACAGCTGAGATGACTTATTGATGACTCTGGTAATGGATGAGGAGACTGAAGAGGAGACGGATACCCTACTCGACATGTTGCATGCAGAGCCTACTGACGGGTCTCTCGAGGGAGTTGGAATCTCTCCAGACCTCACCGAACAGCAACGGCAGGATGCCAGCGGCTGCCGGATCAGTTTGCTGGGCAGTTCTCGCTGAATCCCAGGAAGATTGATCCATGTGTCCATGATATCGGCACTAGTGACAGAAAACTGTTGAAAAGTAGGGTTCACCAGATGTCCTACAAGGTCAACGATACCCTAAAGAAGGAGGTCTCCAAGATGATGGCCTTGGGTTGATCGAAACATTCTGCTGCCCCTGGGTGAGCCCAGTGGTACTGGTCCCTAAAATGTCCAGTGTTTGGAAAAACAAGGTTGTTTTTTGCACATATCATTGGGGCGCACTCTGTCACAGAGATTGATGCACACCCCGTCCCTCCGGCAGATGAGTTCATTGACCTGCTAGGCACTGCCAAGTACATGAGTGCCTTCGACCTCACAGAAGGGTACTGGCAGGCCGGTCTGATTGATCACGCAAAATAGAGGTCTGCATTCTCCACCCTGGATGGGCGCTATCAGCTTACATTTATGTCTTACTGGTTAAAGAATGGCCCTGCCACCTCCCAGAGGATGGTGAACCAGGTCCCAATGGACCTAGAAGACTTCAGAGAAGCCTACCTAGATGACGTGACAGTATTCATCAACCCCTCGTAAGATAATCTATTCCACCTGGACCAAAAGCTTCAAGCCATGCAAAAGATTGGCTTGACTGTCAGGGCGTCTTGGTGGCAGCTAGCACAGGGTACTGTGACTTACCTAGGTCACCAAGTAGGTGGCAATAAGAAACAGACTCTCCAGGCCCAATTCCAGGTCATGGAGAATTGGGACATGTCCACCTCCCAAATGCAAGTGAGGGCCTTGATGAGCTTCACAGGTTATTACTGGCCTTTTATTAAGGGGGATGAGAAAACCCTTTCCCTTCCCTTAAACAATGCCACGATGAAAAAACTAAAAACTGCTGAAAAAACGTATGTAGACCCCTGCCTGTGAGTCGTCCTTCCAGAGCTTGAAGGATGGCCTGAGATAGATCTGGGACTTTGGCAAGAGTTTATCCCCAAGACAGATGCTTGTGAATGTGGCATCAATGCATTATTAGTGCAACTGTCCTCTGAAGGGGTAGTACGACCTTCTGCAGTTGAACGTTGACCAAGCAATAGCAATGGGCTATCATTGAAAAGGAGGCATTTGGGGTAGTTTGGGAGGTACGCACATTGAAACCCTACATATTTGGGTCTCACTTAACGGAAGACAGACCACAGACCGCTGAGATGACTGATAACCATGCAAGGAGAGAAAACCAAGTTACTGCATATGGCCATATCCCATTAGGGTTTGGCCATTGAAATCCAACACAAAACCTGTTTGCAGCATTCCAGAGCAGAAGGCCTTAGTCGGTGCTTTCACCAGGAGGATGAGCCAGACCATCAAAAGGGTGAGTTTCAACGTTTGTGGCTGGGGAGCTTGTGAGGAATTGCCATCTGGCAAGGTTGCAAAGCCCCGGCTTTTTAAATGTTTTATTAAAAAATAGAATGATAAGGGTAATATCATCTCCAGAAGGGGTAAACTGCCAAACAGATTCCCCTTCTCCGTCAACCTCATGCCAGAAGCATAGTGCACTCATGCCCTGATATATCAATAGCCTGATCCACAGCACCTGATCTACTCATGGCACAGAGCAGGTTCATTGGTCAGAAGAGGCCCACTTGATAGCCACAGAGACAGTCAAGTCCCTGGAGCACAAAGGTGACATTAAAGAAATGCCCCCTTGTATCCAGAACTATGGTGATCATAGGTGGCAGGGTAAACCCTAAATACATTTTAGGCACAGTGCATTCTTACTACTTATGATCACAACCGCCACATTCCGATAGATATCACACATGTGTCAGTCCTTGTGGATCAGCCCTGCTGTGGAAGGTCGTGTGTATTATAATCAGCCGGGAGTAGCCTGCCAAATGGCAGGTCAATAACCTGGAAGGCCGGACCTCCTCTTTCATTTCTTTGCCGCTAACACCTTCTGCCAAAGACAGCCACACAGCAGGTGGCTGTCCTAGGCCTGGACGTCAATGGTGCACACCCTTTCAAAAGAAGTAGCCTCACGCGAAGATGCTGCATCTCTAAAGGTCTTTTCTCTCAGTGAGAAGGGAAGCGGGGATTATGAAAGGCAGGATGGCTCTGGTCAAAGGAAGGAAGATTCCACCATCTTGGTTCTCACTGTCCCCTCCATTTCCTCTGGAGCAAAGCACTTTGGGTGTGACATCAGAAAGACAATGTCTACTGCATTCAAGAGCAGGAATTGGACCACTAAGGCAGGCTAGCTTTAGTCCAATCACTTGAGGACATGTGACTTTAAAAGAAGGGGTAGTTTACCCTTTTGTCAGATTCACTCAGATCTTTAAGGGTGCATATTCATTCTAAACATCTCACTCGACTTCCTTTTGGAGAGTTGCACTCTCCATAGCCCTCAGACTGAGGTGAATAAGGAATCATCCAAGACAGAAGGAAGATATGCCCTCTATCGTTACCAGGGAACATCAGGAGTAACCTCTGCAGTGGATCAGGATCTACCACTCTGCGCTGAAATATCCTAAGCTGTAAGAGCAGGCTTTAAATGGAACCAACGTATCCGTAAGTCCCCCTGAGAGGGCCTACAGCAACCAGAGGACCAGACCAGCTGAAGCTCCTCGTTCTAGCACACTGAACCGGTCGCTCTGTGTCCATTGCACCTAGAACAAGAGGGAATTTTCTGGCGCTGGGTGCTGCACACCCCCACCTCATCGAACATTGCCTGCACCTTCGACCAGCTCGACATTGGATTGTGTCCTGGCTAAGCTCATCACCTGCTAGACCCGAAGTGACTGCTCAATGCTGGGTTGCCCCCTTGCTGCTGGGGCCTCCACTATTCTACGTGCCTGAAATGAGTCTGATCTGCTTGTATCTGCGTTGGACTCTGAGTATAACTGCGTCAGCCCACCAAGAACCAAATCCAGGTACTGTTCACCCTCTTGGACCCTAGAGACTTGTTATATCACGGTGGCTCCTGTTTTCACCAATATATCCTTTTTGTGGTTAGTACTTTACCAGTCCCCCCTGAAATGTGCTAAGTTCTCCTTTCTATCGCATCTTCTCTGTTCTTCCATTTTGGTGGGTTTTTGTACAGTGTTTTCGTTCATTCTACATGCAGATGGTGTGTTTGATTAAATAGTCTATATTTGTATAGAAGCTTGATTGAAGATTCACTTTATTTTGGACTGTGATTCTGTTATGTTTGAGTCAATGCGGTTTCACCTTCACACCCCTCTTAAGAGCAAAGCCTTCCCTCGGACCACGTTACCACAAAAGGCGAAGGAGGTATATCTCTTAAGGGTTCCAGTTTTACCTTTATGATTGCATTATGTTTTGGTTTGTGGCAACGGGAGGGCTGAGTGGGCCATTTTCCCCCTACTCATCCTTGCACTGTTGTGGGTCAAAATCCAATGTGTCACAGCATGTCTTCTTGTGATTTGTCCCACCAATGCCTGTACAGCAGGAGTGTGGAAAAGGTGGGACAGGATGCGACCAATGCACTGATATGTATCAATACATCATCAAATGCCATCCTTATTTTTTTCCAAACACCAAGCATTCATTTTGCCACAACAGGTGGTGTTATAACAGATCTGTAAGTGTCAAAACTAAACATTCTCCAGCGGATAACTTGGGACATGAACCTTCCACTCAGAGGAAGCGTTTTTTTAGGTGCCCATTTTTGGAAATGCCCAGGCCACCTTTCCAAAAAGAAACCTGCACATTTCGTGGGAGTTGAGTTGCACCACTCATGTGCTTCCCGTCCTCCTTGCACACATTAGTGTCAGGGGAATGTAAACGACATTCATTTCTGAGAGGTTCCCAGCACCCGCAGAGGTGCTGACAGCACATTTCACACTGATAGGACATTTAACTTGGACAACAGCGGTTCATTCCACTTTTGTGCCGCTTAAAATCAAATGTGCAACATGCCAGGCATTATGCGCCCCCCTGCACCTATTAAATAATAGGCTATACACACAAGGAGGCAGGTAACCCCTCCCTTATATTCAGTAACTGCTACGTGTTACACCATCAGATGGCTGGAATCTAGATGATTACCAGAGAAAATGCCTTTACATGTTTTTGTTTTAATCATTCATAAGTTTTGTTGAAAAAGAGAGACAAAGTTCATATGAAAAATCAACATAATGACACAAAGGCGCAAACCACCAAAGGTTGGTAGGCGGCTTACAAATGATAATATTGAACATTTACAGCGAAAAAGTTTTCTGTCCCTTCGTCGTGTGCCTGGTCAAATAATCCAAGTTAAAACGTATTCTAGCCCCATACCTTTTGTGCACAATGCTGGACACTGTCCATTCTCTTTTATCATAGGACCACGAATACCAGGATTCCAAGAGGTGGAAGGAAAACTGAGCCGGGCATTCAATGGGGACAGAGGTGGCATAAACGGAACAGCAGGGGAGCGCTGCAGACATCAATCTGGAAATCCAGACTCCTGATCCAATCCTGAACTGTGACATTGATTATTCCTGTAGCGTGCTGCCATTTCCAAATATCTCCGGTCAAGTGACACAGCGAGTAGAGCGCTCGCTTTGACATTGGTGCAGAGCCTGCTGACGGAAAGGCCAAAATCAGCCTTTCATGCTTCCGAGGTCGATAAATGAGCACCACACACCGTGGGTAATAATAAGCAGCGCTCAGATACCTGAGGGTTCGTAGCGCTATATAAATGCCAAATTATTTTTATTATTATTATTATTATTATCTGCAGACTGTGCACCAAAAGGGCGGAGGGCATAAAGCTTTTTGATGCCTGTAGCCCAGTGCTTGGCACAAAGGAAGCCAGCAGTTGATTCTGTAACCAAAGATCTATTAAAGTTCTCGGGGAACTGAGTGTGGACAAATAGTGGTCGGCAGTCATTTTTTCGATGTTTTTTGCCTAAATATTTTTTGGGGAAAAACTCAAAAAAGTTTTTCTTTTTTTGGGTAGGTTCACCGCAATCCCTCTGTTCTCCCCCCCCCCCCCCCTTCTCCTATTAATGCAACTCTATTCGGACCCAACACCCACCACTTATTTAGCCTTCCCCACACCCCCCCAATTTTTTCCAATGGGTTTTAATACTCACTAACCAAATGCACAGGCAGGGGAATTCATGTAAAGCCTAAGCCTATATTGAGTAAGTCAGGAAAGAACAAGCACAAGGAAGCACAGCAGTACAGGCGCCACCAGGACATTGTAAAAAATCGATGAACAGGGAGAACGTCGATGAGTTTCCACCCCCATCTAAGCAGATCATAGGACTTGGAGGTCAATCCAGCCTTGTGCGAAAAGGTGCGGCTGTGCAGAGGCTTGGACTTGCATGCCCCAACTGGCCTTCAACATGAATTGCTGTGCAATGCTTTGCTCTCCTTCCCAGAAGGACACGCACTTCAAAGAGTCTGGCATGGACAAGACCTAGCAGTAAAGGGGACACCAGAAAATGCACGAAGTGAGGAGGTGACAGAAACCAAGACAGGGGAGAGCGATAGCTTTTGGATAAACCCAACAGGGACAGGTCGGCTAATGACTTGGTAAAAAAGAAAAGAAAACGAATTGGGCATGGGGATGAATATGGCCCATTAAAAAATCAATTGGAGCAAAAAGAGTTCATAGATCAGAATGGTATACGTGCAAAGGATAGAGGAAAGATGAGAGAGGCACAGGATGCGATAATCGGAAGATAAGGGTTGCGTTGATTGAAAGTGGCAAAAAGGGGTCAGATATACGAGCAAACGCATGTATTAATGTAGTTACTTAAAAGTGCATTTATCTCATGCATCATTTGGTTTAAGGCACAGAGTGCAGGCGGTAGTATGCAGGGCTGAGCCAGGGATAAGGTGAGAAAGTGAACAGATAAGAGTGGCTTTGGGCAGCTTGGACATAAGGCCAGAGAGGCTTTTGAAACGTGCATTCTTAGAATGAGAAAACTAAACAGTGAGTACCAATTGCATTGCAAAAGGAGTAGATAGTAGTAGTCATGATAGTGAGGAAGGGGGTCTAGCTAAATAAGTCAATGGCCTCATTGTAAGTTTGCCGGTCCGGAAACAACGGTGCCGGAAACCTTACCGGCACCGTTGTTTCCAGACCAGTCAACTACATGTCTGCCTGCCTGAGCTGCTGTGCCTGACTGGTCTGACCATGGCGTGCACAGCAGCCACAGTAGGCAGACTGTCACGGAAGTACCAGCACCGTTTGCAACGGTGCAGGTGCTTCCATGGTCCCCATTCCCAGAGAGTCCAAAAGGACACTCCGGGAATGGGGACTTACAATTTGCTGGCGTCTGACTTCCTGGACCGCCAGGGTTGTAATCCCCTAGTTTTACGGGGAACTCAGGCGCTGGTAAATTATTTCGAGCCCGCCGGTAGAACCAGCAGGGTTACTGGTTTATATGAGCCACTTGTGTCAAAATCTGAATACCTTTATTTTTTCTTTTTCAAACAACAGAGCCAGAAGGACTGCATTACACTGGTTTTGGCTCATCCGTACTAAAACATCTAATAGGATTCATAATTATATTTATAAGGACAGCATCAGCATTCTTCATTAGATCTCCCTTTGATTTCAAAAGGACGGACCCAATACTTCTTAGTGAAGATAAGATACAGAAGAAGAACCAGGAGAGGGGGGGTAGGCGCCCCGAACGCTCCTCTTCAGTCCCTGTTAAACCCTCCCAGGCTCTTGCTGGACTGGTCCTCACTGGAGTGTGAAGTGTGGCACAGACACTGGCCCCAGGTTGTTTAGCATCAGCCAGTGTGCACCATATGTTCAAGTCTTGCCAGGGCATGGACTGCTTTCTTAATATCTCCCCACCCAGTGCTGTAGCGCTCGCTCCTGGTCTCAGAGAAGATGCAGACGCAAGAATTGGCCAGCAAAATATCTAAAGGTAAGTGTTGCGTACTGTATGCATGCATGCATGTTTGAATGTAATGCTTGCAGTGGGTGTTCATAAGAGTTGTGCATGATTTGGAGTCTGCATGCTGCTATTGTCCTGCTATAGATTCACGTGCCCTGTCTTTCCCACCCGTGAGGGATTACAAAAAATGAAAGTAACAAATAGTTTAAGCCCCAACCCTTTTCGCCACATGGGTCCACAAAAGGACACTGATGGCACCTGAGAAGTAAATTGTCCCATTTCGTGTTAGGGGGCCTTATTCCAGGCTCCCCTGGAGCAAGTATAGTCCATACAGGTTTATGTGCCATTCTGTTTATTCCTAGTGGTCTAGTGAGTCTGCCGCTGGCAGCAAAGATTTGTTACAGATGACAGGAAGAACAGTGCGGCTATGCTCACAGAAGTATGGGTGTTGTAATGCTGCATCCCTCTCTTCTACCAGTTTCCTGTTTCAGGCAGTGGGATGCGGTATGTTGGAGGGTTACTATCTCAGAGTTGGGTTCAGACCTTTGGTGCCATGTGGGGTGCTGGAGGGTTGCTCTGCCGCTATTTGTCTTTGCTTGCATCATGCACAATGATTCTGTGTGAAGAATTGTCATCTGTCAAGGGTGTACAGGCCCTGGCTTTTTTAATTGTTTTATTTATTTATAAAATAATGAAGGTCATTCTCTCTCAGAGAAGGCATACTGCTGATCCGACACCCCTCTCCACAAACTCCATGCCAAAAGCATGATTTACATCTGTGCCCGGGTGAATGAATATTCAGATCTGCAGCCTCCGCTCACTTGTGGCACAGTGCAGGTTCAGGGCACACATGTCCTCTTCACAGGTGCACTGACAGCCAAGTCACTGCAACACAAGCGCTGCAATTAAGATATACACCTCTGGTGCAAAATTCCATAATGATGAGTGTAATGTTATAGTGGATTGCTAAACTTTAAATATAAGCAATACCTGATTTAAGGACTGGTGGATGGTATTTCTCATAATTATTACAGCCACATCAATTTGCTATCAGACGTGTCAGCCCTGTGAGCCCAGCTCATCTGTGGAAGGATATGGATATTCCCCTCAGCCAGACTGTCTCTGACTCTCCCGGCAAGATTGCAGCCTTGGGGTTTGCCTATGTTTATCCTTTGTGAGGGCAGGTAACACCCTCTCCAATGAGGTGAAGACTGACTGTCCAAGTCAAAGGTGAGCTATGTTCCCTACACATCCCCAGGGCATATTGGGTGTGACCTGCTGCTTGAACAAGACCTGCATCTCTTCCAGTCACTCTGCTGGCCAGGATACCATCATGGTGAGGGAATAATGGACATGTGCACCGGTCTCCCCTGTGTTGGGAGCCCAAGGACTACACCCCTCACAGCACCTAAGAGCCAACACAGCCATGATTCCTGCATTTTCCACCCTCGAATCACTGTTCGAATCACATATTCCCCTTTAACAGTGCAAGCCAGCACAAAAGGTGCTGTACACGAGCATAGCAGGCAGCATGTACAAAGGATACAAAATATCCCTATGGACGTTGTGATCTGCCCATCATCTCCACCATATAAATGGAAGAAAACGGGGCTTGACTTTAATGGAAGTTGTAAAAGCCTTACTCAGTGCTTTTTGCTTTCCATTGAAGTTACATATGTGTACACAACCTTTTGCCCTGCACCTTTGCACTCTGCCATGCAAATGTAAATTTAGCGTTTGGGATCAGTACACGCTAAAGGGCATGCGTGCAGGTCCCTTCCACCAAATTACACCGGCGAGTGAAAATGAGCCCCATAATATGTCATGCAGGATGCAACACAAACATAAAAAATGTAATGTAAAGTTAAGCCATTAATATGCCCAATTGTATGCAACCTAATGTTTAACCTATTATCATAATAATTGGAACAACATACTCACATTGGAAGAAACTGTAACTTAAAGGGAACTTTTTCAATTTGAAAATTAAGTGTGACTTTTAAGACTCTTTAGTAATAAAAAATAAATATTTTTCCTTTTACATACACTTTGCAATTGTGTTAGTCTCTCTTTTTGTATAACGGATGAACTATTATCCACTAAAAATTGGTAAGTATCACATACTGTGGCTCTCCTATGCTGACAATACAGTGATATTTGATTATACACCAATAGGTCTTCAGAGATCTCTATGTTCACGCCACGACTGTGCTAATCGGATTAACCTGCATGTTAATACAAGTAAAACTAAAGTTATAGTTATTGGTGGGAAAGCTAGTAAAAAGAATATGTTTAAGTAAAAACTGGATGCCATGCACCTGGAGATAGTTAAAACGTATCTCTAGTTGGGCGTTTATATTGTTAATTTTCCATTTAGTACCTTTTGTGAGATGGGCTTCCATAGCACAGTTATTTCCAAATGGAACATCATTAAGAGCTTTATTGGGAGGAAGGGTGGAGGGTTTCTTCTATAAGTGGAGTGCGATTCCAGAAATTCTTTTTGGATTGGAGGTTTTACAGGAAAAACATCTTTTGTGGTTAGATAAACTTGAGGAGAAGCTGTGGAGAGGAGTATTGAGGATCCCTTATTCATTCCCCGTAGAAGCATAAAGGTGTGAGTTGGGAATTCCCTTGCAGCTAATACTCTGGAGAATACAATGATGTAAATTATATTTTAAGAGCATGTGCTTGGGAGATACTGACGGCACCTTAATGTCCCCCAAGGTGGCTGCATTTAGGATGCATCGTAGTAATCCGTCCTTACTAGCACTTGAAAGAATGTTTACTTAATTTCTCAGGAGCATTGAATGGGCTACTAGCATGTTGGAATTCTGAACTCTTGCAACTAGTGTTATGAAGCTAAAAGCGAAGACCCTGGAATAGGACCTGATTAAGAATCTTGAGGCTCTCTGCATTACAAAAATATATATTAAGGGTTTATAATACAGAGTGGTGTGCTTGGTAAGCCTTGTAGCTATCTGCTTAACTTCTGTGATGACAATCTTAGATGTTTTCTGCTCTGTCTCCATTTTAATGTACGTCCAACACATACAATTACTGGGACTTGGGAAGGAATTCCTATTGAGGATAGAAAATGTTGTTTCTGTGTAAATGAAATTGAAATGGTAAGACATATTTTAACTTCTTATCAGTGATATCCTCCTATGATTGTTTGGTATATAAGAGTGTGCTTACTAGCTTATTTAGGGGGTTGTCTGATCAAGGTTGGGCCACTCTATATTCTGCAGAGTTTTTGGTTATATGCTGTGCAGCATATCACATATGAAAAAGGGTCATCAACTGCAAATAGATTTAACTATGTATTAATTGTAATATGTGTGAATTGTGCATTATTATTGATTATGAATGTAAGGTTAGGATATCCTTTTTTATCATTGATAAGATTTATAGTGTTTTATCTTTTTTTAAATCTTTTTTTTATAATATGGGTTTCCTGTCGAATATTGAATCAATCTGTATGTTTTAATTATCTTTTTCTGATTGTTGTGCAACAGGTTATAATCACCAAATGCACGTGAAGAAAACCCTTTAAAAAAAAAATGAACTCATATTTAGATTCTTGATGTTATGCGCACAAGCACACACATACTTTGGCCAATTTGTCTAATTGTGGAACTCGCAGCATAAATGTCCAAAGTGTGTAATGAGGCATTTACAAAGGAGTCTAATTAGTAGCGACGAATTAGAGAACTGTTTAATTATTATGCATAATGTTAATTGCTACAGGCAGGAACATATCATGAAACATTGATCTAAAACACAGACCGAGCTAGCCAAAACATAGGGCCGTGCTTTATGAGAATGCACTTTTCCAATTCTTTGTTTCTATGAATATAAGTCCATAACTGCATCACATTCGATTTCGTTTTCTTTCTCCAAAAACCCTCTTCACAAGCAATTTCTATGTCGGAAATTACTTCAGTGGGGGCTTCGAATAGCAGAGCATCGAGCACAAAAGATGCCTGAAGTATTTTATCATCCACATGCGAATAAGAACTGCACCTGTATTTCTCGAAAGTCCCCACATTCATTAAATTATTGAGGCAGCACATATAATTCTATATTCTAGCAGAGCTAACTTGCATAGTGTGCAGGATTGGCACATTGTAGCACTTTGCTATTCATGTACAGGAATATGTCTTTGTGTATTTCTTCAAAGGTACTGTACTGATTCTTTTGATGGGACATGAGGATTGCTCAGGGGCAAAAAGATAGTCTTGGAAGCAAGACAACACCAAGCAACACAGGTTCTAATCCCCGGGTCCGTGCTTAGAAACCTCTGGGTATTAAGCACGTTATAAATAACCTATCAAATCATTAGCATCACCACTGAGTAAAGGTTGTTATACGTATAGTTTAGTTTAGTTTAGTTTTGCGCTCCAGACCCAAGGGTATTCAGGCGCAAGGCATAAGGTTACTCACAGCTTGGTTGCAACATGTAAAATGCATTTAGGTACAGGTGCCAATTGGTTACATGCAGGCATATTGAAATTAAGATATAAACAGGCAGGCACATTGAAAGCAGGAGGTGTGTGCATGCAAAGTTTCACAAGGTAGGTTGGTGCATGTGTTGTGGGGGGAGGTGCCGGGCATATTCGGCAGGAAGTGTGGTGGGTGGCTGTGTGCAGAAGAGCTGGTGGTTTCGCGATCGTTTGTGATCAATAGGTCTTCAGAGGGACAGGCCTAGATGTCAGCATCTTTGAGCCAACTGGTAATGCTCTTGCAAAATTTTTGATAGGTTTGATCGATTCCTAGAGGGGATGGTAGCGAGTTCCAGAGGAGGGCTGCCTTGACATGGAAGCTGCTGCCTCCGATTTTGGTAACTTTGTATCTGGGGACCCAGAGGTAGTTGGTATTGGCAAGTCTAGTGATTCTTGTGACAGGCTTCCGAGTGAGTCTGTCAGATAGGTAGCGGGGTGCTGCATTATTCAAGCATTTGTGGGTGAGGGAGGCAACGTTTAGTTTTATTTTATCGTGTGTGGAGAGCCAGTTGCTGGCTCTTCTAGTATTAGAGATATGTTCTCTCTTATGGATTCCTAGGCTGCTCTCAGCGCGTTCTTTTGTAGGAGTTGGATTTTTTTGATGGTTTGTTTGTTGGCTCCTATGCATAGAGCGTTGCAGTAGTCAAGCCTGGGTAAGATGAGAGCTGTGGCTAGGGTAATGCAACTGTCGTGTGACAAGAAGGCTTTGCCTGCTCTAATCAACTTGCATGTATATGCCGTGGACGAGGCCAAGGCACTGACCTGCCTGTTGAAGGAGAGCGTGGAGTCCAGATAGAAACCCAGAGTTTTAACCTCCTTGGTGACAGTGATAATGTTATTGTCTATGTTGAAGGCTGAGTATGCGGGGCTGAGTTTTTTGAGGGTTGAGGGAGTGCCCAGGATGATGATCTCTGTTTTGTCATCATTCGGGCATAGACCGTCGAACATCACTAACTCTCTAGCAGGGCTGATATGCTCAAAGTCGGAGAGTAATGGTACTTTCAAGCAGTTTTGTATGATGTTACTTTAATTGAACTGCCACAATACTAATCAACAGCGCTACTATTCTTTTAATTGGACATTAACAGTTCTGCTGAGTAATGGCCAATGTACTTTTTAATAGGAGACAACATGCTTGTCAGAGTTTTTAATATTTATTTAATGGGATAATATTATGATTGAATATGACTACCATCAGGTAAGTGCGTAAGTGGCAGTCATTCGCAATAGGGATTCTTTCAATTGGCCAATAGTAATGCTGCCTAACAAGTGCCTTTGCTACATTCGAGGTGATGGGGCGGGGGGCTAATCCCTGTGTTTATAATATACTTGAGGACTACCTCAATACTACAAATGTGCCTGCACACATAGAAAACCATTCAAACACGTGAAACGTGTTGGGGCACTTAAACCGATTGATAATGGTATTTTTAAATTGAAGTGAGCATGCCCTGTTCTAAAGCAATTCATTCTGCGTGTTCTACTCGAAAGAGGATAGCACAAACAATAGGACTGCATGTTGAAAATGACATGCACTTCTGTTCCTTGGTTTTCTTTGAATGGTTTGAAGTAGTAGTTAAGCTATTGAACGACCAGTTAATCATGAGGCTGACACTTTTGAGGGGGTCATTACAACACTTTAGGAACGACTAGGTAACATGCTTTTAAAATCGAACACCAGTGTTTCTAATTATGTATATGATTTGAGTGAATGTGGAAAGGGGGATGCAACAAGGTAAAACATGCATACCATTTTGCAAAGAAGAGGTGTCACAGGCTAGCCTAGAATCAAGAAGCATGCCAAGATCATATGTTTGAAACCAAAAGCTTTTATTTGAAGTTTGTTACATGAAGGGAGGACCTTATAAAATAAATAGGGATCTTACCAAAGCAAGAAGAATGGAGAAGATGGTACCTTTCTGAACAATAAATGGACCCCTTCCTCCCCTAAGAGGACTTCCTACAATCTCCTTGCTAGTGTTCCCAGCTATTTAGGAATTCCTGGCCTCTGGACCCTCAGTCCAAGTCTTAACAAGTCCAAAGGGAGCTTGGTACACCTCCTCAGGTCATTGTGGCCTTTAGGGAGTATCAACACTTTTTTGACAGTGATCTAGATGTAGGCTCTCTAGGGTTCCATTCCTCAAGACCCACTATGGTGCAAATCCTTTTGAGCAGAGAGGTCAGTGTCAGTTTCTGTCATGAAGAGGTGTATAGGATACTAGGGATCTGCCTTGCCTGGGCTTAAACCTACATCTTCTCCCCTCACTCCTTTTAGCCTCGCTGTCCTGTTCTTGTTCCAACGCTCACCATCTGGTTCTGCCTATGGCCAAATAGGCCAGCTGAAATCCTCCAATATTATCTAAAAGACTGGTCTTCAGCTTCTCCTCAATCCCTACTGCTGTACCTAAACTTCTCACATACACCGCTCCAGTTCCTTCTTCACTTCCCGGGGTTACCTCATCGTTCCCTCTCATGACTTTCATCTGGCCAGCACCATCTTCTCTTAATGCTCTTTCTCCTTTCAATGTTATGTTTCCCACTTCCTGTGTACCATCTTCACAATCATCCTCACCAGTTGTTATCTTCAGCCGATGCTACCACCTTGCCTCTCACTTCTGCTCTCTGAAGATGGTTTCTCCTACTCCACTGTGGATTTCACCAGCTCATCCTGCACCCTCACCCTTACCACATCCCTTGCCAACTCCCTTCCTTCGGCATTAGAATCTCCTCCTTCAGCCTTTCTCTATCTCATATTACCACCCCCTCTTCTGGCCCCCCGTTTCTGATGTTATCATGTGTTTCTGCACCTTCTCCACTCCTGCTGTCTCCCCCTGTACTAACTCCCCCTCGGGTAGTGCCACCCCCTCCTTCACCCTCTTAGCCCTCACCATGTTTCCTGTTATTTACTGCTGGCATTTCTCAAGCTTCCTCCATCTCCCCACCCTACGTTCTCTCAATTTCTCTCCAGTCTACAGAAAACACCAATTTCATTCTACCTTCTCCTTGACCCACACTGTGGCTATATTCTTCTCTCCACAATGGTGGTACTCATAGTGAGGGATTGCACATGTGGTTTGCACTTGTGTGTGGGCTGGAATTGGGTGATAACCCTGAGTGCATCTGGGGCTGTTTTGAGCTGACATGGCTGGACTAAGCCATAATTTGCCTATCTGCTATGTTGGCCTTCTGAATCTCCCTGGTGCTGCCTGTGCTGATGTATCCGGGCTTTCCAGAGTGTGAGGTAAATGCTGGGATAATACTGTGCATGCTACTTAAAATATTTGTTTCTTTGAAAATAGTGTGGGCCTGGTGAAATTGCAACATCGTATCCCTGGCATGAGAACATTCTGATGGGGAACAAAGCTATTTTAACTTTGTTTCTCTCATTGCATTTTATGAATTTGGGGTGCTACACTGCTAGTCTTTTGACCTCTGCAAAAATATAATGTCCTACACTGGAGACTTGGTTCTGCTTAGAGGGAGCTTCATGCTCTCTCTCCTTCTTTCCCTGGGTTGGTTTGAAGATTTGGGAACCAAGTGAGGGTGACAATGGGATCGGCCCCATTATGCATGTGACTCATCATCCACTGATGTGAGGGTGGTCCCTTGTTGGCGATCCCCACAACCAGACAGGTAACTTCATCACAGAGAGTAGGGAATAGACATCTACAGGCAGTGGCAGATACTATTTAAGTATAATCTATACACCTTACGTTAAATAATCCCACAATTTCCAAAAAGTCCTCAAATGTATAAGTGCTTTTCCCACTCCCTCAGTGGTGGAATTAAGATAGTTGAACACCCACTCACATCACAGTACAATTATTTCGACCAATACACATGTGAAGCTGCGTTAGCCATCCTGGCCTCTGTATGAGAGCCAGCTGCGTGTTTTAAACATGTGAAAGGTAAGGTCTTTTCAGCGAATTGTTTCCTCTAGTATCTATGTGACAGTCATGTTTGCCTTTGTGTTGATTCTCAGAATATCTGTGCTCCTGTGCACCCTTCATTATCTAAACTCAGGCTGAAATAGAAGCACTGACATCAACTAATACATGGATAAAGCAAACCTCACTTGTGCGTGTTCACATTTAAATTCATGCGGGGAGAAGCACTTAGAAAAGCAATACTTCATTCTTTTTTCCTCAAACAGCATTTCTTTTAAAAGCCAGTGTTGTTCGATCGTCTATGATTTCAGTTTTGGCTCCTGTCTGACTAGAGGTCTGCAAAGTCAGTAGAACAGTGCTGGGGAAAGGACCCCACGGCCTTATAACCCAAACAACAGGAATTTCCATTTAAAGGAAGCCTTGGGTTCCACCAAAGGGTAGCAGACAGGATTCCATATGCATAAACATTTACATTGTATTTCTGCCACAAGGATGGGGCCACGTGCTTACACAATTGTGGAAATGTAGGGGGGGGGGTTAAATGCTGCCACAGAAATAGCCCTGATTACTTGCTGAAAACTGTGGTACTCTTCCACTACCACATGTAAGAGTCTCAGTGATGGACACAAGGCTCCTTTCCTATCCCAAAGAGATGAAGGAAGGGTGCCAGGGGCTACCAAGCACTAAGAGAACGAGCAGCAAGAAAGAATGAGAGAGGGGGCGGGGGAAATGAGGGACATGGAGACCACACAATGAAACAGGGGAAGAGAAAGAGAGGAGGCATGTGGGGCAAGAGGCAGACAGAGGCCTCCTCAAAGGCATAGGCTTGCGTGGATGAATGATCAGAATCTTAGGGGTAAGTAACAGATGGCAAGCCACAGAGGTACATAGGTGATATAGACATTGCCACGAGTGTGCGGGCGCGCGCCCATAAAAGACAAAGAAAGACTAGACAAAGACAAATAATATAAAAAGAGAACATTTGCAGAAGAATGGAACACATCAAATATGCAATGTTGCATAAGAAAGTGGAAAAACAATGGGAAGCAGAGAAAGAGGGAAGTAGATGGGGATGGTGTTAATGAGAGAGATTAACAGAAAAAGACAGGCACAGCGTAAATATCAGAGTCAGCATAAGGAGCCTAAAAGGATTAAAGACAGATTTAGACGCAGAAAACACAAGCACAAAACACAGATGCAGACACAGCACACACTGATATCCATGGAGAGAAACTAACCTGTGGGAAACAATGACACATGCACACAGAGGCCAGATTCACAAAAAATAATGGGAATGAAAGCAGAGCTGAGAATGTGCTCATTTCATTCGTGCTCATTGCTGAATGTTCAGGTCAGCCTATTCTCACAGGTGACCTGATCATTTCAGAGGGACTGGACAGTAGTGCAAAGATTCACGGCCCAGCCTTCTTGAGTACATTAGTGTCGGGCGTGCGCTTGTGACACTAATGTATGACAGCCTCCCAACAAACAGTGGTTGCTGGGAGCGAATTTCACAGAGTAGCCATTCTTGGTGGATCTCAGAAGAAGAAAAAACAATTCCATCCCTGTTTGACGGAGGGTGATGTGAGTGTGAGAGCTGTGGTTTAAACCACCACTGATACTTCAATAAGAAAATATGGCAGGGCCAGAAATGAAGTGGTCACGATTTACAGGCACCCCTGTGTCTAAGTTGTTATGGACAATAGCGAATCTAGCCAAAGCTAACACATGCCTGTCATCACACTTCAGGGGTGAAGGATGACAAGTAACTGGGCCTACATTAACCCACTCAATATGTAAATGAGACACATGACGGCAGGTCATTCGCAGGCAGGTTTAAGAACTCAAGATCAGAAATGTGAGGAATCCAAGCATGTTGTCTACTCACAGACGGATTTCTAAGATTGTGTAACATTTGACATGATTTATTTGGATACGTTTCCAAACTGATTACAGTAGCTATCTGATAATAAATGAGAGTTCTTGACCATAGCAGTGGCATTTCTGGCCTTTGTTCCATAGTTGCACCCCTGTGCTGTTTCTACTTCAATATGAGTGGAGCCTGCACACCTTTGGAAAACCTTCCCCTCTTTGAAGTCCCTAGACTGAAATAACTGAGTTTTCTTGGTCCATTTTAGCCATTCAGAATTGCCTCTGTCAGAGACACATATTAGTATGTATGTGTGCCCCAATCAAGAGGATGTACTACAAATAATTGTTCTAAAAACTAAAAATACATGATTTGTTAGTGTTTTCCTGTAATTCAAGCTTGATATGTGTCACTCAATTCAGTCATTCAATAGGTTATGCTTTTCTGAACTGCTTGCATATCTTATGCCATTTTTAGCACCATTGAAAAGCCTTAACCTATTAAAAACGAACACAATTCATGAACAATATATATGCACCTGGGAGACTCACGGCAATGAATCTCTGTTCCAGAGTTGCCACTAGATGTCTTTATTAAGATGTTGAAACAAGTAAAGGAAACATTCTGAAGGTTATTTATTTTGAGGCTTTCTGACAATCCACTATGAAGAGAGCCTATAACACTATTTCATATGATGTACGAGATTTAAAAAGATATCATTTAGCCAAGCGTTCTTGTAGTATGGGGCTTTGTGGCAGGTTCTTTCAAGGTACAAGACAACAGTCCAAGGGTTTTTGATTTTCGGCGTGTGCCCGATGGCCCTATTACCATCCCTCCCTCCCTCTCATCCCTCCCTAACCCAGATGTCCGCTCGGTAACCACGACTAATAGCTGGCTTTGGCTAGCGATGAATCGCCATGTGCAGGCTGTCTAAACTCCATCAGGGACTTCCTAGTTTTCCCTAAACTAATCAGAGGTTAGTATTCAAATGTTTCTTTTGGGTTTGTGCCTTGCGCTTGCTCTGTTGGACTCAATCTAGATCAGTCACACTCACTTACACATCTCTCTCTCTGCTCTCACTATCTCACCCTCTCTTACTGCTCTCATCAAATCCTCTGTACCTACGAAATGTCACTTCTCCTAGTTCTCACCCCTACACTTTGATGCTAGCTCTCCTCCCTTGTATTCACCGCTTCTCCATCCCTAAACTGCTGCCTGCTATGAATTACCACTCTGCCCACCCACCAACTACTACACCAACTTCTCCACCCTCCAATGACTACTCCACCATCCAAACATTCACTCCTTACACTAATCTAATCTATTCACTTGCCACATAAGCACTGCCATTAACACTGCAGAACCACTATCACCCCAGAACTAAAACCTCACCTGTTCGATGAATCTTGTCCATGCGCAGTTGCTTCCTCCTACCTCCTGCTGGTCTTTTGGTCCACTGTCACCTCTACTGCTGACCTCATCGGGATTTCCCAGACTTCCTGCGGCTTGATCTTTATTTAAATACTCTCCACCTTGTGGGAGTGGGCCAACTTTTGCTATCCTACCTATGATCTCCTTTCTTCCTTGGGTCGTGCATGTGCACGAGAGAGGGGCCATCCAATAGGTATGGTGGCATATAAAAGTCACTGTTCCTATTTGTGGTTAGGGTCCCTGTTTCGGGCACGCTTGGGGTATGTTTTCTCGAGGTGGGTGGATCCCGCTCCCCAGTTAGTCCCTACTGGCACAGAGTACCTCTGATATGGACTGCAGGCTGGACGGTTCCCTTGGGCGACTTAGTACGGTCTTTCAGCTGCCATGTAGCTGTGCAGATTTTCTCTCTCTCTCTCCTCCACAGTCATTCATCAAGCATCAGCACACTCTGCAGGGCTCAGTGTGGGCCATGCTTAATTTCCCCCTCGGTGGTCAGCTTGTCCCCTTTAACGTTGCTGCGACTGCCATTGATACCTTTGCTAGGCTTTCTCCCGGTGGGGATGCCTCATCTTTTTCCAAAATCATGTGGATATTGGAAAGAGACTGTCAAGTATCTTTACAGGGAGGAAGGGCTGGAGACAACTTCTCTACACAGATACATTTGGGCACTTCGTGTGGGGGCATAATCAGTGTCTCTCTTTATCTCATTTTCTTCTAGGGTTAAGGCTGGCTTTGAATTACCCTCCACACCCCCTCCCCATAAGTGCGAGGGATGTCTTCCCCTTTTTGACGAGGGAGGGAAAGTTACTGGCCTTATCACAAGAACCAAATCTGTACAGCAACACATGTTAAAATATCTATACACGCCTAGAACAATGAATATGCTTTAGATATATTTTCTTCAATTTTAATCATTATTACAATTATACATATTTTTAAAATACAAGTTAAGCAGCTATTGAGTTTAGTAATTAGGATAACTCATATGAGTGTACACATTTATGTGGAAAAGGGGCAGAATAAGTCAACGTTTCTTTATTAATATTATTAAATGACTCGCATGAAAACATCCTGCTCTGAAATCAATGTTTCCAACGTGTCCTTTTCTTGTGCACATTATTGCCAGATGGAACTTTTCCTGGAACTCGTTTATTTTCCACTTATGCAGACATACATTATCCGAATAAACGAGGTGTTTTGTTTCCAGGGTAAAGCTTTCTAGTCTGATTTATTATTTGTGGCATTGTATGGGCATTGTAACCATCCCCCAGCAGTGCCCACGTTGGCCATTGTTTTTGGCTGCAATTGTCCTTAATGACAAAGGCATTCAGAGTGAAGCACGCACTGCCAAAGGGTAGACGAGGCTTTTACACGTGGACAATGTGCTCCTCTGCTTGGTTATGGGTTTCAATCGAGTGTGATGCATCTCTTCCGGTTTGCCACTCATGTTACTTGAGACATATGGATAGGTGTGGCATACAACATACCATCTACAGGCGCAACAAAGCAACACGCGCCGGAGAGGACATGGCCACAGTTCTTATGAATGGGGTGATGCCCCTGGGGTAAAGAGCAATGTGAGGGGTAGTCTTTAGGGTTATATTAATACATTAAAAGTCGGTATGTTCCGACTAAACTACATTTGCTCAATAACTTCAACTTAATAGAACCTACACGTCTTAAAACCGTCATGTATAACATATGTTGTTTTCTGCTATGAGACATGGAACGTGGATGGACCTCTAGTGTTGGGGTAGGTGGTCTTCTTTTTCCTGATTTGGATGTATCCCATACCGCGTTTGCACTGTATCATTTTCCAAGTGCCTCTCAGTTTCTAGACATGCTTCAATTGGTTGTATGGAAAAATGGATGTGAGGTCTGAACTTCTTTCCATAAAAAAAGTTTTTGACCATGGGGTAAACTCAATCTGTTGTTTAAAAATAGATGCCGGCATTATCGGTCCAAGATATTAATAAACATCAAAGAACAGTCATGAAAGTGGGTGCCATGGTTGATTTTCAAGTTCTGGAAAGGGGTTTTGAGCGGAGCGAAGGCAAGAATACTGGGTACGGACGTTTACAGGGAATGTTCAAGACATTAGAGGATGTTTGGTGAGACACTCGGGGTTCCTTGGCTTCATGCAACTAATGTATTATTCAACTTGAGGGTTTCTGCTTTATTCTTGTATAGCCTATTATAGGTTAATAGTGATTGGGGGAAGGATTTCAGGTGTACAAATAAGCTCAACCCCATAACATTTATAAATATGCTACTCCCTAGGCTGACGTTTGCCAGCAATGGATGGTGAATAAATAACGTGTAGCTGAAAGCTAACACAATGCCATAGATTCTTATTCACCATTCCTAAACTTGCCAAATCATGTGCTGTCTGTAGACTCTTCTCAGCCGGCACCAAAACATGCAGCACAGAAAGTGGCCCTATTGATTCAAAACACATTAGGACCTTTCCTAAATCTTCAGATGCCAGCTTTTATGAGTTAGAAAGAAAAAAATAACCAATTGATCCAAATTACTTAGATTCCTGATAAGTGCATACTATTTTGGGGATGTTTTCAATGCATATGAGTTTGAGAATTAGGCTGGGTCTGAAGAGGAGGAATTTAAAATTGTGTTATTCCAAAGGCGTTGCATTTGAATGGGTATCGGGATTGTTGGGGGGAAATAACTCTGCTCAGCTACTCCGGACACTGACCCTGTATAGGTTTAATGACTGCTTCCTATCAGACACTCTTATAGGGTTTTATTAATAGGGCAGGTAATATTGAACACAAATCAATTGCTTTCTTTGTACCCTCTTGAAGGTACTAGGTTCTGGTGGTGGATATGCAGGTGGTCAGGCAAATTGAATCTGACCACAACCGATTGATAGTTAAGCATAAACCCTTTACTCCAGCTGTGTGCTCTGTAGTGATCAGTGAATTGAGATCCCACTTGCTCTTGCAATTTAGAATACATCACAGTTAGGGATAGTTATGAGCGTATTAAGTATTCTAGATATTGATGTCCGGACCAAAAACCTTGGCAGCCTATGTTAAATGTTGTCAACTTGCTTCAATACTCACCGCTGGGGACTTGGTCATAAAGCTTTTACATGGCTTAAAGTGATAGTATAATGCTGAAGTAAACTGTGCCAAGGACAGACTGTCATTAGCTTTCCTGTTGTCTAAGGCACTGGGGCAGAAATGGTGAGTGTCACTGGAAGACGTGTTCTGCACTGAGTTTGAGAGCCAAGACTGACTGGCTTTAGGAACAGTTTCAATGACTGCAGAGGCTCCTTAATAGTCTGGAAATGAGTTTCAACAGGTGATACTGATGTTCTGCCTCATGATGTGACAAATATAAGTGAAGGAAAGAGGACTTTTTTTTCTCCTGAGGATCACTTGAGTGCTGTCGCGGAGGCTTAGATGTGCTCCCAAGAGATTTCTGGACAGAAATCTCAAGCCCAAGATTCATTGCCACCAATAACCCTGGTGAAGGTTGCTTTGATATCCCAAAAGACAGCTTTAGTCTCGGGAGGATAACTCAACAGCAACACGCTCGCCTTGAAAGCAAGACAACATGGAGGAACACAGGTTTGATCCCTGGGTCGACACTTAGAAACCGCTAAATAAGCAATTATAAAAAAAAGGCAATGAAAGTTCCATGCCACAATCACATTCTGTTGATTTTTATAAACAAATCTTGAGTTGAGAGTATCATTTATAAAGAGATTATTAAACAGAATTGTGTCATCCATCCAAATCCAGATAGCTGGAGGATGTCGATTAGAATCTGTGTATTTAAGAAATGGGGCACTGCGTCACACACCTCATTTTTCTTTATTTCTTTGCTGGACAGTACTTTAAAGGTGTATTTCAGGCAGTATTACACGGTGTTATTATCAAATCTAGATAATAAGCAGGAGGGATTGACAATAGGTACCCTACTCAACCTGTGTTACATAAGGTGGTGAGCGTTGCATAACACTGCTACGTGCTTTATTGGGTTATGTCTGATCATGCGGAGTGACCCGAAGCTTCCTAGCTATGTATTTAATAGAACTAAGCCAAGCCTTTAATCTTGTGAATAGAGGTAACTTGTGGGAGGAGATGTCCCAGGAGCAGCTGTTTTCAGTCCTGAGGGAAGCAATAAGGGCGTTGAAGAGTTGGATCTCAGTCAGGCCTGGAATGAGGCGGTGTGGATGCTGTGGTCAACATTGCTGTATTAAAATCAGTGGTAGGGTTGAAATGATCATGGATGGAATGGCTGACGTTTCATATATAAGTAGATGGCACATTCCAAACCTGATCTACCAGCACATGCAAAGCTGCTGGTATATACCCCCCTTGTTCTTCATCATTTATTAGAGGCTTTGGTTGAAATGTGTTGCGTAAGAGAACTTGAAACTAATGTGACAGAATGATTTATCTGAGGGGTTAGGTACCCTTCAAATATAGGGGTCTTTGAAGTTGGTTGATGTCCTTTGAAGAAGGCCCAGGTTTCTGATTATTTGCGGATTTGGCTCTCCAACACCAGGGCTGAGACGCTCATAAGAGTAAGGTGTGTACATCCATAGCCCAGGGAAGCAATGTGGTTTGGTTTATGCACTGGAAGGTAGAGAGAAATTCACTCTGTCGCAGGTTATTGTGGGTCCTCATGCCTGGATTCCCATAAAGGAAAACTACAGAATGGGGCAATGCATGGTGAGGTAAAGTATTATTGATCCAGCAATTTCTGTGTTGCACTATAGGTAACATAACCCATTTGCTTGGCCTTTATCAACAGGTTTTGATTGATGACATGGCATTGGAGGAAGCTAAAAAGGTTTTGTGGCTCACATTTGTGAAGGAGTAGTTTGATCGAGATTGTATAAAACCCCACAGTACTTGTTAGAGAAACTGATGAAACTATCAAACACCACTCTTGGGAGGTAGGTTGAAATAAAAAGGAGCGTATGGAGGTAAAGAGTTGTCTAAATTTGAATTCCTTGTATATAAATGCATTGAAGATCTTGAATGGTTCCTCTCCAAAGTGCTTCAATGCAGAACAAGGCAGCTGTATTCCTATTTTTTATTAAGTTAGTTAAATTGAGTTTGAAATGGAGAAATGGGACATGGATGGCAAAGTTTATAACAAGTACAACAGTCTTAATATAGCAGCATAAAGATCCATGCTGTCAGTAATTTAGCTTTATTTGTCAGGCAAAGATGGCCATTTTTACAAAGGAGCGTGGGAGCACCTTTACTAAGAACGAACACTGGACACATTCCCTGTTCTATGGAATTTCTTCCTCTCAGGAGGGTCTACAACTGTGTTTTAGCTCACTGCACCCTTCACAGAGGAGAAATATCAATCTTTGTCCCACCCACAAGGGCAGTCCAGCACCAACATGCTAGGCACATCTCCTCTGAACAAGAGTACCATAAGCAATCCCAAACACATGTTTCGACCT
This sequence comes from Ambystoma mexicanum, assembly GCF_040938575.1. Lineage (NCBI taxonomy): Eukaryota > Metazoa > Chordata > Amphibia > Caudata > Ambystomatidae > Ambystoma > Ambystoma mexicanum. Next base: position 141,144,034 of record NC_090932.1, read on the forward strand.
AGCCGGGCCTCATCAGTGAGGTGAAACTGACCCTCTCTAAGACACAGTGAACAAGGGGTCCATGCCTGGATTACCCAGGGTTACTTAGGGTGAAACCCCAAGTTTTATAATGTTACAAAGGAGTGTGGTAGCGCCTCTACAGAGAACGAGCATTGGACAACTACCGTGTTCTATGGAATTTCTTCCACTGAGGAGGGTCTGCAACCACATTTTAGCTCACTGCACCCTTCACAGAGGAGAAATATCCATATGGATATCAGTCTGTGTCCCACCCACAAGGGCAGTCAAGCACCAAAATGCTTGGCAAATCTCCTCTGAACAAGAGTACCATCAGCAACCCTTGTCATGTGTTTCGGCCTATTCAGGCCTCGTCAGTGAGGTGAAGCTGAGCCTCTCGAAGACACAGTGAGCAAGGGGTCCACATCTGGAATACCCTGGGTTACTTAGGGTGAAACCTCAGGTTTTACAAAGTTATAAAGGAGTGTCGGAGCCCCTCTACTGAGAACGAACATGGGTCAAATACCCTGTTCTATGGAAGTTCTTCCACTCATGAGGGTCAACAAAGACGTTTTAGCCCACTGCACCCTTCACAGAGGAGACATATCCATTTGCATTTCACTCTTTGTCCCACCCACAAGGGCAGTCCAGCACCGAAATGCCAGGCAAATCTCCTCTGAACAAGAGTACCATCAGCAACCCCAGACAAGTGTTTCTGGCTAGTTGGGCCTTATCAGTGAGATGAAGCTGAGCCTCTCTAAGAAACAGTAAACAGTGAGCAAGAGATCCACATCTGGATCAACCTGGGTTACCTAGGGTGGCCATTTTAAATTCGTTCCTGCTCCCCAACTCTGCCTAAAAAATGTAAAAGAATCCTGTGTTTTGTTAAACATGGCAGCGCGCTGCTTGCCCTTTTTATTGATCTGCAGGACTCCTGTTTTTTTTCTATTCCCACTTTGCCATGCTTGTAGTTCACTTTTTAAAGCAGAGGTTGAATCAGCATGATCGGGATCAACTGTATGAGTGGCAGCTAAACATGCATGGCCTAAAGTGTGCTCCCCTGAAGCATTAACTGAAATGCCAGAGCAATAGGCTGCTACAGCTCACTGCCAATACCACAGAGCCTGAACCCTGCTATCATCCAAGCTACCTGTACCAGAACAACACAGAACCACTTGCCCTTCCCCGGTATCCTTCACAACAGACATATTTTAATCATGTTGCAAACAAATAAACATGGTCGATCCTCATAGCTACCTCGCAGGCCATTTTAAGAGTAAACTACTTTTTTTTCAATGGTCGTATTTTTAAAAAAAAAATAGCCCACAGAATAAATTAATAGGTAAGGAAGGATGTAAAAAAAAGACTTTTATATGTAATTCAATCAGTTAACATCAATATAGTGAAAATAAAGTAAGATAAAAAAAAGTGCAACACAAAATGAGACCCAATATGGTTTTCTTTTTCTCTAAAACATGTTTTGAAAAACGTAATATATCCATTGCAAATGGACTTGCTACAATAGCTTGGAACTCTCGATTTTCCAAACCCATTATTAGGTGATGAGGTAAAACAGATGATATTCAGAATGTTCATGCTTTCAAGAGAGAGAGAGAGAGAGAGAGAGAGAGAGAGAGAGAGAGAGAGAGAGAGAGAGAGAGAGAGGTTTTTGTTGTGCACTCAAAATCAAAAAACCAGAGACATAGGGAGAGATAAAGAGGTAGAGATAGGGAGAGAGGGGGTGAGCGAGAGAGAGAGAGAGAGAGAGGGATTTTCAAGTGAAACATTGAAATGAGAACTGTCTTCAAGAGGCCGAAGGCAGGATTAAAGAAAGACCCACCATTATTTTCACATGTACCTACACCACTCCTGCCCCAATTAACCTTCTTCCGCTCTGCAATCTCCTACCACTGTACTCTCCAGATATTAATCCCCCATAGCACTAGACATTAGCATGTCAACATGAATATAGCTATGAACAAGCACTCTTCTTGAGTCCTATTACCCTCCTTCAAATAAGCAGGTCACCATGCCAAACACATTGAAACCTATGGGACCCTGAGTTCTCCCATTCAGATAACATATCCCCAAGAGTCTCCACCAAACCCGTAGAAGCAGAGCAGCAGTCAAGCCCCAGGTTACCCGCACCCATGAACACCATACATTTCACACCTGCCTCTTGAGCTATTCTTCTGATACTCCTCCTCCCTCCTTTCTTATAGTTTCACATGCAGTATGGCCAGCAACACAACAGAAGGGTGCTACAAAACATCACTTTATATTAGGTTTACAAATACCACCTCTTTGTCACTGATAACACTAATCTTGTAATAAGTCCTCAAAACTCGCAGAGAAATAAACACATGTTGACTTTTTTTGTTATATATGAAGAAAAAAAGACATATTTTTCAGTGCTTTAAGTCAGATTGGGTAGCAATTCAAGAACCCCCTTTGCACTTAAAGCATACAGTCCTTCATGTATCAATAGATTTCCCTTCTGTGGTCAATTCATTGGACATTAGTTATTAAACTTTTAAATCCCCAGAATTCAACCCTTTTGAATCTGAAATGAGGTGCACAGCCAGTTAAGTTAGCAGGGTGATGCCATTAAAGTTAAAGTTAAAGGGAAAGAGCAATTAAGGTTGCTGGGTGGCAATTTCCCTTTTAGCCGTGTAGCCAACACAAACCATGACACTCACTAAATTAACTAAGAATGGCATGTGTCACAGGTGGTCTTAAAAATACAAAATCTTGCAGAGAAGGTTGAAGGGTGTTTATTTTGTTCGTTAAAGGGGTCAACTTGAGGGCCATCCCTCTCTCTCTCTCTGTATCCTTGTGTGCTTCTTCCACTCATGCCCAGCCATCACTATTCCACCAAGATGGTCACTAGTAATTGGTAACCCCCTACTGTCTAAAAATGTGACTGGCTAACCGTGTGGGCCTTAAGGCAGAATTGACTTATCTTACTCACTCCCTCTGGGGTCTTCTAGCTGGATCCTATCCTAGGGTCCCAAAAAAGAGCAATGGTGTTAATGATGGAACTAGGTGCCTTTCAACCAGCCTACGCTTCACTTGGTCTTCACACTCTTCAATTCCTTGCCCCGAGGTTCTTGACTTCCCTTTCCTCCCTTCCACTCTCTCACATCTGTTCCTCCCACTGTCTCTCCCTTCTCACCCTCTCTCTATACTCTCCTTATGATGTTTTACTTTCTTATGTCAACTCCTTCCTCCTACTTTCCAATTTGCTCCCTTCTATTCTCCACTCCCACTACTGTCCATCCCCACTACTCTCCCTTGCGTTCCACTCCAAAATACTCACTGCTACTCTCCACGCCCACTACTCCCCACTCCCACTCCACTCTACCCCTCCTTCTCCCACGCTGTCCTTCCCTTCACTCTCCTGGTCAATTTTCTCAATCAATCTCATGCACACCCCTATCCCTCATTTAGTCTCTGTCACACACCTCACACGCACTCTCACTCCCAAGCACCACTTTCTCTCAACAGCCAGTGTGTCACCTTAAACACCATCTCTGCTAGTTTACCCTATGCTCTGCTCCACCTACCTTCCAAAGCATGACCTCTCTGTGCCTCTCCACCTCACCTCTTGACCTCATACTAACTATCTTCTCGTTGCTGTATGGCTCATCCCCTTGTATCCTCCTCCTTTACTTTCCGTTGGTCCTCAGGCTCATCTGGTTTCCCATGGCCAACCTGGAGGAGCTGGCCTCTGGGGGAAAGCAAGGCAGAGGCTCTCCTCCAGAGGCCAGGTCCGCTGATATTCCATGATGGTGGCTCAGTGCCATCAGTCCCCCCCTTTCCAGCCACGCAGTGCTGTTGTTGCATGCCATGATGGGTGGTATGTAATGAATAACTCTCCACCGGCTCTCAGTGCACAGCTGTCTCTATCGCCAGAAAGTGTCATGTTGCATGTTTTGGCAGCATGAATCACTGGTTGGTCCTAGGAGGGAAGAGTTAAGCAATCTGGACAGTATTTGAGAAGGCAGGTATGGCATGATCGAATGTGGTACTTTGTACGTGCAGCCAGGCACATAAGGGGGGAACAGAGACTTCAGCCCTCTATTCCCGATCATCGGGCCTCTGAGGCAGGACTGGCTATGGAAAACCTGATAGGCCTTCTGTCCCGATATTTAAGGAGTCCCAGCCCCCTTTGGCCGGTCAGGTCATTGACACTGTCACATTTTCTAATACATGACTTGTTAAATGTGTTTCTCTGATGAATTGTATTACATAGTTGTCTAGCTCCTTATAATTCTAGCTCGACTGGCCTTTCTAGCCCACTGTCTACTTATTCGATACATTTCCAATAAAGCCCACTCTAAAGTGCAATTACCCAAAAAATTCCAAGTTATAAAGGATAGCTGAACATGAACAAGTGATACAAAATAGCTGGGCATTAGCAGAGTACATCGGTGACGTAGTAAAGGGATAACACTCATGGTTCAAGGTTCCAGAGACTTTTCAGCTTTTATGGATATTCATCTGGACATTTTCAGGGTTCATCAATGGGTAATACTTAATATCCCGGGGAGGGTGGGCATGTTATTGACATTGCACAGAAGACCTTCTAATATGTCCCACTGCCCTTCTTGATCCATCCAGGTCCCCAAGGCGCAGTGGGATATGTTCAACGTGAGTCTATTTGCAGTTCTGGTTTGCTGTAAATATAAAAGTCATGAGTTCTCCCAAAAATAAAAACAGTCTTTTCAATTCTTGGGGTGTTGGGAGAGGAGGGGAGATTTGGGGTGCAGTGGTGAGGCTGGGAGAATATAGGGGTGCTTTAGGGTCGGTGCTAGCTGGTTTATCCCCCCAAACATAAACTGGGGATGTCCTCAGTTTACGGTTTGGTGGTTCATCCAGAATTAATCACTCCAACAAACCACTTATACTAAACGAAACAAAGTCAGATGTATACCCTTGAAATATCAGTCCTGTGCATATGTGCACTATTTAATGTAAGACATTGGTGTACTCCAGTGTGGAACATGTTTTCCCTAATCAACATGTAAATCCAGCATGCGTGCCCACACATTTTAAAATAACAAAGCGTAAACATTTATGATAAAGTGGAAAAAATGGCTATTGCTCAGCCTGATGTCCAGCACTGTCCAAGGGAAATGGCAGCAGATTCAGAGTTAGAGGAGCGAGTGGTCAATTCCACGAAGGACAAGGAGGAAAACACATCAGGCAGGCAAAGTATAAACTACAGTGTGTATATGGGTCCTGTTCATAGAGGTTACATACAATAGCCGATACCTATTCAGTTTGCACACTATGAGGGCATATAGCAGTGTTCATTCATATCAATAATGCTTTCCTAAGCTCCCCCAGGATCCACCAAGTTTAGAGTAGAAGATGAGGGGCTGGCTCAGTGTTTCAATGTTCTTCTTTCCTTGTGTTGCAACAGGCCCAAGGAAGAGGTGAAAAGTAAAGTTATGTTGGGACTGCCTCCTTCGTCCCCCATATAGGACTTCACAGTTGAAGAAAGGGTTTTGTGATTTACAACTGTACATCTCGGTCTTCAGTGGGTTGGTAGAAATAGATGGGCAGTAGGGTTTCCCAATTATTAATGGCAGAGGTGGCAGATCCTTTGCAAATACAAAGAGCACCTTGGAATGGAAAAGTGGAAGGAGGCGATCTGTGGGAGGAGTGTTGGGTAACAAGAGAATAGTTATTCTTTAAATATTCATCCAAAACAAAAGGAAAGCCCCGAGTTACTAAATTCAGCAGGCTGGTCAGGACTCGATATGGGAGCAAATACCTTAGTTATGTGGCAGATAGTTGTTGGAGACACCATCATTGAATTACATTTAAATGGCAGGTGTTAAGGAGCTCCAAGAGGCCTGTGACAATAGCACAAAGTTAGCTATTCTTGGTAAATGTGTATTGGTTTTCGGTTAGCGCGCCAGCACAGCATGAAGGCATCTGAAGGCATGTAGGTGGGGCTGGATTTACTACAAACGTGACATACTATTGCAAGTGGGAAGGTATCAACTAATAGTTGTTTACTACCACGTTTCAGAGTGATATAGAAAACTCAAACTTGGCGCTCATTCTCTATAATGACAGGGAGCCAATCAGGAGAAAGAAACTATGGGTGGATGCCTGCTATCTAAAACTCTGATTATAACTCAATATATAGGAATGTATGTGCCCTCATGTGATGATATCATTAACAGAAAATAGGTTAACCCTTCCTCCTCTGAATATAGATAGTAACCAACGTGGGAACGAGAAATTAAATACTGCAGCCCTGACAAGATGGAGTTTTAACAGTATTCAATTGCACAAATAAAGGCTAACAGGGAAACAGCCATGCCAACAATTACTCATGACTTATAAACATACCACGAGGGAAAGAGAAGAAAAGGGGAGGGACAACACAACTATCTTTATAATTATTACAAGAACCACAGCGCATAATGATGTATTAAGTTTGAAGTTTGGATGTTGCTGATATTATGACAAGCTAGGCCTTACAGCGTGCATAAACCAAATATCATGTCGACTAATGTTTATATCCAATACAGTGAAGGAGACACTTATTTTGCTAACCTTGAAGAAGCTGTCACAGCATTTGGCAACCCGTAAGCAATTATTTCTAGCAGGCCGGTCAAACTCCAAAAAAGGAATTTTAGTTTCCATTGCAACTATGCAGAGAAGTGGCATGTGTACACTCCCAAAACAAAAGAATGTCTTCACTATTCATGAATTCAAGGAAGAGTTGTCTGTGCCAGTATACTTGACTTAATATAATCTGCCATGATTTGTTATGTACAGTGGCACACAAAACAGAACAGACAAATTTAAATGCATGTTTGTGCTTGAGTAAGTTAACAGTTAGTGTATAGTCACTGAGCAAAAAACAACAATGTACACTGTACAATACTATAGGGGACGTAGAACGGATGCTGAGCTAGTCACTCTGGATCTGAAATTGACTAAACCGCACCATTGAAAATATTGGCACCGATTCAAAATGTTTGCTCCTGGAAATGGAATCAATCTAACTTACTCCCGGGAACAAGAGTAGGAAACGTAAGCGTCTGTTTCCACTAATTTACAAAATGATGCATGAGCGATTTAGAAAATAATTTACTTCTGAGATATGTTGCGTATGTTTCAACATTGCATACCAGTGGGAAGTGAATACCACTGAGCTCTCACATGGATAGTAATAGGAGGCACTACGAGGGTGTGTCTTGAAAGGGCGAGGGAGGCCAATACATGCAATTACGCTACAATACTCGCCCAACTAAACAGATCTTAAAGATCTATAAATGTGAGGCGAATTCGGATTGTAGATTCTGTGTCAGAAAAGGGCGACCTAAACTAAACAACACATGACCCTGTTCTGTACTGGATTAACTGTGATTCCGACTAGACATCTCAGTAAATTGGTACTATCTATTCAACTAGAGGAGATCTTGCCAGCAATTTCCAGTTTAGTGCAGTTTTTGAGAGACATTTTTAAACAGGTGGGAAACCAGTTTTGGTGATTAAGAAGAGTGATTGAGATTATAAATGTCTATTTCTTTTAGGGTTGTTTTCTTTTTACATATGGATTAATTGTTATGAGTTATGATTTCCTTTCTTGATGAAGAAGGTGGATTGTAAAGGTTTGTAATAAACCATATGTCTTAATAAAAATATTTAAAAAAAGTAAAAAAATAAAGGGTGGCAGTCATTGTATAGAAAATGAATAAAAGATATGTAAGAAGGTGGTGCAGGGGAGGGGGGTGTCTAAAAGGGGTCTAAAAGGTGACTGTAGGAAGAAGGGGGTCCTTTAGCCAGGAATATGACTTTGTGAGATTTCTGCTCCTGGAAAGGGGGGTTCAAGAGGCAACTCCACAGGCATCTCAGGGAAAGAAGGCCTATTTCCCTGTCCACCAGTGGGTTGGTATTTGCAAGAGTTCCATTTTCTGACACTGGATATAGCCGGTATCACTTTGAAGAAAATAGAATCTGTATCAATTTGACTTGTGTAGGTCATAATCTGGCCACCAACAGACGGGTCTCCATCATTGAGATATTTTTTTTCTCTGAAATTGTGAAGAGTGTAAACTAAATGAAAAGGGAAGCAAAAACATATGGAAGACAGCAAAATAAGCTTATGGCATTTCTCTCTGTATGAGTGGTGTCAAATACAGGCTTACTCGTTGCTCTCTGTATTCAAGAGCATGCAGCACCTTGAACATTAACGCTAGTTGTGTAGCTGATTCCCCTCCATGTTTTATCTTGTATTCATGCACTGTGAAATGTTTTGATGGTTCATTCGTTCACATCCAATTTCCTTCTTTCAGGGGCGGAGTGGGACGGTGGGCAAGGTGGCAATAGGCCCTCAGGCTGGCTGTGCTGTTGTTTCCTGGGTCAGAGCTGCAGCATGTAAAGAAATGATTGAAAAAAAATATAATCCTTCAGAATCCGAGCTGTCCAAAGGCACCCATTGCTTCAAGGCATGCTCAGCTTCTGCGACAACGGATTGAGACACTCGTCTTGATTTCAGTAATGTTGCGCATGTATCTGGGTGGCCCCCACACACAGGCATCCAGTTGAGCAAGAGGGATAAGAGGCTACGCCACAGGTGCATGTTTATTTTACCCAGTGCCAATGTATACATTTAAATGACAGGTACTGTGACCCTGGGTGGTGATATTAGCATCACTGCAACCCAAACACTATTAGTGTCTTACAATCCTCAGCAGTTTATCACGTCTCTTACTTGACAAGGAAGTAGGGGTAATATATCTTAGAGCTATCCTCATTTTCATTCTGTAAGAATGCTACCCTTATGCTTTTATGAATTGCTTGATGACTGATGAGTTCCTTACAGAAAGAATGTAATAGCATCCTGAATAGCACCCATGGATGTTACTTTATGATGCTTATAGGAATCATTTGGGGCCAATTTGTATTTTTTTTTATACCTCCACCTCTTCGGTCTAAGTAAACATAAGCCGATTTTCAGCAGAAGATCCACCTAAAATACTGCTGCCAATATCCCCATGGAACAATGTCAGTAGTACCTGAGCAAACTCTGAATGCGGCAAATGGCAAAATCGGCATCATTAGCCCAATACCACTAATTATACCATTACCATCATGCTCTGACTCCCCAAGCTTTTCATTTGTTGTCTCGTCCAGAACACTCTAATGTGACCAACAAAAGATAAATATACAAGTGAACGACTCATTCATATATAAGAATACACAATCACATGAATGGAGATATATCTAATTTACCCAGTTACAAATACTCTCAAACATATCATCACAATCACACAAACTCAATATAAAAACACACACACACACACGCATGCGCGCGCGCGCGCGCACGTTTTACCTACCTTGTGGGGACTATGTGTGGAAACCAGCCTTCACACACGTTTTACCTACCTTGTGGGGACTATGTGTGGAAACCAGCCTTGTGGGGACTAACCTTTCCCAATGTTTTAAAAATATGCTAACAGCAAAAATATATTCAGAAAAAATTGCTAATATAGGATCCAGCTTCAAATCTGCAAAAATGCTAATTTTTAATCGTGTGTCCGTCACCATCTCTGTGATCTCTGTGGGGACCTGAACGCGTGTTACCATCCTTGTGAGGACTTAAATATTCTTATTTGGAATCTAATGTATCCCTATGCAAATAGCAACATGTTTGTTTCATAGGCATCTTTGTAACTTGCACAATTCTATTTCTATATATGAGTACCTACCCACACCGTAGGTATACACAATAGATGGATTGTAATGGTGGTGTATTTTCAATAAGAACCTCACTAAAAACGTACTATATTTGGCATGAGACTATATTATAAAACACTCCAAGTATGTCGGAAAGGAGAACTGGGAAACCAAAATATTAGGTGAATGGCTCAGGATCACACAATGTGGTCAGGTATAGAAGCATATATTTGAATACAGGTTTCATTATTTCACAGTCACCATCTTGTCCACCAAAACTCATCTCTCTATGATTGGTGTGATGACAAATATGTTACAGTCCCCATTAAAATGGTGTTTGACATTGGTGATGTTGAAGTCCCAATAGAGATTGTCTGCCATGATACTGATTTCAGGTCCTCACAGAGATGGTTTGTATGAATAATTGTATTAAAGACAGCATTCCTATGTTGTTTTATAATACTGTTGTTAAAGTCCACATAGAGTTGGTGTGTGATTAACATTATGATAAAGTACTAATACACATGGTGTTTGATGTTGGTGAAGTCCCAGCAGAGATTGTATTTTGTGATACTTATATCAAGGTCCCCGCAACGATGGTATGTGCTATTTATGGTGAAGTCCCCACAGAACTGGTGTGTGTTTATAATAACTTTAAAGTCCCCACAGAGATGGTGTGTGATTATCTTGATGCTAAAGTTCCCACAGAGATGGTGTGTGATTATCTTGATGTTAAAGTCCCCACAGAGATGGTGTGTGATTATCTTGATGTTAAAGTCCCCACAGAGATGGTGTGTGATTATCTTGATGCTAAAGTCCCCACAGAGATGGTGTGTGATTATCTTGATGTTAAAGTCCCCACAGAGATGGTGTGTGATTATCTTGATGTTAAAGTCTCCATACATGTTGTGTTTGATGTTGGTGATGTTGAAGTACCAATAAATATTGTATGTCATGATACTGATCTCCAGGTCCTCACAGATGTGGTGTGTGATATTTACGTTAAAGACCCCACAGAGCTGGTGTGTGTTCATAATAACTTTAAAGTCCACAGAGTGATGGTATGTAATAATAATGATATTAAAGTCCTCACTGAGATGGTGTCTGATTATCTTGATGCTAACGTCCCCACAGAGATTGTGTGTGATTATCTTGATGTTAATGTCCCCACAGAGATGGTGTGTGATTATCATGATGTTAAAGACCCCAAAGAGGTGTGTGATTATCCTGATGTTGAAGTACCCACAGAGATGGTGTGTGATTATCCTGATGTTGAAGTACCCACAGAGAGGGTGTGTGATTATCTTGATGTTAAAGTCTCCATACATGTGGTGTTTGATGTTGAAGTACCAATATATATTGTATGTCATGATACTGATGTCCAGGTCCTCACAGAGATAGTGTGTGAGGTTTATGTTAAAGTCCCCACAGAGGTGGTGTGTGATAATTATGTTAAATTCCTCACATAGACAGTGTGGTATGTTCATGATGTTAAGGTTCCCATAGACATTGTGTGAAGTTGGGGATGTTAAAGTCCCAATAGAGATTGTGTGTCCTTATACTGATATTCAGGTCCCCACAGAGTTTGTGTGTGATAATGGAGATGTTAAAGTCTCCCTTGAAGGTAGTGTGTTAAAAATAGGGCATACAAGTCTCCATAGAATTGTGTGTGTTTGGAAAAGGGGTGATGATGACAATAATGATGCTCTTGGTTATGTTGCAGTCCCAACAGAGAGTGTGCTTGTTAATAAGGATGTTAAAATCCCCAAACTGATTCTTTGTGATGAAAATGGTGTTTCAGTCCACATAGGGATTGTATGTGGTTATGATGATGTGAAGGACCCCACAGAGATGGTGTATCTGCCCTCACAGAGACAGTGTGATTGAAAATGGCAATGTTGATGTCCCCCAGATAACTTGAATGTGATAATAATTATGTTAAAATTCCCTCTGACATCCTGTGTGATATTGAAGCCCCTCCGAGATGATGTGTGATAATAATGGTGGTCAGGTCCTCAAATGAATAGTGCGTGATAATGGTAATGTCAAAATCATTGCAAACATGGTATTTTAAGTTCTGATTTCTCTGCATTGATAGCTTGTGATTATCTTGATGTTAAACTTTCAACAGAGATTTTGTATGAGATGAGGAGTTTTGTGTCACAAGAGGGGTGGAGCGTAATAACAGGAAAGAAGAGAACAATGTAGTAGAAGTCAAGATTCAGTGATCCACTATCATCAAATGAGCAAATAGACCATCTCTACTACGGAAAGTAGACTACATATTTTTAGTACTTGTTTGATGTTAGTTACATGTTCAAAATAGATATACTATGTCATATTAGTGATGTCAAATGTCTGTTAGGTAGCCAACGATTAAGCACAAAGAGATAGCACCAACACCTTGGGGTTCATTACGAGATTTGCGGTAAAAATCGGACAAAATCTCTGTTAGCGGCATCATGCAATGCGCTCACACCTCCTCTGCCTACCACTAAATAGCGGGCACAGTAATAGCGGGCACGGTAATAGCGGGCACGGTAATACCGGAACCCGGAAGTAACACCGTCGAGCCGGAACGGGAAAGGCAATGGCAGCCATCTTGAAAAACACAATCCATTGCAATCCTAGGGACACAGGACCTGGATCCATACACCTGCAACTACAACCCCATCCACTACACCAGCAATATGCCCAAGGCCCCTAAAAAAGGCACAATGACCCAGCGAAAGGTGCGATTTTCCGAGGAAGAGTTGAACATGCTGGCTGACACCCTGGCTGAGAATGAGGACATTGTTTTTGTGGCAGACCTCAGGCGGCCTGCCCAGCTGAAAAAGAAGGACATTTGGGAGGAAGTGGCCCAAAAGGTCAGTGCGGTGGGCACCACCCCACGCACTGTTAAGGAATTCAAAAAACGCTGGGACGACCTGCGCCTCCGTGTGCGCAATATCCTTTCTGCCAACCGGAGCCAGGCCCTGGCAACAGGCATCGGACCCAACTCCCCAATAAAAATGACACGCTGGGAAGAAACCTGTGCCAGCACCATAGGCATGGAGGCCATAGAGAGAGTGGGAGATATGGAGCGGGGAGCGCCGTCATCGGCAGATGGAGGTGAGTGTCCACACAAACCACTGGAATGCAAAGCATGGTGATGGGCCAGCAATGTGACAGTGACATGAACCAATGCATGGCCCATCACACACACACACATGGACACATCCCTGCATACATGCTGTCCCCAGCACCATCACATCTACATGCATGCAGCAAGTCAAAGCCATACCTGAGACACACCCCACAAGCAGGAAAACTGCATGTGTCACACTGCACACATTCCACAACAGAAAGGCATGTCACACAGCATACACCACCTCAGACATGTGTGAACCGGATGTATGCCTGAATTATCCCCCCATATATCAAGCAACCTGTATGTCACAACTCCAAGTCAGAAATCCATCAAATGTGTAGAACTGCAACAATACCAATGTATGCATGATGCATGTAGAACCATCACTGATGCCGTCCCTCTCTCCATCCCCCACAGGCTCAGATTCTGACAGCGATGCACAGGACTCAGCAGCACAGGCTACGACACCATTGAAGAATGCCAGGGGCAGGGAAAACACCAACAGGCCTTCTACGTCGAAGGGCCCAGGCAAGGCACATCAGCCACTGAAGGCAAAGGCGCCACAGGACGCAAAGGCACTGGGGCGGCAAAGGGCCTCCACAACAGCAACAGTGCTGACAACAGGTGTATCCACTGCAGAGGAGCCAGTGGCAGATGGGGCCCTCTCTGCTGCCAACAGCTCGGTTGGGGAGGCAGCTGCCACCGCGCCCCTGAGTGACGACAAGGAACAGACACATGGCGAGGTGTGTGTCCTTGAGGATGACGTGTCATCTGAACTCCATGGCACACCCAGCCCCCGGCTATCACCCCAGCTCACCCAAATTATCATCCCCACTGGCACCACGCATGAGCAGTCTGGAGGAGAGTCAGGACCAGAGTGCTGGAGCCCCACAGAGGACAAACCTGAATTGGGACCCTTGCCAGATGCACCATCCACCTCCACAGGTGTCCGGGATGGGGAGTGGCGAATGGCACAGATGGAGAAGCAGCAGGAGGAGCTGATTGGGCTTGTCAGACAATACGTGTCGGATGGTGCCCTGACATGGCAGGTGGGCCAGGAGAACACTGCGGCAATGAAAGATGCCATAGAGTCCAGCACAACTCGCATCTGAGAGGAGCTGTCGGCAGTGAGACAGGTCCTTGGCAGAATTGCGGATGCCCTGGAGGCACAGTGTCCTGGCCCGAGAATGGAGCAAGTGGGCACGGGCTCGTCCTAAGCTCCACACAGACAAGCCCCCTGAGCAGGTCTGCGCGTACCTTGTGGCGCTCAGACATGCCGCCACCAGAGGCGGGAAGAGGACAGAAGTAGCAGGGGCATCCTGCACATGGCAACTGATGCATACCCGTGCTACATTCCATTGCACCCCATGTGTGGGGGAGTTGTGGGGGGAGGGGGGAAAGGGGGGGTGTGTGGGAGTTGTGGGGGGAGGGGAGAAGGGGGTGTGTGAGGGAGTTGTGGGGGGAGGGGGAAGGGGGTATGTGAGGGAGTTGTTGGGGGAGGGGGAGGGGAAGGGGGGCATGTGAGGGAGTTGTTGGGGGAAGGGGGGAATGGGGGTGTGTGAGGTAGAGGGTCATAGCACTTTGTTCATTTCTCATGTTTAATACACCCGTTGTGTACCAAAAAATCACATGACTGGACATTGCTTATTCTGTATGTGTGTTTTATTGGTTTACAGTGCACAGTGTCCATGTATCCCCACACCCAGTGCCCTGAGTCCCACATCCATGGCACCTTCTGCATCCATGTGTCTTATAATTTTTGGCCTATCACAGACTGGCACACAGCACATCCCTCCTGTGCATCACCACCTGGATGATGTGCAACCACATCTTCTTCATCATCTTCATCATCACCTGGTGGTTGCTGTTTAATGTCAAGGGACAGAGGCACGTTCCGTCGGATGCACATGTTGTGCAGCATGACAAATGCCATGATGATCTTGGCCACCTTCTCATGCCCGTACAGGAGTGCCCCACCCGACCTGCTGAGGCAGCGAAACCGTGCCTTCCACAGGCCAAAGGTCTGCTCAATCACCACACGGGTACGGGTATGGGCACAATTGTAGTCTGCTTCTTGCCTTTTCTGCGGGTTCCGGACAGGGGTGAGGAGCCACAGCTTCGAGGGATAGCCAGCAACACCTGCATGGGTTCAAAATGAGGTATGTGTAAGTTATTCCTGCAATGACACCTGTACGTATCACTTACATGCCTGCAGATATTTGCACATGTCCCTGGATGAATGCACACATTTTAACTTGGCACAATGTTTGCTGTCCTATGGTCTACTGGTGTTGGTTGCATCATCCTGATGATGCAAGGTGTCCACTTTCTTGCTGGTGTTCATGCACCGTGGTTACCTACAGCAATAACTGCGATCATCTATGTGATGTGTATTGAATCGTGTGCATTGATCCTGCCACTAGTCCCATCATGATCTCCCATTCACTTCTTGACATTCCCATGGTGGCATGCTGTGCTACTGTGGTGGTGGTCCAGTAAAAATCTGTGAATTCCCTTGGTGTGAATTATTTCTGCACACTTATGAATGCATGTCCGGTGTTGTGTTGTTGTGTGGTCATTTTCATTGTGCATACTCACAGCATGTTGCTGCATTGTGTTGCAGAGGGTAAGGTCTGATGGTTTGCAGTGTACGTGTTGAGGGTTGTGGGCTGGTTGCAAGTCTGGCATTACTTCATTGTTGTGCAGCTTACGTCTTTCATATGCGTTTCAGGTGTCATGTTCAGTTAGGGATGCTTTGGGGCACAGTGTATTGCAGTATGGGCATTGTCCAGTCACCCCCCAATCTCACCCAGGTGGAGTATGGATCCCCCCCATTACACTGCCATCTGCCTGTCATGCAACTTACCAAGCATGCAGGCACATCGTCCAGCATGTCGCTCCATGTAGCATGGTATCGCGGAGTTCTGCAGGACCATTGAATCATGGGTTGATCTGGGATATCGGGGACAGCAATGTGTGATGATCTTGCTGGAGTCACATACCATCTGCACATTGACAGAGTGGTATAGGTTACAGTTGCAGTAGGCCACCTCCATGGCATGTGGGACCATCAATTCCACATGGGTGCAGTTAAGGGCACCGATGCAATTTGGTATGCCTGCCAGTGCATGGAAGCCAATTTTGGTGTTGGAGATCTCCTGGGCAGTCCGTGGTAGGGATATGTGGTCGCTTGAGTGCTTCAGGAGGGCATCGAGCACTTGGTTCAGCGTGCGTGAAAATAATGGTTGGGATACGCCATGCATCTGCCCCACTGTGTGCTGGTAGGTGCCTGTGGCCAGGAAGTAGAGCACGGACACCACCTTCAGTAGAGGGGGGATGGCAGTGCGGATGTCAATCAGGCTGACAATGTCATCATGTACCAGGCAGTACAGGGTGTGGATCTGCACAGGAGTTAAGTTGAGGGGATTGGCTCTGATGCGAGGTATTGGTGGCTGCCTGCGTGGTAACACTGGCTGCACTGGTGGGACTTGCTGGGCCTGTCTCACCCTCCTTCTCCTCCTGCGTCTCCTCTGTTGTGCCTGTTGTAGTTGTTGCTCATGGCGTAGCTGTGCAAGCATGTCCTCCAGGCCCAGTATCGCAACAGCAAGTGGGATCATTTTGTTGTGGGAAGGGGTGTGGTGTGTGTGTGTGCTCCTTTTGTGCTGGTCCAGACTCCATTAGCTCCACCTGTGATGATTGCAGTATCTGTAATTACCGCACTCGTGGCAGCGGTAGGAGCACCTAAAGCAAAAGCAAAAGCAAAAAAAAAAAAAACAAAAAGAAAAACGGATTGTATCAAATATTCACAAAAGAAATTAAAACGAGTAATGTAGATTTAAACAGTGAAGTCAATAATACGAATTGATCACTGGATAAAAGAAAAATAGAGCGTGGACGAGCTTGGAAAGCCGATGAGTGTGGTGAACGGATGAGTGAGAAGGGCGAATGAATAATGATGATTCTAGACAAGTATAAATGAGTGTGGTGAACGGATGAGTGAGAAGGGCGAATGAATAATGATGATTCTAGACAAGTATAAATGAATGTGGAGGATGAAAGCGGTTGACAGGTACGTCTGGAAGACGGTTGAGTCTGGAGACCTGATGAATAATACGAGCAAAATCAATGGGGATGACGGATGAGTGTGTAAACCAATTTACTGTAGAAAGCGGTCCGAGTATGGAGAGCAGCTATGTGTAGAGAGTGGAGGAAGGTAGAGAATGGAAGAGCATGCAGAGCGAAGGAGCTTGTTGAGCGAAGAGAGCATACAGAGCAGAAGAACGTGGAGAGCAGATGCGCGTAATGAATAGAGAAAAGTATCAGCGACTGAATGGGGAGCGACAGGGTGTGGAGAGCGGAAGAATGTGGAAAGCGGAGGAATGTGGAGGGTGAGAGGCCGGAAGTGGGAGACCGACTGAGTACCAACGAGTGGAATGCGCGTGGAAGATGAACGCTGCTGACAGATGATTGTGGAGGGCGGATGACTATGGAAGGCGGATGACTGTGGAGGGCGGATGACGGTGGAGGGCGGATGACTGTGGAGGGCGAATGATTGCGGAGGGCGGATGATTGCGGAGGGCGGATGACTGCAGAGGGCGATGATTGCGGAGTGTGGATGATTGCGGAGTGCGGATGACTGTGGAGGGCGGATGTCTGTGGAGGGCGGATGACTGTGGAGGGCGGAGGACTGCGGAGGGCGGAGGACTGCGGAGGGCGGATGATTGCGGAGGGCGGATGACTGTGGAGGGCGGATGACTGTGGAGAGCGGATGACTGGGTAGGGCGGACGACTGGGCAGGGCGGATGACTGTGGAGGGTGTAAGCCTGTGGAGGGTGTATGCCTGTGGAAGATGACTGTGGAGCGCGGATGACTGTGGAGGGCGGATGACTGTGGAGGGCGGACGACTGAGCAGGGCGGATGAATGTGGAAGGTGGATGCCTGTGGAAGATGACTGTGGAGGGCGGATGTCTGTGGAGAGCGGATGTCTGTGGAGAGCGGATGTCTGTGGAGAGCGGATGTCTGTGGAGGGCGGATGACGGTGGAGGGCGGATGACGGTGGAGGGCGGATGACGGTAGAGGGCGGATGACTGTGGAGGGCAGATGACCGTGGAGCGCGGATGACCGTGGAAGGCAGATAACTGTGGAGGGCGGACGACTGTGGAGGGCGAATGCCTTTGGAAGATGGGTGTGGATGGCGGAAGACTGTGGAGGGCGGATGCCTGTGGAAGATGAGTGTGGAGGGCGGATGCCTGTGGAAGATGAGTGTGGAGGGCGGATGACCGTGGAGGGCGGATGACCGTGGAAGGCGGATGACCGTGGAAGGCGGATGACTGAGGAGGGCGGATGACTGTGGAGGGCGAATGACTGTGGAGGGCGGATGACTATGGAGGGCGGATGACTGTAGAGGGCGGATGACTGTAGAGGGCGGATGAATGTGGAGGGCGGATGACTACGGAGGGCGGATGACTGCGGAGGGCGGATGACTGCGGAGGGCGGAGGACTGCGGAGGGAGGGCGGAGGACTGCGGAGGGCGGATGATTGCGGAGGGCGGATGACTGCGGAGGGCGGATGATTGCGGAGCGCGGATGATTGCGGAGGGCGGATGACTGCGGAGGACGGATGATTGCCGAGGGCGGATGACTGCGGAGGGCGGATGATTGCGGAGGGCGATGATTGCGGAAGGCGGATGATTGCGGAGGGCGGATGATTGCGGAGGGCAGATGACTGCGGAGGGCGGATGATTGCGGAGGGCGGATGACTGTGGAGGGCGGATGACTGCGGAGGGCGGATGACTGCGGAGGGCGGATGACTGCGGAGGGCGGATGACTGCGGAGGGCGGATGACTGCGGAAGGCGGATGACTGCGGAGGGCGGATGATTGCGGAGAGCGGATGATTGCGGAGAGCAGATGATTGCGGAGAGCGGATGATTGCGGAGAGCGGATGATTGCGGAGGGCGGATGATTGCGGAGGGTGGATGACTGCGGAGGGAGGATGATTGCGGAGGGCGGATGATTGCGCAGGGCGGATGATTGCGGAGGGCGGATGACTGTGGAGGACGGATGACTGTGGAGGGCGGATGACTGTGGAGGGCGGTGAGCGTACAGAGCGAACGAATATGAAGAGCAAATAAATGTGGTGGACAGATGAATGTGGAGAACACATGAGTGTAGAATGGGGCTGAATGAATATGGAGAACACATGAATGTAGAAAACGGTTGAGTGTAATGAGGGAAAGAACATGGACTGCGGAGGAGCTTAGGGAACGGCTGAGTGTGGCTATCGGCTGAATCTGGCGAGCGACGGAGTGTAGCGAGCGGCTGAGTATGGCAAGCAGCTGAGTATGTCGGGCGACCGAGTGTAGTAAGCGGCTGAGTATGGCGAGAGAACGGGTATGCGTCGAACGAACGAGAATAAGAGCGAGAGAATGAGTGTACACTAAACAGATAAGTACATTGTACGGAAGAGTGAATGGAGCTGATGAATGCAGAACTGACGAGTGGCAGACGAGCCTCTGAAGCGAATGAGTGCGTAACAGATGAGCCTGGGGAGCGGGTGAACGCACGAAACAAATGAATGAATGGACCAGAGCGCATGATTATGCTAGATGGAGGAGTATGCTATACGGATGAATTCGCTGAGCCGATGAATAGTGCATGAGAGCAGATGAGAAACAAAACACATCGAACGGACCGGACCCCTCTGAATTGCGTGATGTGCAGACTTTGATGTGGAACGCAAGGAACCGTTGTAAGAGCATACTTCATTTCACACCCCACGCTTACTCTCTCCTTACACCACCACTCAAGTAGAACACAGAGATACTATGACACCATTCGGTATAACTGTTCTCATATCAACATCCGCCGCTCACTCCCCATCACTCTAAGTAAACATTGCTGGTTTCTCACCCCCAGCCAGGCGTTCTAGTCAGGCCTAACGCTGCCTCACTCGGACTGGATAACTCCTGCCAGACCGAACACATACTCCTGATTCCTAAACCACCACACCTATTCGCTAGGAAGCAGCTACCACAGAAACTCCGCACCAGCTGCACACATACCTGGTGCGCACACGCACCTTTGACTCTCTCTAATCTCTCCACTGACCCGAACCTCGGTTCCCAAGGGCGCTCAACCTACCAGCGCCTTCAGACCATACCAATGGTATATAAGGCGCTATATAAATGCAAAATAACAATAACAATAACTTGTGATGTCCTCCTGTTAGCGCCATCCTGGTAATGCCGGGCCGAAGGGGCGCGTGACCGCGCAGATGCCGGTATGGGAGAGCACGGTATCAGCGGCGGTGCTAATACCGGGATGTGGACTCGGAATGGGCCGGAGCAGTATGCAGTGCTTGTATTCCCTTAACGGCATCATTTTTACATTGCCTCCAAACTCGTAATGACCCCCCTTGAGTCAAACTAAGTTTATTTACACAACCAAAATATAAGGTAAACAACAGCATATAAGTTAAGTCTCTTGAATCACAGTCTCAGGCTTAAGAGTTTCCCTGCACACTTCTTCACCTACCACAGGGTCAATGCCAATGTTTATTCATCCAGCTTTATTGGGGTTCCCACATTCTGCCAGTAGGCAATGCTGTTCTCTGATCTTCTGTCTGTAATTGCTGCCCAAGTAAACAGGTACATGTAGAGTGTTTCAGATGTGGTCAAGGAACACTGGGTTGGAGAACCTCTCGGATGGCAAGCCTTATTCTGCTGCCCCTCATCATTACTCCTCTGCTTGTTCTTTACCTCCTGATTACTGTGCAATGGTCTCATTCCTCCTTTCACGATGGGTGTAATCCCTTCAGACCGGGATTCACCCCTACCTCCTGTCTTGGGCCAAGATCTCCCACTCTGTCCTTCACTGATTGTGTAACTAGGCTCTTTGTTAACTCCTCCAACGGTTCACTTCTGCCTCCTCCTGATCACTAACTTCTTCCTCCACCTCCTGTTGTACACCTCCAACCACTTCTTGCTCTTCATCTTCAACCGCTTACTTTTGCTCATCTTCAGTCACCTCATGCAGGACACCTCCAGCCAACACCTGCTATTCACCTACCGCCAAACATGCTGTTCTTTCTCCTCCTATAGTGGCTCTCCCTCTTCCAATTTTTCCAAACACTCTCCAATGGGTAATTGGCTGAAGTCCTGTGATTGGGTGTTAAATGATTTCCCCGAGTCAAATGGGAACCTGGGAGATTGGGTAAAGTTTGAATATTACAAAATGCCCATCTTCCAAACCCCTTCGCTTTGTGTGCCACACTGCAGACATCCTGGATGTGGCTGTTCTCCAGAGACCAGGTTTATGAGCAGTGAACAGGCAGATCAATGGCAAACAATGACAAAAAATCATTGGAGCATGGCACTGGTTTCCTGTGAGGTTGTGGCAACTTTGTGTTGCAGGGAACTATGTGTGGAGCCCCTTTAGTGAACAAGTTTTCTAGACAGATGTCAATGAGAATTGCAACATTGTTATGTTTACATTATTGGTCTGTGAACCGAGTGCATAGTGTCAAGAACTTGGGTTCCTTCATGTATTATTTCCTGGCTCACTATGTCAGAGTCTACAAAAGTACTGTGGCGCTTGAGGCGAACGTCTAGGAACCCATTCCGTTCTGTATATTGCCACACACGAACACGAGAGAAGAAGTTCCTCTCTGGTAAAGGGATGCCATTGTACGTTATTAACCGCGTGAGGTACTTTCCTTGAATAGAAGGATGGTGGTCTCGTGCAGAAGGCTTGTGACCAAACAGTTCAGGCTGGAATGTCCCTTTGGTGTGGGACCAAGCCTGATTTTGCATATGTTCGTTCCCCTTTTGTAATGGCTTGGCAGGTGAAGAACGATGTTCTGCAGGGTTGCCCAGAGCAATGCCAGACGTTAAGATTAACTCTAAACCTTCAATCACCCCTTTTGTTCTGCTATAGTTACCGTGAGTGGGACAGGCACACCCTTTTGGGCTTAGAGACCCACACAACTCCTCGCAGATGTGACCAACAAGGCTGAAACATGTTTGCAGATGCTTGTGGGCTCGTGCATAAGGGATGTGACCAAGCCGTTCAGGCTGGACTGTCCCCTTTGGGGTGGCACCAAGCCCAATTTTGCATATGGTCTTTCCCCTTCTCTAATTGCTTGGCAGGCGAAGAACGATGGACTGGAGGGTTGCCCAGAGCAATGCCAGAGGTGAAGGTTAGTTCTATACCTTCCTGCCATCACCCCTTTTATTTTGCCATGATGGGTGTGGGGCATGATTCATTACCGGAGCAAGTGTTTGCTTCATCTCAATCAGATCTTGCTGTTTAAAGTGTTATAGTTATGAGACAGTTAAGTTGTTCGACTTTATTCCAATGGTGTTGTTATGCTACATCTCACTCGACCTGTGGTATTAAGACACCATGGCCCATTGGCAATGGACTGTGGCCACTTTGCAGCAATTAGTGATTGGGACAAACGTTTATGCTCCTCTGGCTGTGTTCTAGCAGACATTTAGAAAAGGCTTCCTTGTGTCCCGCTTTTTTATTCTCACTAGATTTACTCATGGAATTTAACCACAAGTAAATATCTCAAGATTATAATTGTGGTTTCCGATTGCCAGGAGAATTTCCCACGACCTGGCTTCACAATAAAATTATATTTTTTTACAAGACTCCTCAAACTTTACATGTGCACACATCCTCTTTTATTGTTTACCCAGATCCATCCTGAAGGCAAAGTGCCCCCAGGCTATCTGCCAATATAATTTTAACAATGTTTAATTTTGTGATGCACATCCAATTCCTGTGAGAACCCTGCAGTTTTTGTGAAGTGGCAGTGAAAACGGTACATACAAAGCAACAAAAATGGAAGGAACTAAATATAATTTCAAAGCCCTCCCTATGTCACGACCTTATCTCCACCGTATGGTAACGGGACCCGAAAGACCATATTTGGCCCCCCTCGGATCCCTTGGAGTAAATCCTGGCGCCGTTGGCATCGGACTCAAATACCAGGATGGGGTTTCAATGGGCAACGAACAAACATGGCTGCCCCCATGAGGTCCAATGGGGAACTGCAACTAGCAGTCTAGCATTCAGGTCGGGGCCCGCCCCGAAGCTCCTGGGATACCTGCTGGGTATTTAAACCACGCCTGGGCGAGGCATGTGCTTCGCGTTATTCTGCTCTTGCAGCGTGACTTTCACCGGGTCCTGCTCAGCATCCTGGCCTGCACGGGCGAGAGAAGACAAGAACCGCTGTCATCCTTACCTGCTCAGCTGCAGCCTCCATCCAACCGAAGTCCTCCAGACTTCATCATCTTCCTCCAGCTACATTCCTGGAAAGAAGGGCGTGAAGGAGATATTGTTTAAGCTTACTTACCCAGCCCATCTGGAAGGCCATCGCCAACTGCACATCGTCCGTCGGCTTTGGGTTCTGGTTGGTCCATTCTTCCCGGATTCTCCCAAAACCTGCAAGAAACAAGAACACAGGTTAGCCAATTGCAAGGACGCTCTCAGCGCCGCTTTGCGCTTCCATCCTTACCTTCTCGAACTCTGCCTCCAGCATCCGCTCTCCGCCTGCAGCATCTGCAATATAAGAGGAGAAGGTTATTTGGTGCACCAACCAATACATACATTATTCTTAATTTCAAGACTTACCTGAAAAGCGGAGTCGCAGCCGGTCTGGACTTCGGGCCCACGCCAGTGAAGAAACTCAGCGGAGTCACTGACAACGTGTCCCTGCCCTACGCGGCAGGATGGAGAGCGCATCCTTACAGAAACCAAGGTGAGAGAAGCCCCAAGGGGAACTGCGGGGGGGGGGACACCGGGAGGTGGGTCACGAGAGAAGGAATAGTAGCTAAACCTACCCTCCTGTCTTCTAGAATTGATCCTCGGCAGCGTGAACCCCTGTGAAGGTGCAGAGTCCCAGAAAGCATCCAGGGCCTGTCGAGGGGCATCCCTGTGGATACAAGGTGAGCGTTACACCCTAATTTCCAAACTCACCAATTAGACGGTTTCACCCTCCTCTCATCCACCCTGAAGGAATAAATTCCTTTACTTCATTCCTAGTATAATTTTAAGTACATTTCTTTTTCTGTCTTTGCAGGAATTCTTGCGAAAACGTCTCACACTGATGGAACAAATGTGTACATTTTAATTTCTGAAAAGTCTTACTTGCTTTAATGCACCACAGGAGATATACATTTTGGTGCCAGTAGCACCCCAATATCCACATAAAAAAACAAATACTGAATGGATTTGTACCAAACTACCACGAGGCACAACTGCATTGCTTCCTGCCCAATTTGTTTTGTATTTGAAGCAAATCCATGGAGCTCTTTGAGTTCTGAAACTGTTTAATGATGAACTATTGGAAAAGCAATACAAAAGATGAAAACCACCCCTTTCTTCAATGCCTTATAACTTTTAAACCGTTAGATGAATTTGCAAAAAACTTTCCATTTTAGGGGATGGTGGTAGAAAACATATTTGGAACATTTCATACAGATACATCAAAAGAGACAAGCGTTATTAGCAGTCTACATCGATGGATCTTATGGTTCACCCTTATCTCAGGGTGACGAACGTTGCTGTATAAAATATATACAGTTATGGTGAACCCTAAGATCGATCCACTTTGCAAAAATAATATTGCTAATAACTTTTAACTCATATATAATCTTTGTGCAGAGAGAATTGTTTAAAAAGCATGCAAATTAAATATACTATTATTCGCACACTTTTGTATGTCTTCTTTCTCTTAGATGTCCATAACTATTTATATACATATATATAATGATGGGAGAATTGTGTGCATACCGTGATTTTTCCTGCGGGTGCCATGTCCACCCTGAAACACAATAGAAGGTACTCATTGCTGGAATAAGATCAAACATTGTTTGTTGGTAATATTCAGGGATGTGAGTGACAGAAATAACCTCTTGTTGCCAGTGCAATACACTATCTCCTCGTTCCTTGTGCAGCTAGCATCACATGGGGTAAAATGTATTAAAAAGGTATCTCCAAAGATGGTTTGTGATGGTACTGATTGGCATGCTGATTCAAATCTCTATATCTAGTTATTAGAATCAATCAATGGGATTCGTTTCTCACATTTATCCACAGATATTGGCAGATATTTAAGTCCAAATTTAAAACACCTTTCACAACGTAGAAATAGTAACTACTCCTGTGACAGGTACTTCTTTAACATATTCTGACAGATGATAATGTCAGAGCATGGGAGTTTTGATCCCAAAGAAAGTGATCACATTTACTGTCCCTATGTTTCAATAGTTTAATTTTGAAATAGCACCTCCATCCATGTTAATCCAGCATTTTAGTGCTGCCCAACAGATGGTATTATTTTACCCCAATCCCATCTGGCTCAATTTATCAACTGCAGAAATATGAAAGGTTAAATCTGATCAGATTTCAAAAACGAGTGCTTAATCCACTGATCTTTATTCCCAGTTTACATATTAAATCAAAGTTTTTGAATATAACATGGAGGCTTCTCAGAAGTGTTTTAGCAGCAGAATGAGACTAGGATTTGGATATGCATATCAATGACCTTTGTTCTTTGAATACAGTTGCTCACGTATATCTATTACCCAATGTTCTTTGTGATGTGGTTTTTAGGAGCTTTCTCATAAACCCATTTTTTTTAAATGTGTCCATTCCCAAATGGACCTTTCTGGAAAAAAAGATGTCCTTTGTAATAAACAGACCATTGTCTTATTTCGATCGCTTAATTTAGTAAATTTAGAAGAGTGTTGCTTATACGAAGCTCCACATGCAAAGAATGTCATGGGAAGACTGCCAACAACTGGAATGAGTTCCCAAAGGCTCTCTTCCAACTATGCTGTGCACTTTAACAAGCAGCTCACTGGGAGATCTCAAAGATCGCATCGGAGAGTACCATGAAGCCTTCTCCTTTAAGAAGATGGTACCAGTACATGCAGATTTTTAACCGGTAAGGTCACTGCTTTATACATTACTCTAGCCATGATAGGAAGCCAGTGTAACATTCTGAGAACTTGGGTTATGTCAGCTTGTTTAGATGTGTCTAGCACTATATGTGCTGCAGTATTAAGGATAACTTGTAATCTGTGTAAGTTATTTTCATTGAACTCAAAGAACAGGCTATTTACAGTAGCCTAATTCTTCACCATGTATGTGTGCTATAGCTGCACATTTCTGTTCTGAAAGCAGGTGCCGTATAGCATTACATGGTATAATGATAATTTTACCAATAAATGCACCTCCAGCTAATCCAGAATAGGGCTGCAAGACTTTTCCTTGGCCTCAAGCCCATGGACTGTATCTTTCCAGACCTAAAATCTCTCCACTGGCTCCCGGTGGTTGCAAGGATCGAATTGAAGACCCTCTGCATCATCCACAATGCCTTCTGTGGCCTGGGACCACGCCATCTCCAACTTTCACTCCCTAAATACTCCTCTGCTAGAGCATGCTTCTCCAAGCAGAGAGTGGGCGGCAGGTCTCTCTTCTCGGCTGGTGCCCCCCTTTGGAACAGCCTCCCTGCCCCGCTCAGACTTGAGCCGGACCTCCTTAAGTTCCTAAAACTGCTCAAAACTCTGCTTTTCTCTACCTCTTTCCCTTCACTGTTAATCACCCCACTGCCGCTGATACCAGTGGCCTGATCCTCATGAATCTCACAGGATTCCAGGCCCTTCTTCCCAGTCGATATCAGCACCCCTCCCACCCCCCAACTGCACTGCCCCTGCAGGCACCTGCTTGGCGGCTCTGCAGTCCACCCTTGGGAGTCGCTTGCACTAGCACTTAGCCTGAGGTCTCCTCCTTGGACCCCCTTGGCCCTTCCCTGCCGGATCCTGCACCAGCCCTTGTCCACTCATCTGCCCCTGCCACCTCCATCCCTATCTCCTGCACCTCCCCTCACTGCACTTGCATGTCCAAATGCCACAACGCATAGTAGGACGACGACTATATATTTACCGTTTTGCCATTGTTATTATTTCCCTGTTCCCTTCCCATTTCGCTTTGTGGCACTTTGAAACACAATTCTGTTCTATAGGCGCCTAAAACATGCTCAATTAATTCAAATAAATGGGGTAGTATACTGGCCACCGTGCTATTTTGGGGCTCTATTAGTCACTTTGAGGTGAGTTTTGCTTTATGAAAATCAATCAATTTAAAAAAATGATTCCTTCACCCACCGTCTTTTACCGCCCACCACCTGCACCCATCAAACAGGCTTGTGCCTAATGCCTCCTTACGTTTTCAGAAAAGTTTTAACTGCAATGTTTAATGTAAACAAGATGTTTTCAGTTTCTTAACAAACATCTAGGGCCCGATATATCAAAGAAACGTAACATGGGAAAGTCCCATTGAAAATGATTTTGTAAATCAGGCCACTAATGTTGCAAAGTGTGCACACACTTCTCAGTATTTAAAGTGGATATCACGTGACATCATGAAAGATTATATGAAAAACGTTTTGTTTTAGCATTTCCAATGCATTTATGTTGTTAAATTAGACACAATATAATGTAGTTTTAAATACGAAACCATGAAAATATTTAATTGCACTAAAGAACTGTGAGCTTTACATGTACTTATATTTAAATTGTACTCTTTCTTCACTTGCGTTAAACATCCTAAGTGCAAGGACTCCTTTCAAGTATTTCTCTCTCCGTGAATTCCTTGGGCTCAGAGGACTGGGGATCAGATTTCACCAGAGCCGCACCTGAAGGCCACAGCTATTGTTATGTAGAAGGTGCTCTGCGCTCGGAATTTCACACCTCCTTGGGCTGAGCTTGACCACTGATACGGAGGAGGGAGGGGGAAGGTAACAAGGTGCAGCACAGTGGGCTGAGTAAGCCGTAGTGGTTTAAACTAGTTTTCCGAAACACACTCTCTGTGAAAGCAAAATGCTACACCTTTCAACTGCACATTTACTTTCTTTAATTTTAAACACGTGCTATTCTCAGTCATACTTATGACATGATACATTTCGTCACAGCCTATTTAACATACATTCTGTGTGTATTCTAGAGTTTACACAGTACTGCCTTATGAAAAAAAAATAATAATAACGTGCTTTTTATCAGCCCAATCCTGCTTCTCATTGTTCCAAATGTTGTATAAATCAGAAAGCCCCGGTCTGAAATGTTCAGGAAAAGTTGTGGAAATTTTGCATTTTAAAGCAAACATCAAAATATATGTAAGCATCCTTACTAATGAAAGGTTTTGTGTAGATGCTAAGCTCCAGTGGATTTTAGGAACATATATGCAAAATAGTGCATTTTAAAGTACACTAGGCAACTTCATTTCTCATAATCAGACAGAGTTTAAATACAGTTTTACAGGAGTTTTTCATGTCCAGGTACATTTTGCGGAAACGTGTCAAATTGTGAATTCCCAAAGCCTACTAGAACAGTGGCAGTGCTCAAAATAGGATGTGCTTTAAACAAATATAGAGAGTTGTCATCCTTCGATTTACTTAACTATTCTTGGGAAAATCGAATGGGAACAGTGGAAAACAGATGCACATTTGGCACGGATCCTCAACAACAATTGAACTGGATTTCTAACGGGGGGCTTGAGGTGGATATAAAAATGCTTGCAATTTGTGCACACCAAAATCAGAGCTGGTAACCATCAATGCCAGTTTCCCATTGACCCTCAGAATAAATGCCTATAGGTCTCAGTCATTCCTTTGAATGGATGGATGTATAGGGCTTATGTTACCAGATTAATGTGTCCACTGTAAACACATCACATGCTCAAATGTCATGCCTGGTTATTATTTCTAAACATTTTATACCAGAATGTTTGAATAAAATGAAGTCACCAGCTTATAATATTCTTTTGAGTGACTTTTTCTGCCATTGTCCAAGCGAAAGAATAAATCCTAAGGAGGACTGATCCACAGCAATTACATTGTGAGTTTGTGACAAGATCCAGACGCCAATGCATATTTCTCCAAGCTGATTGTACATAAGAAATGCCACAGCCGGTGAAAAAACCATACCACAACCTATCACCAATGCCAAAACATAAGCGCCTCCCTATCAGTAAGAGACAGCTCAGTCTGCTTACTGCCCTTTAGCATGTTACCAATTTTGCCAAGAGTGCTAAAATACATATTTTTTTTCCTGAATGCATGCATTTTGCCCAGTGCCAACAACGCAACTGTAACACATTGGTTTTGCCCAACGTCCACATGTTAAACTAAGGAACCTATTTGCCAAACACACACATTTACTTGAAAATGCAGATTTGTGATTCATTTTTAAAATATGCAGTAAATATACACTGGTCCTCATTACAAGTATGGCAGTACGGTAACAACGGTGCCGGTAAGCTACTAGCACCATTGCTACCGTACCGCCATACTACAAGTTCTGCGAGCGGGTGACTTTCTGCTCGCTAGGGCGGACCTGGCGGGCAGACCGACATCCGATTGCAGACCTACATAGTAACACCGGCACAGTTATTAACGGTGCCGGTGCTACCATCCTCCCCATCCCCATTGAGCCCTATGGGCAATGGGCAATTATTGGGGCCGGCGGGGCTGGAATGCCCTGGTAATTGCCCATTGACAGGTGCCGTTAATTTCACGACTCCGGCGGTAGCCATGCCGGTTTTACCGGCACGGCTACCGCCAAAGTCGTAATATGGCCCACTGTTATTTTCACACACAGACACAATCTGTGGAAGTCGGCGGAGAATGGGGCTGAGTTCATGCGCAGAGCCCTTTTTATAGGGTCTCCGGCTAGGGCCGTTTCCTTTGCGTCGCTCGCCGATGAGGTCACCCACCCCCCTTCTGGGCGGTGACCTGTAT
This sequence comes from Ambystoma mexicanum, assembly GCF_040938575.1. Classification (NCBI taxonomy): domain Eukaryota; kingdom Metazoa; phylum Chordata; class Amphibia; order Caudata; family Ambystomatidae; genus Ambystoma; species Ambystoma mexicanum. Next base: position 141,173,676 of record NC_090932.1, read on the forward strand.
GGCCCCCACCCCCTTGATTCTACTACACTGCCATGCCCAATGAGAGCGTCGGCACTAAGGGGGGCCCCCGCCAAGGAGCCATTCTTTGAATGGCGCGGGAACCCGTTGTATCGCCGACACCCTCAGTGGGGGCACGACTCCATCGCTGCTCACACACACCCCAAATGTTTCCCCCCTTCATTACCCGCTACCCTCCGCCCTTGGAGCCCAACCCCCCCCCCCACAGCCGCCCCAATGAAAGGCATGAACAGTTGTCTGAGTGGGAGAAAAATTGCCACAGCAAACTTTATTACATACATAAAGTCAGGAGTTAGCTTACAGGTGTTCCGTTTGATACTCAGGATTCTGCGCTGAGAGCAATGCAACTTGTCCCCCCCTGCCCCTTCAGGTCCTTGGGGGACCCGTCGCAGGCACCCCGTCCCTCCCTAACAGTCACTCTCTACCCTTTGGCCATTTCTTTCTTTTGCAATTTCTTCTTTTCATTTTCTGTCCCCCATCTCTATTTAAGTGCAATTTTCTTTTCATGTCTTAATTTTGTTTCATTCTCCATTGCCCGCCTTGGGCTCCTTTATTTAAGGATGCGATTAGGTCCCCTTTTCCCCCCTCTTGTTTCCCTTAACCCCTGGATTCCCTCGTCCCCTTTTCCCCTAGTTGGCTCTCTATTCCTAGCCAAATTAATTCTCTCCCACAAAAGATCTTCCCCTTAGCCCGTCATGCCAGGGATCCCCCCCATTCCACCGAGAGTTGTCCCATCCCTTCTGGCCCCTCCCTCCCCTTTGCACCCTCCTGTCCTCAAGAGCCCCCTTATTTTATGGTTCATTTGTTAATTTGTTGAATGTTTTTTGTTTTTGCTAATGTGTTTTCATGTACTTTCATGGCCCTATGGCCGAATAAAGTTATTGAATGAATGAATGAAAAATATATTCTCTTAGAATAGTCAGGAGTCCTCCTCACATAGGTTTTATGACCTGTATAGTCGCCCTGACAGTATGGATGAAAGGAGACAGGACATAGGAGTAACTTGTCATAGTAACTACTGTACACCTAGCCCATAGTCCCCTTCTCTCCATAGAACTCTCCCTGCTGCCCCCATAAATTAGCTAGCTTCGGCCATCTGAGCCAATCAATGCTAAAAGTGGGACTGATGGGTGGCATCAAAGAGGGGAGATTGTGGGGTTGGCTCATGTCCCTCCGCCTCACCCACACACCATTAAAATGTAAAGGGGCAAGCCCTCTTGCAGGGCAAAGGGCTTGCCGAGATCACATCGCTAGACAGGGGGCAAACAGTATTTGGGAAGACTTGGAGCAACATGTTAAATGGACACAACTGTGACAAGTGAAATACAATAGACACAGCTGTGGACAGTGGACCCTGAGACCATCGACCATTGCTATTGGCCCACTGGAAATGGCAAAATGGCAGTAGATCCTGAGATCCCTAGGGGGTTATGATCCTCGGCCAGTAGGCCAGAGCAAATGGCCATGGCCTGGCCAGTGGTCTTCCCTCTTTTAAAATCATTGATGGAACACGTACAGTGGGCATGACCGGAACTGACTTCTGAGGTGATGGTTTTCTCTTTCCTCACAAGATACCCTACATGGTTATGCTCCATAACATAAAAGGGTTGCCCAAGTACCTCTAGAAGGGTTTTGTGTTAACATACAAGTCACCAGTTCAAATGATAATAGGGCTGCCTCTATCTTTATTCTTTGATAATGATTGTGTACCAATAAGTTGACTAGTTAATAAAATCTATTATTGTTTATTCACTTCTATATAACCAGCATATGTACCAAGAGCTGTAACAGAGTGTTAAAAAGAAGCAGTTAACCGAACCTTACATGTTTTAAAGATTACAACAATGTATTGAAAGACATGAAGGGCTGACAGAAGACGATCAAGGGACCATTTTGAAATGGTATTTTGGTCCTTTTGCTTTCCTTCATCAGACGACATTGTGTCACTGTGGTTTTGTGAATAAAAGGTGATGTAGCAGTTCCAGAAAGAAAAGCTTCAGTATGAGTTTGGGATTATCATTGGGCTTCATTATGAGTTTGGTGGTAATTCAGCAATAAATCTGCCAAATTACCGCCAAACTCATTTACCGTTATCACCACTTGGTCCTGTGGGTTTAGCACAGGATTACAAGTGGTGGAAGCACTGTGTTAATCCCCATTTTTAGAGTCCGTAGGACTCCATGGGGATTTTTGTGGAATTTCCGCAAGCAGTAATTCTGCCAACGTTTGGCCTTAATGGGGCATATTTACCTCCAGCCTGATGCTCGAGGAAAATCCTAGACTTCAAGGGCAAACTTGTAGTTCGGTGGTGTGGTAAAAAGGCGACCATTCCGTTGCTGACCAATAAAGTGGAGGTTACTGAGTTACCACCAGTTTTTTCCTGAAATCACCAGCCCATTGTGCTAATATCCACAGACAGCTCTGTTACTGGAGCTCAGTCCGAATGTATTCCCAGCACGTTTGTCAAGTGCAGGCATAACATCAATAACAATTACAGGTTTTTTATTTATGCCAGATTTCTGCCCTTTCTATGAGCTGATATAAATGGAGTTATACTTACCTAATTGAATGGTATGCACTTTATTGACATTGGGATGATGCTGAGCCAGGCCTGCCAAGATTTAAATCTTTGACCATACACACCAATGTCTTCAGTGAGCCATTTCTTCACTGAGCGCTCTCACTAGATTTGTACACAATTCTACGAATGCAGCGCTGTTATGACATGCAATGCAACGTAACATTTCTATTTGTTTCATTGCTTCAACCACACACAGCTGAGTCAATGGGAGTGTTAGGCAGAAATCTGTGCAGTTCCCTTAGGGACCACTGCAAAAGGCTTAGGACTACAGGTGTTGGCAGTAAACCCAATTGGTAGCAGTCTGTACCACCCAGATTTACCTGGTAGCTGTGGCTGAGCAGCCAGACTTCTCTCAAGAAGAGTTAGACAGTATGTATACACATTAGGTACAGAAATACAGTAGCACAAGCAAACACTGACCAGAGCTTTGGTATAAAAGTATATTATTATTTATTTAAAAACACACTTGTAAAATACACTAACACTAATATGGCAAGCAAGTTCCAAACACAGTTACTTAGAAGTATATACACCTCCCTTATTCCTTATTAGACAAGTCTTAGTTAACACCACTTATTTCCAGACAGAGGTGAGCGCTTAACTAAAGATGGCACTCCAATAAGTTATCAAAAAAGGGAGGGAAAAGGCAGAAATTAGAAAATCACACAACACAACACTTTAGAAATACTCAGCAAGGCAGGAAAGTCAAATTCTACTGGTGAGCCAAAAGTTCAGAGGCCTGGCTCCCTCTTAGAGAGAGTGGGACATAAATGTGCCCAGGATCACACAGTTTAAAAGTCTTGAAAAGTCTTGCAGAGAGTTTAAAAAGGAGGGGTTCAGCTCAGAAAAGTTCAGTTAGCCAGCCTTGGGCCAACCCAAGTGGTAAGTGGAGGATTTAAGAGACACCCCACACAGACTGTTGCGAGGGAGGCCAGGCGGACACCGTACCTTGAAAGTGGAGAGGATCCTCCAGCGGGGGCAGTTGTTCCTGGCAGCAGGTGCAAGTCGCTGCGTCATCCAGAGGAAGAGACGTGGAGGAAAGCTGAAGGTCGTTGCACTGCCAGGGAAGAAACCAGCTGTGGAGTTCTCCGGTTAAAAGGTACTACCCTTTTATTCGCGGTCGTGGTAAAACGTGGTATCCCGGTTGCCGGGGTGCTTGGCACAGGCAAGGCGGCCACGAGATGATCCGGGAAGGCGAAAAGGCGGGCAAACTGGTTATCCCCACCAGTTAAAGGAAGAAGACTCTTCGGGCTGAAGATCTCCTCTGTCGTTGGAAGAAGTGGTGAGTCGGTTCAGCAGGGCTCCACCGGTGGTTTCGTCGTTGCAGGTCAGCTCAGCTTCTCCCTCTTCGGATTCTTTCGTCCTGTGGCGACGTCTGAAGTTCCAGTCCCCAAAGCCCTGCTTTTATGCAGAAAACCCCCATTCACCAGTCCCGCAAAGGGAACTCGTAGTAGGGCGGTAAGGGTTTACTGGTACCGGTGCCCTTACCGGTACCGGTAAACCCTTACCGCCTACCGTGTAATGAGGCCCACTGTCTAACATATGTGCAGTTTCCTGCCATCACTGCCACTATAAAACACATGTTGTTGATACCCGTGCAAACAATGGTGGTAATTCGATCAATTTAGTAGGAGCAATGTGATCAGGAATAGTCTTGAATGAACACTTTCAGATTCCGGTTCACGTCCTCTTCTCTCATTGCCGGTGTCAGCCAAAACTCATCCTGGACTTGGAGCAGATGGTTCCGGTGCAAAGGTCTTGATGTTTCTTGGCTGTCCTCCTACCCACAGTCAGTACACAGGCAGCATTCCTAATTTATGCTCAATGATGAATGGTTGAGACTCCCACTTGTCACTCAACTGGCTCTGTCCACTCTTTCCCAGGCTGTAGATCAACACACAATCACCAAGCAGAAGACTTGTATCAATGTGCAAGATACAAGGCAGCTGAGGATCTTTGTAGCCCAGAATTGGTTTGAGGATTCAAGGAGCTCAAGTAGTGAGGGTTCACTTCTGCTCCTTGAATGCCTCCTGGCATTAGTCGGTCCACCTATCATGAAAGGGCTCATGTGGATGGTGTAAATCGTCGGCAGAGTTGATGGTAATCCTGTGGCTCCTCTGGTTAGGCAGGTATCCTTTGATGAGGGACCAAAACACACACACGTCTTGGACTGTTCAGGGTCTTCTACCTCTCGTACCTCTCAGAAACAGCATAGAGAAACATGCTGTGGATAGCCCTGAAGAAAGTGGTTCACTTATAACAGACCACTGAAACCGGTAGGCTCTACCCGACCTCGCTCAAAAAACTGACCAGTGATATGGTGAGAGGTCGGAAATAATAAAAGATTCCAAAAACTATAGGAAGAACACAGATCGTATTATTTACGAACCAAACACAGATAAAAGCCCAGAGTAAAGGAACGCTTTATGTGCAATAGATGGGGTTGCACTCAGATATATGTAGAGATATTTTGAACAACTAAAAAATTGTCTAGAATTCTCTGACATCACGTACTCTCAGCACTTTTATGGAATGTTTTTTTTTTAAAATTTCTGTCAAACAAAGAAGCCTGATAAAAAACATACAATTTCACTTGTAAGGCAGACGACACATTCCTCGATGAGCATGACATGTGCCTTTTAGAAAAACGGTACTAGCGAATTCTATGGTGTGTACAATAGGTTAGCGATGGGGAAAGTCCTCTGTGCACTATCCCCTCACCCTATATAAGTGGAGCAATCAGCGCAACCTAGGGATAGAAATACACAAGGGTTTAGTCCAGTGTGGTTGAAGGGCAAGAAAGACTAGGGCAACCTTTAGTGACAAGACAAACATTTTGTAGTGAATTTACCTGAGACTTTGTCGTGTGAAAATCCTTTGATGAGGACCACAAGTGGTCACGCTATGTTGGCATATCCCACAGCAAATCTCCAGCAGCAGTTAAAGAATTCAAGGAAACTCTGCAACTCCTTCAAGTTCTGAGGTCTTGACCAGGTGAGGAGGGCTTCCGTCTTTGCGGGATCTACAGGAATGCTGTCTGCAGAGATGATGTTTCCGCTGTATTTGATGCTTGTCCAGCAAAACTGGCATTTGTTCACACTGACCTTTAGCCCTTGCTCCCTTAGGCGATGAAGCAGCTTCATGAGCCTCTTGTTGTGTTCCTCCAGGGTCCTTCCGAACAAAATGAAATCATTCATGTAAACCATTACCTTCAGATGGTTCATGTGACTGATGGTCTTTTACATGAGGTGTTGGAAATTTGCTAGTGCACCGCAAATCCCTTGTTGTATCCTGATGAATTTGTACAATCCAAGCAAGCAGCTGAATGCCGTTTTCTCAACATCCACCAGATGCATTGGGATTTGGTAGTACCCCCTCCGCAGGTCCCTGACCAAATCGGTTTTCCCATCCTGATGTCCACTGAGAACATCACACAGGACTACCTTTTTAATGCCAATATAGCTCAACATACGAAATATTTTCCATAGCCTTTATTGATGGAACTAATGACACATGTTGCCAGTACTTGTAACATACCCATATGTGTTTATAGCTTGCCTGCCACCTCTTTGAAATATGAAAATACATGCAATTATCAATGTAATATTGCAGCCACGTTGAGCATATAACTGGTATTTACTGCTTACTGTTATTTTTTCGCCTTCCCACAATTGCTGATTCTTGTGCATGTGAATGTATAATTGCATGATCAATCCTTAGGGAGTCTACTTTACTCCAATCTCTTTAGGACACCCAATATCCAGCCATATGTATTGGGTGATCTTAACCTTGGTGTCCACTTGCTAGGATTCTTTGTCAAGAAGGACCCTTTTTGGAACATTGACTTCTTTGCGCCTAATGGTTGCATTCACCATATTATAGCCAATCTCTTGATGCCTATCCACCGTGATCCTGATTGAGCCCCTCTTTTTGCCTACTGTACTGCTGTATTCCTAGGTGAGCCCTGCATTCGCCTTTTGTATTACTGTATCCCTGGGAGAGCCGCACATTTGCCTATTGTACTATTGTATTCCTTGGTGAGCCCCGCATTTGCCCATTGCATTGCTGTATTCCTTAGGGTGCCTGGCACTGAGCCACTGTATTATTGTACTATTTGGTGTGCCCCGCATTTGCCTACTGTACTGCTGTATTCCTGGGTGAGGCCTGCATTCGCCTATTGTTTTATTGTACTTCTGGGCAAACCCAGCATTCGCCTAGTGTATTGCTGTATGCCTGGGAGAGCCCAGCATCTGCCTATTGTATTATTGTATTCCCTAGTGAGCCTCGCATTTTGAGCCCTACATTCCTGTATTCTATGGTGAGCCCTGCATTCGCCCATTGTATTGCTATATTCTATAGTTGCTTTGCAGTGAGACACCACATTTGATACTCTATGGTGTGCCCAGCATCTACCTATTGTATTGCTGTATTCTATGGCTATTTTCTATACTGCCATTTGAATCGTACCACTGATTGTGGGACATCTCTCCTGGCACAGTAGTATACCACACAGCATGTCAGACACAACTGATTCTGTATTGCTTTGAATTATGCCTCAAATGCCGTGCTACTGCTTCTGCCAACTTTACTGAGCTCTATCTCACTGCCATACTGTATACCCCACGTTATCACCCCATGGGGAACAGCCCCCCACTTATATCTCCCAACCACAACATGCATGTTGCCTGCCTCCTGCTAGCTACCTTACTCTTCAGTCTAGCTCAGGCTCGCCATCACCTCACGCTGACCCAACATTCGACCTCAGAGCTTCCCAAAGTCACAGCCATTATGACCCTACCGCCTTCACTAGGGATCAAACCTTCGAAATTCCTACCTTCCCTTAACAGCGCATACCTCTGAAAGAGCAAAACAAATATCGAGGCTTAGTACCACAAAAATGAAATACGCCAGTCACGAGTTCAGAAGTACATGTACAATTTTAATAGGCAGATAGCTTTCTGGCTCCCAACACCTCTCAGTGTGTACCAGCAGACACTGTGAGGGGAGAGAATGCTGGACATTACAAAGACATCAATTTATCTTATCTTTTCCCGAATCCCGGTTACATCGTCCAGCCCCTCTTCAAGTTAACAATTTGCTAGGGTTCATACCCAGTTCACATTGCTAATACACAATCAAATGACTATAAATTCTTCGATGTTTTCCTCAAACACTGGACATTTTTTCTGCACACAAAATACAATGGTAACATCTGTTTTTTGAGCTTAAAGTAAGTCCAGTTTCACGGAAGGATAACAAAGATTTCTGCAAAGGTACACGGTTTTAGCTATTCACCATTCTGTTTGCACGAGGATGACGCTATTGGAACAGACAACACCTAAATTGAGGTTCAGTTTAGCTCCAAGGTTTCTTAGTGCAGGACAAACATTCTGCTTTCGGCAGCCTCAACATGTTGACACAGTTCAAAGTTCATTTTTCTCTGCTGAAGTCGAAAACAAAGTTTAACATGAGACAAAAAGGGGAGTTAAACAAAATTATGGATGATTCTAAAATGGTGGCGGAGTCCACTTTTATTAAGGTTCATTCGAATGCGGTTTTCAGTGCAATGTGAATGTGCTTAGGCCAATGTTCATTATCAAGCAGTATTATATGAAATATGGTTTTACACCACCTCAACATCAGACCCATGACATTCTTACCTGAACTGTGCAAAACCCCCAAGGCCTCTAAGATCAACACCAACACCAAACCGGAGACAGTAGCAACCCTAACACCAGCACCATTGATTAATCTATATGCCACAAAACACACTCCTAACCAACCTTGCTCTACTATGGTCAGAAATGCCAGGCTCTGCTCTAGACTTAACATTAACCTCACCCTACAGTCTAACCCGCAACACAAACCTTGAAAAACTTGAAAAATTTTGCAACCTTAAAGACACCCAAGAAACATAGAGCTTCTCTAGAAAAATTCTATCCAACACCCTGGGCGTGACTTTCCCCCAGCTAATCAATGCCCGATCTCTGGTTGGCCATGCCACAGACATAGCCTATCTAATCACCACAGGTGATGTAGACTTCCTAGCTGTATCCAAGACCTGGCTACATGAAGCAGCAGGTCCCTCCCTCACATTGGCCGTACCTGACAACTTCACCATTGTGAGAGCTGACAGAGTCTTGTCGCAAAGGGGGTGGCAACGCCTTTATCACCAGATCTAGCCTAGGGCTCAGAGCAACCCCCTCGCCCACTCTTAAATCCTGTGAACTACTTACAGTAAAAACTTCCCTCGTCCAAGACTAGCACCCTTACCATTCACTTAATATACAGACCCACTGGCCTTATTGGTAGCTTCAAAGAAGACGTTGTGACATTACTTTCAGACAACACCAAGCCCTCATCCCAAATCTTGCTGCTAGGTGATTTCAAGTTGGGTTCTTTATGACCCTAATGATACACAAGCCAAGGCACTATCCAACGTCTTAACCGAACTGGGCCTTAGTCAAAGAGTCAATCAACCTACCCACGAGAAAGGTAGAACTCTTGACTGGGTAGCGGACATCAATACAGACACCCCCATATCATCTATCCTACCCTTAACTTGAACAGATCACCTTCTCATCTCCTTCACCACTCAGACCAAACGAGTATAAACCAAAACAAATCAGATAGCACTGCCCCTCCCTACGAGGAGCAAACGAAATATAACTACCGGCAGGCTCTTGCCTCTCCTATTACCCACCTTGAACACCGCTTCAGAATCGGCGGACCCAGCTGAACTAGTTGAAATGTACAACGCCACCATGACCTCTGCGCTAGACGCCATCGCGCCTCTCAAACTGCGTAAAAGCAAATCCAAAGCCCATCTCAAAACCTGGTTCACCCCCCAGTTAAAATCATGCACGCAGAAAAAAGAAAACTCAAAGTTTTATGGAGAAATCCCCCATCCAAAGAAAATAAACTAAATTTAACCGAATCAGCAAGTAAATACAAAGCTGAAATCCTTCGAACTAAAAGAGAAACTTACAACAACCGGATCAGCAAATCCAGTTCAAACACCAAGGAGATCTTAACGATCCTAAGGGAACTGGAATCCACCATAACGCCTGAAGATCCCTGTACCAAGGATAAAATATGGTGCAGACATTCAAAATGCTCTGTCAAAAAAATAGACACCCTCCAAAAAAAGATCATAGCCAAAAGTCTCAATATTGCCAAACCTGACTCAGACCCAGAACCGGTAAAACGCCAATTGAAATGCACTCCTGAATTCAAATTCTCACAAGTTACAATCATAGAGGTGGAAAAAATCATCACATCTCTCAAGCCTTCCAGATGCCAAGGCTGCTTCTGCCCCCCCCCTCAAATAATTAAAGAAGCTGCCAGAGACCTTGCCCCATTTATCACTAAATTAATAGACACTTAATTTCGTACCTGCAAATTCCCAACCAACCTGAAGGACGCCTGGGTCATACCCTTGTTAAAGAAAGCCTCCCTAGACCCAAACATCCCCACAAATGACAGGCCAATTACCACGGTCCCATTCCTCCTTAATATTTTAGATAAGACGGCCTACCCACAGATCCAGCACTTTCTGAAAACAAATAACCTCCTAGGACTCAGACAATCGGGCTTCAGACCACTTCATGGTACTGAAACCGCCCTGATCAACCGAAAAATGCAAACTGACTTACTCAAGGACAAAAGGCAATATGGCCTGCTCCTCCTACTTGACTTGTCGGCCGCCTTTGACTTGGTGGACCACACTATTGTCTGCAAGCACCTTTCCACTGCGGCTAACGTCGCGCACAAAGCCACTGATTGGATCCAATCTGTTCTTAACAGGTCGATGAGGGTCTTCACTCGGGCAGCTGCCCCTGACCCCTCCCCAATCACATGCAGTGTGCCTCAGAGATCTTGTGTGTCCCCCATGTATAATATATTCACTAAACCGCTATTCGACAAACTGGACCGTCTACGGATCATCTACACCAACAATGCAGATGATACCCAGATACTACTCCCCCTATCAGGCGACTACGACCGAGATCTAGCCTTCCGAAACAACACCTACCAAGTCATTCAGGCATGGATGGCGGTCCACGGATTATGCCTGAATGACGTTAAAACAGAAATCCTAATCCTAGGTGCTCCAGCACAACTCAATAAACTCGATGCACAATACTCTGCATTTATTATTGATGGCATCACCATCAAAGTGGCTAAAGAGACTAAAACCCTAGGCTTCTACTTAGACTCCACACTGAACATGGGAAAACAAGTTAACACCACTTCATCCGCCACAGCGTACACTTCTAAGCTTATACATCCCCGCAAACCTTACTTATCCACTAAGAGCAGCAGCACCCTAGCGATAGCCTTAATTATGTCGAAACTTGACTACTGCAATGCCCTCAATGCCCGATATTCCTCTTCACATCTCGGGGTCGGTTTCTCACCTGAGAAGGGTCTCAGGCAGAAATAGGGTCCATGTTCTGCTGGTGTCATGATATCCTCATTCAACATATGCTTGAAAGCATTCACCATGGAGGAAGAGTTCAGTATGGTGCCTCTTACCTCTGGTGTAGAACTGGTGCATGCTACACCCAGGTGAACTAGGGTTGCTTGTGGGTGCAGCTATGATGGCACCTACAGTGGTCACTGCAGGGTGAATGCATGCAGTGTTGGTCAAGGAAGGGCAGGGTAGGGCTTGAGGTAGGCATAGGTGGTGTGGATGGTAGGCTAGCCTTTAACACATGCCAGATGTTTAATGCCCAAAGAGGATAGGACAATATTGAGTCACACCTGTGGATGGTAAGGGGCAATGTCTCAGCGTCGACTGTCTTAGGGCCATGGCAGACCAGGATACCGGTTCTTGCTGGGCCAAGGTCTTTACCCAGGCACTTGACCTAGCCTGTGAGGGACTCGAGGGACTCTAGGGACACCGTCATTTTGAGCACCTGTTGTAGGGGTGTGCTCCATGCAACATCACCTATAATTAATTAATGGTCAGTTTTAAACCCCTCACGCTCAGCCTAGCTGGCTACTGGAACCCGATTTATTAAGATGGTGCCTGTCTATCTGCTGTGGTGGCAAATCACAATTATTACAAGAATATAATCAAATCATTTTCCACAAATGTGCACAAAAAACCTATTTACACGAAAGAAAAATGGAAACTTACACTAGAAATATGTACTCTAACCCAGAGAAGAGAAAGGGTAGGTATGCCTAGGTCAGTAGGTAGGGTAGGATAGCTATAGGCACACCAGAGGTGAGCTCAGCAGTGCCTCCAAGAAATGTAAGGGGGGTGGTCTTGCCGCGCTCCACCCATGCATCCGCATAAGGTTTGGTGGTGAAGGTCATGATGGCTAGCTTCCAAACCACATTTTCCCCCTTTTGTCTCCTGACAGGGGGAGCAAGGGACTGGATGCTTAGGGGCGCAATATATTAACTATGGGCATCCTTGCCCTGAAAGCACAAAATGCACCCTGCACCTTGGCCAAGTTATCTTTTGAATTTTGGGCCGTGGTCTCTGAAGCAAAAAATAAAACCTCCTAAATGGAGTTGAGGGACAGCTTCAACATGCCTGTAAAGAAGGACAGTCATGAATTTCATGCTAAATAAATGGGCACAGAGAAGTAGGTGAAATGTGGCAGACGTTTGGCAGAAATGTAAAGGATTCACCTCCAGCTATGAACTGGAGGTAAATCTGCGGACTTTCTACCCATTTTCAGTGAAATTACTGCTGCAGTAATTCTGTCAAAAATGCCCAATAGAGTCCAATGTGAAAAAATGGGAACATACTCTGCCACCGCCACGTGTAATCCAGCGGTAAATCTGCCAGACCAAGTGGAAGTAACCGAAAGTCCAGTGGATTTACAGACAGAATACCGCCCAACTCGTAATGACCCCTATTGTCAGGTGAGATTTCGTTCGATTTCTGATTTGGTCATGTACTAAGCAGAGCTTGATGTAACGTTAAAATTACATGAGTTCAAATTAACATAAAACACACTCAGGCCTATAAATACTTTCTTAAATTATTTCACCATCTTCACAAAACCTCTCTTTTACTTCCTTGAAGCATTATATATCTGTAAGGCATGTAATGTCAAAGAGCCCACATGTGAAAACTTTAATATCATTATACATCTTCATTAAGGAGACTTCAACATCATCACACACTATCCATGTGAGGACTTCAATATCATCACATCAACTCTGTGGGGACCTCAACATCAGCACACGCCATCCACGTGAGGACTTCAATATCATCACATATCATCCCTGTGGGAACCTCACCATCAGCACACACCATCCATGTGAGGACCTCAATATCATCACATATCATCCCTGTGGGGACCTCACCATCAGCACACACCATCCATGTGAGGACTTAAATATCATCACAGATCCTCCCTGTAGGGATCTCAACATCAGCACACGCCATCCACGTGAGGACTTAAATACCATCACATATCAACCCTGTGGGGACCTCAACATCAGCACACACCATCCACGTGAGGACTTCAATATCATCACATATCATCCCTGTGGGCACCTCACCATCAGCACACACCATCCACGTGAGGACTTAAATATCATCACATATCAAACCTGTGGGGACCTCAACATAAGCACACACCATCCATGTGAGGACTTAAATATCATCACAGATCCTCCCTGTAGGGACCTCACCATCAGCACACACCATCCATGTGAGGACTTAAATATCATCACATATCAACCCTGTGGGGACCTCAACATCAGCACACACCATCCATTTGAGGACTTAAATATCATCACATATTAACCCTGTGGGGACCACAACATCAGCACACAACATCCAGTTGGAGGATTCAATATCATTGCATTCCATCTCTATGGGACCTTGAGCATAATTACAAACTATTCTTATAGGGCCTAATATGCCATGACACACCATCCCTGTGAGGACCTCTATGTCATCAAACAACATCCCAGTTGGCACCTGAACATGACCACACACCATCCTTTTGGTGGACTCAGTACCATCATATCAGCTCCATGGGGACTTCTAGCATCATTACATACTATTTGTATTCACATACCTTTGTATGGCCAATTGGGTGCATCTGTGGCTTCATTTGCATCACCTGAATGCATTTTCCTTCGCCTTTTGGGTATTTTTGGTTAAATCGGCCACTATTTTTGGCAGTGTTTCGTTCAGTATTTTAACCTGAAGATAGGATGGAATTAGCATTTTTATTTCCAGCTCTAATTCCACTGGAGGATGTATCTCCGGGGGAATTATCACTGGTTTTCATTGCTTATTCTTCCATTGCTAATTTCTTCCGTGTTAATTCCACCAGAGGAATTAGTGTGCATTTTCAATAACCCTTATATTAGCAGATTGATCAAAGTGGCGGCAATTCCATTACTGCCACTTTGACCCTTAGAGATGAACCTGTAATGAAACCAAATTAGTATCAAATAAACATTAACCCTGTGAGTATGTTTGTATAATCAGACAAAATGTGATGCCAACATTCAATTAATTCACATTTCAGACTATAGACAAGATGACATCAGTGCACATAATGTGTTGTCTTCACAGTGTGGACAAGATGCCATCAGTAAACATAATGTGTTGTCTTCACAGTGTGGAATTCAATATCATCACACACCACCCCTATGGGACTCACATTGTGATTGGTTTGTTACAAAAGTAGCCAATGCTTAAAATTAATCTGGAAGTGTGTTGTGCAATGAGGGAAGACTTATGTTGCGTATCAATTATATCCAATTCTGTAAACATACAAATTACACAAAAAACAGCTTAATTTCATTATTTTACATTTAGACGCAGAGTTCAGGCCATTTAAAACACAATTGAATTTGTGTATAAATGGTTCCCATGAATTTGCTGTCTGCTGAGTAAGCATGTAGGGCATCTGATTTATCAAGTGTGTTTAAATTCCTGTCCGTGTGTTGATGACTGCAATACCACACCTAGCCTGCGGGGGCAGAGCTGAGTAAAATCAACACACCAAAATAAACACAGGTCCCCACAAAGCCATTTTTTTAAAAGTTCTAAAAATTGGCACAGATGTCTTTTAAGTTGTTTTAAGTCATTTGGAAGGCATTACCATGTGTGGACTTGGGTTTAGGTCCCCACAGTGAAATCAAGTCCCCACAGCGTGTGCATGTTTACACACCCAAGTCCCCACAAGGATAGTAACACAAACACACACACACACACACACACACACACTCGCTCTTGCTCTCTCTGCATTACCAGATCCTTTGTTTACTCCCGTTGCAGTTCCCTCTGATTCCATGAACTGCAATCTGCAGCCTTCTTTCCAAGAAAGTGCATCTCGGGTGCATAATAAAAGCCAAGTCTGCTCGACATCTTGGGTCTGCATTGTCCAAGGGCAGACACACGGCCACAGTTACTAGCAACATCACAACCACTGCTTCTTGCCATGTCTGGCAGAGGCCAACCAGCAAATCAAGGTGCTCTACTTACATGTAAGTCATAGCAATGGACAGGGGGTGAGTGACAAGGAATTGGTGACTGAATGTGGCAAGGGAACTGGGTGTATGCTAGGAAAGGGAACAGGATGGAGCAAAGGGATAGAGCAAAAAGGGAATTCAAGTATGAAAGTTAATTGTAGAGGAGGTGGTTGAACGGTATCAATTCTGTGGTGCAAAGGAAGGACACTGTAGGGTGATGGTTAAGGAATATAGAGCAACTGAGAAAGAGGTACACATTCGGAAAGGTAGGACAGCATATCGTGACTGTTGCTAGGTTCTGTGATTGACCTGCATGCCACTGCAATCGATTGTGGGATTGGCTTAAACCCTTTTTTCTGTCAAAGTGATGCATACTTGTTTTATGAACATATTTTTCAATTAAGACTTCTCTTACATTCTGTCAGTTGCTTAATTATGTGACTTTGTCCTTTGAAATCCAGATTTAATAAATAGTGCACTAGTATAGCTCTTGAACAACAAGGTTGTAAAATGTATTTTGTTGGTTCTAATATTAAAAATGGAATAGGAGACAGAAACCATCTCTGCTGTCTAAATCTAAAACTGTGGCTCAAGGAAGCCAGGGCACAAATCCCCACATTACACAATTGAAACATCATGTGATCCTGAGCAAATTTACTTTTCATCTCTGTGCCTTGTTTTTCTTTACTGTCTTTAGGGAAAGTCTCAATCATATGGGTTTTCTTATGTATAGTGTTAGTCCACAGTTAAATGTTAACCATTTATGTTATGCCTACAAGTGGTGAGGCAGGAGGTCAACTGAGGTTCGTGGGTGGGTTGGGTACACATATACTCCAACTGCTGCCTCAGTGATAAACTTTATATTGGCATGACAACCAGATCCATAGTCGTCCAGGTTTTTTAGCATAGATACAAAATACGCACAGGACAAATCACAGCCCCACTGCAAAAATATTTTTGAGAGCCTCATCACACTGATGAAAGAATTACAGTGTACGGTTATTGACAGGATAATAGCAGATTTGCATATTTTTTCCATAGCAAGTAGGTTGTTCCGACTTGAACAAATTTGGATCCATCGACTATACACAAACATTGATTGTCTCAATGAAGATATTCACTGGCCTGCTCTCATTTGTTGACACACTATTGTGTGCAAGTAGAATAGCTTGGATCCATAGGTTGAGTCATATCTCGGTCAGCACTGGGTTCTCCCTTTATTTTTCTTCCGGTGTGTTCGTCTTCCGGTTGCCTTCCGGGATGGTATGCCAGTTTTTGCCTATGTATATCTGCTTCTCCATCAAGTTGGCCTACTTGCCTTGTAGTTGGGATACATCTGACCTGCATAATATGCTGGACGTAGAGCCGTTGTCTCTGTCTCATAGTTGTTCTAGCTTTAAAAGTTTAGTTTATCGGACACTCCTGGTTGACCTAAGATGGCAGGTACTAAGTTAAGGCACGGCAATAGGACTAATTTAAAGACGCAAACTAGTGCTCAAGTTGTTTGAATAGCAGTGTATCAACACGCAGCCTATATACATCATGTTGGGTCATTTGTGGGTTCATAGACTGGCAAAGGCATCCGTTTGAATCTTCCCTTCGGAAACCCATGGCATAGCAGCACTAGATTGATGCAAGCACATTTGGCTACACTGAAAGCACAGTACCATCATGATTGAGCTGCGGAATTGGCAGGGCCTTTCGAACATAGAGTGAAACTGTTTGTTTGCCGTGGTCGTGAGGACCATGTTGTTTTTTTTTCCATGAGAGGGTAGATATCTATATATCTAAAAGCTGTGCTTAGTTTAACCATTGTATTCTTGCACAATAAGGCATATCCGTATTGTTTTATGATCACTAACATGTGGCTACCGCACCCTTGTATCCTTTTGTGAGTAGCTTCCCTTTCCTAAATAGGTGCCCTTCTGATGCATAGAGGTGTAAAGATAACAGTTATTGCCAGTTCAGTTGATTCTTTGCTTTGTTACAACGAGTGCTTTAGGCATTGTCTGAGCAGTGTAGGTGACATCTCTTGTAGAGTTGAGTGAGTCTTAAAATGCTGGTTGCTTCCATAAACGAGACAGTGAATTGCTGATTGCCATGATTACTGGCGATACACGTGGAGGCATTGTTGAAATTACATCTCCTGATGTGCTGTTGTTGGTACATACAGGTAATTGCCATTTTTTAATTAGGATTCCATATGAAATTGTTGAGTGATATAAATAAACCTTGTAAGTAAATTAACTTAAAATGTTTTAATCTCGGATTAATGGAAACAGCATGGCTAATACATTAGTCTTCTTCTGATCTGTAGCTATCCCCTCGGTACATCTGAAACACCCAAAGTCAACTTTCATTCCTGATGAAGGCTGAGCCGAATGATATTGGCACCTATAGCCAATACGTACGATTAGATTGTGTTAAACATTTGAATCCTGCATCATATTAGATCCATTGGGGTGTTGGGAAGCTAGGTACCTTTTTGTGTCTTTGAAAAAATATATAGGATGGTATCTTGTGTTAGAGCTGTGCAATCATTAGAATGTCCTCGTTAAAAATAATTAAATATTTGCCTCTTGTTTTCTTGAATTTTGTATGATCTTGGGTGCATTAAAGGTGTTTTAATGAGTGTATGTACCTGGTATGTTTAGGGACCATGCCGTTTTAAAACTCCTTTCTTGAGTGCCCTAGTTGAATGGATTTATATTGGCTATTATTGATATGTGATTAAATGAAAAGAAAATCAATTGTTCTAATAATGCACCCTTAGTTTGTGAATTGTTAGTTTGTGAATAGTTTTCCATATAATTTGTTGGCTTTAGAGATTTGCTGTGGTTAAATAGGTTTGGGGCTCCTTGTTCTTGTGAGATTGCATTTTGATGCTGGCCCATTGACCCGTAAAACAGATTTAATTTTGGGTCACCCTCATTTTTTATGTTTCTCAGCAGACACAGCACCAGGTATGGCTTTTGGGTTGTTGGGTGGGGAGGGAGGTGCAAGGAATGGGTCTGTAGATGTGCCAGCACATATTTCACTCTTAGAGCGGAGCCAGACCCCCTGACTCGTCTATAGCAATGAATTTTCCAGCTTCTCCACCTATTTACATTGACCTAAAACTAACGTTGGAATGTTATGAATTGAGATGGGAAGAGATATAGCCTGCTGTGAAATTACAAAAATAGGAAATGAGGACACCTAGGCTCAAACCTAGGTTCCTCTGTTACCGGATTATAATGTCCTGTTGAAATCATTGTATTACTTTTGTTATCTAGGTGAGGTTCCCTCGGGCCTGGGTGTCTAAGAAACAACTAACATACCTGAAAGATGTATTGTGTAAAAGCAAAATAATGTCAATAATATTGACTGTTAAAGGGCAGCATAGCCGCCCTATATTTAAGGTGAGTTGTAGACACATAGGAACCCCTCCCCTCAAAATTCTAATAGCACACAGCCCAAACTGCTGGACGGATTTGAACCAGGTCCGAAACACCTTGGGCACCAAACGTTGACTCGCACGCCATGTGTGGTTTGAGTTTATTCCGTTCTGTGGTTATTTTAAAATCTGACGGAGAAGGAGGTGCCCCCTTCTCCAAAAATTATAGTTACAACTCCCATGGTGCATTGCAGGATTATGATTTTCAGAAATGAAATGACCGCCATCTTGTTTTTCTCTCAATGCATATTCATGGCTCTAGCTGAGGTTATGGGAAAATGAAATGCAGTAAAATGCTATTTATGGGTAAAAAAATACCAATGCCATCAGGGTAGATGTGGGGCCATGTCTAGAAAGCACTGAGTGAAATTTAGCAGTTGGAGGGGGTCCATGGACAGAGTTTGCAACACACAGCTTTTTGTGTAGCTGTGAATTGCTACATCGGAAATCCTACTGCTCTGGGGTGAAATGGAGAGGGCAGGGGAGGAGGCCATGCGGGGAGTGAGAGCTGGCACAGGTGAGGGGGGCACTTGCGGATGGCCTACATTTGGGTGAAAAATATCTGCCCATGACCAGTGATTCAATTGGCATCCAGGTCTACCATTCATGCAGTAATCAGGAAGGATTCTGCATAGCTTCAAAGCGAGGACGGGTCCAGCCTCCCCAGGCCATGTTACCTGATAAATGAACCAAATTTACAAAATCAAATAGAGGAATGGGCCAGCACTTTTCTTGCTTTGAAGCTAAGCAGGGTCAGACCTGCTTTGAAGCTAAGCAGTGTCAGTCCCAGTTACTGCATGGATGGGCGACCGAATAATTATTAACTTTTTTAAAACTGGGCTCCTATCATTTGTTGACGGTTCTGCACTCAGACAATTGTTTGCCTTTTACTGATATGCATTCTGGTATTTGTAGTCTCCCAGTCAATAATAAAAAATATAACAAATAGGTATTTTTACAGCAACAGTGGGTTTCCCATCACTGCAGTAACTGTGACAAACCCTGCTTAGTTTGAAAGTGAGGCAGGGGGTCAGCCCACTAATGCCATGTTGTCTAATATATGGGCTCCCCCTTAGAAAAAGACTTAGAAAAACATGTGCTAAGGGGGCTGGATCCTTCCTTGCTCTAAAACTAAGCATGTTCAGTCCCGGTTACTGCATGGATGGCAGACAGTCCAACGTCCTGAAAGCCGTGTGTTTTCTTAGTTTTAAATATCTCATGACACAAAGCATCCACCTTTTAATAAAACAGAAAAAATGCATGCCGAACACTGCTATCAGAGAACCTTGGCCTTGAGGAGTTCAAGACGCAGCACTTAACCATTAGGCTACAATGATGTAATTGTTTGAATAGTCACATGTTTAATTCCTAGCCTTTTATCATTGAACATTTTAAATTATAGGGTAAGTATGAAATCAATGCCCAATGAAGCAGCAAGTCATTGTGGTCTTGTGGTTAAATGCTGCGCCTGGAACTCTTGAACTTTTTTTAAAAATGTAACTAATTTAATTAAAAGCAAGGCAAGTGGGACCTGGCGAGGTTTGTTGCAATGCAGTGCTGTGATCTACTTTAGCATTAGGGCATTTAGACATGGTTGCAATGTCAGCCACCTCGAAACATCCCTTGCGCCAAAATAACGGCACCGGAATGGCTGTCGCCCCGAAAAGGGCACGCTGAAATGGGCGCTGCAGCAGAATACCCGTTCCAAATTGGGCTGCGCCAAAATTATGGTGCCGTAAGGGGTGTACCGCTTGGAGAATGCTGCTTAACGAAAGTGTGTGCTCCCTGGAAAATAATTAAATCTCATTGGGCTTTGCTAAAATCATTGTGAGTTCTCAAAGTTTTAATATCTCATAACACAGGGAATCCACATTATTTTTTTAAACCGTGCTAATGTCAGTCCATGAAAGTTTTGCACAGTCAAAATGGCGGAATAATGGCACAATTGTACTCTTTTTCTGCCTAACACAGTTCAATAAGGATTTATATATTTGGGTGACACTATGGTATGTGTATTTTTCAAGTTAGCTTTATAAATCAGAGTATTGTTGAAAGCCAGACATGGTGGGGGGGGGTGTGAGGAAGTGAAATGATGAGAGGGCAAGTAAGTCATGAGTATTGGCCACGATGTGGCAAGAGAGTTTGCAATCCTGGACACTGGTGCAGTTATTTTCCCGTGATTGTGTTTGCTTTCCATGATACCAGTAACCACAAGTACTTGTTTTATATTGGGATTTTGTTTTCCAGGGAATATTTCAATACCGATTTCTGGGTTTAAAAGGTGAGCACCTTTTATACGGTGCCATCATATTTACTGAAAGATTTTCTCTCATGTTATTTTTCTGGTATTCATTACTTTTTTAAACGTCCAATGCTATTTTGTCTTGCACACTTTCTTCAAAGGAGAAGGTCAATTGAACTTAATTTGTATATGTCACTTTAAAATATGTGGCTTCTTACTGTGCATGCACTCATGGGTGCCAGCTTTTGATTTTTGCAATGGGGCAAAAAGACATGGGCATATGTTATTCTTGCAGCTGATAATTTCTTACCCTTTTCTCTGCTGCTTAAATGCGGGTAGTTGGGGTTGTGCGATGTATCACAGCAGTCACCAAGAGACTGCCCATAAAACATGGGTCTTGTAGCAGACTGCGTAACCAAAGTGTGTGATCCTCTGCAAATAATTTTATCACACAAGGCATTAACTAAAATATTGGGAGTTTTCAAAAACTGCAATGTTTTATACATAATAAAAAATAGATATGTTTACAGGTACAGTGACATTGAGGGTAAAACATCACTGGTGACCCCAGTCTCTTCTCCATGCAATAATCGGGACTGGTCCTGCGTAACTTCAAACTGAGGAAAAGGCCAGACCACTCAGACCAGCCCCTTCAGGCCATAGTGCCTAATAAAATGAGGCAAAGTTACAAGACCAATTAAGAGCAACATGACGAGAGGGGGCTGGCCCATTCCTCACTTTGAAGCTAAGCAGTACTGTGCGTATATTCACTGCTGCCAGCTTTTGATTTTTGCTATGGTTGCAGAAAGTACCTGGGCATATGTTATTCTTGCAGTCAGTCATTTTTTTCGTTTCCGTGCTGCTTAAATGTGGTTAGTTGGGGTTGTGTGATGTATCACAACAGTTACCAAAAGAATGGCCATAAAACAAGGGGCATGGAGCACGGGACAGGACATTTCGGCATGGCCAATAAGGTGCATGCCGTTATGCCGTGACCATTTTGCCGCAAGTTCTGTTTGGGTGCGTGCAGTTAGACGCAGCCATTTGGGCAGGGACTTCTCGGTGCAAGAATGTTTTGGCGTGAGAGGTCGCAATTGGCGTGGCATGAACCTGCAGGCACTTTGCACTTTGTAATATGGATAAAAAGTTAAAAGGATTTATTTTCTGCAACATTATGAAACAGGATGGGACATGTACTACACCATCATTGCAGAATTGAACATGGATTAAACATGAAACACATGTATTTACTGCAAAAATATAAACAGCATGCAAAAAAAATGTTATTTAAGTAAAAGAAAAGCAACGCAAGTGTGAGGTGGCATGGTTTGTTGCAGTGATCTTATTTGGCATGAGGGCATTTAGACGTGGCTGCAATGTCAGCCACGTCCAAATATCTCTTGTGTCAAAATAACAGCACCGGAATGGCTTTCGCGCTGAAAAGGGCGTGCCCAAATGGGCACTGCAGCGGAATGCCCATGCCAAATCCATGTGTACGACTTAGAGAATGCTGCTTAACCAAAGTGTGTGCTCCATGGCAAAAACACATTGGGCCTCATTACGAGATTTGCGTTAAAAAACCGTCATAACTGGCATGTCGGTAACAACATGTCTGTGTAGCCTTGATCCCGCAAACAGCGGCTGATTACGAGTGTGCGAGCACGCGCTTACCTGCATGCCGGTAATGGTTGTACCGTCATGACTATAACGTCCCTCAAACCCCCAGATAGCAGCATCATGAAATGCACAGATACCTCCTCTGCCATCAGCATCCCCTAAATATCGCTACCGGTATTAACACAGTGGTATTAACGGGTCCGTTAATACCATCACCGAAAGCAACGTAATCGTGCCGGAACGGGATATGCTCCAGGGGCCATCTTCAAAAACACAATCCATTGCCATCCTCTATAGACTGGACCTGTGCAGGCAAAATCCCTAACACACCTTGGAGAATATGTCGAAAGCAACCCAGAGAGGCACTGCCCGCTAGCGCAAACCCAGATTCAGTGATGAGGAGCTCAACATGTCAGCTGACACGCTAGTGGAGCATGCGTACGTGGACTTCTGTGCTGACCTGAGGTGACCAGCAAAGCTAAGGAAGAAGCAGATATGGGAGGATGTAGCGAGAAAGGTGAGTGTGGTTGGCACCAGCGCACGCACCGCGAAGGACTGTAAAAAGCGGTGGGATTACCTGCGCCTGCAAGTACGCAACCTCCTGTTGGCCAATCGCAGCCAGGGCCTAGCAACAGGCGGCAGTGCCCACTCACCCATGAAATTGGCAAGGTGGGAAAAGACCTGCAGCACAGTAATTGATGTGAAGTCCATCGAATGAGTTGGTGGAGCGGAGTTCGGAGTCCCATCATCGGCAGATGAAGGGGAGTGTCCCCACAAACACCTGACATCCAATGATCATAGTTGTCCAACAAATGTGAATGTGATGTGAGCCAATACATGGCCCATCATACACACATTCACATATCCCTATCTAGATGCTGGCCACTCCACTGTCACATCAAAATGCATGCTGCATGCCACTCCCATACCCAAATACACACCCGATACACAGATGAACTGCACGTGTCACACAGCACGCAAGACACAACAGACCCATAGGCCCCACAGCAGACTTCATGGTGAACATGTCAACACCTGAGGGATGCCAATACCCCCCCCAATTCTTGCACACACCCTATCCACCACAACAACAAGCATGTAACAATCCACATGGCACTAACTGCACAATGACCAATACATGCATGATGCAAGTACTACCATCACTGATGTCCTGCCTCTCTCTGTCCCCCACAGGCACGGATGCAGACAGCGATAAACACGATGCAAGTGCATAGGCCAGGACACATGCCAAAAGGCCCTGGGGCTGGGATGATGGCACCAGGCCATCCACGTCGAGGGGAACAAGGATGGGCCAAGTGCCACACGAGGCACTCACCAGTGCCCAACCAGCTCTGCAGCCACCAACACAGGAGCAGAAGACACCTGCCGCTGCACCCCTGGAGACACAATCCACACAGGGTGTGGCCACATCTGTGGACACTGAGCATGAGAGCTCCACAAGCTCGGTTGGGGAGGCAGCTGCATCCGCACCAAATAGTGGCGATGAGGAATAGGGCCATGATTACTACACCCATGCAGGAGGTATCTTGTCTGAGGATGTTGGACAAACCCCAAGCCCCCAGGACACCCCACAGGTCACCCCACAGGGCACCCCTCATCATGATTCTGAAGGACAGGGCATACATGGAGAGTGGTCTCCAATTGAGGACAGCCCCGTATTGGCCACATCCAAACCTGTAAACCAACCACCCACATCCCCCACCGCAATACGGGACGTCGGGGGACGTCTGTGAAGGATGGAGGGCCGGCAAGAGGAGATGCACGGATTTATTAAACAATATGTTGCAGATGGTGAGGCAACACGCCGTGCAATGAGGGACAACACTGTGGCCATCATCAAGGCCATCAACTGGAATTCTAAGCGGGTCGATGATGGATTGGCAGCTGTGGCCCAGATCCTCACGAGAATAGCCAACACTATGGAGCAGGGGCATACAGCGGCATCCAAGTCACAACCATCGGCATCATCATCTACCACGCCTGCTAGCTATACTCACACCAGCCCTGTACACAGGTCCCTGCCCAGCATGCAGCGCTCTGAGATTCAACCCCCTCCTCTGAAGGGGGGGCCGCAGTAGCAGGGGCACCCTGCACATGTTGATTGGCAGTGCATCCGGACACCTGTTGTGCCATTGATGTTTTGGGGTGTTGGGGGGGTTTGTGGGGGTGTTGGTGGGGATGGGGGAGAGAGGAGGGCGTATGTGGGGGTCTTGGTGGGTAGGAGGGAGGGGGTGTTTTGAAGCTTTGTGTAAAAAAAAAAAAACACATGACTGGACATTGCTTCTTCGGTGTGTGTCAATGTGTTGCATGACAGTGCACAGTGCCCATATACCCCCACACCAAGTTTGTTTGTTTTATTATTTATAATGCACATCAGACCCAGAGGTATCAGGGTGCAACAGTTACAAGAAGATGCAAAGCGTAGTTACAGAGAATCGGGGTATGACATACCTACTTACAAAGCATTATGTACAGAAAAGGGTATATGCAGATATTTACAGGTAATACAAGATATGCACAGATATTTACAAATTTTACAGGCGATGTATACAGAGTTATGGTTACCACCGTGAGGGTAGCTGATAATTAATCATGAGGTGAGATACATTTCTTACAACAGCAGGATATGTCGTTATTTACAATTAACAGAAGGGCATTACTAGTTACAGTTCAGGTTTCTACATTGTGCGATTTAGTGGTCATTGGATTTCAGCCACAAGATAGTATTAGTTCTAAAGTTTTGGTAAGATTGTTCTATTCTCAGTGTGGAAGGCAGGGAGTTCCATAGATTGTCTGCTTTGACAGGGAAACTGTTACCTCCAATCGTGGATAGTTTGAATCTAGGGATGGACAGGCGATCCCTGTTTGCTGATCTGGTTGGTCTTAGGGAAATCTGTTTGTGGAATTACTCAGAGAGGTAGATGGGGGCGGCTTTGTTAAGAGATTTATAGGTAAGCGACAGAGTTTTTAGAAGGATTTTGTCGTTAGTCCGGAGCCAGTTGTTCTGACGACTGCTCTCGGAGATATGGGGCCTCATTACAAGGTAGGCGGTAACCATGGCGCTATTAGCACCATGATTGCAGCCGGTATTTTACCGTGTCCGCCTTGGTGGATGGCGGAATTACCACCCTACTCCAAGGTGAGCGGGGGCGGTAATTCCCCATTCACCAAGGCCCTTGCCCATTCGCCTTTTTTCCCCCATAGGGCATAATGGGAATGGGGAAGGCGCTAATTATGGTACTGCAAATTGTGGTAACGTAATTAGCACCAAGGTCCCTTTGCGGGTTTGTTTTTTAACGCCTGCTAAAAGCAGGCGTTAAAGTACCAACCCGCAAAGGGACCTCGTAATAAGGCAGTAAGGGTTAACAGTCACCGGTACCCTTACCAGTGACCGTTAACCCTTACCGCCTACCGTGTAATGAGGCACATGGTCTCTTCTGGAGATGCCTAATGCCGCTCTAAGGGCATTATTTTGTAAGGTTTGGATTCTTCTAATTGTGGATTTGTTCGAACCTATGTAAAAGGGGTTACAATAATCCCAGCCGGACAGGATGAGGGCTCTGACAAGGATAGTGCAGCTGTTTTTAGAGAGAAATGGCTTACCGGTTCTAATGAGTCAACACGTGTAGGCCGTAGTAGACGCTAGCGAGTTAGCCTGTTTGGCAAAGGAGAGAGTAGATGGTTAATACCATGGTGAATGGCGGAATTACCGCCCTATTCCAAGGTGTGTGGGGGCGGTAATTCCTCATTCACCATGGCCCTTCCCCATTCCCATTTTTGCCCCCATAGGGCTCAATGGGAATGGGGAAGGCGGTAATAATGGTACCGCAAATTACCTCCTAGTTCCCTTTGCGGGTCCTGTCCTTAACGGCTGGTAAAACCACCCGTTAAGGTAGGGTCCCACAAAGGGACCTCATAGTAAGGTAGTAATGGTTTACCGCCACTGGTTCCCTTACCGGTACCGGTAAACCCTTACCGCCACCCGCGTAATGAGGCTACTAGTGTTTTTACCTCCTGTGCTACCTTAATGAGGTTGTCGTCAATTATGAATGAAGAATAGTCAGATCCAAGTTTTTTTAAGTTAATGGCGGTACCCAAGATGATGAGTTCTGTTTTATCATCATTCAGGCATAGACCATGCATGGCCATCCATGCCTGGATGATGATGTACACCAAGGCCAAATCATTCTCATATTCCCCTGAAAGTGGGAGGAGTATCATCTGCATAGTTAGTGGAGGTGATATCGAGATGGTCCAGATCATCGAAAAGGGGCTTAGTAAAGATATTGTACAATGTGGGCGAGACACAGGATCCCTGTGGCATGCCACAGGTGATGGGTATGGGTTCAGCCGCTGCTAAGGGCGAAAAGACCCTCATTGTTCTGCCACTTAGGAACGATCTAATCCAGGTTATGGCATCCTTTGAGAAGTGTGCTGCTGTGTCAAGATGGTTACATAAAATTGTATGATCCACCAAATCTAATGCAGCAGAGAGGTCCAGGAGGAGGAGAAGAGCTGATTTACCACTGTCTCTAAGCTCATCGACTTGGGTTTTGAGATCGATGAGGGCAGTTTCAGTTCCATGTTGTGGACGGAAGTCTGATTGTCTGGCTCCTAGCAGGTGGTGTAGTTCCAAATATTTTTGTATTTGCATATAGGCCACCTTGTCTAACATTTTTAGAAGAAAGGGCACTGTTGTATTTGGCCTATAGTTAGTGGGTGTTGAGGGATCTAGGGTCGGTCTTTTCAAGAGTGGGAGTACCCATGATTTTTTGAGGTTAGTGGGGATGTTGCCGGTGGTGAAGGATGCATTGATAAGCTTTGTTATGAAAGGTGACAGGTCTCGAGCCGCATCCTTGTTGATCTGTGCTGGGCAGAGATCACCCTGACAGTTGGATAGTTTGAGTAACAAAATAATTCTTTCCACCTCGAGGATAGATACTTTGGAGAAGTTGAATTGGGTGGGTTGGGCTTCGTCTATGTTACCAGTTATTTTTGGTGATGGTAGGTCCTTTAAAGAGACTTTTTTTGGGATATTTTATTTTGTAAGGTAGATACTTTATTGGCTAGTGCGTGTTGGATATCTGAGCACCATTTTTTATCTTTAGTACAGGTGTCTGGTATTGCGATGGGAGTCTCTAGTTCTTTAAGAATGGTAAATAATTCTTTCATATTGGATTTAGCTTGGGATATGCGAGTGTCGTAGGATATTCGTTTAGCTAGGCAGATTTCATTTTTGTAGAGGGATGACAGTTTGTTAAGCTTTAGTTTGTTGGCTTCTGATTGCATTAGTTTCAACGCAGCCTCACAGTTTCTTTTTTGTTGTCTTAGGTTTTTTTTAAATGGTGTAAACCATTTATTCAGATGGATTTTCAGCTTACTTGGTCTTAGTTTGAGGGGGGCGATCTGGTCAAAGGAGGAGGCCATAATTGCATTATACTCCTTAACCAGGCTCTCAGGGTCAGTGCTGTCGGGAAGTGAGTTGAGGGTGGGGAGTATGGCAGGGATAAGCCTGTGCACTGTTATACTCTTTTCGTTTCTAGTTAGTGTAGGTGGAGCCTGGGGGCAGGTGTATGCAGGGGTCTGTTGGAGAAAGCGTGAATGAGAGTAGCTAGTGGTTGGTCCAGGCTAACAGTGTGATGGAGAGGATGTTGGCATGGCAGATAGAGTCTGCCACCCAATCTAGTATTCGACCTTTGTTATGGGTAGATGTTTTGCTTCTCTGGGTAAAGCCAAGTTCTGATAGAATATTTGCTGTTGCCAAGGTTGGGCTGAAGAGTAATTGAAGCCCAGGTTGAGGTCCCCAAGTAGTAGTACTTGCGTTAAAATTTTGAGATTACTGGATAGAATAGTGTTAATTTCTTCCTCAAATGTCCGCGTTGCATCCGGGGGGCGATATATCAGATGGATATTGAGGGTTTAGGAGTTAGTCAGAGATACTTTGACTGACATTACTTGACAAGATTGAATGTCATTCGGGGGGCTAATCTCATAGAAAGGCTGCATTTGCACATAATGGCGATACCTCCGCCTCTAGACCCTTGTCTGTCTTGTCTCAAGATTGTATAACCATCAACGACTTCTAGCATACGCATAGGGCCTGCTGCAGTGTGTAGCCATGTCTCGGAATGGTGAGGAAGTCTAGGTTGTCACTCTAGATCAGGTCGGCAATTTCCATGGCATGTGCTACTAAAGATCTGGTGTTTATTACTGCTCCTTTAATGGGCAGGCTCATGGCAGTTGTGTTTGTTAGATGGGAAGCTAGTTGGACTTTAGGTTTGCGTTCATGGACTATACAGTTTTTTGTCTTAGCAAGGCAGTTGAATTCTAAATTAGTGCTTGCGGGCGTTGGTCTGGGCAAGGTTTTAGATTACCTTTTTCCTATGGAGGTAGGTAGTGAGCTGATGGGAGGCTAATATATTTTGGCTAGTCTAACTCTGAGACAAGTGTTCCTAGCCTCCATTGTGCAGGGAGCGCTCGGTGTTGGGTGTTTAAGGTCATTTATGTCTGAAATGTGTTTGGTTATGGTGTTATTAGGCAAATTGGTGGGTGCCATGGTGGATAAATTTCCATGGGTCGGTGTATGGCGTCTCATAGGGTGGAATATAAAACTTGGTATGAGTAATGCGATGCAGACAGTCTGGAAGGTAGCTGTAATGAGCATACCAGTGTTTGGTGAGAGTGTCACTTTCTAGGGAACTGGTACTTGAGGGGCAGGGGTGAGCCAGTATGTGAAATATTAATAACAGCGTAAAGCTACTCTTACGTAGTGGCAACAGCACTTACGCACTTAAGCACAGTGCAACATTTAAAGGTAATGGCACCAGCATAATGCAGCATCTAAAGTAGGGCAGCAGCACAGTTCAAACTTCAAAGTAGGATAACAGCACAGTGCAACATTCAAAGTAGGACATTCAAAGTAGGACAACAGCACAGTGCAGCATTTAAGGTAATGGAACCAGCATAATGCAGCATCTAACATAGGGCAACAGCACAGTGCAACCTTCAAAGTAGGACAACAGCACATTGCAACATTCAAAGTAGGACATTCAAAGTAGCACAACAGCACAGTGCAGCATTTACGGTAATGGCACCAGCATAATGCAGCATCTAACGTAAGGCGACAGCACAGTGCAGCATTCAAAGTGGTACAACAGCTCAGTGCTGCAAGCCAAGTAGTGGCAATAGTACTGAAGGGATAATGATTGCCAGGCCGTAATAGTATATAATGGCAGGCATCCGAGGAGCTATGGCAGCATAGGCTAGTTCAAACCAATATAGTACAACAGCATAGGCTAGTTCAACAATAGGCTACATCAAGGATTATGGGTGTGTCGAAGAAAGGCTTGTTAGGGGACAATGGAGCTAGTAATGGTAACAGGCAAAGCAGGCTGGTCTGACAGGCAGCGTTGTTGCTATCAAAGACCAGTGGGGACAGTAGAGTAAATTAGTTCAGAGCACAGTTACTTCATTAGTTGAACTAACAGAGGGAGTAGCAGTATATCATATTGAGCTTGTACAGAACATAGTGCGATATACAATGGCATAGGCAACAAGTTAAGTAGCAGTATTTGTAACCAATAGTTTGTGTTGATAAGTAGAATGCTAAAGATCGGGTGGTAGCGGGTAGCACAAATTGATTATGATTAATGTCAAGCCACGTTTGGCCACAATGCAGGGAAATAGGTGTACCATATGACTTACATATAGCCACGTGGGAATTTGTTAATGTGTTAATGGAATAGCCAATCTTGACAGTTCGTGGTTATGGCGGTAAAGGTAGTCTCTGTGACGAGACGAAGTGTGGGAATGTCAGAGTTGCAACTGGATGCATACTTGATCGTGTTCCGCTATGTTTTCTTTTATTATGTCAGCGTCCTGTCACGGACAAACACAGACAGGGAGATCACCCTTATGGTGCTCCGGTCCTTGGGGGTACACCGGCTTACGCCTTCCGGTTTCGGGCTACTCAGTATGTACAGCAGGTGAGCCAATCCTGGCTGTGGATGTCGCCTATCAACCGCAATGCCGGGCCGCCATCTTAGGTCAGGGCGCCGTGTGTATGGTAAACAACAAAGAGCAGATTGAGGTCGCGGGCATCAACAGCTGTACAATGCAAATATTCTTGCATACAGCGGACTGGGCAGCCATGCTTACTGGCTCCGGGGAGAATGCTGAATGGGTTGGTCAGAGTTTCCGTAGTCCACGTTGCGATTCGGTCAGGGGGAGGGTTCCAGCCCCTGCAACGGTGCTGAGAGCAGGCTCCTGCCCTTATGAAGTGGTTACAAGTGCCCAGAGTCCCACATTCATAGCACCCTCTGCAACCCAGTGCATCAGAAAGAATGGTCTATGAATGGTCTATGACTGATTGGCGCACAGCACGTCCCTCATGTGTATTGCGACCTGGCCGATGTGCAACATCTACTCCTTCATCATCTTCAACTTCACCTGGTGGTGGCTGGTCCTTCTCAGGTGGCAGAGGTACGTTCTGTTGTGCAGCATGGCACATACCATGATGAGCTTGCCACATACCATGATGAGCTTGCCCACCTTCTCAGGCCCGTAAATGAGGGCGCCACCCGACCTGCTGAGGCAGTGAAACTGTGCCTTCAACAGGCCAAAGGTAGCATGTATGGGTAAGAGTGAAGTCCTCTTTGTGCCTGTACTGCGAATTCCTGACAGAGGTGAGGAGCCACGTCTTAAGGGGATAGCCAGCATCACCTGCATGGGAGCACAACAAGGTATGTGTAAGGGTATTTCTCAATTTCCATTCATGCTCGGCCTGTACATCGTTCATGCTCAGATGCAGTATTTTGTCAATGGCAGCTATTGACTTCACATCTGCACAACTATCTGCCCTGTACACAACTTTGCAATCCATGGTGCTGGTCTTGGGTGACGTACACAATTTAGGGGCCTTGACATTGGAATCACGAGCCACCCAGATGGAGTGACAAGGTCCATGATGTACACACATGTGAGGGTTGTGTGGCAGAGGATGAGACCAAATGCATGTTGGGCAATGTTTGATGCATTAGGCTGATGGACTACATGATACTGCTTGTTTAGACGATCATGCATATGGATTATTGTTGACACCATGCACATGTCCCTCAACGTCTTCACACTAGTCACAATGGAACAATGTGATTGTTAGCAGTGTCCGCCAGTATAGGGAAGAGTACCTTAGATGATATAGGGTGTCGACTTGCATGCTGGTACTGATGTGCTGTGGGCGATTCCCGCACCAATCGCACCCATGCAGGTGTTGCTCACTACTTGATGGGTTCAATTCGAAGCATCCTTGTCGCATGTGTTCTCCCATTTGTATTCATCTGCACATGTTGCCATGGTGTTATGCAGTGTTACTGTCGGTGGGGGCAGTGACAGCGAAATTGCCTGAGGTGGAATTCATATTGCACACTCATGGATGCTTGACCTGTGAGGTGCTTCAATGCGGTCATGTGTATTCAGCTTGGTGACCATATAATGGTGCATTGTGGTGCTGAGGGTATGGTCAGGTGATGTCCAGTGGACATGTTCATGGGTGTGCGCTGATTGTGAGTCTGACATTTACACATTGGTGTGCGGTAAGAGTGCGTTAGCCTCCATTGTCTGTGTCTTGCATCTTATTTGGTTGATTGTGGGCACAGTGTTTG
Source organism: Ambystoma mexicanum (assembly GCF_040938575.1). Taxonomy (NCBI): domain Eukaryota; kingdom Metazoa; phylum Chordata; class Amphibia; order Caudata; family Ambystomatidae; genus Ambystoma; species Ambystoma mexicanum. The sequence goes on from NC_090932.1 coordinate 141,205,712, forward strand.
GCAGCATGGACAGTGTCCAGACACCCCATTGAGGACACTCGCATGGCCCAGAGAGCAAACTGCTTGCATATGCATGTACACCCCCCCAAAACACTCTCCCATGGTCCAGAGAGCAGACTCACCCAGCAGCCAGCCATGTTGTACGGCATCTCCTTCCATATAGCGGGGTAGCAAGGAGTTCTGCAGCACCATTGCATCATGCATGGATCCTGGGTATCTGGCACAGCAATGTGTTATCATCTTGCTGGCATCACACCATCTGCACATTGATGGAGTGGTATAGCTTCCGATTGCGGTACATGACCTCCAGGGCATGTGGGACTACCAACTCCACGGGGATGCAGTCAATGGCACCAATGACATTGGGCATGCCTGGCAGTGCATGAAATGCTATTTTTGTGTCATTCGCCTCCTCTACTGTCCGTGGTAGGGATATGTAGGCCCGTGCGTGCTGTAGGAGTGCATCCAGCACTTGGTTTAGCACACCGGAGAAACATGGTTGTGAGATGCCATGCAGCTGGCCCACTGTGTGCTGGTAGGTGCCTGTGGCCAGGAAATGGAGCAGAGATGGCACCTTCAGCAGAGGGGGGATGGCTTTTTACTAGTCACCAGCGGATGTTGATCAGGCTGACCAAGTCTTCATGTATTAGTTCCACTATAGTGGTGATGGTGTCCCTGTCCAGGCGGTACGGGTGTGGATCTGTGCTGGGGTTAAGTTGAATGGATTGGCCCTTATACGAGGGATTGGTGGCTGCCTGCGGGGGACCACTGCCTGCACTGATGGGATTTGCTGGGCCAGTCTCGCCCTCCTTCTCCTCCTGCGTCTCCTCTGTGTTGCCTGTTGTACTGCCTGCTCAAGGAGTAGCAGTACAGGCATGTCCTCCAGCTCCAGTATGTCGACTGCAAGTGGTTTAATTTTGGACTTGGAAGGGGTGTGGTGTGTGGGTGTGCTCCTTTTGTGCAGGGCCAGGCTCCATTGCCTCCACCTGTGTTGATTGTGTGCACCTGTGGCAGTTGGGAACACAGCAGTTTCCTATTAATGGGTTATCCGCGATGCCGCTATTGCCGGCATCATAGTGGCCCTTCTTACCGGCATCTGGATGCCAGTATTGCATGTCCGTGTGACTCGCAATGTCCTCTTCCCTTGCGGCATGCCGGTATTACGGGCATGGCGCCCGTGCGCATGCCGGTACCGTGGTGCATGGTCACAGCGGGTCCCTGTCAATGCTGGCAGGACCGGCATTGCAGGTCATGATGGGCCAGTCCCGTAAAAGATGCCAGTATGCCTTACCGGTATCGTTATGACCGGACCGCCAACCTTGTAATGAGGCCCATTGCCAAAAAACATTGTGAGTTCTCAAAGTTTTAAACATCTCATCACACACAGCATCCGCCTATTTCTTTTTTAAAAAAAAACGTACTACTGTCAGTCCATGAAGGTTTTGCACTTTGAGGCAATTTCTTTGTCTTTTACTGAATAGCAATTTACAAGTTAGCTTTATAAAGCAGAGTAAAGTTGAAAGTCACACATGGTGGTGAGAAGGGGAAATGATGAGAGGGCAAGCAAGTCATGAATATTTGCCCACAATGTGACAAGAGAGTTTGCAATCCTGGACACTGGTGCAGTTATTTTCCCCTGATTGTGGTTGCTTTTCAGGGCACAAGTAAAGGACACATGTGGGTGAAGAGCGTAACTCTTTTTCAGATCGCGGACACAACCCCTTGTTTTTTTTTTTGGTTTACAAGCTTGCTCAAGTATTTGGCTACCAGGATTTTACTCAGGTTGTCATGTCCCCAGTGTGATTTGTAATGTCACCAGTGGTCTCAGACAACATGTAATTAGTGATGTCATCAGTGATGTGATCTGTGATGTTTTCATTGTGGTCATAGGCTGCCCAACAAGGAGCGTAAAGTTAAGGTGGGTTTTGTTGTATTAAATTCTCACCTTAACATCCATGCAACTAAAGTTTTTTCCTTGAATATGTATATATGCGTTGGTGGGGAAAGAGGTTGCCATTGAGTTTAGTTGTAATGGAAGTTGGGGCCGATGCATTGTGGGCTCAGGCCACCTCACCATCGGCCAAAATATTGGAGATCCAAAGATACAAAGAAAGAATTGAGGATACACAAAATTCCATGAGTACATGGTGAGGTCATGGGAGCCACCTTAATCGGTTTTCTTGAATGAGTTAATGTTTCCCATGTTGGTGTGGCATTAACTCTTTTTCATAATGTAATTGATGAATACCAAAGGAGAGGGTAATAATCACTGCTTGTTTCCCAATAAACGAGTAACTGATTAGGAAATTAGAGACCTAACACATCTGGACAGTCCTAGTGTATATGTCACCCCCAAACTTGGTAAAAAAAAAGTGTAAAGTTGGTGTGATAGAACACTTTGTAGAGGTTTTTATGAACTTTTTAATTGTGTTATTTATTTATTTTGTGCTTTAGTTTTCATGAACTCTTTTCCAATTGCAGGTTGCGATGCAAACAGATCTAATGAGCTAAATTCATTTTGAGGTAGACGAGTTCTGAAGTCAATATTCAGCATTAATCAGATACCTGGAAAAATCCAACACATTTTGGAGCAGTATCTATGCAACCTTTTTTTAATGTATTGTTATTTTGAGACTCTAATGGTATGAAGCTGTGCAGAATATTGTGTGTGCGCATTTGATGGGTGCTACATGTCATAAAGTTAGGCACTAGCAGTGAAGCAAAGGTGTGCTTAAAAATGTTGATCAAGTAATAAAGTATGATAATATGGATAAAGTGAGAGGCAGAGAATATTATGGGAGCACTGGGAGGAAAATGGAGATTGCTTATAGATGGTCAGAATAGATTGCACAATCTGGCCCAGCCAACTGCACTGTTGAGCACGTGGGTCTGCATCCACAACACAATCCCTACTATCATTGTGCAATCAGCGAGGAGGGACAGGTATTTCCTTTCAACCCCCCCCCCCCCCGAAGACTCGAAAGGGGCTCTGCAAATCTTTACTTGGTGGAAGATTTGTTTAAATAACAAGGATCCACAGGCAAATTACTGACATTAAGAAATTCACATGAGCACACCTGTTTCACTTGGCCCTTGTAATTTAACTCACAACCTTCATATAAAGGTCCCTCTTCCTATGTTGGTACCTTATTCCCTATATCCTTCTAGTACTCGGTACTAATGCTGGGTGAATGCCCCTCAAATTTACGTGTGCAAATGTAGGGTCACCAATCAAAAGGATGAATGACATGTGGATTTTGGAGCTCACTTTTGGGGGGGCCACCTAGGCACTGTCATCCTCCAGGACAGGTCTTATCCTATCCTGCCATCAACACCACCACTTCAACTCAGTGCTTTTATCCACTGCCCACAGCACCTGAAGAAAAGGAAATACATTTGACCTATGTCCAGCAGAAGAACATTGGACTTGTGTGCACTAGGAATATCAAAGAATCACTATGAGTCACTGGCCAGTCTGGCCTTATTGGAACCAGAAGGGCAGTACAGCATGTTATAGGGTCCAGTGCAGCATGACGAAGCTCTAGAAATATATATATTTTTAAAATTGGCATGGTTTCTAACTACCTGAAGTTCGTGTGAATTGAGTTACAACAGAAATTGTTCACTCAGACTTATTCACAACGAATCAGCCAACTGGTGGTGTGAGTGTACAAATAATTATGAATGCATTAGAACAATGAAGTAAAAAATATATATAAAACATGTTAGCCCTTACATGGGGAATGTACAACAGACAATGGGTTTTTAAAAAGCAATGATAGGGGCGTGGCTTGGCGCCGACTACAATGGCTACCCAGTCTTCAGCGATCTGCTCAAGTGGCCTAATTTCGACATTATATACACTTACGACCCTTCAAAAACGTTTGGCAGTGTCTCCTCTACTTACTGTGAGACTGGTGGTCCGTGGTTCATCGACGGAGGGGTTCGTTTAACTTCATTGACTAATTAGCCTGGAGCCCTGTGTGCGCTGGGCCTGCAGCCACGTGATCCCATGACGTAGTCAGCTGCCCGAACACTGCTGCATGGGAGGCGTGCCTCATACTGGTAACTGGATGCTCTCACAACACGTGCCAATGTTATAAACAAACCCCAGTTACTAATGTTTGCTCGCTTTTAACAATATATGAAGACATTTATCTTCCTTTTAAGGATTTAATTGTTCAAACTCTTTTCTGTTATAGGGTATGCCTGCTCACAGAATGCTTTTTTGAAGGAAATTATTTTTTACATAGCTCTATTTATTTTCTTTTAAAAAGCATTTCCATCAAATGTGTGCCCCATACTTCTCAGCATATTACTCCAAGCACTATAGCAGAGTTGCTTTATTTCAAGTACTATTATACGGGTGTGCTTGCAGATGAATGATACCTTCTCGCAGCTTTTAAGTGAATAATTTAATGCACCATATATATGCCCAGTTTGTTCATTATGTCATCCAAGAAAGGACAGACCAAAGAAATACCTTCGCCTTCATCTACTACACTCAAAAGGCAGAAAAGCGACTCCCCCACAGCAAAAGAATACATTTTAGACCCTGTCATGCAAACTATTCTGTCATAGATAATAGCTCTGAAAGTTTTTATGGAGGATACTAATGCTAAATTGCAGCAGCTTGACAATAAGTGGTTTATATTAGAATCTCAGATGAATGAGGTAGAAAGGCGCATCGGTGATGCTGAGGAGATCACAAATAGAGTAGTAACACTGGAAACCACTGTTAAATCTCTACAAAAACAGACTGAGTATCTTGAGAACAGAAATGGGAGAAAATATTTACGTATTGTTTGCCTTCTGGAAGGAATAGAAAAGGATAATCCTATTTCATTCTAATATATGCCTTCCTACCTCAGCTCCATGACTTGGATCTCAATATCCAAAGAGGCCATTGTGTTGGATAAACCAATTCAGTCCAAACTCTGCAGGCTTACCTAGAACTCTCATCCTGGCCCTTTCGGATTACACTCATGTTACTCATATAATGGAGAAAGTGAAACAAATAAAGCAGCTGTCTTGGGAAGGCAAGAAAATATGTATTTCACATGATGTCTCCAATGTTACCACAGCAAGAAGAAAACAACGTCTCACCTTTAGACCCACCCTGAGACAGCTAAATGCGAGATATGGCATTATCCATCTAGCTATTCTCAAATTCACCCTGTGTGAGCATACCTCTACTTTCCAGCACCCAAGGGGTCTGAGACACTATATTCATTCTCACAAAAGGGATGATGTGGACACTTCAAGACCACCTACTTGAAAATAATTGCAACATCTAATGGGTCAACACATTGAATCTTCTTTGATCATCTTCCACCGGAGCGGGGCTGGGCGTGCCTTGTTTCAATTGGCTCTCCACCCCATCTCATTGTATACCTAACATGGATTGGCGTGGCTGTTTCCTGTTAGTCACATTCCTATCTATAGCTCTTGGTCATGTTTCATTGTTACGAAAATCCATGGTTTCACTGTTCGTCCACCCTTCTCCGTTATGTTTCACTCCTTGTATATTCCATCCATTATGCAGAACTCTATATATTTGTCTTATTGGCATATTGCTCAAATGCTCTCTCAAATATGCTGTTGCAACTCTTACTATATTAGCAGATGTTATTCAGTTCATTTGATCTTTGCATTTTATGTTCACCTCATCTTAATTTATGCCACTTAACATAACCTCTTGGAACGTCAAAGGATGGCATAATCCTGTCAGGAGAGAAAAAGTACAATCTCACCTCAACAGAACAAAGCCATCGACTGCTTGCATACAAGAATCACATCTCTCAAATGAGGAAGCAGATAAACTTAGACGTCACTGGGTGGGTCAGGTCTTTTCAAGTGCAGCAAATGGTAAAAAGAAGGGTGTTATAACACTCATTAATAAGGCACTTAAATGCAAAATGATAGCAAATTAATCGGATGAACTAGGTAGATGGGTACTACTCACATTCTTAATGGAATCCATTGAGTATACAGTTTTGAGCATCTATGGTCCCACATCTGCAGACCCTTCTTTCTGGTGACAACTTAGAAACTACATGATTCCATGCAACCCCTATAATCTAATTGTCTGCGGAGATTGTGATCAGATCATGGACCCTTTCCTTGATAGGAAATCCAGTGTATGCTTCAAAAACACCACTTCCCATACACAATTTACAAATTTCATATCAGAGTTAAGTCTTCTACCGATTCCGAATGTACTTTCTTCTCCAACACTCACAACTCGTTCTCACGATTAGACTATATATTACTATATACTATATAAGGCTTTTCTCAATTTTATTATGATCTGAATTCCTCTGAGGCCCCTCCAAATAACACTCATATTCAACATTTTCTTCATCACATTCCCCACACTACATATCCCCAAGCAGGTCTCCAGTCACTGAATGTCCATATATATTCTACTGAAATACACCAAGCCGCTAAAGACGTTAAAAAGAGCAAACCCCCTGGCCCAGATGGTTTCCCTATTGTTTTTTCACCCATTTTTTAAATCTATTAGTTCCTAAACTCAGTGAACTCTATACCCACTTCATCATGGAAAAAAAGGACAGGGATCATTCCTGGAAGGCATGTTAATTGTTTTCAAAAAGCCTAAAAAAGATTCTGAACTTCCCCAAACCTATTGTCCAATTTCCCTTATCAACACAGATTGCCACATTTTTGCCAAGATTGTAGCTAACAGACTTCTTCCCTTCTTACTCAGCTTACTTAAACATGACCAGGTTAGATATGTTAAGGGCAGGATATCTTCTTGCAATTTTAGAGTTTTTCTTGATGTCCAAGATATGATACATAACTCCAAAGATCCTCACGCAGCGGTAGCTTTAGATGCAAAGAAAGCTTCTGATAGGGTAGAATGGGACTATATGTTCAAAGCCCTTAAGTGGCATGGCTTAGGCACCCCATGCCTCTCCATGATTAGAGTGCTATACTCTAATCCTAAAATTGCAGTCTTTGTCAATGGACAAATGTCCTCCTATCTCCCCTTGTTTAGAGGGACATGTTAGGGCTACCCCTTACCCCAAATATTTTAATTCTAGCACTAGAAACCTTCTTAGAAGCAATAAGACAGAATGATAATATTCTAGGAATTCAATGTTGCATTTACATGTCAAAACTGTTGCATATGCAGATGATGTACTCTTGCTCTTGAAGGATCCGGAGACAAGTGTTCAACACCTATTAGATATTATATTAAAGTTCTCACTAGCATATGTTTTGTTATTATGTTTCTATCTTTGTGTTCATGTTATAGTGCCCTGATGCCCGCGGGCTTCGCCGCTCTATAAATAAATAAATAAAAATAAAAAATAAGTTAAACATCGACAAGTCTGAGGTTCTAAACCACAATGTGCATTGTACAAAAGATCACACCTAAACCATAGGCATGCAATGATGTCCCAAAGGTTTTAAATACTCGGGTATTCATGTATCTGCATCCAGTAAAAACATCCAAAAGCAAAATTCTGAGACCCTACTAACAAGAATTACTGAACTAACAATCTCTTGTTCTCCCCTTTACCTCTCATGGTAGAGTCGTCTGGAATCTATTAAAATTATGCTTTCCCCCATTATTCTCTATCTCCTTTATATGTTACCAACTCCTCTTTCCCCCTCTTTTTTTAAATCCATACATTCCTGCCTAGCTAAATTCCTGTGGGGGAAAAAAAGACGTAGGGCCTCATCACAAGTTGGGCAGTTTCATGGCGCTATTACTGCCAGCGTTACCACCCGTGCTTATAGCGTTACCGCAACTGGTTCGGCGCTATTAGCACTGGATCAAGGGTCAGGCGGTAACTGTAATTTTCAACGCAATTAGCGGCCGCTAATAGCGCAATGCTAATTGCGCCCGAAAATGTGAATTTTCCGTCACGTGTGTTGGAGCTGGGGTTTATGCCGCCAAACTTGTGATAGGGCGGACCCTTAAATACGGCGTAATAGCGTTACCACCACAATTATTTATTATTATTATTATTATTATTATTATTATTAATTATTTAAGGGCTACCGCTCAACTCGTGATGACCCCGATACAATTTCTCTCTGCAAATTAAACAAATCTCATGCACATGGTGGAGTAGGATTCCCTGATTTATAAAACATACCATATGGCTTTTATTCTCAGGCAGATGCAGTTATGGTGTACCCATGCACAATCAATCAACGTACCTAATTCGGTACTCATAGAGAGAGCTATGGTTTTCCCAATAATCCTTGCTTATTTCTTACCCCATCAATCACAAAATAATTCCTGTATCTGCCTATTTCCTTAAATTATATATGTCCCCCTCTATTTCAAAACCCTCCTTGTTCACCTCTCCATTTATATGGTTTAATCCTTTAATAAAAATTAAGTTGGAAACCCTGGCTCTCCAGTGCATTACATTTTTATATTATTTTTTTTTCTACGAGGTGTTCCAATCACTTTCGATGAATTCACCCCTAAATTCCATTTTCCTATCTCTTTTTTGCAGCCATATTTCAACATTACCTATGCAATTGTGGAACACTATGAGGTTTTAAGTTATAATTCCAATATTCCTAACCTGCAAAGACTACTACATTTGCTAAACTCTGACATTACCACGTCTATGTTTTACAAAACCCTGGTCTAAACAACCCCCTCTCAAATAGAGAAGACCTTCACATTGATTGGCAGCAAGACTGTATTTTACCCGAAAACCAACTATGCTGGCGCACACAATGGAAATATATCTCTAAGGTCAGCTCTTTAGCCAGCTTGCTCCAAACTTTCTTCTTTTTTCATCATAGAGCATTTATCACCACTGATTCACTCTTCAAATGTAAAAATATCACTCAATGACAGATGTTGGAAATGGCTACATTCTCAGGGATCTTTTAATAATATGTTTATGGAATGTCAGCATGTCAAACCATTTTGGAACTCTGTATGGAATACTATCAAATGTATTTTTAACCTTCACCAAGATTTTTGTTTTGAATTTCTTATTTTTGGTAGCTGATTTATACAAGATTCTATTGATAAGAATACCTGTTATCTTTTAGATTTTTTTATGTTGATTGTATTCCATAATGTCACTGTTAACTGTAGGTAGACCATATCCATTACAAAATATGGTGGAATACTATTTGTAATATCCACAGGATGGAACGTTGTAATTCTTCCTCTTCTGGTCTACTACTTAAACATCAGTTGAAATGGCAGTCCTTTGTCAGTTTCCTATCTAACATGAATACCCATTAATATTCTTTTAGCATAAATCTCCCCTCTTGTACATGTCTTGTCTCCTTTTTATTATACTGTCTTGTATGTCCTTCTGTATTTGTAATACTTACCCCCTTATTCAAAAGTTCTAAATTCCTTCATACATTAGTAGCATATTTAAACTTGGCTTACATTTACCAGATGTTAATACTTTAATGGACACTCTATATTTAAGTTCTATAACGTATAAGCATTTGTTGCATTGTATACCTGTTATCTCAAATAAAAACATTAAAAAAACAATGGTAATTATGTTTTATACTCACTCGATTTCCAGCTCTCTGTGTGCATTTTCAGATTAGGAGATGCATGAGGCAATGGGAGAAAAAAAGAATGCAACAATTTATGAATGATTTGCTCCCTCACATATAAATTAATATTTTTGTGTGAATAAGGTTTCCACATAATCTTAATATAGTGTAAATAAAATACAAGTTATTCGACTTTTTGACGTGTAGCCGTGTAGCATGTTGCATACAGTTCCAAAAAAACATCACTTACTCAACATTGCATAACTAGTCTCACTGCATCCATTACGTATTCAGATTCACATTATATTGCAACATTATTGTATGAAGTCTTGGGAAATACATGGACAACAACAATAACCGAGGATGCATTACATAGACAAGGATGCCATTGATCACCGTGCAGCTATGTTATGTTACAAGGTGTTTATACTGTACCAAATCACCACCACAGCGCCTGGATTGTCTGGAAGTTGGCATATTGTGCCACCGTCTGGGACACTGATTCCTTAAGTCTATGTTTCAACACTCTTATTTTGACCTATAAGAGTTTACTTCAGGACGTTACGATGTGAACATGGGATATACAGGAAAAGATATCTTCTAAAACTTAGCCTGAATAAAATAAGAGGGTGAGGCATTGCTATACTGTTGCTCTGTTTACAGCCGCTGCAACACTTCATCAGTAAGACATGTTTAGATATTACAGCCCTGGAGTTGTACTAAAGCCTGTAAGAATGCTGACAGTGTTTGGCACACGACCCTACACCTGGAGGGCATAGTAAACTATGAGAATTTTTATTAGTACAATTATTTAGAGGCTCCCTTTTAGCCCCTCGTAATGTTATTCAACAGTGTAAACGCCCACTGTAAAGCTGGTATGCTCTTGACTCCTGTCACAGCTCATTTTCGTCAATTAGTATGGTGGGGCAGAGGTGCAGAACATGACTTACATTTCCGCCGGCTTCATTCCTCTCTGCCATACAGAAATACAGAAAGGCAGATAACATTTAGGATTTTTTGAGAAATTTCAATTTCTCAGCCAGGCAGCTCAATTGACTTTGTACTGGGGCTAATTAATTGAACACACAGTAACCACTTGCCCAGATGGGATGGGCCCCTTCTCGTCCATGGGAAGCGATGCCTACAAGGGACCCATCCAGAGCCAGTCATATCCCTGAGTTGGACCATGACACAGGAGAGGGCCCACATTTCTGCCCCCCACATTATTCTAGCATGTATATTTTAGCATGTATCTCTGCTGACACTTATCTATAACCCTGACTCTTTTTCATGATGCTCACCAGACTTTTTCTATTTTTTTCAGAGCATTGTATGAGAGACCAACTAACGCGTCACAGCAGCCCTGATTAAGCACCAGAGGCAGAGACATCAAGAAGCAGCAGCAACCCCCCAGAATGCCATGTACCTGACGTTCCATGTCGGCAACCAGGAGACATTGGGGCTCATTCCGAGGTAGGAGGTAACCATGCTGCTATTTGTGGCATGGCTACCCCCTTAACGAGTACCGGGTCCGGGTTCCTTGAATGAGGAATTGTCGGGCCATTCCGACCTTGGAGGGCCCTGTAATTCCTCATTCAAGGAACCCATTCCCATTCGAGCCCCCATAGGGCTCAATAGGAATAGGGACGGTGCTAATTTGGTTGTAGACCCGGATAGAAGCTCAGCGGCTACAACCAAAAGGCTAGCTAGCCCCGAAGCCTGACAACCCCGCCATTAGTGTAGCCCCAGATCTTTTCCAGACCTAGCAACACCCTCCGGTGTGGGCATGGCCTGATTTTTATATTTCTTATGAGACATGAGCTGGACTAAGGAGGAATTGCTCAATACATAACTCTCAAGGCTGAGCTGGGTGGGGCTAGATACAGAACATCATCACTAAATTTTAGCAGGGTGTACTACTCAACACCCAAATTATTACAGCAAGCTAAATTGAACAAAGTTTGTTTGGGTATTTATTTGTATTTAGACGGACCGTGTTCCCATGGCAGCGTGATGCTTATCGGGCTTTTGCCGACAGCGGCATTCACATTATTGAAGGATCACAGGACGTGCTTATACCTTACCAGGGAACATGCCAGGGTAGGACTGGTGTGTTCTGTGTTTCTATTCTAGGTACATGTAAATGTGCTTCTTTAAAGGTTTTTTTTTTGCAATGGCCGTTGCATGCATTATCTGATAATTGTTTTTTTTACTTTATAGGGCAGCCTAATCTTTGAACTTCCTGGACTTTCAGCTTGCAATCTGCGTTCTTTGTTGACTTTAACAAACAGGTATCATCCGATTTGGGAACTTTGGACAGAATGATTCTTTATTTACTCATTGCAAGCTTTGGCACTAGCAAGCTTGACTTGTTGATTTTCTCACTGGTTACAGATTCTGGTCTTAGTTTGGTCTGCACAAGAGCGCGGTTTCAAGAGCATATGTTAGTACACCTACCTGCGCAGGACGACTGCAGGGTCCTTGAGGGCGGCTCGTTCGTGGCAGTTGTATCCCCGCCTTAATTTGGGGGGACGGCGCACCTTTCTGGGGCCCCCTTCGTGGCAGACGCCTTCCGCCCAAATCAGAGCGGGGCAAGGAGGCCATCGGCGCAACCGTGTAAAACGAGCTTTTGTTCCATGCCCGGTTCTCACGGCAGCACCCGCTCGCGCATGCACTTCCGCCTTGCGCTCCAAGCCTCACTTTCATGCCAGATCGCTATTTAAGCGATCCGGTCCAGGTAATCACTCCGTCTCAACGCAGTTCGGTTTTCCATCCGCTTCGCTCTCCCACAACCTGGTTGCTGTTTGATCTTGCTCTTGTTCCTGGTCTCTGCTCAGCCCCTTCCTGTGCTGCGTTCGCTCTGTCCCTGCCTTCCTGTCTCCTTCCTTCGTGTTCCTTGCCTCCTCCAGCCCAGTCCTGCTGTCCTCCTGTTCTCCCTTCCTGACCTTTCCATTGTCTTGGCTGCTCTTTGCCTGCTTTCTTGCTAGGGTACCGGTGGCTTGATTATATCTGTCGGCTACAGTGAAGAATCCTTTTGACACTAACCTGCTTTACTGCCTGGGACCTTTCACTTACTGGCTGCCACCTATCTGCTTTACTGCCTGGGACCTTTGGCTTACTGGCTGCCACCTACATGCATTGCTGACCTGGACCTTTGGCTTACTGGCTGCCACCTACCTGCATTGCTGACCTGGACCTTTGGCTTATTGGCTGCCACCTACCTGCATTACTGACCTGGACATTCTATTCATCGTTTGCCAGATAACACCTATGACCTTCCCCATCAGTGCTTGCACTGTTCTGGCGCCACGTTAATATAGGGGAAGTGTCATTCGTGGCATCAGGAGCTGGCCCCTGTTCAATCCTGCGTTTTCAGGACGGATCGGGGCTCGACTCTTTGCACCACATTGCTTCGTCCTGTTGACTTCATCGCCTGGTACCAGCGCACGCCAACCACGACCTGGCTACCCCAGTACGCAAGATCCCTGGAGAAACAGGTACGCATCGTCCACAGGACACATAGCTTAACAGCATACTCTATCAACACTATTTGGTAATTGTATCCATTCGTACATTAGATGTTTTTGCATGAAGGAAGAGTTTGCATTCATGGGTGGCTTTCAACCATTTTAGGCATGGGCTGAGTTATGGCACTTCGAAGTACACACAGTGTTGGACATTCAGAAACTGCCAGTCTAAAGAGCAGTGCATGTGCTCGGCTAATTCATTAACGTGCTTGAACTGATAACTCGAAGGTGCATTTTGTAGTTGTAGGCACTTGGAAGTTCTAACACAATACTGGGAGTGTGTGCACACTAATGCGTCTTTATTGCAAGGGTGAAATGTGTTGGTTGTAGTTGGCTCTGCTAATTAATTATCAATGTTGTCACCTACTAATTTGGAGAATCAATAGAGTTGTATACCTATGATGCTAATTATATTATTATTCCATTTTCTTTCTCCTATGCCTTTCCATTCCCCTTTGCTTTCTCCCACTCTGTTGTTTCCCCCCTTCAATTAGCCACCAAATGCAGTGGTTTCAAACTGTGAAAAGAGAAAAATAATATGAGGCTGGGAAACCCAAAGGAAACACACCAAACACTGGTTACAAAGGAACATACAAAGTACTTTATTTTAAGGTCAAGCAATGACAAAGTCAAATGACAAATCAGATAGCTATCGGCCCTCAGTACAACACAACGAACTTCAACGGGGTTCGATGTATTTAGTGAGAGACTGTACATTGGGACATTCAGGCTTTTACACATTTCTCCAGCCTGTTGTCCAACCCCTTTGCGGGTTAACCATTCCATGAATGTATTACTGGTCTAGGGTCTCTGCCAGGTCAATCTTCTAATACATACATCAGTATGTGCATAGATCAGTTCCGTTGATACAGGTAATCCATTTACATGCAGGTCAACAGAAGGACAAGGTCTCAGTTCACGACCCTAACAAGTGGCTTGCAGGCAAGTTATGCATTAGCTGTACGGAGGTCATGTCGACCAGATTCTGTTCGGAATGGCATCGTCCACCATTTTGATGTACAGGGTGACTTTTACACAGCAAGAGAACCTAAAATGGCGGTTTGATTCAAGATGGCGGCCTACATCAATTTCTAAGGTCAAGACCTTGCCGTAGAGAGTTATGTCGGCTTTTGTTGCATATGCTGTGCCATATGGAAATTAACCAACAGTCCATATACAGTGAAATGTAAAGTTTTGAGCTACTATCATTTGCGTGTAACTTTGACTTACTACAAGGCCGACAGGTTTTGAGAGAGCCATAGTTTAGATTTGGAGAATAAGAGCTTTGATGATGTTTGTTCTTTTTTGGCCTTGAGCTTAGAGCAGCTGCATTATCCATGCTAGCACCCTCCTCTGATATTCATTTGCACTGTTAGAGTAGCGTATAAGGTTGCAGCTCGACATAAATGTGCTTGGGCTGATTCTTCTCAAATTGATGCTGTGCACTGTCCATTACCACCTCACGTACGAATTATCTTGAGCTGAAGATGTGCCCACACACCAGGGCAGTGTCCTTCTGTGTCAGGCATAGTTATCCATGGCACTAAACTCAGAAATAATTAATCTGTCTTTCACATCCCCTGGAATGGTTCCTGGGACTGGTCTTGCCCTTTTATGATTGGTACCAACCTGTCACTGCATTAACAGGATGTGCTCACTGTTCCGACACATTTACACTTCTTGCAAAAGCATTACTATTCCTCTGTGCCCTCTTGGGAGTGCTCTGCTGCATTTCTTATTTTTGTTGTCATTCTGTATTTATTGCAGTTTTATAATCAGCAAAAATATAATACAAACAAACATTTGTGACAATACTATTAACAAAGCAGACACAATGCTTGAGCAGCAGTGACAATCTCTCCATATCTCTCCTGTGGAAACACCTGTATGGTGTCAACTGTCCACTACACATCCACCCCCTCTTTGGGTTGATTCATGTTCCGTCATATCGGAAACACCACCAAACATTGTCCTGTGTGGCGGCAATACAAAAACCATTAGGAAGTTATTCTGGGCAGTGGTATATTCCTGGCTGGTCTACCATACAGTCTTAAAGCTATGTAAACTTCCACGATGACCTGGGCGGTGGTCTTTGGTATGAGGGTTTTCCTCTGCCCCAGTGAGTGGTCAATTCAAGCTTTTTATGTCTCTTCTCCTTCCCCCTGTGAACCTGTTTGTGCCCCCTTTGAGAGTCATGTGGTGATTCGTCTCCTTGTTCTGTACCGTAATTCAAAGTGAACAACCCCACTCTTCCATAAATCTGGACATGTTATTGTGAGCCATGTATGTCAATTTCTCCATCAAATATACCTCCCATACATTCTGTAACCAATCCCCCTTATCAGCTCTGGAGGATTGCTGGGCTACCACTATACTTCCAGCATGCAGAATTGCTTCCCACATCTTTGGAAGGCTATGTGTGTCATACATCTTTGGTGGAATACCAAGGAGAAGAGTGAGAGGTTATGACTGCATGAGGATCCCCATGATATCCTTTATCCAGCTTATCAACTCTGCCCAACAGATCCTAATCCAGGCTGTCCCACCACATATGCACAGCGATTAAACCCTATGTCCCCACATCCCCTGTTACAAAATGGTGAAACCTCAGGGAACATCTTTGGGACTCAGACCAAATCCCTATGCCTCTCATGGAGTACCTTAACATTGTATTCAAAGGCATCAGTGGAAAGGTTCCCATGAAATATTAACTTTTATATTTGCCCCCAGAGTTCCTCTGGTACCGTATGACCTAGTATCTGGTCCCAATAGGTTTTCAGTTTCCTCTTGCATTTCATTGTGGCCATTACGAGGGCTCTGTATAACTTCGAAATAATCCCAACAATCGATTGCCCCGCCTCCAGGATCTTTTCAAGTAGCATAAGATCATGGTTGAGATGGTCCCTCTATCTCGAGTCCAGTACCAATGTCTTTAGTCTAAGATACTCAAAGATCCTGACATTCTCCCTCCCCAACATCTTGTGTAAAATTTGAACTCTTTAAACTTGCCATTGAGCAGGAGATGTGCCACTCTTTCCAAGCCTAGATCTGACCATCTCTGGGCCCTTTTAAATCATAAGTGACACAGCGTGCGTGGTGGGCTGCATAGAGAACTCAGAGGAGAGGGCCATGGTGATAATTCACTATTTGTCCTTTTGGTTCCTCCACAATCCCCACTGGACCCCCACCTTGGAGTGTCCCAATACCTGCCGAGGAATGAGTTTGCTTAGTGCCCACAAAAAATCCCTATCCTTTTGCAGGAACATGAGAGTCTTCAATGTATGTCTAATAGGTTCTCAGATTTTCCCCCATATGTTCTAACATGATCCTGAGTTGGGATATTTTGTAATAAATGCACAAAATGTGGGAATCCAAACCCTTCCTCTCCCTTTGGTAGCTCCAAGGTCTCACACACTGTACACTTCTTCTTATTCCAAACAAAAGTAAAGCACACATGGTCGATCTCTTTAAAAATCATGTCAGGAAGAATGGAAGTATCTGGAATAAAACTAACCATCGTGGGAGCACATTCATCTTGATTACCATCATTCTCCCTGTCAAAGAGATAGTGAGGCCTGACCACATTGCATTTCATCAACTATAGGTACATAATTAAGACTGAACAAGTCTGAAAGATTCCCTTGATATCTTTAATACAAAGATATTTTATTGCTCCATCCACTATTGTGAGCCCATATTGGTATAAACTGGTCATAGATGGGGATCCCACCTTACCTATCGGGAGGATGAATGACTTATAGTGGTTTATCTTTAGACCTGCAAAAATCCAATATGTTTTCAAGGCCTTCATCAGTGCTCTAAGAGAGATCATTGGGTATTTAACATAGTAAAGCAAATCGTCCGCAAATAGCAACACCTAAAATTCCCCCCCTTCACAGTCATTGTGCTGTATCCCCGGGTTGGCCCTAATCACTGCTGCCAGGAGTTCAATCACAAGAGAGAAGAGAAGAGCTGACAGAGGGTACCCTTGTCTTGTCCCCCTATACAGGGAAAAGTATCTTGATAAAGTCCCATTACACTGTTACACTTGATGAGGGATCTTGGTACATCTCCACCACCGAGGTCCTACAACTCACCCCAAAACCGAACTTGGACAAGACATTCAGAAAACCCCATTCCACCCTGTCAAAAACATGTATGTGTCTCAAGACACCAGGTATGCTTCTCTAGCAATGTTATGTGTCCGGAAAAGAAGATTCAGTGTTTTCCTGATGTTAAATGAGCCTTGTCTCCTTTTAATTAAACCAACCAGATCAACATAAAGAAGTGAGTGGAGGAATTTGTCAAGCTTGTTCTCGGGAATTCTAACCAGTATTTTAACATCTGTGTTGAGCAGGGGGATAGGCCTGTAGGATGCACACTGTTTAGGGTTCTTAGCTTCCTTGGGGATGAACATAATAATGGCCTGAGCATAATTTTTGGCAATGGTTTTCCTGTCAACACCTCATTCAAAACATTCCCAGTGTTGGGGCTAGGGTAAATCTAAACATTTTATAGAATCTGACCTGACCTGGGGATTTACCACTCTTCATCCCTTTTATTGTCGAAAGCAATTCTTTAGTCATAATCGGGGCGTCCAGTACCAGCACATTGTCTGCTGAGATCCCCAGAAGTGTCAATCCTTCTAAGTAGGTTCTAATTCCTTCCCCATCGCCCCTCCTCTCAGATGAATAAAAAGTAGCATAGTACAGTCTAAATTTTTATAACACCTCTACACTGCTTGTCTTCTTATCCCACTTCTGATTTCAAAACCTTCATTCTAGACTGTGTTTGTGCCCTCAATCTCTGTGCTAGTAGCTTGTCCGCCTTCACACCTTTCTCATAGTACCTTTGCTTAGGGTGGTTTAGTCTTCAATCCATTTTATGTGCTAGCAGAGGCTTAGGTTTCGTTTTACATGTCCTGAGCTCTTTCAGCGTGTCAAACCCCCCTATCGGTCGTAGTTTCACAATCCTACTTCTCAGGGCTTTTTTTTGTTTCATACAGTACAGTTTAGCTTGCAATCCTATCCCAATCAGTTCCCCCCTAACCACTGCCTGAAATTTCGTCCATACCATTAAATTTAAAATATTATTTAATTTGTGTGAAGATAGTTTCTCCCACCACTTCTTTCTTTAGCAGGTAATCATTACAGTACCAACGCCCTCTCTGGACCCCCACCTCTCTAATCCCTACCACCACTGTTACCATGTCATGGTCAGCACATATCCGCTCTCCTGACCCATGAAATGGTGCCTGAGTCCACCAACACCAAGTCTATACGCAAGAAGGACTTGGGTACTGCCGAGTGGTATGTAAACGGGGCATGGGTTTGAGCCCCCCACACCCTATTCTTGCCTCAGCCTCCCATACATCCACCAATCCTAACATCTCATTAGTCTCTTTGAATTTGTTTGAGACTTCACTCAAATTCAATTACCCTATTCCTTCTTGGAGTGTGTCTGTCGCAGGGTTCAGGACCATATTGAAATCCCCTCCCACCATCAATATGTCTTCTACAAACCTTTGAAGGTGCAGTCCCACTTCCTCCCAAAAGTTTTCCTTTCCCAAGTTTTGGCAGTATATCGATGCCACCATCAATGTAATACCCTGGTACCGACCCTTCAAAAAGAGAAACCTTCCCTGCCGATCACACTCTGTCTCTTCCACCTGTAATCTACAGGAGCTCCCCAAGATTATGGCCACTCACCTTCTTTTTTCTGCCCCCGATAAGAAAATTGCTTTTGAGATCTTCCCGCTTTATGGAGAGCTGCTTTCCCGTTCACAAAATGAGTTTCATGAATACAGAGAATATTTAAGTTTGTTTGAATGCTTACATTCCCTTTTCACCAATGACCTCTTAAATGGTGAATTCAAACCCCTTCACATTTGGTGTACCTACTATCATTTCAGTTGTATACAACATTTCACAACCCCAGCACCACCCCGGTCCTCGCTTTCAGCCTGCCAGTCCTTTGTAATTAAACTTTGAACCACCTCTGAGAGCAAAACCATGTGGGTAAACAAGGATAGGGAGAGATATGCGACAAAAAAAAACATAACACATAAACTGCTACATTGCACTTTAGTAGTTCCAAATGACCACCCCCAACTGTGGTTCGAATACAACCCACCCACCTTTTCCAACAGGAGTTCAGTCTCTTTCACTCCCTCCCATATTAAAGGACAGAACCATCAGATAACCCCCCTCTTTCCCAACTGTAATACACAAATATTACTTCTACGGCATAGACAACCCACACATCATTGACTTACCCACAGCCCGCCATGCATACCCCACTGTAACACAGTCATTCTTGAATACATTTTGGAGGCTGCTATACTGCCCCGTCCACCCAAGCTCATCTCCCCATCACTGAAATCCACCAACCTCTAACTGCAAAGACCCCTCTCCATCACTTAATCCGTAACCTCAGTCAAAGGGCTGCAATAGCCCAAGCCAAAAACATTGACCCCGAGGGCCACTGCATGCCCAGCAGTTCAGATGTTCTTGTTCCTGAGTGAAGGTGAATTCAGCTTTCTTAAACGTCCTTTCTCCTTGAATTTTGCCAATGTCTTTGTTTCCCTTTTCTCTAATGACCTACCTTTGCCAGCTTCCTGCAGGTTCCTCTGCCTCTTCTCCTCCACCAATCAGTTCTTCAGTCACCCGTTGAATGTCATCTTCGGTTACCAACTTATATTTCATTCATCCCATTCAAAAGAGAGTGAAAATGGGTATCCCGACCCATACCTTGCTCCTCTGTTTCTGAGTCATTGAGTGAAGCATGTGCATTTCTTACAACACATCAAGGTATAGGAGGAAAGGTCCTGGGATATTGTCACTCTAGAAACTCCATATTCAAAATATCCCATACTTATTGCCTTTTCCAGATTCCAAGCCATCTCAGTGCCCCCTCCAGCTCATTTCCTCTTGGTCCTGGGTGTACGCACAAGCAGCTTTCCACCATTCTCTCTCGCCCTCCCTAGACTTGCACAGACCTTTGCATTGACTACCTGGGCTTTTCCAACCCTTCCCGAGCACACAATCTCCCAGCATCTTGCCACATTCCTCCTGCCCCTGTAAGATCATCACATAAGGGCCCTGCACTGACCCCTTTGGCTTCACTCCAGCATAGGCACATCTGATCGAAAATGCTGCACCACAGTGGTGCCCTTCCAGCATGCCATTGCCTCAATGGGGTGTTTTCTCATCTCTCATGCCCGGCTTCCCCCAGGAGACACATCCATTATAATATGAATTGATGCAATGTGGCATTTATAACACACCTGTACACAGGTGTTTCTAGGTGCAACAAGACAAGGAGTGGGAAACAAAGCGAAGACAAAATAACTATCTTCCTAGGCCTTCAGTCGTTCCGATTGTGCAAGTGGGGGAAGAGGAAAGGGGAGTAGTGCCAGGGGGAGGGGAAGGGGGAAGTGCAATTAAATCATAAGTGCAGCCAGCAGGTGGCTTATAAGTGCAGAGAGAAGGGATTGTAGCGTTTCAGATACAGACACTTAAGTGCTGGGGAGGCGAGACGCAGTGCAAGGGCAAGTGGACATGCAGGATCCTGGGCCCGAGTTCTGAGGGTGACCAGGTAACCAGTGCGTGGCACAATCAGGTGCATCAGCAGGGGAGATGAAGAGAGAAAGCGGAAGCGAAAAGCAAGGTCTTGAGTTGTTTCCAGAACCAGAGGTGGTTCTGCTCAAGTTTGAGAGAGGCCTGGAGGCTGTTCCAGAGGGAGGCCACAGCCCAGGAGCTAGATCTGCCTCAAACTCTCTACTTGGAGAAGTATCTGACCCACAGAGTGTTGGAGGTGGATGAGCAGAGAGCGCGAGAAGGAAGATGTTTGGAAGAGAAAGTTGGAGGTAGAGTGGTCCCAGACCCCAGAAAGCATTACAGCCGACCTCATGCCACTGCACCCTGGCCTAATGGTATTAGTCCCCCTACCCGCTTTCATCCGAAGGAATTTCAGGGCTGCACCCCACCAGGATCCTACTGATCATTAGGCCACTCTAAAGGGCCTTGCCTCAGCTCTTCACTGCACTGCTTGTTCCTCCGCCCACCCTCAACCGATGGTAGCACGGAAACTCCAGGCCCCTGGGATTGGTTGGAGTCCTTTAGGAGAGTGCTGGGATTGGTGGGAGTCTTGTGCTCCAACTATTCCTGCATAATTGCCTTGGCTCTGGTCCACTATCGCTCATGGCTCCTCCTCGTTCTGCTCTCCCTGAATCACAACACTCATTGCCCAGCCCTTTGTCAAGGGCTCACTGTGCTTTTGGCAGGCCTCTCAACATGCACTTCAGCTCAACGAGTAGGAGACAGGTGTCACCACCAAAATGCATCAGGGATGCTCTTGCATCTAAGCTCCACATTCCGATCATTAGGGCTCTTGAGGTGGCGGTCTATCCGCCTCACCACAGTGTTTTCAAAAGGGGGATGTGGACCTAGGCAATCAGGCAGCCATCTTGTCTGTGTCCCCTGGTGGCCTCCTATGCTGCAGTTGTATCATCATCACTCGAATGGGGTTGGGCTGGGTGGTACATGTCATAAACGTTTTAGCGCTAGTACCACGGGTTGTTCAGGCAGACTGTGGGCCACAAAGAATGGGAAGAGGATGTCTTCCCTTTCAGAGGAACTCATGGGCCATTCCTTAAACCGAACTAGGCTTTGTGCTTCCTAATGACCTCTGCAATACTGGCTATCTCCCTGGCAACTGTGGTACTGGCTCTGTTACCAGTTCAGGCTACTGAGCTGCTTCTGTGTCAATGTCACCAATGGTTTCACCAGCATCCCTATCAGCCCTTCACTAGATTCTTCATCACCAAAAAACCCAATAACAGCTTCTGCAGTAACAACATCTGCTGGAGGAGACAGATGTGTCCTTTATTCTGAGATTGCTCATAAACTGTGCCTCTCCCACTTCATAAGTAGGAGGGTAACAGATCCATATTCAAATGAGTCAATTCACTGTACTCCTACTGCACAGACAGCATCACATCAGATTCATCCCCTGTGCATCCTTACAAAAATAAAGAGGTTGTCCATCACAAAAAGAAAATACAGGTGTATTTTTCCTCTGAGAAACAAAAATGAAGATTTCTCAGGTTTGGCTAACAAAACAACTGCCTTCCCAAATAAAAATAATGTCCGCATCATAAGTAACCCATTTATTTAATTAAAATCACAACACAGAAGAAAATGATTCCCTAAAACAACAAATGGCCGAGTGTCTGGAAAAAAAAGTAAGGAATCAAAAATGAAGATTTCCCAGCTTGAAACACAATGTTCTGTGATGAATCAAGGGTATCGGTCCCTTCTCCCCATAGGGGAGCCACCTACTAGGGAGGGGAACCCGCTTTGCCAAACCATTTCTAGGGTTATAGGGAAGAGGGATCTCAATGGGAGTGACTCCCACTTAGGGGACAAGGACTACAAATGCGTATTAAAATCTACTTTGAACCCAGTCTTCTCCGCTTATATGGGAGTAACACAAGTTAATTTGATGAAACTCAGGCCCACCTTGTGTCCCTTCTCTCCACCACCTCTCTCTCCACATGTAGTGTTCCCCAGTTCTCTAAGCTCTTGTTATGCTCACCCTGTATGCACAGGGGCACCACATGATACTGGATGGAGGTCTAAGCGCTATCCTGGACCCCTCTCTGCTTAGTTATGTGCTAGACATTGGGTAGCGCCTTAGGTTTTTGTGCATTGAAATCTCCGTCCTGCGTCTCTGTACAGGGGTGCGTGGTTGGTGTGGGCGTTCCGTGGACCTAGTTGCTCCACTGGTCCGTGTGCCCTTATGTTGGGTCCAGAACAACTGTGACTCCGATCCTGCTTGCTGTCTTCCAGGTAAGTTACAATGTCTTTTCCGTCTTTATTCTGTCTCTTTCTTTCCCTCCGTTTTCTCTGTCTTCTCGGCGTCTTGCTCCACTACGCTGTTCCCTAACAATGTCTCTTTTTGTTTTCACAGGGATGGTTGCGATCTCTGAGTTGCTGCGCCGATGGCGAAAACCACAGTGAGTTATTGATGCGAGGAGCGCTGGCCTGTTTATTGGTGTTAAAAGCTAACCTGTGTTCTCTTGTCTTCTTTGTACAGGTTGCGGTGATGTTCCCGAGTGATGAGCGATCGAAGCGCTGCTTGCCCAGGTAAGTGATTTGTTAATGCTGACTTTGTTCCTTCTCCCTTGCAGGTTGCGATGAAACCCGGAGATGGGCGAGGAAAGAGAAGTGCAGGGTTCTGCCAGGAATCGCTGCTTGCCCAGGTAAGAATTGTTATTAATGCTGTCCTTGTTTCTTTACCTTTGCAGTTTGTGGCAAACTCTGAAGATGGGCGAAGTAAGCGAAGTGCAGGATGGATTCAAGGCTGGTTACTTCACAGGTAAGTGTTCTTGCTCGCTAATGCTGTTCTTGTTCTTCAAGGTTATTAATGGATTCCAGATGTAGGGCTTCAGGATCGCGCCACCGGAGAAGCAGATGAGCAGGAGCTGGACACAGTGAGCGTTAAGCTGCAGGAGTGCAGAATAACGAAAAGCATGTTCTTCTGTTTGGGTGTGGTTTAAATAGCCTAGGTAAAGTAGTTCCAGGCCAAGTAGTTCCAGGCCCACCCACACCCAACACACTAGACCGCATGTCTTGGTTCTAAAGAACTGAACTGTGTAAAAGGCCTCCATGTTGGAGTAAGGTCCAACAATGGTATTGCTTTGTTCCTGATAATGAGTCTGGTGCCAAAGGTGCCAGGACTGACTCCATGTATTTTTCTGATGGAGTTTTAAGGCCCTTGGGGCCAGTGTGGAGGGCTTTAGCCCCACTGCTGCCAGGGGGCTGTTATACGTGAGGGAGTCAGGGGCATGAATCGTGACAGCAGTACCCCCTAAGGCCACTCTCATGGTATTTCCTCCGTCTGGCCCTGGTTTGGTCGGATGGTTCAGATGAAATCATCTTACCAGCTGTGGCCCCTGGACATGCTCGCTAGGCTCCCATGTCCTGTCCTGAGGGCCGTATCCCTTCCAGTCCACTAAGTAATATAAATTGGACCTGGTGAGTTTAGAATCTAGGATGTGCTTGACTTCAAATTCAGGTTCTCCGTTAAACAGTACCGGATTTGATGGTGTTTTGACCCGAGTTCTAGGCTGAACAGGTTTTAAGAGTGACACGTGGAATACGGGATGGATCTGCATATTGGGTGGTAAAGTTAATTTTACTGCCACAGGATTTATAATAGCCTTGATTGTATAGGACCCTAGATATCTGGGACAAAATGTTCAAGTTCCTCTTATGGGCACGTGCCGAGACGCCAACCAGACTTTATCTCCGACTTGGTAGCCTGGGGCTTTTCTTCGGTGTTGATCAGAGAATCTTTTCTGTCTTTCTTTGGCTTGGATCAAGTGTTCTGCTGCCTTGTTGAAGGCTTGAGTGATGGTCGTATGTAAAGTCTTCACCTAGGGCATTTCCAAGGCCATGCGAATTCGGAAGTACGTGGGTGCCTTCCATATGCGGTATAGAATGGACTCTGTGTGTTACTGGTGTGTAGCGAGTTGTTATTGGCATATTTGGCTATCCACAGCACATCCTTACAGCTTTTTTCCACTTGATGTAACAATCACCGTAGGTATTGCTCTAGTGTCTGATTTGTCTGCTCCATTTGGCCATCAGTTTGGGGATGGTGACTAGTGGACAGACGAATATCGATTTGGGCAATTGCACAACTCTTCCTTCAGAAGTTAGACACAAACTGACTACCTCTGTCAGAAATCAGGACGGAGGGGAAATCATGTAATCATACGATTTGCTCTAAAAACACCTTTGCCAGACTGGATGCGTTTGGTAGACCCGTATGCGGAAATAAATGGGCCATTTTAGAGAGTAGGTCAACAACCACTAGGATAGTGCTGAACCCTTGACAGGGAGGCAGATCTGTGATGAAATCGAGGGAGAGTGTGTGCCAAGGTGCAGGTGGAATTTCCAGGGGTTGAAGAAGGCCAGCAGGTCTTTGTTTCTGGGATGTATTCTGTGCACAAATGCCACATGTCAGAATAAACTGCATAATGTCCTTTCGCAAGGTCGCCCACCAATAATTTCTTTTCACCTCGGCTAGGGTCTTGTCAATTCCTGGATGTCCTTCTATCAGGGGGTCGTGATAACCAGAAATGACTTGTTCTTGTAGTGCCTTATTCGGTAGATATAAATGCCCTCTGAAATACGGGAGTTGGTTCTTTGTTGTGTAATGTTCACCTTGAGTGGTCCAGTCTTGTAGAGCTTCGGTGTTCATTAGGAGCTGAATTTCCTTTTAGTGTTCGACCAGAGATAACGTTGTTGTAAGTCCTAGTAGTTTGTCACCTGGAATAATGGCCACCGGGTCTGGGGTTGAATTTGCGTTCTCATCAATACCAATGCGGGATAGGGCGTCGGCTTTTCCTTTCTGGACTCCAGGTCGGTATGTGATTATGTAATCATATTCTGTGAAGAATAAAGCACATCGGAGTTGATGGGATGATTGAGCCTTTGCCGTCTTGAGGTATTGTAGGTTGCGATGGTTGGTGATTACTGTGATGGTATGTCTGGCGCCTAGGAGGTAATGCCGCCAAGCCTTAAAGGCTGCCTTGATCACTAGGAGTTCCTTGTCTGTTATTGCATAGTTAAGTTCAGGTGTAGTACATTTTCGTGACCAGAATGCCCGTGATGTAACTGACCTGTTTCCCTTTGGGAAAGAACAGCCCCCATTGCCATGCTGGAGGCATCTGCTTCCACTACATATGGGAGATCTGGGCGGGGGTGTCGTAGCATCGGGGCTGAGGTAAATCTTTTCTTGAGTTCCTGGAAGCCTTCTCCACCTCTTCTGTCCATTGGAACAGTTTGCTGTTTTTTCATAATAAAGATGTGATCGGGTGCACAATCTGGGAGAAACCCGGGATGAATCGGCGATAAAAGTTCACAAAGGCGAGCATTCTTTGGACAATTTTGACTGAAGATGGTGATGGACAGCTGAGGATGGTGTCTACTTTGTGCATATCCATCTGGACGCCTCTGGGAATGAGGACAAAACCAAGGAACTCGACTTCGGTGACATGGAAGGATCATGTTTCAATGTTGACGTATAGCTGGTGCTGTCGGAGTTCTGCAAGGACGGAGCGAACGTGCCTAACATGGTCCTGTTTAGAAGAGGAGTACATCAAGATGTTGTCGATGTAAACTAGGGCACATACGTCGATCAATTCCCGTAGTACATCGTTCATGAAGTGCTCGAATGTGGCGGGAGCGTTGCAAAGCCCAAATGGCATCACCTGATATTCATACAGCCCATACTTAATACGAAAGGTGGTCTTCCATTTGTTTCCTTTCTTTACACGCATTAGATGGTATGCACCCTGAGGTCCAATTTGGTGTAGATTTGGGCATCCTTGACTTGGTCCAGCAGTTCTGGGATAAGGGGTAGAGGATAACAGTTTTTAACTGTTACCTGGTTTAGTGCACGGTAGTCAATGCATGTTCTCAAGACCCCCTCCTTCTTAGGTATGAAGAATAGGGACGAGGCTGCCAGGGATTTGGACGGGCGAATAAATCAGTTTGCCAGGTATTGGTCCAGATATGATTTCAAGTGGAGAATTTCAGGTTCAGTGAGTGCATAAATTCGACTTCACGGGATTTGTGCACCAGGTACAAGGTCGATCTGACAGTCATATGGCCTGTGATGGGGTAAGGTATTAGCCTGTTCTTTTTGGAAACCGTCTTGGAAATCCTGGTATTCACTTGTTAGTGTACTTGTTACACCTAGTACCAACGCCTCTTTATCTTGGACAGGTGTCGGTGGGTCAGACAATGGCATTTCCACTTGGTAGCGTGCATGAGCACACTCATTGGAGAAGGCTAATCTCTTGGCTCACCAGTCGATGTTAGGATTGTGAGCCACCAACCACGGCATCCCTAGAATCACCCGGAACTGAGGGGCCTTGATAAGGTCAAAGGCAATGGCTTCCCGATGTCCGCCTTGGCACAAAAGGGTCAATTCTGATGTGCGTTGAGTTACAGGACCAGAAGCTATCTCCATGCCGTGGACAGTGGTGACCTTCTCAGTTGTCATTTTCTGACAGAGGGGAAGCCCCATCCTTGTTGCCAGGCCTTGGTCTATGTAGTTGCCAACGGCTCTGCTGTCTATGTATGCCTCCACAGCATGCATCCGAGACGGTTGTTGGTGACTGATCAAAATCACAAGCAGGGCAAGGTGTGAGGTGTGTGGCTCTTTTCCTTCGCTCGACAAACAGACCTCTACGCTTGCCGGGCCTGGAAGTTTTCTGACTCTTGTTCTCCTCCTTCTTTCTCTGTAGCTTCAACTGTTCTCCTAGGGGGTTTTAACGTGACATTCTCTGAGGAAGTGACCTGATTTCCCACAGTACAGGCATAATTGCTGTTGCCTCCTTTTGTCTCTTTCAGGCTTGGTTAATGGGCTCTCTACCGCCCCAATTTGCATGGGTTACGAAGTGTTTTCTGATGAAAGCGGACAGTTCTCCTTTGAGCTTACATACATAGTCTGATTCTCCGTTCTGGCTTGATCTGCCCTTCGATCTAGCTGCACCACTAGGTTGATGAACTTTGCACAGTCTTTGTAAAGACAGGAGGGGGGGTCTGTACTTCCGCTCTCTATATGGTAGAGGTGAGGCACAGAGGACCCCAGCCAAGATTCTCTATTGTGGTAGCAATGATATGATATGATATATGATATGATATGATATGATGATATGATATGATATGGCATTTGTAACGCGCCTATACACAAGTGTTTCAAGGCGCGACGAGGCAGGGAGGGGGAAACAAGGGGAAGACAGACAACAATCCTACTAGGCCAGGTGTCATTTAGATCGCGCAATGGACGAGCAATCAAGGCCTAGCTTTTCAGGAGGTGATGCAGGCTGGTTCTTAAGTACAGTGTAGTCACCAAGCCCCCACAAAGGAATGCCCACACACTGTATTAGTTAAAACACAGTCTTTATATAATTAATATTCAAGGTTATGTACACTATCACAATAACTCACTTTGTGCTCAGAAAATCAATAATGGTAAATATATACAGTTCTAAAGTGGTACCACAATTATTATCAGATCTCATTAAAGTGCATCAACTATACTGTCAAAATGTCACACAGATCAATAACCAGGAAACCAGCAATATAAATAGGAAGGAAAGCAAGATGGTTGAAACAATAGGCAGAATACTGGCCTCTACGGTTAAGCACAGTTCTGTGTGGAGATCCCCCATGTGGGCAACCTGTAAGATAAAGATATAGCACAAGCCCAGTCCATATATTGTTCTATGAGTCTTATTTCCCTCTACAATAGTTCTACAGCCCAAATGTACCTGGAATTGTAGCGTTCATCAATGGGAAATCGACGGCCCTTCTTGAGTGCCCTCCCTTTAAGGCAGGAGTCACGGGTCATCGAACGTCCGACGGAGAACAGGGTGAACTACGGTGGTGAAGTGGCAGCTTCATTCCTAGCAGTGCTCGTCGTCGAGGTAGCGTTGGCATCCTGCAAGCACGAGGCGTGCGGGGCACCTCGGTGACGGTAGTTCTGGACCGCAAAGAGATGTTGAAGAACTATGGCCCAGCAAGGGCGTTTAGTCGTCAGCGTCTCTGTGGTCTTTAGGTGGCGGGAAACGCACCGGCAGATGCTCCTCGGTGCATTGACAGTCGGGCGTTCTCCAGCGGGATAAAGCGGGCAGCGATGCAGAGGAGAGCGTCCTTGGCTCAAATTAAGTTCTTAGGCAAACGGGAGCACGGCGGCTCGAGTCGGAGACGGCAGATGTCTATAGTGGCGGACAACAGTCCGGGCGCTTCTCTTTTGGATTCTGCGGCAGTCCCTGTCTCCGGTCAGAAGCCTGTCATAGGTCTGTCTACCAGGGAGCTTTGGCAAAGATCAGCTGGTGCACGATGGTCCCTCGTAGCTCGGGTCAGTTCTTGGAGACATTGCAGCTTTCAGATTGTGAAGGAGAGCAACAGCAATTCTTCTCTTCCAGCAGGGGTTCAAAGTTAAGCTTCAGTTTCACCCCAGTTTCTGAATAGTGGGAGTCTCCCAGTCTCGTAGATCCTCTACCTTCCTGGGGAGAGGTTGGATTTGACCCCCTCCTACCTCATGACCAAGATACATGACTTTCCCATGAGCTATCTGGCACTTGGTGGCCTTGATGGTGAGGTTAGCCCTTTTCAAGGCCTGCAACACCTTATCCAGGTTTGTCAAATGCTCTTCCCAGGTAGAACTGTAGAACAGGTAGAACTGTAGACAGCAATGTCGTCTAGGTAGGCCACACAAGAGGCCTCCAGCCCACTGAGCGCATGATTGACCAATCTCTGGAAGGTGGAAGGGGCATTCTTCAACCCAAAAGGCATGAACCTAAACTGGTAGAGTCCCTCTGGTGTTGAGAACGCCGTCTTTTCCTTGGCAAGGTCCATCAGAGCTATTTGCCAATAGCCTGAGGTAAGGTCAAAGGTGGTCACAAATTTGGCAGCACCTATGGTGTCCACAAGCTCATCAGCCCTGGGAAATGGGTGTGCGTCAGTTTTGGTGATGGCATTGACTCCTCGGTAGTCCACACAGAACCTTCAATCCTTGGTACCTGCCTGGGAACTTTCTTTGGGGACAAGGACAACTGGACTGGACCAGGGACTGGTTGAGGGTTCAATAACACCCAGATCCAACATCTTGGCGACCTCAGCCTGGATGCGGTTCTTAACTGTGTTTGTTTGTTTGTTTGCTTATTTTATTTGTATGGCGCGCCAAACCCGGAGGTAGAAGGGCGCTTAAGAATTTGATTACAGCGTTTGAGAAGTATCTTTGTGTTGCATACTTCGTACAGGTTTATAATATATACATATATATACAGTGGTCAATAAACAGAACATATGCAGTACGTACAATATACAATTTTCAGAATAGATACAGTGTCTAAGCCAGTTACCGCACGGGTCTGGTGTTAGAGGCGTTATTCTTTGTTTAGCAGCCAGCTGATGACCTGCTTCCTAAAGATCTGGAAGGATTCGACAGTCTTGATGTTAAGCAGTAGGGCGTTCCAGAGTTGGGGGGCAAGCACTGTGAAGCTTACCCCTCCAGCTCTTTTTCGGTGGAACCTGGGTACTAATAGGCAAAGAGTGTTGGAGGATCTGGTGGATCTGGTGGCAGGTTTCAGGGTGAGTTTATTAGCTAGATAAGGTGGTGCTAGGTGATTGAGGGCTTTGTACGTGAGGCAGATGGTTTTTAGATCAATTTTTTGGTGTATGGATAGCCATTTGCAGGCTTTCCTAGTATCAGAGATATGCTCTTGTCTGGGAATGTTGAGGGCTGCGCGCAAGGCGTTATTTTGTATTACCAGCAGCTTGTTGAGTATGGATTGATTAGCACCTAGGTACAGGCTGTTGCAGTAATCCAGTTTGGATTGTATTAGGGCCCTGGCAAGGGTGAGGCAGCTGTTGGGTGATAGGAAAGGTCTGCTGGCCCTAATGAGCTTGCCGGTATAGGCAGCGGCTGAGGCAGTCATGTTAGTGTGTTTGCTAAGGTTGGTGTTGGCATCTAGATAGAAACCAAGGGTTTTTACGCTTTTGGCTATGGGAATGGCATGACCATCGATGGTGATGTTATTATAGCTAGGGTCAAGTTTAGTTAGAGTGTTGCGGGAGCCGACGATTAGGAGCTCTGTCTTCTCATCATTCAGGCAGAGACCATGGGAGGCCATCCATGCCTGAATGATGGAGAATATTTTGTTGATCCGGGCGGAGTTTTCTTGGTAATTACCAGAGATGGTGAGGAGTATCTGGGTGTCATCTGCGTAGTTTGTGTAGGTGGCACCCAGACGGTCCAGTTGGTCAAATAGAGGCTTTGTAAATATGTTATATAAGGTGGGGGATACACAGGATCCTTGTGGGACCCCGCATGTGATGGGTATGGGGTCTGCTGCAGCTGTAGTGGAAAAGACTCGCATGGTTCTGTTTGCCAGGAAGGATTGTATCCATGTGATGGCAGAGGAGGAGAAGTGGGCTGCGGTGGCAAGGTGATTAAAGAGGACTTCATGGCTGACCAGGTCAAAGGCCGCTGAGAGGTCTAGTAGGAGTAGGATTGCGACATTTCCTTTGTCTTTAATTTCATCAATCTGGCTTTTGAGATCGACAAGGGCGGTTTCAGTTCCGTGTTAAAGTCTGAAGCCAGATTGATGTATTCCTAGCAGTTGGTTGGATTCTAGGTGTTCCTGAATTTGGATGTAGGCAACTCTGTCCAGGATTTTCAGTAGGAAGGGGACTGTGGTGATGGGCCTGTAGTTTGTGGGTGTGGCCGGGTCGAGGGATAGTTTTTTTCAGGAGAGGGAGAACCCATGATTGTTTTAAGTTGCTGGGGATAGAGTTATTGGTGAAGGATAGGTTGATGAGTTTGGTGATGAAGGGTGAGAGCTCTCTGGCTGCATCTTTATGATCTGAGCCGGGCAGCTGTCTCCTTTACAGTTAGAGGGTTTCAGGGAGTTGATGATTTTTTGAACTTCCGGGATGGTGACTTTTTTGAACCAGAAGCCTGCGCTAGTGTTGTTGGGTGTGGATGGGCTAAGGTTGGTGACCTTATTGTTGAAGAGTTGTTGCCGTTTGTCTTCGATTTTAGTTTGGAGTCCTAAAGTTTTATTGTTGAGGGCGTTCTGGATTTTGGTGCACCAGGATTTGTCTTTCAGGCAGGTTTCCGGAGGTGAAATAGGGTTTTCTAGTTCTTTCAGAATTTTGAATAATTCTTTAGTGGAGGATCCTGCCTGAGTGATCCTTGTGTTGTATGTGTCTTTTTTGGTCCGTATTATCTCGCTTTTGTAAAGTGAGGATAAGTTAGTGAGGTTGGATTTGTTTTCCGCGCTGGGGTTAGTCTTCCAGGTGTGATGAGCCTTAGCTTCCTCTTTCCTGAGTAGTTTGAGCTCAGGGGTGTACCACGAGTTCAGATGAGCTTTGGGTTTAACTTTGCGTATTTTTAAGGGGGCAACAGTGTCCATTGCTCTGACCATGGAATCATTGAAGGTGTCGATCAGCAGGTTTAAGTCAGCGTTAGCTGGGAGAGCATTAAGGGTAGATAGGACCAGTGGTAGTAGGGCTTCAGCAGTGATGTTGCGTTTATTCCTGGTGGGACATGCTGGTGCCATGGGGTGCTTATTGGGCAGTACCTGATTGGTGTTAACCTCAAGGGGGATCATGTGGTGATCGGTCCATGCCAGAGGTTGGGGGTCTTTGCAGGTTGTGTTGCAATTGTGAGTTGCTACCCAATCAAGGGTTCTGCCCTTTTGGTGGGTGGGGAGTGCAATGAGTTGAGTAAGACCATGATCGGTTAGGACATTGGCTAGGGATGCAGCATGTGCATCGTTTGGGTCTTGGTAGCCGAGGTTGAAGTCTCAGAGGATCATGATTTGTGCTGTTGGTTTGGAATTTTCGGTGATGAGGGATGTGATGTCTTCTTCAAAGGTCCCAGGGGGACCTGGGGGTCTATATATGAGGTGGACGCTGATCGTGGTTGTGGGGGAGGTTTGTAGTTTGGCTGTGAGTAACTCGCAGGATGTGAGTGCGACTGTGTCGGTTGGTCTAAGGTCTAGGGCGGATTTGGAAATGATCGCTACTCCTCCACCTCTGGCGTTTGGTCTGTCCGCTCTGAGGATGGAGTATTTGTCTGGGATGGCTAGCGATAAATGGGGTCCGGACGCCTCATGAAGCCAAGTTTCTGTTAGGGCTAGAAAGTCAAGGTCGTTGGTAAGGATAATGTCTGCAATTTCTGTGGGGTGGGCAGCCAGGGATCTGACGTTGAGTAGGGCGCCTTTAAGTGGGGGAAGTGTGGGCTTGTTTGGTGCAATGTGCTTTGTATTAGTATTGGTGTAAGGTTTGGAGTTGGGTTTAGAAATAGTGGTGGGGAGCCTGGAGCCTAATCTGTCATTGCGGGCTGTGATGTTGGGAATAAGGGAGGGGGGGGTTGGCCTGGGCGGCTTAAAGCGGGCGGGAGGTTTTGTGGTCAGTTTGGTTTGGTTAGACTTAGTAATGGGATTGTGGTGGCTGTTGGTAGGTAGGCCATGGATGACGATGGATGTGGAGGTGAGAGGGTGGTGGTAAGTGGAGGGGAAAGGGGGTGCGGAGGGTAGGAACGGAGTGGGGCAAGGGATGGGGTGGTGTCTGGGGCACCCTAGTTTAGCCAGGCCGTCCTGGTGGGCTATGTAGCTATTGTTGCTACAGGGTACGTTGTCCTGTATTAAGCAGAAAGGGAACATGATTAGGGTGGGCCAGAAGATCATGGTCTGTGGATAGCGGTGGAGTCTAGTGGCGCTGGTGGGGAGCAGGCAGGTTAAGATAGTTGGTGGCTAGTTAGAGTCGGTTAGAGTTTTTCCACAATTCTAGTGGTCTGTTAGCGACCATAGGGCACAACACAATTCTAGTGGTATGTTAGCGACCATAGGGCACAACACAATTCTAGTGGTCTGTTAGCGACCATAGGGCACAACACAATTCTAGTGGTCTGTTAGCGACCATAGGGCACAACACAATTCTAGTGGTCTGTTAGCGACCATAGGGCACAACACAATTCTAGTGGTCTGTTAGCGGCCATAGGGCACAACACAATTCTAGTGGTCTGTTGGCGACCATAGGGCACAACCCAATTCTAGTGGTTTGATAGCAACCATAAGGCATGACTACTATACTATACTATACATACTAGATGCAAGTATGGGCGCAGGGTGTTCCTGGGCAAATCACAGCAACACGAATGCTAAATGCAGATTGGGGTCAGAGCAAGACACTTAGAGCACAGGAGCTGAAAGCAAATAGGGCGCAAGGCACCTCTAGGTAAGGCAGTGTAAGGCAGTGTCTGACATATGGTAGCACCTGCTTTTGGCTTTCATGATGCCTACCCCCGGGCATCCAGACCAACTCCAGCAACCCTGGAAGCAGGCATCATGTTACCCAGAGAAAGCCCAGCAACCCTTGGTAGGGGCTATATGGGTACAGTCCTGGCGTCTATGGCGCCAGGCTCATATGGTGGAACAGTCCTGGCGCCATAGACGCCAGGCTCATATGTTAAAACTTACCTGATGCAGACCATGATGCAAAAGATCCAAGCCCATGTGAGGCTTGGAAGGGACTACTTTACCTAGGGACTATTTTGTTACTCGGAGGTGGTTGTGGAGGAATACTTACCTGGGACTACTTTGGAGGCTATTTAAACCACGCCCGAAGGGCAGCACACGCTTCGCGTTATTCTGCATCCTGCAGCGTAACGCTCACCGTGCCTGCAGTCAGCATCCAGCCTCATGCCACACCCGCCTTGAACCAGAGCACCTAGAAAGAAGGGGAAAGAAGAAGAAAGGTTAGAACAAGAACATTATTGGGTTTCTTACCTGATTCCGTATTCATCGCACCTTTGAACGAGAAAAATACTTTATTTTAAACACGTTGCATCGCCAGCAGCAGCGCCGCGCCATACTCACCGTTCCTCGCAGGATCTCTACGATCCGGCGCTGTCTCCATCATTATATTGCCGCATTCCAGCACCTAAGGGGGACAAGTAAACAACAAGGTGAGCCGAGGGGAAACAAACAAGGACAATCCCTTGCCACCATATAGTTACCTGATTTTACCGCCGGAGGTGTTATTTACCAGCACGCCAAATCTTCTTACACCGCACCTGTAAGAAAAGAGAAGCAGTGTGTTAAACTTTGGCATCATTTAACGGACAGTGTGGGATAGCACAGACTCTTACCCGAACGCTTTCAGCTGCCACAGAACTATCTTCTTTTGGGTCTAAGCTGCAAGATAAACAAAGAAATTGGACAAGAGTGATTATTCAGACATTTTTGAACTCTTAAGAACTATATGCTTATGGTCCTTCACCAGGGGTTTTGGAGCCAAGATTTGTCTAGAACTCTTCCAATATTCTCAAGCCAGTGAAGTAACTGGCCATCAACGTGCCCCTGTGTACCTCGCAGGATGGAGAGC
This sequence comes from Ambystoma mexicanum, assembly GCF_040938575.1. Taxonomy (NCBI): domain Eukaryota; kingdom Metazoa; phylum Chordata; class Amphibia; order Caudata; family Ambystomatidae; genus Ambystoma; species Ambystoma mexicanum. The sequence goes on from NC_090932.1 coordinate 141,240,744, forward strand.
TCATCTTTTAAAACTATAAGGTGAGCTTTGTGAACGGGAATATCAGAGGTGATAAATGGGGACGCAGTGAGGGGCTATTACTCAAATCCACGGGTGGCTAATTCCCTTTCTCCGCCTTTAGGAGACTACTTCTATATGTCAAGCAGACAAAGCTAGGTGAGCCAGTCCAGTCAGTCATCTCTGCACTACGCTTCACGTTGGTGGAGACCGTGGCTGTCCAGTTCCGCCTGACACCCCTGTGGGAACCAGATGAGCGTAACATTGACAGGCACACTGTCCCAGTGTCAATTTCATGCCTACACCACGGTGTAAGGCCTGCTGTCAATGAAAACAGAGAGGCATACTGCCGGAGCAAAGCCCTGCAGGCCCTCTGCTGCTCTGTCATCAGATCTGGAGAGAGATGTACTCCCTCCACTGAGCCATCCTGAGGGTTGCTATGCAGCAAATCAGGAAGGGGCTTACTCTCATCCTCTTCTTGCTCTGAAGCTAGCAAGAGACATGAGACTTCTGGTCACCTGTGGAAAAGCTTGAGCCTGTTAACATGGAATACCTGAGGGTCTACCCCTGGGATTCCCATGTCAAACAGATAATTGACTTTGCCCACCTTGGAGATGATCCTGAAGGGTCCAGTCCACTTGTCTGCCAAAGCGCTAGACTTGGTAGGCTCCTTCACAAGGATTTCCTGTCCCGGAGTCCAATCCACTTGCAAGGTTTTAAGGTCATGCCAGTACTTATTTAATTCCTGGCTGGCCTTGAGATTTGCTGTTGCTTGACCCATCATCTGGGTCATCCTCCATCTAAGGCCTAACACATAGTCCCCCTCTTGCTTGGTGGGACCTGGAGGGGTGGCCTCCCAACCTTCTCTGATCAAGGCAAGGGGCCCCCTCACGGGATGTCAAAAGAGTTACTCAAAGGGGCTGAAACCAACACCCTCTTGAGGTACCTCTCTGTAAGCAAACACCAGGCATGGCAGGAGGAGATCCCATGTCCTCCTTAGGGGCTCTTCCAAAGCGCCTAGCATGCCCTTGAGAGTTTTATTAAATCTCTTAACCAGACCATTGGTCTAGGGGTGGTAAGAGGTGAAGAACTTGTAGGTTACCCCGCACTCTTTCCACATGGTTTTCATGTAACTAGACATGAAGTTGGATCCTCTGGCAGAGACAACCTCCTTAGGGAATCCAACACGGGTGAAAATGCCCAGGAGAGCCCTGGCAACCACCTTGGCAGTTACAGTCCGAAGGGGTATAGCCTCAGGGTACCTGGTGGCAAGATCTACCAAGACCAGGATGAACCGATGTCAACCTGAAGTGGGAGGGTCAAGGGGACCGACAATGTCGATGCCCACCCTCTCAAATGGTGTGCCAACCACTGGCAATGGTTGCAGTGGGGAAATGACACTGCCTCCAGTTTTGCCAGACAACTGACAAGTTGGGCAGGTCCTGCAGTGGGACTCCACCTCTACTCCCATCCGTGGCCAGTTGAAATGGGCAGAGAGCCTCTGCTTAGTCTTCTTGGTCCCAAGATGACCAGCCAAGGGCACCTCATGCACCAACTGCAGCAGGAAGTGCCTGTAAACCTGGGGTACCACCAACCTCTTGCGGGCTCCAGGTTCAGGCTTAGTGAGCTTACTAACAAGGAGCTCAACTTCCCAATAAATTCAGAATGTCCTAGGCACTTGTGCCTGGGACAGGGCCTGTTTCCTCAGACCCTCGAGAGAGTGGCACTCTCTCTGTCCCTTACAGAAGTCCACCTGGGAGGGTCCCCCTTCAGCTAACAAGCATTGAAGGTCGGGATGATCCTCCGGGTTGAGAACCTCTCCCAGAGGAGAGTCTTCTGGCTCTTCTCCCACAGGAGTTGAGACAGGGTTTACCACTGGATCCAGCCCGTCCGGAGCATGGATCCCAATGGGTGCTGTCGGAACAGCAGGAAGAGCAGGGGCTCCCTCCAGAGAGGTGGACTTCTTACTCTTCCGTTTCCTTCATGCCTTGGGTTTCCCCATCGGCGAGGGTACCAGGCTCGCAGCCGGACCCTGTGTGACCTGCAATCGGGTGACCGCCACAGCAGCCATGGGTAGACCATTCGTGATCATCCCCAACTCGAACCAGGTACGGAAGCTTCACTGTCTTGTCTCTAATCGTAATGTTGACTAAGGCTACAGGCGATAATTTGGGAGGCCCACCAGCTAACCTGGTGGTTCTCAGAGGAGCACCTACATAGTCCTCTGGCTTGAGCAGGGTCCTGTCCACCACTGTCATGCTTACACCAGTGTATCTCAAACCAGTAGAAGGCTGGCCATTCAAGAGGACACTTCTCAAAAACCTACGAGTGTTTTGTGGGATAGTCGCCAGTACTTCTGCGAACTGGTCCCAGGCCCAAAGGGACACTAAAGAAATCTCAACGGTAGCACCAAAGGTGATCCCAGTAGAGGAGGGGAGGACAGTGGCCTCCACCTCAGGTACAGAGTAGGGGTCATTCAGGCTGACAGCCTGGACTCCAGGAGCCTTACCCTTACACTTTCGGACACCCCTTTGGTGGTCCAGAGCCCCACAATCCCAACATGTGCCGGGAGTGCGGGGTACGGTGCTGGAACCAATGGGACCCTGCTTTGCAACAGGTGGACCACTTCTCTTACTCCCACCCACAACAGACTTATCCCCACTAGGTTTTTGGGTCTTCGGAGAGGAAGGTTTTGGTGTACCCGACTGTGACTGCTTTTGGGACTCCTCAGCTTTCTGAGAGGCCCCCTATTCCTTGTCCTTGTCCTTCCCACTGGAGTCCTTAGGGGACACCTGGTGAGAGACCCACTTGTCAGCCAACCTAGCCATCTTAAAGGGGCCCAAAATGGTCTGGTCAGCAACATACTGGCACAGCTCTGGTGAACAGGCTTCCGAAAAGTGCTCAAAAAACAAAAGGTGGGACAATTCAACAAACGTTTTCACTTTGTAACCATCAATCCACCCCATCATGTTCATGTGCGCAGCACTCACCCAGTCAATCCAAGACACATTCTCTCACTTCTTAAATTCCATGAACCGTTTAAGTTATTGGTTAGGTGTCTTGCCAAACTTGGCCATCAAAGCAGACTTCATGCACTCATACTGACCCCTTTCTTCCACACTCAGTTTCAGAATACAGTCATACATAGTCTGAGGCACTCTGCTTAACAAACACTTAGCCCAATCTCTCTTATCAACATCATGAATTGCACAAGCCATCTCAAATGCTTCAATCCATTGGAGGATAACAGAACGCTCCGCATACACACCAACCAAATATTTCATAAACTTGGTTGCTGGGGACCTGACACTCTCAATTGGTTTAGCTGAAGTCTCCACTCGAGCTTTCTCTAACTGGATTCGCTGACATTCAGTGTCCAAGTCTTTGAGTTCAAGATCCCTATTCTTCAGTTCCACTTGCTGTGCCAACTCCTATTTCTTAAGCTCAGCATCTATTTCCAATTTGCGATATTCAAAGGCCAATTTCATCCTTAATAATCTCAAGCGCCAAGGAAGTGCTGGGTTTTGGAACAGAGGCAGTAGGAATGGTGGCACTCCCAGAATCAGATTTGGCAACAACCCTTGGGGTAGAGTCCTCAGTGGTTGCATCCCCCCTTCAAGAGTTTCACAATCAGTCTGGTAGTCCACCAGGGCAGCTATCAGCTCAGCCCTAGACCTATCCACAAAGTCTAACTCCCTGGCTTCACAAGCACTCTGGAAAGCCTCTACGCTCATCCGAGTTAATTTACCATTTGCAATAGATTCCATTGCTTGTAATGCAGTCATCTTGTACACAACTAAACCTCAATTTATTAAAGAGCAGATATTTTGTAAGTGGCACAGTGTACACTGATTCTTAAAACCATAAGCCTCCCACCGCTGTCACCAGCGTAAAGGACTGGAGTGGGTGTCTGTACTTCCACTCTCTATATGGTAGAGGCGAGGCACAGAGGTCCCCAGCCAAGATTCTCTATTGTGGTAGAAATGGACAAGCAATCAAGGCCTAGCTTCTCAGGAGGTGATGCAGGCTGGTTCTTAAGTACAGTGCAGTCCCCAAGCCCCCACAACGGAATGTCCACACACTTTATTAGTTAAAACACAGTCTTTATATAATTAATAGTCAAGGTTATGTACACTATCACAATAACTCACTTTGTGTTCAGAAAATCAATAATGGTAAATATACACAGTTCTAAAGTGGTACCACAATTATTATCAGATCTCATTAAAGTGCATCAACTATACTGTCAAAATGTCACACAGATTAATAACAAGGAAACCAGCAATAGAAATAGGAAGGAGAGCAAGATGGTTGAAACAATAGGCAGAATACTGGCCTCTACCGTTAAGCACAGTTCTGTGTGGAGATCCCCCCACCTGGGCAACCTGTAAGATAAAGATATAGCACAAGCCCAGTCCATATATTGTTCTATGAGTCTTATTTCCCTCTACAATAGTTCTACAGCCCCAATGTACCTGGAATTGTAGCGTTCATCAATGGGAAATCGACCGCCCTTCTTGAGTGCCCTCCCTTTAAGGCAGGAGTCACGGGTCAACGAACGTCCGATGGAGAACAGGGTGAACTACGGTGGTGAAGTGGCAGCTTCGTTCCTAGCGGTGCTTGTCGACGACTAAGTGTTGGCGTCCTGCAAGGAAGAGGTGTGCAGGGCACCTCAGTGACGGTAGTTCTGGACCGCAAAGAGATGTTGAAGAACTGTGGCCCAGCAAGGGCGTCGAGTCGTCGGCGTCTCTGTGGTCTTTAGGTGGTGGGAAACCCACCGGCGGATGCTCCTCGGCGCATTGACGGTCAGGCCTTCCCCAGCGGGATAAAGCGGGCGGCGATGCAGAGGAGAGCGTCCTTGGCTCAAATTAAGTTCTTAGGCAAACGGGAGCACGGCGGCTCGAGTCGGAGACGGCGGATGTCCACAGTGGCAGAGAACAGTCCAGACGCTTCTCTTTGGGATTCTGCAGCAGTCCCTGTCTCCGGTCAGAAGCCTGTCATAGGTCTGTCTACCAGGGAGCTTTGGCAAAGATCAGCTGGTGCACGATGGTCCCTCGTAGTTCGGGTCAGTTCTTGGAGACATTGCAGCTTCTGAACACAAATTCTAGCAGTGAGAGGTCCCCAGATATACTAGTTGATCTCCAATTCATTCTGCTGGGTCACACTCAGGCAACCAATCAGTCAGAAGGGCATTCATGCAGGCATCCAATCAGGTGCATAGTGCATTCAGGCCATTCACTCCTCTCCAGACACTCACAACAATTTATGTGTATTGGGACAAGTACTCAGTCATTCAACACTCCACACTGCATTCATACCAGTTTCGGGCAGGGATGTCTCAGTCATTGTGTCAAACACCAGATACTAGACACCCACAACACAGAATGCATATTCGTCACATATTCCATTCACCCAGGTCCCACCAACAGGGTGTACCCACAACATACAGTCACTGGGAAGGCTCCAGCCAGTCTGGCCTGGACATCACAACAACACCATATATAGAACTTCCACCCAACAGCCAGTCAGGGGGATGGGACAGAGTCAGGGCTTCCCAGGACTTTGGGAAAACAAGGTAATAGGCAGCAGAAAGCAAGAGGCCACAGGGGCCATATTGTTTCTGACCAGGAATCAACTGATTCCAATGGTAGGGCCTGGGTATCCCAAAATGGAGGATACTCAGGGCACCTATCAAATTCAGCATACCCTGCTCTGTGGGCCACACATGTGCCCAAAAAAATATACACATGGGGCACATGGTTGTACCCCCATCCATGGGTGCCATAAGGGTATCCCATGGGTCTGTACCCCAAACCAAAAGTGAGAGCTGTACCGCCAGGAGTCCCACATGAACTGCTGTGTGGAAAACACGACAGAACACACGATAAAAAGCATTTAAGGACAAGGATAAGGAGGCCCTGTCCCTCTGATGCATTTCCAGCATCACAGTCTTTTGGTGGGTTTACCACCTGAGCTAGGACGTCTTTCAATTCCCCCCGTAATCTTCGATGGAATAACGTTGTTCGTTTCTCCTCAGGCCACCCAGTTTCAACGACAAGTCTGTTAAAAGTGGCGATGTATGTTTACAAATCTTGGCTGCCTCAGCTGAGGGAGAGAAGTTTGTTATCCAGAGCTTGGCCCTTGGTATGTCGGGCAAACGGCTTCTCCATCTCCTGTTGAATCCCCCTGAAATCCCACAGGAGTGGGTCATCCTGGCTTACTAATGGTATGGACCAATCCAGGGCACTGCCACTCAGATATGACAGAATGAAGGCAACCCACGACTGATCGTTAGGAAAGGCTGCGGGTCTACAAAGAAAATGGAGGCGGCACTGGTTCATGAATACTGCATATTTTCTTGGGTCCCCCGTAAAACGTTCTGGTGGGCCAAAGGAACGGCCCCAAGGAGGACCACCTGCATTGGATTGACGGATGTGGCTGGAACCAACGGAATACTTCCTGGCAACGGAGCCTGCCTAGCCTGTGTTTGGAGCAATTGTCTGGCTAATTCATCGGTGCGGTCCTTGTTGACAATCAACTCCCTCCTAACGGCGTTGGTTTCTTGCCAGGCGGAGTGCACCTCAGCCCATAAATCTCCCAGTAACTGGGCTAGTTGGTCAGTGTCTGATGTTTCCATGACACCTAGGTGGATGTTTTAATTGAGGCTATGCGTTCTGTTACGCTCACCTTGTATCCACGGGGGCACCACATGATACTGGATGGAGGTCTAAGCGATATCCCGGACCCCTCTCTGCTTGGTTATGTGCCAGACATTGGGTAGCGCCTTAGGTTTTTGTGCGTTGAACTCTCCGTCCTGCGTCTCTTTGCAAGGGCGCGTGGTTGGTGCAGGTGTTCCGTGGACCTAGTTGCTTCATTGGTCCATGTGCCCTCATGTCGGGTCCAGACCGGCTGTGACTCCGACTCTGCTTGCTGTCTTCCAGGTGAGTTATAATGTCTTTTCCGTCTTTATTCTGTCTCTTTCTTTCCCTCTGTTTTCTCTGTCTTCTCTGCGTCTTGCTCCACTACGCTATTCCCTAACAATGTCTCTTTTAATTTTCACAGGTTTGGTTGCGATCTCAGAGTTGCCGCGCCGATGGCGAAGACCACAGTGAGTTATTGATGTGCGGAGCACTGCGCTGTTTATTGGTGTTAATTGCTAACCTGTGTTCTTGTCTCTTCTTTGTGCAGGTTCCGGTGATGTTCACGAGTGATGAGCGATCGAAGCGCTGCTTGCCCAGGTAAGTGCTTTTTTAATGCTGACCTTGTTTCTTCTCCCTTGCAGGTTGCGGTGAAACCCGGAGATGGGCGAGGTAAGCGAAGCGCAGGATGGATTCACTGCCGGTAATTTCACAGGTAAATGTTCTTGCTCGCTAATGCTGTTCTTATTCTTCCAGGTTATTAATGGAATCTGGATCTAGGGCTTCAGGATCGGGCCACCGGAGAAGCAGATGAGCAGGAGCTGGACACAGTGAGCGTTACCCTGCAGGAGTGGAGAATAACTCAAAGCGTGTTCTGCTAGTCCTCATGGCTTGGTTCTAAAGAACTGAGCTGCCTCCATGTTGGATTAAGGTCCAAAACTGGTATTGATTTATTCATAATAATGAGCCTGGCACCAAAGGCGCCAGGACTGACTCAATGTATGTTTCTGATTGAGTTTTAAGGCCCTTTGAGCTGGTGTGAAGGGCTTTAGCACCACTGCTGCCAGGGGGCTGTTATACCTGAGGGGACAGGAGCATGGATCATGACACCTCCCACCCTTGCTCTTCAATGTATACTTGGCCCCTTTGGCCCACCAGTTCTCTACCTTCTCCTCTAATTTCCAGTGCTATGCAGATTACACTTAGTTCTCTTTCAGGCTCCCCTCAGCCTTCTCCCCTCTCTCGCTCATTCCTGACTGTCTATCCGTGATTCAGGATTGGTGCACCTCCAGTGATCTCTGCCTTAATGTCAGTAAAACAGAGATCCTTCTCATTGAGACCCCTGCTCCCGCTTTCCCTCTCTCACTCTGGCTGCCCTCCTTGGGCCCTCTTCCTTTGCCTTCCTGTGAGGCAAAATACCTTGGTGTCATCTTCGACTCCACCCTCTCCTTCTGTCCTCACACCACAAAACTTGCCAAGAAGGACCATTAACAGCTGCACCTACTCAGAGGTATACTTCCTTTTCTCACTTTCCCCCAGAAGCTCACTGTCTCCAGAGCCCTGGATCTCTCTAGACCGGACTATTGCAACAGCCTCTTTCTCAATCTGCCTTCATCTACTCTACGCCCTCTGCAAGTCATCCAGAACAGGACTGTGAGGTTTGTCCTTGGCCTCAAGCCCAGGGACTGTATCTATCCAGCCCTGAAATGTCTCCACTGGCTCCCAGTGGTAGCAAGGATCAAGTTCAAGACCCTGTGCATCGTTCACCAGGTTTTCTGGGGGCAGGGCCTGCACTACATCAAACTCTATCTTCCAAAATATCTTCCTTCTCGAGCCCTTTGCAAAGCTACCTCCAACTCCCTGAGGGTCAGGCGGTTCTCCAGGTAGACCGTGGGGGAAGATCCCTCTCCTCTGCACCTGCCTCTCTCTAGAATGTCCACCCTGGCCCTCTCAAACTTGAGCTGGACCACCTGAAGATCTGGAAGCAGGTCAAGACCTTCCTCTTCTCCTCAGCTTTCTCTCTCTCTCGCCCCTGCTGACCTTCCTGTCTGCTGTGCCGACTTGTTGCTTGATACCCTCAGAGTCTCATTGGTACCAGGCTCCTCCATGATCAGTCTCCCCTGCGCTGCTTCTGGGCCTACCGCTCACTTGGGGTTGTAACTGTAACTTCTACAGTCCCCTGCCTCCTTGCACTTACCCAGATCTGCACTGCCCTGGCTGCATTTACTCAGAGGAATGCTGTCCTGATTGCATTTCCCTCTCCTTCTCCCTGGCACTTCCCCCTCTCCCATCCCCTTGCACTTTGTGTTGTCACACTTGCACAATCTGAATGACCCAACACCTAGTAAGATCACTGGTCTTGTCCTTCCTCTTTCTTCCCTCCCTTGTCTTTTCACACCTAAAAACACTTGTGTACAAGCGCTTTATAAATGACATATCATATCAAATCATATCATACATCATAACCTTGGTAGAAATGCTGACCCCCCAAACCCATTTGAGTGCAAAATATTGTAACAAAACTTTGTCTCTCATTACAGAAGCCCCTATAAAGACCATTTGATTCTGATCTGGAGAGAGAAGAGACCACCTGACATAGAGTCAATCAGCTTGGACAGAAACGTGCAGAGCGCACCTAGCATGCAGAACCAGCACATCCTGGAGGTGGGACCACAGCGTGTACATGGTGGGCGAATAGCCGCAGAACTTTGCTGAGCCCAGGAACGTCAACCAAACAAGTTTTTCCGCTAGCGCCTGAAGAGATGTCAGCAGAGAATGGAGAAGAGAGACTGGGATGCTCAGGAAAGGCTACTACCAGAGGAAACCTGAGAAAGATATACCCCAAGCCCATGAGAAGGTTGGCACTATAGTGAATACAAGAAGTGATACCAGAAAACCCACAAGAAGAAAGTTGCTGCTAGAGGAAACCAGAGTAATCACCAGTGAGGCCACGAGTAGGCTGATGCTGTAGGAATGCCACAGGAAGAGGTTCTGGTGAGCCACTTTGAAGGCTTCCACCGCAGAACATCAGGAAGAGGTCCAACATGAGGAAGTCTGCCACCATCAAAGACACCAACCTACTCTGAAGAGAGAGTCATGGAGCACCAGGTACATGGTTTGTACCCAGGAAACAGAGGTCGGTGGTAGTAGGGCTTCACAAGAAACAAAGGGAACTACAAGACCTGGTGATATGGAATAGCGGTGAAGCTTATAATAATGCTAGTCGCCAACCCCATAAAAACCAAGACAAACAAATAAATGAGACAGAGGGTAAAATTGAAGAAATACCCATATAGGGTGTATGCCCATGGAGCTAGAGGGCCCAGTGAAGGTCTAAAGGGACTAAACCAATATAAGGATAATGAGGTGGGCCAGGAGGTCCATGAGAGAAAGTTGACGAAAACACAAAGACTGATTACAAGCCTGAGAGGAGTTTTTGTAGCCCTGGAAAATGAGCTGCCAAGAAATAGCCCACGTATCTTGCAGGGAATGAGAAAAGAACCCTTTTTCTCTTTTAGTGAGACTTCTAAGTGTGGAGGATTGAAAGGAAAACCAATTTATTTTAAAAAGGTTTGAAAATGTAAACCTGTTTTTACCAAACCTAGTTTCTTTTATACCAAGAACCGTTAGCAACGGAAAATAACTGAGAACTGTGATGAACATTTATTTTCATGAACTGTTACTTTTTGTGCAATCGACTGGTGTTATGGGCCAAATACAGAGAAATGTGATGAATATTTCTTTTATAGGAACATTTAAATTCATTAACTGTGAATCAAGGAGGGGGTCAAAACATCATAAGCCTAGCAGGCATTTATTTTAGGTCCAATAATTTGTACATAGTGGTAGGGCCAGTATGTTAGAATAGGTTTCGAACTGAGGACAGACTTTTTATGTTGACTAAAGAACATGGTGAACGCCTTATGTTTTCAAATGTAGATAGGGAACACCATTGTAGCAATAAGGCCAGGTAAGGTAGAATTTTTATTTAGGTTAATAGACAAGTTCTGTTTAAGCCATGTCCAGTGGTATGACTCCTACTTCGGGCTCGCCACGTTCCCAAATGAGAAATAACACACAGAAACAAGGAAACCTGCCTAATATGTCACTCTCTCCCTCGCTTCCTCTCTCTCACTCCAACTACTGTTATGGATCAACTTCCAGCGTCCCTCTGGCATACCTGGGAGCTCGTCCCAACAAGTTGGTAGCAGAGGGGATGGTTGGCTGTTCCAGCCCGGCACCAGGTCGTCTCCTTCGCCACCGAACATGGGGGGCTGCAGGACCCTCGCATATTTCGAGAAGACAGGATAGCGCATGCCCGTGTAAAGGCCGTCAGCAGCCCCTTGTGTATAATCCTGCCCGAAGTCAGCAAGTTGTCCAGGCAGACCAGGACAGGTAGGTGAGCGCCTTGAAGAGGAGTCAGCAGCCAAGCAGTGATAGCGGACCTCAAAGTGTAAGTATTGACCCAGTCTAACGGCAACTGTGGATATGGGAGGGTATTGTGCATTGTGAAGTATTGTTTAGTAGTGTTGAGTATTGTTTAGCCTTGTTCAAGGACTATGGACAGGAACAGAGGTAGAAGTCCCTTTTCTATGTTTAGGGCATATTCGGTCTTAGAGGTAAAAGATTCTGGTGAATAACCTAGAATATTGACTTGAGGGCTTGGATGATGGCAGATATGTAAGTAAAGGTTTTCCTGTTGGTTTGGCGTTTTAGCTCGGGTCATAGATGACGGCATCCCCATGAGGGTTAGCAAGGGAGCTGGCCTAGATTGCGGAAGGTGATTTGACTGGTTAAGTCTCCTGGAGTGAAATGTGTCACACGCTAGGCGACGCAGCAGGTGCAGTTCAATCACAAGAGAATATTGGGATACTCCACCTGGAGTGCGGGAAGACAGCTGTGGGGTTTTGTGTGGTTTGGGAGTAACGGGATATTACAGTGTGTTTGCAGTATTTAATCTTCCTATATTATTCACTTAGCTTGGTGACGTCACCCTTTGGTTTTCACATAGGACACCGAGAGTTTGATATGGTGAGGAGCTAGTTTTGGAAACTTGGGATTGGCAGACGAGGTGAACCAGAGGCAATACGCTGAAGGCATATGTGCAGGATTGTGAGTGTGCCTGAGGAGGCAACGAGTGTGAAGCAAGGGTGGCGCACAGAGCATGCCTGTTAAGTTGTGGATCTCGAGAGGCTCGTAGAAACTGGAAAAGTATTATCACAATATTGTGCCTTTGCCCCTTAAGAGCAGACTGACGAAATCCTCGACTTGAGGTCAGGTAAAGGTACTGAATAATGTATCAGGAAAAGTGTGGGGGGACACCCCTTCAGTACTTGTGTAATCCATTACCACCTTATAGAGATAAAATGGGTAAATATAGCATAGAATAGTCCAAAGGTACAGAGGGGAGGTTAACCAAAACATGGCCACCCTGTGGAAGTTGCTCCAAAGACATGTGGCAGTCACTACTGACGCACATACAGGATGCCTACAAGGGGATGAAAATGACAAAGCGCATGGCTATATTCAAGCTATGGCGCATGTTTCAGGAGGGCGAGGGGGCTGTCGTGAGGTGTCAGTGGATACTGAGCCAGCAGGAGATGAAGGACCCAGGGACTCATCCCTCTGCACCTCCCCCTTCCCCTCCGAGCGTGAAAAAGATGATGAACAGGGGATGTACCCAATGAGGGAACTGAGGGCAGCAGAGGAGTATTCGAATCCGACATATAAGCCGTAACCATATACAAAGAAGGAGAAGCTGAAAGCTGCAGGGCAGCCAGCTATTGGCCGAGAGGCGAGCAGTGTGGCACAACAGGGCACGAAGGAGGGGCTTGAGGCCATAATTACAAACAAATGGATAGCAGCACAGGTACTCTTGAAACTTCAGGGGAAGACAAATGGAGAAGCGGAAGGGGCGACCAAAGCGATAGAAGGCCGGAAGAGGAGCAGCAAAGCAACAGATTGAGCAGAGATAATAAACGAGGAAGATAGGAGGGAAAAGGATAGGGACGTGAGATTAGAGCACAAGGACATGGAGAGAAGGAGAGAAAAGAATTTGGAAAGGGAGGATAGGGAATGAAGGAGGGAAGAAGAGAGGGAATGCATGGTAAGGAAATGGGAAGAAAGGATCAAGAGAGATCTCAAGGAAAGGAAAGGAAAGGGAGATGAGGGACAAATGGGAGAGGGAGTGGGAAAAGGTAGAAAGACAGAGAGAGATAGCAGAGCAAGATCAATAAGGGTGGCAAAGACACAAGTAGCACTAGATAGGGAAAAAGATAGACTTGAGGAGGGCAGACGGACAGCGCCAGACAAACTCTGCACCATTTAGACAGAGGCCCTTAGAAAAGAGAGCTGGAGTGCGACCTCAGTATTTACCATGGAAACACACAGAAAAGGAGAATGTGAAGTGTAGCTTACCATCATTGATTGTGGGAGCTGAGAAGTGGATTTATGAGATGGAAAAGATGACAACTGGCCATAGGTTAGCAGTGGGAGACGTAAAGGGACTACTAGTATTGATTTTAGGAGATGCAGCTGATGATGTATGCAAAAGAGCAGGGTTCCCGGGGGTTGACAACACAAAACACCACCCAATGACGGGTCGCCATTGCCAAGCTGCTGCGCAGCACTATGGCAAGCACAAGGACACAATATCCAGACACATCCGACATAGGGGTAATTACGTCACGCAAAATGAGGGAAAATGAAGGTCCTGTGCTTTACATACAGGAGATTTAAGATCTTTGGCACCTCGAAACTCGAGAGCCTTGGGACAAAACAGTAGCAATATTCTACCACATATTAGTGCAAGGGCTACCAGAGCAAGTTCAGAAGAGTTTAAGGAAATTAGTAGGGATGGAGGTGAAAGGATGGCTGGAGATACAGCTCACGATATTTCATCATTGTAGGCTGTGGCAGTAGAAGGTTAAGGAAAAAGCAGAGGACAGGAAGGCAGATGAAGCAAAGCTAGTACAGAAAAAACTATCGAAGTATGCGATGGAAGAGCAGGTAACCAGCTCCACCCCACAAGTACAGCAGCTGCAGCAACAGCCCCCACCGGAGCAGTTTGCACCACCCATGGGAGGAGGGTACATGGGGCGGGGCGGCCAAAAGCAAGGGTTATGAGGAAAGGGATGCCAATAAAGGCGGTGTGGCTTTTGGCCACAGATGCATCAAAAGCAAGGGGGCTTACCAGGGGGGTTTCGTGGACATGGGCAACAGATGCAGCAGAATCCAGGGAACTTTTTGGGGGGGTTTTCATGGGCAAGGGAGAGAGCCACCACAGTGTTGGACATGTGGGCAGGGAGGACACATTTCAAGAGTATGTTGATACAGGGGAATGCAGCAGAACTGGGCAGGGCAGGGCCAGAATCCCTACCACTTAGAGCAGGATGACTATTATGCACAGGACCATCAACAGCAAGGGCAGATGCAGTGCACATATTAAAACATAAAGCATGCCAACGGCACAATCACAAGCACCACAAGCACCACAAGCACAGATGCAGGTAGCACAGATGCCAGCACCAGTACAACAGTATCTACAAGCACCACAGATCTGAGGGAACACACAGCAACTAGCACAGATACAGAACAAGGACACACCAGAACATGTGGATATAGTGGCGACAGTACCCATCAGACAACTAGGGGAATGACCATGGTGGGGAACAACCCCTTTACAGTAAATGGGAAGTCCTTGTACCGTCAATAGGACAGTCCACGGACAAACTTGATGTGTTCCATCTTGTTGACCACACCCAATCCTGCAGAGGAACCTCACATAGGGGTTGCAATAGGTGACAAAACTGTTTCCTTTCTTGTTTACACGGGGCGACTAGGTCCTGCTTTAGGGAAGGAGCATGTACATTGTCAGTTGATGCAATGAACACTTAAGGATTCTCTGGGCCTCAGGAAGTGGTTCTTTTCACAGACAATATCTCACTTTCTATCAGAGATCACAATCTATCATTGCCTTTGCTGTACTCCCTACAGGCACCTGTAAACATTCTGGGACAAGACATTATGAGCAGGCTGAGCATCACAATTTCATTCACAGACAAGGGAATAATATGCTCCACACCAGGAATTCACATGTTAAATATAAAACAGATTGTACAAGCATATTGTGGACTCACAGTACAGAGGGGGGTGCCAGTGGACCCAGAGATGTTCCAGTATCGAACTGGCAATGTCATTGCAAGGCTTCCGAGCATAGCAGGGAAGATTTTGGGAATACTAAATGAGTACCTATTCAGGCCAGAAACACCAATGGACGAGCCCGAGGGAACTTCAATGCCAACAGAAACAGAGACAGCAGTGGCAAGAGAGGATTGGATTGCAGTGCACAGGATGGATGATACAGAGTGGGCACGGAGAGCAGCGGTCACAGTAGCAGAGGGGTGCAGGCTGACCACCACTGACAGACGACAAACTATTGAAGGAAGAGAGACAGGAACTAGAGATGGTGTTCGAAATTAGTGTAATCCACTGGTTGCAGATACACTACAGAGAGGTGCCACAGAGAATGGCACTGGTGCTGGAGGTGCAACTAGCATTTTGGGAGTGTGGGATGTTTTTACCCATGCATCCAAGCCCTACCACAGAACTGTGCATTACTGGCATTGAAAACATCATGATGGCCCCGCTCAGGCTGATACGGGGTTCTATTTTCTCCCCTGGGCTGATCCCGGGAAGGGTAGCTATCCCTTCTCTGGTCGTACCCTGGGTTGGGAAGATTTGGGTACCCCTCCATCCTTCTTTACCCAATTCCCTGAGCCCAGACCACTTAATACGGGAGAGGGGAGGCCAAGGGTGGAGGGGTACCCAAATCTTCCCAACCTGGGGTACTACCAGAGAAGGGATATCTACCCTTCCTGGGATCAGCCCAGGGGAGACAATAGAACCCTGTATCAGCCTGAGCGGGTTTCACAGTTAGAACGCCAGGTCCAAAGTAAGGCACGGTATCTGGGTCACATGCTGAGGGCGCAACAGAACCCTCAGATGAGCATGCCAGTGCAGAATGCCCCAAACTCTGGACCTGGTGCTCCAGAACAATGACGGGGCAGCATCCCGATAACCCACCGGTTCCCAGGGAGGAGGCATAAGGGGAAGGGGGGTGTAAAGCCTTGGAGGAAGCTTCCTTACCCACTTGTAAACAGCCCCTGGAAACCCAGGAACCGGAAACAAAATCTCCTACCCCTGAAAGTCTGCCACCCAAGGAGCAGAGAGGTGGTAGGAGAAACAAAGGACCCAAACAGAGCCAGTTTGTGGAGGAGGTACAGATCTTCCAATTTGAGGGAGAGGGATCCTCAGAGGATCATGGGAAAAGGATCTTCTCCTTCAGAGATGGGGGAACTCCTCCCAAAGAAAGATGGGTCCCAAGGGATTCACAACCCGACTGGGGAGATGTGGGGACTGAGCTAGCACCGCCCATCATCTAATCCCAGAACCAACCGCATAAAAATCCCCTGGTTCAAGCCCATCCTGGTGACTGCCTCCAAAACGGGGGGGTGCGGCCCAGAACCGGAACCAGGGGAACCCACAATGGCTCTGATTTCCAGTTGCCAACTTTTTCTTGCAGATTCACATGACTCTCCACAGAATTCTGCCCAAATCTCTTCTCTCGCAATGTCCAAAACTAAAAAATTAGCCCACCAGTTGTCCAAAAATGTGCATTATCTGTGCCCCCTTGAGGAGAAGGAGGGAAGATAATATGCCCCGGTACAAGTGCAGGGGCAGGGTACAATTTTGGCACTGGTAGACACTGGATCCCAAGCTACTCTTCTGTCCAGAAGGGCCTTTGATGAACTAAAAGGACAACAGACTGGTGATGGGGGGTCCTCTCTATTTCTGAAAATCAACCTTCCTTCCAGTTTAAGGTGGTATTCCACACTGGAAGGAGACACTCTGAAATTCTTTACTAATCCACAATCAGACATTCCCACTCCAATAGTCCTGAAAGATGAGAAATCAGCTCAGAGCCTGGCTGATATTCAGCAAATTGGAGAGCAGTTGTTCATCCCTGTTCCGTTAAATGCTGGGAAGGACTCTGTTCTCGCCCGAGTGTGTGTGAACAACGGGAAGAGCTTCATCAGCGAAACCATGTTCTGCCAACTCCCAAAAGATCCAGCCATTCCCACATTCAAACTGATAGACAAATGGGAAATGGATCTGGAAACACCCAATTCCAAACATCTCCTGCCAAGCAGGTGTATGCTCAAAATCTCCATTGGCAACAAGAGCATAGTCCATAATTGTTGGGTCGTGCGAGACGTCACTGCCGCCTTTTACTTAGGCAGTGATATTCTCAATCGCTTTGCCATTAGTTTGGACCTAATAAACTTCAAAGCTTGGTCCCGATTAGTGGATAATCCCATGGGCTTTGATGATCCAGAAAAAGCATTTAGGTCGGCTCAATTGCTACCTTATGCAGTTGAAATTCAGATTAAAGAGGAAGTCACCATCCCAGAAAGGACCCGACAATTCTCCCTGGAAGTGAAAGTTAAAAGATGACAAAAATTGAAAAACCCTGATGCTTATATTCATCTAAATGCTTCTCTTCAACAGCAAGGGTTGGGGGTAAACCCAACACCATTAGTCAACATAGCACATGACACCAGTCCAATAGAGGTGGATAACAGCGATTAAAGAGTATTACTCTAGCCGCAGGCACCATTATTGGAATGACGGTTTATGACCGACATTTTTCCATTGATTTAGGAAATGAACTGTTAGGACCAATCCCCAAGGACTGTTTTGACAGTGACAGTGATGACAACACAACACCAGACAGGATCTTTACCCGGCATGGGGGGAACTTCCTGGTGTACACTTCCTGCCCTTATGGTAAGGAAGATGTGACTTGTGACTTCAGAAGGGATGAGGTGATTTTCCAGGTCCACGAGGGCTGCCTTTCCCACCTGAAGCCTCCAGTCCAAATCAGCACCCTGACCAGGGACTTCTCCACCCAGCTGCAGGAGGCCGCTGAGATAGCAAAATCAGAAGTCTTTCCAGGCTTCAGGCAGATGGTTGAAGAGAGAGTCAACCTAGCTGATGCCTGTGTGACTCTGGAGCAGAAGCAAAAGTTGATCTGTTTGCGGTGGACTCATATGACTGTGGTCGCACCGACATCCACACAACAACAATTCCCATGGACCCTGGCATGACTCCAGTGTTTGTGAAGCAATATCGCTTGCCTCTCGCATCCATGGAGTCCCTTACTGAAATAATTAAGAACCTTGAGTCCCGGGGAATAATCTGTCGAGTACACAGCACCTTCAATAATCCGGTGCTGGAAATATTGAAGCCAAACAGCCAGTGGAGACTCTGCGCTGACCTTAGGGAGCTCAACAAACGGGTACATACTTCCCGGTGGCCTCTTCCCTACATTGACCAAGGGCTGGCCCAGATCCAGGGGTCACAGGTATTCACTGCAATAGACCTGACCAATGAGTACTGGACTGTTCCTGTCAGTAGGGAGGACCAATAAAAACTGGCTTTTACCTTTGGAGGTCAACAGTACACATGGACCCGGACTCCCTTCGGATACCTCAACTCCGGCAATGAATTCAACATTTTCCTACATAAGGTCATGCCCGACCTGGGTGCGAGGGGTAACCTGGCTTATGTATATGATGTCTTCATCAAAAGTTCATCTGTGGAGGAACACATAGCGGAGATCCGTTATGTTCTGACACAGTTGAGGGCTGCTGGAGCAAAACTTTCCTTTCAGAAAGCATAATGGTGTAGAACCCGTGTTAATTTCTTGGGGAATGAGATTACTCCTCAGGGGCACTGTCCCCAGGAAAAGAAAGTGGAAGCACTTCAGAAACTGAAAGACCCCACAACTCTGCAGGAACTAAGGAGCCTCCTTTGACTGACTAATTACAGCAGAATGTTCATTGAGAACTACACAGAGATCACTAGACCCCTGATTCATCTCTTGAAGGGAGGGGTCAAGTGGGAATGGGGTCCAGAACAATCCGAGGCAGTAAGACAGCTCAAAAGAAGCCTCTCACAAGCGCCCTGCCTAGCTTACCCTGTCAGAAACAAGGAGTTTTTCTTGGAGACAGGGTTCTCTAATACATGCTTGACTGCAGTATTATGTCAAAAGCATGACAAGGTCAATAAGGTAATCTCCTATGCGAGCAAAACTTTATCCTCGGTGGAGGAAAAATTCAACGATTGTGAGAAGGCACTCCTGGCAACGGTGTGGGCATTGAAGAATTACCGCCCATTTATCCAGGGGGAACACATCATAGTGGAGACTCCACACCAGCCTCTGCAATATCTCCAAAGTGACAGAATCTGGGCCGGAATGTGAGTAATTCTCGAATTACTTCCTGGATTCTGTCAATGCAAGGCTTTCCTGTGGAGGCCAGATATGGCCAAAACAAGAAGAGTCCCCTCACGCAAGGTCTGGCTGACTTGCATGATTGTGCCAGAGAAAAACGCTTCGAGGACGAAAGTCTAAAATTCAAGGACAACATGGAGTCATACCTTAATTCCCCACACAAAGTCTATGAAGAAGACAAGTGTGAGGGAATGCCCACTGTCTATGTGGACGGATACTCTTACCATGTTGACAACAACGGGGAGAAAGAACTGGTGGCTGGCGTAGGGAATGCATGGGTGAATGAGTCCCCAGAACCCTCCGCTGGATACAAGATTGGTCCCCGAAGTAGTCAGGTGGCAGAGTTGATGGCTGAGTATCAAGCCATCCTCACTGCTGTCCAACATCAACTCCACAAACTGGTCATAATCACAGATTCAGACTATGTACGGAACGGGTTCGTGGAGCACCTGGTTAATTGGAAAACCAGAGGCATGTTATGTGCTAATAACAAACCCTTGAAATATAGGAAGTTAATCCAAAATATTGATGATATGGTCACCTCGAATGGGATGACCGTCTACTGGATAAAGTTCAAGGGTCATTCCAAAGTAGAGGGACCAGACAAAACTGGAAATGTCTTAGCTGATCAGCTGGCCAAAACCGGGGCCATCCAAGGGGATCTAATAGAGATTGAGTGCCTGTTGGGGGAAATCTAGGTCACTGCTATCACTAGGTCCCAGACAAATGCTCACAATGATCTTTCAACTGCACAATGGAGTAAGGAGACCCCAGATGCTGATTTGATTACGGCTCAGAAGGGGGATCCAATAATTGGTAAGTTTTACCAACACATTGAGGACCCTGAGAACTTTCCCCTGACGGATACCGATTACATTGGAAAAGAGAACCTTAGAGTGTTGATGAAATGTCCAAAAATGTTCTGAATCCAAGACGGTTTGTTGGTAAGGAAATCCCAAGCTGGCCATGATCAGTGTGTGGTTCCTACCTCATTACGAAGCCTGATGTTAAGTCACGCCCATGATGCGGCCACAGCTGGTCATAGGGGGTTTCACACAACACTTGAGATCTTAAGAGAGGTTGCATACTGGCCACACATGGGGCAGGACCTCGACCAATACTTGAAGGGGTGTCTTGTGTGTGCACAATTTCAGCCAACATCCCTCACACACCGTGCGCCTCTCTAAAAGAGGGGGATGACACTGCCATGGTCAGATTTGCAAGTCGACTTCATAGGCCCTGTGATTCGCTCCTCTATGGGAAATAAGTACATGCTGACGGTGACATGCTTATTTACTAAATGGGTGGAATGCCTCCCGGCCCCAAACTGCAAGGCAGAGACAGCAGCTGCCCTGATGATCAACCATATCTTTTCGCATTTCGGTCTACCCCAAAGGATTGAGTCAGACAGAGGTAGCCATTTTACCAGCGAAGTAATGACTAAGATGTGGGAGATACTGGGGGTTAAAAGGAAGCTACACATTGCTTACCGACCTGCTTCTTCTGGGGCAGTAGAGCGTTACAACCGAACCAATATGAGCATATTAAAAAAGTTTGTGGCAGATTCTGAGCCGAGTTGGGATATCCGATTACCTCTGGTCCTAATGGCCATCAGATCTACCCCTATATCTGCAACTAAAATGTCACCATTTGAGCTGATGACTGGACGCAGGATGGTGCTTCCCCAGCATTTGCTCTACAGGACCCAAGAGCAAACCTTGATCAATGCCTCCACAACGCATGAGTATGCTGAAAATTTAAGGAAACACCTTCAACATGCTTTTTCCTATGCTCAGCGAAACCTAGAAAGATCAGCCAATAGCATGAAGACTCACTATGATTTGAAGACTACTAGGAAAGAATACAATGTAGGGGACCGGGTTTATCTATATAATTTCCAAAGGAACCAGGCCAAACAGCAGAAATTTCTGCCTACATGGAAGGGACCTTTTGAAATTGTAGACAAGATCTCCCCAGTCGCCTATAAGATCCGAATCCCCAAGGGTAGTTTGGTGAAAGTGGAAGACAAGGGTAGTTTAGCTCATATAAATGAGCTAAAGTGTTGCCATCTCTGGCACACTCTGCAGCAACTGGAGGAGTCCTCTGCAATCCCGGAGGGGGCCGCTCCAGAGTAATACAAGTCCAACCCTAAAATATTCCACATATAGCCTATAAAATCCTATGATTCTTGAATGCAAATGTCTCCTGATGTATAAAATGTATATGGTCGCCCCACCATTAATAGTGGTGGGGAAATGTTTAGGAATATGTTTCTGCCGCTTTGCATTGTCATCCTAGGAGAGATAAACCATGGAGACTGACCAAGGAGGACAACCCAGGGACCGGGGGCAAAGATCCGAGTGGCCCGGGGTACCGCCCAATACTCCCATCAGGACCTGCAAGGAGAACTGATCGATCCACCCTGATGGAGGAAAAGATGGTGAACTTTGCCATCGGCGGAATCGGAAGATGAGGCGAACATCCCAAATCTTGCAAGTTCCATCAGTGAAAGATCAGAATGGCCATCACAAGAGGGGGGGCTTGTGGGATGTTTTTACCCATGCATCCAAGCCCTACCAAAGAACTGTGCATTACTGGCATTGAAAACATCATGATGGCCAGAACTCCCCAGAAAATGCACAGGGAAAACATGAAAAATAGGTTGCCATCCATTTTTACCTCTATTAATGTTAATACAAGAGACTATTGCCAGGCCCTATCCTTTGGCTACACACAGAGCAAAAAACAGTGCAAAGAAATATGGTGCTGTTCAAAATTTGAAATGTATTAATTCAAGACAGCTCCCAAAAAGGGGTGCAGTAACAGCGCTCGACACTAACCGGCGCCAGCGGTCTAAACTCTGACAGGAGGCCTGTATTTCAGGAGCTGACAAGGAACCTGAGTTAGCTGGAAACTTCAAACCCTTGCTTGTTAATGAGAATTCTTAACAACTACTGTTCCCAGGCCCCACATTAGAAGGCAGTCTGATCTAATTAAAAGTTCAAGAGGCCTCTGTCCAGGGGAAGCATTCACACCTGCCCTTACCAGCAACAGCACAAGGAGATCACAGGTTTCTGTTAACCAGATGCAGAGTGGCACCCTGCTCTGCTGACCTCAGTCAACACAATAGACTCTTCAGCTGAATAGGATATGCTGATTTGAGGTGTAATTGTCAACAGTTGCTCTGGGGGAAGGAAGACATTTGATCTCTGAGTCAAGCCAAGCTCCTGGGGGCGGACCCAGACTCAGATGTGAATTCTATTAAGGGCAAATGTATGTTTATTAATTTGCTTATAAAATATTGTATCTCCTATACAGAAATGTACAATTTGGAGATTCTTTATATGAAAAATGTGCCTACAATTTGAGACTAAGCTCAACTCTGTGTGATGTTCTGAGACCGAACGCTGTGATTTATTAATCTTGCAGACACTGGGTTTATGCTAGAGACATGATAACTTATATTAATATGCTCAGGGAGAGGGTGCAGGTCTTTGTAAATTTTGAGGAAAAACCAATAAGGCGAAAGTCACTAAAAAGCGCAAAATGTTGTTGTTTCTAAACCCAAGCTCGTAGAAACATGTGCCTTGAAACAAACTGTACCTTAAGCAATCTGTGATGTGTAATTCCAACGACGTGTGTATCTGGGAAACCTGTTAGTTATGAAAAATTAATTTTCTAAGTAAAAGCAAAGGGGCGTTTCTTCAATAGATTGTAAATTGGTAGCACTGGATGACTCACAACTCTGTTCCCCAGTCAGGCGACAGAGAATACTATAGCCTATCAGGATCCTCAGAGGGTTGGGCATAGAAAGTCAGCCTTCCCACCCACTTTCAAAAGACATAAAAAGAGCCACTGAGACCCAGGTAGAGACATTCACTTCCCGCTTCAAACTGATTTCTTGCGAAGCACATTGACGGACGACTTCAAATTCAGGCAATATCCAGAGACCAGAACTTAGGAAACCAGACTCCAGACTTCAAATCCAGACAGATCCTGAGATCCAGAACTTAGACTCCAGAACTTAAAGCAGAGGGGCTAATCTACAAGCTGAATCCTTTTCAGCAGGCCTCAAAATGTTTTGCAACCTGATATTCAACATCCGGGCAAGCTGTTTGATTCTGGCTAGAACCCTGTGCCAGAACCCAGAAAGCAGAGCTGTATCCAGAGCGCCCTGCAGTGCCGATAGAAGACCAGACCCAGACCAGACCGCTGTGCAGTGCCAGAACTTTTGCCAGAACCAGAGATCCAGACCAGCAGAGCAGAGAGAACCGCAGCTAAACCTGTTGACCAGATCTGTGACGAGGCCCATTCCTTTCAAAATTAGGAGTGAGTATCCAGCCAGAGCTGTGCAGAACCAATCTCTTAGTTTAAAATAATCTAATTCAAACCATTTCAACCTATTTAGAACTGCATTAGAAATCGTGTGTTCATTCGGTGATTTCAAAGCTGTGAAAGTGTCATTTGTCATTCTGAGCTTTACTTTAATTTTGAGAATCTACCTCCACTAAATTGTACGTATCTTTTGAACTGCACGTCCTAGGAGCGAGATTTAACTGTCATCTTAAAGCTAAGAATCTAAGCTTTCCAACAACTTTCTACTCCTTATAGTTTTTTCGTAATCGCGCTCGACGCACTCGGAAAAAGTGCAGCGAATTGCAATTTGACTCAATTTCTCCACCTGTCAAAAAAATAGCTGTCTTTTGCTTCCATTGCTGAAATTCGTTTTCAACCTGATAATCCCTCATGAATCATTGCTAGTGTTGACCTGTACTAATTCAAAGTAGCTGTCACCCACCCTGAATCTCCCATAGGGAATTACAATCATTTTTAGCATATTTTCACTTCATTGCAAACCACATTTAAACGTATTTTTGACTGTTTAAAAGCATACCGGTTGGTCTAAGCTTGCTAGAGGGGAACTGAATTGGTATTGCATTTGATTGTATTCCTGAAAATTGTGTGCTCACCTTCCATCTCCTTATATTGCATAGGGGGGAGTGAATTGTCGAAAGAAAAAGTGATTATATTATCTCTTGTTGAAACCATATCAGTTTATTTCTGTGCTGCATTCTTTCCAACATTGCTTTTCCTTGAAACCATAAGAGTATTCTCAGCTACCTTATCCTTTCTATACCAACTCCTAAGTGATTCAAAAAGTGTGCTAGTGTAATATTGTCGTTTGTTGATCACTGTCATATTCATAAGTGTGCTATCAAATATTAATTTATTCATAAAAGTGTGATATATAAATATATATTGTTTAATTTTTCAAATAAATCTTTTAATTTGCAAACAAACCTACTTCTTGGCTCAGTGAGGTCAGGGGGATTCAAAGAGAGGGGCGTTATACAAGGGTTTATCATCCAGATCTATGAACTTGTCATAAAAATATATAAATAAGGGCTTCCCTTGGGCATCCCAGACTAGGCATTGACGTAGTTGGAGTGCTGAATTGAAGTCACTTAACAGGAGGAGGACATGGCTAAGATACCTCGCAGCCTATGGACCACAAGTCCCCATGACATGGTTTGCATAAACAGCATGGGGGCAGTGAAGATCAAGCTGAAGCCTAGTGCAATTTTTCCAAGAGTAAATCAGTACCCCCTAACCAAGGAAGCAGATGAGGACATTTATGAGACAATCACAGACCTAATTGAGAGAGGCATTCTTGTCCCTGTGTAACACAGCAGTGTATCCTGTGCACAAGGCAAAGGGAGGGTCATGGCGTTTCATACAGGATATAAGACCTCTTAACCATATTGTAGAAGCAGAGTATACTTTAGTTGCAAATCTAGCAACAATTTTGTGCAGCATTCCGGCAGGAGCTGCCTGATTCATGGTCATTGACTTGAAGAATGCATTCTTCTCAGTACCACTACATCCAAACTCACAATACTTGACCAGCTTTATGTATATAAATCAGTAGTGGAAACATACCCGGCTCCCACAGTGGTACTGTGTGTCAACATCTATCTTTAACAGAGTGATATAGATGGACCTGGGCAACATACAGATGGAGAGCACAGTTTTGTAGTATGTAAACAACATTTTAATCTGCAGCATGACAGAGGACCAATGTAGAGAGGACTCAGTACACATGCTGACCATGCTAGCCGACAAAGGTTACAAATGTGGACAAAGCCAAGTTACAATACTGCCAGAAGAAGGTGCTATACATTGGACAGACAATATTGCAAAATGGTCGACAGATCACCCCATAGAGAGCAGAGACAATACGCAAAACACCTAAGCCCACAACAGTGAGTGAAATGCAACAGTTCTAAGGGTTATGCAACTACTGCAGAGCATGGGTCTTTGACTACAGCACATATCTGAGGCCATTATTAGGCGCACTGAAAGCAGCACAGAAAGGAACAAAGATGCAGACGTGGACAACAGAGATGACTGAGGCCTTTGAGGAACTGAAGGAGGCCATAAGCACTGTACCAGTGCTAGGGATCCCCAACTAAAAGAAGCAATTGTTCCTATTCTCCCATACTGATGGTGCAGTGATGAAGGTAGTACTGACACAAAGGACAAGCATGGGTCATAAACCAATAGCTTACTATAGTGGGCAGCTTGACCCATTAATCAGAGGACATTGGTGCTACAGGTTGCCGCAGGACTTGTAAGATTTACCGGTGCCTGACTTGCTGGTAAAACCGGGGATTACAACCCCGGTGTTCTGGAAGGTCAGGCACCGGTACATTGTTAATCCCCATTCCCATTTGAGTCCTTTAGGACTCAATGTGAATGGGGACCATGGAAGCACCGGCACAGTTAAAAGTGGTGCCGGTGCTTGCCTGAAACTATGCAAGCGGGTGCCGTTCAGCCCGGCAGGTCTGAGCCTGGTGGGCGGGACTGCACCCGCACACGGAGTCGTACTGTGCCGGTCCAGTAACAATAGTGTTGGTAGGCTTACCGGCACTGTTGTTACCAGACTGGCACAGACATAATGAGGCCCATTATCTGTGCGCACAAGCTTTGGCAGCTGCTCCCTCCGCAGTGGAGAAGTCAGCAGCAATAACAATGGGCTGTAACACAACTCTTTACGTGGAGCATGCCCTCTTTGCGATACTGCAGAAGCCAAAGAGCACACTGACTGCACAGAGAGCATCAGCGTACAAGGTGATACTATCAAATGTAGGCTTGAAGATAGTGAGATGCAAGACTTTAATCCCAGCAACATTTTTGGAAGATATCCTCCAGGCAGGAGATAATTCACACAATTGCACAAAGAACGTAGAGATGTTCAGTGAGACACTCAAGGTAGGGGAGGACGCACTCGAGGGGGAGACATGCTCTACATTGATGGTTCTTCAACATTTGATCAAACTGATGGGGTCAGACATACAGGGACTGCAGTGGTAATACTGAAGGAGATGGGACAAGTGAGGCGGTTGCAAGTGCATGACTACCATTCCATTATTCAGCACAAGCAGCAGAACTAGTGGCTCTCATACTAGCACTGGAAAATAGCATAGGCAGGAAAGTGACATCTATTCTGACTCCGCATATGTGACGTAAACAGTACGCTCAGGACTGGCACAATGGCTCAGGAGAGGGTTCAGGAGAGCAGGCGGGACCCCAGTGCAGAATGTGCTATTATTGGACATATTGATTGAGGTAATTGCTTATCCAGCACAAGTAGCAATAGTGAAGTGCCAAGCCCACACAAAAGGGGAGGATCCTATCTGAAGAGGGAATGAAGCAACAGATTTTGAGGCAAAATGCACAGCATATTTCGGATATCTATGGGAACTAAGAGAGAAACACAGTGCACAAGGAGGAGCAAGACGCAGATACTGGAGTTGCAGGGAGTTGCACCAAAGGAGGAGAATGAGCTATGGGTGGGGAGAGGGTGCTCAATGTATCCATCAGATGCCTTATGGCGACGGAAAAACACAGGAAAAGTGGTCATGCCACTAGCACTATTGAAGACAGCATTAGAATAACTGCACTATCCAAAACACACAGGGAAGGAGGTTATTGCTGCACGCATTGGAGAAACATGGTTCTGTCCTGGTTTGAAGGAACACGTTGCTGAATGTGAACGTATATGCTTGACTTGCCAGTAGTTTACAGCAATCATACTCTGAGAGTTGTGAGAGGGGCCATACCAAGATCAGTAGGCCCATTTCTGCATTTACACGTGGATTATGAGGATGTGATCCAAGTTTGCCAAGGATTTTGTTACATGATAGTGGTTGTCTACACATTCTCCAGGTGGATTGATGAAGTTCCCTGTTCTCATGCTGACACCCTTAGAGTGGCTAAGTTCTTGGTTAGGGAAGTTTTCCCAAGATGGGGCACGTGTGAGGTTGTGTGGTCTGACAACGACTCTCACTTTGCCTCACTTCACCAACAAAATGTTCCAGCACATCACAGCACTGTTAGGTATTCAGCATAAGTTTGCCTATGCATACCACCCACAAGCAAATGGGGTGTGTGAACACCTGAATGGACTCCTAAAGGAGTGCATAGCCAAAACACAGCAAAGCACCAAGATAAATTGGTTGCACTGTTTATCTCTTGCACTGTTTGCATCATGCAATAAGCCAGGGTCTGACCACTAGGAATCGCACATGCATCTTCCCCTGGCTCCTCCCACAAGGGCACTGAAAGGCTGTGAGACTAGTGCAGATGTGTTAGCACAGGAAATGTATGAATATGTCACTTCTCTGGCGACTATTGCTTCTTTTATCTCTCAGCAGATCCAGGGGGCCCCAGAAGACAGCAAGGAGATCGACTGTGACAATGCACCACAAGTCTGTGAACACAAAGACACTGTGAAGGTTGGGGACATTTTCCTCTTGAGTAAGGTGCTGGAATGCGCCTCAGTTCACCGGCCCACAAGTGGTCAAACAGGTGGCAGACCGCGCTGTCAAGTTAGTAGGTAAGACGCTCTGTAACCACCTGCAAGACGTCAAGCCCTACAAAGCAGTGGCCTCACCTGGCAATAAAGTCTTTGTGGCTGACAGGGCCAATGTTCAGGGCCTAGGAGAGCTCCAAGTGTGTTCTGAATGTACACGTTTAGGGAGACCAGAATATCCTGTGGTCACATGCTCCCAAGCAGCAGAAGTGGAGACTGGAACACTGGTAGACATCGATTAAGGATACACTGTCTGTTATTTTTCTCTTCCACACACACAGGGTCTAAGCGAAAGCCGAGGAAACTGTACTGTTTGTGTATATTCATGTTGCCTCTTTCCCGTCACCCAGAAACATTCTCCAACCAGTTTGTCCATGCTGTAAGGAGAACTAGTAGATTCTGAGCCCGATTCCCTAAAGTGTATTATCTTGCCTTTATAGAGTATCTGGCCAAAACCTACCCTCACCTTGAGCATGGATAACCTCCAGTACGTGTCACTCTAAGGGGACCCTCAGTAAGAAATCTGTGGGAAGAGGTATTTGCCTTCACCATCATTGATTATTTGGTCAATGGGGCTTAAGAGTGTTTTACAATACTAACAAAGTAACACATTTCAGGTGGGCAGCTGTATCTTCAGGCTGCACCGATCAAGCAGTGTAAGTTGAAATGAGCTAAACAATAACGAACATTATCATTATAGTGTGTCTATTACTTCCGAGTAGGTTATTGTGATTCAAATCCTGGTAATTATACATTGTTGTTACAGCTGCCGCTGTACCCTATACTAACATTCCCCGACCTAAGCAGGAGGAAGGACCATGTCAGGTGGATGAGAGAACAGTGCTGATACGGTAAGGAGAGGTAAGCACAGTGTTGACACAGACATGAGGGGAGACCAACACTGCTCGGGTGTCTAATAACATGTGGTACAATCACATGATAAAAGTAGGTAAGGAAACTCTAGGGGAGAGCTATTATGTCTGCTTGTTAATCCCCTGTGCAATGAGTGCCTCCCAAACATTTATAGCAACTGAAATACAGGCAGCAAGAGCACAATGCCTGATTTATCTCTTGATGGTGCAAACTCGAGGAAGATTTCAAGGGAAGACAGCCACGCTGAGATGGATTTGTAAGGGAACATTCCCGTATGAAGATAATTACATAAAGACATTGGACATGATGAACAATTATTCGCAACTAGATGAAGAGTTACAGTACATCACTGATGGACCTGAGAAGGGAGAAACAAAGACTATCACTTAAAGGTTACTGCCTTGTCCCTGGATGAGAGTAACGAGACAGGAGGAGAACCAGGATGTTGGGAAAGACCACAGATACTAGTGTATGGTCAGGTATACACAAACAATGTATGGCAGGATGGAGTGGTGGAAAGAAAAGCCCTGACACTAGTGCAGTCATCAGTGAACAAGGTGAAGTAAGAAAATGACAAGTGCCTGAAAGAATGGGGTGCAAGTTCAAAGTTACTGAGATGGGTGGAGCACAAAGCTGGTCCAATGCCGACAATACCCATGAAGACACCAGCACTGTGCTATCAGAACAACCATGAAGATGAAGTTGGCAAGAACGTTGGGTGCAAAACCAATTAACAACTCGCATCTATGAAGATGGGAACAGCAGTGCTGATGGATCACTATTGGGCTTGCGGATTGAATGCATACGAGATGGTGCCACCTCACTGGGAAGGAGATTGTTTATTGGTACACATCAATATGCCTTTGTTGGTCATGCCCAGAAAGGATGTGAAGCTCAATGAGTTCTTGAAGACGGACAACCACAAATGAAAGAAGATATTGATTGAGGTGGCACCCACTGCCAAGACAGAGAAAGTGGAGAAGCAAGCAGGATTGAGCAGAGTAAGAAGTTGAGGAAATTACTTCTCAGAAGCATCAGAAGCAACACCCGACGATATTCCAGCAGAACACAGACTGTTCTGCAGGACACAAATGCTCTTTGCATCGATTATACCCTCTGTGCAGATGTACGCAAACTCCAAGTGGTTACATACCACTGACTGGGAGTTGATGCTAACAATCAATTCAACTGTGAATCTGTTCAACACAATAAAGGAAGAGCTCAGAGCAATACGGTTGGTGGCACTCCAAAATAAGTATGTTCTGGATCTCCTCATGGCTATGGAAAGAGAAGTTTGTGCAAAAATAGGGAGTTCATGTTGCACATTTATACCTTTCAACGATGAAGTTAACGGGACCCTATCATATGCAGTAGCACAACTGGCGCAGATGCATGCCAAGATGGAAGATGAAGCACAGGTAACAGGGAAAGACAAGAGTTAGCCAGCGTACATATGCTCATGGATACCTTCATGGCTGGCAGATGTACTGAACGTGATAACAGAAGCTCACATTTTGGCAGCAGCATGAATGTGTGGAATTAAAATCTGCATGGCCAAATGCAAGAAAATGACAGAAGAGGCTATCGGAATGCATGTCCTGATGGACGTAAATATAGGGGAGCAACGGACAAGATTGTTAGAGAAAGGAACACGTTAAGAAAAAGAATTGCACAATGTCAACTATTCCCAACATAATCCATGAAGCTGGACAACCCATGCGATCCGATTTAATACAAAGGGAAGTGGGTCTGGTGCAACCCTGAACGAGTGTGATGACCACACAAACTACCATGGCCACCTTGGAGGAATAATAAAGATATGGCAGCCCAGAGCAAAAGGACTGTCATATAAGGATGTGGTTGATAGGTCGACCAGAGGGGGGACTGAAGAGGGATGGGGAAGCCTACCCCTTCCTCCCCTCCTACAAAATTCATGACACGCAAGAAGACCAGGAAGCACCACAATCACCCATTCTATTTCGGACCGATTCCTAGTGGTCTCAAGATTAACAAGTATGTCAAGAGATATCCCCTCAGCCAACCATACTCCCTCGCCAAGCCCTACCGACCAAGAGCGGTTCAAATTTACCCAGGCCTGGGAACGAAGAGCCACAGGCCGTGAACAAAGACACCTCTATTGACAGCCTGGACTAAGCACCAAGAAGCTTTGTTTCTTATGTCGATAGAGACACCGGGACATAGCAGCATTAGAGATGAAGCACATGTGAAATCCGCAATCCAGGACACAAACACACACTCAAATACATGAAGAACACGAGCGGACAGATACACATACATACTCTCATTGCTTTTATTATTTTTACCATTAGCCAAACGCAGCATGCAGAAACCACAAGAATCAAGAGATCCTGAATGAAGCTTGCAAATGCCATATGCAAATAACCCAATTGAACTGCAGTAGCACCTATGGGACCTGACAGACCGAAGTGTGACTAATCTATGGAGAATATAGTGCAGCATAGACACTGTAGAACCCGCATTATAAGAGTTAGGAAAATCACAGCAGGCCTAAATCCTCAGAGAAATAGACGAGCTTAGCCGATTCCGCCTGGACAAGGAGCAAGACATGTGAGACAGGAAGGCTACCAAGACCACGAGATACGGATGACATTCCAATCCACAGATGACAAAAGCACCAGCTGCAGTAAATGTGAATAATTCTTCATAATTCAGAGCTGCACAGCTCAAATCTGTGGTCTCTGAATACGTGACGCGGCCAAAGCAGACAATGCACAGTGACCAGCTGTGGGAATGATAGCCGGTCTCAGGCTACCAGACATAAGACCACAACAAATATGCTACAATGTGAGACAAGTGTTGCATCGAGCAGGAGAGCACTCTCATACACTAAGGTGGTATACATAAGTTACAATGCAGACACATAGGCCCTCATTCCGAGGTTGGTGCTAGTCATGGCGCTATGGTGGTGGTATGGAGACTTACCGGTCCAGTCCGCCCTTTGCGGGACCGGTAAGTCCCCAATTGAAATGTCTTTCCCCATTCCCATTTGAGCCCCCATAGGGCTAAATGGGAAAGGGGGAAGGCGGCAATAATGATACCGCAAATTGCGGTACCGTTATTGACCCCGGTATCCCTTTGCGGGTCCTGTCCTTAACGCCTGCTAAAACTAGGCGTTAAGGAAGGACCAGAAAAGGGACCTCGGAATAGGGCGCAAAGGGATTACTGGCACCCGAGTCGTAATGACCCCCATAGTCATTCTTATTACCTTGAAAAGGTACACCGAGAGCTGAGAATCTTTGCAGATCCCATGCCTGCGGACCTCAGCTCTAGCCAATCACAGATCAGTACCCTAGGCGTGGGTAGCAACGGGCAAGAACCACTGGTAATCCCACCACACTGCAACATTGTTACAGATAATAACTTGTGGATGGACCAGGCCAGCCACCTTACATGTGAGAGCCAGTAGAATAACATGACTAGTGTCCACTATATGTGATAAGGTGCTCAACACCCAATTGTGAAACCCAATAGGTTTTCTGGAGAAGGGCCAGTTTGTACCGTCACTCTGATATAACTGTAGTGTAAAATTGACCTGCGAGCCGAGGAAGAGCGTGTGGCGCATGGATTATTCTTGTCCCTGTGCTGATCCCTGTTGTCTGTAATAAATGGAAGGTTTGAACTTGCAGTTGACTGGGTCCTCCGTGTGTCTGGGAAGGAGGGAGTTGGGCTCTCCAAATCTGAGGACTTCGAGTGTCCGTCTGGTATACCTGGGAGTTCTTCCCAACACAAGCAGTTCTTCACATGTGTTCAGAAGAGCAGTTTCCATGCCTCTGGCTGCTCAGAATCCAGACTGATGGTTGTGAAGACCGCCAACAAGTACAGTGTGGGAATTAAGTTGGGGGAGGGCCAAATTTTCAATACGTTTTTTCCCCAGAAAAGGGGTGATGGAGATGGGCCGATAGTTTGCCAGACAGGAAGGGTCTGCTGATGTTTTTTTAAGGAGGGGGCACAAAAGGGAATGCATGAGGGAGTATGGAAAAGAGCCAGTAGCAAAGGAGTGTTTAGAAAGATCAGTGAGAGCAGGGGCAAGAGAGGAAATGTTGTCCTTCATGGTTCTGGATGAGCAAGGGGCAACCTGTTTGGGAGTAGCCTTCATGGAGTTGACAACTATGGTGACTTCTTATGGGGAGACAAAGGCAAAGGAGGAAAAGGAGGTAGGAGGAGGGTGAGTGGTCAGGGGAGGCAAAGGGGGGAGGGAAGGATTGGGAGAGTGTGTGGCAAGGCTGTTCAGTATGTCCTGAGATTTGAAGGTGAAGTGAGTGGCAAGTGCATTGCAAAGGGACTGGGAAGGAGTAGGGGCAGAGGATACTGCAGACAAGTTGGCAAGTTCCCTGCAGATTTTGAAGAGTTCAGCCGTGTTGTTGGATGTGCCAGATACTCATACCTGAATGTAGCCCCTTTTTCTGCATGGTCAGAAAGTCTGTGATGCCTTTGGAGCAGGCAGCAGGCCAATTTGTCAGAGGGTGAATATAACGCTCACCTGATTCCCGCAGAGGCGCCGGTCTTGACTGGGTGAATGCCGTATCTTCAAAGGTGATGTGTAACACACGGTTGGCTCTTTGGGCTGGACCTCTGTGCACTGTATGTCTGACTCGAAGAGTAAGATGTCTGCAGATAGAAAATATGGGATTAATGAACTGGGGTTATTGGGTGCCTCTCTCCTCTTCCCTTTCTCTTCTCCTGTAGAACCCCAAAGGTTAACGCCCTCACCTTAGGTAAGTGAACGCCGAGCTCTCCATCTGCCTCGGGGCAGGGTGCCGTAACCAGTTTCTTCACTGGATAAGGGTGCAGGCTTCTTGACCTCAGAGGACTGGTGTCCGTCGTTAACTGCACGAACGGTAAGTTCTGGGCACTTCAAATGTCTTAAAAGTCTTTTGTAATGATATCTCTTGTTTTGCAGGGTTCCGGCGATGGCGGATGGCGGGCTGAAGAGAATTGAGGATCGAACCCGCGTGAGGAATAGAAGCGCCTGGAAGCACGTAAGTAAGCGCTTGTAGCCTGCTTCACGATGCGCACTAACTGTCCCTTTTATCTTGCAGGTACAAGTTCGGAGCTTTAGAGAAGCTGAAGGGTGCTGGAATACCCACTGGATTCGGCGTGGGAAGGAGTAATGGCACGTGAGTAATAAAGTTGCCCAATGTCTTTAAACGCACCTTCTTTTGTCTTTCAGATGCGGGATGCAGCGCTGAAGACCTCCGGAGCGTGCGAAGAGCTGGTAAGCTTTTGTCTTTCAGATGCCGGAATGCAGTGCGATGACCTCCGGAGCATGCGAAGAGTAGGTAAGCCTTTGTCTTTCAGATGCCGGAATGCAGCGCGAGGCGTTGGTGACAGCCGATGGACCAGGTAAGAGATGCGCTGCCACTGAAGACCGTAATGCTAACCTGTTCTTTCTTTGTCTTTACAGGTGCTGCTGAAGACTGGATTCCAGGATGGTAAGCCTTTGTGCCCTTAGGCCCAGGATCAGAAGCTGAAGACATGATGAGCGTTCTGCTGCAGAGAATGCAGAATAACGCAAAGCAAGATTCATCCATCGGGTGTGGTTTAAATAGCCTCCTGTAGTGCTTAGGTGTCTCCTTCCACAGCCTCGCCTAGGTAAGAAAAGAGTTCCTGCTTTCCAGAAGAGTTCCAGTGTTCTGAACCAGGGAGTGGCTCCTGCCCCACCCAACAGGAAAAGTAGTCCCAAACAGAAGAGGATCAGGGGCTCAACTGGCCGGTAAGTAAGCAGCATGGTCTGCTGCAGGTAAGTCCACCCAAGCATTATGAGCCCGGAGCTTCCAGCGCTGGGACTGGGCAACTTTATGAGCCTGGTGCCACTGGCGCCAGGACAGGGTCCAAAAGGTCCCAATTGGGACTGGCTGGCACTCGGAACCGGGGTTATGGGTCTGCTTCCAAGGGAGTTGGGCAAGTCCTGATCTTTTGGAAGCAGAGATCATGACAGCACCCCCCCTCAAGGCCCCTCCGAAACCGGGCTTCTCCGGGGGTTTTGGCTTGTTAGGAAATGTTCAATTAAACCTTTTGATTAGACGAGGCGCGTGGACATATTCTGCAGGTTCCCAGGATCTTTCTTGGGGACCGTAGCCTTTCCAGTCAATCAGGTAAAATAGTTTAGATTTGGAGATCTTGGAATCCAGGATGCTTTTGACTTCAAACTCGAGTTCTCCGTCAACTAGAATAGGTTTTGGAGATTTAGTTAGTCGGGTTTGAGGTTGCACGGGTTTTAATAGAGAGACGTGGAAGACCGGATGTATCTTCATGTGAGGCGGCAAGTCCAACTTGACCGCTACTGGATTTACTATGGTAGTGATGGAATAGGGACCAAGGTATCTTGGGTTGAATGTGCGTGGTCCTTTTAGTGGTAGATATTTGGTGGATAACCAGACTTGATCTCCTACTCGATACTGGGGGGCTTCCTTCCGATGTTGGTCTGCTCCTTTCTTGTATTGTTCTTTAGCCCTTTGAAGGTGAGAAACGGCTTCCTTAAAGGCTTGGGTGATGGTAGAATGCAGGTGGTCTACTTCTGGTGTTCCAAGATCTTGGAGTGGATCCAACTCCGAGGTTCGAGGGTGACTACCGTATAAAAGAAAAAACGGGGTCTTCCCAGTTCCCGAGTGGACAGAATTATTGTAGGCATATTCGGCTATCCAAAGGATATCTTTCCAAGTTTTTTCAGTTTGTTGTAGCATGCAGCGCAAATACTGTTCCAGAGTTTGATTGGTCCTCTCGGTTTGTCCGTCGGTTTGAGGGTGGTGGCTGGTCGAAAGTCTCACATCAATTTGAGCCGACCGACAGCAACTTTGCCAAAAATGAGAAATAAATTGACTCCCTCGATCCGAAATTAGAACTGAAGGAAAACCATGCAGTCGGACGATGTTTTCGAGAAATTCTCGGGCCAGAGTTGCTGCTGTTGGTAAGCCTTTGAGTGGAATGAAATGCGCCATCTTGGAGAATAGGTCCACGATTACTAGGATCGTATTGTATCCGGAGCATGGAGGTAGATCGGTGATGAAGTCCATAGAAAGCGTATGCCAAGGGCGAGGTGGGATGTCAATAGGGCGTAAGAGGCCGGCTGGTTTTTCCTTTTGACTCTTGTTTTGGGCGCATACTCCACAGGACATTATAAAGTGTCTGATATCTTTTTTCCAAGACGGCCACCAGAAGTAGCGCTTGATCTTTTCCGAGGTTTTGGCCATACCGGGATGTCCTTCCATTAAAGAATCGTGATAACAAGAGATTACCTTTTTCTGTAAATCTGTGCTGGGCAGGTATAACCGTTCTTGGAAATATAATAGGTTGTCCTTCACCGTAAAGTCCTTTCCCTGCAGATGCCAATTCTGTATGTCTGTTGGAGTCACCAGTAGCCTGGCTTTATCCTTAACTTCCTCTATGGATTGTGTGGCGATTACACCCAGATTTCATTGTTCGGGAATGATAGGTACAGGTTTAGGATTGATCAAATGTTCTTCCACTTCCATCCGAGAAAGGGCATCAGCTTTACCGTTTTTTGTACCAGGTCGATAGGTAATTATGAAGTCAAACTCGGCAAAGAATAGTGCCCAATGGAGTTGCCTAGAGGATTGAGCTTTTGCGGTTTTCAAATATTGCAGGTTTCGGTGATCTGTAATCACAGTAACGGTGTGTCGGGCCCCCAGAAGATAATGCCGCCAAGCCTTAAAGGCGGACTTGATAGCTAGAAGTTCCTTATCAGTAATAGTGTAATTGATTTCAGGAGGCGAGAATTTGCGGGACCAAAATGCCACGGGATGCAACTGATTGGTTACTGGGTCCTTTTGTGATAGAACTGCCCCCATGGCAAGGCTCGAAGCATCAGTTTCAACGATGTAGGGGAGTTCTGGGCGAGGATGTTTTAAGATCGGTGCAGAGATAAATCTAGTCTTCAAATTCTGGAAAGCTTGTTCCGCCTCGGTAGACCATTCAAAACGTTTGTTTTTCTTTAACAAGGCGGTGATGGGCTGGACTATTCGAGAGAATTCAGGGATAAACCTGCGGTAAAAATTAGCGAAGCCTAACATGCTTTGAACACCTTTTACGGAGGATGGCGATGGCCATTTGAGAATTGCATCGACCTTCTTTGAATCCATACGCACTCCGCTAGGTGATAATATGAATCCCAAGAATTCAACTTCAGTCACGTTGAAAACACATTTTTCCAACTTAGCGAAAAGTTTGTGTTGACGCAATCTCTCGAGGACCATTTTCACGTGTTTCCGATGTTCAGTTTCCGATGAAGAATAAACAAGGATGTCGTCAATGTAAACAACAACACACACATCTATGAGCTCTCTGAGGACATCGTTCATAAAATATTGAAAGGCGGCCGGGGCATTGCAAAGTCCGAAGGGCATGACCTGATATTCAAATAGCCCATACTTGGTGCGGAAGGCCGTCTTCCATTCATCGCCCTCTTTTACCCGTACCAAGTGGTAGGCTCCTCTAAGATCCAGCTTTGTATATATGCATGCTTTTCTGACTTGGTCCAGGAGTTCAG
Source organism: Ambystoma mexicanum (assembly GCF_040938575.1). NCBI lineage: Eukaryota > Metazoa > Chordata > Amphibia > Caudata > Ambystomatidae > Ambystoma > Ambystoma mexicanum. The sequence continues at coordinate 141,278,030 of NC_090932.1, forward strand.
GGATCAAAGGTAACGGATATCTATTCTTAACGGTGATCTGGTTCAGGGCGCGATAATCTATACAAGTTCTAAGGTCCCCTTCTTTTTTTGGAACGAAGAACAAAGCTGAGGAAGCAGGGGACTTGGAAGGACGAATAAACCCATTCGCTAGGTATTGATCCAGGTATTGTCGGAGGTGAAGATTCTCAGGCTCGGTGAGGGCATAAATTCTACTACAAGGAGGAGTAGATCCAGGTATCAGGTCTATCTGGCAGTCATAAGACCTATGAGGAGGTAGAGAGTTAGCCTGATCCTTCCGGAAAACATCTTGGAATTCTAGGTATTCAGGAGGTAACTGGGGAGCCTCCGAGGAAATTGCTGCCAGTGCAACACCAGGTCGAGGGTGACAAGTAGAGACACATTCTGGAAACTGAACCGTTCTTGCTCGCCAATCGATCTGAGGATTGTGCTTTTCTAACCAAGGAATTCCTAGAATAATCTGGAACTGAGGGGCCTTGATCACATCGAACACGATCTTCTCATGGTGTCCATCTTGACTTATTAGCGTCACTTCTTGGGTGGTATGCGTTACTGGTCCAGAGGCTATCTCCGTACCATCCACCGTAGTAATGACGTCCTTTACAGCCTTTGGACAAAGAGTCAGATTCATCCTCAAAACCATTTTATGATCCACATAATTGCCGATGGCACCGCTGTCGACGTAAGCTTCAATCGCATGTAATCGATCCGGATGTTCAGGGCTAATGAGGACCATAGGTATCACGAAATGCGAGGTCATGGAACTGGTTTTAACGCTCGGCAAGAGGAACTCTATTCTTGTCAGGCGAGGTCGTTTCCCTGCTCAGAGTTTGTGACCCTGGTAACTGCAGCTCCCACTGCCTTCTTCGCTGGTTTCACCGGACAGTCTCGAAGAAAGTGCCCCGAGTTTCCGCAATAGAGGCATAATTGCAGCTGTTTTCTCCTTTCCCGCTCCTTTTGTGTTAGTGGTCCTTTCAGGCCCCCTATTTGCATGGGTTCCCCGGAGTCTACTCCTTTGGTAGGAGTTGGTGATTTGGAAAATACTCGAGCATCAAACTTGGAACGATCGGCCTTCCTGTTCTGCAGTCTGTGGTCAATTTGAACGACTAAGTCAATATAGTCCGAACAGTCTTGCGGGGGATTCACTACTTGGGCTAACACATCTTTGAGCTCTCCACGTAAACCTCTATAAAACAGCGTAATCCTTTTGTCCTCAGGCCATCGAGTTTCCACTATCAGTCTGTTGAAAGACGCAATATAAGCCAAAAGGTCTTGATTACCCTGTCGCAATGAAAGGAGCTCATTGTCCAAGGCCTGCCCCTGTGAATGTCTTGCAAACAGTTTTTCCATACTGAGCTGAAAAGCTTGAAAATCATGGAGAACGGGATCATCTTGATTAACTAGAGGGATCGACCAGTCTGCCGCATTGCCACTAAGGTACGAAAGCACGAAAGCTACCTTAGCTTGATCAGTTGGAAAGGCTGCTGGCCGGCATAAGAAGTGCAACCGGCACTGATTAATAAATACTGCAAACCTCTTTGGGTCACCAGAAAATCGTTCGGGCGGAGCCAGAGGTACATTCCCAGGAAGGTTGATCTGCGCTGGGTTCATAGAGGATGTTGAAGGGGGTAACGGAGTTTGTCCGGCTTGTGACTGTAGCAATTGTCTAGCGAGATCGTCTGTTCGCTCTTTGGAAATAATCAGTTCCCTTCTTAGAGCATTCGTTTCCTGACGGGCTGCATGCACTTCTGCTCTTAGTTCCCCAAGTAACTGGGCTAGCTGGTCGGTATCCAAGGTTTCCATAGCGCCTTGGTGGGAGTTTTGCGGTCGGCTTTGTTCGTTCTGTAACGCTCACCTGATTCCCGCAGAGGCGCCGGTCTTGACTGGGTGAATGCCGTATCTTCAAAGGTGATGTGTAACACACGGTTGGCTCTTTGGGCTGGACCTCTGTGCACTGTATGTCTGACTCGAAGAGTAAGATGTCTGCAGATAGAAAATATGGGATTAATGAACTGGGGTTATTGGGTGCCTCTCTCCTCTTCCCTTTCTCTTCTCCTGTAGAACCCCAAAGGTTAACGCCCTCACCTTAGGTAAGTGAACGCCGAGCTCTCCATCTGCCTCGGGGCAGAGTGCCGTAACCAGTTTCTTCACTGGATAAGGGTGCAGGCCTCTTGACCTCAGAGGACTGCTATCCGTCGTTAACTGCACGAACGGTAAGTTCTGGGCACTTCAAATGTCTTAAAAGTCTTTTGTAATGATATCTCTTGTTTTGCAGGGTTCCGGCGATGGCGGATGGCGGGCTGAAGAGAATTGAGGATCGAACCCGCGTGAGGAATAGAAGCGCCTGGAAGCACGTAAGTAAGCGCTTGTAGCCTGCTTCACGATGCGCACTAACTGTCCCTTTTATCTTGCAGGTACAAGTTCGGAGCTTTAGAGAAGCTGAAGGGTGCTGGAATACCCACTGGATTCGGCGTGGGAAGGAGTAATGGCACGTGAGTAATAAAGTTGCCCAATGTCTTTAAACGCACCTTCTTTTGTCTTTCAGATGCGGGATGCAGCGCTGAAGACCTCCGGAGCGTGCGAAGAGCTGGTAAGCTTTTGTCTTTCAGATGCCGGAATGCAGTGCGAAGACCTCCGGAGCATGCGAAGAGGAGGTAAGCCTTTGTCTTTCAGATGCCGGAATGCAGTGCGAAGACCTCCGGAGCATGCGAAGAGTAGGTAAGCCTTTGTCTTTCAGATGCCGGAATGCAGCGCGAGGCGTTGGTGACAGCCGATGGACCAGGTAAGAGATGCGCTGCCACTGAAGACCTTAATGCTAACCTGTTCTTTCTTTGTCTTTACAGGTGCTGCTGAAGACTGGATTCCAGGATGGTAAGCCTTTGTGCCCTTAGGCCCAGGATCAGAAGCTGAAGACATGATGAGCGTTCTGCTGCAGAGAATGCAGAATAACGCATATCAAGATTCATCCATCGGGTGTGGTTTAAATAGCCTCCTGTAGTGCTTAGGTGTCTCCTTCCACAGCCTCGCCTAGGTAAGAAAAGAGTTCCTGCTTTCCAGAAGAGTTCCAGTGTTCTAAACCTAGGGAGTGGCTCCTGCCCCACCCAACAGGAAAAGTAGTCCCAAACAGAAGAGGATCAGGGGCTCAACTGGCCGGTAAGTAAGCAGCATGGTCTGCTGCAGGTAAATCCACCCAAGCATTATGAGCCCGGCGCTTCCAGCGCTGGGACTGGGCAACTTTATGAGCCTGGTGCCACTGGCGCCAGGACAGGGTCCAAAAGGTCCCAATTGGGACTGGCTGGCACTCGGAACCGGGGTTATGGGTCTGCTTCCAAGGGAGTTGGGCAAGTCCTGATCTTTTGGAAGCAGAGATCATGACAGTGAAGCTGAGGTTTGCCACTTCCATTCTACAGCACTGCACTTACGTTTTTGGTCTGCAAGTTCAGAGTCATACCAGGAGTTACACTTCGAGGTAGGTTCCAGGCTGATGATCATGACTGGGGCAAGGATATCAAGGGTGTTGGCAATGGAGAGATAGCGTTTGCTGAGAGCAGAATCAGAGGTAGAGACTGCAATTTGTGGGCAAGGGGGAATGAAGGTGGAAGTGAAGGAAGCAGCTGACACTCATTTCATCGGACGGAAGCTCGTGAATGAGGCTGGCAGGGCATTTAGAGGAGTTGTCACAGGGCCATAGGGTCCCAGGTGGGAGGAGAGAAGAGAGTTGTCAGATACAGGAGAGAGGGGTGACCAGCCGGGATGAGAAAGAGAGGTTGGGTGGATGATGGTGTCCGGCATGTTTCTGGCAGAGTGGGTTGGACCAGATGGAATAATGGGGGATAGGGAGGTGTAGAGGTCAATGAAGATGGTGGATGCTGTGCACGAGACTCTAAATGAATGTTGAAGTCACCCAGGAGTAGCAGGTTGTAGGTGGTAGAGAGTAGAAATGGAAATCACCCCAATCAGAGAGAAACAGAGAGGAAGCGCTTGAAGGCCAGTAAATGGTAGCAATGGTCAGGGTGGAGGAGGGAGGGTGGAGGAGGGAGAGATGACCAGTTTGCATACTGGGCTCTCTAAGGATGAATAGAGTTCAGTGGGTAGGATGGAAGAAGGAATTCACTCAGGGAAGATTAAGGCAACCCCATCGCAAGCCCGGTGAGGTCGAGGCCTGGAGGTGATCTTAAAACTGTTGGGTAAGAGCGAGTCAAAGGAAGTGACTGTGCTGGCATTGAACCAAGTCTCAGTGAGTGCAAGTATGCCATGGTCAATTTCTTCAAGGAGAAGGCAGAGGTCAGCAGAGTTTTTGATGGCTGAGCGTGTGTTGAGGGTTGCCAGGGGGAGACAGTCGCTGCCTTTGACATTTTCTTTGAGGTGGAGTACAGGAGTATGGTAATTCAGTCAGAGGTCACATAGCAGGGAGAGAAGTAGGGGGAGAGGCAGAAGAAGCAAGAAAGTTGATGAGAGATGGCAGGATCTGGACAAAGAGAAGGAGGTTGGCCTGAGGGTCTTGTACCCGGATTGTGCCCGTGAAGTAGACATTGATGCAGCAGCGAGATGAGCAGAAGCCCGCCAAGAGGACTTCTCACCTGTTGCTGCCATTAATGGTAGTGGAAGAGGAAGGGGAGAGAATAGAAATAAGTTTGCATATTACAGGGTTGACCCCAGATCATCCTGGAGTTTCTGGATCATACGAAGTAGATCTATTAAGAGTGGGTGAGGTCTTTGGTGCCATAAAAGCATGGATGGAGGAGAACTTAATTGATCTAAATGACAACAAAACAGAGATTCTGATTCTTGGCACAGCTGCCAAGCTGAACATACTTGATGCCCAATATTAGGTCTTCTCAATTGGGGGTACCAGAATACAGATTTCTGACCACGTGAAAACACTGGGGGTTATTTTTGATCATAACCTACATTTTAATAAGCATGTTTCCCACTTGAGTTCTAGCTCTGCCTGTATGACACAGCTGCTCTGGCAGATACACCCATACCTATCGGGGGGAAAACAGAGCCTTTATTGCAGCAGCCACAATTAATACAAGACTGGATTAATGTAATGGGCTGCTGGTCGGTTCATCACAGGTAATGTAAAAAGGATGCAGACCATTCATAATGGTACAGTTAGAACTGTATGTGGCCTGAAGTTTAGAGATCATGTTACTTCTGCACGCAGGGAGCTGCATTGGCACCCTGTTCGCCAGACAATTCTCTTTAAAGCACTAAGCCTGGTTATAAATGCCTGGCTGGTGATGCTCCAGTCTATCTCAGAGCACTGATTAGGAGACTACGTTTAAGCGTACATTACGGTCCAATAAAAAAGACTTGTTAATGCAGCCAATATTTATGCTAAAGAGATTTGAGGGCTCAAGTTTTAATGTATGAGCTCTGAGTATTTGGAATTATCTCAGCTTCCAACAATCGCTCAGTTTAAGAAAGCTCTGTAGACATAGATGTTCGATGGAGGAGGAGATTAGGAACCTAATTGATTCATCACACTGCCTAGGACTCTTTTATGTGTTTTTTGTTTGTTCTGTTCTGTGAGCGCCATGAGGGCTGTGGGCGTTTTGGTGCTATATAAACATTTGATAGAATAAAATAGAATGTCAGCGCACCTAAATTCGAATTTTAAACTAAATAGAAAAGACAAAGTACGATGTGAACACACCTAACTTTGAATTTTAACTAACAGATACAAAAATGCAGGCACTAAACACACCTAAATTCGAATTTTAAACTAAGCTAACAGACAGACAACAATGCAGGGTGTGAGCACACCAAAATTCGATTTGAAAAATAAACTAACAGACACAGAATCATGCAGGATGTGAGCACACCTACATTCAATGTTTAACTAAGCAAACAAACACAGAAAAATTCAGGATTTGAATTTCCCAGTCACAAGAAATGAAGGATGTGAGCACCCCTAAATTCGATTTTTTAAACTAACAATCACAAGACATAAAGGATGAGAGAACACATACATTGGATTTTTAACTAAGCTAACAAACACAGAACAATGCAGGATCTGTGCACACCAAAATTCGATTTTTAACTAAGCTAACAAACACAGAGCAATGAAGGATGTGAGCACACCAAAATTTGATTTTTAACTAAGCTAGCAAACACAGAACAATGCAGGATCTGTGCACACCAAAATTCGATTTTTAACTAAGCTAACAAACACAGAACAATGCAGGATCTGTGCACACCTAAATTCGATTTTTAACTAAGCTAACAAGCACAGAAGAATGCAGGATGTTAGCAAACCGAAATTCGATTTTTAGCTAAACTAACAAACACAGAACAATGCAGGATGTGAGCACAGCTAAATTTGATTTTTAAAATAAACGAACAGACACAAACATACAGGAAGTGAATGCACCTAAATTCAAATTTTAAACTAAACTACAAGACACTAGACAATGCAGGATGTGAACTCACCTATGTTTGAAATTTAAACTAACAGACACAAAAATGCAGGAAGTAAACGCACCTAAAATCGAATTTTAAACTAAACTAACAGACACAAGACAATGCAGGATGTGAGCACTTCTAAATCCAGTGTTTATGTCACAAGTATTGCAGCACAGCAGTACAGAAGTGGAAGCAATGGGAGTGAGAGCTTATGAAGGGAAGACAATGTAAGAGTTTATGACCATGAAGTACAGAGAAGGGCCAAATGAGATAGAACGTTGAGAGTGGCAGGGGTGGCACAGGCAAAGTGCTAAGGAGGGTTGAGGCTGGAAAATGGAGCAAACAGTCAGCACTCATATAATAGCAGAAGTGAAGTTGCCATAGTCCAAAGGCGCATGGACAAAGGACACAGCATCAATGCACATTCTTTGACTGTGGTATATTACATTGGCCTGCAATGCCCAGCCCGGCTCAGACAGGGGCATTAGGAGTGGGCCTTTGGACGAGGGCTGGCCTTCGCCTGCCAGTGATGCTGATTTGCCCATATGTATTATGCCATGGCCAATCACAGGCCATCAAGGAACAAACCCACCAAAACACTCCGGTGCTCAAGAGGTGGGGGCCATGTTGGAGCAATAAAAAGCAGCAGATGTGACTGCAGATAAGGATTTAAAATGCTCTAATGTAGACATTATCACTCGGTTTGCAGTTCAATTTAAATAACTATGATTGCCCATTAAAGTAGTTTCAGCTAGTGGCAAATTTCAGAATGTGCGCAGCACAACTCAAATGACCGCCTCAGTGGCATACCTTCAAGATTGAGTCGATGGAGCTCTAACAGCTTGTCTCATGGTGTGGAGAAGCTTCTGGGTGAGCAGCTTCCCAGATTAAGGTCAGAAGTCAAAAAGGTGTAGCTTACTTGATTGATTTAAAATTATATAGTGAATTAATCATACTTTTTCTGGAATATTATTGTATTTGATTGAAGTGTCTTCTATGAGAGACTCATTATGTATCCTGAATTGCTCATTTTATGTGTAATTATTATTTAAATGAACTGTTAATTTTATATGTACTATTATGTAATTATGTCAAAAATTAAAAAGAAAAGTGCTGTTTGACTCCTGAGGCCTGATTCACAGAGCATTTTCAAATGGGATTGCATCATTTTAAAACACTTCTATGAATCTGTGAAACTGTCAAGGGTTTTGACCCATGTTGAATTATTAGACGGGGTAGATGTGGGGATGAGCTGTCGCCGCCCATTATTCTATCCCAGAACAAAACTAAATCAATAGACTGGGTGGATGTGGGGATGAGCTGTCGCCGCCCATAATTCCATCCCAGAACCAGGAAAACCGCGCGGTTGTGCGCACACCAAAATGGTTGTCTAACTTGCCACCCACCAGTGCCAGCATGATGGACCGGAAGCGCAAGGGGTGAAAGGTGGTGTCAAAGGAAAAATAACAGTGTTGTTAGACCAAAAGCGCCTTAAAATCACCTTTGTTTTCCTGAATGCAAGCTCAAAGTGCCTATTTCAAACATTGCAGGATATTCAAAAATCTTACTGAACACCAGCAGACATCTGGCAGAATGAAGTGTTGTGTGCATACAAAATCTGGGAAGATGAAGAGCCCAAAACAATGTTTATAACAAAACTGGCTGAGCTGTGGATGTCAGCAGCTTAATTGAAATTGGATTTAAAACCACTAAAATCGAAATGTTTAAATTAAATGAGTGACCTACTTTTGAGTGTCACATAGTTTGCAACTGTTAAATGTGATGGTTTTGAAATTAGAATCAGCATTCTAGCTGCATGTGTAAAAATTGTAAGTTTGATTTAAACTGGGAACAAACAGGACATTTAGCTGAAGCTTGGCTTAAAGAAATTGAATTCTGCCTGACAACTACCCCTGACAGGAGTTGAACTGTCTCAACAACTCTTCCCAGGCCTGGCTGCATCCTGCTGCCCCCACCAAAAGGAGATCACACCTCTCTGATTGAATTAAGGGAGGGGTACCTGCAGACTGCAGGAAATTGAACAAAGCCATGTCCTGGACTCAGGCAAATGTTATATTGGGGGGGTCGTAAATGGCTTCCTCTTGGGAGAAACTGGGAGGGGAAGTGCCTGTGCTAGCAAGCTGAGCTTGGGGGAAGTGGACAAACCAGAAACTCCACCATGTGCTTGGGGGAAACCACACCCCTTTGGGCCAGAGCATATTTTTTTTTAAAAAGATGGATAATTCATAGTACGGACTTGTCAGAATTATATAAGTAATATCATTATTCTTGTGATTTTTCTGTGCACGTTTTAAGAGGTGTTAGGACCCTGTGGTGTATTCTGGGGGGTTGCTAGCGGAAAATAGGGTCTTACTCCAAATGTCTGCATGTTAAAAATCTGACACTTCATCAATTAATGTCCATACTCCTTGGGCACATTTGTGTAATTTTTGGTAAATGTCCGATATTGGTAAACTGACCAAAAAGCGCAAAATGTTGTCATTTCTGAATCCGGCTCGCAGAAACATGGGGTTTGAACAGACACCTGTCTTAATTCATCTGTAATATGTACATGTAATGTCAACCATTTGTGTATCTGGGAAATATGTATTTGAATCAAATATAGATTTGTGGGCAAATTGACCAGGGGAGTATCCTCTGACCCATAAACAGACCTCATCATGATGACACCCCATTTCCTTCCCCCAATCATGGGAGAGGGGAGAATTGGGCCAATGACAAGTAGAGAGGGGCAGGCTCAGTTATGCTACACACACACCCACTTTCTAAACACATAAAAGCAGACAGTGCAGGAGATGTAGGGACATTCACTTTCCACTTTCTTGCGGGACGCTTTGCCGGGAGACTTCAGACTTCACATCCAGAGATCCATACTTCAAATCCATCAATATCCAGAGACCAGAAATTAACTCCAAAATTCGTAGCACAGAGGCCTGAATCCACAAGCTGAATCCTCTTCAGCAGGCCTCAAAACCAACCAAACTATTCAACAGCTGGGCGAGCTGTTTGAATTCTTTGCCAAGAACTTTTGCAAGAACCTGTAGCAGTATCCAGAAAGCAGTGCTGTATCCGGAACCAGAGAGAACCACAAACCAGTCCGTTGTGAGCAGAACCGGTGCTTGACAGACCCAGAGAGCAGAGCTGAACCAGATAGCCGGGACTTCAGAACCACCCGCCGGAAGCCCCGTCCAAACTGACCAGACCTTGACGGCTTATTTCAAAAATATAGTGTGAGTACTCACTGTGCAAAACCAATCTCTTAGTTTAAAATAATCTAATCCAAACTATTTTAGCCTATTAGAACTGCCTCCTAGAATCGTGTCATTCTGTCATCTTTAAACCTGAAAACTGTCATCGGTCATTCTGAGCTTTAAAATTTCAAATCCGAAAAACTACCTTGACTAAATCGGCCGTATCTCCGGAACCGTTTGTGGAGGGAGTTTTAACTGTCATCTTAAAGCTAAGATTCTAAGCTTTCCAATGAGCCTAGAACCGACTTCCTACTCCTTATAGTGCCTCCATAATCGCGCTCGACGCACGCGACTAAATTTGCTGCGATTTGACATTTTGCTTAATTTCAGCCACGTGTAAAACGATTTGTCCTTGCTTTCCTTGCTGAAATTCATGTGCAACCTGACAATCATTCATAGAGCATTGCTAAAGTGATCCTGAACTAATACAAAGTAGCTGTCACCCACCCTGAACCCCCTATAGGGAATTAAAAGCATTTTTAGCATATTTTTCACTTAATTGCAACCACATAAAAGGATTTTGCCTGTGTTTCAAACTCCTACCTGTTTTCATCTAAGCTTGCTAGGGGGGAACTGAATTACATTTGATTGCATTCCTGAGAACTGTGTGCTTTCCTTCCATCTCTTTACCTTGCATAAAGGGGGGGGGGAGGTGAATTGTCAAAGAAAAGTGATTACATTGTCTTTTGTTGAAGTCATATCAAGTTTATTTTCTGTACTGCATTTTCATTCATCATTGCATTGTCCTTGAAGCCATAAAAGCATTCTCAGCTACTTCATCCTCTCTATATGACTTCTAAGCCATCAAAAAGAGTGTACTACTGTAACATTATCCATTGTCTATCACTATCATCTTCACAAGTGTGCTATTAAATATTAATTTACTATAAAAGTGTGATAGATATATATTGTTTAATTTTCAATAAACCTTTTAATTTGCAAAACAAAACCTACTTCTTGGCTCAGTGGGGTCAGGGGGATTCTAAGAGAGGGGCGTTATATAAGGGTAGTCATCCAGAGTAACAAACTGGACATAAAAATATATCAATAAGGGTTTCCCTCAGCATTCCAGACTAGGCATTGATTTAGCTGTAGTGTTGAATTGAAGTCGCTTACAAAACCCCTGGAGTCTAACAGGAGCTATACTTTCCGATCCCAATGCTTAATTCAAAGATGGGCCCTTACATGTCACCTCTGCCCAAAGCATTGAATACTAATCAAGATGTTGGGCCTCATCAAAACCCTGGCAGTAACCTTTAAAAGTGGCTGTAACAAATTTACAGCTGCATTTACCACTCCACCAAATCAGGAGTCAGCGCAAATACTGCTGACTGCAGTACAGCTGGCGGAATCAGCACCGATACAAGGAAGCGCAATTACTGCTGCATCATATGACTTGACACATTGGAATTAGTGCTGAAACACGGTGCTAATACTGCCAAAATCAAAGCACAGTTACTTCCAGCCTCCAGGTGGAGGTAAATGCATATAGGTGCCAGAAATGAAGCCACAGGTGAACCCAATCCACTCAAGAGGGCTGCATAAGGGACCTGCCTTCCCTAAACACAGATTACAGCACAATGCTGGCACAACACATTGTGAGATTGGAAATGCAGCTTCTCATGCTGTGCCTGCAGCTACAGAGGGAGGACAACCAGCCAAAGGGACAGGGTGTCGAGATTAGGATGAGGAGGAGAAGAAGCAGGAGGAGATGCCAAGTAAGACATACACCAATACCTAGGGTCAGACCCTCACCCATGACCCTTACTGACAATCAGATGGTAACCCTGTACCACCTCAACATGGAGACCATAAGTGAGCTTCTCCCCAAAATCCAGGGGGACATAGAGAGCAGGATCAACATAAGGACATCTGTGCCCCACTGCTAAAGCTTGGATCTGTCCTACAATTCCTAGGAACTGACACCTTCCAGCACTCCGTGGCCATGCTTCACGGCATGGCACAGCCAACATTTTGTGGTGTGCCAGTCCAGGTGCTCAAGGCTCGCCTGCAGTATTTATCACACTACATCTCACTTCCTACCACCCCAGAACTGGTGCATGCCATGAAGGCACAGTTCCATGCTGTTACACAAATGCCAACTGTCATTGCAGCCCTAGACTGTACCCATGTGGCGTTAGTGGCCTCCCCAGGCCCACACAGCAATGTACCACAACAGGAAGCACTACCACTCACTGAATGTGCAGTTGACCTCCGATACCAACATGTACATCACCCACTGTTGCGTCCGCTACCCAGGTTCCACCCAAGACGCCATGGTCCTCCTCAATAGTACACTACCTGGATACATGGAGAGGAACAGAGGACATCGGACATGGATAGTGGTGAGTAAAAGTGGCAGCACACAATACGCAAAGCTGCTGCAATGCATCCAACCATATTGGGTGGGGCTGCATGGGCACAACCACAGAATGCATGCCCTGACAAGCCAATGTACAAGTTAGACCTTCCCTCCTCCCACGTCAATTACACTGTAAACCCCACAGAACATGGAAATGTTGGACGTACCTGTATGTATATGCTGATGCACATCAACAGTAACGATCAACACACACATAAATACAGGTACCACATTGGAACATGTGAGATCCATAATCAATGTTACTCAAAGTGTGACATAACATCCCACATGAATTACCCTGCCGGTACCGTAGCCAAGTACCCAGGTACACTCAGCTATCAATGTAGAGCTGCTGCCCCCCACAAACCTATGGCAGCCCGATAAATATACTGGCACAAGAGAGCCACCAAGTCATTTTGGCATGATGATAAACACTTGAAAATATATCTTCAAGAGAACAGGGTGCATGTGGCATGAGGCGATATATACAACATAAACATGCAGTGAATTAAACACATGCCTCACAATTAAGCCCCATATGCCACACATGATGGCCTTTGCCCATATGCTGTGAACGGTAACACCCACACAATACACTGCTACTCATAGCTCAGCCATTCTCTTTGCAGGTGACTCTAGATACCCGCAGCTGCCTTGGCTAATGACACCTGTGTGGGATTCACACACACCACAGGAGTCGGCATACTATCATGCTCACAGCAGGACCCAGTCTTGTATGGCCTGGAGGTAGAGGGAGTGGGTATTGGCATTAGCCTCCTTTTCAACTTGCCGACTCTCCATTGTGTCGAGCCTCTGTAAGATGTTGTGGGCAGGGGAATAGGTTGGGAGCTATGTGGTGAGGCTTGACTGAAACAAGGAGAACCATACAAGCGGGTGTTCATGACACACTCCGCTGTCTGGGACTGCTGGCCGTGTAGCATGCTGTCTGGGCTGTGCGATTTAACAGCGCCCTGTGGCTGTCGGGTGGTTTGCTCCAGAATAGCCTCGTCACACATGCCAGCAGCTGTGTCATTAGTCACAGGTACTATGGCCGGCTGTTTGGGTGCAGTTGGAGTGGTGGTGCTCCCTGAGGCACATGGGGTGGGCACAAGGCCTGACTGACACCAGAAGGCCTGGTCTTGCTGGGGCCTGGTGTGGTACGCTACACCTTGCGTTTGCGCATCACAGCTGGTTGTCCTTCAGGGGTTGGAGTCGATGTCGAAGTGCTGGAGGCCTCAGCTAATGGGCCTTCACCCTCATCCTCCTCAGCCTCTTCCTAAGCCACCTGAGAGCCTATAGTGGAGTAATGACATGCTGTCAGGCATCGTGTGTTCATGTGCATTGACATGCAAGTTACACATGCTATTGATCAAAGTGGCACCCTACCCATGTGGCCAGAAGTGCATGGATGTACATAGTCCATTGCATGTGCACACAGCAGGATGCACCTGTTTGCATCTGTGTGTCTGTGACCCATGGCAAGGTGGCATCTGGCCGTTCAGCGGCCAAGGCAGGCTATCCATGCAGGTGCAGCTGGCTGGGTCAACCTTGCATGCAAGAGGCCTTGCATTGTCATGCAAATTGTGGCATACTCTCATGGTCATGTGCTGGCATCCACGCCCTGCCATTGATTTATCTGCGCATGGGATGATCGTATTTGCTCATGCCCCTACTGCCACTCCCCGTGCCAAACACACCTGTTGTGAGTGGATTTAGTTGCATTGTCTTGGGCACTTCCATGGTTCAATAGGATGCAGTTGTGCAGCCAGCAGCAGTGTTCTGTTTGGTTTTGTGTTTGGCTTGCTGTTCTCATGTATGTTGCAGGAAGATGTACACTGCCATGTGGCTTGTCTGCCATACCAGCATGGGGCTGTCTGACAGGGCCCAGCACATGTTGTTGTGATGGCTGTGAAGTGTGTAGATGCACACACACCACACTTCTGCTGGCATGGAGAGCGCCAGCAGTTGAGTGGGGTGCGTTGCACTTGTATAGATTGCTAGCCACACCTTCACACTTCACACCAGCTGAGGGGTACACTTGGTGGCCTCCCCCTAGGCTGCTGTGGAGGGGGGCTGATGTGTTAACCCATCAGTTGACCCTGACTGCCTGTGCCAGCTGCTGGGCCTGCTGGCATGTGCCCCTGTCCATTGGCACATTTTATGATAAGGGACATTTTATTTAGTTGGTAATTTGCAATGTGCATTGGGGGGTGACTCACCTCCTGCTTCCTGGCTGCTGGCACCCACCTCTGCTCCGCCTACTCCCTCGATCCCCTTCATATCTCGGATGCTGCTTGCCTTCTCCTCCCACAGTGTGAGGCTATTTGGTGCCCCCTCCTGTGGCCATGGCCTCCTGCCTGTGTTTGGAGAGGAGGTCATTCCATCGCTTGCTGCAGTCTTCAGCATCCCGGGGGATCATGACAACCGCTGTGACCTTTTGGCGTCCTGCCTGCCAGATTGTAGTCTTGTGCTGCCCTGATGTTCTCCTCTGCTTACTCCCATATAGCTTGTCACAGTGTCCCACCACCTCATCAGTGAGGACTTGCAGCTCCCCATCACTGAATTTAGGCTAAAAGAGCCAGTTTTCAGGCACCTTCCCTCGGGTCCTCTCCAGCGACATGATCCCAGTGGCTTTGGGGCCGGATGACTGCAGGAAGTGGGAGATTCAGGATGGATTCTGTTTTTAAAGATGGTCTGCACCATGCTTCCCGGTCCACCGATGATGCTATTTCCGCCAGTGATAATTGCGCCAGCACTACTAGCGCCAACTACTGTCCAGCGGAAATGATAATTGAGCTGGGTTTTGGCAGTTTGTGTTTGGAGTGCCCTGTTTTGGCACTAATTCCGCCAGACGGACTTAGTGTTACCGTCAAAGTGATGTGTGCTACATTCATGACATGTTGTGATCGAACGCAAATTGAGCAGCAGGACGCAGCGGGAACTCTAATTTCGCTTGACGGAATTAACGCTGGGATACCGCCAGACTCCTGATGAGGCCTTTTGGCTTGCTCACTGATCTGTATACATTTTAACGCCAAGAAATCTCTCATTTGCTCAAACTAATGATGTATTTTTTACTAGCCTTTTTAACAAGAGCATCAACATTTAATGTATACATGTGCACATCATCTGCAGGCTTTTGATTTTGTTGTGTGCAGGTTTTATATATTTGTCATTTGTTCTCATAAATGTGTACCTAGCACACACCTGGCTCTGAGAGCATTGCAGCGCTGTACAGTCACACTTTATTGTGTATTGGAATGTAATTTGAAAGCCATCTTACCCCAGAGGATTTTTTTTCTTCCAATTTGCCAATGCCAAATCAGCATGCACTAAAATTGGTGGTAATCCGAGGATCTGAGAAACCTCGCAATAAGGAATGGCCAGGTTTCTTGGCAAAACCTGTAATACAGAAATTAACAAGAAAATGATTGATGTGTTTATAATTACTTCAAAATGAATTGTCAATCAAAGGAGAAACGTAATAACGAAAAAAGTACATTTTCTAAAACCATTGATTTTTTTTGCCATTTTACCTTTATGCTCAAAACAATTATGTAACTCCCTGTTAGCAGTCAAATTTGAAGATAAAACTTCACATGGACAGGTAATATTTTACATTCATGAGACAAAAACCTGCTCAAAGTGAAGCTGGGAAAACATCTCATTGAACGTACTACTCTAATAAAGAAGTCTACGTTAGAAGAACGCATTGGCCCTCATTACAAGTTTGCCGGTCTGGAAACCGTTGTTTCCGGTATGGCAAACTAAGAGTTCTACGGACGGGTGCCGTTCCGCCCGCCAGGTCAGAACTGTCAGGCGGTACGGGACACGCCTACAGAGTTTCACAGAAGCACCAGCACTATTGCGCACAGTGCTGGTGCTTCCGTCCTCCCCATTCCCGTGGAATCCTTTGGGACTCCACGGGAATGGGGATTAACAAAATTGCGGGTGCCGGATTAAGTGGACAAACCGGGCTGTAATTCCCCAGTTTATGTGGCAAGTCCGGCGCTCGTACATCACTAAAGGTCTGGCGGCAGCTTGCCGTTTTTACCGGCACGGCTACCGCCGGACTCGTAATGAGCCCCATTGATTATCCAGCGTAGCCATGGAATACGGCGAAGCCAGATGTTTACATTGTCAAAAGCATTACAAAATATGAATACAGGCTTTTCAAATATGCCTTACAGTGTGTTTTTTGGAACAGATGTTTTCTCATACATACTAAGTATAAATCGACACATCCCGGTGGCATTAGGCAATTCAACAATAAGCAGATTAGGACGCACTTATAGAAGAGATCGAAAGTCAACCAATGTTGAGAACTTTAAAACCCCTTAAGTGCCAAGGACGAGTATGCTCATGCTTTTTGCAGAGACTTCATACTAGCCTGGCACTTAGGTTTTCAGGGATGTTGGGCATAGATATAGGTGTTCTCATGAAAAATGAACACCTCTTACATCAAAGCAATGTGCCTGTTTTACAAACATGTTTTCAATGGGACTTTCCCATGATAAAACATGTTTGTAAAACAGGCTCATAATGTGCAAGCCCTAAATTCACAGCATTCTTTGGACATTGGATGTGCTGCCCCCTACTTACCGATCTCTGTGTGTACTTACATAGTGGTGCATATAACATCAGTAGGACAGTGTATACCACATCTATGGAAAAGCGTTCTTGAATAAAGGCTCTGTTTTCCTTTTGGAGCACTGGGCACACTGTAAATCAAAATTATGATTCACCGGAAGATGATGTTCTCTCATGCCGCGGACCCGGTGCATGCAGCATTTTCGGCTGCCATGTTGTGTCGTTATGGCTGAGGGGGTTGCAGCTACCTACAGGAGTGCTTGTGCTCTCTAGGCCACATTTTTGGACTTCCCACTGCCACGTAGGTGAATTTCTGCACAGTGTGACCTGGATCCCTCATCTGGAAGTTGGAAGGTGAGGGGAATGCTGTGTGACTTTGGGAGACCCATGAGAGGAAGTTAGTTTTCTTCTTTTCTCTCCTCTGTCATTTTGATGGTATATATTTTGGCCTATGACTCTGTTCTTTGCACTGATTGCAGCTTGTGTAGGAAGTAAGGGTGGACACTCCTGGGACGATTCCTCACGCTTTTCAAGGTGCTCAATTTTGCAACTGCTCTTCTGAACAGTGTGGAGGGGTGAGCCATATTGGGCACTACAGGACATTTTGTGGTGAAGGACACACCTGTTGGGTTATTCGTTCTACTCTGTTTCCAGTGTGGGTTGCGGCCCCTAGCAAGGTTGGGGTGCTGCTGCTCTCACCAACACGGCGGATGACCAGAATGCAGGAGGCGCCCCTGCTGGATCTGCACTGGCTGTGCCAGGGGGTGCCCAAGTCCTGCACCAACAGGGTGCGCTGGCCCCAATGCCTGATCTGAGCGGCACCATCCAGCCGAGGTGGAAATTGTGGATCGACTGCATGCATATGTATTTCAAAGCCACTGGGAGACTGATTAGGAGAGCAAGGTGGCCACACTTTTGCACTCAGCTAGCCCGGCAGTGCATCAGTTTTTCCAGTAATTGCAACCAGTTGATGAGTCCTACGTTGAGGCAAAGAATGCGCTACGTGAACATTGTATGCCTCTCGCAAATATGGACTATGAGAGGTTCATCATGTGTAGTGCGAGGCAGCGGTACGATGAGTCGTTGGACGCTTTTCTTATCCACCTCCAGGCCATGGCAACATCGTGCACCTGGGACAATGAGCACGCCATGATTTGCAACCAGTTGATCCAAGGATGTGTATCTGGCAAGTTAGGGCATCAAGTGCTGCGTGAGCCAGTCCTCACACTACCCCGTATCCTTAAGCTTGAATGGTTGCATGAGGTGACGGATACACATGTGTCCAGGGTGGATGTGGCTATTCGCCCAGGTAAGACTGAGGAAGTATGTTTCATTGGCCGTGGCCAAGGGGCGAGAGGGGCCGACGGCCCACTGGACCGCATTAGGACAGAAACAACAGGTTGTCTGAGTCATGTCTGAAGTGTGGGTATGACCTACCACACCCCGTGGAGTGTCCAGCAAAAGGAAAAGCCTGCGGAAGATGCAGGAATGTAGAGCATTATGCATGCATGTGCAGTGCTCCGCTACCAGTAGTATTCCAGAGAAGCCCCAATCAGGCCGGGTTCTTCAGACAGCAGCACCCACCAAATTTGGCCCTCATGGATCAGGAGGGGTTAGGAGCAGTCCAGGACCTGGAAGAGGAAGAAGATGATGAGAAAATGTTCTTTATCTCCAATGCAGCATTTTGCGAGCTAAAGCCAGGAGGCAGCCAAAATGCATGGTGCAGGTGGATGGATCGCCGGTGCCAGTGCTGGTGGACATGGGTGCCTTGGTTAACATCATGGCCATGGTGCATTATGAAACCATGAGAGACCCCCCAACGCTGCATAGTCCAAAGGCATGCATCTTCACTTTCGGGGGTGATCAACCCATCCCATTGGTGAGGGCGTTTGTGTCAAAGTTGGAGCAGCAGTTTGATTAAGGCACAGTTCCTTGTGACAATTGTGAAGACCAACACGCTCCAGAGTTGTGCTGCGGCAGAAACACTGGGTAGTGTTAGTTTTGCATGTAGTGTTTATGTGGAGGATGTGCAGGCGGTAATCAAAAGATTTACTGAGATATTTGTGTTTATCAGCCAGATGGTTGGTCAGCCAGTGAGACTGCACATTGAAGAATCCATCCAACGAGCCACCCTGAAGCACCGAAGAGTCCCTTTTCACTTATGGGAGCTAGTGGACAAGGAAATGGAGAATCTCGTGAACTTGTACATAATCAAAAAAGTGGAAGGACCGACTGGTGTGCCTATTGTGATTGCTTGTAAACCTAAACAGCCTGACTCTGTCAGAATATGTGTGGACATATGACTGCCCAATAAGGCGATCAAGATGGAGAGACACCTTACCTCTACAATGGATGACATCATTGCAGAGCTACAGGGTTCAAGTTTCTTCTCCAAGCTAGATTTGAGGGCTGGGTACCACCAGGTCATGTTACACCCTGAGTCCAGGTACATCAAAACATTGACGACACTCCGAGGACTATACTGATATAAACGCTTCAGCTCCGGTGTGTCATCAGCTGCTGAGCTGTTCCAGAACTTGATAAGAGGGGCTCTGGTCGGACCTAGAAGCTGTCTTAAATATCAGTGACGACATCCTAGTGTTTACCAAGTTGGAGGTTGAGCACATGGCACTCCCCTGCTGAGGACCCTGGAACACACTGGGCTTAATGCTGCTTCGGGAGAAGTGTGGGGTTCTGAGGACAAGCATTGAACCTTTCTCTTCAAAGAAGGTGGGGTGTCCCCAGACCCCTGCTAGGTCAATGACATAATGGAAGCAAGGGCCCTGGAGAATATGACAGAGATGCACAGTTTTCTGGCCATGGTGACGTACTGCAGGCGGTTCATAAGGAATCTGGCCACGCCATCCGAGCCCCTGAGGAGCCTCACGAGGAAGGATATCACCTGGCATTGGGGCTCTCTTGAGCAAGCAGTGTTTAAGGATGTCAAAAGAGAGCTCACAGCTGAAGATACAATGACGTTCTTTGACCCATCTCTTCCATCTGAGGTAGTGGTAGACAGCAGTCCATTTGGTCTGGAAGTGGTTCTAATGCAGATGGACAACAAAAGGAGAAGTGAGGTCCATTGCATATGCCAGCCGCTCTCTGTGGAGACCGAACATGATACTCTGAGATTACGCATGAGGCCCTTGAGTGCTTAGGGGGTGCAGGTACTTTCAGCTATATGGGCTCCATGGACCGGTGATGGTGGTAACGGATCACAAGCCTCTGCTGCCCATCATGGCAGACTTATTGTCAAAAACCTCAGCCTGGATTGAGAAGTGTATGCTAGCGTTGCTGCAGTATGGCGTGTCATTGGTGTACCGACCAGGGGTGAACAACGTGGCTGACTATTTGTCATGCCACCCCCAGGACAAGGATGAAGTGTAGGACATGATCAGCATCGAGGAGGCCGATGAACATTTACAACTCATTGTGGAGTCAGCCACCACTACCTCAATGCAAATCCAGGAACTGGAGATGGACTCTGAAAGTGTTCTTCCGGATACTTAGGGATGCACCGCACAGTGGGGAATGGAAGTTAGTCCTGGAGGGTCTGGGTAAGAGAACTCAGGAGGCATGAGTGACTCCGGAGCAGCCATGAAGGGTTCAAGATGAGCTGACGTTCACAGAGTCAGGGCTACTGCTGTGAGGGTCAGGATGGTCATGCCCGCCAACAAGGTACAGCAGGTGATTAATCCAGCACATAAGGGCCACCAAGGAATGCCCAAGACCAAAGCCAGACAATGGCTGAAAGTGTGGTTCTCAGACTTGGAAATGAGGGTAGAGGAGTTTGTAGCGGGCTGTGTGTGTTGCCAGGAGGCATCCCTGGCACAGAGGTACCTCCTGATCAAGTTCATGCCTCAAGGGACACAGCCGTGGAAGGCAGTGCACCTTATCCAGTGGTTAAGGTACCCGGAGGTCAAATTTTTGGTGTCATTCGACAATGTGGCAGTGGAGCTGAAAAAAAAACATCACTGCAACCCATGGACTGCCCCAGACCCTGTGCTCTGATAATGGACAGCCGTTCCAAGGGGAGAGCTTCACCCAATTCTTGAAGGAGTATGGAGTACACAATAGGAAGATCACTCCGGTGTGGCCACGGGCCAACAGCGAAGAAGAACGGTTCATCAGAACCCTCAACAAGGTGTTTAGGATCACCTATGGGCAGTGACAGTGTCTTCAAAGGGCCCTGTACCAGTTCCTAAGGGAATATCGAGCAACTCCCCATTGCTCGTCTGGAGTAGGCCTAGCGGAAGCGTTGTTCAAGAGATATCTGAGGGGTCTCTTGCTGGACGCAGGTGACCAAGAGCTGGCTATAACTGATGATGCCCAAGTGGAGGAGGGGAGGAGGTACAGAAATAAGTGTAAGAATATGAGAAGGGTGCTTCAACAGAACCAGTTAGACCTGGGAGAAAAGGTAATAGTACGGTATAGGCACCCCCAAGGGAAGCTGTCGTTGACATAGAAACTGAGCACCACGGACGTGATTGCAATGAAGGGTTATATGGTGACAGCCTTGGATGGAAACGTACAAAGAACCTGATGAAGGTGGTGTGACTGAGTGCTCTCAGATTCCCCTGGACCAAGGGGATGCAGGTGAGGAGAGGCTGAGCTGGGAAAGGAGCAGACATTATCCCCAGCGAGCTGGGAGGGAGAGCCCTGCCCGGCTGAATGGTGATGTACTGGACACCCGAGTCATGTAGACGGGAGTTGCTGGAGACTGTTACACCTTTTCCGTTATCAGGTGTGATTTGCCAAATGTTTTGTGTGGGTGGTGGATTTGAGATGTTGTTATTGTTATAGAAAAGGAGGAGTGTAGTGTCCCTTTAATAGACACATGCGGCGGAGTGACGTAACTCTGTTGCGTGTGGAAATCAATCAATTGGGCAAATCATGTGTGCTCACCAGAGCACGTTGAGCCCAGGCGGGAAGCAGAGTCTTCTGTGTCTTCTGTTGGCCGGAGGGGTTCACGGTGCAACAGGAGGCCTTATAGCAGGGGGCACCCTTCTACAATTAGCATATGAACATTTTTCTTAATGCCATACACTCCTGCTATACTATATATAAGTCATATTCCACAGGCATGATATCAATGCAGGGGAATATAGGATTTTATCCGACTCTCAAGTCTCCAGAGGTGTGTAAGGGGATGGAAGTGGACAAAAGCAATAAGTAGGGTGCCAGTAGCCCAAGGGCCAGGTTTGAGCAAATTCACAGTTCCTCAAATGCATTTCTGCATGCACATACAGGATTTCCACATGTGCAAGTGCATTGGCGCTTTTACAAATGGAATGTGCACTAGCTCTAATGCAACTGTGCAAAATGTATTTGCGCAGGCGTAAAATACTTTTGCTCCGTCTCTAATTTGTGATAATCCAGCCTCTATACATTTATTTTGGCCCAGGTTTTCTGTCCGTCCCTAGTGCCTCTCTTTGCCTACCTCCGAATAGCTGGTTCACAGAGCGATTGCAGGGTGTGGAAACATTAAGCAGAGTGTGCAATGAACACCGTATGTTTGCAGATGGGCCATTATTAGAATCAGGGTTCATTTCACATTCGTGGTCTGAATAACACCGTCAACAGGACAAGCTTTGATGTCTTTATTTAACAGATTGTCCTGCAAACCTTTCAATAGAATATATTCCATATTCCTAATGATCATAGTTACCCATCTACTGGGGATAGGTGAGAGTGCATGCATATGTATGTGTCTATGTTTATGTATAATTGAAAAAGATCATTTGATGTATTTACTTGTCTAAATGTCCAAACTGCAACTATCATTCCTTTGAACAGTAGAGCTGACAAACCGGGAAACACGCCATATCAGACTCAAACATGCGAATGGCTGCATCCATTAAAACACATTCTTCAGACTGGTACACAACAGTTAACACACAAACGAACACTATGGAAAAAGATGCAGAACACACACACATGCAATGCCACATACACTGAAATGTGAAACACATACTTGTGGAACCAAAAAGGCAGAAATGTGGAATGGAACAACGCACACACCAAACATATCATACCATACGGGACTTCTCACAGCGACGATATGCACACAACAGGCGACAACCACACAAACAAGTAGGAATGCATAATGAAAACACAACACACATTCACAGTAGGAGGCTCCAATTGGCTTTCCAACACGAACAACACATGCACAATTCTGGTAAGCCCAGAACACAGAGAAAACACCAAAATACAGATGGAAATGGAACACACATGCAGAGACACTGCAATGATCTTGTTTTAGCATGTGAAAGGAAAACACAGGATTCCGGAATGTGTAGAACACGTGAAACACACAGACATGTACAAAAAAAGGGCAAGCTCTGTTCATACCTTATCCACAAAACATAAATAACATGAGTGCTGGTACATATGCAGACGTGCCGCACATACATCAAACAGTGATACAGAAAAAGAAAGGTTACAATTTATTTGGAAAATATATATTCCACAACGACACACACAGATCAAAACAGGAGCGCTGACAGGGACTACTGCATTTTGGAAAACGTACACACCAACATGACACAAAGAAATCCGATCATGCAGGAAAAAAAAAAGAAAACTACGAAGTGAAAATTGAACAAACAGCTGGACAAATGTAAAACCTATTAATGTTGGAAATTGCAACATTATGGGGACTACAAAACCTCGGTAAAAATTAACTATTTCACAAATAAAAACAAAGTACATCAGACTACAAATCCAACCTTAACTTATATCTGTGTATGTTGTGTGTGCGCGCATATGTGTGTGTACTCACAGAAGCACACATTTTCTTTAGTTATGTGTCCCATTTTTGTAGTAAAAAAACAACATTGAATACTTTATTTTCTTTTAAAGTTTTACTATATGCAGTTAGATCACTCTTGACACTGGGCCTCATCAAGAGTTGGCCGGTGTTGTGGCCTGCTCTGGGGTCACTGGAGTGGGCCATGCAGATGTCGGAGTCACCCGACGGGGCCACGGGAACAGCATCCATGCCGCTCTCAGCACGCAGGGATCACCCTGCTCACTCCAGTGCACCAGAGCGGACCATGGCGGCTGGGGGCTCCCAACTGGATCCCGCCCTGGCTCTGGGGGCACCAATGCCGGGGAGGATAATGCAGGCCATGATCACATGGCAGAATCAAACCAAGGGGGACGGTGTTGCCTGGCAGGGTCGTCGTCCCAAAGCCGGGCCACGTGGCTAGGCCCTTGGCATGCTGTGTCGCACCAGCAGGGTCCACCAACAAAGACACAGGAGTCAGGATCACAGAGACTGGCGAGCCGGAAGTGGCTCGTCTCTTTTATTAACATGGTCACATGGGGTAACCATGTGACCACCATGACACCATTAATAGAAGATACCATGTCCCCCAGAAGGGGTGACATGCAACACTCCTCCTTTTTTCATAACAACCAAACAAACCCCCCCCCCCGTCAAAACCACAGTAAAACTACACACCAATACTAATACCACCACTCTACTACTTTCACACCCTTTATTAACCTAGGTGAGTGGTTCCACTGTCCCCAAAGGGCACCAATGAGAGCTACTGGCACCACAGTAAGCATTCCATAGCTAGGGATGTGCACCGCATTACATTGCCCACCTACATTGCCCACCGACTGGGCCATTTTAAGCAAGTCCAAATCCGCAGGCTCCCAGTCTTCATGGGATGTCAACAATGATGCCCATCTTACACACTCCTGGAGTTGCAGGAAGCCAGCTTTTGTCCTTACCAATGCTCACTTCGGACAGTCACACCACAGTCACGAAGGCCGGCAAAGCCGCAACTGGAGAGGCCCAGGAGCCACATCGGCCAATCCACAGTCTAGGGGCCGCCTGTGATGGAGTACTGGCACCATGGCGGTAGGCCACTTATTACACTTACTCTCCCTCATGGGGGCGGGTGGCAGGAAAAAACTGGTGGCAGGGTGCCTGAGCTGCAGGGCTGGGAAGGCGCACAGAAACACCAACAACAGCTGCCAACCTTCCCTTTCCATTCTCTTTGCACTGTGAGCTGCCGGCAAGATGACACTGGTGCAGTGCCATCGACCTGGCCTTCTTTTTTGTTGCCGAGAGGCCACCTAGCATTCTGCCTACCTTCTGCACGATACATTCTGCTTGCCTTCCCACCAGTTCATTTGGATGCTGCCCCATCCCACTTGATATTGGCGTCGCTCTCTCCTGAGGGTGAACGGAGGAGATGCTAGAGGCCTTTATGTTCTCCTTACCCTCACCCCGACCCTTGATAATGCAGGCTGGGTACCTGCAGTATTACTGTGAGACAGGGTGACCGTCGTGCCCCTTTTCTTTGTTGCTTGGGGGGAGCATCTGCCCCATTGTCCACGTGTTTTTTTTTCTTCCTGCGGGCCCAGTTGGAGTTGGGCCCATCTCCCATGGGGGGCCGCCTCAGCTGTGCTGCAGTCCCACTTCATTTTTTTCTCACCCTCGCCGGTCCAGGTCTCTGGAGGGCCGGGGAGCCGTATCTTATTTATTTACGCCCTCCACTTCGGAGCACTTCCTCGTTCTTTTTTTTTTTCACTGGGGGGCGGGGACGCTGCCACGCAGTTCTTTTTTTTTTCATTGTGGCAAACATCACCGCCCTTCACCTCCATGGCTTGCGGGTTGGGGAGGGGCAGCTCACCTCTTCATTGTGACTGGGGCCGCTCCATATCTTCTTGGGGGGGGCGGACCTCTCTTCCCCATTGCGGGCGACGACCCGCATTCTTCTTGTTTCGGCTGGGGCCGCCGGGCATCTCCCTCCTCTCGGTGGGGGAAGGGGCAGCGCCTCTTCATTGCAGCTTGGGCCACCAGCATTTTCCTTCGTCTCGGGGGCAGCAGCTTACTTGGCCAATGCTGCCTTCCTGGTGCGGCCGATGCCGCAGATCAATCTTCCTTCACAAGGGGGGAGGGGCAGCAGCTCCTCCTCCTGCGGCTGAATCTCTTCTTCCCCCACAACGGTGGGGTGGGGGCGCCTTAGGGTGGGCAACCGAACCCTCCCCCATGTGGCGGAAACCGCTTCCTTCAACTTTGCGGCCGAGGCCGCAAGGAAGTCTTCCTTCATGCGGCAGATGGCCACTCAGCCTGTCCTTGCTGCAGGAGCTGTGGGCCGCCCTCCACGGGGTGGGGGCGCAGACCCACCTTCCCCTTCACATGACTGGTGCTGTTTGCTTCCTCTCTCTTGCAGGTGGGGCAGGGGCAGCTCCTCACCATACTACAGGGCACGCAGGGCCCTTTATCCTCATCGCCATTGTTGTGGCTCGCTCCTGGGTCACCGGAGCAGACAACACAGATGGTTGGTCACCCTACGGGGCCAGGGGAACAGCATCCATGCCGCTCTCAGGATGCAGGGATCACCCTGCTCGCTCCGGGGCACCGGAGCGGACCATGGCGGCTGGGGGCTCCCAATCGGGTCCTGCCCCGGCTCTGGGGGCACCCAATCCGGGGAGGGTAATGCAGGCCATGATTACATGGCAGAATCAAACCAAGGGGGAGGGTGTTGCCTGGCCAACGTGACTAGGACCTCGTCATGCTGTGTCGCACCTGCAGGGTGCACCAACAAAGACACAGGAGTCAGGATCACAGAGACTGGCGAGCCGGAAGTGGCTTGTCTCTTTTATTAACATGGTCACATGGTTACCCCATGTGACCATGACACCATTACTAGAAGATACCATGTCTCCCAGAAATGGGGGACATGCAACAGACGGTAGCCCTTAAATGTGCTGTAACGCTATTAGCCAGGGCGGTTATACCGCCCAACTCTGATGTGGCCAACTGACTTGAGTAAGGAAATATTAAGGTGCAATGAAAAAAACTCATAATTCCATAACTCCCAGCAATGTCAATACGCCCAACTTTACAGATACAGGTACAAACTGCCTCAACCTATGTGATATATGAGAAGTAGCAGTAGCCATGCATGCCGTGCCATGGTGACCACCGAAGAACAGAATTAATCGATGATGGTGAAGTCACCAGAAGAAAATCGACTTGATTTACGAAACACTTTCGAAAGTGCAAAACAAGTAATTTTTCGCACATCTAAATCAGAGCAAACACTCTAAAGGGTCCTGGATGCAAATACACGTGCAAATGTTGGAAATGCCTTTCTGCATTTTCTGCTGCAAGTGTGCAAAGTGCACTACAGTACAAACAACATATCTACATATGTTAGGATTCCGACATGGTACTGTTCCATTTATTTTTCTTTTGCACGCATATATTGTCTTAGCCACCTCGCTGACAGCTGCACATAGTGTGAAATGACTCTGATTAGATGTGAAATGCTTGGGTTACTTACGGCTAATTTACATTGCCCCTGCTCCCACTCTTCCTCGTCCCTGTACTTTCCTCTCGGATGGCCCCTGCCTTCCCGACAGCCATACCCAAAACGAACCTTTCATTGTATAAAGCCCCACACCTCTTACCTACAGGCATCCATAATAGAGGTGGGTGACCCAGGAAATGCGTGAAATACCAACAATGGATGCGTCTCTGCACCGGGAGGGAGGGTTGGGACAACAAAGAGTATGACCAGGAGTAAAGAAGATTACTGGTGAGTAATCCAGGCATTACCCCCACATCCCTCTTCCTTGTCACAGTAAATTACTCTATGAAGTATACCAATTTACTCGCCAAGAAGCATGAAGGAAAACACAGACTGAGGACATGCAGCAGACTCAACTCTTTATTCTGTGTATAAACTTCAACATGACACAGTAATCTCAACAGATTTAGAAAACGACTGATCCATGAGACCAGACATGAGTTGCTGATAATACCTAAGAAATGCCAGACGAGATGCCCATGTTGACACCCTCAGGGTGTGTAAGACCGAAGCATTCTGATCTTCTTCCCAGGAATGTTGCCATCCCTCTGACACACCTCTCAAGACATCTGGCAGACTCCGGGACCCACTCACTGAGTAGGCTAGAGAGACTGATTGCTTCAGCCACATGCTGATCATATGGGAGCAAGCCTAGGCCCCTGAACTACTGTACCATGGATGAGAAAGAGACTAGGAGACAACTGAAACCCTGCAATTCTCTCAAGATAAGTGAGGAGAACAGTCCTTAGGCCCATCTCTGCCAGAAGATCATCTGGCATGGCGAGAGGACAATCTATTCTGATAAGTGGAAAGGAGACACCACCTATGGGCAGAACACTGGGTAGCACCCCAGGGTGATGGACTCCCCTTACAGACCTCACGGTAGGTAGAGCAGGAACATAGGAGCACCCCAATTCTCCAACCCATCCAGCTGAAATAGTCGCAAGGTGACTGGTTTAAATGGAGGACCCTGCAAGGCTCAAAGGACCAGAGGGAGATCTCAGGATGGAGCCAAGGTCCTTACCCTTGGGTGAACAATCAAAACATTTGCCAACTGGCTGGCAATGATAGAGTATGCTGCCCCTAATCCCCCTCTCTAGTTTCCCGGAAGCCCCAGATGCCACCCACAGGGCCATAAGAGAGGAGTGAGACAAACCCAGGTCAAACCCAGCTTGTAGAAATTGGGAAAGTGGGCCTACTACATACTCCAGAGGGTGAGCCCCATGACCCAATTTACAAAAGAGTGCCAGTGGGCATGCATAGAAATGTAATGCAGCAGGACATAGGGAGACCTGCAATGAGGCAGAAGTTCTAACCTTAATGGCCAATATCTGTAATCCTTCTCCCTCAATAGCCATGCCTCCCAAGCTCAATTGTCGGCAAGGGTCAGCCATCTGCGATTTGCCCAGCTGGGGGGTGCGAGTAAGATGAATGGGCTGGGACATCACCAACTGAACCAAGTGGGCAAACCGACCCCTACAGGGCCATCAAGGAGCAACCAGAATAACTCCAGACTATGGATAACTCGAGGCATTAAAGCTTCTGAGGGGATGGTGAAGACCAAATACTCTGGCCAGCACTGGTGGCATGGGCATGAAGTGTTCAACATCCATCAACGTCAGGAGCCAATGCTGATGCAGGTGTGTGAGAAAGGACTGAAGATGATGTGTGGCCCATGGCGTGACAAACACTGTGGTGGCAATCAGACCCTGAATCCAAATCCACAAACAAGCCTGAACCCTCAGACCCTGGCACAGTTTCCTCACTCACTCCTTCAGAGAGAGGGCCTTGTCCACCGGCTGACAGACCCAATCATCTGTGTTGAAAACAGCACCTATGATTTGTAAACGACGGGTTGGAATCAGGTACAATTTCATCTGTTTGACAAAACAGCGATGCAATGTCAGAAGTATGAGAGTTCTCCAGGTGAATCATCTGGCCTGTGCACTGGATGACGGTGGGACTAGCCAGTCGTCCAAGTGACTGTAGACGGCAATCCCTTCCTCATGTGGAACCCCCGCAAAGGAACAAAAACCTTTGTGAAGATCCTGGGATCTGAGCGTAGCCTGAAGGGAAGCACTTTGAATGGATAGTGTGTCTGTCCCACAGCGGATCTCAGATACTTTCAAAAATCCAGATGGATGGGGATGTGGATATAGGCATCAAGAAGTTCTGGAGATATCAACCATGAAATCAGTTTGACCATGCGCTGCAATGGTTCCATTTTGAAGCTGACCTTCCTCACTACTTGTTAGCTCCCCTCAAGTTGATCACAAGGCAGAATCTCCCTGATGCCTTGCGTACCAGAAATATGATGGGATAGCACCTGCATATGTGGTAAGCGAGCATTAGGACTCAGACCTGGGGATGCTTAATGAAAGGGTCATTATTTAATTTTCTTCCAGTTAGCATCCCCTCATCACCAGCTTGAAGAAAATAAACTAAAATTATACAACTTTCCCTAACTCTAAGAGATATCCTGCCTATTTGAAACCCCAAGGTTAAATGAAAGGGTTATAGGTCAAAGGATCGAAAACAAAGTATTGAAACCCAAAATGGTCAAAACCAGAGGATCGAAAGTCAAAGGATCGACAACCCATACATATAAAGTAAACAGGTCATTCAATCGAAACAAAAGGATTGAAAGTCAAAGGGTCGACAAACCACACACATAATATACAAGGGTCATTTGATCGAAACAAAGGGCTAGCCCATTAAAATAGCAATGAACATAAAAAAGGGTTAAACAACATGAAAGTGAATGAAGAGTAAAGCACCTTGTATTAGAACAATAAGCACAGCTGACGGTTGAAAACAAACTGTCAGTGCGTCAGGAAAGTGACAGAGAGAGCAGCTGACCAAAACAACCGAGTGAATAGCGTATACGTGACTGGAAAAACAGTAAGTTACACACACTAAATAAGCGAATTATAACGTCGTTCACACAGTTTTGTATTTGAAATGGGGGGTTCCCCCCCAAACCCCCACTTTTTTAAAAAAAATCTTTTTAAAAAATGCGATACCCCTCACAAAAAATATATAAATAAAAAAATAAGAAATTTGATTATTATTTCAACATTAAACTATTCCATATGATAACTTTCCACATTAAGCAAAAGATACTTTTGCCCTGATTCATGGATTCTTTGCGCCAAAAAAAATGGGATTTGTGCGCCATTCTGCCCGCAAATCCCTGTTTAACAAATGGGGATTTGCGGGCAGAATGGCGCACAAATCCCGTTTTTTTTCACGCAAAGAATCCATGAATTACCCTGTTTGTCTGCACACTCGTTTCTCAAAGATTATAGCAGAGTGGGTGAATTAATTTATACAATTTAATATTTCAGATGCAATTCGATAAAGAAATGGAATTCATAAAATCGCAAATGGGCGCATCACAATTGGCATATGAAGGATCTGTGTACAACAAGGAATGCACATGAAACGAAAAAAGCTATTGGAAATGTTAAGGAATACAAAAAATTAAACTGTAACGGCAGAGCCATAACTGAAAGAGAAAACATACGTTTAACTGGTGAGCATAACCATTTGCCGGACAATACCACAATATTAATAAAGAAAACGCTAAATGAATTGAAACAAAATGTAGAAATGAATCAAAATGAAGCAACAAGTTCACTCGTAAGCAAAGCTTATGAGAAGTTACCACTGCATGTAACAGCCCAAATGCCAAATACGAAGTTAGTGAAATGGAATGTAAACAGGCAGAAACAATGCAAAGAAAACTTACCAATAGCACCACAAAGTTATGTAAATATGATTGTACCGGACGTTTTACAAAAAACAGAGAAGGGAGAGCAATTTCTATGGAAATCGTTAGACATAAACAGAGAAATAATGTTACTTTTTACAACTTTTCAAAATATAACACACTTGGGGGATTCAACTACTTGGCATGGAGACACTACTTTTAAAACTTGTCCAGCACCATTTCTTCAGTTTTACAGCATTCATGGCACAATAAATGGGACAGTGATACCTTTAATTTTTGTTTTAATGCCTGGAAAATCGGAAGAACTGTACAGCTGTATATATAAATTAATTAAAGAATCATGGACAGAAAAAAAAAAAAAACAATAATCATGGACTTTGAACAAGGACAAATAAAAGCATTTTCAAAAATATATCCAGAGACACATATTCAAGGTTGTTTTTTTCATTTCGGACAATCATTATGGAAAAAAAATCAGAAATTAGGATTACGGACAATGTAAATAGAGGACACAGAATTCCAGCATCAGATCAAGAAATTATATGTGTTAGCTTTTGTAAAGGAGGACATGGTTGTGAAATATTATGACACTTTGATTGCATCAGGATACTACACAAATCATGAGGAACAATTAAGTAATTTAATGGACTATATGGAGTGCACATGGATTGGACAACTAACAAGACATGGTACCAGAAGAAAGGGAAAATATGAAATACACATATGGAATTGCTATACATCGGTGAAACAAAACTGGCCTAGAACAAACAATGTAGAAGAGGGGTTGCACAGCAAAATAAATAAGGAATTCAACACAAACAACCCGAATTTATGTCACTTCATCAACAATCTAAAATCTGAACAAAATAGACAAGAAATAAAACTATCACAAACAATATCGCTGGAAAACCAACCAACCACCAAAAAAAATACAGAGACTATGAAGAAAGAATCACAAGCATTGTAAACAATTTTGAAAGTACAGAACCTCTGCAATTCCTAGAAGCAGTAGCATACAATTTAAAATGTTTATAATAAATAAAAGCAAACTCACCAGAAAAAACGCCAGCTCCGGACACCGAAAACACACACCAAATGCTGGAAACCATATCCAAATAGCTACTCCATGCAGAATCCATCCGTTGGAAAAAAAAAACAAATCCCAAAAAATGCGTGCTCCATGCCAAAAAATCCATAAAAGTTAAATCCATCCGTGCAGAAAAAAAATCAGGAAAACAAAAATCCTTGCCAAGTGAATCCGTCATCCGTTGAAGTCGAAACCCAAAATCCATTAACAGGTTATCCAAGCCAAAAAATCCAAAACACGATCCAGTAAAAAAAAGCATCCAAGCAGAAGAAAAAATCCACAAATAGAAAAAATCCATCCGAAAATCCTTTGAAAGTGAGCAACAGGCACCCGAAACGCGAGCAAAATACTTCAAAAATGGCGTCTACGTCGACGCACGAAACGTAATACGTCATACGTTATAAACAGAAAATAATTATAAATTACTAAGCATGCTAAAAGTAATACAACATCACCATCTAGTGTTCAAAAATTAATACATACAAAATAAATGTTTTTCTATGTTACAAAGCAATTCATATATTTCATTATTTTTTAAATAAAAGCACATTTAAATGTTTATTTATTTATTAATATTACCTGCTTACAATGTTGAAAATATTACAAATATTACAACAAATAAATATATATCTATTGAATGACAATAATAAAAAAGATCAAATAAAAACCATTGTAAAGTTTATTTATTTTTAAATACTTAAAAACCATTGTAAAGTTTATTTATATTTTTAAATGCATTTCGACCAATTTCGACCCTTTGACCATTCGACCCTATTACAATTCGACCAAATTGAGTCAACCCTTTAACTGTCGACCCTTTGACTGTCGACCCTTTGACTGGACACCAAATGAAAGTGTGCTATTGGCCAGAAATGATCAAATATAAAATCCCTACCCAAAACCCTATTTTAGCCTGCTACTTTCCTTAGGAAACTAGCAGACATAGGTCTGAAAGAGTCTAAATGGTTGAACAGCTAAACAGAGGATGGGCTGTTTTAGACCCATAATTCTCCAGGCTGTAATTTCCTGGACAAAAGTTAAAAACGTTCTTCCAGTTCTGTAATAATGGCTTAGTGTTCAAAATACAGCACCCAGCCAAGGAGTTCTTGTTCTCTTTCTCTCTCCTTTGAGTATTTTCTCTGTAGTTTCTCACTTTTTCCCCTGCTCCTTGTATCTTCTTTCTCTTTCTCTTTGGTGCTTCCTTCCCCTCTCTTGAGGTATTTTTGCTCTCGTCCCCTTTTCTTTAGGTATCTTTGCTCTCTTTCACTTCTCTTGGGCTGTCTTTGCTCTCTTTATATTTTCTTGAGTTATATTACCTCATTTCCCCTTTTCTTGGGGGTATCATCATCTTGAAGAGACAGAGTGAGTGTCTTACACGACTCTGTCAAACTGGGCTCACACTTTTTGATGTCTTCCCCTCCAGAAGCATTCAGGTTCCCCACTTTCTGTTCTTCATTGCGGAATGAGAGGTTACCAAGCCCTTTCTCGCTAGCATGGCAGTTCCATTGTGCTTCTTGTTCAAAGGGGTACGAGCTTCCTGCCTGCTGGGTTCAGCTGGTTCCCTCAGGTTCCCCTCTTCAGCACAGTTGGGCAGCTACTGGGTGCAAGACAGACTTCCTTCCACTGCTTCTAGCTTCGTCTGCATTGTTTTTCCCAAGCCAGCTAGACAGGGAACCCTTTCCCAGCTAAGACACATTTCAACTGAACTGAGTCTACCTTCATGCAGTTCCTCTCTCTCCACTAGCCAACTGCTGATGGGCTGTCCTGGCTGGCTTTCCAATTGAAGAAAGCAGTATTTACATCATATGCCTCCCAGTGTAGTTTGTCCCGTTTTTGGTAAGCTTGAATATATGTTAAGTCATTTCAGGGTTCCAATTAATCTTACTCTATAAGGCATTTCCTCCAGTTTATAAGGTTTACTACCCCTGGATAGTTGGTAGCTAGAGCTCTCTGTTTTCCTCCTACCCTGTTAAAAAAAGTAATGATACTCTTCCACTCCATTATTACCATGCTTAATTGTATTGTAAGTATTGAGCACAGACCTAGCTTTGAGAAGCAATAGAGCATTTTACAGAGGTGTTCAACAATACAGATACACAACTAAGTGCTTTACAGATGTATGAAACTGTACAGATTTGTAATGGAGCACTTTTCAGCAGTAACAACAGAACAGATATACAACGGGAGTAGGATAAAGAGGAGTGCTACAGCTGTACAGGGTGGCAAGCAGAAGAGGGGCAGACGGCATCTAGCGAGTCAGGTGAGGCGGGGCAACATGATGGACTAGATGCTGAGGAGGAGAGACACCTTGAAGAGGTTGGTCTTGAGTTCTTTTTTTGAATTGTAGAAGAATGATGGCAAGTCTGATGATGATGAGAAGCAGAGAAGGATTGTTTTCTGGTCCTTTCCTTTTTTCAGTGACAGGTTTCAAGTCAGCACATGTCCTGGCTTCTGGTGGTGCGCTGTCTGCCAGAGATGTTGAGTTTTTCCACAAGGTAGCTGGGTGACTTGATGGTGACTGATTTACAGATGATGCAGCAAGACTTGAAGGTGATTCATGTGTGCTGTGGGAGCCAGTGAAGGTCGATGAGGGTTGGGGTGATGTAGTCATATCTCCGTAAGACCCTTGATGAGGCTTATGGCCGCATGTAGCACACTTCTAAGAGGCGGAAGCGAGGATGACGGGAGGCCTTCGAGGAGGACATTGCCCTATCCAGGTGGCATAGGACCAGTGTTTGAACCATGGATCTAAAGTTGCCCAGAGGGAGAAGAACTTCACTTTCCACTGGAGGCAGAGCTGATACTAAGCTGAGTGTTCTTAGCTATGTGTGTCCTGAAGGAGAGGTGTTTGTTGATGTGGAACCCAAGGAACTTGACACAGGAGGTGAGCTTGGGTGTGAAGCTAACAGGGTTCATGGTTGATAGCCTGGTCTGTATGCGTGTTCAGTGTTGTTGGAGAGGAGTTGGAATTCGGTCTTGGAGGGGTTGACCTTCAAGTATGCAATAGACAAACAAGACTGGATCAGCGAGAGGCAGGTTTTGAGCCTGTGGATGTCCATGATCGAATCAATTTTGAGGTTTGTCGTCGGCGTATACTCAATGTATCAACATTTCTTTGCTGAAGGTCCTTAATGGAACCCTGACCTCCTTACTTGGGAGACACGGAATTCACAACTGTGTTCTTCTGGATGTGCTGCCATTCTTCTGTGAGGGATGCTGAACCCTCCCCTTCTAGTGCAGCAACTCATGGGGCCCGAGCCAGCCCAAACTTCCCCCACTTGTATTGATTCTGCCGGCATCTCTCCACTATGTAGCGCAATGCCAATGGTACAACTGCCCCTGCTCCAAACAGCACGGTGAGGTCACCGCTAGACTCTCACTTTTTCAGCGATGGAATTCCGAAGTGCATTTGGTGTGTGAATTGTGGAAAAATCTTGATTCATCTCAAATCTCATTTCTAACTCCGGTGCTTCTACAATCACTCACTTCTCTATGAGGAGAATAATCACTGATGATAGGGCAGCCTATTTCCTTGTAATGTTTTCTAAATGAGTAAGCACAGATCCAGCATGAGTTGGAAATTAGGTGAAATCTATCCTGTAGCCATGGGTGATAATCCCAACAACCCAAAGGTCGATGAAGCTGGCCTCCCATTGGCATCCAAACAGTCTCAGCCATGCTCCTGCTTTGGGGAGACCGGCATAGTCAGAAAGACTGATTCTTAATGACAGGGTCCTCCCATGATCTTCTGGCTAGTCGATGGGCTGTTGAAAACTAGTGTCCATCCCCTGCTGATACCCTTGAGGACAGGACCATCCTAGATCACCCCTTGTGTGGATGGGATTTCTACCTGAGTGAGTCTGCTAGCTTACCCTCTTCATGGGCCTGGTGAACCTTGACCTCTAAACGATCTCCTAAAAAACTCTAGCATAGATGTGCCTGGTGGTGCATATCATGGCCCCTTGCCCAAGGAAGCAGCCTGGACTTGATCACATGCCAGGTTCCACAACAGCTCCACCTGCATATGCTAGCCTCAATTAAATCAGAACAATCTGCTCCCTCTTCCATATGATCATAAAATGCCTGGAAGTACTCCGAGAGAGATGTGGCATATTGAGAGACTTTGGTACCCACTATGAGCACCAGGTGGGCTCCAGCACAGGTCTTCTTCAGTACAGAATCCACATTGCGATCCGTAGGATCTTTCACTGTCAGTTCCTATGTAGCCATTGAGGATTTTCTTGTATGGCTCACCAGCTGTTGCTCTGGAACTTAATTAGTACAGGATTATGCTGAAGCACTGATATTCTCTGGGAGCCACGGATGTTATTGCCTTAAACCCCTATCCTGACAGATGAGGTCTAACTAGCGACAGTAAACAGTCAGAGTCCAGCTCTCTGGGTAGAGGTGGTCTAACTGTTATGCCTTTACATGGATTACTGACAATGGGAGCAGGACCTGCAGGGAGGGCAAGACAAACAATAAGTTCTGGTCAGGGGGATTTCAGAACAAAGGGTAAGTACGGACCTTTCTGCCCAGAAGCACCTTGATACCCTGGATCCTTGCAAGACCCACCAAATCCATAAGTAACCACCATTATTGTCACACTGTTAAATCCCTCAAGCAAGTAATGAGAAAGAGCATGGAGCACTCTTGTACAACAAGAACTGTTTCTAAATATCTAGTCTGGGGTCGCTGGATCATCGTATTCTCTGCATTTGCATGATGACGTTCTGTTCCGGAATCAATGATTGTACCTCGTGCTCTAACCAACAATGCATTCCAACGTTAACAAGCGGCCATCTTGGATGGGGTAGTAACCGGGATCTTTGTTCATGTGGTTTACCAGGCGTGCGATCATGACGGACTGATGAGACCAGATACCAGTGAGTCCATCACAGATGCCAAAGCCCTCCAGGAAGGAGGGGTACTACAGGTAAGGAGTGCCTAGGGATCTAAAAGCAGCAAGGAGTCCACCTTGATCTTAACCAGCATATTGGCCTCATCAAACAAGGCATACTTTGTCCTCATAAACCCGGGTGCTGATGCATTGTCTGGGT
This sequence comes from Ambystoma mexicanum, assembly GCF_040938575.1. Lineage (NCBI taxonomy): Eukaryota > Metazoa > Chordata > Amphibia > Caudata > Ambystomatidae > Ambystoma > Ambystoma mexicanum. The sequence continues at coordinate 141,314,903 of NC_090932.1, forward strand.
ACTTCCAGTCTCTTCAAATGCACTTTCCATTTGTGGGAATCACTGGGTGAGGGAGAAAGGGGCTTTATCCTTCTGTTTTCCCATGATACCGACTTCTTTAGTGCTATGTCTGTTAATACCAACTACCAGTAACAAAACACAGGAACTGGGAGGACCTTTAAATAGCTTTCACTTCCTCCTTTGTTCAAACCACCTCCCTTTTCTCACCCTTAAATGAGGGTGAGAGGCAGACCAGATCTTGGACCCAAAACAACTCATTCTCCCGACTGAGCTGGGCTCGGGTTGAGTTCAAGCCAACTTCTTGTCACCCCTCATCCATCCCAGAGGGGAAGGGCATGAGGGAACACATCCTCTCTCTAGTCTGGCAGCCTGACTCTCGTTTCAGCGAGAGAAACCAAGCCAGTCTAGGAAGCAAACAAGCTACCCACAATTAAGAATCCCAGTTAACCTCCCTGATCCACTACAATAGATAACCTAGTCCAGGCTGAGACACATGGCTTCAAATTGACAATCCATGTTCTGTGAATGCTCGGCCTCTCACATACTTAAGGTTTCACTATTAAGGTGGGTTATGGCTATGAAGGGCTTTTAATTAGCATTACTTTGTAGAACCTAACACACTTAAGGGGCTCATTCAAAGCATGCTGGTCCAGAAACAACAGTGCTGGTAAGCTTATCGGCACTGTTGGTTCCCGACCGGCATACTACAGGTCTGCCTGCTGGAGCCGCTGTGCCCGACAGGTCGGACCCTGCTGGACACAGCAGTCATGGTAAACAGACCATCATGGAAGCACAAGCACCGTTATTAACGGTGCTGGTACTTTGGTGGTCCCCATTCCCATAGAGTCCTATAGGACTCTATGGGAATGGGTAATTTCAATCTACCCGCGCCTGACTTTTCAGACCGCCAGAGTTGTAATCCCCTGGTGTTACCTGAAAATCAGGTACCGGTAAATATTTACGGCCCAGAGGCAACCCGCAGGTAATACCGGCACGGTTACCGCCGGACCCGTAATGAGCCCCTTAGGCACCCATCTAAGTAATTCTTCTCAGGGAAATCGAATATTCATTTAACAATTCCAGTAAATGTGTTGATGAGATGCCTTAAAGTGTCCTCATAAACTGCTTAATTACGTTGCTGGTGTTTTTTTTCATCACAATACCTTTTAGTGTTTTATTCCACTGTTTTAGTGGGAAAAACAATCTAAGCATGCTTTTTTTACATGTACATGTCCCTTCGAGTGGTTTTTGGGTGTCATACTCGATGAATCTTTAATGTCTGCATTGTACTTCATTCGATGTTCAGATACCTCTACCTTTTCCTCGAAGTGAAAAGCTCTGATGGTCGGCTTTGCAGGCATTGTCTGGCTTACTTTGGGGCTTGAGTTTTGGCTTGAGTTTTTCTGCTGTATCCTTATGGACGCCAGGTGTCGCCTCCACGGCACGACTTGACCTTGGACCTTAGGAGCGAGGGTGGGGGGACTGCCTGTGATGAAACCTCTCTGTCCTACTATTCTCGCTCCTCTGCATCGCTTTCAAAGTCGATGAGACCTTCAGCACAAGGCACACAACTTAAATTGAGCATTGTCCCTCGAAGCAAAGGGAACTATGCAAGCTATAAGCTATTAGTATTTTGAGGTATAGAAAAATTCCATATTTGAAACTCTGTGTTATTCAACCATGTCCCCCCACCTTCCCCCCAATCTCACTACATCTTTCGATTTATCGGCTGATCACCATCAAATGTGCTGTTTATAAAGATGCGATTTGGACGCTGTTGGAATCAGTATTTTTCGACAAAAGGAACGTTTTTGACAGTTGGAATTACAGAGCTCTGCATTTTTCATCTAATACAATGGCGGGGGAAAAAATGTGTGGACGTGCACGTGTGAAGGAGCATGGGTACAAACACGTAAGATAGGGATATAATAACCTCATACCCTGTTCCACGTCCCATTTCCTAATGCAAAAGCAAAAATCTGTAATACTCTACAGCAACCACTAGATGGTAGGCAATGCAAAGAATGTAAATCTAAACATATTAAAAGGCCCCAGAAAGAATTATACTTTGTGCAGAACACTTGGCACTACAGTTTCTGATATTTCATGGTGTCATAAATAGCGGTTGTTACTTTTGGCCAACGTAATAGTCACCTTTTTATTAACCCCAGAAGGATGAAAAGCTGATTAATCTCCATAAACCTGTGAAATGCTGGCAACAGAGAAGAGTGTGTATTTCATGTATCATTGAACATCTCTTGAATGGAGACACCACAAGGAAAGACAGACTTCCACTTACTTTAGCGGTGTTCTCTTCGCCTTCCTGCCACACGTAGCCCATCGTCATCGAGCTCATAGCTAAGTGGGCCAATCGCAGTTGCCGGTGTCCTATGAGTTTATGAATAGTTAAAAGGGGCATCTGAAAAGAAAGACGTGTTTATATTTATAATTGTGTAATGCAAATTAAATACAGAATCTGTTTTAATGGACATATAACTTTTTGGACAGAATTCTGTGCAGACCATTTCAAGAAGGAAACTAGTGTTAGTCCAGTTTGACACATGGGCTCATTATAGACAGCTTCCTTCATAAGATATATATTTTTGAGCCTTTTCTAAGTTTAACTTCTACATAAGATTTCTCCATGGCAAAACACCATCAGATGTGAGCTGGCTGATTCATGTCTAATTCTAGGCAGAAACCGCCCTGGTTCTGTGTCTTGCGTTAGCTGGGTGACATTCCAATCCTTCAGGTGTTGTACATTGCACAAAAGGGACACAGCCCCTTTAAGAAAGACGAGAAGGAAAGTGCGGGAAGAAGGAGAAAGAGGAGGGGCTGGAGGGGCGGGAGGCAGAAAGAGTGTAGGAGTGAATAAAGAAGGTTCACAGCAGCACTGGCTCCGTCTCGTTATTGCGTAACTGGACAGAGTCCAACACTGGCGACGAAGCCGATGCGACCCTTAGCGTGCCGGCCGCAGTGGTAGGAGGGCGGCAAGCCCAGCAGTTGGTAGGGGTCCGTGTTCCCCTGTTGGAGGGCCCGTGTGCCCCGAAGTGATCGAGAGGGCCCGTGTGCCCAGAAGAGAGAGCAGCAGCCCGAGCGCCCTGCTGGAGGGCCCGTGCGCCCAGAAAGTGATCAGAAGGGCCCGCGTGCCCAGGGGAGACAGCAGCGGCCCGAGCGCCCTGCTGGAGGGCCCGAGCGCCCAGAAGAGAAAGCAGCGGCCCGTGCGCCCTGCTGGAGGGCTCGAGTGCCCAGAAGTGATTGTGAGGGCCCGTGCGCCCAGAGGTGGCAGCAGCGGCCCGTGCGCCCTGCTGGAGGGCCCGTGTGCCCAGAGAAGATCGGGAGGGCCCATGCGCCCAGCATCAACGCTGGAAGGCCAGCACATCAGCGAGCCGCAGCCCGTGTGCCCTCCGAAGCCTGCAGAGCCAGCGACGCGGAAGCCTGAGGAGCCGGAAGAGGCCCGTCCATCGTCGCAGAAGACCGGAGAAGACCCGCAGCCTGAGGAGCCGGAAGAGGCCCGTCCGTCGTTGCGGAAGACCGGAGAAGACCCGCAGGCCCGCGGCGCCAACTACAAGTAAGGTGCCGAGTGGGATAACTACATGAGGAGAACCCCGTGTCTCCCGCACGTGACAGTACCATAAAAACGTTACAAGTGAACGGAGTGACAGCAAAAGAGAACCCCGCGTCCCCCCCCCACGTGACATCTATCACATACCAAGGAAGCCAAATAAAAGAGGGAAACCCTGTGTCTCCCACGTGTGACACACAGAGGAGTGAAAAACCCACAACACGGCACAAGGGAACCCTGCGTCCCCCACGTGACATTAACAAAATCTAACTGCAAAGAAGGGAACCCCGTGTCTCCCGCATGTGACATTACCATAAAACATTTAAGGGTGAAAGAAGTCACGACAAAAGAAAACCCCGCGTCTCCCCAGGTGACGTCTATTATATACCAAGGAAGACACATTACAGAGGGAAACCCCGTGTCCACCCCACGTGATGTCACGCCATGAAGGCCGCGCCAAAGGAAGAAATCCTGTGTCTCCCACAAGTGATACAAACGCCACAAAGGCCGCGCCAAAGGAAGAAATCCCGTGTCTCCCACAAGTGATAAAAAGAAAAAAAAAACTCCACCGTAGATCACTACACCACACCTAGACAACAACACCAACCAGGGCGCATGTGCACAGGAGGACACAGCACCAAGAGTGAATAGTAACCAATGCCCACGCACCACTGAACTACAGCATACCAAGCTGCGCCATCATGTCAGTCCAGGATGCAGCAGATCCCAATGCCCAACCAACATCACCAGGAGCACCCTCCTCCTATGCAAGCCTAATGAGAAGACCCGCCCCGTTCACACTGAACCCACACCACGACCAGGGCCAACGATGGGAAGAGTGGATGGAGGAATTCGAGGGCTTTGTGGGTGCAATTGGCACACAAGAACCTCCCAACATACTAAGCATCTTTGCAAATGTCGCAGGGAGAGAAATCAAAAATATCATCCGTACGATTCCCCTACAGGACCGCACCACATATGCGAAACTCCGACAAGCCATCAATGAAAAGATTGTTATCTCACCCAACCGTGACTATGAGAGATACACTTTCAACCAATGTGGCCAACTGCCTCATGAATCAATAGGAGAATTCGTCATTCGCCTTCAAAGAAAAATATCTAAGTGCGATTTCGCCAACTTTAATGACCAAGAAGCCATAGGGCTACACATCATAGAAGGGTGTGTATCCTCTATGTTCCGGAAACACCTCCTAAAGAAACCCCTATCCCTAAAATAAGTTTTGGACCTAGCAAGAGTGTATGAGAGATTGGACATCCAGGCAGCAGCCATTGAGAACCCCAAGAAAGGAGAGGTTATAGCAGCAATGCACCCATACACCTGACACCCAGCTCCACAGACAAGGATAAGCCCAAGATATCCGACACAACGAACACCAAGCGACCGCCAATGTTATCGCTGTGGGTTCGAGTATCCGCACAGAGGTCTGTGCCCTGCCATCGGCCAACGCTGCATGAGATGCGGTATGGAAAACCATTTCCAGGTGATGTGCAAAGAGCTATTACCAGAAGGGAGCTCGACACGGCCGCGACCCACCACCCGCATGACGGAGACACACACGGAACAACCCCGCCAGGCAGACAGAAGTACGACATTGCCCACGAATGCTTATCAACGTCCAAACACCGTAAGAGCCCTCGAGGGACTTCAGATTGAACCAGATAGGAAAGACCATGAACTATATGACATACACCAGAGTGACTTCATGCAAAACCTGGAACACGGGACGACCTACAAGGCAGAAACCCCAAGCCCTTTCCAACAAGGAAGAGACCCATATCTCGACCCCCCACCACAACATCAGCTAGGAGGGAATGAACCAGCCCGAAACCTACAAGATGGATACGACAGAGAGTACGTATGCCTCCTCAGTGCTGAAACTAAAGACACCTCAGCTCCCAGAGTAACAATACAGTTGGGAAATACCAGAAACAGATTTATCGTCGACACAGGAGCGACGGTAAACGTCATGAATGAAGATATCTACAGGGAGATAGCCTCCTCATACCCACTACAAGAATCCAGGACTCACATTTTTCAATAGGGAGCGGCGCAGCCAATGACCTCCAAAGGGAAATTTCAATGTGATCTACGGCACAGGGACATCACGGTAACTGCCATGATACACGTTATAAAGAGCCCATCCATCGGCCGCTGCCTCCTCAGCTACCGCACGGCCAGCGCCCTCGCCTTAATTGACCTACACTACAACCAGTCAGAAGTAATAGAGGGACTGCCAGTATCACACGAATGCGTCAGAGCAATGATCGACAGGCCCTTGGCGAAGGGAGACCTCAAGAGCCAATTCCCCAGGTTATTTGAAGGAGTTGGTATGCTAAAAGGATCATGCATCAAACTACACATCGACAATACCATCAGGCCAGTACCACAACACCCGCGCAAAGTGGGTTTCCACCTACAAGAACAAGTATCAAAAGAAATCCAACTTCTCCTTCTCAACGACATCATAGAGAAAGCAGAAGGGCCAACACCATGGGTATCGCCAATAGTAATTGTTCCCAAGGACAATGGTCGTCTCCACATATGCGTTGACATGCGCATCCCGAATACGGCCATCCAAAGAGAAAGACACCCAGGCCCGAGCCTGGAGGACATGTTGATTAGGTTAAACCAAGCAAGGTTCTTTTCAAAACTTGACCCCAACCAGGGCTACTACCAACTGGTCCTAGACCCAGAATCACAACCCATCACAACGTTTGCAACGCACGACGGCCTTTTTCGATACAAAAGGCTCAACTTCGGGAAATCATCTGCCGCCGAAATCTTTCAAGAGACCATCAGACGCCTCATGGCATCGGAGATGAACGCACTAAATTACAGTGACGACATCTTAGTATTTGGAAGAGATCAGGAACAACACGACAGAGCCCTGAGAACCATCTGCTCCATCCTACATGACGCGGGACTGACTCTCAACGAAGACAAGTGTGACATCAACAAGACAAGCCTTAAATTCTTCGGCCACATATTCTCGAGCAAAGGGATAACAGCCGACCCGGACAAGGTTAAGGCCATTACCGATCTCCAAGCACCTACGACCACGGCAGACCTGCGCTCCCTACTAGGCATGGCAGGATACTGTGCACACTACCTCCCGAACTACGCCACAACAACTAACCCACTCCGTAACCTCCTAAAGAAGAATACACCATTCGTATGGGATGCACCGTGTCAGGAAGCATTCATGACGATAAAAGAAGGTCTCACCAACAACCGACAACTGGCGTACTTTCGTCCTGACTGGCACACCATCATTACGGTCGATGCAAGTCCAGTGGGGGTAGGAGCCATCTTGGCCCAGACCGACACCGCAGACAAAACTCACCACGCGATAGTTGCATATGCCAGCCGAGCCCTGTCACACACGGAAAAGGCCTACTCCCAGGCAGAAAGGGAAAGCCTGGCTGCAGTATGGGCATGCGAAAAGTACCACCACTCTATCATTGGCCGGAGGTTCACCCTAGTAACGGACCACCAAGCTTTAATATCAATCTTCGGGAACCCCAAAACGAAAATGCCACCTCGCATAGAACGGTGGGGGATAAGACTGCAAGAGTACGATTATTGCATCGTCCACAAACCAGGAGGAGACGCCAACCCAGCAGACTATTATCCAGACACCCCCTACTGGACAAAGACGGCACCCTAGCCCAGGAAGCCACAGAATACATCTCATACCTGTCATCAAATGCCATGCCACCGACCATCTCGACCGCAACGTTCGAAGAAAGGAGCAAAGCCGACCCAACACTCAGAGCTGCTGTCTTTCTCACTCGGTCCAACAAATGGAGGGAACGTCACACACAGGAGACCGGAGGGGAGAATGTAGACCAGAAGGAACTGGACCGGCTGGCCAAGATACACGACGAACTCATAGCCACTGACCAAGGACTCTTACTACGGGGGAGAAGGCTAGTAGCACCAAGGGACCTAAGGAAGACCCTAGCAACGCTAGCACATGAAGGCCACAGGGGAATAGACAATACAAAAAGATTTCTCAGGAACTATGTCTGGTTCCCTTACATGGATGTAATAGTAGAGGACATGCTCAGACACTGCAGGCCATGTCAACTGGCCGCGAGAGGACCAAACCCAAACCCTCTGCAACTAACCACGCTCCCGACAAGACCCTGGCAAAAGGTCGCAATGGACTTCTATGGACCTTTAGAAGAAGGAGGCTATCTATTAGTAGTAATGGATGAATATTCGAGATTCCCCTTTGTTAAGCAGACGTCGTCAACATCCTTCATGGAAACCGCACCCATAGTGGACGAACTATTCAGCGAGTGGGGCATCCCCAACATCGTCAAGACTGATAACGGCTCTCCATTTCAAGGAAGAGAATTTGCAAACTTCGCAAGTCACCTAGGTTTTCACCACCAAAAGATTACACCTCTCTGGCCTCAAGCCAATGGGATGGTGGAAAGGTTTATGGCCACAATCAAGCTAACCAGACAAAAAGCAGCAGCGGAGCAGACGCCTCACCCAAAAGCCATCTGCAGCATGCTTCGGAGCTACCGAAATACCCCACACGATGCCACGGGAAAGCCACCAGCTGAGCTCATGGTGAGATACCAACCCAGGACACGCATTCCCCGATGGGAGGACTACACCCCTGAGGAAGACCTCGTCATCAGGGAACGAGATGCCGAAAAGAAGAGAAAGGCCAAGCAATGGGCCGACACCAAACGGAGAGCGAAAGAACAACAACTGGATATGGGGCAAATGGTCCTGGTGCAACAAACTCAACGCAAGAAGACGGACACCCGACACAGTCCCGAGCCGCGAATCATCACAGCCATCAAAGGGCCCATGATTACAGCGACAGGAGAACTGGGAGACATCACTCGCAACTACTCCTTCTTCAAAAAGCTATATCTGGAGGAGCCCGAAACACAAGAGGCACCCGACGAGAACCTCAGTGAAGAAGAAGAAGCAGAACCTCCAGTGGAGTCAACCGGCGAAAGCCGAGAATCCCCGGGGAGACCCCCTCGAACAGTAAAGAGACCAGTGAGGCTCATCGAACAGATGTAACTGGGCTCCCATGTTAAGTACGGGGGAGGTGTTGTACATTGCACAAAAGGGACACAGCCCCTTCAAGAAAGACGAGAAGGAAAGTGCGGGAAGAAGGAGAAAGGGGAGGGGCTGGAGGGGCGGGAGGCAGAAAGAGTGTAGGAGTGAATAAAGAAGGTTCACAGCAGCACTGGCTCCGTCTCGTTATTGCGTAACTGGTTAGAGTCCAACATCAGGTTAGATGCATAATTTCTTTACAACTTTGTTTTACAGTGAACATTCTACCCGGGTCACTTCTAAGCAGCCCAACAAACAAAAAGGCTAACGCATTTTAAAAGGAGTAAGAGAGGATGGAAAGAAGGAAGTGAAAAGTCAGAAAGAGGGGTTGGGATACCCACTTTTTAAAACATATATTTGAAGAGCAAACATCAGAACAGGAAGGAAAGGTGCATTTGTTCAGTTACAAGGTCATGGAAAATAAATAGTCATATAGTTGATCAGGTACTATACATATCCACTGTGTTGTTCATTCACAGGTACAATTTTAATATTAAAGACGTCTCTTTTGTTTAAGTCAATAATAATAGAAGCCACTACAAAATAAGTAATATAAGTTCCTGTATCCAACAAATTGAAACTTAGCAGATGTGTTCTTAAGTATTATGGCGACACCTAGTGGAACAAAGTCATAACATGAACATGAGACTACTAAGAGTAAATGAAAATTTATTGGCGGCAGAAAATAATGCCAAAATAACTCACTCCATGATCTTCTAAATGTGTTTCTCCTACGAGTCAGCATTAAGGCAACATTGACGGTGCTACCCTTTCCAATAGTGCAATGCTCGAGAACTTGATTTGGCATCTGCAAAGCTGATGAATGGGACGAGGTTTGCTCGAATTCCTTCCTCTGTTGCCACACCCGCATATTCTGCACCTTTAGCATCCCAGCGCTATGGCCAAAGGGTTTCTTCTCAGCACTGGGGATATCATAACCATGGGTATGTTCTTAATACATCACCAGGGTCGGACTTGGACAAGAAATAGGCCCGGACACCCCAAAAAAAGTGGCCCACCCCTCTCCTCAAAAAAGTGGCCCACCCCTCGCCTCACGACCCTTGACCTCTGATGACATCACCGAAGATGATGTCATTTGACCCCACCTCAAAGTGACATCTGGGAAGCGATGAAACACGACCTTTCACCCCTTGACAAAACAGGAAGTGGCATCAAATAGCATTGTTCCTAAGTACACTGCGAAAAATATGGTTATGATTTCACTAATGTGATATACATTTCATACAAGACTGGATCACCATATGTATCATTAATATCTTTGTATATAGATCCATATTGTCAAATTACTGCAAATGCAAGTAGACGTCCAAGGCCAAATGATAATATGTTATTGTATAGCAGTTACGCTTAAGCTCTTTCTTATAGAACAAATATGCATACAATATCACCCAACCTGTGCTGTTACTCATTTATCGACCTAAGAAGGCTGAAAGGCTGAGATGGTCTTGCTGGGATTCGAACCTGCAGTTCACACACATATCACAGCAGCGAGCGCTCAACCCACTGAGCTATTATATCGGCTATAGTAAAATGAGCAATAATGCTGTAGTGGATACCATTAAATAGGTAACTGAGTTTTAACAGCAGACCAATTAAGTTCATCGGCAGGTCTGGTGCAAAGTTGGCCGCATGTCAAGTCTGCATGCATCTACTTTCACCCCCTGGAGTGGCGGTACGCTGACAGCCACCAAACCGGCGGCAGCACCGGCACCTCAACTTTGCTTGCTGCAGCAGCATGTGCATGATGCATGAATCATAATTTATGATGCACACATCATGCATGCAAATAAATCATCAAAGCAAGGTAACGTGTTACATTGCTTTGATGAATTATGCCGTTGCAGGTATTTTTTTTCTCAAATATATATATATGTATATGTATTATTTTTTTTTCTTCAAATTTCTTTTAAAAAAACATTTATTTTGTCCAAACAGGCCCAGGCATGGCCAGAAACCGGCCCCCACTCTCCAGGGATGATTTCGGCCCAGCCACGGGCCGTAAGGATGAGGGGCCTATCCAAGTGGCTTGCGAATCTGCAGTCATACATGTTTGCTAATAGTAACTCATCAGCATTTATGATTTTGCTTTGAAGGAATAACACCCTTTTATTACCTACTTTGATTTAAATCATGTTAACAATTGAAATGCAAAGACACACTTTAAAATCATTCCTGTAACTCCCTGTTAATCTACGTTTTTTTTTTTTTAATTTTATGTGGGCATAACAATTTCACTAGATATATTAATTGACTATTATTCTTGCAAATCCATCTTTAAAAAAACGATTCTATTCTAAAAATGAATTCCAAAATTCAAATACACATTTCATTACCACTTTCAATATGCTAATAATGTATGTATATGTCCTAAAAAAAGGTGCGCTTGTGTGGGGCTGGGAAACGGATTAACTGGGCTCCAAATGATGTACCCTTTTGCTTAAAGTTCCATGTACCTCCAGGTAAACACATATGTTACCCTGGGGCTTGGGTGCCTGGAGACGCTAACATTCAAAAGGTCAAAGTGTACCTTAAATGTTTCCATTGGACAATACTCAATGGGCCTCATTACTAGTATGGAGGTATCCATGCCGCTTTTAGCGGCATAGTGACCCCCATACCGGGCACCAGGTCCGGGTCCCGCAAAGGGGGACTTACTGGGCCATTCTGACCTTGGAGGGCCCGGTAAAATACTTTCACTGGACCCTGTACATCCCCATTCCCATTTGAGCCCCCATAGGGCTCAATGCGAATGGGGAGCATGCTAACAACGGGCCCGTTAAAGACGGGCTTGTTGTTAGCATCCTTGGGCCTCATTCTGAGATTGGAGGTAGCCATGGGCTAAAAGCGCCATGGCTGCCTCCAATTACGGTACTGAGTCCGCTCTCATTCAATGGGGACATACCGGTCTAGTCGGACCTTGGCGGGACCGGTAAGTCCCCATTGAAAACACCATTCCCGATTCCCATTGGAGCCCCCATAGGGCTCAATGGGAATGGGTAAGGTGCAAATAACGGTACCACAATTTGCGGTGCCGTTATTTGCTCCCTGAACCCTTTGCGGCTCCTGCTAAGGCCGCCTGGTAAAACCAGGCAGCCTTAGCGGGACCCACAAAGGGACCCCGGAATAGGGCGCAAAGGGATTACCAGTGTCCTTACCAGTGCCCGCAATCCCTTTGCGCCAGCCTCAGAATGAGGCCCCTTGTCTCCTAGCGGGTCCCACTAAGGACGCCTGGTTTGACCAGTCGTTCCTTAGCGGGACCCGCTACAAACCTCGTAATAGGGCGGCCCGGAATGAACGGTGCCGGTCCCTTACCGGCACCGTTCGTTCCGTGGCTGCCTGGGTCGTAATGAGGCCCAATGTCTTTTACATGCCCCTTCTCATCACCACGCTAGTCATAATTTTACTTTCAGAGAGGTAATTCAACATGTCCTAGCTTGCCTTTTTACATGTCATGTGTTGTCATTATCAATATTGTAAAACCTTTTAAAACCACAAAGTCCATGCTATGATTGATACCCAACCACACACCTATTATCCCTGACATGATTTCTCACCTCTATCTCATCCACCACAGAGACCACTGTAGTGTAGTACATGCCATTATTTTTAATGGAGGCAGTAAACTGAATGCTCTAGTACATGACATTACTTTCAATGGAGGTAGTAAAATGAATGCAAATACAGACAGAACATGGAAATGCCCGCTGAGCACATTTCAAATGATTCACTGCAGGGTGAACAGATCATCTGGCCAGCTTGCACTGTATACACCTATTAACCTAATTAACTGACTAACAATTTGCAGTAATTCATGAGTTAACCTTAACAAGCAGTGCCCAATTAGTCATATGAAATGTCAAAATAAGGTGCTGTTTTACACTAGAATTATAATGTGCAGGCGATTTGCTGGTTGTAATTCAGTGATATGCTATGATATGGCATTTGTAACGCACCTATACACAAGTGCACAAAGTATGAAAGAAAATATGTAGTTCTATTGTTCGAAGGAAGAGTGCTGCAATTTTCTTTTTATTTTATGAAGCCATCCTTCTAGAGAAATCAGCTTGGATGATGTAGACGTCAGGAGAAAGGGCATGATTTAGTTTGAGTGACACAGCTAACCTACTAATTTAGAAGGCAGAAGAGGTGGGCCAGTCTTTTCCTGTCCAGAGGAGACCAGAAGTGCAGCGTCAGCAGAGCAAAGCCGTGCAGTGAGCAAGATTCCCCAGGCAGCTGACTGAGAAGTCAGGTCGGAGGGAGGTTGTGACCTTATATTTGGATTGCCGGAGCGCATGAGTCGTGATACCGCTTCATGCTGGCAGGACAATAAAGAATATTGCTCATATTTGATGTGAGTATATTTGTGAATTGAGGCACAAATGTGTTCTGAGATAGGTAGGGAAATGTTATTTTTATGTAAAAGGATTCAGCACATGTTAAATGTAATTTGGGGAAATTGTATTTCATGCTAAACATAGCTCTTCCTAAATGAGCACAACCCAAGGTCAAAGTGGGGGAAACTTACATTGTGTTAGGGAAATGAGTTCACAGTGAAATTTCTCTCTTGCTGTTTATTTCTTTTGCTGAATTATGTTCAATTATAAATGCATATTCTAAAAGTTACTGCACGTCTTGATAAATTATTCATGGGATCTTGGTTCTGTCATTTGTAAGATAGGCTTTACAGATAGACAGATTGTATATTTGTGATGTCTCGGCTGTGCATGCTGACAGCTGAGGAGATCTGTCAAAGACGGTAGTCCAGTTTTGTAAATAAGTTAGTGCTGGCATGTCCCTGCATGTACAAAGTCTTCAACCTTGCACTTGCAGCTGACCCTAAATAGAATACAAGGTTCATAGGGGAGTTTTGTCACATTATATAGGGCATCATCATAAACATGCTATGTCACCACGGTTCCACCACATTACCATTATTTTTACCACAAAACTAAAATACCACCAAATTATGTATTAGCCCTCTGACAAAAAACCCTAACACCACCCACATAAACAAAGTGGTGGCATTTGACATCATACATAAAGTGTTACCCACACACTCTCCATACACACCTTTGAAGCACTCTCTCACTTGCTACACTGCATCCCACTCACACAACATATTTCTCCACATTATTTACCACCCCAAAGCAGACATTCTCAATCAAAAACAGTCATTCCAGTCCACACCGACAGGAATGACTTGACAACTAACAACCGCTGGTACCCCTGAATCAATATCTACCTTGGTGACTTCAACCCTAGTAATTTCCATCTGGTCCAAAATCCCAAACTAAAGAGTAACCTCACTCCACTCACATACTATGACCTCAGACAACTCATTACCTACCTTCCACACACAGCTAGCAACACCCTGAACCTTTTGATTTCAAGCAAAAAACATGTCTCTGTGAAAAATCGAATCTATGTGTCATGGTCAGATCACTCTTCTATCCCGTTCACACAGACTCGACCACACAAGATAGCCCCACACATGCCGCTCGTCCCCAAAGCAGACAAACCAAACACATTACAGATAAGTGTTAACTCCACTCAAACCACCTCATCCTCCCCACACACACATCCCTCCACTCTCCTCAACAATGACAGCATCATAACACAGGCACTCATGAACTTTGTCCCGTTCAAATCACAAAAGCAGTGCATCCACCACCTTAAACCATGGATCAACAGCACATTCCTCTCTATTAAGCTGGAAGCCAGATGCCTAGAAAGAATTCTAATAATTAAGGTCCCAGCACCAGAACATCACTCAATCTCTGCTGCAACAAACAAAAAACAGGCATACGCAATTCCAAAGCCACACATTACCTCCAAGAACTCCAATCCTCCACTGATTGTACGCAGACACTATTCAACTTTGTCAAATCTCTCTCCAAACCACCATTGACACCTTCCACTGCAGTATTTAACTCCCTCATGGACTACTTCAACTCCAAAATACAAAGCATAAACCAAGAACTCCCCTCTGCTGTCCCACACCCCATTGTGCCCCCACCTCGACTCCTAAACATTCCAGCGCATTGGACACTCGCCACCTCATCGACACAGACATATCACTCTAACTATCAAAACAAAACCTGGACACTTTGTGGAAGATGTCTGCCCACCTCAAGCCATGTTCAATTGCATCACCAGCCTCACTCACCGCTGGCTCAACATCATCATCTTCTTTCTCTCACATGGTATTATCCCGTTTACACTCAAAATTGAACAACTCTCACCCTGCTAAAAATAAATCTCTCGACCCCATACTCCCTGAAAATTACCCCCATCGCTATCCTGCCATGCCTCGCCAGAATCATGGCACACTTTGTCACTACCAACCCACAACAACACATATCCACAGACAGTCTACTGAGCCCCTTCCAAAATGACGTTTGAGCTGGACACAACAGAGAGTGCACTACATTCTTGTTGACATCCACAACAAAGGACACACAGCACTACTGATACTCCTTGATCACTCTGCAGCTTTCAACACCACAGACCACACCACTCTTCTCAACATCCTGTCCCACGGGATGTAACTCTAAGGCAACGTCTTCAACTGGCTCACTGCCTTCCTTACTGACAGGAAACACGTTGTCTTCAAGCACCCTTCTCGATCCCACCCACCCCAGTCAAGTGAAGGGACCTGCAAGGCTCTTGCCTGTCTCTTCTCTTCAACCTATATGCTGAATCCCTTGAATGGACCCTTAGCAAACAGCATCCAGGAACACAAGAGTCTGAGCTCCAACATCTCGACCCCCAACGAGACTAAACTGAGAACTCCTACTGTAATGGATTAGGTGAAACCTGGAACCCCCCAGAACTGAGTCAATACAATGCTACAGCTGCAGGTAACCTGGGCACTTGGAAATGTTCTGCCCAGAAAAACCAAGGAGGAATCAATAGAAAGGGGTCTCCTCCACAACGGGGGCAACATAGAACAGCAAACCAAAGACGAGACCCAGTGTTTTGAAGAGGGTCTAAATGGAGACTATCTTGCAGACCTGTTACCAGAAGAGGAGGAGGGACTGGAGTCGAGTGCCTGGGCAGTTTTGTGCCAGAGGGTAAAGAGATCACAAATTCCATCTTCCCATTGAAGATGGAAGGCTCCAGGTGAAAGTCTTCCTCAGCTCTAGGAGCAGGAAGATGGCCATCAGTGCTCATATGATCACTCTGGAAGAACTAAGCAATGGAAGCCCCATTGAAATTACTTGTTTCTATGGGTACATCAACATATACCCCAAGTCTAATTTAACCCTAGAGGTATTGTGCCACAGAGTTGCAATACAGAAGATAGCCATGCCCAGAAATCGTATTATGCACATACCTCCCATGCTCCAATCAATGCCTCAGGGAGGTGCAATGGTCAAGAGAATGTCATCTTGGGTGGCTGGAGCAGACAGTCAGCAGCCAGAGACAAGGGGAGGAATTAAAGGAATGTGTGGAGGTGGGTGACAAGATTAAATCCCAGAGATTGGGAAATAGGAGTGGAGGTTCCTCTTCACAGTGGAGATGAGGAGTAGGGTGAAATCTAGAACCCGTTTTTCTGCTTTGGGAAAGACCTGTTGAGAGGACCCCAATCCTGTCCGCTCTTCTTCCAGGATGTGTCAGTGCAGACCATTGTCATCTCCAGGCTACTGCCTGAAAACAGATACTTTCCAGTATCTTTATATCTGCAGAACTCTCACATCATATATGGGGAAATCCCGGCATAACAGAGTGACGTTGCCTGATAAGACCGACTGCACAGAGAGGTCCAAGACACCAGAAACAGAGCCACTGCTGCCCACATATGATATGATATGATAGTTTATTTATATAGCGCCTATGCACAATGTTTTTCGAAGCGCATCAAGGAAAGGGAGGGAACAAGGGAAAATACAATGACATTCTTACAGGCCATGAACAGTAAGGATGTGAAATTAAATATCGTACTCGGCCTGACGACATTTCAGATAGTGCAAGAGCTAAGACATAGATAAGGAAGGGAGGGGGAGAGTGGGAAGGAAATGGAAACAGACAGACGACTACCATACTATGCCCGACAACATTTCTGGTAGAGCCAGAGAAAAACAAAAGGTGAGGGAGAGGGGTGCAGATAGGGAGGGGAGGAACAAAACAAGCGACTATCGTACTAGGCCTGATGACATTTCAGATAGTGCTGGAGGGGGGTGGAACAAGCAAGGGGAGGGGGGAGGAGACAGACAAGGTTGCTATCATACTAGGTCCATGGACAACTCTGATAGAGTAAGTGCATAGAAGAAAGTAAGGGGAGGATGGGAGGAGATAGGAAAAAGGAGTAAGGGGGAGGAGGAGAGAACAGAGATTAAGCGGTCAAAAAGAGCGGAGAAGCAAGAGGGAGAGTGAATATGATTGCAGAAGTCAGTATTAACACATAATGTTGCAAGCCAGGATACAAGATGGAGATGTGAGCAGCATGATTCAGGGCCACCATGAGTACAAGATGCAACGAAAGTCCAGCATGAGAGTTGAGAAAGGGTGAAACACTGTGAATCAATCAAATCCAGCATTGGCCACAAGACAGTGATGGTGAAGCCAGAATGTATGGCTGGAGGGTGGGGGCAGGGTAGAAGAATCAAGCAAAACAGACAACACCTGTGTGCGAGAAGGGGAGGGGCACAAGGGAACAGCACAGGGGGACCAGAGGGGTTGGGGATGGCCTGTGGGGACAGAAGGAGTAAACATATGTTGGTGCATGCTTAACTGCTGTCTGAGCAGGGGGTTGGGCCATGGATCCTCCTGGTCCGAACAGGTCCAAACAGGAATTGCCCTTTTCTTTGTCTGCCCTTCGCTTTGGACACCCGGGTGAGAGAAACCCTTGATCCAGTGCTTAATATGTAAAAAAATAAGTGCCAGTGCCCAAAAAATCTTTGCCCCATAATGCCAGCCCTGGAGCAGCGGGGGCAGCCCGGGTCAGTTCAGTAGGATAGACATTTGCCAGGTACTGCCATAATGGTGGTACCAACCTGACCATGAGATGGCAATAGCTGGGTAATGGTGTGAGTACCTGTGTTGGTACTCCTTTATCGACCTCAGAAGGATGAAAGGCTGAGATGGCCTTGCTGGGGATTTGAAGCTGCAACCTGCAGATCACACACACATCGCAGCAGCGAGCGCTCAACCGACTGAGCTATCATATCGGCTATAGTAAAAGTAGTAATTATTCTGTAGTGGATACCATTAAACTACTAACTGAGATTTAACAGCAGACCAGTTAAGTTCATCTGCAGGTCTGGTGCAAAGTTGGCACATGCCAAGCCTGCATGCATCTACTTTCAGGCTTCAGAGGTTGGCAAAATAGGGAAAGCAGCACACTCACAGGACATCCCATACTCTGAGCACTACCTCATACATGCAAACAAACATCCTGCTCCAATCCACTAACAATGCCTGCCACAGCATGTCCGTGTACTTGGTCTTCTTAATGTGATCCGGGATGAGCAGGTGCTGCAGGTCCCTCTTCTGGATCCTGTGCACCTCGGGCAGCCCCAGCTTGTGCAGCGGGGCGTCCCTGACCTCCTCAGGGGTGAAGGCGCTAGCCAAGCAGAGGCCGCAGAGCAGGACCAGCGTGCATGCTGCAGCTGCCATGGTGCTGCTGTCAGGTGTGGGGAATGAGCACGGGGACCGGAGCAGCTCTGCATGGGGTCTCAAGCTGTCTGCACTGTCCCCGGCTTATAGAATGGCAGCCCCTCGCTGGCAGGAGCTGAAGGGGAGGCCAGGGCACATCAGAGAAGGCACCTCACGCCCCTTGAGCCCCAGGGGTGCCAGCGCTCGACGGGCTCTCTTTGACTTAAGTCCAGTCCTTTGCACACACCTCAAACACTTTCTTCTGCACACAGCACACTGGGCCGCTTCCTGTGTCTACACACCACGTGCTCAGTCATGGTTGTCTGCCCTTTCAGGCAGCCCCACTGGAGCTCACGCAGCTTCTGCTGTGAGACAGACAGTCTGTAATACAAATCACTGGGAGGGAGCAGGGCGGGCTGAGGCAGCCCCGCCCAGCCCTCCCACTCCCTCCCAGTGTTTTGTAACACTGACTGCTGGCGCCATGGTGTCACGCCCTGCCGCATTCATCAAACAAAGGTAACACTTCAGCGTTACCTTCTTTTGATGAATGCAGTGTGCATACGCCGGCGGGGCTGCAAAGGATCTGTAGTTACAGATCCTTTGCAACTTAGGCGTCCGCGTCCCACGAGGCCCTGAGGCCGGTTCCTGAAGCCCACGCCTGGGTGGGCTGAACTGGCTCCCAGGGCCTTGTCATGATTTCGGGCTGGCAACTGTTCCGGTGCCGAAAAAACAGTTCCGGTGTTGGGGACTGCCAAATACTGGCACATATTAAGCACTGTCTTGGTCTAAGAGTTAAGAGCGGGAAGGAAGAGGCAGGGCTAAGACATGGGCAGGGCATAGGCGAGGTGACCTAGATCCACCTGCACCTGCTCCCCATCTGCAAAGGAAAAGAGGCTGGAGGGCTCCTTAAGTGGGAAAAAGAGCGGCAAAATCAGGAAGGCACCAGGTCGGCGGGGCTTGCTAAGTGGGGAAAATATAGGGCTGAAGGACCCACCCTCCAATGGAAGAATTATTGGGAGACCTTGTTGAGTATGGTCCCAGAACAAGAGCCTGGATGTTAGCCTTCCTGGGCCAGCCTCCTCAATACGCGGCAACAACCTGGAGCTCCCCACCGCCGACCCGCCAGCACTGCCCATGCCCGCTCTCCCCACTACCACACCCCACCCTGCAACCATCCACCCCCCGCCTCGCCATCATACACCTGCCACCAGGAATCCTTTAGTCCAATATCACCAGAACAATTTCTCAAACTTGTATCTGCCCGCAAACCATCTGGATCCCCTCTGGACCCCTGCCCAGCCACAACCCTTAAAGAAATCTTTGCCTCCACCTGCGCAGGAGAACACGCAAGATCTATCATAAATGCCTCCCTTTCCTCCGGTATTTTTCCCGAAGCATTCAAAATGGTACACGTCAAACCTCTAATTAAAAAACCCTCGCTCGACCCTCTCGAGCCCAAAAACTACCGCCCAATCTCAAACACCAGATTCCTCGCCAAACTCATTGACCGAACCGCCTACTCCCAACTAAACGCCTTTGTTGAAGCCAACAATCTCCTTGACCCCGCCCAATTGGGTTTCAGAACACGTCATGGAACTGAAACCACCTTAACCTCGATCTGGGACGACCTTAAAATGACAGCAGACTCCGCGGGATGTGCCGCTCTAATCCTTCTTGACCTATCCGCTGCCTTTGACACGATCAATCACTCGATACTCCTAGACCGCCTCCACTCGCTAGGAATTCGTGGAACCGCTCTTAAATGGATAGCTTCATTCCTCAAAGACAGGCACCAAATAACGACACTCTCCAGCTTTACCTCCCAAGCCCGACCAGTCAACACGGGAGTCCCTCAAGGAGCATGTCTATCCGCCCTCCTATTCAATCTCTATCTGATCACTCTCGTTCACACAACATCCTATGTTACAACTACGCAGACGACACTCAACTAATTCTAAAATTCCTGAACTCGAAACCCAACTCCCAACCCGACCTGGCATCCTGCCTTGTAAACATAGAGCGCTGGATGACCCAAAGCCACCTCTTGTTAAACCCCTCCAAAACAGAAATCATGGTTTGCGGCAACTCCGACCTTCTTCCGCACCCACTACCCTGGTCACCCGCCATGGGCAACTTACCTACACCCTCCAAAACAGTAAAAAATCTTGGATGCACCCTAGACTCCGACCTAACACTCTCGCGCCAAGTCAACAATGTCTCAAAGTCCTGCCACCATCACCTTAAAAACCTAAGGCGCGTCTTTCCATACCTCTCATTTCCCAACAGAGTCTCCGCTGTCCAATCAATCTTATATCCAGACTGGACTACGGAAACCCCCTTTACCTCGGAATCCATACCTACCAACTGAATAAACTCCAAAGAGCACAAAACGCAGCGGCCAAATTACTACTTGCGCTCAGTCCAAGAGACCACATATCCCCAGCCCTTAAAACACTGCACTGGCTTCCTGTAGCCCGTAGGGTAGCTTTCAAAACCTTATGCCTCTCGCATCGAGCACTGCATAAAACTGGACCGCAATATCTTCAAGACAAACTAATACCTTATCATCCCACGCGCACCCTAAGATCAAGCTCAGCCGGCCTCCTAGTAATTCCCAAGACAAACTCAGTCAGGCTAGGCGGATCATCATTCTCTGCCCTGGCTCCAACCCTGTGGAACTCACTCCCACCCCACATCCGCTAACTGAAGAGTTAACGTCCTTCCGCAAACTACTGAAAACCTGGCTCTTCCCATAAAACCAATCGAGCATCATCACAATAATACCGACCCATCAAACTACCTGAAGCGAGAATGACAGCTAAATAAACTCGAATGTAAACTAGAAAGACAAGCAGGCTTAAACGAGTAAAGTAGATCAAAACAATGAAACAGAAAATACTAATAAATCATTGAGAAACTCAGGAAATCTGAACCGATCAAAACGACATAATGAATGAGAAGGGAATACAGTGAATGACATAAATGAAACAGTTAGAATGGATGAAGCGTACAGAACAGACAATTACACTAAACGGAAGCATGTGGATGTGACTGGAGAGCAGATGTGTTGTGGAAAGCGGTTGAGTGTGGAAAGCGGATGAGTGTGGAGAGCGGATGAGTGTGGAGAGCGGATGAGTGTGGAGAGCGGATGAGTGTGGAGAGTGGAGAGCGGATGAGAGCAGATGAGAGCGGATGAGAGCGAGAGCGTAGTGCAGATGAGAGCAAGAGCGTAGTGCAGATGAGAGCGGAAAGCGGGTGAGTGTAGAGAGCGGGCGAGTGTGGTGAGTGTGGTAAGCGGGTGAGTGTAGAGAGCGGGCGAGTGTGGTGAGTGTGGTTGAGCGGGTGAGTGTGGTTGAGCGGGTGAGCGTGAAGAGAGGATGAGCGTGGAGTGCGGATGAGCGTGGAGTGCGGATGAGCGTGGAGTGCGGATGAGCGTGGGGAGCGGATGAGCGTGGGGAGCGCATGAGTGTGTGTGAGCGGATGAGCGCGGTTGAGTGCGGAGTACGGTTGAGTGCGGAAAACGGTTGAGTGTATAGAGCGGCTTATTATGAGGAACCGAAAAGAGCGGAGGACTGTGGAGAGCGGAGGACTGTGGAGAGCGGAGGACTGTGGAGAGCGGAGGACTCTAGAGAGCGGAGAACTGTGGAGAGCGGAGGACTATGGAGAGCGGAGGACTATGGAGAGCGGATAAGTATGGAGATCGGGTGAGAGTGGAGATCGGGTGAGAGCGGAGATCGGGTGAGAGCAGAGATCGGGTGAGTGTGCGGAGAGCGGTTTGAGAGTGGAGAGCGGATGACTTTGAGAGCGGATGACTTTGAGAGCGGATGAGTGTGGGGAACGCATGAGTGTGGGGAGCGCATGAGTGTGGGGAGCGCACGACTGATTATGGACTGAACGAGTGTCCTACCTCGACCAGTATGTAGACTGGACGAGTGGATAAACTACACGAGCATATAGTCTCGACAAGTGTCTAGACCTGACGAAGTGTGTGGTCTGGACGAGGGTGCGGTCTGGACGAGGGTGCGAACCAAACGTAGGGTGCGGACTGGACGAATGTGTGGAGCGGTCGAGTATGAGGAACGGACGATTATGTGCAACGGACGATACTTAACATGCCTTGGAATGAAGGAAACTCTTGAAAACATACATCACGCCACACCCCACGCTTACTCTCTCCCTTACACCTCCACTCATCTAGAACACAGAGATACTATGACACCATTCGGTATAACTGTTCTCATATCTACATCTCCCGCTTACTCCACATCACTCTAAGTAAACATTGCTGGTTTCTCACCACCCAGCCAGGCGTTCTTCTCAGGCCTAACGCAGCCACACTCGTTCCGGATAAAGCCGACCAGAGCGAACACATACTCCTGATCTCTCAACCACCACACCTACAGCTAAGAAGCAGCTACCACTTGTTTTCGCACCAGCTGCACACATACATGGTGCGCACACGCACTTTTTGACTCCCCCCTACTCTCTCTACTGACCTGAACTTCGGTTCCCAAGGGCGTTCAACCTACCAGCGCCTTCAGACCATACCAATGGTATATAAGGCGCTATATAAATGCAAAATAACATAACATAACATAACATGTAAAGGAGCTTGCAGATCTCCTATCCCATCAGGGATAAACAGTGGAAAAGGAAAAACCATCCCAGATGGATTTACCTGAGGACCCCAAGAAACCAAGTTCTACGACAAGCATAACTAGCACTGCCATCTTTGATAAGAGGCAAGTCGCACTGAGAAAGTGGGCAGGGCTTATGCCCCTTCCTATGACCTTTCAGTGCATGTACATGATCTGGTTGTTTCAGACAGGGTCAGATTTGGCATGGAAAGTTATCCAATCTAAGCAGTCAAAGGGGAATCTAAGCAGGGGACAGGAAGCAGGAAGAGTGGATTTTTTACGTGAGATCATAGGTTGGGTGGAGGAAAACTAAGAGACCATCTGGAGTAAGGATGGAGCAGTGGATTGTGGATATGATGTGTTCAGCAGCTGACATATTAGGCTTTGGAATTAAAGTGGTTCTGCAGTTTTGAGGGTATGTGTTTGTGTGGTGAATGTTTACCTAAATAAGTGTAAGGCGTGATTGTGAAGCAGATGATACTGAGTGGAAGGAGGGTGACTGAGGGCTGTTTTGGGGTAGGAGTAGTACTGTGGCAGAGGGAGTACTAGTAGTGTGGAGGAGAGTGTAATAGTGTTGTAGAAGAAAGTAGTAGTGGTGCGGAGAAGCAAGTAGCATTATGTGGAGGAGGAGAGAGTAGTAGTGTGGAGAAGCAAGTAGCATTGTGTGGAGGAGGAGAGAGTAGGAGTGTGGAGAAGCAAGTAGCATTGTGTGGAGGAGGAGAGAGTAGTAGTGTGGAGAAGGAAGTAGTGGTAGCATGGATGATGAAGTAGCAACATCAAAGTGTGGAGGTAAGACTTAGACTGTGTGAGAGACATTGGAGGGAAAGGAGAGAAGAGGGATAATAGAGGTAGGTGGAGGGTAATCAGAGTTTAGAGAGAAAAATAAGAAGGGAAAGGAGGGTGTGAGCATGGAAGATCACTTAAGATCTTACAGGGTGGCTGAAATACACTTCCCAACTTCCATTGGATCACTAATATCTGGATAGAGTAGGGACAGTTAGGAAGTTCTTGAGGTTGTTTAAATAGCCAGCATTTAGATCATTCCATCTGGTGAAAGCCATATTCAAGACAGTAGGAATCAACATTCGGTATCACTAACCAGTGTTAGGATGCCTAGGTTAGGAAAGGCGGTCATAATAAGATGAATGAGAGGAAGAGAGAGTGGCACACAATGGCTCCAATAAAATCCCTTGGACCATCTCTGCAACTTGGAGCGACTTTTGTGCCATCTGCAACAATACAAGGCATGTTTTGGATGTTTGGCTTTGGAGATTTTGATAACTTTTGTTTGAATTATTTTTCTCAGACCTGAGCTTTCAAGCATGTCTTTGTCAAACACAACACTGTTGGTCCTAAAGAAGGCTTGCTTTGAGTTTAACAGTATTTTATTTAGGCCTGTGACTTTCATTGTGTTCTTCCATGGATAGACGTTGGGAATCATATTTTTTAATTATTTTTGTAATTCATTGTTCTGTATGTAAATGTGTTTTAACTGTGATATCGTATTTTGTTTTTGTCATGTTGGGCTGCTAGTTTAACAGAATTTAGGTTGTGTCAGGTTAATGCACCACTTTATGTGACTATGGGCCTCATTACAAGTTGGGCGGTAAGGGATACTGGGCACCGGTAAGGAGACCGGTGCAGGTAATCCCTTACCGCCCTACTACTAGGGGTATCAGGTAATAATATCCCCAACAAAAATATTGCTGTATATATGGCCGTTTGGTTCAGCATAGGCAATATTTTTATTGGGGATATTATGTGGGAGCGGGGGTTGCGGGGGTGTCCCCTGCACATTAAAAAGTGATGCGGGGGTTTCGGGGGTGTCCCCCGCAGGGTCCGTTGGGAATTTTGCCGCACAAGGCAATATTTTTGCAGCAAAATTATCACTTGCAACCCTACAAGGTCACTTAGCGGGTCCATCCTGTAACGCCTGGTCTGACCTGGCGTTATGGACGGGACCCTTTAAGGGAGCAGGGCGCAAATAACGGGCTTGACATACGCGTGCCTGTTATTTGCGCCCTCCCCATTCCAATTGAGCCCTATCGCTGCTCAAATGGGAATGGGGAATGGCTTTTCCAATGACGATTTACCGGTCCTGCAAAGGTCGGACTACACCGGTAAGTCCCCATTGAACCATACCGGTGCCGGACCCGTTATTGGTGGCAGTCATGGTGCAAATAGCGCCATGACTACCACCAATCTCTGAATGAGGCCCAATGTTATTATGCAATGTTATTACTTCTCCATGTTTGTATGATGTCCTTGTCAGACCAAATGCAATATTTTTATGAGGGATTGTTTTTTTATTTACTTAAAATTATAATATAGACATTTGAATTATCTTTATATGTTGGAATTGTGTTTGTCAGTATAGTGGATTAATAGCTTGAATGGAACAATTGAATCCTGAGAAACAATCACTCAGGATTCAGGCCTTCCAGATAATAATTACTGGTAGCCATGGATCATGAAAGCTCTCAGAATTCCATATGTCATATCAGGTGCTGCCAGTGTCTGCTCTTCTTTCAATTTTGCCCCCAATTCCTTCTCAACTGGGGCTCCAGCTTTGACCCTCCAGCAGCGTCCACATTGGCCTTGCCTTCACCCTTTTTGTGGCTCACTTCCTACATGCTCCTCTCTGCACACTCTGTACCGTCCGCAGCATGAAGAGAGAAAACAGACTTCCCATGCCAGACCGCTAAGCATCTGTTGCTTGGCAGACATTTTTACATTGTTCCTCTTTTTTACCTTTGTTCCACCAATCAGGGGCCAGCACCATGCACAATATCAGATTTACCCATAGCCCCAGGCAAATCACAATTGCTAAGAGCCCCTAGCCTCTGCTTCACTCATACTCATATGTCGGCCTTCTGGGCTCTCAACAACCCTTTTCTGGGTCTCCGATCAATTCTGTTTATCAAGTAGCACCTCTACTGGCACGTTATGACCAGCAGCTGCTGAATATCTTGGAGATTTGGTGCAGAGCAGTAGACCATCTGCCTCACAGCCCTTCTCATCTGTTTGGGTCCCATAAACATCCTCTTGATTCTCCAATGTTGTATGGCCAGACGACCTAAAGAAGGTGGCAGAGGAGTGATTTCTGAGAATGTTGGTGCTTGGCTCTCAACTTCTTTCTTGGTCTGCCAACTTTCTCCACATTTGCCTGTGGTAAGCCCTTCAGCCTCTGACCCTGACTGGCTCTGATCAGTTCATAATTATCTCACCCTTGCACCCTATTGAGTTATTGCTTCAGCCAGGTGTATGCGTGTCTAAAAGAGGACACCTCCACTCACAAATGCAAAGCATATCTGCATGTCCTCTGCATGCAAGACACTTGCATAAGCATGGATTTGCCTTTTGTGAGCCCTTTGGTCCATGAGGTGATACCTCTCCCCGACTGCAGATAGGAGAGGATCGTGCCTAGAAACACGCGAGTACAGGCATGTTATAAATGACATATATCATATGAAGCACCAAGCAAAATGTGGGGACCTTGTGTTCATGACGCTGTGGGGTCAAATTGTAAGTGCAAAGGAACTCTCATGTTCTGTTCTTGTAGCATTCTGGGAATCCAGCTCAAAGTGCATAAGGCCCTTCAGTCGTCTGTGAACTGAGGGTAGCACATGGGCAACGTGCTGGTCGTGGAAACAAGATCACGCAGAGCAACAGAGTTTCGAATCCCGGATCTACGCTTAGAAACCGAACTCAGGCAGTAAGCGTGTTATAAAAAAAACAACTAATAAAATAAAAATCTCACGTATACATTCATTTTTGCAGATCTAAAACCTCTGAGCGTAAGTCACATTTGCAAAGAAATTGCCATCTCAAACACTGCTTGCAATGAAGTACTTTAATGAGCAGTTATCACAGTGTCAGGATTTGCAGCAGAGCTCGAAATACACTCTTATCTCCTAGTAATATCCTCATTCAGTAGGAGTTGAGCAGGAAGCTGTAGTCTGCGGCCTAGATACTGCTCTGGCACATATTGAGTAAGTTGATGAAATCTGAAGTTGAAGTGCTCCCTCCTGTGGTCATCATTCGAAGCCCTCTTGGAGAAAAAAAAACGTATCAAAATTGTTATTGGAGAGGGTGGATTTATTTGGGTGTCAGGCCTCCATTCCCGATAGATTGAGGGGAGCTCACTTGAATAGCACCTGATCACCCTTGATGTTTGTCATTGATAAGTGTTTGTCATATGATATTCGGCACTGTTTATAAGAAGGTTTTAGTTGTTGCTCGATTTACGGCGGCTATAATTTTGCTACATGAAATGACACTAAAAAAATCAGTATTCTCGAAAGTGTTTCAATCAACTTACTTTGCCTGAATTTCTAAGGAAAGAAGGACGGGTATTTAAGGCTATGGTCTGTTAAACGAAGCTCATAGTTAATCTTGCACAACGCACCATATACTGTTTAATTAGTTAACAGGCATGTGGATGATGTAATGCACGTGCACACTGAAACATTCCATGCAATTCTCATGTGCACTGGAGTATGCTCACATTCTGGTTCACGGTTTATATATGCTAATACACAAGCTTCAATCATGGATGCGTTTGGAGGACCGGAAGAGACTGGCTCAGATGTTGCTGCACCCACCACAGCCATGTATGAAACACCACGAACATTGCTGTTTGTCATTCATTTTAGCCGCACTGCACTGGCACCACATGTAAGTGGATAACTATGATGCGTTAAATAGCCCTGCTGTGTGCTCTAATGTTATCACGAAGAAAATTGTGTGAACAGCAACACAGTTTTCAATTGGTTTTGTAGGGTAAGGCAAGACACAATCTAATAGATGCCAAGTCACCAATAAGGCACAGGAGCATTTTCCAACATATTTTCCTGATGCCTTTGCCTATAAAATATGCCAGTATAAAAAACATTTTCATGTTAGCTGTGCAAGTACATGTGCATGCTGCCTTCACCAATATATGCCAGTATTCCCACATGAGAACATTCTATTCAATAATGATACTATTAGAAATCATAACCACGCTAGCTCTGCTGATATATGACAGTATCCCCATGCAAGAACATACTCCTCAGGTTTGCCAGTAAAGAAATGCCAAGCTAGTAAAAGAAAACAGAATGCCTGAACCAATGTAGGCCAATATGGCATGCTGACCTTACCCTTAAGGCCAATATAAGGGCAGGGTCGGACTGGGACAAGAAATAGGCCCGGACAGCAAAAATAAAGTGGCCCACCCCTCACTTCAAAAAAGTGGCCCATCCCATGCTTCAAAAAAGTGGCCCACCCCTCGCCTCAAAAAAGGTGGCCCTCAAACCATCATCCGTGAATCGTATCAATTCACGACTTTACAGAAAATGCTACGTATGGAGGATCCATGTGTCTGTTACATTACAACACAACTCATAAAATAATATTACTTTGCATACAGTTCTGTGACAGGGTCTGTCCACAACTCCAAGGTGCGGGAGTGGCATGAACCAACCACCCACCCCTGCGGTTTTGGGACCTGCTGCAAGTCAATGCTGATACAGGGATCCAAAACCCCAGCAGGGAAGGAGGGTTAGGGTGACAATGGTTGGATCGGAGGGGCTATAACGAAAAGAGGACCCAGGGCTATGGCCTCCTCAGCCTCCACACACCCTCCCTAGCAACGCCTTTGCTCATGGGAACTCTTTGAGCTCACTTAAATCAGGCCTTATCAAACTATGCACTTGAAGCCGTCTTCTGAGAGTTAATAGCTTAATTTGAGTTGCAAATCACTATTGGTGTAATAAAAATGTCTTAACCAGGTCATCCTAGAGCCACTTGATGTATAGGCATTTTGTGTGACCTGCTCTGAAGTCCTGTTAAAAACAAACATTGGCAAAGCAACAGTTTTGACTTGTGCACAAGTGGCATTTCTTAGGCATTGCTCAGATATGCCCAGGTACTCGCTCACACCATTTTGCACCTGCTGTCATCAATGGGCAGTTAATACTACTACGTGGACTGGCCTAGCAAGTGCCTTGGGCATGCCTACACAAAAGCCCAAAGGGTGTATCAACAATTCATTAATGAATAGAACACTTTTTTTTCATAAGTGAACAGATAAAACAAAATATGTCATGATAAATGCATTGAAATGAGCCCCAAGTAATGTATTTGCCCTCAGGGTTTTCAATATATATGCTCTGCTTGACTGCTTCACTTAGTATGTGTGTGCTATTTCAAGAGTACATAATTTACAATGCAAAATAGTGTACCAGTCTGAACTGCTAAAATATCCGGTGTACACTTTTGCTTGCCAATGCGATTGCGTGCCACAAATACGCAAACCCGCCAACTGAATTCGCTACAAGTCGTGTAATGCAGAATGCTGGCAAGTCTGCAAGTGTCAGCAGGGCCAAGGTGAAGTGAATGCTGTCCTGTAATTTCGCAAGTGTTACGGGGGTTGTGATGCAAGAAATGATGAAACCCGTTGGCAGAGAATGAAGAAGCGATGAGCCACGATGGCAGAGAATGCATTGCAGATGTGCCTATTCACGGGAAATCAATGTATCCATTTACAGATATATGTTTTCCTCATAGAATGGAAAACATTATTGATATTAATGTAAGCCAATGTAGATGTACTAAGAAGAATGTAATGTATTACTGTTATACCTGACTCCTGGAATGGTTGAGTGGGGGTTCAAACTCGGGCTCCCATCACCCTGAGCTCTGAAGGGAGCACAACAACACTAAAATCACAAGCAAGCCATTCCCTTGGGCCCAGAGCTTCTCACACCACGCACACAGTCCAGTCCCGCCTCAACCCAGAGCCCGGCACACTCACTGCACCCACGTGCTCACTGCTCAGAGACTAAGTGAAGCCTTGGTGTTCTCACAGAATGCAGGCACTGGCAGACCCACCTACGACAACAACACACTTTGAGCCCCATGCTCACAAACCCGCCGAGCCCCAGAGGATTTCCCCCCATCCCCCAGGTTACTCACGCACGCACACACAGGCTACCTTGCCAAGTCGCACAGACCATCTCATTATATTTGTTCAGTTGGTCTAAGAAAAGGTATCACATCATAGATTCCTTGCTTTTATTTTTTATTGAAAGTCTTTACCAAGAAGTGTCTGTTAAAGCCGTTACCTTACATTGGGCCTCATTACGACCCAGGCGGAGGACCATGGTGCTATTAGCACCATGGTCCATGCCGATGTCCGCCATGGCGGAATGGGGAATTACCACCCCATTCCGAGGTTGGTGGGGCGGTAATTCCCCATGCCGCCATGGCCCTTCCCCATTCCCATTTTTGCCCCATGGGGCTCAATGGGAATGGGGAAGGCGCTAAGTACTTAGCACCAAGGTCCCTTTGCGGGTCCCTACTTTAACGGCTGGTAAAACCAGCCGTTAAGGTCGGGTCCCGCAAAGGGACCTCGTAATTAGGCGCTAATAGGTTAACGGCGCCGCAGCCTTTTACGGCGCCGTTAACCCATTAGCCCCTGGGTCGTAATGAGGCCCATTGCGTTGATTTGTAATCTGTTTAGTGGTTTGAAGCGCTCGCGTAGAACCTTTACGCACAGGATCACCCAACTGAAGCTGGCACTGACTCATTTATCGACCTCAGAATCATAAAAGGCTGAGATGGCCTTGCCGGGATTCGAACCCTCCGCAGGTCCAACACAGAGCGCAGCAGCTAGTGCTCAACGGGTGAACTATCATACCAACATGTCGTTCAGTTGGGAAGTGCAGTGAGGAAACAACATTCTATAAGGAAAATCTGTTCATTTTGTGCTTAAACAATGCGAACTCTCAAAGCAACACATGACCTTGCAGCGCTACTTGCCACAGAATACTTCTTCATAGCGCATTAACATTGAATACGTTTATGGCAGGCCACAGTTTAATAAGAACAATAGTTGAAAATGGAAAATGTAAATCCGGGATATGTTACTTGCAGAACGAGACCAGAGAACTCACACACTCAGTCACAGCCCTGCTTGAGCCCAGTGGTTGTGTTGCAAGCATGTCAAAGGAAACACCACTATTCCACAATTCCAGTAGCAAATTAATGCATACAATGTGGTTTTGGGTCTGTTCAATTAGATATACCTACTCTAGTGCTAGTGTGGGAATGTGGAGAACATGGGGTCACTCTACACAATTGCCCCCCCCCGTTTACAACAAAGGGCTGTAGGCCTGTGGCAGGCTCCAGTCCAGATTAGAACTGATGCAATTAATCCCAGGCCTTTCTATCCAGTGCTACCATAAGGCAACTTTAGAAGGCAGTCAGTCACAGGAGGGGTGAAACACTGGTTTATGATTTTCGGTTGCTCTTACCAGGTTGGCCCGAACCCACTTAAGTGTCGATAACTGGTTAAAAACAGGATATTGCCAGGAAAACGAGCCACCTGGTGGCATTCCAAGGCGCCAAGTGCAAACCCAGGCTGCATATGCTTGCAGCCTGCAGTCCACGTCCTCTCCCCCAGAGGCCTTCCCTTTCATTTATTTTAAAGGCAAAAGCACTGCCGGGGAGTTTACAGGAATATAGGCAGAATGGTGCGGTGTCCCCCGCCAATGAGTTTGCCCCTTAACTCAAAAGCTGTTGCAGAAAAGAGGGGATTGGGGCAGGCCAGACAGTAGCAAACCTTTGGAATGAGCTGCTCCATTTCTGGGCCCCAAGTACTGCCTTGCAGGAACCAAAAGGGTGTCTGTTCCTTCATGTTCACGGCATTTGGCTCACATTATAACTTGGGCCTGGTGCCTCGGTGGTTGGCCTGTTGCTGCTGTCATTTGGCTGTACCTTTCTTGATTGGCTCGTACCATAGAACAAACTTGTCAGACAGGTCACCATACTGGGGTCATATATCTATTTGGCCCAAAGCGACTGAACGCCTCCCATGTGTCGCCTTTGCTCATTTACGTACTCACCCACTAAAGTACACCCCAGCCCTCCTCCTTCCTCCTAATTAAGAGGCTAACTGGGAAACCCAGACAATCTCAGTGACTGCCTACTTCTATAATTAAATCTCCTAACTTTCTATTCTTGGCCAATTTGTTGGAAGACAGGTGCATACACTACACAGCTTATTTGTTTACCAGACTTCCGAGGATCACTGCTTGCATTAATTCCTTGGCTTCATCTACCCCCCAGTCTGAGCCATTTCCTTTCATCCTGACATACCATCTGCCCCAACACCTTCAGGCCTTTCTCGATTTGCTAGAAACCCCACCGCTGACCCCCACGCTCCCTTTAAATCGACTTCTTTCCCTTCCTTTTGGTCCCTAATTTGCAGGGCCTTTTGGCTTGCCAGCAATGACATCACACTACACCGCTTTTAGGCTCATAAAAAATAGTCGACCCAGTGTCTTCCCATTACACACTAGAACGTTGCTCATTTAGTGTACCTGCAGCCACAGCTGCCATCACGACAAGTGGATTTCAGTAATGGATTTTAAAGTGAAGTTTCCTCCCGCTTATGAGGATTGGTTCATGCATCTTCACATTAATACAATAGACCTCCAGCTGAAGATCCATGCTCTGTTCAGGCAATATAGCACGCTGTGCTCGGCCAATTCCCTGCTGTGTGCTATAAATATTTGTGAAATTGTCGGTAGCTTACCACTTTGTGTGCAGTGAAGTGTGGTATGCTTCGCCCACTTCCTTTGCCAGAAGGAAACTTGCAGAAGGGGTATACTGAGAGAAATGACGGTGGCTTGCCACCTTTTTAGTTTGGGCGTTTAGGTGTTGCTTGCGACATCTTTAAGCCAAAACTACTACACTAGAGTACATATAGGGAAAAATGGCATATGAGCAGTAGGGCTGGACTAGTGGCCTACAGGGAACGCTGGAGATTTGGTGGCAACGAAAAGTGAGGGCTAGAGGGCCTGGCCTCAATATCTTACCCCAGGTCTTAAAGGGCAGGGGAAGTTGCCCGCTTTTATCTAAAGAGATGAGAACTGTTGCCACGTTAAGACTGACTAGCTTAGCAAGCACTATGGGGTTCCCTTCCCTTGACAGTACCTTTTTTTTGCCCTGGGTTTACAATTCACAGTTCCAGTCAGAAAGCAAACAGTGCCTCTATGAAGTGTATTACTCACATTTTCCTGCTGTTGTGGCTTGGAGTTGGCATTACTGGCGTCCGGGCCGGCCTCCGACTCGGCTGTGGTCCTTCTGGTCCACTCAGCTGTGGCCTGGGCAGTCCTCGTCCTCCTGTGGGCACGCATTGGCGGCCTCGTCAGGTCCGCTCCGACTTGCCTGGTGGTGGACAACGGTGGTCTGCTCTTACTCTGGGTCCTCCTGGTTTGCAGTGTGTGCGGCTCAGCTGGGCCTGGCTCTCTCTGGTCTGACTCACTGTCTGCGCTGTTGCGAATATGTGTGGCGAAAACCATGCCCAGCCAAGGTAAGGGTTCAGAGACCCAACTCCCAGAAAATTGAGTCAATCACGTGGTGTGACTGACGGTGACGCACGTGCACAGCACCTGGCGGCACAGAGTCTATCGGGGCAGACCACTGCAGCCGAAATTTTGGCCCTGAAATGCCAAGTGGCGTTGGTGGGGCCCCAGGCAGCACAGCCAGCTCACCTCTGAGCCAAGCCCTTTCAGGCAGGCAGTGTCTGCCCCGTGACGGCCCCCCAGGGTCAGGACTCACTCGGTCGGTGTAGTTTGTTTGCTGCTTTGCTAAATTGTGCAATGCCATGGCCACCTGCATGCATCATAAATAAATGATGAGGGATGCATTATGCAATCATCAAAGCAAGGTAACACCATTTCTGTTACCTTGCTTTGATGAATTATTATTCTGCAGTGACTGTGCCTGCTGCCCAGTACCCAGCCCAGCCCTCCTCCGCTGAGGCGAGCCGCTCCACTCGGGTCGCAACTCCCAGTGAGCAGGGCCGCCCACCCGCAGGCAGCGCCGCACGTGCCGTGGCACGCACGCCGCACACAAAGAAGTCAATAAAAAAAAAATAATTAAAAAACTGGCCCAGGGTGCCTGTCCGAAAAACCGGCCCAGGGTGCCTGTCCGAAAAACCGGCCCCCAGGGTCCCCAACTTCATTTGGCCAAAGGCCGAACGACTGAAATGGTCAGTCCAACCCTGTATAAGTGTAATACTTGCCTCCATTGGCCTCTCTTGTCTGGTCCTGGCATGCTTTACCTCTTTCTTGACTGACAGCAGCCAATCAGTTTCTCTTTTTCTGTTTCTTCCTCTCTGTACTCTCTTTCCTTTGGGTTCCCCAGGGCTCTGCCTTGTCCCTGATTTTATTTAGCATCTATATTCAGCTACTGTGTGACCTCATCCGCTCCTTCAGTTTCAGATGCTACTCGTATGCTGACAACACACAGATCCTGGTCCGACTAGATCTAGACCGGGGAGTGGTGTTGTCTCGTCTGTGTAATTGTATGTCAGTCGTTGGGGGTTGGATGAGTGCCAACTGGCTTAAACTGAATGTGGACAAGACAGAGGTTCTTATGGTTGGGACCGCTGCTAAATCCTGTTCCTAGTCCTCTGACTTCTGGCCTTCTTCATTGGTTGAGAACGTTCCCTATTCCAGTGACATTTGTGAAGATCTTGGGGGTCTATTTTTTGGCATCACTCTCTATGGCCCCGAAGGTTGGGGCAGTCTGCCAAACTGGGCATTTTCTTCTGAGGGTTACTGCAGAAGGTCCTGTCCTTCCTTCCTCCATCTCTTCGTCTTTTGGTCGTCGCCTCTCTTACTTCTAGTAGACAACACTACTGCGATGCTCTGTATCCGGCCCAACTGCAGGGCCTAATTCACTGTCTTCAATTGCTTAAAAATCTGGCCACCGTGTAGCCACAGACACACCTTATAGCTCTCACATCAGCTCAATATTGCACCATCTGCATTGGCTCCCGGTGAAACAAGGAATAGCCTTTAAGTCTCTCTGCCTCGTTCATCGGGCATACTTTTAAGACAGATTTCTGAACTCTGACCTGGTGGGCAGATGTTCAGAAGGCCAGCCTAGTTTCTTGGAACAGGGTAACCTCTGGACAAGCCAGACCAATCAAGGTAGCTATGGCAGGCGGTCAAGACTAAGTCTCAGGAGGGGTGAGGGTGACTGAAGGACCTCAATGAGCACACCGAGCAAGGACACTTACAAATTACTTCCAGACAGGTGTAACAAAAATATAAACACATTTATTACAAGGCCTTTGCAACTCAACACACAGTAACAGAATCACAGCAATCCTACTAAACCAACACAACACAATCAATACAAGATGTATACAAGACCATTTGGGTCTAAAGGGTTAAAGGCACAAAATATGTTCACAACCTAGAGGGGAAGGAAAATAGGCAGTACAGATAGCCTTTAGTCCCCTTCAACATCAAACACACACCTAACTAAGAGGCAGTACAAACCCTAAGATGAGAGGAGCCTTATGCTCAATAGTACATGCAGTGCAGGTGCATGCGGTTGTTTCAATGGGCAAAACCTGGTCTCTAGCAGCTCAGGAAGGTGGGTGAGGCAATGAAGAGTAGATTCCCACTATGAAGGGGGAGGTGATTCCAAGGTTCAGGAATAGTTTGCTAGTTATCACTAGCAGTGTAAAGGAGAGGGACCCCCAGGGGGGGGTCCCTCTCGTTTATACCGGCATGGCTACCCCCAAACTCGGGTCCGGCACCGGGTCCCGCGAAAGGGGAATTACCAGGCCATTCTGACCTCGGCGGGCCCGGTAATTTCCCTTGCGCAGGACCAAAAGCCAGTACGTCCCTGTTCCCATTTGAGCCCCCATAGGGCTCAATGGGAATGGGGAGGATGGTAGGAGCAGTACCGTCCATAACAGTACTGTTGCTACCATTGAGTTCTGCTCACGAGTGCCGCTCTGCAAGCCTGGTCTGACCAGGCGTACAGAGCAGCAGCCGCGAGCAGAACCCGTAATGTGGCAGCATGGTAGCAACGGCGCCGGTAGCACTACCGGCGCCGTTGTTGTCTTACCGCCACAATCGTAATGAGGCCCATTGTTTCCTATAACTATGCAGTTTGTTCAGTATGCTACACTAAAAAATAATTTCTCTTTTATTACACAGAAATGGCTAGCACCCTGGAGTGGCTTGAAGAACATTTTCCTCGGGATGAAATGAGTGAAGACAGTGATACTATTGGTACAGAGTGCAATTTGAAAAGTAAGCCAATTAATACACATTGCTTCACATGTACCCAACACATTTTGCTTTTCTTTAACAGTACATACAGAAAATAAAGGGAATTCCCCAGAAACAGTACATCATCTACAAGTCATGAGCATATGGAACAACAAAGTCACAGTGTACAAAATCATCTACTGAGCTTGAAAGAAAAAATTGACCAATTAATGAACACTTTTGCCGATTTGAAAGATTTAGTACACAGACATATCCTGGAGAACATTAAATATCACCTCCCCACCTGCACCTGTACCTCTTCTGCCTGTCCCAGCCAACCAACCTCACAAATTCCCCATCACCAAAGACATTACGATGAGACCTCAATACCTTCCTCCCCTACTGCCCAACCTCTAGAAAATCCCAATTTCCCTGTGTATGTCTCCATTTCTGCTTCCCCTTCTCTTTCGTAATTTGTATATTTATGTGTGTAAAGTTATATGTATACTGTTGCTGTATGTGTCTGTGTTTTTGTTTTAAATCCCTGCTCGGAGTCCGCGGACATCGTGACTGTCTGGATTCTCCATAATTAATCAAAATGGAGGAGTCCTACGGACACAGCACCTGTCCAGGCTGTCCGCAATCAAAATGGAGGTGTCCGTAGAACACTGCGCCTGTCTGCATGTCCACAAAGTTGTGATGCACCTTTAATTAGTTTGTGGACCCTACCCTGTCTGGCGGACACCTGAACGCATGCGAATCCCACCTTTGAGGTCATACGAACAAGGAGACTGTCTGGAATATCCGTAATTAATTAAAATAGAGGTGTCCTATAGACACTGCACATGTACTGGTTGTCCACAATCAAAATGGAGGTTTTCGTAGACTACTGCACTTGTCTACATGTCCCCAAAGGTTTGAGGCACCCCTAATTAGTTCGGGGACCCCACCCTTGTCCGACAGACACCTGGGCACATGTGCATCCCACCTTTGGGGTCCTAGGAAAATTGCGCCTGTCCGGAACTGTCCGCCACATGCGTGTTGCACTTATAATTAGTCCAGGGAGCCCAACCATGTCCATAGGACACCTATGCGCATGTGCACAATGGATCCCATGCAATAGGTGTCCTAAGGACACCCGTCCGATGTGCGAACGTATGCAACATTGATTGATTGATTGATTGATTGATTGATTTATAGAGTGCTTTACACCAAGGCGCTGTACAGTGGAACAACATAATACAAGATAACAACAACAAAATAACAGTGGGAGCAAAATGACATCATGAATCATCCGACAAAACAGTACAAAGAGCAATTAACTGAAGGGGGGAAGGGGAGTGGGACTAGGTATGAGGGGTGGAGATGGATTGGACTAGGGAAAATGGAAGGGAGAGAGAGGAGGAGCGGGAGAGGGGAGAGAGAAATCAGATGAAGGGAGAGGGGGAAGTAGAGATGGCAGAGGGGGAGATTTCAAGGAGGAGAATGGAGGAGGAGGGATTTAAGGGAAGTGCAAAATGAGGTGAAGGTCGTGGTAGAGCGGATTGTGAGAGGGAGTGAGTTCCAGTGCAGAGGTGCAAGGAGTTGGAAGGAGCGGAAACGGGAGGAAGCGCAGGGTCATGGAGGTACAGTGAGAAGGAAATGGTCAGCGGACGAAGGGAACGGGAGGGGGAGTAGAAGGAGAGAAGGGAGGAGAGATAAGGAGGAGCAAGACCATGGAGGGATTTGAAGACAAGGCAGAGAAAGTAAAATTTTAGCTGTAAGTGAAAAGGAAGCCAGCCAAGATAAGAGAGCGAGGAAGAGATGGAGTCACGGGAGGTAAGGAGATAAAGGGTACGAACAGCAGAGTAGTGTATTGATTTAAGAGGAGCAAGATGAGATGCTGGAAGTCCAAAGAGTAGAGAAGACCAGTAGAAGAGGCGGGAAAAGATGAGAGAAGAAATTAGGAGTTTGGTGGCGTGGAATGTGAGCGAGGGACGGATTTTGCGAATATTGTAGAGTTGGTATCGGCAGGTGCGAGAGGTGAGTGAGATGTGTTGCAAGAAGGTCACCATGTGACCGCACCCATGCGCAGCATAGGCCCTTGTCCGCGGACAGTGTCTGGGCCTCTGAAAACCAATAAAGTGCTTTTTTTTAGCAAGGTAGTTTACTGTAAAAACCTCACCTTTGCACAGGTCCCAGACCATGCCCCTGGCAATCTGGACACTTTTTGGAGCTTATTGAGCCCGTTTGTGGTCCGAAATGTCTGCGGCGTGTGTCGCTGTCTGTGCAGCGCTCCCCAGCACT
Source organism: Ambystoma mexicanum (assembly GCF_040938575.1). Lineage (NCBI taxonomy): Eukaryota > Metazoa > Chordata > Amphibia > Caudata > Ambystomatidae > Ambystoma > Ambystoma mexicanum. The sequence continues at coordinate 141,353,183 of NC_090932.1, forward strand.
CCTATACAAGGCCACACCCCAGAGCTGCTCCTCATTCTGTTTTTGGCTACCAGGACAGAGCTTTGCTCCATATTGCTAGTCTCTTGAGATTGGTTTTTCTGTTGTGCGGTGCTGTGCTATTTTTGGAGGACTATTCCAGATAGCAACCATGGCTGTATCTAATGCTGCTGCCTCTGCCTCAGCACCAACCCAACCCCCAGCTCCTCAACCTTTCTAAGGGCCTGGGGAGGGGAACAGGTGTGATGATGTAAAGAGGGATCAAGAGGAAGACAAGGATGAGGTAGTGGAAGTCCCCACTACTGCTGGCCAGCGTGAGTCTTGGATGTGGAGGCTCTTTAGCATTGTTGGAGGGGTACCCAGGGCACTTTCAGACAAGATGCACTGGACTGAGTGCAAAACTATGCTCAGTCATGGCAAACCTGGCCTGTATAGCTACGGGACCACCTCCATGCGGCGACACCTGAGGTCGAACCACAACATCCTCTGTATCTGCTCCTGTCACCACAAGGGACACTCTGTGGGGCAGCAGATCCATGAACCAGCCTTGCAGGCAAAACGCACTGCGGCAGACCCTTACCTTTTGAGGGTCACTGTGCATTTACTGCAATGTGGTACTCTGCAGGGGGGGAGCAATTTCAAAGTGCTTTTGTGGATTTGGTCCGGGAGCATGAGAAAGACTGCCCCCTACCTAAGTGAGGCCCACCTAACATCTTCCTCTCTCCACTTGCCCTTTCTTATCCCTGTGGTTGGTGGCCCTTCCCTACCCTCCCTTCCCTCCTTTCCTTATGTGTCATGTATAAAAACACCCAAAAAAATAAAAAACAACAAAAAACAAAATAAAAGGCTTTTTTCAGAGCCACCTTTCACAGCTTAAAAATAGAAGGGCCAATGGAATGGTGCAGGGCCCTGGGCCTTTTGAGAAGTCTGCCGACAGCGTGGTAGTCTGCGGACTTTAAAAACAATGTAGGGGGTTGCACTTTCAAAAATATTGCACTCTTTTCTGGGAGAAAGTGGTGGCTCTGAAAAAAGCCTTTTGTGGTATTTGTTTGTTTTTGGAAGCGTGGAAGTGACCAACACTTACTGGAAAAATGCATCCTATACTTGCAAAAAGGGCTGCAATGCAATTTGGATATTCTGCAGAAAAAGCTGATTGCCAGCATCAGTAAAATGCACTTCATCTCTGCATAAAATATTTGTGCTATGAAATGTAATTTTTTCATTGTGGCAGGACGACATGCCAAAATATCTCAATAAGGCGCAAACAGCCTTGATGACATTGCACCTCGCTTTCTCCATTTTCAGACCAAATGAAAAAGAGCGAAGCCACACATGTGTCTGCGCAATGCGAGATAAAATTACTCGGGAGTTTGGAAACATATCCATGCCTTCCACAAGTGCCTCCTTATTCGCAAACTGCAGTGAGATTCCAGTAACAAGTCCTAAACTGTTCCCTCCACAATGAATAATAATAATGTCTGGATGATGGTGTGTCACCAAAGTGGCACAAAGAGGAACCAAATCCTGTCACTTCATTCCACGCACTCTATACCAGTGCACAACCACATGATGGAATACAAAATGTGCAGCCATTCCACAATGCTTTGCATACACCTGCAACCAATATATCCAAGTGTCTCCCAAAATCCAGACACACTTCCTCCTGAAAGACACAGCCATAGCCGTAGCCATCTGCACTTCTCTCAGCAAACAGAACTTCTGCCACCGTCCTATCCCCTGGCCTACAGAGTCCCATTTCCATGCCTGCCAGCCTCAAAAGCCCCAGATGTGGCACACCTTGTCCGCGGACTAGCGTGGTGTTCGTGGACCCCGTAACACAAGGGCAGCCCTTCTTCCCTTTCCACATCACTCTCTGCAACACTCCCTTATTGGCTACCGATAAGCAGTCAAACAACCATCCAACAAACACATCCAAGAACTCTACATCTACCTCTGTGGTCACAGTTCAGCACTTCCGATATACTGCTGAACACTGTGGCTACAAGTCTGGTGTGATTGCAAAGAACCACCGGAACAAACTACTGTACAACTCTCCAACATGTCTGCTTCCAAATGTATCCACATCTGCATCCATCAATCCAAAGTACAGGTTTGCATATATTTTGTAGAGTACATGTCCAACTGTTTCACAAATGCAATGAAACAGGGTACCTGCCACCTACCCTGTATAACCTACTCAATAAGCATACTGTAATTTCTCCCATCTCCTACCATGAAGTTGCACTTACAATGCTGTGTGCTTTGAAACTGTCCTTTTATCCATATCACCCATTGTAATGTGTGAACTCTTATTCTCTTTGTTCCTTCTATCATTTCTACAACCACTTCCCCCACTAACACTCCTGCTCTAAAATGCCTAATAGGCATACAGAAAATGAAAACTCCATGTGTCTTACCAAAGCATACCAAGTACATAGATTGCATGTATATAAAAGGGTGCCTGCCACTTACCTTGAATAAACTACTAAATAATCATACTTTCATTTCTCCCATCTCCTAACATCAAGTGACAATTCCTTACAATCCTTTCTGCTTATAAACATTTATTGTAATGCCCACTTGCATAACTGTTTCAAACTTCATATTTCCATTTTATCACCACTCTCCCTGATGTATTTTTTAAATGAAAAAAAGAAAACCACATTCTCCTTCCCAATCTCTACATCTTTCTGAGCATTTTTCTCACTGTACTACAACTTACACTAATCCATTTCCAAACCAAATACTGCAACAACAACTCGCACATTTACACAAGTGCACCACATAGGACACACTTATAAGTACACCACTGGCTGCCATAGCAACAATACTGGTGCTCCCAAGTCTCCATTCATACACAATGCTGTACAATTTCACATGCACACCAACTGTTCCTGCTAACAAATCATACTACAATTTTAAATACTGTGTTCACCAAGTACAATTACTATGCCATTAACACACATATGTACTGACTTCCTTCTTTTGTAATTGCAGTGAAGATTAGTCTCCTGAAAGCCAGTGGTGTCTCAACGGCAAAATAGAACCCAGAAGAATCCTACTCTTCACATTCAACAACATAAGTGAAATACTAGCATAGTGTTCTGCCTCTAACTCAGACAGTGGAGTGTTTTTCTATTGTAGGCTACAAAGTTCTATCAACCCAACAGCATTTGTTTCACTCTAACTCATTGCACCTCAGCAGGTACACACTTTATAGTGTCATGTGAACGCCAGTATAGTAACACACACATACCAGTAGAGCCTTCCCAACCTGAACTACCAACCCATTCCACAATCACACACCATTATATGTATGGCTACCCTCATATTCAGACACTCATGCACAGTGCACGCATATACATTGCCCATCCTGCAAACCCACACTCTCCTTTTTCCTCTAACAGAAAGTAAACAATGCCTATCAAAAAAGCACTCTGTAGAAAGCAACACAGAAGTAGAGCACATCAAACTAAAAGCATACAAAATAGTCATCCACCTCTCCCCGAATTTGTACAAAAAATGCAAACAAAAAGCTAATACACTCACTGAGCAAAACTGAAACAGCTAGCTCGAAAGTAACTGTGACTCCTCTTTAAAAATGTAAAACTAAAAAGAAATGAATTCTAAAGATTACAACTACCACCAGTGCTAAAACTGCACCTACCAATGTTAATGTAGCCACAAGTAACCATTCCAAAAAATACATTTCACAAAAAATGTTCCACCATAGGATCCTTCAGAATCTTATAAAAACAGGGGAGAAATCACGCTCCACCCTTAAAACTTGCTGCAGAAAACTCATCCTGGAAGCTCTCATCGACAGTGCAATCCTTCTCGAAATGAAATTATTTATATTAGTTTTAAACTGAATGAAACCACTAACAAAATGAATTACTAAACTACAAAAAGTACTTCGCAACAGATGTAATATCAACATAGATACCTTTGAAAACGTCTGTGCAGATGAGTGGAGTCACACCACTAGCACAGTACCATATGCCAATGAAGAGACATACAAACAAAAGCAAACAAACCCAATTGCCATATATAGCATTGGGCGAGGGTATGAAAAGGTAGACAATACCATTATGGAAGAAGAAATGCTGCTCACAGGAATATCCCCAGCAAACTTACAATCAACTCTTCATTCAATCAAACCAATACACCCAGTCTACAAATGGCCGTGCACATCAATGTGTAACATGCAAAAACAATTCTTCAAATCTTTACGGCAGTTACTCAATCAGTATGTCAAAGGCAAAGACAAATTAAAAATAAAAATATTACAAACTATAGACTCATGTCCAGTACGCAAATACACAGGACTACAATGACATTCATTAGCCTGCATTTCTGGACCTCCTTGCAAAAGCACCTTCCACCATATCAAAATGTTAACAACACACCATTCGACTGTACAAAATCTCGTTCACAAACTGTACTATGCAAAAAGTCATGGTTTAGCACAGAACTATTTAAATGAAATTCACCTACATGGTACAGCCAAAGAACTGCTCGAAGAAATAGACCACATCAAAAGCAAATATTTTTTAACTGAAAAGCACTTAGAAAATCCAGTAACTTTGGAAAAGAGTAGCAACAACCTTGCAGATGTAAACCTTCTATTACACACATACAAAAAAGAAAAACTAAAGTTTAAAAGCACATCTGCTGAAGTACCAAACCAAGTATGTGTGTGTTGCCACAGAACTTTATATAAAAAGAGCACCAAAACTGTAGACAAAATGTACAAAACAGAAGACAATGAGGAATCCAATTGGTTCAAATGAGCTCTCTATCTTATAGCAGAAAACAAACACAAAATGACTAACCCCTCAATACTTGGCACATATTGCACTGCAAAACCTGAGAATAACCATATGCCTTCACTTGTTATCACAAATAACTTTGAAATATTCCCACTGCCAAAACCACTCCACCAACTTACCTTGTATGAGAACATTATAATCCAAACAGTGCACCCATTCCTAGCGATAATCCACCTTCAACCGAAAACAGCGAAACTGCCTCCCTCTGAATTACTGAAAGGCATTTGTGGCAAAGTAGTTTAATTGCCATTATATTTCATAGAAAATGTAGACACTCTAGCAGTGTAACGCCAATAGATGAATCTTTGATTATCCAAGTGAATGGTGTACCTACAAAAGACAAAAGGATTTGGCAGCAACTAGTGGACTTAAATAAAATTAGAGAAGCCTTGCAATATCTTAAAGACAACAATGAATACTACAAACAAATAAACATTGAAGAAAACCTGAGGGAAACCACTGAAATAATCCAGGACTCCTCAGCAACTGGCCAATTTGAACTTCTAGATCCTACTACAGCCTCCAATATTTTAGACCACTATACAATTCACCCACTGCACTCCAAAGAAACCATAGACGATGCAATTGAAACATATCATATGCGGCAAGCCAAAGGATCGCCAATCAGCATATTGGAAAAAAGTGTAGAAGCACAAGCCTTTCCTCTACTTTTTCTTACTGAAAAAGGTGGAAGGTCTGATGAAAGATGCACACAAATAACAGCATCAGAATACCACTCCTTACAAATGTATTCTGGAGACCCCAGATTCAGACAAACACTGAATACATATTCCACCTCCTCTTTGAAAGTGAACGAACAACTCTATGTTATGGAGTTGCACACACATTGAAAACAGGTTCCAATTATCAAAACATGTCTGATACGCAGCTACTTCAAAAGGTGCACAAGAAAGATGAAGTTTGACAGTCAAGTATTACAAATCTCTTGGTAAACATGTGTGGTACGAAAGAATACTGGTTCCGACGTCACTCAAATGTATGGTTTATGATACGCAACCTTCGCCCACCCACATGGTTTGTCACTTTAAGTTGTGCAGAGTATGCATGGGAAGACTTGCACAATTTCCTACACATAGCAAACAAAAACAAAGCAGATATAGACATGAAAACACCAGGAGAACGCTGCTGTCTTGATCCTGTAAATGTATCAAGGTACTTCCATCATCGCTTTATTGCCATGCTACACTTCATTTGTAATAAAACACGTCCTCCCCTCAGTGAAGTGGAACACTTCTTTTGGAGAAAAGAATATCAAGCCAGTGGAGCACCACACATCCATGTGCCTTTATGGATTAAACATGCACCTAAATTTGGTCCGGGCAGTGATGCAACTGTTTTGCAGTTCATTCACAAATTTGTCACTTGCAAAATCCCTTCAGAAAGTAGACATAGCAACCTTCATCCACACATTTTGAAGTTTCAAAGACACAATTGTGGCAAGTATTTTCGGTGCAAATATAAAATCAAAGGCAAATACTATACCAAATGCCACTTTGGTTTCTCTAGACCAGTTTCAGAAACAGGACAAGTAAACATCAACAGGACAAGTAAACAGCTTCATGTCTTCGGTTAGACACAGTGTGAGAGGCAAATCACCTAAGAACACATACTACATGAACCAAACTGAAGAATCAAAGTACATCAATGATTACAATGCAATAATTTCCCTCATATGAAATGCAGAAATGGATGTGCAGTACATTGCAGACAATTCCACTGCAGTTGCACCATATGTCACAGCCTACTTAGCCAAAGCAGAGAAAACAGTGCTGAAAGACCTCTGGGACGAGATATCATCTGACAAAACACATTCACAATAATTGTACAGCTTTCCCATAGAGAATGTGGCTGCTACAAAGCCCCAGACCGTTTAACCGGCACCGCCTTATATGGGAAATCTGAGAACTTAGTTTGGCTAAGCCTTGGTCCTGCAGATCCAGAAAAAAAGTTCTTAAATTGTACCAAGACCTAGAAACAATAGCCAGAAAATGATCCCAACAGCCAGGACATTTTAAAAGACAAATTATTGAACACATACTACCAAACAGGACCACTTCTTTAGAAAGCATGTGCCTATACCACACAGCCCAACACTTCTCATACAAAAATCACATACAATTCTCATACACAAATCACAGATGAGAAAAACAGGTACATACAAAGTCAAATGTTGTGAAAGCAGCCTGGTAAAACTTACTAAACACAGCCTGGTTAATCATATGAAGCTATCATTAAAAACTCCTCAACATAGAGAACTGTACTACATGTCCCTACTCCAACTTTTTAAACCATGGTGAAAAGAAGAAGATTTATTAGACACCCATACCTCCTATGAAGATGCTTACAATGCAAACAAAAGCACTATAACAGATATAAACCTTACGCAGTACAAAAACATGTTGAACAATGAATGCCAACAAGAAGAACTTCAAGCACAACTAAATTTAGACACTCCTGACAGCAGTCAACCTTCTCTTTCAGGAAGCCAAGAACCACTTGGACAGCCACTCATACCAAATGAGGCAGAATTAGCCATGACTGAAGTAGAAAACACGAAGTGTCAGTATGAGCAATCTGCAGAAGACTTTGATCTACTGAAATCACAACTAATCAATGAGCACCGTAGCATTTTCCTAAACGTAGCTAAAGAAATTGAAAATGTTGTGCAGCACACAACTAAAACTTGTACCTGTCAAAACTATAAACCTATGTTCCTATATGTATGTGGTCAAGTTGGTTCAGGCAAAACATTCTTAATAAAAAATCATCAGCAAATTCCTCCAACAATTGACAAAAAACAAGCTTTCAGCTGTTTTAACTACACCCACAGGCTTAGCTGCCAACAAAATAGGTGGTGCCACTTTACATTGATTGCTACTCCTTCAGGGATAACACCAAAACAAATTAGACTGCTACAAACCTTCAGCAGAAGCTGCTTTGGCGCTACGCAGAATTTTGAAACAAATGAAAATGCCCCTAATAGATGAGGTGAGCATGGTCTCCAACCTAATATTGGCGTTGATTCACCTCAGATTCCAAGAAGTCCTTAAAAAAGACTACAAAGAACTTGTTATTGTTTTCAGAGATCTTCAATTAACACAAGTAAAAGGTCAACCTATTTTTTAAAACCTTAGGACACAAACGGTACCATAAAACTCTTGGCAGCATAGGAAATGTAAATCTTTGGCAACATTCCCAATACAGAGAACTAACTGAACATATGTGTCAGACTGCAGACCTCACCTATGCCAACATTTTGAAAAGCATTCGGATTGGTGTACTTTCTAGGGAACAAAGTTTATCTTAAATAGCAGACACATCCATGAGCTATACGGGCATAACACATGTGCTACTGATGTCATGGAACAAGCAGCTCACAAAAATGTAAACTGTTTATCCTTAATGCCAACTCTCTGTGCACAATACAATGAAACAATTTTGAAAAAAGAAATACAACTACTAGTGAAAACTTATTTCACAGACAAACTAGACGTGAGTGGTATAACAGTATCTATGTGTCAGCAAGCCGCAGCACAACTAAATACCTTAGAGAACTCTATCTCTAACACAGCTGGTTTGGAGAACATGTTAACATTGTAGAGTTATGCTAAAGCGTAACCTTGACGTGGGGCAAGGTTTAGTTAATGACAGCACTTGGTACAGTTGTTGGCTTCCAGACATACCCACGTGACAACATTATTCAGTATGTCAATGTTCACTTTGCCAAACTTTCAGAAGTTAAAAGGATAGGACGCTAAACAGCCCAATTCCTTCTTTACAAAGACATGTATGTAAGCAGAGAACAGTTTTCTCTTTCTCTAGCATACGCAGTTACCATCCATATATCACAAGGTCTAACCCTAGATCAAGCATTGATTGATATTTGCAGCACAGTCTTTAAAGAAGGCATGAATTACGTAGCACTGTCATGCCCACACACACTTGAAGGACTTTGCTAGTCAATGTTGATCCAAGTAAAGTCACTTGAATTGAGACTGAATTGGGCTTATCCAGTTTAGCTGCCCGCTTTCAATGGAGAGAACTTCACTCTTACTCAAAAATGCTAAATCCTCCATTGAACTCCCTATATCAGGAATTTGCCCAAATGATTAACATCCTAGTTCGTTGACTAAGTTCCAAGAAAGAATGGAAGAGATTTTGTTAAAAGTTGGCATAATTAGGGATGATCTTTGACAACGTCTTGCTTATTCTAAAAAGCAATTGTATGAGAATGATTGGTGTATAACATTGGACGATATTGTTACTCATCGACTTTATACAGAATACACTAGACATGCCAATAAACGTATGCCTAGACTAAGATACATTCTATGTTTTCCTTGTGATAAGATTCGAGACCTGTACATGAGATTCAGAATGAACCAGTTTCATACTCTAGAACGTACTCAACACTGGGCCATGACCCCCTCTGTCTCCTGTAGATTTTGTTTTAACAGGCAATAGCCTAAAACTTTAAAGAACCTTGTAATATATATATTTTTTTGAAGTTTTGAGGATTGCTCATCTGGGTGCAAATAATGTCGAACTTACTTCTTTGGCTAGGGAATCCTTATGGCAAACGTGTATGGTCAATCCTTATAACTTTTTCATTAAACTCTGCAGATTTATCTTGTTAATTCATAGCTAATTACAGTGTTTGCTGGTTTCAGATTCTATTGATGCAGATTGATCTTGTTAATTCAAAGCCAATTACAGAATTTACTGGTTCCAGATTTTATTGATGCTGATTTATGGACTGGAAAGCCATTTTTTGTTTATTTTAGGTAAATAATAATATATGATTTGATGTAAAATGTGTAATTGTTTGTTTGTAATATGATTGTTTTGTAAATATGATTGAAAGTGTTTTTTAAAATTGCTCTGAAAAACGAATTTGTATGAAATGTGTAAAAACTTTATTTTTTGTAAACTAACATGCACAATCTTAATTAAAAAAAATGTTTTTAAAAAGTCACTGCTGACATTCCTTGCATTGTAGAGTACAATAGACTATGTGCACTCAAAAAGGCAAACTCTGTAAAAGAAAACAAATGCAAACACAACTTCTGCATGATCTCACAACAGTACCACCAAAGAAATTGAAAACAGCTGATACCTCATCAATAACCACAACCAAAGAAGGATGTACTGAAAAGACAAATGCATACCCAACTGCACAAACAAAACCTCTGCAAAGAAACTACTTGCACTTCCATCAAATGAGTCAGACACATAACTGTCTGGTCCATTCAAATTTTCCAATACAACTGGTGTAAATTGCTATGCAAATCTAGCAATCAATGTTCTATTCCAATTGCCACCAACTGTTGAAAACTTTTACTTAAACAGAGCAGACCAATTGTGTTTGCAAATGTTACTCCTTCCCAGAAATGCAACAAACAATCCTGACAACACTTACAGTGTTTCTGGAATAAGGCAGGATTTGGACTACTGTGCACGAATGGTGAGGTTCACTATAAACACACAAGAAGATCCACAAGAATTTCTAATGTACTTACTACAAGTACTGGAAAACAAAAACTTACCTATAAATCTTCCAGATTTCATTCATGTGGAGACAAACATGCACTGTATGCAGCCATATCATGCACGACTTATTCCCTAATGACCACTTTGTGTATGTATTTATACCTAACTGTGAATCCATTCCATTTCAGCAGCTCATACAAAATGCAAACCATGGCATATTATGTACTACTTGCAATTCCGATAAGCGCTCAACCTTACAGATACAATCACATAGCCAATACGTAATAGTCATGCGTTTACAATACAATGCAGATGGTACCAAAAACAACTGCAAGCTTCCTGGCTTCACACATGAACAACTATCACTTGGCAAGAACACCTACACAACATTAGGCATAATCTACCACACGGGTGCCACAACCAGTGCAGGTCACTATACTCCATACATTAAAAAGAAATGTGGGTGGTTTGAATGCAATGATACTTCCATTACTCCGAAGCAGAGATTAACAGCAAATCCTGCAAATGCCTACTTAATGTTCTTGAAACTAAAATGTACTCACTGATCTGACTATGAGCGTCCACAAACTGTCCTCAATAACCTTTGAAACCACCAACTGGTAGAATAGTGCAACAGCTATCTAACAATGCCCATACCCATGCAAGAAATACACATCTACTGTAACTACACCCATTCTGCTGAAAAAGCACTTCACAAGAGTGAAAAATGTAAATCCACCAACAAGAATGAACATGCTTGAAGACATACCCTGCAAAAGTGAGAAACTGTAAACAGTTAAAAAATGCCAACTGGTATCTGAGTGCAACCATAATACTACAATATAACTTCCCATTACTACACAATGTGAAATCCACCAGTAAGAATGAAAGTTCTTCTGAGGAAACCCTTCAACACTTATTAGGTATAAACATACCCTCAACAACTTTGAAACTATCAACATTTACAATATGCCAACAAGTATCTAAGTGCCCCCACAATTCTACATTATTATTGTGCAATACCACAGTACTTAGAAAACATCAACAACAATACACATAAAAAAAAAACGGCTAAAAGGCGGAAACAAATAAACATTGAGAATACGCCCACTGGTATCTAACTGCAAACATAGTACAACCACTTCCAAAATGAAAATCACACACCGTTTCAATTCCTCCTACTGCAACAGACCACCGTAAACATTGCTATAATTAGTGCACACGTCACTAAAACAGACTGTGTCATATAACAACAAATAGATGTAGAAAAGTTTTTTTTAATCCTGCAAGGATTTTTTTCCCACAGTCTCAATGATTATGCGAACAAACACAGGAACTGAGCACATTGCACAGGACACTTGTTTGGAGCATTGCACTTGTCAAGTACTAAGTATGAGGGTCCACACATGTCTGCAATGCAATCCAATAACACATTACGAAGTACCTACCCTAAAATGTTATGCTTTCTTTTATCACAGAGACTGAAAGAATAATTTCTGCTGCATTTCCACATACCATGCAAAGAACTGTATAGAGCCTGAACAATACAAACAGTAAGTATACAATGATTGGTGTCATACTTCTTTGTAATGTACACATTTCATTCTGTAGACATATTTGTACAAACCATATACCAGTATCACAATGTTCAGTGCATACCTGTATAATGCTGCGGTAGTTGTAGCCAGGCCCTACACTCTTGGGTGTAAGGCCTACGGCCTACAGCCTCCAGCCATGCACCCAATAGTCTAGGGCCTGGCCACAACCACCGCAGCATAATACAGTCATGCATGCAAACATCTACCCACTGACCAAAACTCAAACACATAACAAAACCACCTGAGACCCTATCCACTTCAGTTCACATACTGTTACAATACTTCCAGACAGTGGGCACACTCCTGGCTGCACACCCAAGACTCTACTAACTGCCCATAACCAATACAGCATAATACAGTGACGTACCCAAGAATCTGCCCAGTGCCACAACCCAAACACATAACTCATCTACCTAAACCCTGTCCACTTCACTTCACATACTATAACATTGCTCCCATCCACTGCACAGTGTACGATATACCCAAGAAATGCAGGGCACTCCAGGAAACCACTTGCCACACAACCTATCCACTTCTGTACACATACTAGTACACTACTTGCAGCCACTGAAAAGACTCTTGGGTGCTTGGCCTCTGGCCAAGCACCCAAGAGTCTACTAGCTGACAAAAGCATCACACTATAATACGACCAAGCACCCAACAATCTGTACACTGGCCACAACCCACACACATAAGCCAACTGCATGAGGACCTATCCACTTCTATACACATAGTATTACAATACAAGCAACCAGTCACCACACTATTGGTTGCAGTAAGCAAGCCACCCGAGGCCCTCTCCACTTTTCAACACATACCATTAAAGTACCTCAAACAGTGGGCACACTCTTGAACTCTTGAATGCATCACCTCCATCCATGCACCCGAGACAGTAGTAGCTGGCCAAAATGACCTCCCACTACATACTATATCATACACCCAAGAATCTTGAGACAGTCCAACAAGCCACCTGACACACACCCTGTCCACTTTTATACACATACTATTACTTTACTTACAACCAGTGTGCAGAACATTGAGTGCATGACCTCCAGCCAGACACCCAAGAGTCTAGTAGCTGGTCACAATCACCACAGCATAAGACAGCCATGCACCCAACAATCTATACACTGCCACAACCCACACACATAAGCCAAACACCTGAGGCCCTGTCCATATACGCATATATTCAAGGACATACAAGCACTCAACATACTCTTGCATCCAATAAGCCAGCCACCTAAGGCTCTGTTCACTTTTCTAGGCATACTTTTAGAGTACTTCGATCAGTGGCCAGACTCTACAGCTCTTGTGTGCATACACCAAACACTATAGTAACTTACCAGAATGACCTCCCACTGCATAGAATATCATAAAACCCAACAATCTCAAGACAGTCCAACAAACCACCTGCCACACATCCTGTCTACTTTTGTACACATACTATTACACTACTTGCAGCCACTGGACAGATTATTGGGTACATGGCCTCCTATGCGATCCATATGCCACTATAAAAAATATTTGCATGCATGGCTGTAATATGCAGCGCTGGTTGAGGCCAGGCCTCCAGCCATGCACCCAAGACTCTAGGCCCTGGCCACAACCAATGCAGCATAATACAGCCATGTATGCAAACATCTTCCCACTTACCACAACCCGCAAACATAACACAGCCACCTCAGGCCCTATTCACTTCACTTGACATACTAGTACAGTACTTGCAGACAATGGACAAACTCTTGAATGTATGGCCTCTCCACCCAATACTCTACTAACTGCCCACAACCAAGACATCATAATATAGTGAAATACCCAACAATCTGCCCAGTGGCCACAACCCAAACACGCAAGGCATCCAATTGAAGCCCTGTCTATACCACTGTACACATAGCATTCCAGTATGTGCAACTAGCCGGAACATTCTTCAGTCCAAAAAGCCAGCTGACTGAGGGCCTCTCCACTTTTCTACACATACCATTACCATACTTTCACGAGTGGCCACGCTACTGGACTCTTCAGTGCATCACCTCCAGCCATTCACCCAAGACTCTAGTAACTGGTCACAATGAACACAGCATAAAACACCCTTGCACCCAACAATCTGTACACTGGCCACAACCCACACACATAATCCAGCCACCTGAAGCCCTGTTGACTTCTATACACTTCCTCATATCATCTAAATTCCACTCCCCCACCCTAGTGAATCCTACCTGCAGTAACCACATAAGCTGCTCGCCTGAGGATCTATCTGGGAACTGCCACGGTGTCCGCGAACACTGCAAACCCAGAACAGTCTTCTTCCACCTAAACAAATACATCATATGATCCATCTTTCACTCCCCCACCCTTTCCAGCCCCTCTTCCCCCCAGCAGATGGCCCAAAATGTGTCTGCAGCCCTGTTCGCCGCTGCGCTTTCCACGGATATCTGCAGATCCAACATGGCGGGCACTTCAGGAAAATGAGACGCACATCGCGCTTCCCTCCAGCCAATCAGCGGGTGCGTCGTATGTGCGTGGACATCACGTTGCCCTCCGGGGCAATCAGAGTCCTGTCCACGGAGTTAACAGGAAAATGGGTCCGTGGAGCGGACCTAGATATCACTAATATTTGGGGACCTACATTTTGCCTGTTTTAAATAAAACTGCTGAACAGATTTTCACCAAATTTATAAAAGCACGCTTTCAGGACCAAGCCACCGCTCCTGCCGCAAATTTGTTGAAAATCCATCCACCGGTTTGAGCTGTAGGAGTGAGCAAAGTTTTTTCCCATTTAGTCTATGGGAAAAAAAGATTTTGGGACCCCCCTATAACTTTGCCCCCCCTTAACGAAACTCACCAAACTTACCAGAGAAATTCAGTCAGGCATATACCTTTTTTTGCAAAGTTTGATAAACATTCGTCCAGGGGGACCTAAGTTATGAGCCACCCAAAAGGTGCTCTACCTATGAGATGAGAAACTTAACCATAACTACAAGGCTGCTACCACAGGCCCTGTAATATATATGTGTATATTCAGTGAAAAAACGTTGTTAAAGGGACGTTACGGTTAAGTTCCGCTACTAAAAACCTATCAATTTCAGTGAAAAATTGTGGTTAAAGGCACGTTATAGTTCAGTTGCCTGAGTGTTTGAGGGGCTTTTCCTTTTAATTTAAAATTCTACCATGAGTTTGCGGTGCACAGTACTGTCCGGGATGGCTGCAGTTAAGCAAAATTAAGGTTTCCTATGGACACCGCACCTGCCCGGCGTATGCAATCACAATGGAAGCATCAGTAGGACGCCACTACTGGCCGCATGTCCGCACCTTGTGATGCACCTTTAATTAGTCTTGGGAGAGCACGTCTTTCCATTCCACAGCTATGCGTATGTCATCCTCTGTGTCCCGGTAACACTGCCTCTGTCAAGCATGGTGAGAAAAAGTTGTAACATACTTTCAGTAGTTTGAGGCATCCACCCACGCCCTACAGACAGCTGTGCACATGAAAATTGCACTTGCTTTAGCCTACAAACAGCCAGCTTGTGCGAAAATGGTCGCCAGACATGTGTCACACTTTTAATGAGTCCGGGGAGGCCAATCCTGTTCGTAGGACACCTATGCACATGCGCACAAAGTATTCCGCCCAATACGCGTACTGCAGACAGCCGTCCTATTTGAGAACATTTGCGGCATCACTATGTGACCACATCCACGCTGCGCGTGGGTCCTTATTTGCTGGACACCACCCGGGCCCTCAGACATTGCCAAGGTACTGTGTTTTGCAATGTAAGGAGTGTTATTGTGAAAGTACACACTTACCAACATCCCACACTGTGCCATTGTACATGTAACTAGTTGTTTGGAACTAGATAGAAGCACTAAATCATTCAAAGGCTCCACAGCAGCCTTACAAAAGGCCACACTCAAGAGCTCTCCGCATTCTGTTTTTGGCTTTGCAGAGCAGAGTAGCAGGCCACATTGCTCTGTGCTGGAATTGCTTTCTGATCAATTCTGCGGGTCTATATCACCTTACCAACTAATGGCAACCATGGCTGCTGCCTCTAAATCAGCAGACCCAACCCCTTCACCCTCACCACCACCAACTCCTTCACGAAGGGCCTGGACAACAGAACAGGCATGGTGATGAAGATAGGGATCAAGAGGAGAACGAGGATGAAGTAAAGCAAATCCCGAATGTCTGCATCCAGCATGACTGCTGGGTCTGGAAACTCTTTACCAGCGTAGGGGACGTGCCAAAATGTCATGCTAACCAGGTGAGATGCACTGACTCAGGTGCGGAAAACCTGGATTGTACAGCTACGGCACCACCTGCCTGTGACGACACCTCAAATCGAAACACCAGGCAGCAGTTCAGAGGGTAGTGCCCTTTGAACAAGGCAATAGGTTACTTTCCTCTACAGCATTCTCTGCATCTGCTCCTGCCATGACCGGGCCAAGTGCCTCCTTGATCGCAAACTGCAGACAAATTCTGGTAACATGTCATAAACTGTTCCTCCTACAATGAAGAATAATAATGTCTGGATGATCGAAGGTCATCACAGTGGCACAAAGAGGAACCGAATCCAGCCACTTCATTGCATGTACTCCATACCAGTGCATATCCACATGATAGAATCCAAAATGTGCAGCCATGCCACAGCTTTTGAATTCACTTTTAACAAATGTATCTAGGAGTTCCCCAAAATCCATACACTCTGCCCCCTAAAAGACATAGTAAACCAAAAAAAAAATTAGAGCTATGCAATCCTCTTTTTAGGGGGATGTGTGGCTGAGGACAAGTTATAAACAGGTATATATAAGAAATTCCACGAGAACAGCTACCCACCTACAACAGCCATAACCATAGGCTTCTACATTTGTCTCAACAAATAGACCTTCTGCCACAGTCTCTGCAAACACACCACACCCAGAAACCTTATTGAGCAATCCCTTATCCTCCACAGTCCCATTTCCCTGCCTGCAATCCTCAAAAGCCCCAGATGTGGCAGGTGTAATACTGGAACTACCGCGGTGTCCGCAGACTTATGGTGCTGTATGCGGGAGTGAGGGAACAAATTTCAACCTGGGTAGGGGATTTTGTCTTTAGTGGTGGTTTTTTTATAGGGCTTTTTATTTTCTTCTCCTCCTTACATTCTTACAGGAAAATCTTCAACACATCCTGTAGATTGTAAAACAAAATACCATTTCCAATGGTGGACAAAGAAATGCCAGTTGCATGGAAAAAGTACACATTTCCAGAATTAAGGATGTCATTGTCACTGGAAAACATTGCAACAGCGGACAAAAATTCACACATGGTTCTGTTTATAACACACCTTCTGACCTCTGGCTCAGGACAAAGTACATTGGGATAGTGCCATACTTTTCTTGGTGGTATGCATGAGAAAACCACCTTGGCAGTGGGAAATATCTGCATCACTGCTTTCATCAACTTTAGCTGACGGAACAAATGTGCACAAGGCATATAGCCCAAATGCAGGGCTCCATAATGCACCACGCCAAGATGAACAGTAATGACAGTGTTCACATCTCTACAAAGTGCAAGCACAGCACCAAACCTGCTCTCATGGACACTGCACCACAAATCCTCCACTCCTTCCAAATCGAAATTGCCAGCAAAGCCTCTTTCCTGGGCATACCTGTGCAGATCTTGCACAAAGGCATCACCCACGATCAACACTGTGTGTCTCTCCATCTCTGCCACATTCACTACACAGAATAATGATAAAAATATATCATTGCCCCTTCCTGTGAAGCACACCCTCAGCAACTGATTGGATAATCCCCACAGTCCCATTTCCATGCCATGCATGCTAAGATGGGCAGGATGTAGCATGTGTGCTTCCCCAACTACCAAGAGGGCTCTGCCCCAGTAAAGTAGAGGCAGTCCTTCTTCCCTTTCCACTACTTTTTTTGCAGCACTCCCTCATTGGGTAATGTTAAATAGTCATGCATGCATCCACCAATCACATCCCAGACCTCTGCATCTAACACAATGATTTCTGTGCAGCACTCCATATGTACTGTTAAACATACAGAGTGCAAGTCTCATGTGATTCGAAAGCACCTCCCGTAGAAAGTGCTTTGAAACTATCCAAGATTTCTGCATCCACTTTCATCCACATTGGCACCCATCACCACAAAGTACAAGTATTAATATTTTTATACAGTATTTTTGCAACTCTGTTATAAGTGTCTCTGAGCAGGGTATCTGCCACTGAACCTCCATACCGTACTCAAAAAGCATACTTTAATTTCTCACATCACCTACCATCAAATGCCAGTTTTCATTTACCTATATCAGCCATTGTAAAATCCAAATAGTTATTCTCTTCTTTCCTTCTGTCAATTGTCCGAATTGTTTCCGCACTAATGCATCTCCTATAAAATTCGTAACATTTTCGCAGAAAAGGAGCATTGGATGTATCCTACCAACCTAAACCAAGTACATACATTGCATGCATTACAACAGGGTGCTTGCCACTTACCTTGCACACTTCACAGAATGTAACATTACTTAGAAAGGCAAAACAATGTATGTGTGCATTGACAACAGTACCAATCATAAATGTGGATATATAAATTCAACAAGTGAAATGATTGCTGTATTCATGTAGGAAGCATATATGTGCAGAAAAAGTAATCGAATTTCACACACTAAAGTATTTTCCTTGCCAAGCTGTACACCTTTCCCAACCTTTTTCTCACCCTTATACAACTAGGACTAAACCATTTGCCAAGTAAGTACTCCTACACCAATGCATAAACTTGCTAAACAGCATGTCATATGGCACACTTAGAAATGAACCACGTACCCCTTACCAACAATGATGCTGATGCTCCCAAACCGCATTCATATACAAAGCCATCCAATTACACACACACACTTCGTGTCAACACATCTCCTTCCCCTTTCATCTAATGTATTCTCCAAATGCAGTCAGTATGCCATTAACAAACATATTTTCTTACTGTCTTCTTTGACAGTTGCAGTAACCACCTCTGTTCTGAAATCCAGTGGCATGTCAACTTGAAAATGCAAACCAGAGGAAGCCTACTCTTGACAACCAATTAAGTAAGTGCAATGTTATCGTGGAGGCACACCTCTTACTAAGACAGTTCAGTGTTCTTGTATATTAAGGTACACAATTGCATGAACCCACTGGTATTTGCTCCATGGTTACTCATTGCACCTCTGCAGATGCTCACTTTGTGGTATCATGTCGCCGGCATTATATTAACTCCCAAATAGCAATATGGCGTTCCCACCATACACTAACACACCATTACACAATCACACACCTCTATCTGTATTCCTACTCTCATATTCTTTCATTCGTGCACAGATGCACACATATACATCACAGAATGTGCAGACCTACACTTTCCTTTTATTTCCATCAGCTGCTACATAATGTCTATCAAAAAGGAACTCCATAGAAAACAACACAGAAATAGACCAGCTCTACCTTTAAGAATATAAAGTAGCCGTCCACCCCTATCAGATTTTGTACAGAAAGTTGAAAGAGAACAGCTAATACAGTCACTAAGGAAAACGAAAGCATCTACCAGTTAGGAGAATGTAATGCCTCTGTCAAAATGTAGAAATGAAAACAAAGGTAGTGAAAGGTACTGAAAAGACTGCAACTGTAACTACTGGTAATAGAGTATGTACAAATGCTAACGTCACCACAAGGAAGCATTCCAAAAAGTAATTTTACAAAAGATTTTCCACCACAGAGTCCTTCAGAACCTTATAAGTAGACGGGAGAATTCACGCTCAAACCTTAAACCTTACCTCAGAAAAGTAATCCTGGAAGCTGTTGTAGACAGTGCAATGCTCTTGAAATGAAAATTCTTTCTATTAAATTTAATGAGAATTAAACCACTAACAAAATTAATCAGTAAACTACCACCACTAGTTCGAAACAAACGCAATATCAGTATAGATACCTTTGGCAACATCAGTACAGGTGAGTGGAGGCACACCACCAGCGCAGAGGCATATCTCAATGAGGAATCATACAAACAAGAGCAAATAAACCACTTTGCCATAAATGGCACTGTACAAGGGTATGAAGAGGCAGACAATAGCATAAAGGAAGAAGAATCACTGCTTTAAGAAATATCCCTTGCAAACTTAGATGCCACTGTCCATGGTACCAAACCAATGTGGAACATCTACAAATGGCCTTGCACATCAATTTGTAACAGTCGCCACAACTCTATCAAGTCGCTGCAGCAGTCCCTCAAGCACAATGTGAAAGGCAACGACAAAGGAACAAGTTAAATACTACCACAATTGCACAGGAGTATAAGGACATTCAGTAGCCTCCATTTCTGGACCTGTTGGCAGAAACACCTTCCACCATGTCAAAATGGTACCAACACACCATTGTAGTGTAAGAAATCTTGCTTACAAAGTATAGTAAGCAAAAAGTACTCAGACACGAAACTGCCTGGTCCATTCAAATTTTCCAATACAAGTCGTGTAAATTACAATGCGAATGTAGCAAGCAATGGTCTATTGCAAATGGCAGCAGTTGTTGAAAACTTTTATTGAAACAGCTCAGTCAAGTTGTGTTTAGAAATAATAGGCCTGCACAGAAATAATAAAAATAATTTCACATTTATATAGCAGTATGAACCCTCAGACTTCTGAGCGCTGCTTATTATTACACACGGTGTGTGGTGCTCATTTATCGACCCCTCGGAAGGATGAAACGTTGAGTTTGGCCCTGCCGGGATTCAAACCTGTGTCAGCAGGCTCTGCAGGATGTTAAAGCAAGCGCTCTACTCACTGTGCTATCGGACCAGACAAATACTGCACACAATCCTGGAAACAGTTGCAGTGTCTCAGGAATAAGGCAGGAAATGGACTACTGTGCTTGAATGGTAAATACATGTTAAACCAACAAGGAGATCGACAGGAAGTTGTAATGTACTTACTACAAGTATTGGAAAGCAAAAACATACCCATAAATGAAATCTTTCAGATTTCCTACATGTGGAAACATACATGCACTCTCTGCAATCATGTCATTCAGGAAGAAGTCCCTAACAAAATGTTTCTCAATGTATTGATACCAAAATGTGATTCCATTCCATTTCAGCAACTGGTACAAAATCCAAACCATAGCATTTTGTGTAGGCCTTGTAATTCCGATAATCGTTCCACCTTGCATATACAATCCCATAGGCAATACGTAATATGAATGCTTTCAACGGACTATGAAGGTGGAAAAACCTAACTAAGTAACTGTAAGCTTACTACCTTCACACACGGACAGGTATCACTTGGCAACAAAACCTTCAAACCAATGGCTGCAATATACCACACAGCGGACACAACCAGGTCAGGTCACTACACTGAATACGTTAGAAAGCACATACAATCTTTGAAGAAGTTGCAAAGGAATTCATTTCCTTTCATGAAGGAGAGGTCCAGAAATCTCTTCCCCAAGGTTCTAAAGTGCGTAAAATGGCCCTGCCGCCCACTTTTGCGCAGCCTTTGCACACACACAGTCTTCCAACATACACTGTTGATTCATAAGACACTGCACATATACATAGTAGATAGGGGCCGTAAATGTACAATAATATATTGTGTCAGCTGCACATTCATTGCACCATGTATAAGGTACCAGAATGTCTCGATGTACGTAAAAGTAAGTTCAATGTAACTGGAGTACTTAGCACCGGAAATGCATGATGAAATGTTAACATGTTAGCGCCTGGTTTTGTTTTTGTAGCCGCATGGTGGGCAGAAATGGAAACCTACCATACCTCTCAATCAACAGGGGAAAAGCTCATTGTAAAATAGGCTTCAGTGGTACGCATGACTTGCTCCAAATGTAGAGATTGTATGCAATTTTAAAATAAAATAAAAGGTAACTTTGTGTTGTCGCAGCGCACATTTTCTGTAAAGGTAGTCTGCAAGTGTTTAGTACGCTGTACAGTGCGATTTCCTGAAGACACAGTGTAACAATGGAATTTGCAGAAATTATGTAAGTACACCTGTACATAACATGTGAGTAGGGATTAAAATGTAGTAGGATGCAGCTCTGTGTGCATGACTATTAACATACCATGCCGTACACTTTGTCCGTTTGCAATGTAGTGGGTTTTTTAAGAGTAGTTGTGCACGCTGCATTACAGTACCATTCCTGCAGCATTCATTCTTAATGAGCACTATGATTGGTGTTTGTTTTGTTCACATGGTTCTCCAGGCCATTCAAACCTATGTAGTACAACAGTGAAAATGAACGCAACTCATGCACTGAAACAGTACACCACATGTTCAAGTGCGTGGTAAAAGTTTTGCAGTATGGTCCTTACAATGACCTTTCAAACACTTAACAGTTTTACGTGCCTTAATTGTATTAAAAATAATAATGGTCAGAGGCACATATAGCACTCGGCTGGCACACAGACGTAGATAGCTAATATTTTAATGTTGAATGGTTTGGAAAAACACCTCCTGCAGTCAGAGTGGTCCTGTAAGAGAATTTTTTTTGTTTTGTATGCTTGTTTGGGCACACACAAAGATAATGTTTCTTAGGTCTGATGACACTCGCTGCCAATGACATCTGTTGTTAAAAGCAAACACATGTGAACTGGATGGTCTCCAGCCAGCCCTCTGACTGGGGATCTCCAAACATCACTTTAAGATGAGTAGCAGTACCATCGAGATATATGGGGATGCAGATTCATACTCATGCATCAAATAACAATGACAACTCAATAGTTTGGCAAAGGGAGTCTGTTTAATTTTGATAAGTTCATAAAACGGGGAGTACAATGTACATCAGCAATCGTTCGATCTTCTCTCTCTCTTCCAACTCCAACCCAATTTCAGAAAAAAACACAGTATTTATAGCAAAAACTCATCATCATTGACGTGCAATCTAACATGCAACGTGATTGGTTATAGGAAGGTAACTTTATCATCGGTACTATATCTGTATGTGGTAACGGGGAGAGGAGATTGGACAATCAATCTCAGGTGGGGCAACTAATCCCTCCCTTCAAAATGGCCACTATGAACATCACTAAAAGTATGACGTCCTATTGGCTCTACTCTCTATAGGACCCTAGATTACTCGGTCCACTATGATTGGGTTGGCATCAACCCCACTCATACCTTCCACTCATGTCTTAGCAGCATGCCGAACAATCAGCCAGGTGCAGGGAGCTCATCTGCACCCCTACTTCCCTCCAATTATGTTACAATCAATCATCACTTCAGTGGCCATGTGTCAATTACTGCCTTGTAGTTTGGCCTCGAGTCTGCTTCTTGGACTGAGAACTTTTAGGGAGTATGGGTATGGCGGGGATCCATGCGTAGGACACCGTGAAATCGACCTCTTCTTCATGTATTTTCATGTATTTGATTTAATTCTGCCAGTCTTCTACCATTTGTGGCTTATCTTGACCTTTCCAAACATGATACTCTGTTCTTTTAACTTTAATTGTATCCACTGTCAGCCTTTCCCAACCAAATACGACCTTGGCTTCTTGGCATGGTTACCTTCAGCTGAGTTTCACTCCGTCTTAATTCTCAATTTGCTTGCTGCAACACTCCCCTCTTGAGAACTTTAATAAGCTTGTTCAATTCTGCTCATGTGCGTAGTGGAATTATACTCATATATAAAGTGCTTTTGAGGAATATTTATGTACATGTTGGCACTTGCCACAATCTACTTCACTGCTAAGCATATGCAAGCTTCACGATTTCTTTGCTTCTTGCGGTTTCTTTCATCTATGCACGTTTAAACTAACTGAATATCTTCATCGTGTATATGACATAAGGTTCTTCACCTTGGGTGCAAGATGTCATTTTCATCCTTAGTATCGTTTTTTAGACTTCTTTTTCCATCAGCATTATCTGGTCTAATACCATCTAAGTGTGTGTCTGTCCGGTGTCTTTTGACGTCACCATTCATCTTCCTTTATTATCTTCTTGGCTTCTTCAGGTATTCCATTCTGACAACCGTCATTTTGTCTTGACTGTAGATATGGTTTTCTCAATGGGTATCTTACTGTCCATGTTTTCCCAGGTGTTGGTACTTCAACAGGTGCTGTTACTCTAATAGGCACTGGGCAGAGCCCTGCCGCTGCTCTTTGCTGGTTTGTTTGTTCTTCATACGTCACATACTTTGGCGTAAAAGTACAGGGTACTACGAAGGGGGTGGCTGGAGTGTGGATGACACCTGACACTTCCTGTTCACTCCCCTCTCTGGGCGATTCATCGACCACTCTCACTTCCTTCTTTGTATCCACTTTAATTTCATCTTCTGGATCAAGACTTCTAGGTCTCAACTGATACTTCTTTGGGGTCCATATCTTTATGACTACTTTTAAGCATCCTGCTGTTCTCACGTGTTCATCTTTGTTCCATGTCCTTAATTGACATTCTCCACTTGGCTTACAATAGATCCATTTTCCCACATATTGTCTATGTTTTCTAGGATACAGAGACTCTGTTCCTTCTAGTGCATAAATGCTGGCCTTGACAAAATCTCTTATTTCTTTGTCAGTCGGGTCCTTTGGCTTCCATCCTGATTCAACATCAATCATGATTTTCATTCCTATGGCATTTTTTGCATTTTTCTGGCACTGAGAGATTATTAGCTTGATTACGCAGAATACAAGCAATATCATCACCAACAGGTCTCTTCGGATTTTGAATGCATCTGCCATCCATTGTGGAACCCATGAAAACAGTGTTCCAAACCAACTGTCAACCTCAACTTCGTCAACTTCATCTATCATCTGATTCTGTAGTTTTGTCAGCATACCTATGGCTTCTGTTAAGGTTACATTCTCATCGTCGTGTGAAGGTATAAATGTGCAACATGATTCTCCGATGTTTGCACAAACACCTCCATCCATAGCTGTGATCATGTCTAGGACATATCTTTTCTGGAGTGTCATTAGTCGCATTGCTCTTAACTCTTCTTTGATTGCATTAAATCCCTTTATGGTCGTGTTGATGGTCTGCAGTAACTCCCATCTGGTTATCTGCAACCATTTAGTATTTGCTCCAACCTGAATTAGTGTCATCAGAATTGTCGTGAATACTGATGAGGTTAAGCTGAACAGTCTATGTTCATACGGGATTGCATCAAAGGCTTCTATTGATTTTGCAGAGAAGTAGTTTTCTCTCTTCACTCGGCTTAGTAGTTCCACAGATCTCCTCTTCCTTAGGTGAGCATCTGCTTTCGGGAAACTGTTGATATTCAGATAACTTTTTGGAATCACCAATGCTGGAATATGTACATTCACCAATGTACAGATACCTCCCCAATTCTTCGGCAATCTGATGGATGTTTTGTATCCACACACCCAATAAAGATCCATGATCACTGCAGTTCCATGCATCAATCAATGATGCATTGATCAATCAATGCATATAAATCAATCAATCAATCAATCAATCAATCCTGTAGCATCAAAGATTTGTTTGCAGTTCTGATTCGCTCCCATTTTTCTTGTGCCAATGTTTCTAAAGCATAGTTTGGAACTATCTAAGGGCACTATTTGCAAGGGTCCTCCTCTGTCTTTGACCCATGTCAGTAGTCTTGCAAGCCTCGGCCATAATGGTTTGCATATCATTTGTGCATTTTCAATTGCTTCTTTATAGTACCCAATGATCATCCATGCTCTGCAGATCACCACTCCTTTTTCCCATCCTTCTGGAGAAAGCACCGTTCCCCAAATTAGCATGTGGCCTCTGTCCTTCAATCTTCGTGTGTCTTCTGTAGATTTTCTTTTGATGTTAAGTTTTTTGTTTGTTTCTCTACTGATCTCTGCTCCTTTGACTCCAAGTTTCTCATACCTGATCACAATGTTCTTTGTTTTGCCATTATTTCTCATCTTTATGTCTTGGACATAATCATCTTAATTTGGATCAGTTACCTCTGTTGCCCATTTGAGTGAAGCATCACTTCCCATGAACTGGCCGCTGGTCGTGCACATTGCTAATTGTGATAAGCAGTGTGCTGTTTTGACATTAATCTCCACTGCTACAAAGATTTTTGACTTCCCTATGTTGTTTCCCAGGTGTGCTGTGCTATCCAGGTAATCATTCAGTTTGTTGTTATCTTCTTGTATCCTTCTTCTTCATGTAGTTTTCTATAACCACAATTCTGAATACATCAGTATAACTTCTTCTGGCTGGTTTGTCTGCAGGAACATCCATCCAGGTTCCCTGAGTATTAGAAAGTTCAGCAAGTCTTTCTCTATCCCTCTGGTTCTTTCTGGCTGCGTCTATAAATGTCCATTTAGCTCTGCTATCATCTCTGCACATGATTTTTCTGTGGGACTTGTGCTTGACCCTTTCATCACTGGATCAGTTGTGCTCGTAAGTGCTGTCTCCGTCTGTGCATTCTCTAAAGTTTTTTGTCTCCTTAAAAGTTCAGCTTCCTCCATCTGTCACTCATTTTCTTTTGGCGTAAAACTTCTCATCGTTTTTTGTCAATACTTTCCCCATTCTCTGGAATGTGATTCTGAAATCATTGACACTAGACCAGGTGTGTATGTGCCCTTTATCTGTGTATGTGTATCTTGCATCAATCCCTTATCGGATTTACTTTGCCAACCCTGTCTCCGGCATTTCAATTCATTTGTTAAATCAAGTGCTGTGCGGGTGTCGTTGTTTACCACATCCATCTCAAGCTCAGTCACTCTATAATTCTTTCTAGGAACTGGAATGACTATGTAAGGTCTGGGCACCTTTGTAGGTTTCATGCATACATCATTAGGTGGGTGCACGGGAATCTGACTGCTTTGTGCACCGATAAAGAATGCAGTTCTAATTGTTAATGACAACAGTAGGATAATGAATACACTGCATGTGTAAATTATAAACCTGTAAGTAATTTTACAGCATTTGTTCCTGGGCCAATATGAATGTTTCTCCTCATGGGGGAGGACTATGCTGCTGCCTTGGTTTCCCATCTTGATCATCTAAGGAAGCAAAACGAATTCCTTTAATACATGCTAAACAGTGTCAGTATATCTGGACTCTGTTGCTTGTAGGTCACAAGTGCTGGACCAATTATCTTCTAGGTTCAAATATTAGATTGTCTCTTTGGTCTGGAAACAGTTCCTTTTCCATTAACAAAAGTTCCAAACCAGGCAATAAGTTCAGTAAGTCTTAAATTGTATGTTCCATATAGACCAATGTCCAGTCTATGCCTCTAATCTGCTTTACTCCAGACGACATGTTGTTTTTTTGTCAGCATATACAAAAGTGAAGTCCTTGACAACACCTTCACGATCTGTCCCTCGAAGAAACATTTCTACACTCTTCTGTGATTTTGATGATGACTGGAAAGTTCAACCTGTATCATGTGTTTGCTGGATCTCTGATGAAAGTGAGGACGTTGATATTTGCATGTCTCCCCACAAGTTCTGGAAAGTCTTCAATTAAGCGAAGAAATACAGCATTTGCTAGTCTGTTATTTTCTTGTGACTGGGACATTTGTCTTGTCCTTGCTGTACGCCGGAAGTAAAATAAACTTTTCTGCAATCACTGCGAGCAGCTTCCTTATTGTCTTTTCGTTTTCAGGATCTTTAAGAAACTCTGTTATGTTCATGACTCTTCCCACCAACGACGGGTAGGACTTCAATACTAACTCGAAATAGATAAGAATGTCTTTGGTGAGGTCCCTATTGCGTGACACCATAAGTGCGTCCAAGAAAGTATTCTGTGGCGAAGGACTCAGGATATTGTATTCTCTTCCAGTTTATATGTCCTTGATCAAAATTTGGCACAGTTTTTCTTATCAAGGCTTCAGTGTGCCTCAGTCCAAAGTTCAAAAGCAACCAGCTATTTTCTATTTTGTGGCTTAATAATGCAATTCTCTTCCTTCACTCTGCAACTAGGATGCACAGAGCGTTCATGTTTTGTGTCCTTCTATCCTTATTATGCTTAAAGGAAATATCTAGAATTAAGCCACAACTTTGCACAAACGGTTCTTGTCTCTTGCTTGACTGGTCATGCGTCCTTCTTCCTCATCATGGATCGTGTCTGCACATGCTGTGGTTCTTCCCCGTTGTCTGTAGTCTCTTCACGGTAGGGTGCATGCAGAGGGATTTCTCTGATGTATGGCTTGATGTCGCGCAGGATGCTGTAAGCTCTTCTACCCTGTAACTTTACTGCAGAAAGTGTAATGTCCTCTACAATGAATGGGCCGTGGAACCTTAGCTCGTCCCACTTTTTCCTTGTGTGATTCCTTACTAGGACAGTGTCCCCAGGAAATAATTGATGAACACATAATTCTAAAACTTTATCTCCTTCTGTGTTCTGTACTGCCCTATACCCTTCTTGTTGTTGCTGCTGCAGCTGTCCCTGAAATTACAGAAAAATAAGATGTCATACAATTCAAGTAGTTTTGCATTTCCAATCCTAACACTTCTCCTGTAGGCTAAGCATCACATCTAGCTCTAGTTCAAGGTGTTAATGGCTTTCACATCCTTTTGCCCATCACGATCTTGTGCGGCATGAGATGGTGATCAGAACCAGGTTGGTTTCTGAGTGCATACAGTGCCAGTGGAAGACAGCGTAACCATCCCTTCTTCAGAGTAAGCTTCAACTTGGCTATCCTTTCCTTTAACAAGCCGTCGAGCTTCTCACATATCCCATTCCCTTGATGATGATACATCGAGGAACACTTGTGCTTTGTACCAAGCAACAAGCTGATCTGTTCAAAGACTGCATTAACAAAATGAGGACGATTAACGGACCTCATAACCAGTGCTTAAAGTGGTCCGGGGCCTGCCGGGGCTGGGCCCCGGCAGTCTCCAAAAAGTGGGACTGAGCCGGGGCCCTGCCAGGGCCCCCGTCCAACCGCAACATTGGCGGAATGCATTATCCCGTCGCGGCCGCAGCCGCGACGGGAGATGCGCCTGCCATGAAGTCAGGCGAGCCGACAGAAGTGGCAGCCAGCCACAGCGACGCTGTGACTGGCTGCCACTTCTGTCAGTCATAGTAACTGCATCTGTTGACCCCTCGCGCGAGAGGTCACCAGAGGCAGTTACTGTCCCTTTGTTTCCCCAGGTCGCACAGGTGTCTTTAACCCTCGGCGAACCTGGGGATTCCTCGACGTTTATAAAAGATGGCTTTGAAAGTACACATTTCAAGCCATCTTTTATAAAGCTTTGTCGACGGACAATTTTGTCCGTAGTGAAAGCTTTATAAAAGATGGCTTGAAATGTGTACTTTCAAAGCCATCTTTTATAAACCCGAAATCTTTAAAAAAAAAAAGATGGCCTGAAAACTAGGCAAACCGTAGGGTATGCACACAAATATATTTTAATGTTATATATCTGTGTGCGTACCTTACTATGGTTTGTGTACTATGCAAGCCATCTTTTATAAACGTAGAAATATGTTACATATCTTGTTGCTGCTAGATTCTCTTTTGTTATGTGCGCTGGATAGTGTAACTGTTCCAGTGCTATCTTCAATAAGGCTATAGGCATCACTGGTTTACCAGTGCTGTCTTGTTACCACAAGCTCTCGGAGGGGTTTAAAGAACACCCTCTTCGCTTCCATAGGTTCTTTTCTTCCTGTGGTGCTTCTGGCTCACTTCGTGCAATAATCATTTTCTAATGCACATCAGACATTTCCACATTTATTATTATTAAATCTTCGGTTGCCACACGCTTGGCTTCAGTGTCTGCTGCTTGATTTCCACGTGTGATCAAATCTGTCTCTTTCGTGTGTGAGCACATTTCACGACCGCTATGCCCACAGGGAGCTGTAGTGCCTTAATGAGCCTATCCAATAAGGTGGCATGCTGCACTGGCGTGCCGTCCCATCTGAGGTAGCCCCTCCAGCGCGCTAAGCCTGCATGCACTGTTGACATCACATAGGCAGACAGATTCACTGTACACTGTTACTTCCTGGTCTGGGTGATTCTTGAGTGTGAGTATCAATGCCAATAATTGTGCAGCCTTTGCTGAATAATGTGAGGTTAACCGTGCACTAATGAGTACTCGGAATTCCCCATTCGCTGTGTGCTTCATCACCGCGGCACCTGTATATCTCTGTCCATCATTCTGATCGATTCTGGAGGAACCATCACAAAGACGATTTCTCCTTCTGGCAATGCATTTTCTTTTACTCTGGAAATCTCATCATTAAACTCTTCGTAGTTCACGCAATCATGTATTGGCTATCCTTCAGTGACTGGCTCTGCTATAAACATAGCTGGGTTCACTATTTTGCATCAAACTATTTTAATTGTTGGATTCAATATGACCACTTCATAATCAGAAGCTCTCTGAGATGTTAATGTGCCTTTCGGTTTCTCTAAAATGGCAAATAATGCGTGCACGACAAATAAGATCTTTGGGCATCCCATCACAATGGTTGTAGCTTTCTCTATGGCGAACGCTGCAGCAGTCAAACTTTGTTCGCGCGGCAAGTGACCTCTCATTACTAGGTCTAAATTCCACCTGTAGTATGCTAGTGGCTTGTAACCCAATGTGGTTTTCTGTTTAAGGACTGCTGTCATAACACTGCCATTCGTGTGTGAAAACAACTAGAATTCCTCTGCATAATTGGGAATCCCTAAGACTGGTGCTGTGCAATTGGCCTTTTTTAGTTCATCAAACCCTTCCTCCATTGTCTTAGTCCACACAACATTCTCTTTTGTTGCCTGTGCTTTCTTTAAGGCATGTAACAAGGGTCTGTTATACAAACTGTAATCAAAAACTCATGCTGTGATGTAATTGCAAAGCCCTAGGAAACTCTGCATTTGCTTTATCGCATGTGGCTTAGCTGTTTTTGAAATGGCTTCAGCTCTTTCCAGACTAAGGCCCTCATTACGACCTTGGCGGAGGACCATGGTGCTATGAGCACCATGGTCCATGGCGCTAAGGTTGCAATTCCGCCATGGTGGTTGGCGGACTTACCGCCCCATTCCGACCTTGGCGGGGCGGTAAGTCCCCAATCCCCATTTACCCTTCCCCATTCCCATTTTTGCCCCATAGGGCATAATGGGAGTGGGGAAGGCGTTAATTACGCCACCGTAAATTACGGTGGCGTAATTAACTCCATGGTCCCTTAGCGCCATGGATTTTAACACCTGCTAAAAGCAGGTGTTAAATCCGCCATGGCGCTAAGGGACCTCGTACTCAGGCGGTAAGGGTCGGCGCTGTTAACGCTGGCGTAAACCCCTTACCGCCTGGGTCGTAATGAGGGCCTAACTCTTTTCCCTTCATGTGCGATCAGCTGGCCTAAGTACAGCACTTTGTGTTGACAATATTGTAACTTCTCTTTGTCAACTTTATATCCTTTTTCAGCAAGTACAGTCAATCGAATTGCGTCTGCACTCTTCCTCTGTTGTGCTGCAAATTAGGATGCCATCCACGTATTGCAAGACAACACTCTCTAATGCAATATTACTTAAGTCCATCTGCAGGACTCTATTGAAAATCGAAGGAGACTCACAATACCCTTGGGGCAGCCTTGTGCTTTTCAGACGAACTTGTCTGAATGTAAATGATGTCAAATCCTGCAAATCTTTATGCAATCGGATTGAAAAAAATGCATTTTTAAGTCAATCACCATGAAATATCGTGCTTTAACGGGTATATTACATAGAATCGTGGACAGGTACGGGACTAGAGGAAACCCAGCCTCGACTATCTGGTTTATCGGGCAAAGATCTTGTATTAAACACCAAGACCCTCCCTTTGATTTTTTAATCTGATAAACCGAAGTATTGCATGACGATTCAATAGGATGCCCTGCTCCATCATGGCAGAAATTGTCTTAAAAATCCCTTCCTCTGCTTCCCTGGACATGGCATGCTGTCATGCTTTTGGTGAAATTGCTCCTGGTTTCAATTTAATCTTCACTTCTCCGACTCCTTTCAGTAAGCCTACGTCATAAGGGCCTGTAGTCCATACTGAGACTGGTGGCTCCAAAGTGTACAACAACAAATGTACAGTTGCCGAAGAGGCCACGCATCGACATTTAGAAGCAGTCCACCGAAACAGCACGATTCGACACTACACCACAAAGTGTCCACTCCATCCAAACCGAAATTGCAGGACAAGACTTCTTGGAGGGCATACACACACAGATCTTCCACAAAGCCATCACTCATGATGAAAACTGTGCATCTTGCCATATTTGCCAGCCGCAGTACACAGAGTAATGGGAAACTGAATGGCGCCCTTTCTTGTGGCGCACACCCAGAGCACCTGAATGGCCAAAATCCATAGTCTCACTTCCATTGGCCACCATGGTGAGAAGCGCAAAATTAGCCATGTGCCTTTCCCCAATAAACGTGAGGGCCACACCCCGGTGAGGCAGGAGGTTTCCTTTTCCCTATTGAAGCTCTTTCCTTGACGTACACCCTGAGCACCTGATTGGCCCAAGGCCATAGTCCCATTTCTATTGGCCAGCATGCTAAGAAGCGCAGAATGTGGCATGTGCCTTTTTCCAAGTACTGCGCGGGCCGCGCCCCATTACAGCGGGAGGAGTCCTTCTTTGTATTGGTGCACTTTCCTGTGACGCACACCCTGAGCACCGCCTGATGGGACAATCGCTGCAGTCCCATTTCCATAGGCCAGCATGGTGAGAAATGTCGAATGTGGCACGTGCAGGTGCCCAGGTACATCTAGGGCCGGCCCAGAGTGGAGTCCCTCTTCCTATTGGCGCGCACCCTAAGCATGTGATTGGACAATCCCCACAGTTCAATTTTCGTGGCCGCCACTCACAAAATCTCTGGATGTAGCTTTCACACTGCATGCGGGCGTGGGGGAATAACTTGCAACCAGGGTAGGGGTAGTTTGTAGTAAGGGACGACTCTTCAAAGAGCCAGTTGTTTTTGGTTTTTTTAGATGCTTCTACCGAAACACCTTTTTTTTTGGTTTTCTTTAGCTTTTGTGAGTTCTTCTGCTCATGAGTTTAGCAACTTAACCATATCTACATGACCACTACCGCGGGCCTTGCAATATATATTACACGGCCACAGTAGTGGCCGTGTAGTTATGGTTAAGTTGCTGCTTCCATAGGAAGAGCACTTTTTGGGCATCTTATAACTTTGCTCCCCCTTGACGAATCCTCACTAAAGTTTGCAAAAAAGGTATATGGCCCACTCTCCCACTCTAATTTATTTTGCAAAGTTTGGTGAGGTTTGGTCCAGGGGGGGCAAATTTATAGGGGGGTCCCAATTTTATTTTTTTCCCATAGACTGAATGGGGGAAAAACTTTGCACACGGCTGCAGATCCAACCGCTGGACGGATTTTCACCAAATTTGTGGCAGGAGCAGCAGTTTGGTCCCGAAAGCGTGCTTTTGCAAATTTAGTGAAAATCCGTCCAGTACTTTTTTTTTAACAATCAAAAGGTAGGTCTCTATGTCCGATCCGTGGTCACACTTCCCTGTTCGCTCCGCGGACAAGATAACGATTGGCTAAGCGGCCGCGTCATGTCCGCAGCCATGAGACACATTCGCTCATTGGATGGTGAAGTGCGTCAGATTGTTCCGATGCGCCCACCGTCTTTCATCCGTGTTTTGGTGTCCGCAGACATCGCCGCTAAAACATATAAAAAAACACAACATTGCACTTGTTAAACTTATCAAATACTGTATCAGAAGGTGAGGGTTGATGAGGCTGGGATGGGATGTGGCAGCAGGAAGTAAAAAAGTGGTGTTTTTTTGTCACAAAAGTCATATGGTACATTTGGAGTTGTTTCTCAATATAATGTGCGTAAAGTACAGGCGAAGAATTACTGTGTTACAATGTACTTAAAATAATATTGAAGTCAGACTGGCGCCCTAGAGTTTGACATCTGAGGCAGCCACCTGCAGTGTTTGATGGAAACAGCGGGTTTGCAAGTGTATGGGAGTACCAGTTCTCATGAATGCGTTGAGCCATGTTGTTGCAAAGTGAGAATGTATTTGGATTCTGAGTGAAGGTCACTAGCTTTGCCTTTTGGTTGCGAGCTCAGGAGGCCCATGCATGGGACTGAACCCATAAGGGACAATTGTTTTTTGACCTTGAGCGAAAGGCAATATTCAGTAAGAATGCAGGGAGAGGAGGTTTGCAATAAGGAACATTTGATAAGTTTATGCATTCCAAATGTTTGTAAGACACATGTAAAATCAGTTCATGAAGATTCTTTGGTGCAAGCACATTGCTGTCTGAGTTACACGAAGAAAATGGAGATGGTCAATATCATGTAAGTTTGCTTTTGGCGACTCTACACCAGAACGAAATTTAATTTTTTATAACCTGAACATTCATTTTGGCAATGTAACTGAAGTCCTATCTTTCTGTGTAGCTCACATTTTTTTGTAGTTATGAGGAGTGCAGAATCTCGGCGTTTGTAGACTATCACTAAATTCACCCACGTTCAATGCTAATATTTCTTTAAAATGTCATGTATGACCACATCGATTTGTGTATCAGTTTCCACGTTCTTTTTCTCTTTTTTGAAATTGTTTGCTTTGTGTACTAATCGTTAGTTTAAGCTGTATGCCGAATTAAGAAATCAATGGATGTATTGCAATAAAGGTTGGGTATTGATACATATTTTCTGTTCTGTTTTCCAAATAGTTACATGCTGCCTCACTGCGATTGCCATGGATTCCAGATGCCAAGTGATGGATTTTTTATATGCCAGGTGCACGTAGTTGTGAATAGCTGGATCACTGTGACTGTTTTGTGGGACGGTCGCACAGGGCCCATGTGTCCGTATGCTGCACTGGCGCTTAGGAGTAACATAACATCTTTTATGGTGGTCTAGGCCCAAGTTAATGCCAACGCCCTGGAGTTCACTGTGCGACCGAAGTGGTTCCTTTATTGAAAACGAATACTTTGTTTATGGGAAAAGAACAACATGTGCCTCACGATTAACATTTTCGATCACGAGCGCAGAAACATTTTTGCAATTTGATTGAATATGGGAATAGTCCGATGTTCTCAGACAGTTTATTGTGAAATAAACGTACTTTACAAATTGTGAAATAAAACTACTTTACAAATTGTAAAGTGTTACTGTTTTCTTTTAAAAACCGGTATATTATTTCAAATTGTGATGTGCTATGTTGTAAGTCGATGTGTGTTCATTTTCAGGTTCTGCGTCACGGCACGTAGGTGCTTATGGGCGCATTTGGCTACGCTGGAGAGGAACGTCATCGAGAAAGGTGTTGAATATCACTAGGGTTGGTTATGTGAGGGTCAGGGGTGGGCCATATGATTTAGTGACGTCAGGGCAATTTATCTTAGGCAGATTCAGCAATGGACAAGATTAGCACAAGCTGGACGCCCACTGCTGTCAGATTTCGTATGTTTCTAAAAGGGGAAAAATGAGGTAAAGTGCATTGGAAATGTTTGCGATAGATCAATGTTTGTAAAAAAAATACATGTTCGAACCCTCGGGATAATAATATTTTCTGACCGTTGCACTTGTGAAACTTATGAAATAATGTGTGGGGAGGTGATGGTTAATGCTGATGGTTGGAATATTTCTGACGTGCTTGCGAATGAGTTTACAAAGTTTGTAGGGATTTTGTGCACACCTAATATGACGAATCGTTTGTGTATTCTTTTGACAGTTTAAAAAAAGAATGTGGGTGGATTTACAGTAAATTTGCGTAAGGCTGATTGGCAACGACCAAAAACCATGGTGTTGGAGATGTGGCAGTGTTTTCGTATTTGACAAGTGTTATAATGTAGTTAAAAAAATAGCGGAACAGCTTCAGTGACTGAGGGGTAGGCTGTAGCCATGGGCAGTGGGCAGAATGTCGGGGTCATCGTATAAGGTCATGATCCGGACAATGTGGCTACTGGCCATGACCAGAAGGGACAAAATGTAGGATTAAAGTGGCCATGTCCACCTTGGACTGGCTTTGTGGTAAAGTTGTTCCACATTAGGATACATTAGAAAGGGAAGAAAAATGTGCTTGTGGTAATATGGTCACAGGGTTTCCTTCTTGCTTTTTGAAGGCTGTAATGGAAAGCGAAGAGGGGCCCTGTATGGAACATCTGCCTTCCCTTTCTATGGTGGCCATCTTGGAAAATTATTTTCTTTCCTAACCCGCAACGCCACAGGCTCCACCCGAACGCTTTGCCGGAGATCCCAAAAGGTTTGCCGTGTATATGAACCAATGCCGCTTGCACTTTTTATGCAGACCTGGAGCCTTCCCAAATGATCAAGCCAAGGTAGCCTTTGTATTGTCATATCTCAGCGGCAGTGCAGCTGATTGGTCAATTCCACTAGTTACTCAGGATGACCCAATTCTTCGGGATTTTCAGGGCTTTCAAACGAGCATGGAAAGACTATTTGCCCGGCACTCCCAGGGACAGGCCCTGGATAACAAACTTTTGTCCCTACGACAGGGTAACCAGGACCTTCTATTTTACATCGCAACCTTTAATAGGTTGATAGTTGAAACTGGATGGCCTGAGGTAAAACGAATCATGCTATTTCATTGAGGCCTTCGAGGAGAACTGAAGGATGTCTTGGCTCAAGTAGTGAACCCACTTCTAGACTGCGCTGAATATATAGACTTAGTGGTCCAGTTAGATCACAGACTTCAGAACAGAAAGGCTGATTGAGCCAAGTTTGAGAATCGGGTGTTGGTCAAAATCCACGCTAAACCCAAAGGAGAAGATGCTTCAGAACCCATGCAAATCGGAGGGGTTAAAGGATCCTTAACCCAGAAGGAAAGAGAAACGAGACGGCAAATGTAATTGTGTCTATATTGTGGAACTTCTGGGCATTTTCTATGGGATTGCCCTGTAAAACCACCCAAGAAGGTGGTAGGAGCTGCTGATAAAAGCCATATGGAGTCAGACTCGGGAAACGACCACGCCCGACAAGCGTAGAGGTCCGCTTGCCGAGCTTGAAGAAGGATACTCAGACCTCGCATTTCATCATACCAATGGTCTTCGTAGATCCAGGGCAGCCATCGCGTATACACGCAGTAAGGGCATACATTGATAGCGGGGCCATAGGAAACTATGTGGACTGTGAATTGGCTTCCAGGATGAATCGACCTCTCTGCCGAAAAAACACTGCAGATGTCATCACCACAGTCGATGGAACTGAAATTGTCTCTTGGCCTGTAACTCATTCCACCGCAGAGATGACACTATTGGGTCAGGATGGGCATCGAGCGACTATTGTGTTTGATCTAATAAAAGCCCCACAGTTCCAAATAATACTGGGGATACCTTGGTTGGAAACACATAATCCTTGTATTGATTGGCGAGAGAAGAGAATAACCTTCCCGGATTGTGCACAAACCTGTTACCCAAAGAAAAGTCAGAACGCAGGCCTGGCCACAGTAACCACAGCAGTCATGCAACTACCTCCAGAATACCAAGAATTCCAGGATGTCTTCCAAAAAGAACAGGCAAACACCTTACCTCCTCACAGATCGTACGATTGTCAAATCGATCACATACCCGGTGCACAACCCCCTTGTAGCAGGATCTATGCCCTTACGGAACCTGAGAACCTTCACCTACGACAATACTTAGACCAGTACCTTGCCAATGGCTTTATTCGCCCATCCAAGTCCTCTGCATCTTCAGCTTTGTTCTTCGTGCCCAAAAAGGAAGGTGACCTCAGAACGTGCATAGACTACCGCGCATTGAACCAGATAACTGTTAAGAACCGATACCCATTGCCTCTGATCCCTGAACTACTACACCGAGTGAAGGACGCTTGTATATACACTAAATTAGATCTCCGGGGGGCATACCATCTGGTACGTGTAAAAGAAGGGGACGAATGGAAGGCTACTTTCCGCACTAAGTATGGGTTATTCGAATACCAGGTGATGCCTTTCGGGTTGTGCAATGCAACAGCAGACTTCCAATACTTCATGAACAATGTCGTATATATCGATGATATTCTAGTATACTCCTCTTCAGAATCTGACCATGTGAAGCACGTCCGAGCAGTCCTTGAGAAATTGCGCCAGCACAAACTATATGCAAAACTGGAAAAATGTGTTTTTCATGCCACAGAAGTTGAATTCCTTGGGTTTATCCTGACCCCAAAGGGAGTCCGAATGGACTCACGAAAGGTGGACGCAATCCTTAAGTGGCCATCACCAAGTTCAGTTAAAGGAGTACAAAGCATGCTCAGCTTTGTCAATTTCTACCGCAGATTCATCCCGGATTTTTCACATGTTGTACATCCCATCACATCACTCTTGCAAAAAAATAAACGCTTTATGTGGA
Organism: Ambystoma mexicanum; assembly: GCF_040938575.1. NCBI lineage: Eukaryota > Metazoa > Chordata > Amphibia > Caudata > Ambystomatidae > Ambystoma > Ambystoma mexicanum. The sequence continues at coordinate 141,391,348 of NC_090932.1, forward strand.
CTGAAGAAGCTGAAAATGCCTTCCAAGAGCTGAAAGCGAAATTCACATCTCACCTGTATTAAAGCACCCGCACCCTGATCTTCCCTACATAGTGGAAACCCGATGCATCCAGTCTAGCCATGGGAGCTGTCCTGTCTCAAAAGGACCCTGAAACTGGCAAGCTTCATCCAGTAGCATTTTGGTCCAGAAAGTTCTCGGCACCCGAGTTAAACTATGCGGTTACCGACAAGGAGTTATTAGCCATTAAATCCGCCTTCAAGGCTTGGCGTCACTATCTTCTCGGTGCCAGGCATACCATTACTGTGATCACCGATCACCGGAACTTACAGTATTTAAAGACAGCCAAGGCCCAATCGTCACGTCAACTCCGAAGAGTTTGTGATGTCATCTTTGCTGTCCTGGGTGTTAGTCTTAGCAGTGAACAGTGGTGGCACGAGTTATGGTTGGTTAGCTTACCATAACTGCCAAATTTCTTTTAGTGAATATATATATATATATCTGTGGCCATGAGTAGGAGAAGGGAATATACAGATGATAGCTGCTGTTTGCAGCGAGATGAGAATATTCTGCTGCACTAAACCCCAGGCGAGTTTAACAGCCATGCTCATGTAAGGAGGGCATCAAGATTCATGTAAAAATGCTGGTTATATTAGATGTAATGAAGACCTGATAGCTTAAAGGCCATATGCCCATTTCAGACTTATAAACATTAGTTAATCCTACATACATTACTAATTACCTCGTGAATAACACAGCAGCTGATCCACTGAGAGTTTGTCTAACAATTGCATGCTTAATGAGAGAGCTTTTGCTCCATGCATACCCTAAATCCACCCACAAAAATGTCCCCTGTTTGCAAAATAGAGAAGTACTGATATTAATTATGACTGACTGACAGACTATATGATGACTGTGAGGAGGATTAGGACTGTGACAAGAACTTGGACTAGGACTGTGACATAGACTATACATGTGATAATGAATGTGCCTGATAAGGACTAGGAATGGGATGAGGACTAGCACTATGTCATGTTCTATCTTAGGACAGTGGAAATAAGAAGGACTGTGACTAGTGCAAGCATAGTGATGAGGACTACTATTGTGCGGAAAAAGCTGCAAGAGGACTATGACTATGACTCTGATGGGTTAAAGGATATGACAAGGACTCAGATTATGATGAGGATTAGGAATGCAATTAGAATAAGCACTGTGATGAGGGCTGTACTGAGAACTGTGACTAGAATAGTTTCAAGGACAGCCTGTAGTGCAGCTTAGGTTTGTGAATGTGATGAGGACAGTATCATGCACTAGGCCATGGCAACAACAGACTACAATGCAAACTAGGATTGTGGTGAGAACTAGGACCATTACGAGGACTGTCAGTGTGACTGATTCAGTTAGAAATGCTAGAAGTGTACTGAGGACTAGAACTGTGATGATGACTCGGAATGCAACTGTGATGAGGTGTTGTACTTAGCCTGTGACAATGACTGTGACAAAGCCTGAACCATGATGATGAAGACTAGGACATTCATGGGGACTAGAACTGTGAGCAGGTTTCGGTCTGTGAGATGACTGATGAGGAATAGATTTAACTACTGCTAGGATGGTAAAAAGGACTATGACCTGGACTCTGATGAGGTCAAGAAATTTGGTGAGGGCTAGTACTAGGACTGTGACATGTAATAGGACTGGGATGAGGACTAGAACTCTGACCATGATAAGGTTTAGTACTGTAATGAGTACTAAAACTGGTAAGCAAATTTTCATAGGGCTGTGATGAGAACTTGGACAATGAGTTAGACTTTGACCAGGACTAGAACTGTGTTGAAGACTAAGGCTGTGATGAGAATAAAGACTGACGAAGAAGCGGTTCAAGACTTTGACTAGGTCTAGGTCATTGACAAGGACTAGGGCTAGAACTGTAATGAGGTCTATGAAAATGACGGTGATGAAGAATGGGGCTGTGATAAGGACAAAGTCTAGGAATGTGACTTTACTTGGATAAATCTATGCAGTTAGATTTTGTTTCATCATGTCTGCTATGAAACATGCTTGCATTCAAAATATGGTTATTGGCAAACGTTTTGGACACCCATTTTTTAATTAGCAAAATATGCAATTAAGGACTAGGATAAACGAGTAGCACTAGGATGAGGGAACAGGACTGGATGAGGTCCTGTTAAGTGGACGAGGATAAGGGGCCAAGAGGTGGTATGAGGGACAAGAAGAGGACGACTTATGACAAACATTTGAGGTATGTGACAACATCACTATCCAACCTTGTCAAAGGGGGTGGCAACCATTCTCTGATGTTGGAGGGGAGGTCCAAAGCCAGTCCTACCCCTGAGGTAGACAGTGGCAGTTGAGAGGGCCCCAATAGATGACCCACTTGTGCCAGCATGGTTTTGTGCAGACCTGACTTAACTCAAGTCATGTCTCCATTTCATGATGCTTGTCAGTCTCTTTCTAACTTCTCTAGAGACACACCATAGGAACAAGAATCTAAAAATAAGCATCAACTCATGAATCCAGATCCAACATCCTGCACATGTGATGAAAAGAATAAAACCCAACCACTATCAAGCAACAGCTTTGATCAGCCATGCAAAAAGAGAAACCCATGGAAAGGAAGAAAGGCTGAGGCATTTATGTGGACCTATTAGGCAACCATACCCAAGTCCCAGATAGTAGAGGGAGAGCCACAGGGAAGGCCTGTGTGGTGCTGCCAGGGAAGACCAGTGAGCATACGCAATGACTCAGTCAACCCCATGACCACCAGGGACAAACAGTTGAATTCCAAACCGTATTCCCTGTTGAATTTATCTTAGGGGCACCCAGAACCAGTCCGCAGAACACAAACATGAGCAATGTCTACCAGGCTGCTGTTCCACGGCAGATCTAATTTGAAAAAGGGAGGGTTTTAGCCCTCTACTTATAACCTTTAGCATTTCTGACATGCCCCTGGTGGGTAAGACAGGGTCAGATTGTTCAGAGAAAAAAGACCAATGCGAGGAGAGAGCGAGGGAATAAAAGGAAGCAGCAGGAAGTAGAACATGTAAGTTATTCGGGTGAGGTTGGAGCGGGGGGTTGAGAATTACCAGGACACAAGCTGGAGGGAGAAAGGAGCAGTGTAGTGTGGAGGTGATGTTTGGAGAAAGTGAGGGCTCTGTTAATTGGTTGAAAGTGGTACTGGTCTCTGAATCCTGAAATCAGTAAGAATTCACACTTTTTGTGTGTGTTAGAGGAAGTTGAAGACAGATATTATGCTCCCATTACTGTGGAAGAGAAATGCAATACATTTGCAATGATTGACACAGGCGCACACGCCACAATTATGTCCAACAAATTGGTAAAAAGTATCAATGAATGGAGATCACCACAGAATCAAATCACAGTGAAGCAGAGTGAAGGCCCAGTACATAACTTTAACGGTGAGGAGGTGCCTATCGTGGGTGTTACCGAGGTTGACATAAAGATAGGAAAACACAGAATGAAACAGGAAGTATTGATCACAACCATTTGTGAAATTCAATTTCTTGATGGGGACAGATTGCCTGAAAAGATTGTCTCCTCTCATAGATGGGGTAAATTAGGTACTGTGATCTTTAACCAAAAAAACATTAAGCCCTAAGAAAATAAAGTCACAAAACAGCAGTATAAATGAATGCCATACTGTTGCCAAATCAAATGATGCAGTGGAGGTGTACCTACAGGATAGCTGTGTGCCTAGTGTCACTGTCACTTTGATGTGTCAGGACAAAATGCAAAGTAAAAAAGAAAAACAATCTGTGCAGATTTATTTGGATCCTAGGAAGAAATGGCAAACTGAAATAGATGAACACACATTGTGCTTCTATTTAAAAGAGAAGAAATGCAAACAGAACACTACTCCTAAAGGAGACACAGAAAAACACATCACCACCCTTGCAGAAATATGCATGGAAGATGAGCAGCCATGGATTTACATTGGTATAAATGGCCATTCTAAAATGATAAAAGCCACTTTGTCGCTCAAACAGGAAAGGAGTTTTATTAATGAGAAACTACTGCAGAGAATAATGGAAAGGGATGAGATCCCGAAATTTAGAATTACAAACCAATATATCTCTGGTTTGGACAATCCAGATTTTGAAAATCGAATGCAGGAAGGTGCATGCTAAAGATCAATATTGGACGAAAAAAACATCTACCACAATGTGGGGCTAGTGAGTAAAACACAAAATGATTTTTGTCTGGGCAATGACATCATGCACAGGATGTGCATGGTGTTAGATTTTCTTAACGAAAAAAAATATGGTCCTGACTAGGTGGACCTCTGCCCGAATTTGAAGACAAGAGAAAGGCTTATCATTGTGCACAATTGGTCCCATATGCAATTGAATTACAGGTGAAGAAGGATATTACTATCCCTGCATTCACCAAGCAGGTTGGTATAACACTAAAGTGCAAGAATGGACAGCAAATGAAGGATTCAGATGCATTTGTGTGCTTGAATGAAACCATGAAACAGCAAGGGCTGGACTATGAGTATACTCCATTGGTAGATGTTCGAGGGGTCCATCAAAATTATGGTGAATAATAAAGGATGTCAGGATATTCATTTAGAAGAGATTCTTTATTAAGAATGGCCATACAACAATCACATTATACTGCAGATTTCAATAACATGGTGATTGGAAATATCCCTGAGAGATATGTAGATGCACAGGGTCTGTTGCCAGAGTATCTGGATTCTCAACCAAAAGGGATCTTTAAAATTCAATCTGTGTACCCTTATGATTCCAATGAGACAGTTTGCTGTCACCAGGAGAATTGTATAGTATTTGACTTAAATGAAAATTAAACAGAAAATCAGCACATTGAAATGGAAGCTGATATGCCAAAATATTTAAAAGTGGCAATGTTACAGAGAGATGCAGCCACACAGTTGGAAGAAAGCCCAGAGGTTACTTCACTGGAGGACTTCCCAGAATGTTCAAAAATGGTAGAGGAACAGATTCTGTTAGCAGATGCATGTGATAGCGAAGAGGATAAGAATAAATCGGGAAAAATATTTATGGAATTTAAAGAAGTTTTTGCCAAATATGCATTTGATTGCGGCCTAACTAATTTACCTGTTGCCACATTACCATAGGGGTGTGGTAGAAATCCAGTATTCGTGCGCCAATACCGATTGCCATTGGCATGCTTAAAGTCATTGGCAGAGATAATTAAGAACATGGAATATAGGGGAATTATCAGACCCATACATAGTATCTCTAACACTCCTATTTTGGGTGTGTTAAAGCCAAATGGTCAATGGCGTCTGTCTGCAGACCTGAGGGAGTTAAATACAAGAGTGCCAGTGTCTAGATGGCCACTGCCATTCATTGATCAAGGCCTTGCTCAGGTGCATGGGTCAAAAGTATTTACCACATTAGATCTCACATCTGGGTACTGGTGTGTGCCATTGGCAGAGGACATTCAGAATTTATTTGCATTTCCATTTGATAAAATGCTATACGCTTGGGCTAGAACTCCATTCGGGTATGTCAATAGTGGGAGCAAATTTGGCATATTTTTGAGGAAGACTATGCCAGATGCAGCAGAAAGAGGAACCAAAGTTTATGTAGATGATGTCCTGATAGAAAATGGAAACTTAAAAAGTCACTTTGATGAAATTAGACATTTACTTGACCAATTGCAAAAGGCGGGTGCCAAAGTATCTTTACAGAAAGCCCAATGGTGTAAGAAAAAGGTGAACTTCCTAGGCCATGAGGTAACTGAACATGGGCTAAATCCAGAAAAGAAAAAGGTGGACACCATACAAAAATTGAAAGATCCTAGAAATGTGATGAAATGTTTGAAAAGTTTATTAGGAATGATGGGATATAACAGGACATGTATTGAAAATTATGCTGAAATCACTCAACCATAGACTAAGCTATTGAAGCTGAATACGGGAAAATATATGGGAATACATGGGAAAAGGAGCAATCTGAGGCAGTTGCTAAATTGAAGGAATGTCTCATAAAGGCGCCATGCTTAGCGTATCCCATAAAAAACAGAGATTTCTTTATAGAAATAGGTTTCACAGAACATTGTATGTCAGCAGTGTTATCTCAAAAACATGATTTCAACCACAAAACTATTGCCTATGCGAGTAAGGCATTTTCTCAGGTTGAAATTAAATTCAGTGAATGTGAAAAGGCTATTCTGACCACTGTGTAGGCATTGCAACATTTTCGTCCCATTGTCCAAGGGGAAAAAATAATCATTGAGACAAATCATCAACATTTGCAGTTTTTACAGAGTAAAAAGATTAGCTCAGGTAATCTAGCACAGTTCAGAATTACTTCATGGACATTGGCATTAAAAGGCTTTCCTGTAGAAGTGAGGTATGGCCACAATAAAAAGAGCCCAGTTGCTCAAGGATTAGTAGATTTACATGACTATGCAGCTGAGTGTGTATCAGATGAAGTAGAGGTGGAATCTAGTTTGCAGGAGTTTGAACAGTCAGCACACAAAGCTTTTGATGAAAAGACATGCAAGAAATTACCAACTATATATGTTGAAGGATGTGCTTTTAACATTGACAATGGCAGCAGTAAACAGTTGGTATCAGGGATGGAAATGTCTGGTTGAGATGCGAAGATATTCCTAATATAGGAATGAGAATTGGGGCTAGGAGTAGCCAGGTAGTAGAGTTAGCAGCCATTTATAAAGCAATTACTACTGCAGTTGATAACAAATTCAGTGCAATTGTCCTGGTGACTGATTCTGATTATGCATGAAATAGCTTTGTAGAATATTTGCCTGGATGGAAAACAAGAGACATGATCACATATAATATAATTTTAAAAAAAACTCAAGCATGGGAAAATAATACAAGCTATAGACAAATTAGTGTCAGAGAATGATTTAACAGTATAATGGAGGACAATCTGTGGACATTTGAAAACTCCAGGAGAAGTTAAGGAGGGAAATGATAAAGCATATCAATTGGCTAAGATTGGGGCTGGTATGGGAGAGTTGTTACCCATTGAACACTTAATTGGTGAAATACAAATAGATGCAGTTACACGCTCTAAAGCTCCAAAAGAGGTACAACAACCAGTAGTGCAATGGAGGTATGATACACCAGATCAGGATCTAATTAAGGTGCAAAAAGATGATCCAATATTGGGGATCTATTATAATTATTTGATGGATCCCAAACAAAATCCTTTAACTGAAAATGACTGTACAGGAAAATAAGAGTTGAGGGTGTTATTAAAGAATAAATAAATGGATTAGACTACAGGATGGACTTATGATCAGGGAATCCATAACAGGACAGTTACAGTAGGTGGTACCCCTTTCATTCAGAAGGCTAATGCTACACCATGCACATGATGTAATAACTGCAGGACACAGGGGTTCACAAAAGACTTTAGAAATCCTGAAAGATTATGCTTACTGGCCACATATGTCACAATATGTGGAATTATACACCAGGGGGTGCCTGGTATGTACTCAATTTAAACCTGCTTCACCAATTCATAGAGCTGAACTGATAAAAAGCGTTTTAACTCTTCCTTGGTCAGATTTACAATTGATTATGTAGGGCCCGTAAAAAGGTCAAGATGGGAAAACTGTTATCTTTTGACCGTGGTTTGTTTGATGTCGAAATGGGTAGGGTGTATTCCTGCACCAGATTGTAGTGCGCAAACAGCAGCTACATTACTTGTAAATCATATATTTTCAAGATTTAGATTACCACAAAGAATAGAGTCAGACAGAGGAAGTCATTTCACAAGCACCTTAATGAGTAAGGTGTGGCAGATATTGGGGTGAAAAGGAAACTGCATATTGCGTACCGGCCCGCCTCTTCAGGGAAGGTTGAACGCTGCAACATGTCTGTTGTGGAGATATTAAAGAGGTTTGTAGCAGAGGCAGGTTCCAGTTGGGACTTAGGATTGCCACTCGTATTGCTGGCAATTAGATTGACTCCTGACAAAGCGACAGGTATCAGTCCTCATGAGGTGTTAACAGGAAGGAAAATGGTACTGCCACAGCATTTATTATACAGGACACATGAGCAGACACTTGTGAGTGCATCTACAATTCAGGCATATGTGGAAGATCTGAGGAAGCATTTACAACATGCATTTGCATTTGTGCAGCGAAATTTGGAATGAGCTGCTGACAGTGCAAAGTCATATTATGATAAAAAAGGCGTCTGTGAAAGAGTATAATGTAGGGGAATCAGGTATATAAGCTTCATTTTGGAAAAGGTAAACATAAAAATTCTAAATTTCTTGTGGCCTAGCAAGAGCCATTTCAGATAGTGGATAAGGTGTCCCCAGTAGTTTACAAGATATTAAAAACAGAGGGTGAAATGGTGACAGAACAATTTGTTCATGTTCACCAAATTAAACCCTGACACCCCAAACATGAAATCAGGAGCGTTGAGCAAGTAGAGACAGCTTAAGTGCCCTGAGTACATGGAGAGAAAGATGCAGTGACTATTTTCATAGTGTCCCATGCCATAAAAAAATAGATATAATATTTTATTGTGGAGATAAATGCAGATGAAAATACCATATTTGAGACAGGTGTGGTAATAAAAATTGAAAGAAGGTGCTGAATCAGGTTGACTTATTATGGTACAATGCTGAAATATTCTACATAAAGATTGTTTTGATATATGATGTTGTTATATGTATATTATTGTTTTCTCTCTAACATGTGCTTAGTTTTAGATACCGGAAGGGTTAATCGGAATGTTTTTAACTACATTTTATTTTTGGCAAAGTGGTGGAAAGGGTGAAATTGGTATTGTGTTATGTACTTAATCTGTCCCTTTTCTATTTAATTTAGAAACTAACTGAAATATTGATTGGGGTCAGAGGTTGCAGGACCGGAGGACGCGAGCAATGATGGAGTCCTGGAGTCCACGGGATGAAGCCCAAGTAAAGCCTCTGACCGAAGTATGGAGGTAAAGACAAAGCGACTGGGATGCCTAAAGAGATGATTTCTATGGAAAAGCACCCAAGAATGCCAGGATGAAAGAGTTTCACCGAATGAACCAGATGATGAAAAGTTGATGATCAGGACATCTCAGAGGTGCGGTCATAAAGATGGTGAACGTCATTAATGGAACAGTAGTGAATTGAACTTAATTCTGCAGCGTTGCAGGTGGAGCATAATATCATCCTATGTGACTGGAAGTGAGGGTGATGGAGTCTCACAACTTTATTATTTCATTTAATTGTTTTGATTAGTTATGTTAGTTATTTGTTTTATCTATTTGTTTTATTTTATTATTTTGTTGTCATAACTAAAATGTTGATATCACAACTATATTAAGAATATGACTATAAAGACATTCCAACATACATGGACACTTTGGTTGGAAAGAAACGTGTACAATATTTCTATGAGAATATATGAGCCCGTTTGGGATCTGTTTTAATTTTGTGATAATTAAGCAGTGGTTTATTATGAAATATTTCAATGTTCATTTTATTGAGTTGTTATTATTTCAATTGTGATATATAAGATGGAAAAAGAAAGAAGAATAATTTGGATTTCCTCCAATTGTGGGTTTGATTAGCCACAATTGTTGGAAAAAGGAGGGTATGTAAGGACATGTATAGCATTTTTGCCAGCATATAATATAGCATGTTTTTCCAGCATATAATATAGCAATGTTTTTTGCCAGTATATAATATATAGCGTTATTGCATGCATGCAAAGTACAGGATTAATAACACAGCCAGGCCCAGTTTGAAACTGCAGATATTCAGAGCACACATAGAAAAACTTAGGGGGTAATTCATAGAATCTAGCGGACAAGTGGCGCACGTGGCTGGCGCACAGTGTGCGCGTGCGACAGTCTGCGCCAGCCACGTGTGCTAAAATCCATTTCCACACACAGCGTATTCTTGGATTTCAACATCCAAAACCAGCTGTGGCGCAGAGTGGCGCAGCAACCCTGCAGCAGCGCCAGTTACGCCCCCAACCCCTCCCCATGCGCAATGCACAGCGCACAAATCCCGTACATGGCACACAGGCCATTGGACCAGCATACAGCCTCCCAACCATGAAAACGCCTGTAAAACTCCCCGCGCACCCCTTCGAATACATGTGCACCCCGGCACGGGGAGTTTCACATGCGATTGGCCCTGTGCGAGCGGGGTAGTGTATCACTGGGGTTTGCGGGGAGTTTCACACGTGATTGGCCCGGTGCGAGTGTGGTACGTGTATTTTGTGGGAAGTTTAACACTTGATTGGCCCTGTGCGAGCAGAGTACGTGTATTTCGGGGGTGCGTGGGAAGTTTCACACGCGATTGGCCCTGTGCGAGTGGGGAACGTGTATTACTGGGGGTCGCGGGAAGTTACACACGCGATTGGCCCTGTGCGAGTGGTGTACGTGTACTATTGTGGTTCGCAGGGAGTTTCACATGCGATTGGCCCTGTGCGAGCAGGATACGTGGATTTCGGGGGTGCGCGTGAAGTTTCACATGCGATTTTGCTGTCAGAGTGGGGTACGTGTATTTTGGGGGTGCGCGTGAAGTTTCACACTCGATTCCGCTGTCAGAGCGGGGTACGTGTATTTCGGGGTGTGTGTGAAGTTGCACACGCGATTTCGCTGTCAGAGCGGGGTACGTGTAACCAGTGGGGTGCGCGGGGAGTCCCGCACGTGAATTGCAGGCACGGCCCTTGCAGGCAGCCCACACCACAGGGGACTACCCTACACCCCTGGTCATGTCCCGTAGGCAGCCCATCCACCATGGGCATGCCCCCCAGCCAAGCCACATGTCACTTTGCAATATGATCACCAGCTCATGTCCCCCAGCGCCCCCACCCCCAGCAGTGAGGGGCACCTGCCAGCAGTCCCCCACTCATGTCCCCCTGCACCCCACCCCCCAGCAGTGAGGGGCACCTGCCAGCAGGCCCCCACTCATGTCCCCCTACACCCCCACCCCCCAGCAGTGAGGGGCACCTGCCAGCAGGCCCCCACTCATGTCCCACTCATGTCCTCCTGCACCCCCACCCCCCAGCAGTGAGGGGCACCTGCCAGCAGGCCCCCACTCATGTCCCCCTGCACCCCCACCCCCCCAGCATTGAGGGGCACCTGCCAGCAGGCCCCCACTCATGTCCCCCAGCACCCCCACACCCCCAGCATTGAGGGGCACCTGCCAGCAGACCCCCACTCATGTTCCAGGCATGTCCCCCTGTACCCCCACCCCCAGCAGTGAGGGGCACCTGCCATCAGGCCCCCACTCATGTCCTCCTGCACCCCCAACCCCCAGCAGTGAGGGGCACCTGCCAGCAGGCCCCCACTCATGTTCCACTCATGTCCACAGCACCCCCACCCCCCAGCATTGAGGGGCACCTGCCAGCAGGCCCCCACTCATGTCCCACTCATGTCCCCCTACACCCCCACCCCCCAGCAGTGAGGGGCACCTGCCAGCAGGCCCCCACTCATGTCCCATTCATGTCCCCCTGCACCCCCACCCCCCATCAGTGAGGCGCACCTGCCAGCAGGCCCCCACTCATGTCCCATTCATGTCCCCCTGCACCCCCACTCCCCAGCAGTGAGGGGCACCTTCCAGCAGGCCCCCACTCATGTCCCCCTGCACCCCCACCCGCCAGCAGTGAGGGGCACCTGCCAGCAGGCCCCCACTCATGTCCCCCTGCACCCCACCCCCCAGCATTGAGGGGCACCTGCCAGCAGGCCCCCACTCATGTCCCCCCCAACACGTCAACATGACCCACAATCATGGCCCTCATGGCCACCCAAATCCCACGGCACGCCTCACCTGCCCAAATATCCAACCAAGCATAACATACACCCCACATTGAAATTCCCATTACATGAAACAACCCAAATGGCATGTATGTACATCAACACATGCCCCTCACACACACACAATGGGTGCCAGTGAATGTGAAAACCCACATCGTGACATGCATGAAACCAATGAGAGAATACCACACATTGAAGTACGGGAAAAAATGTATTGAACAAAAAATGTGGTGAAAGAAATTCAAAGACCAAACAATGGACATAAGGAAAACAATGCAGAATGTCACATAACGATAACAAAAGGAAATCAGAATCCAAAATATATAAAATCAAATATGTCTCCAAAGTCTCCTTCCAACAAAGCAAATCCAAACAGAAATGAAAAAGTAAAATGCATTGCTCCATGGAAAAATCAAAAAAGAAAATGCCGACAAATCCACAATCCAACTATTTACAAGGATGAAATCCTGGGTCCATGAGCCCAAATGTCCAAATGAAACCTACAAAAATACACTAACTAATGAAGAACTATATACAAAAATGTGGGGTAGTGTCTAAGCACCCCAAAAAAAATGAAAACAAAAATTAAACCTAACACTAACTAACTAACTAACTATTTACAATGGTAGCGGGCTAGTCCGACGGCTCACTTTTTGATGTCCCGGGCCAGGGCATCATCGAACTCCCGCTCAATGTCCTGGAGGCGGTCCTCTTCCATGGCCCTGAGAGTTTGCAGGGACGATAACATGTTGACCTCTTACTCCCTGCGAATTGCCTCGAGGCACTCGGCCCGCCTCAGTGCCCTCCGCATGGAGTTCTCCGCCCTGACCATTGAGAGCCGTGCCTCTTCCGCCCGCTGCCGCTCCGCATCTATGGCGTGGCCCAACCGCTGCCACACGGAAGACACTTGCAATCCTGGGTCCTCCTGCCCTCTGGCCGATGCCTGCCCCTCTGATGTTGCAGGCCCCGAGCCATCATTGCTCCCAACATGTTGCTGCTGCTGCTGTGCCTGCGCCCTGGCTCTTGCTGCCTGCACGTCCTCCTCCGGCAGGGGTGCAGTTGTCATGGTGGCCACCCCTGCTGGACGTCCGACTCCCGACTGTGGCAGGGATGTGTCCTCCACCAGCCTGTGAATGCGTGTAATCAGAGGAAAGGGCCTACGCGTAAGTGACGTGACACGCGCAGGCGTTTCCCTCAGCACGGGTTAAAGGTGAGCGGGGCCAGCAGTTTGCTGTACGTGCCTTTCGTGAAGACCGATGTGTGTTGCTGCTTTGTGTTGTTTCACGCGCCATCACAACTTCACAGCGGATCGAGGATGTATCTCTTCTTGTGGCGGGGGTATTGGCTATGCGTGTTTTTCATTATCACGCTAGTCAGACGGTGAGTCGTGCATGCTATTTTTCCCACTGCGGGTGCCTCTGTGTATCGGACCCGTTTTCGAGGTCATAGTAGCCTGCGTGTCCCAAGCATACGCATTTTTCGTGTTACTGGGTGCCACCGTGTACTGCGGGAGGTTGATTCCACGCACGTATGCTGCAGGGTTGCGTGCACGGTTTTACTGCAGTTTTGGGGTGCCTGAGCGTTGCATGACCCGTCACTACATCACCGTGGGTCACATACAGCCTTGCAGGTGCAGGGGGGCTGGTGACATCTTGCATCCCACCCCCTTCACCCCAATTGCCCAGGACAATTGTGGTGTACACCTCCCATTGGCATTCCTCCATCTGTACCGGCACTACTCCATCTGTGCCATGGTTGGGAGGCCACCAAAGGTGAGGGGCGCCCAGCTGGGTGTCCTCCTTATGGCGGGCGTGGTCAGGGACATGGCTGGGGTGACCAGGGAGTAGGGGGACTCCAGGGTGTCCAGGGTGGCCGCAGAGGGGGAAGAGGTAGGGGTGCGCCACTTGAGCACGATGTTGTGCCATGTGTCGGTGCAGTCATGCCACCACCCCCTGTGGTTCCGGGAGATGCAGCTTCTGCATCTGGCACTGGCGCCCGTGTGACCCGGCTATCTGTTTCATCGACTGCCACGGGCTCAAGGGTAGTGGTAGCTGCAGGTGCAGCTGTGGACACCACCACCCAGGCTCAGGGTCTGCCAGTGCAGGCTGTGTTGGCACTTGAAGAGCCCTTGGAAGATTTCCAACTGGCCAGGAGGGAAACCGTAGGTGCACGCAGGGCTGCCCTGACCAAGACATGTGTCCCTGAGGCAGTAATGTCATCTGCTGCCCCGACCAGCCAGGTGTTGGCAAGTGCAGGGGCAGATGCAGCCAACAACACCCCGGTTCTGAGTCTGCCAACCAGGACAGTCGCGGTCAATGACCCTGCCACAGTGGATGTTGCTGCACAGGGTCCATTAGAGGGCACCCAGCTGCCACTGACGCAAGTCAGGCCTTTGGTCGACCCTCCACCTGCCACTCCCTTGGCTCAATCCACCAGTGCTACTGGCCATAGTGATCAGGGAGGCATTTGCAGCCAGGGTCTGCGCCACAATCCAAGAGGAGGAAGGATGCACCTGCAGCACATGCCAGGCACAGGGTTGTCATCACTACAGCAACCCAGCACAAGTGGGGGTCGTGGGGTGGTAGGCCACGAAAAACCCACATGTGCTACAGTCCATCTTGTCTCTGGCTGGCAATGAGTCCAGCTGATGACCACTCTGACGTCCATGTTGAGTTGGATGAGCATTAGGTCCATATGTCAGGGGTGAGTGATCCTGATGTGGGCACTCCTCTGTCCGCGACACCTGCACTGATGGGTCAGACAGTCTTGGAACCTCCGCCTGTGGTGGATAGGGACGCAGGGTCACCCTCCACACCAGTCACTGATGTGCCTGTGCCATCACGTCGACGGGGGCATGTAGTCGTGCAGCTGCGGGCAGTGCCAACACAACAAGGACACCCAGTCCTTGGGTCCCGCAGGGGTCAAGCCCAGCAACGCGGTCGCCACGCGCAACCGCAGTATACTGAGTGGGAGCAAGACATGACTGCCAATTATGAACGGCAAGGGGCAGCAATGGAGAACATTGCTGAGAGCATGGAGCATGTGGCCCAATCCATGCTCCCCCCTGCTAGGTAGGTGCTTCTCCAGCAGCAGGCGGCACGGTCCACGGCCCGCTCGCTCATGGCGTGGCGGCCTCAGACAGGGCACACTAGGCTAAAATGTCTCTGCGTAAAGCAATTGCACATATGGAGGCCCTGAGGCAAGAGTATGCTTCCCTCAGATCCACTCTGGGTGTCCTTCTGATGTCCCAGAGGGAGCGGACAGAGGAGAGGTTTGCGCAGCTTGAGCGTACCATCTCGGCTGAGCTAAATGCTTGCCGGGAGGTGCAGCAGTTGTCCAGCCAGGCCTTGCAGGAGGAACTCTGTGTTACACGTGCTACCTTGCAAGAGGAAGTACGTGTATCAAGGGAGGTTCTGCATGCAGACCTACGTGTGATCGCCGCACATAACCAGGCTCACCCGTCCGGCAGACTTGCTGCCGACGAGGGGCAAGCTGCGGCTAGGCGTGATCAGGCTCGTGTGCCACGTCCTCCTTTCCAGGAAGAGCCAGACTCGGACAACAATCTATCTCCGACATAGGTCGGGCTGTGCAGGCGTTGAGCCCATGGAGGTTTTTTTTTTCTTCAACATCATCACATGTGGGTGTTGAGCATCACCCTGTACCTCCCCCCCAGGGTGCCTCTCCCCCCGGGTCGTATGTGGCCATTTTTGATTTTTCTTTTAGTTTAGTTAGTTTAGTTTCAATTTAATAGTTAGTTTAAATAGGTAATGTAGGTTTTTCATAGTTAGTGTAATTAGTTAATATAGTTTAAAATTGTTTGTCTATTGGGCTTTCATGTGATGGTGTGGTGCTTTGTGGCTTTTGAGAGCATCCACTGTATGTTCCAGCTGGGCCCTTGAAGCTTGTCTTGTGTATGTGTTTGTAGCTTGGGGTCCTTGACTCACATATTACACTCCTGCTTCCCTTATCCATGGGCTCGCAAGGATGGTTCGGTGTCTGGACTGTCATATCTGTGGCATTTCTGCTGCTGTGAAACTTGTGTTAACACCCCTAGTGGGGATGATAGGGGTGTTATTGACCACTGTTCTTCATTCGCTAGATGGGGGGTTTCACGATTGGTGTGTACATTCATTGCTATTCATTGTGTAGTATGTTTATTATCTATACTGTACTTGTGCTTGTTGCAATTCATGGCGTAGATGGTGTGTTCAACAGTTTGCCTGTGAAAGACGCACTGATGGTGTGATTTGTGTTGTACGTCTCTGACATGGTCCAGTCATGTAATGCCTGAAGAGACACACACAGATGATTTTAAAGCATTAATCATGTGTTTCTGCAGGGGGATGAGCCTCCAGACCACCTTTGCCAGCAGACATGAGCCATTGGACGTATGGAAGCTGGACACATTTGGTGGTGCCGACATGCGCATGTGTGCGCAAGCAGAGGCACAGGGATTGCGCTCATACATCCAAAAACAGCTGACGTATTTCAGGGGATACCAGGCAAGGTGAGCAGCACAGGGGGCCCACAACGCAGCGGACAGCCTGTTCTTCAAAATATCTTCATTAAAATACTGTACCCAGATTGTTGATTTTTTGTAGTTTAATGGTGTGAAGCGCAATCCTACCCCTCTCTATATACCACTTATTGGTACTGTGTTGGTGTATAGCTATTGCTTGCCATGTCATGTTGTGGTTTGGGAGGGTTTGGGTGACATAGCAGTGATAGTCATGGCCTGTTTTGCAGGTCTGTGTGATTCACACCTTGCATGTGTGCCTTTTGGTCACACAGGATTGCTTATGTTTAAGTAGCTAGGAATGCACACAATGTGGCACTTCCATGGCAACATTCTCAGGGTGGTAAGGTTGTGACAGTTGACTGTCTCTTTGTCATCATCGATTGTCACCTGGTATGTGCCAGGCCTGTCTGCACCCGCAGGGGTGGGAGTTTAGGTGAAAAATGTGGCCACAAGCTGGGTCCGGGCTGCCTCGCCACATGCCCTGTACCCTCCCATGGGCAGTGCCTGTGCCTGTGGTTGGGGATGTGGGGGCACCACCATGTCCACCGGTATGCCCTGCCGTGTTGCAACATTGTGCAGGACACATGCTGCCACAATGATCCTGCACACTACTGGGGGTGCATAGAGTAGCTGACCGCCAGAGCGGTCAAGGGAGCGGAAGCGTGACTTGAGCACTCCGAATGTGCGCTCCACTATGGCCTTGGTTGCAATATGGGCAGCGTTGTATCTTACCTGGGGTGGTGTGGTGGGGGTCCGGATTGGTGTCATCATGTGGTTGCTCATAGGGTAGGTACGGTTCCATGGAGAGGTGATGATGGTTGTGATTATTGGGGTGTGTGTATTTGTGTGTGTGTGTGACATGCATGCATGTGCACAGGCATTTGTACTCACCTAGGACCCATGTGTCGCCATGCTGCCCAGCTTCCAGGGCCCGGCTCAGGGTGGGCATTCTGTATATGAAACTGTTATGGGTGGAGCCAGGGTAGTTTGCATAGACAGAGGTGATGATTCCCGTTGCATCACATACCACCTGACGTTGATGGAATGCCAGTGCTTGCAGTTTTGGTGGATGTGCTCAGTGGCCCTAGGTGGATGTAGGGCCACATGGGTGCAATCTATGGCACCAAGCACTTTGGGGAAGTGTGCCACCCTGTAAAAGTCCTGGACAACGGCCTGCTTTACTGCGGGTGTTCTGGGCATGTATATGTGCCTGCGGACTGAGGGGCATGCTGTCATGATTGCCAAGACCTGGTGTAGTCAGCGTGACTGTGTGGCCTGTGAGACCCCCCCACTATTGCAGTAGTCCGCTGAAATGACCCAGTGGCCAAAAAATGCAGGACATTGAGCACCTTCTCCAAGGGGTGTCCCACGATCAGTGCTGCGACAAATGGGGCATTCATCGTAGCGGTATATACGTGTTTGTTGTTTGCGCGCCTGTCTTCCTGTGGCGTATGTGTTGACACCTATGCGCGTTTTTTGCCGTGCGCAGGTTTCCCATATTGGGATCCAGAAATACGGGTTCTTCGCGTGCGTGTGGGCATTCCGTGTAGTTCCCTGCAGTACTTCCCCAGTAACGCCTTCTTTTTCATGCTTTATTTCCCATTCTGCGTGTTACGCCCACTGTTCCGCCCTTTTTTGTTGTGTGCGCCGTGCTATGTGCGCTTTCGCTGTGCGCGCACGCCATTTCATGATGTGTGCACCCGCGTGCGCCACTCATGGATTTGGCGCACTAACAGTGGTATACACGTGCAGTGCCTTCCTTGAATCGTACAAGTGCACGTGTGCTTGCTTTCTCACGCTTGCGCCACCTTGCGCCTGCTTGCGCTGGGATTTTCGGTGCATGTTTCTTCCATGAATCGGCCCGTTAGTGTGCTGCCAGGTTGAAATAATGAGGTGCACCACGTACTTTGGATGCTTCATGTATGGAGACTACATTAGAATACATAACGAATAACATTACTAACATAACTAAAGTATTAAGTGCTAACTTTTAACATGAGAATGTAGTCTTCTATGCAAAATGAGGTGAAATCCATGTTTTGGTTGCACTATTTAAAAATTCATTTTAAATGCACACAAGCGTTTTCTTCAGCTTGTGGAGAACAGAAAATATGCAAGATTACAGGAAGCAAAATGAAACAGTTATTATGGACATGAAGCGTTCATTGTTTTGAAAAGTAAGGCTGGCACAGAGCACATTCTTTTTAACATGATTGGGAGAAAATGTAGGCAGACAAGCCATGTCAATAAAGGGACGGGTAAATGTTTTCCTAAGAGGAAGAAATATACGGAGGAGTTAGTTCATGCTGGGCTGAGGAGACAGACAGACAGAGTTTCAAGGGGGTCGAGGGTTGACTGAATCTACTCAGTTGGTGCTCCTCACACAAATATACAGAGGAATTTCGCGCTGACATTGGGACTGCAAGAGACAGCGAGGACGTGCGGGAATCTCAGATTACTGGACTCGGTAAGGGATCTGTGCCAAGTGAGGAATTGGTATGCTGTCTATGTGGCTAGGATTTTTGCAGTGCAGAGAAATTAGAAATCCTTGCATGTTTATTTTTCTCTATATTCAAAGTGTGGGAACATTGATTCATGTTTTCAAAAATACCTGCTTGTTCTGTTTTTTTCTTTTATATTGCAGATGATGCTGTAAATAACATGGTAAGATTTGGTGACTTGTAAATGAGAAAAAAACAAAAAGCATATATAAAATCAATTGGGATTTTGTGTCATTCATGCATCTGTGAATTATTTACATAAGTGAAGTACAAAGGGGAGGTTTATATCAGTGCAGTAGTGATTTACTAATTTACCACTGTAATTGAAATTGCTAATAAGAGAAAGTCAGTATTAAATATCTACAAGGTAAAGGATGTGTGTGCTATGTCATGAGTGAGCCCTTCCTTGCATGCTGATGGGAAGGTGTCTAATCTGATACATAGATTACTGGATGTACATAAGCCTGTAATGCCTAATGGCACATAGATTACTAGATATACATAAGCCAGTAATGCCAGTCACAAACTATAGGTGGTGCATTGAATAAACTCATTGGGTTCACTGAAGTGCATACGTCTGGGGCTCTCTACAGGCAACTAGAAGGTATTTTAATAGAAAGGAAAGTTTTGTTTTATGATGGGGTTATAGTATAAAAAAAAAACCATGCTCACCACTATACCACAGGAATGAAATACCACAAAACAAGATACCACTAAAATTACAACCAATACAAGCTAACAAGGCATGGTCACTAAAATAGTGTGATACCAGACCCACCCTAAATGTAAGACTAATTTACCGCCAAATTACTGCCAATATTTTTATGGTAAGAAAATACTGCCAAATCTCGAATTGACCACAATAAGACAAAATCTCCTACAGGCATGATATGCTACATATGTGTATGCTAGATTTATGATTTATGATGTTATTTTATATTGTGATATCATATGAAAACATATATTATGTTATGCTGGCGTGATGGCACCAAAATGGCCATGCTACACTGTGATAAGCACATTTATTAGCATATGCTTGAGGGATTGACAAAGGACGTGGTTAAATTAAACAAAACAAACATCAGGGCCCATTTGAAAAATTACACATTAAAAGAGAAAAATAACAGTTAATACTATTCTGGGTTCTGCAATTTGAAAACTGCCATTCATTCAAATAAATAGCATTAGAGGAGACTCATATTTGATGTAAACATACCTGGTCAATTTTCGATCGAAGTTGATGATGTTCAATGAGATAGGATAGATTTGTGGCAATATCCATCCATGGCGCATAAAAGTTTGGCAGTTCACTCTGGAATAAAAATAGCACTTAATAGTTGGAATGAAAAAATGTGGATTGTGTCCAGTTGATATGTATTGATTGAATATGTAAATGACTTGCTGAAAGGGTAACTTGAATACATATTTTAATAGAATAAAATTGATATCTTGTTTGATTGTCTACATCAGCACTCAAATAACATCAGTAATGTCCTTGCAACAAAAAAGCTAATATCTATGGAAGAAAAGCATATCATGCATCTATTGACTGGGTTCCAATAATATATGATATTGGACCATTCTTCCAGTTTGATACAATCATCACAATTTTGCCCAAGTTTACATATGCCTCTCATAAACCTTTTGCCTGCCTAATAACAACCTGTGTCCCTTCTACCCCACGTATCAATTTGTCCAACTCAAAACGGCTCATCACATCCCCCTGTCCACTATTCACATTCCACATGATCTCTGTGCCATTTTCAATACACATGACCTAATGACTCTTGCTCACCTCTACATCCAAGGCACTGCCCTTGCCTATATGGCCACCTGCATAGCTTGCTGCTCCTTCTCTAGCTGCTTGAAGGCTGGTAGTTCCTCCCCTACACACCTATCAGTAATCGCCTCAAGTGTTTTTGCTTTATCCACTTCTATTCATTCGCTACACCGGTCCCTTGGAAAGCGTATCTCCTCCTTTCATTTCCTGCATCAACTCTTTGCTGGTGACACACGTACCTTCTTCAACTTCATCTCCATGGCACCAGTGTTATTTGACCCCAACATTATCTGGCTTACTTACACACCAGTACATTGTAATGCTAAACTTCCTGATCGTTAACATCTATAAAATGATATGATCTATGTTACCTACCAGCTTTCCGCAGCTAACCAATTCAGCCCTTAACTCTGTTCTTTCACCTCTATAGCTTCAAACTACCCACCAAGGCTTGCAACCATGAATTTATCTTTAAGAGGGAAATTAACTGCAACAGTTCCTTACTTCCACTACAACAGATGACAGGCTTAACATTGGTAACATCTGGCAAATCTGCCCATCTCACTTTTCAGTCTAAGACTCTTCCTTCCTAAGCTCAGCATGCTCCAACTGGGACTCCCTCTGTACTCCTTAACCCTGCTTGACAAGGTATTGACTTTTGACACCAGCACAATCTCCAACCCCCATAAGCAACATCTCTGCATCTCCTTCATATGGGCTGGATTTCTGAACAAACCTGCCTAACTTTATCTAGTAGTATGCACTGCCTCACTCTCTGAGAAAAGAATTCTTCCAAAACCTCTTTGTTCCTTTCCGTCTGGGTTATTTCCTGCTTTCATTACTTTATCCTCCTTGCCCCCACCTTTTCAACTTCTTACCCCCTGACATTAAAGTTATTTGCACTGTAACAAGATTACCGACTGCCAACAAAAGGTGCCTTATTTTCCTTGAATGAACACTGAATTTGTCCAGTAGCTTCATCCCCTAAACCTCCAGTTTTACCCTCAACTTTTAAAAATATGTGTAATTCAATGTGTATTGTACTTTATTGTAAGGGACCCAGGCATGTGCATGCTCCACCTGCCAAGATGTCCTCATTTACAGAGCTTCTAGGGAAGGCTCCTCTCTCTTTAAATATTACAACATGTAAATACATTCTGAACTAGCATACATTTCAATGTTAAAATCATGCAGAACTCAGTATGCATTCATTAATTGCAGTGCTTCCACCATAACATGTTAAATTGATTTGAATGAGTCAACATATCGTCTTTCCATGCTCCCAAACTATATACATCATGATGCTATAGCTTCTTCAATTATTTGCTTTTAATGGATTGTCACACCTGAGGGATCAATAGACAACTGAAAACCACATACACTGTCATTCAAATAGTTATTAAGTGAATCAAAAACAGAAATTAGTTTTTGACTGAGGCCACAGGATGGGATTAGACCTATCACAATTACCACTCTGGCACTCTTTAAGACCATGGTCCTCATGCTTTCCCTCCCTTTTTCCCTTATGCAGGGCTATCTCCTCTACAGGCAAACAGTCTCAGGGATGCATGGAATCCCGCACTTACCACCTATCTTTCAGCATGTATATTGTTGATCAAGTCGTGCCATTGGGTAACTGTTCATTATTCTGGACCCAAGGGTACTATCAGCTTTCCCCTGTCAAATTTTAAACATGCTGCTTATTCAATTTAGCTGAAGCTTATGCCCGCTGTAGACCCTCCAGCACCCGTCCCATGTGGCATCCTGCAACGGTCATGCGTTTCCCCAACCCTGTACAACATCTTCACAAGACCACTTTTTGACTTGCTAGATGACAAAGGAATATCTTACACCAACTACGCCGACGACACGCAGATTCTTCTCCCCCTCACGGAAAACTACAATACTGATGCCAACAGCCTGCACTCAGTCTACCACACCATCCAGGCCTGGATGGTGTCCCACCTCCTCTGTCACAATGACGATAAGATCGATATACTCAGGTTTGGGTCACAATCTCACTTAACAAGCTTGACCAATCTTACAAAACTTTCATCGTAGAGGGCAATACCATTTAAGTGTCTAGCAATGTCAAAACTCAGGGTGTATACATCGACTTCACTCTGACACTAGCAAGGCAGGTCAATGCAATTGCCTTCTCTGCCAGAAAATCCGGGATATCAGGTGGTGGAAACAGTAGGTCAGTTTGCCCATATCCCACTGGAATTTCTAGCGGGATACTGGCAAACTTATAATATAACTAGAAGAGTATTAAATCTTAACTTCAGAAAAAGCATACCCACCAATGGCAGACTAACCAAGCCCACATTCTTCTCAAAGCCAATTTTGGTTTCTCTTAAAAGATATTTCGAACCTGTACGCAGTAAGCTGCAGGCCTCCACTAATTTTGTCTGTGAGCTTTCCAAAGCTGTTTTTGTTACCCTAGCACCACATGTTTTATCAAGAGTGCGGATTGAGCCAGAAAGAGCTCAAATTCAAATAAAAAAGGACTTTCTTGACATGTCCCAGCTATGGCAGTGACCTTCCCCCTTCCAAAGTAACAATGTGGGAGAGCCCTCCCCTGAATCTAAGGAGGGTAGGAGAGATCCAGATCCTCATCCAATAAAGTACAGGTCTTAAGTGCACCTCATTCCCAGTATGTCAGAGATGAAGCTCCAAGTGAAGTGAAACATTTGGACAACTAATTGGAGCAGGAGCAGTTTTTTTAGAAATTGATTTTCGGCAATGCCTAATTTATCGTGATTTCCATAGCCCTATATGTCTGCATAATATAGGGTGGAAGATTTGGATTGTTCCATCTAAATTTCGAGTGTTGCTCTAATTGCACCCTTTCCATGGGTAAAAAAGGACTCTTTTAATTGCCCCACTATATTTATCAAAATTGATGCAAGATTTGTTCCATTTGGCCTGTCCAATATCTATTTTCCATGAATCCTGAGTAGGCTGCTGGTCACGTGACCGGAACCTGACACTCAGCTGCTCCGCCCACCCCCAGTTTGCGCACCTTCTAAGACTGTTGCTCCACCTACCCCCAGTTTTTGCACTTGCCAAGCCTCTACTTAAGGACTGTAGACCAGCTCCAGGCAGACTGCATTGAGTGGGCTGCTGGTCACATGACCAGGCCCTTCCACTCATTTGCTCCATCCACCTCCAGTTTTCGTGTCTTCCAATCCTCTACTTAAAGACTCTAGGCCAGATCCAGGCAGACAGCATTGAGTAGGCTGCAGGTCACATGATCAGGCTCTGCCACTCAGTTGCTCTGCTTTACACTAACCTGTCTACCTCACTCATCTCACAAACATGTAGACTCACCCTGCAGAACCATTGCCACTCCTAAGTCAATACCTCATCTGCTCCACAAATCCTCCCCACAAGCCACTGCTGCATCATTTATCATGTTGGTCACTTGGTCACATTTACCTTATAAAACTTCACTTGCAATCTTTCTCCTGGTCTCATTCCCTACTGGGGTGTGTCTGTGTATTCTGAGTTGGGATTTGTATTTTGGGGAATGACCACCTTCATAACCACCTAGGACCTCAACCAAAATGCTCACACTCCCTGATCCCTACTTTGTGCTAAAATCCCCTCCCTCTGCTTCGATTGGTTAACTCTCCCTGGGCAATCTGGGACTGTCTTCCCCACCTGGGGAAAGTCATCAAAAGGGGACTCAGCACTACCCACTTACTGCCCACAGGCTTGCTGTTTACTGAAGGTGGAGGCATAGATTGCTCAATGTTCCTGCTTGGTTGTTGGATCCTTGACAAACAAGGAACTGTGGTCATTTTCACTGGGGAGGTTGGGCAGAACTCACAATGTGTTCCCTGATGGTCCGGTGGTGCCGTGTGCCCTCTAGCAGCCCTGCATGCTCTTTCTGACTGTTGTGCATGACAGTTCTCTCTCTCTCTCTCTCTCTCTCTCTCTCTCTCTCTCTCTCTCTCTCTCTCTCACAAACACTTTCTTTCTCTCGCTATCTCTCTCTGCACCGCATAGGTCTGGAGCCCCTAGTGAAAGTCAACTGCTTTGGGTCTACAAAGCAGCACTCCCTTGTTCGTCCATGGAATCTGTTCAGCAGATCAGATGGTCTCCCTTATTGAGGATTCATTGTTGGATGCAGGCATTCAGAAAAGGTCAGAAAGACACTACAGAGTATCTAGCAATTGATGCAAGGGCTGGAGATAAGAGTATGCATACCAGCATGCCGGTTCAAAAGAGGGGCAGAAATGTGCACCCACTCTTTTTTCACTGTGTGCCTCAGGGGTAGGACTGGCTCTCGATGGCTCCCTGGTAGGTTTGAGGGGTTCAAGCCCAACTTTTACAGGGGCAGATTACTGGCCATGTCACAAGGTGCAAGGTAAAAGACCTGCCTTTGGCCTACAAATCAATAGATCAAAACAGATGCAGGTACAATGCCCAGGTCCAGCTTAAAATGAGTAAAATGTTTACCATAGGAAGACAAGGTCAATAGGAACATTTGTTATATTTTTCTTTTCTTTTTTTAAATTAAAATGTGTATGGTTTGTATCTTAAACCTTTACATTTATGCATACAATCTTAATTCACTGTGAAATTCGAAATTCTATTCATGTGTCCATTGTTTTTGTCAATGATATCTGTCCAGAAGCGGATGATGGTCTTTACCATTCTTATATTATTACCCATAAGTAAAGAATTACCATTGTTCACTGGCATCTAGCTGGGTTGTAGAACTAAGGTACATTTCACTGAGACAAAGGCGTTTCTCAGTTAAAGCTGGACAAAGCATTAAGATGTGATAGATGTTTTCAATAGTTTCTGTGTTCTTGCTAAATCTGCACCCCTGATCAATGTCTTGTGTCAGGTTTCTTTTCCCTATAATTTCTTGCGTGGGAAGAATATTTAATCGCAATCCCATGAAAGTGTCACGAATCATCGGGTCTGGAAATAGGTTGAGATAATGTGGCATTTGATATAAAGCTTTTATTTCGCCCTCACAAGTTAAATTTAAGTTGTATTGGTTTTTAGGCTGTTGCGTCATTATCGAGTCAGATAATGCAAGATGTATTTTACCTCTTTACGGTCTGTTGATCAACATTTCCATTGATCTATCTCTTTCAGTTCTTTTAAAATGTACGGATTCTTTCAATTTTATCAAAGCAGTAGCGTTAACCTTCTCAGTTTTTGTTTGAAGAATGTCCAAGGGCGGTATGATGTCATCATTATTCAATTTTCTAAGGAGGTCAAATTGCTTCCATGTTATGATGGACTGGAGGGATTGCAGGGCAAGTTCGTATCTGATACGCGCTATGGGGGTAGATTGAGGGAGAGATGGGACCTTTCTCCAGAATAATACCTCCAATTTTTCCCAGATACGCGCATCAATGTTTATCATGGTCTCGCCACCATGGGTCAGTATAGCTGCCACTTTTTGCCTATAGAACGATACCACTGGCATGAGGTTTGGATTAGAGATGCACTATCCAGTTCTGTTCTGTATGGGATTGATTAATCCATATGCCTAGATATTTAATTGTTTGGACTTGCTCGATTTTTTGATTTTGGAGATAGAACGAATGTTGATTTTTCTTTTTACCTTGTTGCTGGGTTAATGTCATAACTTAGTCTTGTTTACATTGATTTCGAGTTTGTTTGATGTCATGTATTCCTGCAGATTATTCAGTGCAGTTTGTAGACCTTGTGAGGTTTTTGCAAAGATGACAAGATCGTCGGCATATAACATACACGGCAAAATAGTTGTGTTTAGTTTTGGGAGATTCATGAGGGGTGTATATGTTTTCTTCAAAATCTGATGTGAAGAGATTAAATAGAGCTGCGGCCAGTGGGCATCCTTGCTTCAGGCCATGCCATGTTCGAATTGGCTGTGTTACTAGACCTTCCTTGGTCATTCGTATCTGGACTTTGATGTTCGAGTAGAGTAATTTAATTGGCTCCATTATATCTCTCGGGCTTCCCCATGTCTCTAGTTTGTCCCATAAGATGTTTCAGTTTATCTTATCAAATGAGAGGTGCATGTAGACGAACGCTGCATAGATTCATGATTTTGTTTTTATTGCTTCATGCTTTAAAAAATTCTGGATAAAGAGATTGCCATTCGTCCCTACTTGTTTAACAAAGCCGGTTTGTCGGATTGCTTGCCTCTTTGCCGAGAGGGTCGAGATGTTGAGTTTGGTTGGCAAAGATTTTCCCTAAAGGGTCTAACAAGGCAATAGGCCCATAGTTCCCTGGTTCTTTCGTTGGACCATGTTTGTATATTGAGATTAGAATCGCCAACTGCCACGTGGTGGGTATTTGATTTGTGCGGTCTATTCAAATATATGCACACAGAAGGCGGCACAGATGTCGGGGTTCCTTTTGATGTTATAGTTTGAAAGACCATCTGGGCAAGGTGCATGGGAGACGTTCAAGTTATAAATAACATTTGTTATTTCAGCGGGCTCCCATGCAAATGACAATTTTTCTTTGTGATTGGAGTCATATTTTTTTCCTGTAGAAGGTCTTTCATCTTATCTTTCAACAAGGTTTGCAGATTCAACAGATTCCATAATTTCCTGGTATTTCGTGATTTCATTGCCCTCAGCATAGTCTCAGCATCGTTCTGTTTGAGAGTCATTTTGTCTGTTTTGAGACAGTTCTTATGTTTTTGTTGAGCTGTTTTAATCTTTGCCTGTTTTCCTGCAGATGGATTGTTCTTTATTTGCTTCAGCTTCCTTCTTAATTCTTTTTTTCTCGCAGCTATGAGGTTACTATAGGCATGTGCATGGTCATGGTTCTGTATATCCTTGGCTGTGGACTGTTGCCTGAATTTACATAGGATCCATTCATTATTGATCTTCCCTGTATCTTCCATCTGGGTTTTCATGAATGTTTCTGGGAGCTGTTCGAGGTGATGTTGTGCAATTTTAAGGCGATTCATGCATGTATTAAGTTCCATCTGTGGAAGAGTTATTCTCACTGGGTACTGTCTACTTGTTGAACATGCTCGAATCATTATGAAATGGTCAATGTCGTGTGAATAGATGTTAACGTTTCATTGGAGGCACTCTTTTATAACACTGGAACTGTAGATGTAATCAATAATTCCCATAGTATTGCCCCTTGTCCATGTTGGAGT
Organism: Ambystoma mexicanum; assembly: GCF_040938575.1. Lineage (NCBI taxonomy): Eukaryota > Metazoa > Chordata > Amphibia > Caudata > Ambystomatidae > Ambystoma > Ambystoma mexicanum. Next base: position 141,419,059 of record NC_090932.1, read on the forward strand.
GGGCTTAGTTGTGGCTAAATCACGTGCATCTAGATGTTCCATGTTTCTATCTTTCATTTCTTTCGACCATTTTAGGGAACGATGTTCCAATATATGATCTTCTATTTCTTGCCCTTCGCGATTGTGCAGATGGATGTTAAAGTCACTGCATATAATAAAGTCAACAAGGGGATATTTCAGAGTGGCTGCATCAATAGCTGTGATTATTGAGTCTATGAATATCGCATCTTTTATCTTTCTGGGGTTCCAATATGCATTAATAATTCCAAGATGGGATTTAGGAGCTCTTGCTTTTTCATAATGGAAATCGTTTCCAGTTGTCCAATCTTGAAGAAGTATTGTGAGTTGAGCCCATGGATTTAAGTTTGGTATTCTACTACTTCAAGTTGTGAACCTGGCTTAATGAAAGTGAGCAAACCTGCAGATGGGCGTCCTTTCCTCCTGCAAATTGCGGGGTTCATATATGTGGTAAAACCTTCGCATATTGGTTGTTGATGGATCCATGTATCTTGGAGACATATGATTTGGGAATTTGGGAATTCCAGTCTTTCTTTATTGTATAAATGAGAGTGGACACGGGTGTTCCATGAGAAAATCATCAAGAATTGTTTGTCGTCCATTGATCATTGGTATTGCTGATCTTGTGGCTGTGCCCTCTTTTATATTGGTGATTTCCTCATATCTCTCCAAAAGGGAGGTTTCGTCATCTGGGAGTGGTGTTTTGTTTGGTAGTATTCTCCCCTGGATTCTCTCGGATGTCAATTTGGTGTTCATACCGATGTCTTAAGAATAAGTACTTTCACAGCTTCTTATAGTTGAGCATATTGAGATGTTCATCATCAAATGGTTTAGATCTCTTCGTTCATCATCCATAATGGTTTCGGCCATCTCTTCTATCGTTATTTCGAATCCTATTTTTCGAATGTCATCTGTTATGTTCTGTTATGTTATGTTGACTTATAGCATGCATCATTACCATTTGCATGGTCTCCAGGGACTCATGTGAATCTGTAATTAAGAGCGTTGGGTGGGTTAGGGAGGGAAGAGGGATAGGAAAGAGGTTGTGCTCTTCTGTTGATGTCAACAGAACCAGGAGAAACTGGTGTTTGTGCATGTTGGCTTTCTAAGTTTGCTTTGATTGTGTGCACTGGCTTGTGGTGTCCGGACGGATAAAGCCCAGTGTCAGGTATGATTTGTTGTTTGCGGGTGCTTGTTGTGGTGGATGTGTTGTTTTTGGCTTCATGTCCAGTGTGGCTGGCGCTTTAGAGCATGTGTGGTACTTGGAGAGTATGCGGGAGAGGAGCAGGGGTAATTAGTACAGTGGCAAGCTTCAGAGTGTAATACACTTACAAGTGAGATGCAGGATTCAGAGGGTAGCAGTAACTTAGTCAATACAGTGTTTACGCTTCAAAATCCAGCTTAATGCAATACATTGGCTAACCTTGAAATTCATCTAACTGCAATACATTGACAAACTATGAAATTCATCTAAGTGCAATACATTGGCTACCCATAAACATTCTTCTTAGTGTAATACATTGGCTACCCTAAGAATTCATCTTAGTTTAATTAATGGCTATCCTCACAAATTCTAATTCGTTCATGCCATTGGCTACCCTTAGAATTGATCTATGTGCAATACCTTGGCTACCCTCAAAGGTCTTCAAAGTGCAATAAATAGGTTACCCCACAATTCTTCTAAGAAGGTATCTAAGTGCAATGCATTGGTTTCTATAAACGTCTTCTAAGTGCCATACATTGACTACCATCAAAATCAATTCATCTTAGTGCAATACATTGGCTACCCTTAGAATTCATCTATGTGTAATAAATTGGCTACCATCAAAATTCTTCAAGGTGCAATACATTGACTATGCTACAAATTCATCTAAGTGCTATACATTGGTTACCTCACAATTCTTCTAAGAATTAATCAAAGTGCAATACATTGGTTTCTCTCAGAATTCTTAAGTGCCATACATTGACTACCCTCAAAATCCTTCTAAGTGCACTACCTTGGCTACCCTTAGAATATATATCTAAGTGCAATACATTGGCTTCCCTACAAATTAATCTAAGTGCAATACATTGGCTACCTTCAAAATGTTCTAAGTCCAATACATTGGCTCAGCATTCTTCTAAGAATCTATCTAAGTGCAATACATTGGCTACCCTAAATCCGTATACAAAGTTCAATACATTGGCTACCCTAAGAATTCATCTAAGTGCCATACATTTGCTATCCTAAAAAATATTGTCTAAGTATGCTATATTGGCTACCTTCAAAATATTCTAAGTCCCATATATTGGCTAACCTTAAAATTCTTCAATACATTGGCTACCCTCAAAAGTCTTCCGGTCCACATGGGCGGTGTGAGAAACCTAGCTAGTCCCCGAGGATCTGTGATTCAGATGGCCAGGACACGACCATCGCTATTGGGTCCAGTTCCTGGGGGGGTATCAGTGAGGGCAGATCACCTGGATGGGGGGGCCCTCTTCTAAGTGCTATACATTGGTTATCTCAAAATTATTCTAAGAAGTCATTGAAGTGCAATGCATTGCTTACCCGCCAAAATTCTTCTTAATGCAATACATTGGCTACCCTTAGATCCTATGTGCAATACATTGGATACCCTCAAAATACTTCAAAGTACAATACATTGGTTACCCTATGAATTCATCTAAGTGCAATGCATTGGCTAACCTCAAAATTCTTCAAAGTGCAATACATTGACTATTCTAAGAATTCATCTAAGTACAGTACATTGGCTAACCTGAAATTTTGTCTAAGTGCAATACACTGGTTACCTCACAATTCTTCAACGCTCAAACCATTGCCGACTGTCAAAATTCTTCAAAGTGCAATACATTAGTTACCTCAAAATTCTTCTAAGAATACATCTAAGTACAATACATTGGCTTCTCTCAAAATATTTCTAAGTGTCATACACTGGCTACCCTCCAAATTCTTCTAAGTGCAATACATGGCTATCCTCAAAGGTTCTTCTAAGTGCAATATATTGGCTATCGTCACGATTCATCTAAGTGCAATACATTGGCTAACCTCAACATTCTCCGAAATGCAATAAATTGACTATGCTAAGAATGCAACTAAGTACAATATATTGGCTAAAATGAAATTTCATCTAAGTGCAATACATTGGCTTTTCTACAAATTCATTTAAGTTCAATATATTGGCTAACCTCAAACTTCTTCTACGTTCAAAACATTGGCTACTGTCGAAATTCTTCTACGTTCAATACATTAGTTACTTCAAAAATCTTCTTAGATGCATCTAAGTACAATACATTGGCTTCTCTCAAAATACTCCTAAGTGCCATACATTGGCTACCCTCCAAACTCTTCTAAGTGCAATATATTGGTTATCGCCAAAGGGTTTTCCAAGTGCAATATATTGGCTACCCTGAGGATTCTTCTATGTGCAATACATTAGCTACCTTCAAACATTCTTCAAAGTGCAATACATTGGCTACTGTCAATATTCTTCTAAGTTCAATACATTGGCTACTGTCTTAATGTTTCTATGTGCAATGCACTGGTTACCCTAACCAATTCTTCCAAGTGCTATACATTGGCTACCCTAAAACTGTGTGCAAAGTGCAATATATTGGCTACCCTAAGAATTCTTCTAAGTGCAATACATTGGCTATCCTAAAAAAAAATCTAAGTGCCCTATAGTGGCTACCTTCAAAATGTTCTTAGTCCAATACATTGGCTCAAAATAAATTCTTCTAAGAATTCATCTAAGTGCAATACATTGGCTACCCTAAAACCGTATACAAAATGCAATATATTGGCTACCCTAAGAATTAATTTAAGTGCAATACATTGGCTATCCTAAAAAAAAATCTACTAGGTTCAATATATTGGCTACCTTCAAAATGTTCTAAGTCCAATACATCAGCTACCCTCAAAATTCTTCAATACACATTCTTTAGGTCCAGATGGGCGGTGTGAGAAACCTGAAGGAGTCTCTCTAGCTAGTCCCTGGGGATCTGTCATCCAGGTGGCCAGGACATGACTATCGCTATTGGATCCAGTTCCTGGGGGTGTACCAGGGAGGGGGGATCACCTGGATGGAGGGTCCTCTTCTCAGTGCTGTACATTGGCTATCTCCAAATTATTCTAAGAATTCCTCTAAGTGCAATACATTGCTTACCCCCAGAATTCTTCTTAGTGCAATACATTGACTACCCTTAGAATTCATCTATGTGTAATAAATTGGCTACCCTCAAATTATTCAAAGTATAATAGATTGGATACCCTATGAATTCATCTAAGTGTAATACATTGGCTAACATCAAAATCCTTCAAAGTGCAATACATTGATTATGCTAAGAATTAATCTAAGTGCAATACATTGGCTAACCTGAAAGTTTATCCAAATGCAATACATTGGTTACCTCGCAATTATTCTAAGAATTCATTTAAGTTCAAAATTCTTCTAAATGCCTTAGATTGACAACCCTCACCATTCTTCTAAGTGCACTATATTGGGTACCCTAAGAATTCATTTAAGTGCAATACATTGGCTTCCCTACAAATTCATCTAAGTGCAATACATTGGCTACCCTCAAAAGTCTTCCGGTCCACATGGGCGGTGTGAGAAACCTAGCTAGTCCCCGAGGATCTGTGATTCAGATGGCCAGGACACGACCATCGCTATTGGGTCCAGTTCCTGGGGGGGTATCAGTGAGGGCAGATCACCTGGATGGGGGGGTCCTCTTCTAAGTGCTATACATTGGTTATCTCAAAATTATTCTAAGAAGTCATTGAAGTGCAATGCATTGCTTACCCGCCAAAATTCTTCTTAGTGCAATACATTGGCTACCCTTAGATCCTATGTGCAATACATTGGATACCCTCAAAATACATTCAAAGTACAATACATTGGTTACCCTATGAATTAATCTAAGTGCAATGCATTGGCTAACCTCAAAATTCTTCAAAGTGCAATACATTGACTATTCTAAGAATTCATCTAAGTACAGTACATTGGCTAACCTGAAATTTTGTCTAAGTGCAATACACTGGTTACCTCACAATTCTTCAACGCTCAAACCATTGCCGACTGTCAAAATTCTTCAAAGTGCAATACATTAGTTACCTCAAAATTCTTCTAAGAATACATCTAAGTACAATACATTGGCTTCTCTCAAAATATTTCTAAGTGTCATACACTGGCTACCCTCCAAATTCTTCTAAGTGCAATACATGGCTATCCTCAAAGGTTCTTCTAAGTGCAATATATTGGCTATCGTCACGATTCATCTAAGTGCAATACATTGGCTAACCTCAACATTCTCCGAAATGCAATAAATTGACTATGCTAAGAATGCAACTAAGTACAATATATTGGCTAAAATGAAATTTCATCTAAGTGCAATACATTGGCTTTTCTACAAATTCATTTAAGTTCAATATATTGGCTAACCTCAAACTTCTTCTACGTTCAAAACATTGGCTACTGTCGAAATTCTTCTACGTTCAATACATTAGTTACTTCAAAAATCTTCTTAGATGCATCTAAGTACAATACATTGGCTTCTCTCAAAATACTCCTAAGTGCCATACATTGGCTACCCTCCAAATTCTTCTAAGTGCAATATATTGGTTATCGCCAAAGGGTTTTCCAAGTGCAATATATTGGCTACCCTGAGGATTCTTCTATGTGCAATACATTAGCTACCTTCAAACATTCTTCAAAGTGCAATACATTGGCTACTGTCAATATTCTTCTAAGTTCAATACATTGGCTACTGTCTTAATGTTTCTATGTGCAATGCACTGGTTACCCTAACCAATTCTTCCAAGTGCTATACATTGGCTACCCTAAAACTGTGTGCAAAGTGCAATATATTGGCTACCCTAAGAATTCTTCTAAGTGCAATACATTGGCTATCCTAAAAAAAAATCTAAGTGCCCTATAGTGGCTACCTTCAAAATGTTCTTAGTCCAATACATTGGCTCAAAATAAATTCTTCTAAGAATTCATCTAAGTGCAATACATTGGCTACCCTAAAACCGTATACAAAATGCAATATATTGGCTACCCTAAGAATTAATTTAAGTGCAATACATTGGCTATCCTAAAAAAAAATCTACTAGGTTCAATATATTGGCTACCTTCAAAATGTTCTAAGTCCAATACATCAGCTACCCTCAAAATTCTTCAATACACATTCTTTAGGTCCAGATGGGCGGTGTGAGAAACCTGAAGGAGTCTCTCTAGCTAGTCCCTGGGGATCTGTCATCCAGGTGGCCAGGACATGACTATCGCTATTGGATCCAGTTCCTGGGGGTGTACCAGGGAGGGGGGATCACCTGGATGGAGGGTCCTCTTCTCAGTGCTGTACATTGGCTATCTCCAAATTATTCTAAGAATTCCTCTAAGTGCAATACATTGCTTACCCCCAGAATTCTTCTTAGTGCAATACATTGACTACCCTTAGAATTCATCTATGTGTAATAAATTGGCTACCCTCAAATTATTCAAAGTATAATAGATTGGATACCCTATGAATTCATCTAAGTGTAATACATTGGCTAACATCAAAATCCTTCAAAGTGCAATACATTGATTATGCTAAGAATTAATCTAAGTGCAATACATTGGCTAACCTGAAAGTTTATCCAAATGCAATACATTGGTTACCTCGCAATTATTCTAAGAATTCATTTAAGTTCAAAATTCTTCTAAATGCCTTAGATTGACAACCCTCACCATTCTTCTAAGTGCACTATATTGGGTACCCTAAGAATTCATTTAAGTGCAATACATTGGCTTCCCTACAAATTCATCTAAGTGCAATACATTGGCTGACCTAAAAATTCTTCTACGTTCAAAACATCGGCTACTGTCAAAATTCTTCTAAGTGCAATACATTAGTTACCGCAAAATTCTTCTAAGAATACATCTAAGTACAATACATTGCTTCTCTCAAAATATTTCTAAGTGCAATACATTGGCTATCTTCAAAGGGTCTTCTAAGTGCAATATATTGGCTACCCTCATGATTCTTCTAAGTGCAATACATTAGCTACCCTCAAACATTCTTCAAAGTGCAATACATTGGCTACCGTAAAAGTTCTTCAAACTGCAATACATTGGCAACCCTACAAATTCATCTAAGTGCAATACATTGGCTAACCTCAACATTCTTCTAAGTTCAATATATTGACTACTGTCAAAATGTGTTTAAGTGCAATGGATTGGTTACCCTAAACAATTCTTCTACGTGCTATACATTGGCTACCTTAAAACCGTATACAAAGTGCAACATATTGGCTACCCTAAGAATTCATCTAAGTGCAATACACTGGCTATCCTAAAAATAAAAAAATCTTCTAAGTGCTATATATTTGCTACTTTCAAAATGTTCTAAGTCCAATACATTGGCTACCCTCAAAATTCTTCAGGTCCAGATGGGCGGTGTGAGAAACTGAAGGAGTCACTCTAGTTGGTGCCTGGGGATTTGTCATCCAGGTGGCTAGGAGACGACCATCGCTATTGCATCCAGTTCCTGGGGGGTACCAGTGAGGGAGGATCACCTGGATGGGGGGTGCTCTTCTAAGTGCTATACATTGGCTATCTCAAAATTATTCTAAGAATTCATCTAAGTGTAATACATTGCTTAACCTCCAAAATCCTTCTATGTGCAAACATTGACTACTCTCAAACCTATTCTTGGTGCAATACATTGGCTACCCTTAGAATTCACCTATGTGCAATAAATTGGCTACCCTCAAAATTCTTCAAAGTGCATTACATTGGCTATCCTATTAATAAATCTAAGTGCAATACATTGCTAACCTCAAAATACTTTGAAGTACAATACATTGACTATGCTAAGAATTCTTCAAAGTGCAATCCATTGGCTAACCTAAAATGTCTTCTTAGTGCAATACATTGGTTAACTCACAATTCTTCTAAGAATGAATCTAAGTGCAATACATTGGCTTCTATTAAACCTCTTCTAAGTGCCATACATTGACTACCCTCAAAATGCTTCTCAGTGCAATACATTGGCTACCCTGAGAATTCATCTAAGTGCAATACATTGGCTATCCTCAAAAGGTCTTCTAAGTGCAATACATTGGCTACCCTAAGAATTATTCTAAGTGCAACACATTGGCTATGGTACAAATTCATCTAAGTGCAGTACATTGGCTAAACTGACATGTTGTCTAAGTGCAATACATTGGATACCTCACAATTCTTCTAAGAATTCATCTAAGTGCAATGCATTGGCTTCTCTCAAAATTCTTTAAAGTGCACTACATTGGCTACCCTAAGAATTAATCTAAGAGCAATACATTGGCTTCCCTACAAATTCATCTAAGTGCAATACATTGGCTAACCTCAAAATACTTTTACGTTCAAAACATTGGCTACTCTCAAAATTCTTCTAAGTACAATACATTAGTTACCCCAAAAGTCTTCTAAGAATACATCTAAGTATAATACATTGGTTTTTCTCAATATTCTTCGAAGTGCCATATATTGGCTACCCTTAGAATTCATCTAAGTGCAATACATTGGCTGTTCTCAATGGTTCTTCTAAGTGCAATAATTTAGCTACCCTCAAAATTATTCAAATTGCAATACATTGGCTACCTTACAAATTCATCTACGTGCAATACACTGGCTAACCTCAAAATTCCTCTAAGCTCAATATATTGGCTACTGTCAAAATGTGTCTAAGTGCAATGCACTTGTTAGCCTAAACAATTCTTCTAAGTGCACTACATTGGCTACACTAGGAATTAATCTAAGTGCAATACATTGGCTTCCCAACTAATCCATCCAACTGCAATACATTGGCTAACCTCAAAATTCTTCTAAGTGCAATACATTGGCTACTTTCAACATGTGTCTAAGTGCAATGCATTGGTTACCCTAAATAATTCTTGTAAGTGCAATACATTGACTATCCTAAAACATTCTTCTAAGGGTGATACATTGCCTACCCTCAACATTTTCTAAGTCCAATAAATTGGTTACGTTTTCCCCATCCTCTCACGTAGGACATTCAAAACCACTGCTCCCCCTTTTCCAACCCAAACACTTCTGCACAACACAAAGAACAACGGACTAACACTAGAGCCGTTTAACTGACATGTCCCAATACAAGGGTCAGGCAAAGTCAATTAATCAGAATCACACACACCTGACGTCCTTTTCCCTTCCTCACAGGGATAAAAGGTGGAGCCCAAGAGCATAGTACGAGCACGGCAGACAGCACGACGAGACAGCTAATCAGGCGTGCCAGTTCAAGAGAAGGTGAAAGGTGCCAGGAATCGAGAGGGTGGCGAGGAGAGAAGTGACCTTGCCCTTTACATCTCACACCCACAGAACCTTCGAGGAAGAAAGCCTAAGACAGTGAACAATAGCACAAGTGTTTTGCAGCAGATGTCAACAGTACACGGGGCAAGCCTATGCCGATAAGCAGGAGCAAGGTACCAGCCTTCACTCCAATGAAGAAGAAAAGCCATGCGGTTCATCACAGCCAGTGCGTCAAAGGGGAAATTATGAGAACCGGGCTGTATTAAGTCAGAATCGCAAAGCGGCAAGTTTGAACCAAGTTCATTGAATTGTGAAAGAACTGTAAAAAGTGGTGAAGGGGAGACCAGCTGCAGAGGGAATCTGGCAACACATTGGTGCTAACTCCAAAGACTCTGGTCGATCCCCATCTGAGCGAAACTTAAGATACCAGAAGGCCATAGGAGAGCCACCGAAATAGGTCAATGTAGTCATACTGAGGGTCAAGCAAAATTCCCATATAATCAAAAGACTTTGATCTACAAACTATGTTAAAGAAAAGGAAGTGAATCCTGCAGTGAGAGGAAGCAAGGGAATAGAATCCCAAGAGGGGCAAAGTCTGAAGTCCCAAGAAACAGTGTGTTGATAAAAGTGAACCCGGCCGAGATATGTCCGCTGGAACTGTTCAAAAAGACATTAAGATTTGTGTATTAGGAAAAGCAATAGTGAACCCGACCGAGGGAGGCTAAGATTCGAGAGGGCTCATCACCAGGAAGAGGGGGACCTAAGGGGGGAGAATCCTCACCCTAAGTGAAATCAAGAAACAAATTTTCATTTGTTGAAGGAACTTTTGTTTTATTATTTTGAAGACATCATGTCATCGTAGGCAAAAGACTTTCAAGTGAAAGGAGACTTAGTCATCGACCACTCTGATAGCTGAAAGCTGATGTGTCATCTTGTGCTGGGAAAGCTTGAGAGTATGCTGTGCTACACGATCACACCTTACCCAGTGCTCAAAATGTGGGGAAGGAAGATCCAGGCTACCACATTCTGATGTCTTATCTGAGAACATGTCTTTCTTTTCTTGACAACTATCCCACACCCCTTTTTGTATTAGTCATAAACTTTGGCAATCGGTTTCTTATAGGCCCTTTTATTTGACACAACGCCACTAGGACTGCCTTATTTTTCATTTGATGGTTGACGCTTGCTCCCATCTTAGATTTAGAGTAGGCGTTTTTCCAACCTGCATACAGCATTCATTGTTCAATAAAGACCCTTGAACTGTAATCACTTGTGTCTGTCTTACTTGTTGCCACCATGAGTTCCTCACAGCTGGCAGGCGGTTATGCAGACTGGGAGGGTCTGGATGCTGTTGAGAGGGCCAGGGAGATGGTTTTACAGTGATGAAGAGGTCAAATAAAGTTAAATGATGAGGCAAAATGGAGCGCTTACAAGGACGGTATGCTGCAACCAAAGTAAGCATTGGAAATGCACAACAAATCTGAATGTATGTAGAAAAGCAGGCACGTCCCAGTCCATTCCAAAGTTGTGGATTAGTGGCTAAGCATTCTGACCGGGCACAAGATAACACCCCAAAGAAGAGTTTTGGAGGCAGGTTTGTGAAAGAGCAACTCAGAGAGGAGATGCAGCAGGGCAGGAATCAGCCTAAATGAGAACATGTGATTTAGGCCTGCCTGCACAAAGCCTTGGTCACAGACCACCAAGACAGATGAGGATGATTATTAGAAACAACCCACTAACCCACAGTCCAGAAATTGGTACAGATGTTTCATGAAAAGGTGGTTTAGGAAGCCCCAAACAACCAAGTAAGCACAAGTCTTATTTTCAGAATTATTTTAGAGGGTCAGGCTCTTAAAACCCAGGGTCTTGAACCCTTTACCAGTATTGACCTGGAAGGTAGTTAAAAAGAAATATCACCCTTTGTAGAAGTAGTACACTCAAGCCAGAAGCAAAATCAATGGTGAAGATGACTCCAAAAAGTCAAGACCGTCTGTCAAAAGAGATTCCAGAGGCTTGATGAACTGGGAAAGGCATCCCACCAACATAACATGGTTCTGCAAAGAAGACTACAGTGGAGTTGAGACCAGATGGTCAAGGAGATCATTTGAGATAGCACTTTAGGATTTCAATACTCTTTTAGAAGATGCCAGCATTCAACACCAAGGTCGGAAGACCTGGGCAGTAAAAGTCAGAGCTAAAACAGCCCAAGATAGTTCCAAAATCGAAGGCCTGGTGCATCCATTAAAGGCAGGCATCACAAGGATGAGGGTGGTTCAGAAGCAATGTCTAGAAGCCAAAAATGGGAACAAGAGATCAGCCCAAGGGTCAAGCCAGTATTGACAGATAATGTCCTAAAGCAATATTACATCGTTTTCCTTTCATTACGGCCTAGTCACTATAAATATGTCTATACAAAATAGCCTACACATTTTGACTAAGGCCTATTCCTTCATTGGTCACGTCTAATATTTTGTAACTAGTTACAACGAAAATTACTTATAGTCAAAATTCAAGCAACGAGCATGCTATTTTTTCAAATAAAGTTTCAAAGAAAAAGAGGCAAAACGTATGTCTATACATTTGTAATAATTAGGTCAACAATTACATCATTGACAGTGTCTAATAGTATGTTTAAAAGTGTGCATGTTGATGCTGTTGAGCAATGGTTGTATGCTTGTTTTAATGTTTATGTTTTTGAGCCATAGAATGTATGTGTGATTGAATGTCAGGGGATGCTGTAAAGCATGAATCAATTTGATGTTTTTAATCAGTAGTGACAACTCACAGCAATATCATAAACTTCAGGATGAATTGTAGATAATAAATGTTTGTATACATTTTCACAGAACCCATTGGTTAGAGGAACCTAGTGTATTAGAATTGGTTTGTGCAGTGTGTCTCCAGTGTCCCGAGAAGTTACACATTTGTGGAGTGAGCGGAGCAGTCTGTCTACTATTTTTACTATTTTCTCCCGGAGAGGGGTCGGACTTAAAACCCCATCTCACGTGGAGCACGCGGTGTGCTCAGTGTGTCTCCAGTGTCCCGAGAAGTTACACGTTTGTGGAGTTAGCAGAGCAGTCTGTCTGCCATTTTTTCTATCTTCTCCGGGAGAGGGGTTGGACTTAAAAAAAACCCTCTTGCGCAGAACGCGCAGTGTGCGCATTGTGTCTCCAGTGGCCCAAGAAGTTACACGTTTGCGGAGTGAGCGGAGCAGTCTGTCTACTATTTTTACTATCTTCTCCGGCAGAGGGGTTGGATTAAAAAAACCCTGCTCACGTGGAGCGCACGGTGTGCGCAGTGTGTCTCCAGTGTGTGCTGTGGAGCCTGCGGAGCAATGCCGAGAGTGAAACCAGCTATTTTTGACAAAACTGTAAACTGTGAACCTGCTGTTGGCTGCGCAAACATCAACGTATCCTTTGGTTTCTATATTCATTGACTGCTGGTTGCGGGTATGCCCGTGGGGGACCCTTGATCTGTGGTTGACAGCAAGCAAGCGTCAAGCAAAGGGGACAGGTAGCAGTGTTAAAGTGGGACTGCGTTGTGTGGGGGTAGTGTGACGGAACGTTACCGCCATAGCCCACTGCATTAGCACTTAGCCTCATCCTGCTACCAAATTAGTAATGCCAGGAAAGGCGGCAAGTCACTGTAAAGCCGTGGGACTCTGGGGCAAGAAACCCTATGAGATGCGTTCAGCCAAACAGTCCAATAGCATCAGCGAAGAGCCAGCGAAGGCTGGTAAAGAGGGAAACAAGGGCCCAAACCGAAAGAGGAGTTGGTACAAAAAAAAGGCCAGTTAGATGTCTTTTTCCCAGCCAAATCTCCAGCCCTTGCCACAGCAAAACCCGCTCTGGACACTATCCCTCCACTAGCAGAGGCTGAAAATAGCTATTTACCTCTGGATCTTCATAATGACTCACTGCTTCAATGATGTTATGCCCTCCAGGAACGCTCCTCCCCTACTGTGGGGGGAAAGGAAGGGTTGTGGATAAAGAGCAATTGGGAACGCAACAACCTGGACCAGACCCCTCATTAGCTGAGGAGGAACAAGCATCAATGGCACCCAAGAGTGATGTAATGCTGGGAACAGCGTCCCCTGTAGGGGTGGTGGAAGGTATCACTTTGGCTCCTGAAATAGGGGATACTCCACTGCCTAGCAGATAGCTAATCAAACCTTTTCTATGACACTGCATTAGCAACAAGTGGTCTCACTGAAGATGAGTATAGTACGCATGAGACCTCTACAAGCCATAATAATGGCATCTTAAATTTTGCGGTAAAAATGTTATTATAACTGTGTGGCATAATACATGAATATTTGAAACTTCAGGGGGCGGCTATTGCAAGTTTACATAAATATTTAATAGCCCTCAAACAGCCCACAGAAAAAAACAGTTATTGACCTGCGGGAGGAAGCCACTCAAATACTCCCTCCAGTGATAGGGGAAACCCCCGACTATGCCACTGTGGAACCACTGGGGGTGAACTATGATCTGGCTCTGCCACCTTTGCTTGCTGCCCTGATTAAAGGTCTGTCTGATCCTGTGCCTGTAATTAAACGACAGGTGAGGCTTGTAAAGCAGAAAACATCAAAGACACAATTGCAAGCCATTACAGACTTACCTCCTTTAGGGGACAAGCAGGATGTGAATTGTCCCCCATTGAATTCAACATTGCGCCCAAGCAGCTCTAATATGTCAAAAAAACAACAGAAACGAGCTGCGAGGTGCAATAGGCAGTCGGCACACTCACAAGCTGGTTAATAGAGGAGGTCACTACTAACCCGGCACTTCCCCTGCAGTAAGATAAAGCTGCTAATAGAGTACATGCAGCCTGTAATCATGCAGCAGGGCCTAGTAGTCCCCCTCAGGGGCATCATCAACCACTGGCTGCCGCTACCTTGGATTCTTTTAATACTGAAACTGAGGCGATAGATCCCTCTTCGATCCCCTTTCCCCTCCCTTCCCCTTCTCCCCTATTGCCTCAGAAAACGTTGACTATTGCACCAAAGGTTGTCGCAAACGGGCGGCAGTTAAATCGCTCTTATCTTCGTTTAACAAGGTACCCTCTCTCAGGATACTCAATACAGCAATTTTGACTTTGTGGAACCTCTTCGCACATTGAGTACTAAGACTACCAATGTCCACTGCAGCTTGCCCAAGACTATTGCACTTATTAGGCTACAAGTTGCATCCTTCGGCTACCTAGGTTATGTCTTGGATATACCGGCAACCAGGGAGATCGCACCAGAAGGATGCCCTAAATGCAAATGTGCTGGGCCTAAACCGGTTGCCCCCAAAAGTGATCCTAAGACTATAACTAAATACAGTGATAATCAAGGCTGGGAATGGTTAAAGAATATGATTGCTACAAAAACATCCCTGGATTGAAATTGGGCAGTAGTGAGGTGGAACACTAAGGGTTTCAGCCATTGGCTAAGTGAGGGCGGTGCCCAAGAGATTCTGTTCTCACATGAGAATTTTATATTACAAGAAACTTGGATTACTTTTGAGGTGAAATTTGATGGATTTCTGACTTTCCAGACACTGGCCACCAAGGGGGAGCTTGTGCGCCCTAAGGGTGGACTGCTGATGGGAATAAAGTCTACCTATAATCCAAGATTGATCAACGAGCCCATACCTGGCGGTAATCTACTAGCAGTGGTGGTGACTCCACCTAAAAGAGGGGGATATGAACGAGAGATGTTAATCATTGGTGTATATGCACCTCTGGGTTCTCTACTTACTGAGTCTATATGTGATCAATTAGACATTATAATAATGAATTGGAGCACATATAAGGAAAGTAATCCCGTCATTTTATGTGGAGATCTGAATGCAAGATGTGTTGCATGATCTAGGGGGTTGTGGAAATTACCCCAATGTAGCCGACTATTGTTGCATGCCACAAAGTACATATAACCCAAAGGGGAAGATCTGGATGAACTACCTAAGCGAGTGGAAGTGTACATTGCTAAATGGTTGTACAACTGGGTATAGTCCTGGTCAAATGACATGGGCAGTGTGATCTAAGAGGGCGATCTTGGATTATGTGGTGGTGTCAGTTTGCCTATTGGGCAATGCCACAGATCTACATGTTGTTTTTAACTCCTTTAGTGATCATGCCCCAGTTACCCTGACCCTGATTGGGGGAGCGGAAAAGGGACCTGGGAATGTTTGTAGTGATGTGATTCTGAACCATTCTGGTAACGGGATCCACTGGACACAGATTAAGATTGAAAGAATGAATATGCTGACCTTCCCTGTGGGGTGTAAGATGAATAGTGGTTTCTGGGGGGAAACCCCGGAGGAGATTGAGGTGTGGATACAATCCCTCACACAGGCTCTTTTTAAAGGGCCACCGTTAGCTAAGATTAGATGGAAAGCAGTAGATAGAAGCCAGTTTGATATTAAGCTCTGGGACTGCAAACTATTCATGCGGCGAGAAATTAGAACTTGTAGACCGGTTGACTCTAGTTTGTCGAATCAGTACGGGAGGGTGACCCGGATTATGTATATCAAGCGGCAATATCATACATGGCTATGCCACTACCGTAAGTCCCAACAAAGAGTGAAATGGGGAAATTTCATACAGACCCTCTGCAGTAGAAATGTGCGAAAGATCTGGCAAACTCTAACAGAGGCAGGAGGAGAGCAGAGGCTGGGAATCTTGAATCCCATTAGTGGGGAGCAGTGGGTAGAACATATTACAAGTTCTTTTTTTGACAATGTGCCTGCCCCCTCTACTGTGATGCAAATTGATTTTTGCTCCTTCCCATTAAGCCACAGAATGGTAAAGCAGGCTATTTTACATCTCAAGCCGTCAAATTTGCCGGGCCCTAATGGGTTAGAAAATTCAGTATTAAAAAAGGACCCGGATAATTGAGCACAGGTGCTTCTGACTCTCTTTTCATGTGTCTGTAGATCCGCTATGATCCCGTCGACATGGAGAAAGTCAGTACTTATACCGGTATATAGGAAGGGAAATCGGTGTAATGTTGGTAACTACCGACTTCTCTCCATGCTCGATGTTACTAGTAAGATATTTATGAAACTTGTTTTAAGGGAGTTAGAGACCTGGGTGGTAGAAAATAAAATGTGAGCTATGCACAGACTGACTTCAGACCTGGTTCCGGAACAGCACATAACATCAGGGTCTTGGACCAACTAATTAACACCACACTGAGTAATAGAGATGCCACCCTCTATAAAGTATTTGTCGATTTCTGTAGTGCCTTCGATCAAGTCAAACGGGAGAATCTGTGGGCGAAGCTAAGTGAACTAAATAGCCCTAGCTGTATATTACATGTATTGTTGACCTTACATAGTGATAACAGTGCTAGAGTCAGACTTGATAATGAGGGAGAGGCCACCGATCCCATCTGTGTTAACATGGGAGTTAAACAGGGATGTGTGGGGGCCCCGATGCTATACACCTTGTAAATAGCTGACCTATTGCCACGGATGGCTACCAAAGCAATTTGCTCTCCTAAGCTAGGAGATACACCTATAGTTTGTATGCTCTGTGCTGACGACCTGATACTATTTGATCGAACGCTATCAAGTGTCAAGGGCATGTTAGAGGAGCTGGCCCTTTACTCGGTCCAATTGGGACTAACTATTAATGTGGGAAAAACAAAGATAGTGGCGATTGCCAGAAATGGACCTAGCCACTCTGGGCTTGAGACAAGCTTGGGTAGGATTAGCATTGATCAAGCTTATCCATATTTGGGTTTGGAATTCGATGCTCACCTTAATTACAGTCTGATCATTACCCAAAAAAAGAGAAAAGCCAAACTTCTTACAGTACAGGGCTGTAAATTTGCCAAGGGGACAGCAGGGTATAGCACTGCTGGGATTATACAACTTTAACAGCAGTGTTTTGCCCAGGCCATCCTGTATGGTCTAGACGCATTAGCAATGCAGGACCTGAACTGGCTTAATATACTGGAGGGTCAGTATTGGTGCGCAGTATTGGGTATGGGCCCTGCCTGCCCCATTCAATTTCTAAGGCTGGAGTTGGGTTTAACATCACTTAAAGGCATGGCTCGGCGCGCACAAAGTGAGTTCTGTTTGAAAGCTCACACTACTCCAACTTGTAAATTACTTAGTTTGGCAGGCAATAACTTTGAAGCCGAAAAATCCCCTCACGGACTTAGCTACAAACAGTTGAATCAGTCCCTATTTGCTGACATAAATTGGTCCCATCACAAGAAGAGAACGATGCCATTTGTGCATTTGAAAAAATCTTTCATGCACAAAATGAACAGATGGGATTGGAACCAGAATTACACCAATTTTTCTACCTTGAAGGGGTATGACGCTGTCACACATGTCATTCACAGATATAGGAAGATCCAACACTATCTGATGCTTTGACCCGACCCAGAGGTGCGTCAATTTAAGTTAAGGTTGCGTACCAACCATCTACAGGTATTGGCTGTTGTTGGCCCACGGCTGGGCATTTTGCCTAAAGATAGGACATTTGTGGAAAGGGGGAGAATTTGGAGACAACTAGGTACATTCTAACACAGTGCTCCTGACTGGGCCCACTGTATATGTGTCTGTTGGGTAGATGGGTATGCAATTACGATTCTATCATGGGAGAGCCCTTCTGGGACTACTGCTTAAATTCAGACTCTATTGGGACACAGCTGGCACTATACAGCGTATAGACCAACTAACGCCATTGAGTCTTGAGTGGAACAAGATTAGGATGTTATCCCCTGAAACTGACGCTATCCTGAGGTTTGGCGGAGCAGTCGGCTTAGCACCTCCTAATATTATTATTTCTTGATTGTATTTGTGCCATACTTTTATGATTTTTAGGTCTTTCGGTTCTTAGGTTTCTGTGTACTCTTATTATGTTCTTTATGTATGATTCTACTTTATTTGAAGTGGTGCTTGTATGTATTAAGTCAATGGATGTATTTGTATTATTTGTGTAAAGTTCAGATTTTGGACTAATTCACAATACATGTATTATTATTATTATTATTATTATTATTATTATTATTATTATTATTATTATTAGAATGTGTGTTTGTAAGTGATTAGAGGTTCATTGTACCAATTAGATTGTGAATGTAACTATAGCCTCAGACTTTGTATAGATAAGCATAGATACAGTCTAAAATTGAATTATTGTAGATTATTCTCATGTGACAACATTCCTTTGTTAGTGTATCTAGCCTTGGTACAGAGCAGATTCAAGTCACAGCTGAAGTGGCAGCCAAGTCGGTGGAGTGCAGTGGATGCAATTAAGGTATGCACTGTGAGGAACAAAAGGATGTCTCACCCGCTAGTCCTCAGAGACTTGTCATCCAGGTGGTCAGGATAAGGCCATCACTTTTGGATCCAGTTTCTGGGGGTGTACCAGTGCGAGGATAACCTGGATGAGGGGTCTTTGGGAAGTGGGGGTGAGGCGACCGATGGTGAGACGCGGTATTCCGCCCTTTCCCGTACACATGACCCATTCTATTTTATAGGATCCTCCACTGTCCCAACCCCCTGGCCCCCTTTTTACACAAACACTGGGCCGAGGAAGAGGGTGACTGAGAGCAAAGAGGCTAACCATTACATATCTAATTGGACATGTCAGGCACTTGCTTTTAAGTGCATCCATCTGATACCAATTAGCTCTCCTCACACGGATAAAAGGCAGAACATAGAGACACACTCTGAGTAAAGAGGAACACAAGCAAGAGCAGAACTTCCTGGGCATTGAGGAACTACTGGATCAGAGCAATGGACCGAGGTACGAGAGCAAAAGGTAGAGAAGCCAGGATTTCCCTGCAGGAGGTAATCGCCTCCAAAAGGCAGTGAAAGACACATGGAGAAGGCCAAATAACAGACAGGAAGACTGCATTGAGTTTCAGGGATGCCAGCCACCCTCCTGGGTGAACGGCAGAGTTTGGGAGGTGAGGCCAAGCCTGTGGTATTGACCTTGACTCACGAATTACAAATGGCAAAAACAAGAAAGAAATGCACACATCCGGTAAGTTAGCAAGCGACAAGAAAGACTGTGCGTGTTAACAAAAGATTGAAGTTGAAACAGTGTATCACACAATTGAATGCTGCACGTGGGTGGATGAGACACAAAGGAAGGCAGACATGTGATGAACTTTGAATTACTGACAGCTGTGAAACCAGCAATACTGAGTAGCGGAGTGGTCTGGGGAAAGGAAGTAGCCAACTGGAAAGTCTCTGTGAAAGGTGAAATGTTTTTGTTAGGAATCGATAAAGTGAATAAACTATAAACAGCGAAGTAATGAAAATTAACCCCGGGAGAAAGGGGAGGAGAAAAAGGTGAACATTGAACTTTTGTGCTTATGACATCGAACTACCCAGACCAAGAGGCACTGGGGTAAATAACACAAGAGTGTGAGCTGAAGGGAATGTCAAAGTGGTCCTGCGGAGGTCTATAGTAAAAGCCACGCACATTTGAAAGTCTTGGACATCAGGAAAATGTCCAAGCTCGACTGAGGGAGATTTTCAAGTATGATACATTGGGGCAAGGGAACCCCTAAAGGATGTGAATTAAGCTTGGAGAAGGGAAACCCTGCAAGTGCTGTGTTTGAAAGGTTCAAGCCCGACTGAGGGAGGCCTACGTGAAATTTGTGCTTGAAAGGTCTGAGCCAGACTGTGGGAGGCCTACGTGAACTTTGTGTTTGGAACTGTGTGAGCCTGACTGAGAGAGACCGGAGAGACCATTTTGTTGGACTGTGTTTCGAAAGCTGGAAAGAGAGACTTTAACGTGGAAGGCCAGGTGGGCCTTGATCTATGTTTTGAACTGCCTTTGTTTTGAGAACCTGAGCCAGTGTGTCATCTTGTCTACGGGGATTGCCTTACTTTGTGCTGTCTAACATGGGGAGGGGAGCTTACTCAGCCACATTTATCTTTTATATTCTAATTCTGATTTTCCTTTGCATAGATATTCTCCTTTACACACTTTTTGTACAAGAGATAGGGCAGGCATTAGGTTGTGTTTGGTAGGCCATTTTGATTGGACTGACTCAACTTGGACTGTTTTATTTATCATTTGATGGTAGAGACTACTCCCATCCCAGCTATAGGGCAAAGTAGGGTTTTTTCCAAACCCTGGAAATTGAATACATGTTTTACAAATTGTACCTTTTGTGACAGTGTCATACTTGTGATAACATGCCTCCCTTACAGCACCCTCTTCCACAAACTGCATGATTCTAAAGATGATGTCCTGGTTGCATGTTAAACTGTACATATATACGCCTTACTTGAGTTAGCGTATGGTGGCCAGCAACTCTCATAGTTATCCCTGCCACTTGAAATGAATAGCCTTGTGGAACCAGTTCAGCTGTGGAAGTATTATGTGTATTTATTCCAGACAGGCTCCCCCTGCTCACTGGCAGAACTGTAGCATTATGGGATTGCCTCTCTATGTTCCTTTGTAAGGTAAGGTAATAGCCTTTCCCCAGGGATGGCATTAGAACAGGACTCGAAGGGCACACCCATTGAAAAAGTGCTAGGCTTCACACCGGGGTACTGCATTTCTAAAGGAATTTGATTCTAATGAGAAGGGAATGGGTTTACCAGGAAGATATCTATACAGTGAAGGAAGAGTTCAACATCTTGTTTCTCTCAGTCTCTCTCCTCCGTCCCCTCCACTTCCTCTAGAGCAAAGCACTTTGGGGGTAATGTCAGAATGCAAAGTTCATGTCTTCCAATAGCATGGATTGTATCCCTAAAGCAAGCTATCATTAGTACAATCACTTGTGGACCTTTATCTTTAAAAGAAGGGATACCATTTCTTTGAATCCTCTTTTGGACTCCAACCTTTCAAGATGATTTCATTAGAACTCTCTTGAGAGAGCAGATCTGTAGAAAGTTTCCCGCCAGTGATGTGAAGACTGAGAGTCCAAGGCAGAGGGAAGCTCTGTCCCCTAACCGTGACCAGTGGGGCTGAACTGTGGCTGGAACAAGAACTAACTCTCTGCCAGCCATAGCTGTACCCAGAACCTCAATATGTTGTCAACATGTTGAAGGACTCCTGTAGTTGTGTGTGAGCATCCCCTGTGTTTGGGAGCATGGGAACAAGGACCCATCTTGTCCCTGTGTCGCTGGAGTGGAGCAACCCTAGGAGCAGGGGTCAAGACATTAAAAAATAAAAGTGGGTGCACTCATTACATACAGAATGGGATGTGACATTGCCAGAAATTAGCAAATGCTTGGTTACATAATAAAGGCGTGTGCTTATTATTACCTAAATTGCTCACTTGGGTTCGAATACCAGCTCTGGTCTAGACCGGACCAAACAATTGCGTGATTTTGTGCCTCAAATTGTAAATATTAATGTGTAGAAAACAGCGTAGGGCATTGTCCAGTATGTTTTCCATTACATGTTGCCTGTACATGCTCCATGGCATTTTGCCTGCTGTAATCCCCTATCAGAGACATCACATACCTTACTGTTCTCTGCACTGCATGAAATGTTGGCTCTTGGCCCAATAAAAGTTCCACATCACCTTGGAGCTTGATGTGGCCTATCCGCTTCAGGAGGTCTAGTAAATGTCAGAAGCGCACCTAACACATCCCACATCACATGACGTAAAGCATGGTATCTCCCAACACTAGACATTTGAAAAGATTGACAGCCCGTTTTTCAATGACATTGCACCATTATAAAACGCTTTTGTAAATGAGGCCAATAGATTGCTCTCGAAATGCATATTTACTGTATGTTCATTTTTCTGCTTGCTTTAAGACTGGTAGGTTCCCTTATGGCACAGCTAAAAACGAGGGCCAATCAAAACATTTGTAAATTGCATTCCCAGTCTGTGGGAACTTTAAAAACACAATTGTTAAGCAGGAATCTTGTATTCTTGTGAAATTTCCTTGATGAAATTCACGGCATAGAATTCACGGTACAGTCGTTTTGCTGTTCATCTCTTGCACCTACTGTAGTTTGTGCCGGTGAAGAAATTATTTAACAGAAGGTGTAAGTCCACACAGCTGTGGAACTTTATTGGACACTGTCGCTGGGTTTCCAGCATTTTAAAGAGTGTTCTTTAGTGGCAGGCACAGGATTGAGTGAAGCCAAATTGGTTCACAGAGCTGCAATGGTTTACCGAGCAGTGTAGGATGGCAGGAGTGGACTGGACGGAGCTAGTGGTTTAATTCTTGTTGCAGAGGAAAAGGAACACAGTCCCTTTAGGAGGGAGAAACCACAGCAGGAAGAGGGAGGTGGGAGGATGGAGGAAGGGGAGGGGACAGAGGAAAGGATGGGCACTTGTTGTAAGAAGATTAAAGGAGATAGACAGGAGCCAACGGTGTCCCGTGTCGTTTGTGAAAGCATGTGTGAGTGGCCATAACAACTGGCGATGAATCTCAAGCCATCATTATGAGGAGCCAGGAATGAGACTCGGACCAAATGAATTCATGGTTTTGGTCAAAGTCTTTTATTAAAGAAAACAAGGGGGCGGGGAAATGCCTTTCTGTCTCTGCACTAGAGGTATTTCCCTACCTAAAACAAAAAATTAAGGTTATGTCGATGTCAGAATGTCCAAAGCAAAACTGTCCTGTGTCTTAAGTGCTATTCTGGCACAAAAACTCTAATTAAACAATCTCTAAGGTGAAAAGGGTAATGTCCTCTGCCTTGAGTGATTGATAAATGTTCAAAAGGAAAAATGTATAACTCCAACACAAATGTTCCGGAAGGATGGAGTTCCCTTTTCCAGAGGATGATTCCCTTCGCCTAGATTTATCTCCCTTCTGTTGTATATTCAAAAATATCAGTTCCTTGAATTTCTCTTCCTTCATATCATAACTGATACACAAAACAACTTTGTTCCTGGTGTACTCCCCTGCCAGGTTTGCACTTCTTTTCTCTCTGATTTTACATAGACTTTGTTTAGTCCTGATATATCTATCTGAGGACCCCGTTGTGGCAGTGTATCTGTCTCAGGACCTCTTTGTGGCAGTGTATTTCTTATACACAGTTCAATTTGTCCTTGCCTGGTGTACTTTCCTACCAGGGCTTTCTTGCACACACTTGTAACTACATGGTATGCTTCTCCTGCCATGGATTTCTTGAACCCACTTGCAATTGCCTGGTATTGCCATGACTTTCTTTAATGCACTTGTAATTGCCTGGTATGCTTCTTCTGGCAGGACTTTCTTAAACAAACTTATAACTGCCTGGTATGTTTCTCTTGCCAGGACTTTTCTTCATGGGGGTTCTGAACCCACTTTCAATGTAATATCTTCTTGGGTCTGCTTTATCTAGCTCTGCATCTGCCTGGCACACTTGCCTGCCAGGGATTTTCCTATATGTGTATTGTACACATTGAGATTCATGAAAGTTTATTACTTTCCATATGGTTTTGCTTTTAGTAAATTGCTCACAGGTTCCTTCTCTTTCAATTGTCTTATATATAGTCTTTACAATTATTCTCCCTAAGCACATTGGCCAATAATACCTGGTGTACCTGTTTCCCTTCAAGGGACTTACTGGTTCTTCCTGGGGTACTTTGTTCCCTTCGCTCTGAGCCAGTAACAGTTGTTCGGCATCTCTCATCGACTCTCTGCCTTCGTTTCTTGGCTTCTCAATGCTCTGTGTTTCCTGCTAGGTCTGGCTGCTTCCTGTCAGGCTCCATGTAGGAGAATACTGCCGGTGAACGTCTGCGGGTGCCCAGGAGCCTTGTGCTGCCTTCTGCCACTTTGGCAACGTACCTTCTCTCGCGGACAGCTTTCCTCTTCTCCTGTTATGAGCTGGACGGCAACATGGCCCTTCTCGTGACCACACTGTTTTCCGGTCCTCACCGAAAGAAGCAGCTCTCTCTCTTCAGCAGCTCTCCGAAGTCAGCTGCTGCTTTTGTTTACATCTCCGAGCTCCCAAAAACTTGGGCTTTTCCGCTCTACATCACTCGGCCCATCTTCCATTTCCCAGTATTCTTGCAGTTATGGGAATGGACCTCCATTACTGATATTTTACATGGAAAGTCTGGGTGAGTGTTCTTAGACGTCTTTAGATGCAAGTTAGTTTTGAATAACTTGTATGCAGAGTCAGAGGAGATATTGTCATAAGTTGTGGAATGTAAGTCAGATCTTGTTAAAAGGTCTTCAGTATGTTTCCTATGGGTATGAGGGGAGGTGTAACAACATGTTAGTAAGGCACTGGGTATGGATGGGGTATCCTCAAGAGAGGAAGTGCTATCCCATGCCTTCTCTGATGTGCCCTGCTACCCCCCCAGAGGTTTTCTCCCCATGTAATCCTCCCTCATATAGCCACCCCCAGGGTCAGGATCAGCTAGTGGCTGCCATCCCCTTTCCACATGGGGTGAGGTTACCACTGGGAGTGATGACACCATCGGATTCATTGCATCACCCCTCTTGCTGCAAGAACAGTCCGATGCATGCAAAGCCCAGTCCTGCTGCTGTGTGCACCAGCCCGCCCCTGGTCAACACACATTCCAACCCGTTGGTTCAAAATAGAAGCCAATGGATCTTTGAATGTGTGCATGACTGACAGTAAACTCTGACCTCAGATTGGCTCATGTTACTGTCATTCACAGTCAGGGGCACAATTTACGCTGTCTGCATATGATAAAAGAAAGCAGTGGTAACTCCCCACAGCAAATTAATGTTACAGATCAACAGCATCTCTTTGTGTGCCTTTACAAAATAGAGGGAAAGTTTGCTTGATGCAGGATACGTCCCCACAAACATGCTGCAGCCTTCACAGTATTTTCTGTCACTCCATCACATATGTGCATTATCTAATGAGAGAGAAACATTGCCACTGCCTAACATATTGGAATAGATGGATATTCCTTAGCATGAGTTTGGTGAAAGATGTATGATTTTGCAGTTGTGTGCCAGCCTTCACAATTTTAGCGAGCACAAGGAAAGCACTCATCTTGCATCTGAGCCCCTGGATTGGGACTCACAGCATTCTGAGAGCCAAGATAGTTGGGATCATAGTGTTTTTGCCATTGACCTGCTTGGATCCCTTTTTTCAAGAACTGTTGAACACATTCGACCCACCATGACCCTCCAGTGCTGCCTTTTGCACTCTCCAAATCTTCAAATCGCTGGGGCCTACCAAGAAGTCTGTTTTTTTCTGCCAAACAGCCAAGATCTGAAAAAGGTACCATTGACTATTAACTGCCCCCTTGGTCCAGTTCTGGGCCTTATAGACTGGATAGGTCACTCATTTCCTTTTTCCATCCCAGAAACATATCCTTTTTATAGAACATTGTGGTTTATACTTCTCTTACACCACTGATTCATTAATCAGGGTGCTTTATTCTGCTATCTTTGCTTATTCTCTGTTCTTTCCACATGGGCCCATTTGTGTAGTGTTTTTCTGTTTAGAGTTTTGCAGATGGTGATTTGTATTAAGACATATCTATTTGTATTGAGCCTTGAATGGACATTCCCTTTATTTTTAACTGGTATGCTCTGCTGTTTGAGTCGCTATTAAATCACGCTCACACTCTTTTAAATCATAGCCTTCCCTCAGCCCACATTACCGCAAAAGGAGGTATATCTCTTCACTGTGCCTGTTTTAACTTTATGATTGTGTTGGCTCTTGGTTTGTTGAAGTGTGAGGGCAGAGAGGGCCATTTATCCTCTATTTACTCTTGTACTCCTGCAGGGTAGAATCCAATGTGTAACATTGACATTGAAAGTATAGGTTTATAAAGAAATTCCGTGGCAAAACTTCCAGATCTCTTTTGTTATATAGAAGACTAAAGGGCTCTGAAATATTTTGTTTGGATTTTCTGTTGGCCATCAGTTTGAATGTGTATTATTGGAACAGGGCATCCTTGGAGGGATATAGACTTCTAAGTATAGGTTCAAAATTTGAATGTTAAGTAATCTGATCACCCTGAGGTGCAGGGAATCCTTAAATAACCCGACTCTAGATGATGCCATCCTATAGACTAGTTTATGTTTATTAGGAAAGTCCCTATTATTTCTAGAACCATACTATAGTATCTTAGTTATTCACCCAACCTCATATCGTCAGCTCTTTATAAAACACAACTCAAGTCTAACCAGTTCTGTAGGGTCATGTCTCTACCTCATCACAGGAGATGGCTGTTACGCTCACATCATATTGTATTCTGGAACATGTAATCCTACATTTATAATGGGGACATGAATGCAACATGCTATTTGGTACCAACACCAGGATTTCTAAAAAAATATTTGAGGGCTCTGTTTTAGTATAAACTTTTTAGCAACCAAAGTGTTTGTGAATAAATTATGCTAGGGAAAAAATGAATAAGATTGTTTTATTTTACTAGATTTATCAACGTTTAGAATTGCCTTATTCTGTATTTGCATGCAGACTACGGTTATGTGGCAGAAGAGAAAATATTTATTTCTACAAATTAAGTATGCCAGCAGGGCCACTGATCTACCAGCAGGCCTGACATGTTGCTAGTTCAGGCCCCTACCGGCAAAAAAATGCCAGGATCACCAGTGCCAGTGATTCCAGTAATCCCATTCCAGGGAGTCCTATGAAACTCCTTGGGGTTGGGAATTTACGGTCACTTTGCCACCCATAATATCCCGGTAATACCGGGATATCGGGTGGCGGAGACGCTAAGGCGGGTTTGCTAGTAACCTCCTGGAATTACCAGTGGGTTACCGGGAGATCCGTACTGAGGCCCAGAGTGCCATAAAAGGGAGGGAAGGGTACATGTGGGTAGGGAGTGAAGGTAGGTAAAGGATTAGGAGAGTTTGACTGAGCCCATTGGTCAACAGGCCTTTTTTTTAAACAGTGCTCTTTTCTAAACCAGAGAAATCTTCAGCACCAAATCGGTAATTAACACAAACTAGTAAAGTGTTTATAGGAATGAAAGCCTCATACGGGTTTATTAGTAACCCACCGGTAATTCCTATCTCCACTGCCCAATATCCCAATATTACTGGGATATTACGGGTGGTTTAGTAATGGTAAATTCCCATTCCCATAGAGTCCCTTAGGACTCCCTGGCATGGGATTGCTGGAATCACTCGCACTGGTAGTACCGGTGCTGGTTTTTCTGTTATTTTCCTGTCGGTAGGGGCCTGAATGCTGGCAGGTCAGATCTGCCGGTAGATCGGTGCCCCTACCGGCAGACTTGTGCTTTGCCAGTCCGGACGAAATTCTGGTGCCGGAATTATTGTCAATTTATCTTGCATTTTTTCCAGACTGGCAATGTTGTAATGTGCCCATTAATCTTATCACCCCATATTGGTAATACCTGTACACCGATATGCCTGTACCATAGCCAGGAGCACGCTGCTGGCACATTATTTTCCTCTGAGAATGGAACAGTGTAACAACATGACAGTCAGTGTTACGAGACAGCCAATAGCTGTGAGATTCAAACCTACTTATTACAACTGGGGGTAAAAAAGATATTCAATCGCGCAGGCGAATATGTGCATCCTTTTTAGCCTGTGGATGGGAGTGCCCTGTGAGAGCGATATCATGCCTGCTGGAGACAAAGGGGTTTCTAGGAGCTATTGCCAGAGATTCTGGCCCTTGCGAAAAACGCGTGACAAAGGTCATGCTCTGGACATCAGGCATTGTCCAGATGGGCAAAATTCCCAGGAGACTGCACTAGGCAAGCACGGGAGCAGACGTGAGGATTGAAATGGCTCTCAGCCTGCCAACAGCATCCTAAGGAAGGTGAAATGAGTTCTGCATCGGAAGACTCATTACTAGCAGGGTCAGCCATAGGCAAATATGGGGCCGCAGTTAATAATGCAAACATACAACGTCGCAAGCAGCTTAAATAATAACAATAGTTACAAAAAAATATATAAAATGTAATGCTGCACAAAAGTGGAACAATACATCTTTTGCAGTATGGAAAAAAGAGACTCTTAAAAGGAACGCTGTCCAATACTGTCCTCAACTTAGATTGTATCCCTCACTTCTACATAATTGCCATTATGGTAACTATGCCATGTCTTCTCCACGTTGCGCTCCTGCCATGTGCAAACTTGCACATTTACATTTGCTCATTAGCACACGTGCATGTTCCTTCGTATATTTGCACAATTACACTTGTGCACACACATATTTGCACACTCACAAACTCTCACATTAGCATCAGAGATAAACTTTTTCCCACTTAATTTATTGTGTGCCCTAGTTTAATTGTAGGCCAACAAGATGTTGATACTTAGAGAGTGTGTTTTTTTTCTCCAATTTCAATGTGTGATCTAATGTAATTGATGTCTCACTGTATTGGTCTCCTTAGCATTCTAGCATAATCGTGTGTCCATGGTATGACATGTGTGCCCTAACACACTCTTCTTCATTCCCAGGTACACTGTACACAGACCCACCATATCACTCATACACAGCACTATCTCTCTATTACCAGACTCGAAAATGACAGATTAGTGAAAAGAAGTTGGAATTTTTAGGTAGAACTACTTTACAGGGATGTTAGTGAAATGCAAATGTTATTATTAAAGCAAAAGCCAATATTTCCTGTTGCACACTAGAGTCCTTTGGCAACAGAGCAATGGACCAGTTCCTGTAGAACGCATCCATATTGACTACATCACGTGCCAGGATCACATTGCAAGGAAACTTGCGCTGGGAAGAGAGTTATAGCCAGAGGTTGAAGTGGGCGTGGACTAAAGCGTACAATGTTCCTCTACTTTTCAAGAAAATCTGCCATATATCACTTTTGGTCACCTGGGGCACGGCTCCTTCGTTTGTTGCCCTCTCCCCCACTGGGGATTTAAACCTGGGATCTGCTAGGAACACCACCCTCCCATAGCTGCAAAGTTTACCAGTTCCATGGTGACACATCTATCCAGTCCTCATTTTTCGCATTGCACGCCACGACTTGTAGTTTCGTTATTTCCATTTTAAGTATGGGCCTACACATCCCAGCATGCAATGAGAACCAGGATTGCCTGGAGGTGTCCAGTATAGAACTGGGAATCTTGGTAGCCATGCCATGCGACATATCTTATTGAGCTATCTGCCAGGCACTAGTTTGGTTTTGTCCATTTGAATAGCCTGCTTGGAACAACAGGTCCTGCTCCATGGTGATCAGCTTGTGTCTTCTGCAGTTGATCACGATTAACATGAAATTGCTGTAGGCACAGCAGTGTGTGCAGGTAACGGATGGGGGTGAGGGGCTACTGTCTTGGGCATGTTCCTTAAGATGTCTGAGGGGTGGGTAATTGGAAAAGGAGGGTGTATAAAGCTGCATGCTGTGGGGACAACGAATTAAATTATTGGTGACCATTAAAGATGCATTTTCTTTCAGTCTGGATGGTACCGTTGTAAAACACATAGGGCCTAATTCACAGAACGTTTTTTCAATGGGGGTTTGCCATTATAAAACACTTTTGTGAATTAGGCCCATAGTTGCTGGGGTGGTGTAGGGATGGATGGCAGGACCCAGGAATGGGGTTTGTGTTGAGGTTGTGAGAGTGTGTATAGGAGTAGTTGGTGAATGGGAGGGGTGGTGAGGGGTAGGCCGGAGGAGACACTTCGTCCCTTGGGTATCATTTGGGCCTGAGTTACTTTGCAAGTGAGCAGACTCACTCAACATTTAAGGCTGACATACATACAGGTTGCCAGAGTCCTTGTAAAAGGCTTAATGAATATCAAGACAGCTCCGTTTATTCAATTGGCAGCCTAACAAGCAAGGCAGTTTCATTTCCACAATCTTAAAATATGTTGCTTTTTGCTAGAATAAAAAGGCTTAGTAGTGGCGGCAGCCGTTAACCAATCATGCATTTAGACAGGATATTTAATTATAATGTATCAACATCCTATACCATGTCAAACCCCTTCATTCAATAATAAGTTATTTTGTTACGCCATTTATGAGGGTAAGGAAGCTCAGCGAATTAAGCGCCTGTTTCACACATGCATGTGCAATGTGCAATCTGAGGAGCAAGTCTCAGCAGAGTCGACTTGGCCATTTATCTTTAAAGGATGAAACATGTATTATGCATTTACTTTATCACAGCTCCCTCACAAGTCGCTCTGCCAAGCATGAATAGGTCATTCACGCCTAGTTTCACTCTTTGCATTCTGGGACTTGTAGTTTGACTGTTTTGATTAAAAAAAACAAAGAAAATGAGTAGGAGTCCGAAAATGCAAAGTAACAAACATTGGCCAAGCCAATAGATTGGGTGTTTGTAGTAGTTTACTGCATTTTGCATTTAGCATGGAGGGAAGTATTGAGGAGTGACAGGGAAGAAGCAATGATAGCATGTGAAGGAATGAAGGGCAGCACCGGCGGGGTGAGAGAAGCACTGTAGTGGAGGAATGCGACATAAATCCCAACACGAGGAAGGATAAAAAAATCCAATAGATGAAAGGTAGGCCGGCAGCAGTACACAGCAGCATTGTGCAAAATTTGAAGGAAAGAGTGAAATCCCAAATGCTGGGGAGAGCGACAGAGCAAAGGGGGGAGGGTGAGAGATAGGGCAAATGTGGGGTTGCACAGCAACAACACAAGGAGGACGGAGGGAGGAGAGTAATAGAGGGGAAAGAGCGACAGCACTATAGCGGGAAGGAGTGACAGTGCAAGGGGAGAAGGAGTGACAGCGCCTGAACAGAAGAAGTGACAGTGCAACAGGGGGGCATGATAGCGCAAGGGGGAGGCGTGACACCGCAAGTTGGACGGTGCGACAGCGCAAGGGGGAAAGGGACAATAGTGTAACAGTGATAGAACAACAACACACGCAGGAGGGGTAACGGCACAAGGGGGATGACACAGCAAGGGGCGGAGTGACAGTGGAAGGGGGAGGAGCGACACCACAAGGGGGGGAGCAACAGCACAGTGGGTTTGAGGAGCAACATCATAAGGGGGCGCGGCAGCACATGGGGGAATGACAGCACAAGGGGGAAGGAGAGAAAGTGCCAGGCGGGACAGCACAATGGGGAGGGAAGGTGGAAGGAGCGAGTCTGCAAGGGAGGAACAGCACAAAGGGCGAGGAGGTACAGTGCAAGTGGGAGGAGGGAGAACACAAGGGTGAGGAGGGACAGCACAAGGGGGCAGGAAGGGCAGCACACCGAGGGACGGAAGGCAGCACATGAAAAGAGGGACAGCTCAAGGGGGAGCAGAGCAATAATGCAAGTGGGGAGAGATATCTGCTGGTTGTAAGCTTAATTCCAGCCTTTGGTCGTAGCTGTCCTTTATTGTTGTTTTGATCCCAATGTGATTTCTTACAAGAACACCTTTATGCTGTCAGCGGTACTGCACCCATCCAATGAACTACAACCTGCAGATGTCCTCCCAACTTATTTTATTTGAGAGGTGCAGTACCACTGACTACATACAGATGTCCTCATAAGAAATCACGTTGAGATTGGAGGGTGGAGTACCACTCACATGCAGACGTCTTCATAAGAAATCACAGTGAGAGTTCTTATGTGGACATCTGTATGTTTGTTAGTGATACGGTTCTTGCACCAAAGAATACATTAAATTACATAAACAAGAAACAGAGCAACATTAAATAGACATGGAAACAGGTTTTGAGCAAGAGAGCACATTTGTCAGTGGTACTGCACCTCTACAATGAACAACTTATAGATGGCCTCACAACTTATTTTATTGGGGAGGTGTAGTACTGCTGACAGCACACAGATGTCCTCCTAAGAAATCACATTGAGGGTGAAGACTTGCAGTACCACTCACAACCTACTTCATAGATGTTTTTTATGAGGTCGTCTCTATGTAGTTAACCTCTCCAGAACATAATCGTTTGTATGGGAACATTATCCACAAAGAGAAACACACATGTAGCCCAAAGGGACCAGGAAAGTACCCACACTATAGCCTAAGTGCCTTGCACGACATGGGAAAGAACTCCTGATAGGGAGAAAATTAAACAAGCCACTAATGGAGTATATTGGCAGTGATAAAAGGAATACCATTTATTGCGTTGGCACATAATGTCC
Organism: Ambystoma mexicanum; assembly: GCF_040938575.1. Taxonomy (NCBI): domain Eukaryota; kingdom Metazoa; phylum Chordata; class Amphibia; order Caudata; family Ambystomatidae; genus Ambystoma; species Ambystoma mexicanum. The sequence goes on from NC_090932.1 coordinate 141,451,290, forward strand.
AGTTATCATGCCAGCCTCACCGTCAGCTTTCCGGCTGGCACCACTTTACTATCTCTCTTCTCTGTAGCATTGGTGTTGGCGACATGTTGGTGGCTCTGCTACCAAAATATGCCAGCGCCAAACCCACAATTAAACCACTGGACTGGCTAACTTGCTTGGGCCAACTTGAGAAATGTTTTGTTAAAACATATTCAGAAAAAAGAACGACTGTTACCAGGGGATCTCGCAGAATGAATCCGTAGTCTTCAGAAATGTGAAATGCCTCTAGATGTAAGGGCCGGCGCCTCTTGGAATCAAGCTCGTGACGTCCCATTGACTTGGCAAATGAGGTCTCCATTTCAGAGCCGCGACCGCCTGCTGTGATGAGATGGCACACGCTGCCTTCGGAGCTCACTCACAACGTTGCAAGCGGATGCTGCAAGCCCAACTTCTTACCGACGCTGTGAAGGCACCGACGTGCTCCTGGCATGGGCAGGGAGTGGCAGAGAATAAAGGAAGAGACTTGAAAGTAGGTAACTGTGTTAATTAAGCACAACCCCACATTGTTTCAAGAGACTCGACTGACCTTGTCCGGAAAGCAACAAGACAACGTTAAGACTAAACAAACACTACGAAGAATCGGACAGACGATAAGAATGTAGAGCCGGGCAACACGTGCAAATACCATGCCTCCCAAACTGCAGTAAAACCCCAAAGAGTAATGCAATCGTTTATCTATTAAACGAGTTCTCTGCAAACACAGCAGATCTGCATTTCTCTAAATCACGCCCCCTTACTAGAGAAGGTGCGCCTATCACACCCATTGTTAGTACAGTGACAGAAGTACTTCAAAAACGGTGGCTGGCTCGGGTCTATGGGTCTTTTGCCAAGCATGTAACTGGTTCTGAATGCAAACGTGATAGGTAAAAGCACAACACAGTTGAAAGGCAAGTCTATACTGGAACAAAGTATCCGCTGGGTATAATTCTGTCAAATGGAATAAATTAGTTCAGGTTAGGCAATGCCATGCTGCCAGACCCGGGTTTGTCATTTAACTCACACATACATCATGGGAGGTCATGTACTCCTGGGGCCAGATTACAGAAACGTTGCAGCAGTACAAGGGCAAAGTTTGCACGGTATTAGCACTAGGGCAAAGTTTGCCCTATTTTTTTTTTTTAAACTGGGAGACATTAAAAAGCGATTGCACCTCAACAAGTGCAGTTTGACATATTAAAACGTGCAAAATGTGCACTTGCACTGGTGCAAAGTTTCTGTAATCTGGCCCCTGGTCTACTTTACCTGAAAGCATTTGCTTTACTTAGCGAGCTAGTGTCCTGCTATTGTATGTGGCAGTAGTTGGGTACCGCTGGTCAGGGACAACATAGGGCATTTTAATTGCAAGCATGTCGGGAATATCCATGGCAAAATTCCGCCACTAGTGGAGTGGAATATGGGAGGGGGTCAAAAAGGCAATTTATGGTGGGGGCTGCACTGTGAGGTTGGTGCACCAGACGCATGGAACATTGAAACAAGTTTGGCAAAGCCAAACGTTTTGGTCTTTGGAATTGATTATTGCGTGTTAATAGTTAGCATAGTGGTACTGTGTGACGAATCAGTGCGCGGGAGGGAAGAAATCACATCAGGGGCCGGATTACAGAAATTTTGCACTAGAGCAACGTTTTCACGGTATTAGCACTAGGTCAAAATGTGGCCTATTTTTTAAAAAAATTGGGACACATTAAAAAACCATTGCACCTCGACAAGTACAGTTTAGCATATTAAAAGCACAAGGGCTCCAGTTGCCCTAGTGCTGAAAATATACATTTTTGATGCATTTTTGCATCAGGGCAAAGTTTGCCCTAGTGCTAATACAATTCCGTATTAGCACTAGGACAACTAGTTTGCCCTGGTGCAAAAATGTAGTGAAAATGCATCTTTTTTGCTTTAAGGCAATTTTTGCCCTGGTGCGTATGGTTTTATAATGTGTCCCAGTGTTTTTTAAAATAGGGCAAACTTTGCCCTAGTGTATTTGTATTTGTATTTATATAGCGCTTTACTCCAAAGTGCTTTACAGCATAACAACCAGAATACAGAAAACATCAAACATGAAAAATAGAAGCAATAAAATGTACATGATTCAAACCAGAAAAACAGCAGGTGGAACGATTTGCATTTGGGAAGCAAGAGAAGAGGAAAGGTATGGGAAGGAGGAAAGGAGAAGGGAAAAGGGAGTAGAGGGAGTAGAAGGGAGGGTGGAAATCAAAGGGGAGACAGGGAGAGATAAAGGAACAGGAAGATGGAGTGGGGAGGAGAAAGAAGAGGAGGAAGGGGAGAGGAGTCAGGGCGGGGGTGAAGAAGGAGTGATTTTAAGGAGGAATAGGTGGATATGTAGAGGCTAGAGAAAGGGAGGGAGTTTCAATATAGGGGGGCCAGGAGCTGGAAGGATTGGAAACGTGCTAATACTGTGCAAACTTGCACTTGAACCAGTGCAACGTTTCTGTAATCTGGCCCCAGGAGGTGTAAAGGGGTTATGAGGGGGAAGGAAAACGTGACAGCATATGGGAAAAAAAATATACAAAATGTAGCAAAACCAATCACACTGAATGCACTATAGACACTGCATAAGACATATTAAGATATGTATCAACAGTGTGCTTTTAACATACAATATTTACAGATATGTTTAAAAACATTGGTTACAAGTGAAAAGGAACGATTTATCTACCATGCATGCACACATTTCTTTGTGCTAGTGAATGAAAAATTGGACAAGTTGTTGATTCACAAACGCACTCATTGAGGATTTACTTGGATCCACGTGTAAGCGAAAGAAGGCACTCTGCATCAAATAACACACATTGGCAATGCCAACGGTTTGGACTTTTGTGTAGGCATGTTTGTTTGTTTGTTTGTTTTATTACAAGTATTGCGCACCAGACCCAGGGGTACTGTACTTCCAAGGCACTGCCTTAATGGTATTAACCGGCAATTGATGGTAGCAAGTGCAAAATGGTGTGAGTACCTGGGCATCTAATAACTGCCTGGCAAATGCCCAGTATTTATAAACAAGCCAAAACTGTTGGTTTTGCCAACACGTGATATTAACAGGACTTCAGAAAAGGGCATGCATAGTGTTTGTAACTCGCGTGGCTGAAGGTAGCCCTTACTAAGACGTTTAAATTACACCAGTCTCCTGTTTACATCTCCAATTAAGTCATTAACTCTCGGAAGACTGTTTTGCAAAAAAAAAAACACTAGCAGGCAGTTTGAGTGCAAAGTTTGATGGTAAAGCTTGAATTAAAGTGAGCTCCAAGAGTTCCCATGAGGAGGTGTGTTGGGCGGGGAGGTGAAGGAACTGCTTGGGAAGGGTCTTGGGGATAAGCATGACTATGGGCACTCAATAGGTGGGGAAATAACCAAACAACACCTACAAACTGTGTGTCCTTCCTCATATCCCATTTCTCACTATCTATACTCTAATGCACTAGTTCCAGCTAATAGGTGGAGCTTTAGCACCACCTAATAGTCTCAACTAATGAGCAAAAGGGAAGATAAGTGGATGGGAAGAGGAGACCAGATGCTCCCAACAGAAGGGAGAGAGGATAGCATGGTTGTGTGTCACGTCTGTAGGTGGACCATAGTCCTAAAGATGGATTAAGAAGGGCATGTCCTAAAGTGTGATAATGTATTGTGTTTACAGGCTAGATTTTGAAAATTGGAAGGTACTACACAATGAAATGCTTGGCTGCACACAAAGGGTAATACTGTTTTGCACCACAGGTAAAGTTGTGGACACATTCTAAAGCTTATCCCCAGATAATTAACAACAACAATTGAGCAAGGCAAGACAAAGACTTTGGCTACATATGACGTGTACAGAGCCTCATGACTGGATAATCTTCTGTGTGGTGACGGATCGTGCAGCTGGTGCAATTACACGGCACGGCACTAATCATTGAGTGGGTAAGCACCTACTCCCTTCCATGCTTTTGCTGTCTTTAGCACCCTGACATGTTCTGCATTTGTGTTTTATTTGCCCCCACACTTTTTAGTATTTGACCCTGAATTGGCATGGTATTATAATCTCACCACTCTCAAAACTTGTTAACAGCTAGTGCTAGCAGTTAGTGACGCTGAGACAGTGATGTAGCCTGTTTACCCCTTAGCCCGCTCCTATAAAGCTCCTGGCCATCTATATGGAGGTCCTTAATAGGGGTGGTTTAGCCAGGCTGTAAACAATTTTACTTCTGAGCCAAGGAAGGCTCTCTTGTGGTCCGGACTCAGATTAGCACCTGCCACCCCAGAACATTCTGGGGGGAAAGGACAGTATTGACCACGGTTTATCCGCTTTCTCACCTGCAGTGACCTCTAATAGGAGGGATAAAGAAATACGCCAAGAGGAATCTTGACTACAAGACTTCATCACCTGGAACTCTAGCAAAGGGCCCCAGGCTTTCCGCCACTCAACCTGATGAAGCTACTCCCTCCCAATTTCTACATCTTAAAGAGAGCATCTTAAAAGAACTGCACCAGTGTCACAGCCTACAGGGTCTTCAGTCACTTATGGATACCTTGAACGAGTTTGTCTAGGCCATATGCCCTCACAGAGAATGCGTTACAATACAGACTGTAGTACAATATTGACAGCTGTGTTAAATCAGCCAAATAAAACAGATAGTGGATGCCAATCGAACATATCAGTGGAGAGTTTGGACTAGGACTCGGACTAGGACTCCCAAACTAACCTTATTAGAGGTACTCTTTAGGTATCTTCCAGTTCCTTACCTGCTGCTAACTGTCAGACCAATCACTCCAGCATTGTTTCCAAGTGTCAAGTCAAGGAAACACCCTCTGTAACCCCGATACCAGATTATAACCATGATCAAATCCTTATCGCATGCGCTACAGAGGTTAATGTTGTTCCTAAGCAGGCACCCATGTGAGACGTGAGACTAAAATAATCCTTAATGCCAAGTATCAAGGATAGCAGCATCCATGACTTCATCATGGATCAATGAAATGTTGTCACCTCTAACATTGGAAAAACAGCTGGAACTGAGACTAGAGATGCCTTACGCAATAAAGTTCTAGCCTGGCTGCGCTCACGCACAGGAACGGGTGTTGTTAGACTGTCCGACCTGAAGGTCATCTGCCGAAATAGCGGGGTTAGTATGCTTCCACAGTTTCTCAACAAGTGCAACTATTTCCTGAGAGGGGGTACAAACTGTAAACTAATACTTTAAGTGCTTTGTTAGTGGGATACCTTACTGTGTCATACTTTAGCTCTACTGTTATTATTCTTATATTATAGATCTTTTTGGATTTTTAGGTTGTACTTACCTTGCTTTATGTTTTATGTTGTATTTGTTTACTGTTCTGTTCTGTTATGCACCATCATGCCTATGGGTTCATTGTGTGTTATATAAATAAATAAATGTAAATGTAAATTTAAATAACTGGGGCACATAAGTTCTTGCTCTCGCTGTGAATTTCTGACGCATCCTGTTGTAACAGGATCTCACGTAACTTGTGACAGCTTTGAGCACAAACTGTTCTTCCAAAGGGATGTTGTCTTTCCTGGTGTATTAAGCAAGCAACACACAAGTCAGCGCCATAATCTTCCAGGAGAAAACCGGTGACACAGTTGCTGCGGGCCAAAATCTGCCTGCAGTAAATCTTGCCTTTTTGTCTAGCTCTTGGCAAGATAGAATGCAGTGAGGTCAGCACGCTGCAGCTGTCCATGCTGGACTCGTGCAGAGCTAGGAGGGACGTTTCATTTTAATTGTAACATTGCCGACAAATTGTCTTAGTAAACAAGGGTAAAACCAGGAGGAAATAAAACAAGTTGCCTAGCGAGTCACCACAACTCTCACTAAATCAAAAGCCGCCTGGGGAAGTCAGCGCCATGGCACATCAGCCTCCTCCCCTGTAGGACATGCAGAGGCTGTGAGAGAGAGCACAAACAAGCGATTTTAAACAATATATGATTTTATTTGGAAGATGGATGGTATCTTTCCCATTCAAATATTCCCCCTAGTTTTGCCTTGTTTCCAGAGGGCTTCCTTAGAGACAGTCATCAAAGATGGCTGCCTGTATGGAAGAGTTAAAACAACTCAAAGAGTTCAGAGATGGGCATGAATGGGTGGGATTAGCCATAGGGATTAGATTGGATAGGGGCAGGGATTGGGAGGGATAACAATGGTGTATCCTTCCTAAAATATATCTCCATTGGGAAAGCATTGCAGACCCTGATTCAAAACCCATATGTTAATGACAATAGTTTTGGGTTTAAAGGTAGCGCTTTCAGTACCACCTAGGAGCCAAAACTAAAAAAGACCATGAAGTAAAAAGCAGCCAGGGGCAGGTGCTGCACATTCCTGATTTATGTTGAAAGACATTTGGATATAGATCAATGGCAGGGTAGATGAATGAATGATTGAAACTAAGTGAGAAATATTGACAGAGGTCGATTTTCCATTAATGGAATCAACTCAGCGCTCAACACATACTCATGGTGAATAATGCGTAAGCTAGAGGTTCAATGCTATTGGAACTAGGACTTTGCAAACAAGTCCATTGTAGTAACACTGAAGGGTTTGGTTGTGGGACATCTAGTAGTAATACAAATAATGGCATATAAAGTGTGATCTGCACACTGGTGCTACTAAATTTCATAAAACTATTAGGGCCTAATTCATGGAACGTTTGGAGCGGAGCAAAGGCACTTTACAGTGCCAAAAAATAAGTTCCACTGGGCCAAATTCGCAGAGTGATGCAAAGAGTATTTTTGAGTGTTTTTAGTGTGAATTAGACCCATTTAGCGTGAGCAGAAACAGACGTGACAGGTGAGTACAGCAACAACGTAAATAAACACCCCAAGGGAAAACCTAGAGCACCAGGAAGAGACAGGCGCCTCAGTAATCCCTGCCCCTCCCACAATAGGAACATTTAAGTAATTATACACCCTTCACACCCACAGACCACGCCCATGGCAAACCCATGTTACCCAAACCAACAGGACAGGGCAGGAGACTCAGGGATCACATCCACTCACTCAAAAGTTCAAAACAAAATACACCCGTAACCCCACTTGCCTGCCCTTCAACTGACTGTTCCTGACCCCATCGAGTCCCCAATTGGATGAGTCGGTATCTCCATCATTGGTCCTGATACTTCTTTTCCACTTGGACAAGTGATTGCAGTGCACCCCCTCCCCCTCACTCCTGTTCACACTCTCCTCCTTGTTCCACGATACATCCACAGCTGCCTCCAACCTCTCTGGCTTGCCCTGAGTCATATCATCCTCATTCTCAGTCATGCCTTCTCCAGTAGAAGTGATTCCCCACTCCTGCGACCTCAACCTGTGAACCACATAGCACCTGGCAAGCTTGCCCCATCAAAGGGCAACTCCACTGGCTATCCCCCATGATCATGGCTCACTAGACAAAGGTCACAGAGGAGGTGCTAAAGGTCCTGGTGGAGGTTGTACTGAATAATTCACTACACATCACAGGTCCTACGTATCGAAGGTTGTTGTCATGCCAGTGCAAGAGGATCTGGGAACCCATCGTCACCAAGGTGAAGGCAGTCGTACCCAATTTGCACGCCCTGGCCCAGGTCCAGATGCACTGAAAAGGCCTATGGAGGCATGTCCACAAGGTAGACATCAAACATTGTAGGGAATTATTGGTCACAGGAGGCACTGCAGCCCCTCTCAGAGCTGGATTTTCAGACGTGGGAAAAACAAGCCATGATAGTGATTGACTTCAGTGACTTTAAGGGAATCAGAGGAGTCAACACTAGAGTCAACAGATGAGTACAACACATACATGCAGTCAAATATATGCAGCCCCTTTTCACATGCAGTAGCATGGAAAATGTACAGATAAAAAATACAACATGCTCGTGTGCTTCTGTTTCATGATCTGGCCCCTATTCCTGCAGTGACAAGGTGGAGGAATGGCATGGGGCATAGACAAGAGCTTGGGATATGCATTCAGGTGTGAAATGAGAATATCCCTATGGAATCTGCATCAACTGAGCACCTGCCAACGAGTCAGGGGATTGCATAGAAATCCAAATGCAAATGGTGCCTGCAAAGTGCATTGTGTAGACAATAGTTACATTTACATAAAAGATCATAACATGTAAGAGTGAATAAGAGCTTGTATGGGTACACCCTTCCAGGGGTGGACAAGGAACCAAAAGAGGCCCTGGAAATAATGTTCAAAGAGGCCCCATATTTTATTTATCTGACATTTCTATGGCGCGTATACACACTTGTTTACAGACGCCAATTGACAAGGGGTGGGGTGTAAGAGGATTCAATTCAGCACTACAGCCAAGTCAACGCCTAGTCTAGAATACTGAATGAAAACCCTTATTGATATATCTTTATGTCCAGTTCATGCGTTCTGGATGACTACCCCTATATAACACCCCTCTCTTGGAATCCTCCTGACCCCACTGAGCCAAGAAGTAGTTCTGTTTTGCAAGTTAAAAGGTTTAATTGATAATTTAAACAATAGATATATATATAACACGTTATAATAAATTAATAATTGAATATCACACTGAATCTGAGCAGTAATCAATAATGGATAGTCTGGCACTAGCACACTTCTTTATAATCAATGATGAGTGGTTATAGGATGGATAAGATAGCAACACTACTTTTATGGTTTCAAATGGATGCAATGTGGAATGAAATGCAGTACAGAAAATAACTTGATAGGATTTCAGCAAAATACAATGTAATCACTTTCTTGGACAATTCACCCCCCCCCCCCCCCCTTTTATGCAATGCAAGGAAATGGAAGGAAGGCACACAGTTCTCAGAAATGCAATCAAATGTGATTCAGTTCACCCCAGCAAGCTTAGACTACAGATCGGAGTTTTAAACACAGGCCCAAAATGCTTTTATATGTGCTGGCAATGAAGTGAAAAATATGCTAAAATGCTTTTAATTCCCTCTAGAGGTTTAGGGTGAGTGGTATATGCTTTGAATAAGTTCAGGATCACCTTAGCAATGCTCTATAATGGTTGTCAGGTTGCAAACAAATTTTTGCAACGGAAGGCAAGCAGCAGCTTCCAGCTGCAAATGGATTTGAAGGTCCCTATCTGTCCTGTCTGTCTGCTTTTATCTGTTTTTAAAATGGGTGTGTGTGCAGCATCACTAGACCCTACCCCTCTCCACTTATTATTGGCCAAGCTTTCATTTCTCCCCTGATTGGGGGAGCTAAGTTGTGTCAGAGTGATGTCATTTTACAGCCTGCAGAAAGTCCACTCCTCCTGTCAACTTGCACACAAATCTAGATTTGAACCAAATACATATTTGCAGAGGTACATATTGTTTTAAAATCATATGCACCCATCATGCATTACAGGAGGTATACCCTGTCCAAATCTGCTCTTCCTGAGAGCTTGCATTCAGAAATGGCAATATTTTGCACTTTTTAACTGGTTTGCAATACCGGACATTACCCCAAATTTACACACATGTGTGCAAGGAGTATGGACATTAGTTGATGAAGTGTCAGATTTTTCACATGCACACATTTTGAGTAATATCCTCTTTTCCGCTAAGACCCCCCTGAACATACCACCGGGTCCTAACACGTCTTAAAATGTGGGCAGAAAAATCACAAGAATTATGGTGTCATTTAAATAATTTTCACAAGTCCGTACTATGAGTTATTCATCTTTTTCTAAAACCATATTCTGGCTGGCAGGGGTGTGTCTTTTCAGGTCCCATGGTACAGAAACCAGTCTTTCCAGTTTCTGCCAAGCCAGCTTGCTCTCACAGGCAGTGCCCCTCCCCTGTCCTTCCAGGAGGAAGCTCCATTTACGACTCCCGCCAATAAAACATTTGCCTGAGTCAGGACAGGGCTTTGTTCAGAGCTCCTGTATTCTGTGGGGGCTCCCCTTAATTCAATTATCAGAGAGATGGCATATCCTTAGTGTGGCCAGCAAAAGGCAGATAGGCCTGGGAACACAGCTGTGACTCAAGTTTCACTCCTGATGGGGGGTAGTTGCCAGGCAAAATTGGAATCTCTTTAAGTCAGTTTTTACCTACATGTCATTTCTGTTCCCCAGTTTTCTGCATTCAAATAAAACTAAACATTTTTACATATGCAGCTAGAATGCTGATTCTAAGTTTAAAACTATGACATTTAAACAATTGAAACCTATGTGACACTCAAAAGTAGGTCACTCAGTCAATTTAAACATTTAGATTTTTAGTGTCTTTCAGTCCAAATTTACTTAAACTGCTGAAATCCACAGCTCAGCCAGTCTTGTTATAAACCTTCAAGTCACTTCAGAATATAACTTTACATTGGATCCACCTCTCAGTAAGTCTTTCTTTGGCTTGCTTTGGGTTAATTTATTCAGTTTTAAACAAAATCTGGTGGTTTTAAAACGCCGGCTTTCTGATAGTGGTGAGTACTGGTACTGCACCCCTTTTTGGGATTTAAGAAAATGAATTCCCAACAGTTATGGGTTTGCTTTTGGCAATCAGCATTGCCATTCCCAATGGTTTCAGACTACTGTGTGGGTAGTCCAATGGTGGTTTTAGGCAGTGTCCTTCTGTGCCCATAACATCGGCAAAAATGAGTGGCAGCCTATTCTTCATGCATTTCCCTGTGCATTTTCTGGGAAGCTCTGGCCATCATGATGTTTTCCATGTCAGTACTGCACAGTTTTGAGGTAGGGCTTGGATGCGTGGATAAAAACATCCCACAGGGGGACATGGCATCCACAAAAGTAAAACAACAAAAATGATTATATTGGCCTTGTGACAATCCTACCATGCAATTGCATGAAGTGGTGGTTAGTGCAGTGGGCAGGGAGAAGAGGGAGAGGTGCAGGAATGGGGTGCCCCGAAGTGGGGGTGGGAAAGTGCTAGGCGGGCCAAGGCAGCAAGTGCAAGGGGAAGAGGGGAGAAGGGAGGATGAGTGCAGTGGACAGGCAGGATCAGCAAGCCCAACCCCTTTCCTATGTGGACATTTCTAAATAGCACACAAAAGATCCCCAGGGTGAACAGGCCTATTGGGAAATCTTCAGAGTTCGCTTTAGGCCTGTCTGCCCCTGCACCCTTCTTTTTTCACTCAGTTTCGTAGATATTATACATGAATTTATGGGACCTAATTGTAAGTAAGTGCAAGCATCTGTGGTCCCCTGTATGCAACGTGCAGATATATACCCCTAACTAGCACCTATGTTTTTCACGTAGCCCATTCCCCTCATGCATGGTGTAGGTCAATCACAAGGAAAAAGATGTAAAAGTCATATCCACAGCAAGAGTGAGACAGAAAATGATACATGGAATCCTAGAATGTAAACTGGCAGTAACTTGTTAATTTTGCACCAATTAACTTCTAGTTCTTCACATGCAAACGTGAGTTGAACTGTTTATAAAAAGATCAAGCGACTCAGCTGCTCTAGAACATAAAGCACCCTGCCAAATGCCTTTATTAATACATGAAACAAAATATATACAAAGAGCCCTGCCTGCATAATCTGTCAATAACGTGCTCCGAAAAAATATCTACTGAAAGAAATTCTCCGATATATAATTTCGAATCAAACTGCCTATTTATTTATTTATTTATTTATTTTAATTTTTGTAACATGCCACATGCTCGAGGGCCTCAGGGCACACACGGAGAACAAGTCAAAAAAAGGACAAGGCAGAAAAAGATGAGAACCAAAAGCAAGTTATTCCAGGTTGAAGAAGTGGGTTTTTATGGCTTGTTTGAACACAGTATAGCTTTGGAGCTTGTGGGCAAAAAGTCTTCTCTTTAAACACTTATATGAGGGACTCCACACATATTATTCATTAGATCGCAATATGAGGACAGATTAGTAACTATTGATATCAAAGCACTATATATATATATTATAGAGTGGTGATAGCTGCCCTATAGTTAAGGTGAGTCAGACTCCCATATTAACGAACCCCTCAAAATTCTATTGTTAATAACATTTGATGCGATCAATGGTTTTGGACGAAATTTCGAAAGTGATTAAAAACTTGTGCCCCCCGACCCCTCCAGACTGCAATGTTTCCTAAAGATTAGTTAAAAAATAAAAGTTATTAAGCGTCTCCAAATCTTTTCCAAATGTGCGGCCTACTTCCCATTCATTTTCCCATAGACAAACAAGGTCAATTTTTGCTAAAGCTTACAACTGAAACCGCTGAACGGATTTGGACCAGGCTCGAAACAACTCGCTGACTCACGATCCATGCCTGGTTTGGGGTTATTCTGTGCAGTATTCTTTTAAATATTTGAGGAGAAGGGGTGCAGATAGATATATCTCAGGGATTTACCCAAAACCACACAATCTTGTTATTCTCTCGATGCAAGAGATATATGCGGATATAGCAGAGTATATGGGAAAATGAAACAGAGGAAAAAAGCTATTTACAGGTAAAACAACATGCTAATTCCATAGGACTGGAGGTTTGGGGGTTGGCTAAAGGGTATCAAGTGAAATTTGGGGGTTGAGGGGGTCTAGGGACTGAGTTTGCAACACAAAGCTTTCTGTAGCCTCAGCTATAGTCTCAAATAGCTGACATCTCAACAAAAACTGTGTCACAGAAACGGCTTGTGTTGCAAGGGGAAAGGGAGAGGACAGGGAAGGTGAGGATGAGCACAGATGAACAGATACTTAGTGAGGGGTGGAAAGTATATTTTTCTTGGTCCGTTTTGCCGATATTTGCTGCTATAAAGGACTACGGATAGCCCAGGGTATGTGTAGTTCAGTACCCGTGGTGACAGATATATATATTTTGTTTTATGAAAGATATTTTTAGAGCTACAGTGATGGCGGTGTAAAATCACTGGCCAGTTACACGATTGCCATCCAGGTCTACCATCCGTGCAGTAACTAGGACAGACCCTGCTTAGTGAGAAAGGGGCCAGCCTCCTCAAGCCTTGTTGCCCGATAAATGCATCAAACTTACAATACCACTTAAAGAAATGGGCCAGTCATTTTGAAGCTAAGCAGCGTCAGTCCTGGTCACTGCCTGGATGGGCGACTGAATGGGCATCCAAATATTTTAATTTTTTCAACCATGCTAATGTCAGTCCTTAAAAGAATTGCACTCAGAGACCATTTTTGACCTTTTGCTGAATTGCATTCTGGTAGTTGTAGTCTCCGAAGTCAATATTACAAAATTAAATAGATATTTTTACAGCACAAGTGTGTTTTCCATCCCAGCAGTAAATGAGACGAACCCTGCATAGCTTCAAAGCGAGGAAGGGCTCAGCCACCTAAGGCCATTTTGCCAAATAACTCAGCCCACCTTGCAAGACCACTTAGAGAAAAATGGCCTAAGCGGGCTGGATACTTCCTCACTTTGAAACTAAGCAGTGTCAGTCCTGGTTACTGCATTGATGGGAAACAGTCCACATTCCAGAATGCCATGTGTTTCTTAGTTTTAAAGATCTCATAACAGATGGCATCCACATTATTTTAATTGTAAACCGTGCTACTGACATTCCATGAAAGTTTTGCACTCAGATACAATTTTTTGCCTTTTGCTGAATTGCATTCTGGTAGCTGTAGTTTCACAGTCAAGATGGGGTAATCATGCCACAATTGTGCACTTTTTGCCTAAAATAGTTCTGTTAGGATTCATATATTTTAGTGACACTATGGTATGTGTACTTCTCAGTTATCTTAATAAAGCAATTTAATAGTATTTTTGAAATCTAGACATGGGGGTCGGGAGGGCAAATGATGAGAGGGAAAGTAAGTTATGAGTATTTGCCCACAATATGACAAGAGAGTTTGCAGAGAGTGTGCAGTCCTTGACACTGGTGCTATTATTTGCCCCTGATTTTCCCCAGATTGTGGCTGCTTTTCATGGAAACAGTCAAGGACACTTGTTTTTTTTGAGGTTCGGAATGTTGCTCAAGTATTTCGCTACCAGGAATTTACTCAGGTTGTTATGTAACCAGTGGAGATGCTTACTCACAAGACAACAAGCACTTCTTTCGTATTGGGATTTATATTTCCAGGGAATATTTAATGACAGATTGCTGGGTATGAAAGGTGAGCACGTTTTAACTTTTCCAGCATATGTATTAGAACATGTTCTCTCTCAGGTTATTTTTTTCATGTTCCTTACTTTTTTTTAAAGTCAAATGCTACTTTGTCTTGCTCACTTTCATCTAAGGAGTAGGTCTATTGAATTACATTTTTATATTTCACTTTAAGTTACATGTTCACTTATTGTTCATATATTCATGTGCGCCAGCTTTTGATTTTCGCTATGGGTTTCTGTGCTGCTTAAATGTGTTCAGTTGGTGTTGTGCGATGTATCACAACAGTCACCAACAGACCGGCCTGAAAACAGGTGGCTTGGAGCACAGGACAGGACATTTCGGTGTGGCCAGTTAGATGCAGCCAGTTGAGCATAGGGACCTCTCGGTCCAAGAATGTTTTGGCGTGAGTGGTCACAATTAGCATGAACCTGCAGGCACTTTGCATTTATTACCTCTCGGCACAAGGATGTTTTGGCACCAGAGGTCGTAATAGACATGAACGTGCAGGCACTTTGCATTTTGTAATATGGATTAAACATAAAAAACATGTATTTACTGCAACATTATAAAACATTATGGGATATGTATAACATCTTCATTGCAGAATTGAACACGTATTAAACATGAAACCCATTTATTTACTGCAACATTATAAAACAGAATGGAACATGTATTACACCATTTCTGGGAAACATAAAACTGAAAAAATGAAATAAAAGCACATTAGTGCTGAATGCTGTCTTCAAGAACCCTGGCCTGCAGGAGTTTGAGAAGCAACACTTAACCATTATGTTACAATGATAATGTAAAACTTTAGGCTATGTATGTAATGTATGTACCATCAAACAATAAGCAAATCTGGAGTATTGGGTGAATGCTGGTCCTTGATCTCTGGTTCTAGACTAAAAAAAAAATGTAAAACATTAACTCTGTATTATGGAATATGAAGTCTTAACAGGCATGTCTTTGATCCATGTTACCTCCTTCATTGAAACGTTCACACAATCACTGCATGATTTTAAGAAGGTCTTTTGAGCTGCACTACCAATGGGTTAATAATAGTTGTGCGTCTTCCATTGCACATGAGCCAGCGCAAACAAGACTTTCTTTGCAGCTCAAGGGAGGGGGTTGCCACACAGTGCCATTATTCCATTAATATATTGCGCTATTAAAACGGTGGGGGCAAGTAGACACCACTCCCCTCCGGCCCCTTATTTTCACTTGCCGCAGCTGAAAAAAACATATTTTTCCCCCCGCCTCTGATTCTACACTACGTACCTCCTCCTTCAACAACTTACAGATCCCCTGCTGCCATTCATCCCAAACATGAATATAGCCAAGTTACATGTGTTTTATATATTGTTAAATGCCACATGTCCCTTGTTATTTAGAAGATGATCATACAGATTTCCTTTTTACTTTGCTTTCTGGGACTTGTAGTACAGGACACTAAATGGACAAAACAAAACTAAAAGTCACAAGATGCAAAAAAAAAACATGAACTGGATGGCCATCTTCAGAATTAAATGGAGACATGCACACACACACACACACACACACACACACACACACACACACACACACACACACACACACACACACACACCCATTCACCCACCCACCCACATACACACTGACACTGAAAATTCACACTAGACATGTCACAAGGCTCACATACACACACGGGTGCACACACGTACACGCACACTAATACTAACCATCACGGAGCAAATGCACACTACATGCACAATCCCTCACACACACTTCCACACCATGTACAACACACACGCGTTCACATCAAACAAACACACATTGCATGCACACCCTCTCAGATGACAAGCACACCCTCATACCACACATTCCCTCTTACACTGCACATATATTCAAAAAGAGGACTGCAATGGGAAAGTATCTCTGACCCGAATACTGGAAGGGATAACGCTTGTGACCTAGATACTTGTGAGGGATTCTGGTAATGGCTTCCCGTAGCCTTCAAAGCTAGTTTTAGCAATTTGCGGTGGTGACAGAAATGTATCATGCTCATGGAACACTGGAGCCTTTACGCATCTGTTTGAAGCCGAAGCAGTATGGTCGGCAGTAGACTTATTTGCAATTCTAGCACTACAAGAAACATGGTTTACTGAGACCATTGAATTAGATGGTCACAATAGAATTAAGAAACAGTCAACTAAAGGTCCCCTTGGCCGCCCTCAAGGTTGCCTCTTAATCTCAGTTCGGCATCCATGGGAGATTATTGAACTACCTGGATCTACAGATCTGGTGTTAGGAGCCCAAATAACTTGTGCTGAGCTCTCGTTCATAATCATTAACGTCTATGATCCACCTAGTTGTAAGGCTACTAAGCAGAATGCAACTACTGGAAAACAGACACCATATTTTGTGGTGGCTGACTTTAACGCAGACATCAATATCAATGATGCTTATCTAACAATGCAGATGGCATCGGCGCCTGTGCGATCTAAACTAATTACATGCCAAGCACGCATATGGAGCACATTGTTTAAATCATATGGTGCCATATGTCCTAATGGCCTATGTACTGGTGACTCCGAGCACGCCTACACCCGCATCTGTGGTAGCGGCAGGTCTACACTCGACTATGTGTATGTCAATGCTATGGTGTTCTCTGTGGTGGAAGACATGGCTATAGTCCCAACTCCCAAAACAAGAAAGTGACCATCTTCCGATATGTGTGTTATTCCATCGTATGCGGTCTAATTTACCCACTAGTAAGTATGATCAAAATGGCGATATTTATGTCAATCATGGAGGTTATCGCATATGGTAACCCAACAATTGAAGCAAAGGCAAAGAGCAATGATCACTTTGCTACCCCGTTTTATTGTAACCTACTCAGTCATATCTTCTGCCCAGGCCCCTATAGCAGTTTCTTTCACAACTCTACTATCCTCTATGGGTGCACTTATACAGAAGCCTTGCCATTACAAAGGTCCATCAGAACGATGTAGTAAAGTGATAACAAGACACAGTGATTTCGACCCAGCTATTTCTGCAGCTAAAAAAAACTATGAGAACAGTGATCAAAACTCGTACATAATCTGTAGCTCGCAACTGTAGATCTGAAATAATTAAACACGATATTAAACGAGTGAGAAAAGAATACCAGTTATGGATAAAAACTCACAAAGCTAATGTGGAAAAAACACGATGGATGGAGTTAACTGCCCTTGCAAAACTAAACAATAATGTTACTATCTGGAAAGTTCTGCGACAGACTTCTAAACGGGACTAACCAATTAAAGGTGTTCCAGAAACCGCATGGCCAGAACATATAGAACACACCCTTGGGTCTGCACCTTCAGTAGAAGAACAAGTATCTAAACCAAAAGTGGAATGGGTTTGTAAATCTACTACCCTTGACATTATCATTCTGATCTGACACCTGAACCAATTGTGTCGCTGCCATCCCAGAGAGCATATTTAATGGATTGTTGAAATTGACTCCTGAACTATGGGCCAGTGCATTACTTCTATTATTTCTAGATACAGGCAAAACTGGAAATCTTCCCTTGACCTGGCGGGAAAGCCATATCTTAGCAATTTATAAAAAAGGTTGGCGGAACAGTCCATCTAATTAACGCATGCTCGCCATGCTCGACATACCAGCAAAGATGTTTGCCAGAGTACTTCTCACAGAACTAACTGCATGGTCTATTGCACCTTTATCGACTTTAGCATAGCTTTTGACTTAGTATTGAGAAACCGATTTTGGGCGAGATTAGTTATGTGGAACATTCCTGCAGGCCTTCTTAGGATGTTCATGCTTGTTCACAAAGATACCACCGCAAAGGTATGCTTGGACGGAAGAGGTAAACTCTCTGCCTATATGTGTTCTAATAGAGGTGTCAAAGAGGGATGCATCCTTGAGGCAACACGTTTGGACCTGTGCTAAGCAGATCTGAATAAGGTCTTTGACGATATTAGTCATTGTGCAGTTAAAGTGGCTACCGAGTTCGTCAGCTGTCTAGCCTTTGCAGATGACTTAATACTACTAGACCACACTCCTAAGGGCCTCCAAACAATAACCTCTGCATTAGGGGTCTATGCTGCCCAAAATGGCCTTACTGTGAACATCTCTAAGAGCAAAGTAATGATTTTTCTACCAACCAAGAGGCTAAAATGTTGTCCCGCTTGGCAGTTGGAAGGTACCCTTCTTGAAACTGTAACAAGTTACAAATATCTTGGTCTAATTGTTGATCACCTTTTAAAGTGGCATCTCCATTGGCAAGAAATAAAGGTTAAATGTACGGATATGTTTAATATCTTAAGCACATTTATAGGTAGAAATGTTGGTATGTCCGTCCAGACTGTACTTCTACCAAAATAGTACCAGTTCTGTCTTACAGTCTTGAAATCTGGGGTCATGCATATGGATCTGAACTGATTTGCTCTGAATCAAAACCTTTAAGGAAATTATTCTGTATGCATTCAGCCATCTCTATTGAGTTTTTATATATATAATTTGGGCTATTTGGGATTGCCTCAACATTTGTCCAAAGATCCTTCATGGGCTGGATTGACCTGTCTAGGTTAGACAATGCTACCAATATAGTTAGCTACATCAGGTCATTTCTCAAATTGGAGAACTTCAGGAATCTTGGTACTATGGGCAACATAGTAAAGCTTTTTGATAGATGGTGGTCTGATATAGACATCCTCCAGAGTACTACCTCAGTGTTTGCTATCAAACTGAAGCTAAAACAAAAGTTGTGCAATTTTATGTATGATAATAGAATTGTCCGCCTGGCCTCTAATAGCAATGGCGGTCCATTTATCAGGTATATAATGGAGAGGACTCATAGACCGTCATATATTGTAGCATACCCTGATAGCGGAGTGCTATATCAATACCTCCTGCTAAAATTGTACATCTGTGAGACACTAGAGGTTAAAGGGAGCAAAATAGGTGTTACTCGGAATAACCGCACATGTCGTCTATGTGGTGAGGACATAACTGAAAGCTTGCAACATATTTTGGTGCTATGTGAAGGCTTGTATCCACTTAGGACAAAGTATATGAAGATGTACAATAACCAAATTGACTGCACTGATATGATGCCACTATGGTCGCTTTTCATGGAGGGCAACAATATTAATCTTATATATTGCCTGGTTACCTTTTATTTGAAATTTTCAGAAATGTTACAGATTTTATGATTTTATGTTCATGAGTTTATAATTACATATTATCATTGATCTTAACCTACCCATAATGCATTTTACAGTGGATGGTTTTTAAAATTACGGAGGGATGTACACCCTAATTGTTTTATGTTGTGTTTTATGTATTGTATTTAATAATTTGTAATTATGCTTTCATACCTAGTACTCTCTGTGTATTTTATAATGTTCAATGTTGTATATACAAGGCTTACTAACTATATGTATATTAACTCAAAATAACATTTTTAAAAAAGAAGACTACACCATCTAAAATCACCATGAAACAGAAAAAATTAACAAAAACAAAATAAAAAAAGGTTTATGCTGAACACTGCTATTTGAGAACCATGGTCTGCAGTAGTTCAAAATGTGGCACTTAATCATTATGCTGCAGCTATTTTATTGTTTGGATTCTAACAAGTTTCATACCTAGCCTTTAATCATTGAATATATTAAATTAAAGGGTAAGTATGAAGTGTATGCATTGTAAAGCAGCATGCAATTGTGGCCCAGTGGTTAAGTGATGTGCCTTGAAAATTGGCAGACCAGGGTTCAAAGTTGTGCATTTTTTTATTTCATGTAATTTAATTCAAAAGAAAAGCAACGCAACTGGGAGGTGGCAGGGTTTGTAGCAGTGCAGTCATGTGATCTTATTTGGCATGAGGGCGTTTAGACGTGGCTGTGATGTCATCCAGGCCAAACATCCCTCACGCTTAAATAACAATGCCAAAATGGCTTTCTTGCCAAACACGGTCTGCCAAAAAGGGTGCTGTGGAGGAATGCTTGCGCCAAATTGTCGTGCCGCAAAAGGACGGCGCCGAAAAGGGGTGTACCGATTGGAGCAGGCCGCTTAACGAAAGTGTGTGGTCCATGGCAAATAATTGTGTCTCAATGCGAACTGCCTAAAAACATTGTGAGTTCTCAAAGCCTGCAATCCGAAGGCAATGGCTAGTGGTTTCGTAGCATTTTAAAATGGACAGTGGGCACCACTGACCATGGCCTAAAACATGATAGAGGTCTGGAAGTGTTCTAAACATCTATGGAATAACAAAACCCTTGGAATTCAAGGAAACAACTTAAGTTGCAGTGACGTTAAGGTGAGCAATACATTGTAACAAAACCTTTTAAATTCAATGAAAAAACATCAGTTGCAGATACGTTAAGGTGAGAATTTAACACAACAAAACCCCTGAAGTTCAGCTAAAGCCGTCTCAACTTCGTGCCCCCTTTTGCGCAACCTATGACCACAATGAAGACATCACAGATCACATCACTGATAACATCACTAATTACATATTGTTTGAGAACACTGATGACATTACAAATCACATCACTGATGCCATCACTGGTGACAACACTAATTACATTGAATATAATTGATTACATCACTAATGGAATTTCACATATCATCAATTATAAGTTAGCTCATGAAAAGTTTGATTACCTTAACAACAATTTCAGTTTGACAATTTTATAATTAACTGACTAACATCTTCCAGATCAAAGTCTACACTCCAGGAACAATAGCTACCTGCCCATCCTAGGTGTTCTTAGTGCCCTATCACATATTTCGGCCCAATGCAGCCACGATTCACATTGCCCTACTGATTCACTTTGTAGTTCGATTTGATCAGTTGTGTCGGTATTATGGAACAAACATTATAGGTGTTACTTTGCGTGAGTGCTGACAGCATTTTTTTGACTGTCATACTGGATCATTAGGAATTTCTGCTTTTGCATCCAGTTTTTGGGGTTTATTATTAATTCCTTTTTCCTTTTACAATAGGTTTCACTGTCAAGTGACTGCCGCCGTAACATTGCTATATCTGCCCTGTGCTTTTTCTTTTTTTTTCTATCAATCCCATACCACTGGGTTAATTACGTGGGCATGCATAGTGTGCCGTTTGAAATTAGTTTTAGCTTTTCACTTTCTCAAATGAACTCATTAAATGCTTCACTGGTACACTTTTCAAGCATGAGTTCTCCATTGTTAACAAAGGCCTCTAATTTCCTTGTTAAATTCGTACCATTATGGCAATAAATGTCAAGAGTCTATTACCCTCACTCCTGACCACCAATCCCTGAAGTAGCTCCCTAGGTTGGGGTTTGGCATATAGATCAGATGTGGCTACCAGCATATTATGGTCACTCAAATGCTTGTTATTGATCTCAAACCTATTGCACTGCTTATACATCAATCAGGATAGCATCAAGTAGTCGATATTAAATGTTTGACTACCTCTTTTCCAGGTTGCCCTTTTTGATTAATCACCCCTCACATTCCAATTAGCTACCAACAATTCCCAATCCTCCAAGAGCTGAGTTAATTTCATGCTATGCTATGGTATTTATATGAGCCAATACAACTGTAGATTATATTGTTTAATATATTAAGAGTTTTTCTTCATAGTGCATTTCTATTTAAACAGTGAGGTGCAGTTTTAGGAAATTGTGCTATTTATGGAGCATATTTATTGTACATTGGGCATTTGAAATATAGAGCCAATTTCAGAAGGAGAGGAATTTCATTGTTTAGAAGACTGTGGAGAGTTTTGAGAATGGGGTTCATAGTGTTGTTGAGGAAATAGGTAATGTGTTGCTAAATCATTGGCATACAAAGTTTTTTTGGCTCTATAATATTATTTTAGACAGAGTGTTTGAAATGGGAGGTTTGTGAAGTATTTTTGACTGTGAGCACAGGTTTTTTTTTTTTCTTCGGGAAAATAAATTAATTCATCATGTAAAGAAAGAGCACAGAGAAATGTTACATTATTTTTTTTTTGTAATTGAGTTGAAGATTATTTATCTTATTGACAATATATGTTTTGGTTATATATTGGTTAAAAGGATGAAAGACCCTTTTAAGAGCCACCCAGACAACAATTTAAGTATATTGGAAAAAGAAAATACCCTTGATGCCTTTTTTAAATAGCTGTGGTTACGACAGCAGCATGTGAAACGTTGAGCCCTGTTAGAGGGGTTATAGCATTGGGTACCTCTGAGCCAATGGCATTTGCAGCTGCGGCTGTAACTATAACCTTAGCCACAGGTACAATGGTACCAATTCTTTTGCATTGATCATGATACTTCATGGATTTTACAGTACACAATTCTGCATGTGTTTTTGTTTCTATGCCCTCATGTGTACCTTTGTGTCATTTACATTTCCACACCTTGTTAATATGTATCTTTAAATCTTGGAAAATGCTACAGGTAGCCATGGCTATTGGTGGCTGACCAGACCCACGGCTACTTATGCTCCAATTGGACATCATAATTTATTGCAGGCTTTTGTAGCCATGGCTACAAACCCACTGATTGTACCCGCGGTTATAGCTGTGTG
This sequence comes from Ambystoma mexicanum, assembly GCF_040938575.1. Lineage (NCBI taxonomy): Eukaryota > Metazoa > Chordata > Amphibia > Caudata > Ambystomatidae > Ambystoma > Ambystoma mexicanum. Next base: position 141,473,874 of record NC_090932.1, read on the forward strand.
TATTTTGGTGCAGTGATCATATTATTTTATGGATGTTTTAGCACATATTTGTACATGTCCTTCTGTTTGGATGTTCTCATCTCACGGCAAGTTTGACTTCAGTTTGAAACCTTTGCAGTATGTGTTTTTTCAGTGCATTTGAAAAATGTAAATGTACCCGCAGCTAAGGGAAATTCCTCTCAGTGTAGCTGGAGTTATAGTTGTGGTTATGTAATTCATCACATAAAAAAGGTTTTATTTAATTGTGTTTCTACATGTTCTACAAAGTATTCTTTAGAAGGACGGTTGGTGTTTATTGACTGTTAAAGGTTATAATAAAAATGTGTTGGCCGTTTTACTTGTTTGCTTTGTACAGTCCTCTTTATGTGCTATTGATTTCTGAAAACTATGAACGTGACCTTTTTTGTGAACTTTTTTCATTCTGATTCCATGAACTCAGAGTGTGCACATGTTCTGTCTTTGGTTACTTTGGAGATCTATTCATTATTTGTAGCAGCTGAAGGTGAGTTATTGTTTTTCTATATTTCATCTATAATATGAATTGTTTATGTAAGATAAATTAAGTCTCTTTAGGGTTCTGATTTAGTCAAGTCTTTAAGTATTATTTGGAAAGTCAGCTTTTCCACATTTTACCTCAATGTTTTCAGGAGAGAAATCAAGCAGTATGAGATGCTATGCTATGGTTATGTGTGAGAAAAATATATTTCCAATTATAGGTTGTTTCTCAATGACAGTGGAAGATGTGAACAAATGGGTGAGCATAAGACACCTTAGTGTCAGCCAAGAAGCATGACTTTACCCTTGACAAATATTTCAGCTATGTATGTGTTTTGGTGTTGATATCCAACTACAAAACACAAAAAATAAAAAACTTTAAAAAAGTAAACAAACATTTAAAACAACAAAATAGAAAAACTGAACAAATCACAAGACAATGGAAAAGAGGATTAGGTGAAAAGTGTGTAAAAAGGAAAAGGAATTAAAGAGTTACAGTTCCAAAGGTTCTTCAAATTACTTGGATAACCTTTCACTTACAAGCACTGATAGCAATGATCAATACACACTTATTTTTTTGTGGTGTGGTGATTATTCGTGGCTACACACTGCCGTGCGCACTGATTGGAAACATTTGTCCACACAGACGTCCTCATATGGCATGGGCGTAGCCGCAACAATACATCACAACATGTGACTGGACCGTTGGTTGATGCACATAAGAATCACGTGTAGGTGCGGAGCTGCAGCACATGAAATGGTTGGCTGGCGCATTAGTCATGCAGATGCGTAGCTGCGTTGAAAGAGCTTGACAACCTATTGGGTCATTTCCCACACGTGGATTACGTCAAACGGCATGCGTGTAGCCGCATCAAGTAATCAGAACATGTGAATAAACTGTTTGTTAACGCAGATAGAAGACACGTGTATGCGCAGAGCCACATCGCATGATATGATTGACTGGTGCATCAGGCGCATAGCCTGTTGTCCTTTTGGGACATTTCGGAGGTACAGATTTCATCAAACGGAATGGGCATAGTGGCGTCAATAAACTGCAGTATGTCATTTGCTTGTTCATTTACACAGCTAGAAGGGTGCTGCAGGCCGTTATCCATTTGGCTTTAAAAAGCGGGCACAAAACCACATAGCCATGTCAACGTACCTTTCAAACTGATTGGGCCTTCCTGTGACGCGGCTACTGTCATTTGCAGGCGTGACTCCTCATTTGGCAAAGTGATTAATCAATAATTGAGGCGTGAACACGTCATTGCACTTCCGCATACCAGTGTGTTTGGAAAACACATCCTGGTTGTCTATGTCACATAACTGTGTTTATCACCCTCTACCAAACACCTTTTTAATATTTTCTGTCATTGCTTTTCGTCTCTCGTGGGGGAACTTAATTGTGAGCCTTGAGGAACTTTAAAAAACAGTACCTTGATTTATCAATTACCTTCTTACCTTTCTTCTTCCAACACCTTTGTCCTTATCTTGTGCTTTATAGTTTGTCAGTTTTTGTTATTTTAGCTTGTTATCTATTTTAAAAAAATGTTTTTTGATATTAAGTGGCAGAGTCCTTTATGTGTTGTGTATTTTTTACAGTTTGTACTTATCCTTCACTATCCTGCATTTCAAAATGACTACGACCAGCAGTGATGATGAGGTGGCGTGGGTGGCTTCAGCTTTACCACCACGGACAAAGCAATGCGCACAAAAGCCAGAGCTAAAAGTTGGCCATATTGCTGCATAAAGGAGCAACACAGCAAAAGGGAGATTGAGGAGGTCATGCATAATTTCTGAGGTAAGGTTATACGGAGGGGACTTTCACACAAGCCGTCGCAAAGCCTGGGGACATCAACGTTAATTTAACATCCTGTCAGTGTTCATTGGGATGAAGTGGATGAATCCTATAGGAAGGCACATTTGAAACATAAGGTCAAAGCACATGGAGCAAGATCAGCACAGCAACATTTGTCATCTGCGCCACAGATTTCCAATTCAATTACCAGCTATGTTCCACCAACTGACACCGAACCTCAGTCCATCCTGCCTGCAGCAGATCTTTCTAATTTCATCGTGTTTGTGCAAAACCTGTTACAGCTAGATCGAAGGGGGAAGTGGCACCTTAGATGCTTTGGGGAAGGCTGTGTTAGATCATGTGGCCAATTGCCAAAGCTAGGTATATTTTTGAGTGTCCATTTTTTTTACCCCATTGTTTAGAAAATAAAACAGAAACACTTTACAAAATATAAAATTCTGGAATCTTTTTTTCATTTTTTACATTTTGCTATATGTATGACTCCTAGTGTTTTTCCCTTTCCACTTCCTACCTCTTTTTTCCTTACCCCCAAAAACAGTCCTTTTCTTGACCAACTTTTCAGTTATAAAAATGGACAAAAACACATGTTATGTTGTTATATTATGCCATTTGTATGGCGCCAAAGCCAGAGGGCGTCCAGGCGCTGATCTCTATTAAAAGGGAAGAAGATGAGAGAAAGGTGCAGAGTGACAGAAGTTTTACTCAAACAGCCTGGTTTTCCAAAGTGTTCTGAAGGTGATGTGATTGCTTTCTTTTTTCATGGAGTCATGTAGTTCATTCCATGCTTGGGCAGCTAGAACCGGGAAGGAACAACCTCTTCCCTGGGCTCTTTTCACACGGTCAACCTTCAAGAGGAGTGCTTTAAAGGATCTCAAGTTCCTCTTTGGATTATATAGTGTCAACCGATCTCTGAGATATATGGGGGCAATCGCCATGAAGCACTTATGTGCAAGAGCCAGTATCTTGATAGCAACTCTTGCAGTCACTGGTAGCCAGTGTAGCTCTTGCCTAGCTGTGGAGTCTGGATCCATACTGTATACATGGATCAAAGACCCCTAATTGATCTTTTCAATACATTGTGTGTTAAAAAAAAACTAAATATGTCTATGTATTTCATTATAGCCGTGGTTATCTACTGTGGAAACTGCAGGTAGAACTCCCAAGTCTTTGCTGCATTTGGTCGCGCATTCAACCTCGGTAGCCGTGGCTAGACAACCGTTTAATAAAAACATATGTACATGTATATATATATATATATAGATATATATATATATATCTTTGGGGCACTGATTTCCATCAGGCAAAGTCAGTGGCACTCTTCACAGTCGTTTTGATAAATAAAGCATACGGATTCCAAAATGTCGTTTGGTATAAAAAAGTTCTTTATTTGGATCCTTACAACTCGGCAAGCAAAATTTAAAAGTTAAAATTACAGGCCATCAAAATATGGCACTCCCATAGTGCAAAAAAGTGTGCGTTTTCAGGCGTTAACGCGTTTCGCGGCAAATCTCGCCGCTTGTTCACAACTGCAAGCCCCCAACAACCAGTGAGTTTTAAAACATTAGTGCAGAGCATACGGGAAACACTGGAGATTATTTTAGTCAAAATAGAAGAAGGACTCCCTTTGCCAATGCACATCTTGTCTAGTGAAAGCATGGTGGCCATCTTATAATGTGACAGAGGTAGTGCTTTTGACTCTTATATGCAGCTTCTCTACACAAGACACATGAACAATACCCCTCGTGCATCGAATATTTTGAATTGTGCTTGAGTATCCTCTGTTTTGGGGATTCCATGCATTTTTAAAACAAAGTGTCCGACATTTCAAATCTAATGTCATATAGATGCCCGACTTGCCACAGAATTATAAACAGCCACATAGACATTTAACGGTATTTTGACACAGAGTTCTACCAAACAAGCGCACAATGCACTAACAGGGTTATGGGCCACCCAGCCCCAATGTGCGATTAACGCCTAGTGGCTTCATTGATCAGCATATCATTGACTTTCTCAGAAACCTTTGTATTTCATGAAATGCATATTGCACCAATGGCTATGTTGGTTAGTGATCCAGTTCTCCCATCTTTGGCTTACAATCGGCAGCACAATTCTTATTCTACGCAGTACATTGGGATCCTATGATATGTGGGTAGCAAGATGATGCATACTACAATGGCAGTCACTCTGATAGTGTGGCTGTCTTCGGTGCTCTCCAATTAATAAGGTGCATAGTGCAAAAGGCGACAAGCGCCAAGCTTTTTCTAATTTATCAGTATGATATTATTCGTAAATAATGCATTGGAATCCTTACGTGCCAACATGTCGATAGACCACATCGTGCAGTGGCAACAATTATGATGATTCCATAAGGTGCATAGTGCAAATAGCGACAAGCGCCAAACCTTTTCTGATTTAGCAGCATGGTATTGTTCATATAAAAGCCTTAGAATCCTTAAGTGTCAATATATCGGGAAACCACATCATGCAGTAGCAATGATTGTGATCATGTCCCTGTCTCTGATGTTCTAAAATGTGTAAAGTGCATAGTGCAGTAACAGCAGTATTGGTCAGCATAACAATGTAACCCGACTGAAACTTTCAGTTAGCAGCATAGTTGGTTTTGTGCAAAATTGCATTAGACTCATAAGTTGCATACATATCCATAAAGTGCAAGGTGCAATAGCAGCAATTCTTATCAGTTGCATACTTATTCCATAAAATTATTTCTGAATCTCCCATTGCAAAATGCATTGAACTGCTGCATCCAGTGTATCTCGCACGGAACCTAATCATACAATTCTTTACCAAGTTGCACCTTTACTAGTTTTGTCCACTGCATTTCTTAAGGCTCCTTAAAATCCACCAGTTCCCAACATCTCTGCACCACATGATAAAAATATCAACTATCACACGTGTAAATATAAAATGAAAGAAACAATCACCAAGGAATCTGAAAAAAGCATAAAAATATTAAAATAGTAGTGTCCAACTTTGACTCCTAATCACAAAACACATTTTGTAATCTTACAAAGTGGCATATTGTAGCGGAAATTATAACATTCTGTCTTAATTCATATATTTTTTGACTCAAAAGAGGGGAGAAAATCCAGGTGGTACAGACATCATTGTCCTAAAAAAGTGTACAGTTCTGCGTCTATATTGTGCCCATACAGGAATTTGCTTTCAATGTCTAGAATGCACCTAGTCTCTTTTTGTCGTAAAAGTTTTTCTTTGTTACCACCTATGGGACCTCTATCAATTTTGTGAATCCCAAAGAAACCAAAGCTCTCCATGTTTTTGTTGTGGCAATCTGCAAAGTGCTTGGCCATAGGGTAATTAGCATCACTATTGATGAGGGCTCGTACGTGCTGTTGTATGCAAATCTTTAATTTACATTTCGTACTGCCTATGTACCATTTTTGGCAGGAACATGTGAGGACATAAACAACATATTCAGTTTCACATGTGATTTTGTCCAATATCGAAACATTTTGGCCTGTAATGGGGTGTTCTTGGCATACTTGCAGATGCTGCATCGAGTGCATTTGAAAAAACCCTTCTTTTGATTTGATAACCAGCTTTTCTTGTTGGTGTCTTCTTCTTTGATCATATAACTTTGAACAAGAGAGTCTTTTATAGATCGATTCCTTCTAAAAGTTATCTGAGGGCCGGTTTTTAGGTTACTACGAAGATCTTGGTCCACCATGAGGATTTTCCAGTGGTTGTTGAGAATTCGCCTAATCGCAGGTGCCTGAGTGTGTATATATATATATATATATATATATATATATATATATATATATATATATATATATATATATATATATATATATATATGTGGGCAGTAGGGTTCTAATTAATTCCTTCAGGATACATTGAGTATAGTCTGTTTTATTGTAGCATTTTAATAACTTTCTATTTATCAATAGTACAGATATATCTTCAACACTTTAAAAAGTTAAGTACATATGCAAACAAAGTATTTTAACCCTGCATGCCAACCCCAACCCTCTGGTCCCTCTCTGATGTTCCCTTGTGCCCCCCCCTTCTCGCACACAGGTGTTGCCTGTTTTGCTTGATTCTTCTACCCTAGACCCCTTCCCCCCTCCAGCGTACTTCTGCAGGAGTCTGTCTTAATACATTCTGGTTTCACCAGCACCGGCTTGTGGCCAATGCTGTATTTGACTTCTATGGACTTCATTGATTCACGGTGCATCACCCTTTCTCAACTCTGATGCTGGACTTCCTTTGAATCTTGTACTCATGGTGGCACTGAATCATGCTGTTCCCATCTTCAACTTGTATCCTGGCTTGCGACTTTATGTGTTACTACTGACTTCTGTAATCGTATTCGCTCTCTCTTCTTGCTTCTCCACTCTTTTTGACTGCTTACTCTCTGTCTCCTCTCCCTTTCTACCTTTTCCTATCTCCTCCCCTTACTTTCTTATATGCACTTACCCTATCAGAATTGTCCCTGGATGTAGTATGATAGCAATCTCGTCTGTCTCCTCTCCCCTCCCCTTACTTGTTTTTTTCCTGCCCCATGCCCCTCCAGCACTATCTGAAATGTTGTCAGGCCTAGTACGGTAGTTGCCTTTCGGTTTCCATTTCCTTCCCACTCTCCCCTTACCTTCCTTATCTATGTCTTAGTTCTTGCACTATCTGAAATGTCATCAGGCCGAGTACGATAGTTGATTTCACATCCTTACAGTTCATGGCCTATAAGAAAGTCACTGCATTTTCCCTTGTTCCCTCCCTTGCCTTGAAGCACTTTGAAACACATTGTGTATAGGTGGTATATAAATAAACTATCATCATATCATGTCATAACAACAGGTTTATTTGTTTTTTTTGTTTTACATTTTTTTTTTGTTCCTTTCTACAAATGAAACATAGTTTTCATTAGCCCAGATGTCTGTATTGTTAATGTGAAATATTTATGGAATAACAAAACCCTTGAAATTCAAGGAAACAACTTTAGTTGTAGGGAAGTTAAATTGAGCAATACATTGTAACAAAAACTTTGAAATTCAATGACAAAGCGTTAGTTGCAGGGACGTTAAGGTGAGAACTTAATGCAACAAACCCCCTGAAATTCAGCTAAAGCCACCTTGACTTTGTGCCCCCTGTGTGCAGCCTATGACCACACTGATGAAATCACTAATTACATGTTGTATGAGAACACTGATGACATTACAAATCACATCACTGTTACCATCACTGATACCATCACTCGTGACAACAGTAATTACATTGCATGTAACTGATTAAATCAATAAAAGATTAGACATAACATAATTTATAAGTTAGCTCATGAAAACTTTGATTTTCTTAATAACAATTTAGGCTGTGTACTTGGCCATGACAAAGGTTGTGGTCACTGGCAAGCACCAAAGGCAATAGTTAGTGGTTGTTAGTGTTAAAAAATACCAATTTGTGCATGGCTAAAATCCATGCCTAGTAGCCCATCTCTGTTTTAAGATTTACAGTGGTCAATGTTAATCGCTTTAGTCAGTGGCCATTGCTAAACCTCATAGCTAATTAGCTAATGTTCAGTAATATGTTAGAATATACAGTCGGCACAGTCAAAGGCCATGACCACTGGCTGGTTAGTATATATAATATACAGTGGGCATGGCCGAATGGCATATCTAGTGGCTGGTTAGTGTTGTATAATACACAGTGGGCACGGCCGAAGGTCATCGCTTATTGCATTTTATTATTTTAAAATATACACTGGACATGGTGAAAAGATGTACAAACTGCTCATGGTGAAAGGCCATGGCTAGTGGCCCAAATATATATTTTAGAATATATAGCGGGCACAGCCAAGGATTATGGCCACTGGCCAGTATTGTGCTAAAGTCCATGGCTAGTGCCTGATCAGTGTATATAATATCCAGTGGACACAGTTGAAAGCTGTATCCAATGGACAAACCCAAAAGCTATGGTTGGTAGCCTGTTAGTGTTTAAAGAAAATATTCAGTGCACATGGGTGAAGGTAGTGACCCCTGTCAATAACTGAAGGCCATGACTAGTACCCATTTAATTGTTAAAATATATTTGGCCATGCACACTGACCATGGCTCAAAGCCATGCTTAATGCCAGTTACGGTTGTAATGTAATTAGTGATGTCATCAGTTATGTGATCTGTGATGTTAGTATTGTGGTCATATGCTGATTTCTGGGAGGGGTCTGGGGTTATTCCGTCCAGTAGTTGTTATATATTTTCAGAGAAGGGGGCACTACCTTCTCCCAAAATTATAGCTAAGTACTTGTCCCACAATGCCTCAGGGAAGCTGACAGGATTTTCTGAAATGAAAAAGGAGACATTCCCTCCACCCCCAAAATCCTTGTGCAGTCAATGCAATACCTGACATTGGCAACCTTCCCTCTTTTACACAAGATCAAGTCAGCCCTGCATCTACTAGGAAGGACAATGTCTTGTCACCTTTGGTCACCCTGACCCTCAGTTTCTTTTGTAGGTCTTGTGTAATTGATAGGATGGAATGCATAAAGTCTTTCTGTGGGATGTCCTTTGGCATGATACATGTCCAGTCCTCTGTGGTTGAAAGGATTCACTCCACTACCATCACACCCTATTCTAAGTGTAGGTGCCTGTGGCAATATGTTTGTCTTCCATGATGTCACTATATTCTGTTGTGTTGTGCTTGCATCTGCATTAGTGTTTGCTGTGTCTGTATTGGGGCTTGCTGTATTTGGTGAGGCATCCCTTGTGTCTGTTGTATTTGTGGTGCTTGTGCTTGATACTGTGTGTGATCTTGGGCATAATATTTTGAGGGCTTTGTGCTATATGGTGGGGATATGCTGTACCCCTCTTTTATCTGCTGGTTACCAGTTTTGTTGTATTCCCCCTGCTTCTGCATATACGTGAAATGTGCCCCATTTTCCCACATGTCCAACACTGTTGTGGCTGTCTCCCAAATTTAGGTTAGACCCGATTAAACTCTCCTCCTCGCGGAGCATGAAAACCAAACCCTATGACTCTGGGTGCAAACCCTCACTCTCAGACAAAATAAAGATACCCCCCCTCTTCCTACAAAATATCCATTCACTTTTGGCTGTACCTGCTGTGTCTCTTGTATATCAAAACAGTCTCCCCTCTATTTATGTCACCAATTGCTAAATTCATTCCAACTGTCATTCTCGCTAATTCATAAATCCATTTGCCTGCCCTTACGTAAGTGATGGTAATTTATAAACCAATTATTTGTGTCCATTTGTGTCTCAAAATATATTGTGGCAGGCCTCCCCCTTTCTCCCATAAGGTGAATTGTGTAAACCCGCTGCACATATTGTCTTTGTCCCCGCATCTGTCATAGTAACTCTCTTCTGCCCTCATAAATTCCCAAGTCTTTTCATGTACAATGTTTTCTCCTCTAAACAGTGTGATTGTATTTTAGGGCATCTGGGATATTCAGCAGGCTTGCCTTCCTCATTGGTCTTCCAAGTCTAACCACACTATTTCTTTTCATATCCCCATGCTTATGGAAGGGGCTTGTGTGCCCTATTCCTCTCTGCTTTCCTCACCCTCTTCTTTTTCCAACATAGTATCATCATAGTCATTACCTTCATCGTCTTCTCTGTCTTCAATATCTAGTCTCCCAAGGGGACTCGTTGTATACTTTCTGCTCATCATCTCTTCCAAAATATTCCTTCCCCCATTTTCTGGCATCCCTCCTCCATAGCCCATTATGCTGCTGGTGTCATCCCTCCTAATCCTGTATTGATTGCCAATCATCCTCCGCCTAGCACCATCCTCTGCTTGGTCTGGAAGAGTATGCTCTTTAGGAATCTCATCAGCTTCGTTACAACATCTCTCTGAGCTCCATTCTCTTTCTCTTTGTTCCTGCTTCCTGTTTCTTTCTCTATCTGGGAGCATACGCTCTCTGCCCGGGAGCGCATGTCCCCTAATAATACAATCTACTTCTTTTCATTGCCTCTCCCTACTTCTTTCCACATCTTGTTGTCTCTCCCTTTCCCTTTCCACTTCTCATTTCCTTTCTCTTTCCCTTGCCTCACTTGTTCGTTAGTCATGTTTCCTTTCTTCTTCTGTTCTCTTCTCTATTTCTCTTTCTATCGCCTGCTTCTTTTCCCTGCCCCTTTCTTCTTCATAACTTTTTTTTGTCTATTCATCCTTCCATGTCTACTTTCTCTCTCCTCCGGTGCCCTTTTCTCTTTTTCTTTCTCCTGCCTTTCTCTACTTTCCTTTTCCCTTTGTTTAGAATCATTCATGCTCTTCCCATCCAATTTGAGCATTATCTGTCCCCCTTACCCATTTATTTGATGTAATCGCTGTCTCCTCTCTGTTACCCGACATGACTCTCTCTCTCTCTGAATCTCCTCCTTGGCTTCTGTCAATTTTGCTTGTAAGTCACGAGGCTCGTCATACTGTACGCGTGTGGACACTAGTCTTGTTTTACCTATTTTTCTCCACTCATAATGCCTCCACTACTGTACACGGGGGTGCACATGTGGGATTAGTGTACCCTACATTGCTTTTAATGCCTGTACTGGAAATAATCACTGTGCTTCTGAGGACGGGAGCTGCTCCAGAGCAGAGTGGCTCATCTACCTCTATTTTGCCCTATATGCAGCATTTAAATAGGTACACATTTGTTGCAGTACTGCATTCCAATTAGTGCCTTCCTGCAGCCAGGACATACACATTTTGCCCGATGTGTCCCAAACTCATTGCCTTTGGTATTTAAGGATGTTGGCCTTATAGTGGGGTAATACTTTTTACAGGTGGGTAATGGTAGTGTCTCACATGAAAATATGTCACAGCTTAACTTACCAATACTTACCAAATGTTTATTTCAAGTCTCAATCACCCTATTTTACCTCCCGTACACACCCTTTCAAAATACTACTTGTCTTGCCTTTAATGCTTCTGCATCTCTCTCTGAGACCATGACTCCTGCATCACCCAATATTTTAGAGCAGCACCACAAATGCCACTCACACTCAGAAGAGCCCCACCTCTCTAGTCACTCTTAACCTTCTGAGTGACACCACAACATTACTCATGATCTGGGCAGCCCAGTCTCGCTGCCCCCACACCGGACCACACTCCCCAGTCCACACCACAACTTCACGTTCTTCACAATATATACCAATATACACAAAGAGTCCATTTTTTACAAAGCATAAGCTGTCTTACAACATGAGGCTAGCACCAGAAATTACTACACAAATAAATATTTTTTCCCAACTCCTGGTGAGGTATTTGTATCTTCTCATTATTATCCCATAGCAAGGTTTAGCACGGCATCTTTTATGACCCTTTTCAGAAGCTATCTCTTTACCATTTATCTCTTCATTTCATCACAATTCCCAAATATAAAAAGAACCCCCCCCCCCCTTTTGCTAGGCCAATGTCATACTTACACCCGTGGATATGATAAGGGTCTTTGGTGTCCTTTCTCCCTTATCAGTCTCATGACCCTTAAGGCCCTGCAGGGTGGCCTGCAGTTACCGGGCAGGACTTTCTCCAAAAGGGGCTCCTGTCAACCTCTCTGTGTTGTGCGGAATCCCATTCTGCACAGGTTACATCTGAATTCTTCAGGGACGCAGCAGCGATCCCACAAAGATCTGATGAAATCTAGCGAACCAGCACCTCTTTTACCATCTGTTAAAATGGCCTGGACAATCCCAAATTAAACAGAGGATTTGGAGCCAGATAAAAGCAGACTCAACAACGCAAAGTGAATGCAAATCCCAGCTTTATTAGCATCCAATTAAAGCAAAGACAACAGACAAGCATTGGATTTCTTGGAGATCATAATGGTTGCATAAAAACAATGGTTTGTATAATCTAAATTTGCCATAACTAACATCATACCCTAATCTTGATTACCAAAACCTACAGGGATTCGGGATTGGTCAAAGGGATTGACTACATATACATTCTATAGGGGTTACATTTCTAATTGGGCAACACTTGTCTGATAGCTCCTCCTGAGACCACCTCTGAATTAATAAAGGTAAAAAGATATCATCTGTGCAATTAGATATTGGTTGGCATAATACATAATGGACAGCTTAACATCAATAATTTTGATTGGTCGGCTTTCTGCTGACCAACCTTGGGCAATTAACAGGCCAGAAATAAGTTGAGGCTAGAGAAGTCCACGGCTGCTTTTCTTTCAATTAAATAAGATACCATCCCTAATTTGTAGGCTATGAGCCAGGGTGATCTCCTTATATTTGGCCTTGTGTGTGGCATCTTGTGTCTGGTTGTAGTGTAGAGAGTAAGCAGGTGTCTTACCTATGTTCATCTTTATTGAATAGACAATGTTCCTCCATCATGGGTCACATCTGATGGGACCGTAGTTGGACGTTGGGCTGAATTATTTTACCCTGTTAGTGTTTTAGCTAATAATAATGTGAGAGTTATGGTTTCTTCTACCACTGGGGACACTCATGATTTATTCTGTGTAGAGTCTTTTGTGGCTTATGGTTCACTCACACTGACTCACAATGGTCTGTTGTGCTCTTCTAGATTTTAATTAATTGTGGAGTATACATCTTACGTCCTGAGAATTGCTATCTCTTGTTTTCACTGCAACATTCTGACCCTCCCTTAATTTGTGGTAACCTTGGCTTGTGGTTGCCAGCTTTTGCCTGGGCTCAACATGGATCTGTATTTCTGCAATTTCAACATTGTGTGTTTTCCCGAAGCCTTGATTGATTAGTGGGACACTAAGTTCACTAAGTTCACTCTTGGGGAGGGGGACCTGATAAAGAGGAAAACAGAGAACATGATCTACGCCTTGTGCCAGGGAGAGCTAACAAATGATGCCTGTACAGTACGGAGGGCATAATGGGACCGCAAACGTGTCTGGGAAGAGAAAAGGGCAGCTTTTTCTGCAAGGACCAGGTTGACCTCGAATAGCCCCACTGAGTTCATATTGATAACCAGGTGCATGTCACGTGGCTATGATAAAAGGTAGGATTGTGCCAGTTAATGTTAACCAATTGTTTTGCAGCCTCTTCTACTGCTCCTCTGTCCTCTTTGGACTCCCTGTCTCTCACCTAACTCCCCTAAAATCCATCTACCACTCCTCTATCCGTACTCTATGTCTCCTCAGCCCTCGAGACTCTATTTCCTCCTCTCTCTCTCAACTTGACTCGCTTCCCTTCCTCTCACAACGAAAATTTCAATTCCTCTGTCTTGTCTACACATCTCTCCATGACCTGGAACCCCCTACCTTTCCTCCATCCTCTCATTTTACTTCCCCTCTCTCTGCTCAGCAAACCTCTACCTCCTCACTGTACCCCCAACCCCATGTGCCTGCTCACGCTTCCGCTCCTTCCAACTCTTGGCTCCCCTACACTGGAACTCCCTCCCGCTCTCCATTCGCTCCACCCCTACCTACTCATCCTTCCGCCAATCCCTGAAAGCTCATCTTCCTCACTCCCCCCTGACTTCCCTTCCTTACCCCTCCCCTCCTACCCTTGCCCCACTCATTTACCCCCATCCCCTCTGACCTTAAATTGGTAACAAATACTACTTAAGGGCAATGAGGACACCAGATCACCGCCCTTCCCTACCCTCTCCAATACCTTAAATCCTACACCGTAACTCCCTTCACATACACCCTCCTGTACCCTCCCCCCACCGTCTCCCCCCCTTGTAAATAGATATACTTATTGTTCAAATGACCTGTTCATCTTTGTAAATATGCTTCTCTCACTTTTGTACCTGTTGTTATATTGTAAAGCGCTTTGCCTTAAAGCGCTATATAAATTCAATAAACATAAACATAAACATCCCATAATGGACACAGACGTTGCTCATGTTTGGCAAAGATAAGTGAACAAACAGCAGAACCAATTTCAGTATGTAAAATAGGTGTCAGTCAAATTCGGGAGGGGGGTTAATACTGTATATCGATTATGTCATGAGTAACGATTTGTGTATTTACAACCTGAATCTTGTACGAAAGCCATCAGAGAGCTCTGTGGCAGTGGATTCATAATACTCTGTCGCCTTTTCCTTTTTGTATACGAAATAAAACGCTCGTCTTTCTCAAAAGCAGGTGCACTGAGTCTTTTCCCTAGTGGGTTGTATTTTCTTGGTCTGGTTATTTGGGAGTTGCTGCACACTCTACAAAAAAACAGTATAAATCTGCAAGCACTTTGCACATGGGGCATCATGCCCCGGGCATGGTGTGATACAACGGTGGACTGCATAAAAGCTTGCTGGCAGAAGGGGGGGATAGGAATTAGGACCCTCTCAACTGTTACCATCCTCCGCAAGGAAAGGATTACTCTGTGGTAAGCGTCCCACACCTTGCTGAGAGGGGATAGCATCCCCTTTTGACAATACTAGGCTACTGGCTTTGTCTCACAACCCAGTCCCTATTGGCTTACCTTCCTTGCATGTCAGCGCAGGAAGTTCGGTCACCTCACTACATTATCTACATTTGAATTTCTCTGTTGCTGGAGTTTGATTTTGGACGTCATTATTCTCATTTTGCTCCAATATGTGTTTGTGGTTGCACTACTCATATCATATTCCTTTTCCAACAGTTATCTGCCTTTCAACAGTCGGTTGTCACTCCGTTTTATCAGGCCTCTGGCTGTGTTCGGGGAGCATGGAGCTTCAAGTGTGCCCTGTGTGCTCTCCAAATGTTATTGCATTAACTGAACTCACAACACTTCCTTTGATTTGCAGTGCTTCCCAAGTTTCCCAGTTGGTACAACTTCTCTGTAGCTAGTGATTTAGGTGCTTAGGGTACATCGCGTGATTCCGTTCACTACGTAGTTGAACACAACATCCCAGTAACCAATACCAACATTATGACAAAACTATTACACGTCTGTAGATGTCCCCCCAAGGAGGAAAGGGTGCGACATGGAGAAGGGACAAGAAAATGACAAATGAACTGACAAAAGCAGAAATTCACACAAGCACACTAAATGGTGCAGTAAACAATCTCTGTAGGTGGATTTCCACCAGAAACCACCAATATTAGTCTCCTCCACTGCCGTCACTTGAAAAGCCCTCTAGATTTTGGATTAGAGGAACGTTTGGAGCAAAAAAGTATTTGTTAATTCAATTAACTTCATTTGTATTCTGCTGCACAACAGAGTACCAGAGCGCTGACAAGCTGCCACACGTACGAGGGATGGAAGAACAAGACGAGGATCCACAGGATGCCGAGGATGACAAACAGCTGACAGCAGACCGCTCCCTTATGAGACCTTTTTGGGCAATGCTGCATGGGCATCCCAAAAGCGAGGCAGGGTAACTGCTGTTACCATCAGCAGCTGGGAGAGGGGCAGCCCCAACCTTAGTTGTGCCTGCTCCTCTCCTCCCCCCAGCTACAGAGACACACAGTCTCTGCAGCACAAAGCCATGGAAGGGTGAGGTGTGAACAGTCACCTCACCCTTCCTCCAAATACCAAGGACCTAAGCACCATAACGAAACCAAATGTCAGACAGGACCCAGGTTCAAAGACCTGCCCCCACCAGGGGGCCAGACAGTCGGCTATCCGGCCGGGGGCTGCAACAACAGCAGCCCCCACCACATACATAACAAAGACCCAGGGCCTCCCTGGGTCCTATAAATGAGAGCAGCATGCTCTGAGTAAACACAATCTGTTTGTGGACCCTGAACGGGGACCCAAGCAAACAGGAGGTTCACTGTTTACTCGGTGTCTTCCAAATCTTTTTTGCTTCTTTACCACAGAACCCGCCCACCCTACAAAAAGGGGAGAAGAACAAAAAGAAGTACAAGGCACTGTACGGTGCCCACAACAAGTCGTGGGACACAAGAAGGCGGCATGGGCTAGAGGGGGTAACCTCACGACCCGGTGCCCAAAAGTATGATATCATTATGAGATGTGATATTGTGTATTGCCATAACCCATATCTGTACAATAAAATCCTACAGCCTTTTATTGCCAACACTTGACACAAGTTGTGTACCTATCATTACGGGAGAGGGTTTGGGGGTCGGCCAATACTAATGCATGCATATGGGTTCAGCAATTATAAGCCACACTGCCATGGAAGGAGAAACGGGAAACGGAAGTTACTAGTTATGACCTTGACTGTAACATTATTCATGGCATCATAGGCTTCTGCACTATATTATGTCACTGCCATTGCATTATGCTGATCCTGTGTAATATGTATACCTTCGATTTTGTCACATGTATATTTTGTATATTCTAAATGTAAATACTTTATGTAAGCTGACTGTAACTAAATAATGCGCCCGGTTGCCCTCGGGCCTTGTGCGCTATACAAATAAATAAAATGCAAATACGAGACACACTTCTGGCTATGGCAGCCACCTGCACAACACTGTTGTTAACCTTGCTCATGTGACACACTATGCATCCAAGAACTGGATTGACAATGGAGCAATGTGATCATTTGCACCCCTCCCTCCCCCAATAAAAAAAGGGTCCCCGGTGCAGATGAATTTCACAACTTTGCTAATTGAAGATATACTTATACTTGTGAGATATGCCTGTGTGGTTGACTGCCATTACAAACATGTTAAGTACACATCTTTCCAGCTGCAAATAGAATTAATGTGTTTTCTTAATGTGATGGAAAAAGGCCATGAAAACGTTATAAATCGTGCAAAACAAGACATGTTGCCTTACATCACAAATCTAAAAGGGCAAATACATGCAGAAAAGGGAAGTCTACTTTATGGGCCTCATCACGACCTCGGCGGTAACCCTTAAATCCAGCGGTAGCGCTATTACCGCCGGATTTAAGGGTCCGCCGAATCAGGGCTTCGGCGGATTTCAAACCAGCTCTGAGCTGGTGTGAAATCCATCGAGAATTCGCGCTAATACCGCCGGAGGGAAATCCGCCGGCAGTATGAGCGCGAAATTTCCCCATTGAGCCCAATGGGGAATGGGGCATTCCCGAATGGGCTCAATGGGGAATGGGGACTTCCAAGTCCGCCCAACTCGTGATCCCGCGCTATTAGCGCCGGAGGCTATGGCGGTCGCGCTAATAGCCCCCGCGCTAATAGTGCCACCGCTACCGCCGAGGTCGTGATGAGGCCCTATGTCTGTACTTTGCATATGAACAGGGATGGTATCACACAGAAAACAGACACAAAGGTCTGTTTCACAAAAATATACACCATGATCTGTTTTAATGAAATTCATCTGGCTGCTGTTCAAAACCTCTCCAACTCACATTCCCAAATATACTCTTAATAAGAATGCCGGTCTCTGCCATATATTTTTTCTTCTACACAGGATAGGGTTTCTAACATTTAAATCAAGTTATTTTGTGAGTTATTGTAAGTAAATGAGTTTTGAAGAAGCACAGGTCAAGAGCTGCCTGCTAGTGTCATAGAAGAAAATTGTTTGACTGGATTATACTTAGGGACGGTTCCCAATTGCTCTAAAACATGGGAAAAGAGAGGCAGGCCTCAGAGAGCACTTTGTCAAATAGTGTTCTTATTGATTTTACTCTGCTCAATTGTATTTGATTAGGTTTTAACCTTTTTAACATTCCATTGTTCAAAATTATATTGAGTAGGAACGTTATATTTTAATTGTTAGGATTGAATAGTTTTGTTAACTAGAAATTCAACTGGAAGGAGCCTGCTTTTTGCCTCTGTGGCGTCAATTTTTTTTTCAGAAACAGCCGCGGTTTCACAGATGTTAATTTCGGTCTGCCTTGAACCTTTGAACTACAAATCCCATGGGGATTGTAGTTCAGTAGCCCTCATTAGCGCAAGCCAGGTGCGAGAGCGCCAGCGCCAGAGGGACAAGCCGTTATATGGCTATGGCGGTCCCCTTAAAAAGAAGCTCTTCTCCTCACTTGGCTTCTGTTTCTGTGTTTTTACACGCATTTTGTCAGTTTGCGTGTGCACTTTGTCAAATTGTGTTCTTATTGATTTTACTCTGCTCAATTTTACTTGATTAGGTTTTAACCTTTTTAATATTGCATTGTTAGGATTGAATACTCTTGTTAACTAGAAATTCATCCGAAGGAGCCTACTTTCTGCCTCCGTGGCATCATTCTCTTTCCACTGCTATGTCTTCGACTATATGGGTATCTTAGCGGTCTTAGAGTCCATCGACTCTGCTAGCGCAAGGCTTGAAGCAAATAGTCTCTACTTCTCTCCGAGAGGGGGAGCATCTAGGATAGGCTCACGGAGCCTACCCATGTTAATGCCTGGGACTCAAATGACTAGGAGTACCTGTTCTAGTGCTGTCATGAGTAGCTCCAACCCCCCACTGTCAGCCATCCCTTCAAACCTGTATGTCCCAGGTGATGTTACTCCTGTGGCTTTCAAGTTTATTGAGGGGAGTCGATTGATAGCATTGGGGAATAATGCTGCGGTGAAAACCAAACAACCCACTTGCGCTTTAAAAATTGTATTGTTGAACACCATATGGCAAGTTGAACATGCTCTTGAAGTGGCTACCTATGTTCTGCTGTGCAATATTGATATCTGTGTACTCACAGAAACATGGGACCATGATGCAACAGGCCCTTCTTTAGGGTTGATGTTCCCAGACAGAAATGCGATATTTTTGGCAGGATAGACTGGAAGCTAGGGAGGGTAGCCCTAATTTTTAAATCGGATCTGAAAATGTGGGAGGTTAAGACCCAAGATCATCCTGGTAATGAATTAAAACTAGTTAAATTTGGCATTAGTGCTGAATCCACCATCAGTTTACTATTGCTATATAGAGCCCCAGGATCAGGGATTGAATTCCCGGTTTTGTTGAGTAATCCTTTACTTCCTCTTCTCAAACCTAACTCTAAATTTGTTATGCTGGGTGTTCTTAATTTTTGGCTCGGATGTGATGATGACACTGCAGCCAATGCTCTTGAAGATGCTTTGGGCCTTCTTGGGATCCAGAAATTGGTCAGAGATTCTACACATGTCAAGGGACATACACTGGATTGGGTGGCTTCTCATAATTTGAATTTTACTGCTCTCGAATTGCTCACAAGCCCTTGGTCAGACCACTCATTAATTCATTTTCAGATCAATAATGAATTATTTGCTAGAAAGACAGGCAAAGGCATGGACTTTACACTAGCAAGAAATGTTAAGAAACTTACACCAGAGACACTAAACCCATGGGTCTCCTCCATGGTTCCAGAGATTCTAAATGCTATAGAATTGCAAGATATGCCTAATCTTTTCCTGCATTCTTTTCATGAGATCTCTGAGACACAAGCCCCGATAAAAAACACTCTTCTGATGGTTGTAAATCCATTACGTGGTTTAATGTGGATCTACATAAGCTCAAATCAACAAAGTAGAAATATCTCTACGCCTGGAGAAAGAATTAGGATAATCCAAGCTTGGAAATGTATAAAAAAGCGGCCAAGATCTACAAGACCGCAACTTTGTCTGCTAAAAAAGAGATGCTTAATGACAGAAACTCGAACTCAAGTTCAGAAAGCAAAGAACTGTTTAAAATCTTAAGAGAAAAAGAATCTCTGAAGGGCGCAAGCAAGATTATGCCTGGTGTGCTGCAATTCAGGATGCCATGATGGGGAAATTAGACAAATTCAAAAAAGTCATAGAGGTTCAAAAATTGATCATAAATAAGTCATCAGAGCTAGATAACCTAGAGACTTTGGGTGAGTCTGTTTCTCAGCAGGTTTTTAACTTCTCTCCTATTTCTGAATAAGATTTGTCTAAGGTCATCATGCAGCTGAAATCTACTAGCTGCAAGGGGAACCCTTGTTCCACCATTATCATTAAAGCATGCTTGCCTATACTCATCTCCTCAATGTGTAAATTTGTGAAAGATTAATTCGTCAAAAATTACATTCCAGAAAGCCTGGATGACCCCTCTCTAAACTAAACCAGGTCTTTGCCCACTGACAGCGCTTAATTATAGGCCCATTACGAATACTCCATTTCTTTTAAAGATATTGGATAGGGTGGCGTATAATCAAATATCAGTATATCACAATCACCATCAGATTTTGAATAAACTCCAATCAGCTTTCAGACAAAATTACGGAACCAAAATGGCACTCCTTGATTTGAAATCCAAGCTACATGAGACTATGGATAAGGGCCAAGCCTTGCTCCTTATGATTTTAGATCTCTCTGCGACCTTCGACTTGGTGGATCATTCCATTCTGATCACCAGGTTGAAGGATGCGGCTAAATTTTCAAAGAATACTGCCCAGTGGATTGCTTCATTCTTAAGTGATAGACAGTGTAGAGTTGTTAGTGGGGAAGCTGAGGCTAGGCCAGTAAATTTATCATATGGCATGCCTCAAGGAGCATGTGTCTCCCCGTCACTTTACAATATATTTTTGGTCCCTTTTTGATTTACTGGAGCACAATAATATTACGTTCGCCAACTATGCGGATGACACACAATGTGCCATCCCGCAAAGAGGCTCACACATTGAGGACGAGTGCAATATCAACAGGGTCTATGACACCTGGATGCTACAGATTGGACTGGCTCTAAACAAGGATAAATCCAGACTTATGGTGGTGGGTTCACATAATAAAATTCTGAAGTTAGGTCCACTGTATAAATGCTTCTCCATTGCCGACTGCAAAACTGAGGTGAAAAAGAAAGTGAAAAACCTAGGCATTCTTCTGGACATAAACCTGTATATGAAAGCACTGGTTAGTGGACTGGTCTTGTCATCCACGTACTATATAAAACTACTTGCCCACCTTTGGCCGCTCATTTCTCCAAAAAATGCAGAGACGATTGCAACGGCATAATAGGCTCAAAAATCGATTCCTGCTGTAGTCTGCTTATTGGTATTCCGCAATCAGAATGCAACCACCTACAGGTTATACAGAACAGTGCAGTTAGGGTGGTCAAAGGCCTCAAGTGGAGAGACCATGTGTCAGAAGAAAGGCAAAGTCTACATTGGCTCCTGGTGAGGGCTAGAGTTCAGTTTCACGCCACCTTACCTGATGGATCGTTTGGTGGAGAAACAGAGTTTGTGAGTGCTAAAATCCAATAATACCAACCAATTGATAACTCAGCGCTGTAATGCTAGCAAAGTTGTAAAGGGAGCTTTCGTTACAGCTGCCCCAGGAGCCTGGAACTCTCTCCCTATGGATCTAAGGGAAGTTAAATTTCAAAAACATTCAGAAAGAAATAATTAAAAACCTTGCTATTCTGCTTGGATTGTCTTTCTTAGTTCTCTATTTTGGTGTCCCTTGGGCATGCTGCTCCCCCTTCCATGTGGGGGTATTTACTGTGTTTTGTTTTGTGTGCGCCCTAAAGCCTTCGGGGCCTTGGTATGCGGTATAATTGCAAAGTAAAGTAAAGAGAGAAGTGTCACCATGGCAGTTTCTAGACCACATTGCCTCGAGGGTGAAACCTTAAAATGAACTCCCATACTGGAAGCTTCACACTGCAACCCTCCCTGACATTATTAAAGCACTGCAATATAAACAAAAACTAAGTTCTATTGATGGAATTAAAGTACTAAGTACATATGGAGAAAAAAATCACTGAATGTTATTATCGCTTGAATATGTTGATTGTCTAAAGCACAATATCCTACTGCAAACGTTTCCATTGCTTTTGTGGATTCTATATTCGTTATGATTCGGCTCTTAATTGAATATATAACTAATAACAGTAGCTCCTGTTCAGCCATTAAAGACTATACAAATGTTATTGTTAGATGCAAATTTAGCGACATTCCTTTCAACCGTTTATTGTTAAATTAGTTGAACAATACAATGCACTGCTGTCATTTCCAAGGTCTTCAGGTGCTCTGGCAGATCTGAAAGAAAGGGGGCTGGATTAGGTTTGTTAGGAGAGTGAGATTAGCCAAAATAGCTATTCTGCTGTGTTCATGCATGCAGTTTGGAATTATCCGGGTAATGTGGATAGACCTGTTTCTATATAGCCTTTGTCAATGGCAAAGAGCGACTTGTGTCCAGATAGGAGTGTCTCAGAAACAGCACCTTAAGACAAGAGATTTTGGACAACCAGCAAATTTGAATATAGTGAATATTTTTCTGTCTGTTTAATACGTCACAAGAAAGAAAGCATTTTCATTATTCACAACCCATAATCGTTGGTTTTGTCAGTATCTATACTTTAGTCAACCAGAGGGAGTCTGTTTTTGAACAGGGCACAGTTCACACTGAATCACATGTAGTGACTCCCAATTTAGCAAGGTAAGACACTGAGAGATTACATGATTTGCCCAGGATCACACAGTTTAGGTAAGTGGTGAAGCCAATATTTCAGAATAGGCTGCAACTTAGTCACATGAGCGCATTTCTTCCCAGATCGAGTTTGCACTGCTATATGTTACATTTTTTAATTTTTTTTATTGAAACGTCAGTACAACAAACTTAAGTTGAGATCAACTTAGAAAGTTAAACTTTTGTTCCAAAAAACCAGTAAGGTACGGAACTAATAAACAAAAGAAGAAGAGGAAGAAGAGGAAAATCCTCCAATCTTTCTTAATCAAGATAGACCGATAAAAGTAGAAAAAACAAATAGATCCAACGTTTTCAGCAAATTTCCATCTGTTTGAGGTTATCTTTCAACTTTATCAAGTCCATGTATTCGACAACAGCGCAGCTTAATTTTATAGTATGGTCAGAAGATGCATATGCCCACCAATTTTTCATGTCGATATCTGCAGTTGCAAAGCGCACGAGATGGCAGGAGCGCAGTGTCGTAGTGGCCGTACAAGCTCTTAGTACATGTTGTATTGATTCAGGGGCCAATTTACAGTAGCAGCAAAGATTATCTTTGATTTCATTGGGCCTCATTACACGCACAGCGGTAACCATGGCGCTATTAGCGCCATGGTTGCCGCCAGTATTTTACTGATTCCGCCTTGGTGAATGGGGGAATTACCGCCCCATTCCAAGGTTGGCGGGGCGGTAATTCCCCATTCACCAAGGCCCTTCCCCATTCCCATTTGAGCCCCCATAGGGCTCAATGGGAATGGGGAAGGAGCAAATAATGGCACCGCTATTAGCGGTACTGTTATTTGTCCTGAAGTCCCTCAGCGGGTCCCTTCCTTAACGTGTGGTCTGGCCACACGTTAAGGACGGGACCCGCTGAGGGACTTCGTAGTATGGCGCTAAGGGATTACCAGCATCGGTGCCCTTACCGGTGCCGGTAATCCCTTAGCGGCATCCGTGTAATGAGGCCATTGTCATGGCGAAGCCACAGCATGTCTGTAGAACCTGATAAAATGGGGAGGCCTGGTTTGTTATCATTACAGAATCATTAAACACCTTTACCCATCATTACTCTTGGTTACAGAACCATTATTTAGTATTACCCCTTTAGGAATTATTGTATCATGTTTAGTTATCCATCATATATTCTGTTTAGTTCTGATTAGTACTGGCTAGTAACAACCATGCATTTGAAGAGAGAAATAGGGCCTGTTATATGAAGGGTTTGCTTAGTTATGTTATTGTTATATATGTTGAAAGAGATGCTTTTAGAATTATGTATTATGCCATTTATGTCGCACTTAGTCTGAGAGAGAAATGTGCTAGGCACTATAGAGAATGAATGAGGCCTGGAATGACATGTAGAGCCATTTATAATGACACGGTATATTTGTAGTTACACATTTAGAGATATGTATATGTATTATGTATGCATGTAGAGAGACACGCATTTAGAAAATGCAATGAAGTCTGCATGTAAATAGCGCTTGCCATTGTGAGAGAAAGAGTAAGCACTATTGAAAGCCTAAGGCCTATGCATCCATTCTGAATGGAGACACAGAAGCGCCACTGAGCTCTGTGCCAAGTAGTTATGAATTAGTGTGAAAGATTGGAATGCAAACACAGATAACACGAACCTTGTCCGAGTGGAAGGCGAAGGAAGCCTTATCAGCATGGGCTTGTGTGCTTCAGAGAGACATAAAAGGGTGGAGGCAGCGCCACATGGGGAGATGTGAGAGGAGCCTTTGCACACAGGCACGGAAAGAGGATTTTGTGAAGCCAACAGTGGAGTGAATGGGTATGAATGGATATATAGAGGAAGATGGTGTTTTGCAGGCATGCATTAGAAGTCCATGACAGAGATATGATGTCCAATGTCACATTGACACAGAACACGACAAGAACACGGAGTGAAAGAACACAGACTTTCAGGCATGTTCATATTTAGAAAATGCTGACAGAGAAAGAGATATTCTTAGTAGAGAATGAAAGTAACCATAGGGATTTGAGTGCATCATGGAATAGTATAACCAGAGGTGAAGAGAAGGGAATTTTTTTGTTGCTGTTGGAGATGGTGCTAGATGTTGATTTAGTTCTATGAGGGAGAGGTGTCTTGGTGCAGCAGAATCTGATGAGTCCTTGATGAGACCGATCTGGCAGAGAGAGAGCGAGGCCTGGCTCTGAATGACTGGCTGGTTGCAGAGTAGCGGGAGAGGAGAGACTTGGAGAGACTTGACAAAGACAGAGCTGGAGAGGGGAGAGAGGCACATGCAAATGGGAAGTATGGTTTATGGCCTAAACTGATTGATTAGAACAGACACTCACACAAAGAGCTTTGGGTTTGTTAGAAAGGGAAATCAGACAGGGATCGTCTTAGAGAGTGAGTGTGAAGTATGGTGTGGAATGTAGAGGAATGCTGATGTGACACTTGCCATATGTATATTGCATTAGACACTGATAGATTGCATTAGAATCCTGTAAGGTTTATAGTTATTGCATGGTAGATTTGCACCAGAAGCATAAAAGGTGCAAAGTTGAGATTTGCATAGTTTTGGTAATGCTTGCATCATGCCTTGTTGTGCATAAATAAATGTATTCTATCGGTTTGAGAGTGCAGACATCCATAGCTGAGCCCTTGCGGATACCTCATCTGCAAGCAGGTTTGTGTGTGACCCTTTTTCATCGTCGTATCTAAACCATGTGCAGTTTAGGTCTCCACAGCAGATGATGGATACATTTTTTAGATGCAATAAGAACCTTATCAATGAGCTGTGTCACTGAATTGAGGAAAGCCCTGGTACTAATTTTCCCAGGATTCTAGTACCCGTTTATGATGAGCAAGAATTTCCATCTTAAGATGTTTGCGTCATTTGTCTGCATGAGAACTCCTTTGATAAAAGGATTCGGATTGTATGTATCCACTGACGACCACCAGAAATTTGTTTTTTATTAGCATTAGGAGGCCTGATGATGGCCTATCCTTTAGATTTTTTGTAGCTGGGT
Organism: Ambystoma mexicanum; assembly: GCF_040938575.1. Classification (NCBI taxonomy): domain Eukaryota; kingdom Metazoa; phylum Chordata; class Amphibia; order Caudata; family Ambystomatidae; genus Ambystoma; species Ambystoma mexicanum. Next base: position 141,499,375 of record NC_090932.1, read on the forward strand.
TTACAAGTGTGACAAAGCCATCTCTTGTAGGTGCCTCACATAACCAGGTCTCCTGCAAACAAATTACAGACACGTTTTCCAGGTCCGCTTCGAATTCATTGAATAGGTGCGTGAAACCTCTTGTGTTCCAAGATAGGAACATACCTGGGTACTCACGCACCTCATGTCATGGCTATTGACGGGCCAGTTGGTGATCCATTTTGTGTTGTGACATCATAGGCCTTTGGTTTTGTTGGTCGTTGTGATGTCGCTTCAACGATGAGGTGGTCATTGCATTCCTTAGCTGTGAACATTTTTGTGCAATGTTAGCCTGTTCAGTGTACCTTAAGTGCTGCTCATCTGCTACTTCTGCCGTAGCCATAGGTTCGAGTGTTATGTCGAATCCGAAGACAAGCAATTCTTCTGTTGCTTTCAGGATTGTGTTGCGAACCGGGGCTGACACGATATGTTGAAGAACTTGATCAGAGGTTTTTTCTGTCGGGTACTCAACGATCATAATATCATCAGACAGTATGGTGCGTAGAGAGGGAATACAATTAAAGAGTTTCATGACATTGTGACGGTTTAGATTGATTTCACTGTCATCGGAGTGAATATTTTGTAGTCTCAATTTCCAAATGGGCTTAACCATGTTATAATAATAATAATAATAATAATAATAATAATAATAATAATAATAATAATAATAATAATAATAATAATAATAAATGTTGTTACTGAAATTCTGGTGAACCCGTGAGCTGTAGTGTACCATCTTACTCTTTTGCGTTAGAGTTAATTTTGGGTTCAGATTTGTTGTGCAGACTAGATTGCGAGCTGGGGCTTTGCTAATTACTGCTGAGGGCTTGTCGTATTGAGCTGATTGCCTCTGAGTTTTCGACAGGGCACTGTCGTCTGATCGAATCCCCAAAAAGATAAGTGTTTCGTTTGCTAAGGATGTACATTTGTGCTCATGGTACTGTTGCTGCACACGTCGTCTTCATAGGAATATACTGAGAGATCGCAAAGGTTGATTGTTGACGTTGCTGAGGCACACAGGTCATTTTCAGGTTCTGAGTCGACTCTTCATCGTTTAGTTGGTAAAGGACCTAAGTGATTTGTGCCAGAGTCCAAAGTTTTTGTTGACGAGAAGTCTTTTAACTTGTCCAATTTGGTAATTTTGGTGGTACTTGCCAGACCAGTTTTTGGTGGTAGCATCAGGTTTCTGATAAATTTCTTTTGTTTGCTGCCTCCTTTCATACTTTTAGGGGCCTGCACTTCATTCTAGAGAACATACCCTGATGGTTAGGTAAGTTTGTGGTGGGTTGGAGAGTTGCTTTCAGGTTAGGAATAACAGATTTAGCTGCCCCCACGAATATACCAAAAGAAGCGGGAGGACTTGACATCATAGGCCGGTGGTATGCTTGCTAATTTGGTGATTCGGCTTCTCGATCTAAGCAGAAGCATCATTATTCAGCATTTTTTCAATAAGTGGTTGATTGACAATGTTAGCTGTGAGCAATGGAATAATTGTTAGGTTTTCATCAGGCAAGGGGCCAGATTGGTGAATTGGATCCGTTGGTAATGTGGTCAATGTTGCACGTTGTGAAGCTAGGTCCTACATCAGCTGTGCTTTATGGGACACCATAAGAAAAGAGTGGAGCATCCATTAAACCGCTTCCAAAAGGCCATCGGACAGGGTGTCATTCTGGCAATGGTGTTGAGCAGCTAAATCGCTTAAGCGCTCTTGCCAGCGTGTCGCTGGGTCAGCTTCTCTTAAGATTTGACTTTGGAGAAAAGTATTTAAAGATTCAAACTTTTCCATTTTTTCCTTCAAGGTGATGATTATCGCTGTCTGGTCATTGAGCACTTCATGAAAGGATTTATACAGTTTAATAAAGGGAAGCATTGGCATGGATGAAGCGGCTAGAACGTTATTGTAGATCTGAGTGGAGGCAACAGAGGAAAGACTTGATTTCGAACGAGGCACAGGGGGCTCTTCAACACTAGAGAGCGTGCTGCTAACCGAGTCAGAGTGTTGGTCGCCGATCACACAGACATTTGCAGGCATCAGTGCAGGTGATACTTTAGATGAATTGAAAAGCCCAGCTCTTGTGGCTGTATTTTGAGGTGTGATCGAAGAGGACTTTCTCAGATGTTTTGTGGTCGAGCTATTAATAACATGTTTCTGTGCCTGGAAGTTGACTCCATGAACAGCGCCTGTAGCAGCCTCCAGGCTTTTGCGCGGAAAAGGAGCGTCAGGTATTATTGGCAAAGAAATTGAATTTTTGCCAATTATCGTCTCTGATCGCTGGTTACGTAATTGATTGCCTGAATTGATGGAAAGATTAGAGCGTATCTTCTTGCCTGTAGTGAGGTCCTGAAATATAGTTAGGGTCTTATGTGCCTGCATTGATTCGTGGTTTGGTTTGGCTGGTATACAGTCTGCCCGTGGGAGGTTCTTCAAGGTTAATACATCTCTACAACTCACGTTGGCGTGTGTGGATGTTGGAACTATTTCCCGCAAGGCCTCACTTGCATGTGATGAAGTGGCAGTGTCATTATTGTGAGTTGCCAGTGTGTGGGTGTGAGAGGCGGTTTCAGAGAGGAACTCGTTATTGCCATTTGGGATTTCAGAGTATGTCGCCTCCATTAGCTCGGCGTCCGAGAAGTCGAATGGTGAGTAGAAAACATCAGTTGAATAAGGATATGCAATGTTCAAGCGCGTTTGCACCAGTGTAGGGAATATCGGAGTACAGGAGCCAGACCAGACAGAGTCAAGAGAGCAATATGGTACATTCTCAGAGCGAATGGAGCAGCAACGGGCATCTCCACCGCCGATGCAGCTACAAGACTGGTTTCGGCGTCACCCTCAGATGAAGTAACCACATCAGTTTCAGTTTCGTCATTAATGCGAACAGTGTTTTGCTGACTATCGGGCTTCGCAGCTTTAGAAAAAGTATTGTTACTAGATGAAAACATTGTGGTGGGCACAGCTACAAACTCGTCCGCGAGGCCAGATTAATTTATAATAGCAGAGTCTGGGTTTGACATAGCATGTACAGAGGAAGCGGAAGTCAAATCGCTTAACTCAGAATTTTTTCCTGTTTTATCGGCTTTCAAAGCAGTCCAAGGATTAATCATCTGACGTTGTTGCAGAGTTATACGCCTGGTGACAGGACCTGAGTGACTCGTTTTGGCGGTCATTCTCACTAGCCGCCCACGGCTGCCTGATGTGGACTGATGCAGACTGACTCTCCTTCTTGACTCCACGCCGCACTCCGTGCTGTATTTCCTGTTTTAAAGGCACGCATTCTGCATTTACTGGCTGGGAACATGTGATCCTGTAGAGTCAAAAATGTGTGTGCCTGAGACAGCTGCCCACTTAGCCCGCCCCATGAAAAGGCCAGAAAAAAATCCATTGTGTGCACCCATGTATAGAGACAGAAACCTGTAAACACTTGTTAGACAATTTTACAGGTGCTTATTCATCCTGGACTTAGAGTCGCTGTTATTTGCAGCCAAACAATCATTCATATGTAAATATTGTACCGAGAGACCACTTTCTGGGTTGTTTGCAGCACTTCCATAAAACTGCAGCACACGGTTGTGCTCTCATATGAAGAGTTGCTGGGGGTAATTCATAGAATTCAGTGCACAATTGGCGCACGCGGCTGGTGCACAGTGTGCGCGTGCGAATCCCTGTGCCAGCCGCGTGCGCCAAAATACATTTCCGCGCACAGCGTATTCATGGATTCCAGCCACCAAAACCAGCCGTGGCGCACAGTGGCGCAGCAACCCTGCAGCAGCGCCAGTTACGCCCCCAAGAACGCCCCTTGCGCAGGGAAAAGCCATCAAAATCCCCAATCCAGCGCAAAGGGCTGCGCTAACCCTGTACCAGCACGGCAAGCGGGGTACGTGTATCACTGGGGTGCGCGGGAAGTTCCTCACGTTATTTCAGCTGGGTACGTGTTTTTCAGGGGTGCGCGAGAAGTTCCACACGGGATTCCATCAGGGTACGTGTACATCAGGGGTGCGCGGGAAGTTTCACATGTGAATTCAGCAGGGTATGTGTATTTCAGGGGTGCGCGGGAAGTTCCACACGCGAATGTCCTGGGTACGTGTATTTCGGGGTGCGCGGAAAGTTACACACGTGAATTCAGCTGGGTACGTGTATTACTGGGGTGCGCGGAAAGTTCTATACACGATTCCATCAGGGTACGTGTATATCAGGGGTGCGCTGGAAGTTCCACACGCGAATGTCCTGGGTACGTGTATTTCAGTGTGTGCAGAAAGTTACACACGTGAATTCAGCAGGGTACGTGTATTTCAGGGGTGTGCGGAAAGTTCTACACGCGATTCCATCAGGGTACGTGTATATCAGGGGTGCGCTGGAAGTTCCACATGCGAATGTCCTGGGTACGTGTATTTCGGGGTGCGCGGGAACTTACTCACGTGAATTCAGCAGGGTACGTGTATTTCAGGGGTGTGCGGAAAGTTCTACACGCTATTCCATCAGGGTACGTGTATATCAGGGGTGCGCTGGAAGTTACACACGTGAATTCAGCAGGGTACGTGTATTTCAGGGGTGCGCTGGAAGTTCCACACGCGAATGTCCTGTGTACGTGTATTTTGGGGTGCGCAGGAAGTTTCACACGCGATATCAGCAGGGTACGTGTATTTCAGGGGTTCTGTGGAGTACTACACGTGAATTGGCCGTGTGGGTCCTCCCAGGTGTTCGCTCCACAACCTCCATGGCCCCTGCAGGCAGCCCACACCACGGGGGACTACCCTGCACCCCCACTCATGTCCCCCAGCACACCCACCCCCCAGCACTGTGGGGCACCCTCCACCAGGCCCCAACTCATGTCCCCCTGCACCTCCACCCCCAGCACTGTGGGGCACCTGCCAGCAGGCCCCCACTCATGTCCAACTCATTTCCCCCTGCACCCCCACCCCCCAGCACTATGGGGCACCTGCCAGCAGGCCCCCACTCATGTCCAACTCATGTCCCCCTTCACCCCCACCCCCCAGCACTGTGGGGCACCCTCCACCAGGCCCCAACTCATGTCCCCCTTCACCCCCACCCCCAGCACTATGGGGCACCTGCCAGCAGGCCCCCACTCATGTCCAACTCATGTCCCCCTGCACCCCCACCCCCAGCACTGTGGGGCACCTGCCAGCATGCCCTCACTCATGTCCCCCAGCCAACATGTCATCACAATCTAGATCCCTGGCCCCTATGGTCAGCCTCCAAATGCCAAACACCCACCCGAGTATTGCATCCACCCACTTAGAAATGTCAATAAGATGATAGAACCCCAATTGCAAGTTTGGAAATGAACACATGTCCCTCACATACACCCAATGGGTGTCAGTGAATCTCAAAACCCATATCATGATATGCATGAAACCAATGAGATGATACTACACATTGAAGTTTGAACAAAAAATATGTATAAAAAAAAACATAAATTGAATCAAAAATAAACAAACAAAAATGGGAATTTAAAAAAATAAAAAGCAGCATGTCCGTGAAATAATGCAAAACCACAAATCATAATCCAAAGGAAAGGTGTCCAAAGTCACAGTCCACAAAAGTAAATCCAATGGAAAATTAAAATTGAAAGCCATTGCTCCATGGGTAAATTGTAAAAAAAAATGAAAATTCAACAGTTAACTATATACAGATAAACAATCCAGGGTCCATGATCCCAACAGAAGAAATCAAACCTATCTAATAACACTACCTAATCAAAAAAAACTATATACAAAAATGTGGCCCATTGTCCAAAAGGTCCAAAAAAAATGCAAAACCAAAGGAAACCTAACACTAACTACAGAACTATTTACAAAGGCAGCGGGCTAGTCCGACGGCTCACTTTTGGATGTCCCGGGCAAGGGCATCATCGAACTACTGCTCAATGTCCCGGAGGCAGTCCTCCTCCATGGCCCCGAGGGTCCGCAGGGCCGTCGACGTGTCCACCTCCAACCCCCTGCGGATTGCCTCGAGGCACTCGGCCCGCCTCAGGGCCCTCCGCATGGAGTTCTCTGCCCTGACCATCGTGAGCCGTGCCTCTTCCGCCCGCAGCCGCTCCGCATCTATGGCGTGGCCCAACCGCTGCCACAAGGAAGACACTTCCCGTCCTGGGTCCTCCTGCCCTCCGGCCGATGCCTGCCCCTCCGATGTCGAAGGCCCCGAGCCATCATGGCTCCCACCACGTTGCTGCTGCTGCTGTGCCTCTGCCCGTGCACTGCCTCCTGCTGCCTGTACATCCTCCGCTGGCTGGGGTGCAGTCGTTGATGTGGCCACCCCTGCTGGACGTCCGACTCCCGACTGTGGCAGGGATGCCTCCTCCACCAGCCTGGCCGCACCGTCAGAGGAAGCTCCACAGGGCACCCAGGTGACTGATGGGTGGGAAGATGGCACGGAGGACAACTGGCACATAGGGGGTTCTGTTGAGGAGGGGGTCGTAGCAAGCCCCATCAAATGGAGGAATCCGGCCTGGGTGACCTGTCCCAGTATGCCGACGCGGTCAACGAGCCATTCGAGATGACGTGCAGTCTCCTCATGAAAAGACTGCAGGTCACCTCGCATGGCCCGTTGACGCAACGCCACACCAGTCAGGACAGGCTCAACCCGGACCCGGATAGCCACGTCCGCAGGCAGAGGAAGGCCAGTTGCCGTGAGCTCATCCCCTGCCTGAAAACGGGTCTGGACGTAGGCATCCCTGCTGGTGCAAGATGATGCAGGGACAGGATCAGGGAGAGGATTGCACACAGGCACCTCCGCGGCAGCCTGTGCTGCCTCCTGACCCTGGTCCTGCACTGCACCACTAGCACCAGTGGAATCCCCACCTCCAGACCCCATCTCTGTTGCTTGCACGGCCTCCTCCTCCACCAAACCCCCCACCAACCTGGATGACTCCGTGCCATCTTCCCCCGTTGGGCCCTGTGGGGTCCCAGCTGCCCCTTCTGCTGCCGAGGAGTCCAACTCCAACCTCCGCCTCTTGGACCTCCCCCCGGCAGCTGCGGCCTGGGACGCGGCACCGGACTCCTCACTCCCCGACGAGATCACAACCTGGGAGGGGAGCCGGGCCTTGCATCTCCGGCTGGCGGTGGGATCCCCGCCGCTGTGCTCCACAGCACCTTCTCCGCCCTCTTCATCAGTTGACGCTGCAGACAGGGAGAAATAAAACACAGGCATCAGGGCACTGTACAATGGACACATACACACATGACAGTTGTACATGAGTGGCATTGGCAAACCTCAGACATGCCATCACAATCCCCAACACACATGTCATTTCAACTTGCACACATGAGCCATACCACAGCCATATTGCAACTGCCAGCACCACCCATACACATACAACAGCATGAGCAGGCAATGGTGAGCCAGACATCACATGCAACACAGGGAGTGCACTACACATGTACACACACCGCCACACTTGCATGCATGTGTACACCTCTGTCAAGTGTCGCAGTGTTCAGATGGGCATCCATGTCACATCTGCCAATCAGGCTTCCACATCCCGCTGTCACATGCATCCATGTTGCATCACTGTTGCGCCCTTGTCAAATATACACACATGCACATGTACACAGTGCTGATACATGCAGCTGAAAACAACATACATGCGTGACATCACGAACATGTCTACTTACATACACATTCATCCAAACATGTGTGCCCACACAACTGCATTTGGCATGCAAGCCTACACACACAAGCACCATCCATGTCTCACACATGACAGCCCTCGCATGTGTTAGCCTCACGGCCCTGTACACCCCCACCCATACTCGACCCCACACAAACAGATGAGCAACCTGCACACTACTGAAACATCACCACACGCACAGCTTACAATCAGGATGCATGTACACTTACCACTCGACTCCAGATGGGTCTGCCTCTCAAGGACCTGGACGTGGAGCGCTGGGGATATACGTTCCAGGACCCTCATCTGATCTTCCGACAAGTGGCCCCGGCGCCCCTTAGCATCCGCTGCCTTCAAGAGGCGCCGGGCCTTGTTGAGGGTCCTGGACCTGAAGTCCTCCCAGCGGTTCTTGACATGTTGGAAGTCGCGGACTGCCACCCCCTCCGCGTTGATGGCAGTCACGATGTCCGTCCAGATCCGAATCCGTCCTTCCTTGTCGGCGCGGGAACTTCCGAAGAGGGCATCATACTGCCCCAGGACTTGCTCCACCAGGACACCAACTTTCCTGGCACTGAAGCTGGTGCCCCTCTGCCTCTCTGGCCGGGGGTTGTCAGTGGTGCCAGATGTTGCAGTGCCCGACATGACAACCCCAGAGGCAGGAGTGGGTGGGCAACTGGGTCCTGGGGCTGGACTGTGGAGCGATGGAATCCCAGTCGGGAGTCTTCGGTTCCAGCAGGGGTGGTCACAGCAACAGCACCCCTGGCTGATGTGCAGGCAGCAAATCGCAGGGCACGTGGGCAGCAGGCAGTCAGGCAGCAGCAGATGGCAGGTGGGAGCGTGCTTGGGGTTCTGGGGGGCAGTAATTCGGCCTTCTGGGCAGGAGTGTGGTCTTCCGTGTGCTTACGTGTGGCCAGCTTGATATGGAGTGATTTGGCACGTGAAAATTCTGCACGTCAGCGTGTAATTCGAGGAAAGGCCCTTAGCGCGTAAGCGCGTCTGCACGCATACGCAATTTCATTGGACAGAAGGCCCTTCAAGCGAAAGCACCCCTGTGACGTGACACGCGCAGGCGTGCATGGGCATTTCAGCGCGCGTGAAAAACTGCACGTCCGCATGTAATCCGAGGAAAGGGCCCATGCGCGTAAGTGACGTGACATGCGCGGGCATTTCCCTCAGCACGGGTTAAAGGTGAGCGGGGCCAGCAGTTCGCTGTACGTGCCTTTCGTGGAGACCGACGTGTGTTGCTGCTTCCTGTTGTTTCGCGCGCCATCACAACTTCACAGCTATCAAGGACGTATCTCATCTTTTGGCGGGGGTATTGGCTACGCGTGTTTTTCTGCATCGCGCTAGTCAGACGGTGAGTCGCACACGCTCTTTTTCCCACTGCGGGTGCCCCTGTGTATCGCACCCATTTTCAATGTCATAGTAGCCTGCGTGTCCCACGCGTACGCGTTACTCATGTTACTTGGTGCCACCGCATACTGCGGGAGTTTGAATCCACGCACGTAGGCTGCAGGGTTGCGTGCACGGTTTTACTGCAGTTTTGGGGTGCCTGAGCGTTGCGTGACCCATCACTACATCACCGGGGTCACATACAGCCTTGCAGGTGCAGGGGGGCTGTTAACATCTTGCTTCCCACCCCCTTCACCCCAATTGCCCAGGTCAATTATGGTGTACACCTCCCATTGGCACTACTCCATCTGTGCCGGCACTACTACATCTGTGCCATGGTTGGGAGGACACCAAAGGTGAGGGGCGCCTCAGCTGGGCGTACTCCTCGTGGCGGGTGTGGTCGGGGACGTGGCCGTGGTGACCAGGGAGTAGGGGGACTCCAGGGTGTCCAGGCCGGCCACAGAGGGGGAAGAGGCAGGGGTGTGCCACTTGAGCACAATGTTGTGCCATGTGTCGGTGCAGTCATGCCACCACCCCCTGTGGTTCCGGGGGATGCAGCTTCTGCATCTGGCACTGGCGCCCGTGTGACCCGGCAGTCCATTCTATCGACTGCCACGGGCCCAAGGGTAGTGGTAGCTGCAGGTGCAGCTGCGGACACCGCCACCCAGGCTCAGGGTCTGCCAGCGCAGGCTGCGTTGGCACTTGAGGAGCCCTTGGTAGATTTCCAACAGGCCAGGAGGGAAACCATAGGGGCAGGCGAGGCTGCTCAGACCAAGACGCGTGTCCCTGGAGCAGTTATGTCATCTGCTGCCCCGAACAGCCGGGTGTTGGCAAGTGCAGGGGCAGATGCAGCCAACAACACCCCGGTTGTGAGTCTGCCAACCAGGACCATTGCGGTCAATGTCCCTGCCAGAGCTGATGTTGCTGCGCAGGGTTCATTAGAGGGCACCCAGCTGCCACTGACACAAGTCAGGCCTTTGGTCATCCCTCCACCTGCCACTCCCTTGGCTCAATCCACCGAACCCACTGGCCATACTGGTCAGGGCGGCATTAGCCAGCCAGGGTCTGCGCCACAGTCCAAGAGGAGGAAGGTTGCACCTGCAGCACAGGCTGGGACCCCACACACAGCCACGACCTCCTGCACGTCAAGGAAGAAGCCTTTCTGCAAGCAGGAACTGGACTTCCTCGTGGGCTACGTGCGGGGCCACAGCCGTGACATGCTAGTGGGTGCCAATAGTCAGACTACAGCTTCCCAACGTGACACCCACTGGAAGCATGTTGCGGAACATGTCAGTTCATTCGGCCATGAGGTGCGCACGGCGCAAGAGTGCAAAAAGCGTTGGAATGACATCAAACGCAGCACTAAGGCTAAGCGTGCCTCTAATTACAACTTGACTCTGGTGACTGGCGGTGGGCCTGCACCAGAGGAGGAAGAGCTCACTCCGCATGAGGCACTCGTTGCAGAGTTCATACCACCTGAATTGGTCGAAGGAGTGGGAGAGATGCTGGACTTTGATGCCCAGTCCAGTGAGTGTTGATGCGTGTTTGTTGAGGACGTGTGTGTTTCACTTGTGGGATGTGTTGTGCATGCTTGCCACTACATGTGACGTGTACATGGTTCTGATGTGTAAGTAATGCAATGCTTCCGTGATGCATGTCTTCTCTGCCTGCATGCGGGGACTCCATGTAGGCATGCTCACTTGCCCCTCCTCCGCCACTCTGCACCCCAGTTCCACTTTTGCACTGGTCTGCTTCAATCTTGCCAATGTGTACTTTCCTGTTCATGCGTCCTGTGTAGATGCTAACTTCCAGCGTAGAATCTGCCAGAAATATGCCGTGTGGTACAGCCTTAGTACTTGATGCAGGGTATCTCACTTGTACTGTGCATAGGTCAGATGTCCCGCAGGGACATGAGTGCCCATTCATGCTCCATGTGCATTGCACGCATGCCCCTATGTGTCCTTGACTGGATGATCACTGTAATACAAGTCCTTGGTAACATACATTGCATGGCATCTCATCAGCCTTCCCATGTCAACTGTGGCTCAGTACTGCGTTGCACACATGTTTAGGGCCTGACAATCTGTGTGGCTCACAGGCCTCAGCCTGTTCAATGGCCAATGACTCTGTCCAACTGTTGTTGTGTCTTCTTCACACGTGGGCGGCCTCCAGACTTTTCAACATGTGTCCTGCTTACTGTCCCATCATCATTTGCAGTGTTGTCACTTGAATCACATTAAGCTGTTGATGCCAGTCAACACTGCCTGTCAATACACAGGTGTATGGTCAGCCTTTTGATACCATACTATGCACCCCTGCTTTGGTACTGGGGTGGAGGGGTGCTTGGCTTCTAGATATGGTACACATTGAATGCACAATGCACGTGATGCCTGAATTTGACCTTGCACTGCCTTCATATTTCCTGGCACACACCATGGAGTCCTTGTACATGTAGGTAGTGAGTGGCGTACACATTTTCTGCACTGCATAGACCCACTTCCATGGAAACTGCCACCTTTCAACAGGTCTGATCACAGAAGCAATTCAAAGTTGACCCAGCATGCATGTCAGGTTATATGTTGTGTGTCACATGTCTGCCTGATGCGTTTGTTGTCGGTGTGTGTGTGTGTTGTGTGCTTCTGACATGTGTAGCAACCTTTTTTCTCTCTATTTTTAAGGTGATGACGCTATGGAGGCGGAGGATGGTGTTGTCATGCCAGACACAGGGTTGTTACCACTACATCAACCTGGCACAAGTGGGGGTCGTGGGGTGGTAGGCCACAAAAACCCCCAAGTGCTACAGTCCATCTTGTCTCTGGCTGCCTATGAGTCCAGCCTTGATGACGACTCTGACGTCCATGTTGATTTGGATGAGCATCAAGTCCATGTGTCAGGGGTGAGTGATTCTGATGTGGACACTCTTCTGTCTGCGACACCTGCACTGAGGGATCAGACAGTCTTGGTTCCTTCGCCCGTGGTGGATCGGGACGCAGGGTCACCCTCCACACCAGTCACTGATGTGCCTGGGACATCACGTCGACGGGGGCATGTAGTTGTGCAGCCGCGGGCGGTTCCAACACAGCGAGGACACCCGGTCCTTGGGTCCTGCAGGGGTCAAGCCCGGCAACGCGGTCGCCGCGTGCAACCGCAGTATACTGAGTGGGAGCAAGACATGACTGCCAATTCAGAACGGCAGGGGGCAGCAATGGAGAACATCGCTGAGAGCATGGAGCGTGTGGCCCAATCTGTGCTCCCCCCCTGCTAGGCAGGTGCTTCTCCAGCAGCAGGCGGCACGGTCCACGGCCCGCTCACTCAGGCTCGGCATGGCGGCCTCAGACAGGGCACGCCAGGCTGAAATGTCGTCTCTGCGTCAAGCAATTGCTGCTCACGCAGAGGCGCACATGGATGCCCTGAGGGAGGAGTATGCTTCCCTCAAATCCACTCTGGATGTCCTTATGATGTCCCAGAGGCAGCGGGCAGAGGAGAGGTTTGCACAGCTTGAGCGGACCATCTCGGATGAGCTACAGCCTTGCCGGGAGGTGCAGCGGTTGTCCAGCCAGGCCTTGCAGGAGGAACTCCGTGTTACACGTGCTACCTTGCAAGAGGAAGCACGTGTATCACGTGAGGTTCTGCATGCAGACCTACGTCACATCGCCACACAGAACCAGGCTCACCCGTCCAGCAGACTTTCTGCCGACGAGGGGCAAGCTGCGGCTAGGCGTGGCCAGGCTACTGTTTCACGTCCTCCTTTCCAGGATGAGCCAGACTCGGACGACCATCTATCTCCCACATAGGTCGGGCTGTGCAGGCGTTGAGCCCATGGAGGTTTTTTTTTTGGCTCAGCATCATTGCATGTGGGTGTTGAGCAGCACCCTGTACCTCCCCCCTCCTGGGTGCCTCCCCTCCCCCTGGGTCGTATGTGGCCATTTTTGATTTTTCTTTTAGTTTAGTTAGTTAAGTTTCTGTTTGATAGTTAGTTTAATTAGGTAATGTAGGTTTTCCATAGTTAGTGTAGTTAATATAGTTTAAAATTGCTTGTCTATTGTGCTTTCATGTGATGGTGCAGTGCTTTGTGGCTTTTGAAGGCATCCACTGTCTGTTCCAGCTGGGCCCTTCAGACTTGTCTTGTGTATGTGTTTGCTGCTTGGGGTCCTTGACTCACATATGCCACTCCTGCCTCCCTTATCCATGGGCTCGCAAGGATGGTTCGGTGTGACAACCTATTACACAAGGGCTTTGGACTGTCATATCTGTGGCATGTCTGGTGCTGTGTGACTTGTGTTGACACCCCTAGTGGGGATGATTTTGGTGTTATTGTCCACTGTTCAGCTTTTGCTAGATGGGGTGTTTCATGATTAATGTGTACATTCATAGCTATGCATTGTGTAGTATGTTTCTTATCTTTACTGTACACATGCTTGTTGCAATTCATGCCGTAGATAGTGTGTTCCACACTTTGGATGTGAAAGACGGACTGATACTGTGATTTCTGATGTAAGTCTCTGACATGGTCAAGTTATGAGATGCCTGAAGAGACACACACAGATGACTTTAAAGCATTAATCATGTGTTTCATGCCCTTTCTGCAGGGGGATGAGCCTCCAGAGCACCTTTGCCAGCAGACATGGCCCATTGGACATCTGAATTCTGGACACGTTTGTTGGTGCCCACATGCACATGTGTGCACAAGCAGAGGCACAGGGATTTCAGACCTACATCCTAGAACTGCTGACGTGTTCCAAGTAACTCCAGGCCAGGTGAGCAGCACAGGGGGGCCACAACACAGCAAAGCTTGCACCAGGCGAGTTGCACATGCAGGCTTCGTCACAGCACTGAGGGTGAGCTTGGACGAATATTGGTGTTGAAGCACACAATGCAGCTCAGATGTGTTGGTGGACTGATGGCTGTTGATTGTAAGGTTGTCTGGGACACCTGCAGGGGCAGTGGCACATGCCCTCCGGTACACCAAGGTCCATTGAGGCACTTGTATCAACCATGTAGCCTTCCTAGACATGGAAAGGGGCAGCTCACAGGGACATACAGCAAGGGACATACTCGGGTGCAGTGCATTTCATTTCCATGTACATTTTCATACATGCACTGCCAACTTTGTTTCGGTCATGGTGGAACACAACTTGTTCTGAAGTCATGCCTTTCTATATTGGTCTGTCTGCTTACCCAGGGAACATTGCATGTTGTGTGAATTGTGACACATTGGTGTTCCATTTGCCACGCACCCACCGGCGGCTGACTTACTGCATTGACTGTGTATGACCCATCACAGGGGTAATCTTATATATGGGTACGAAGCATCTACACCAGATTGTCTGTTTGTAGAGTAGTTTGTTGCTATGGGGCATGTTTGGTGGTGTGTTTTTGTGTAATGGGCATGTACGGGTTATTGACTGTGGCTCTCTTTGCAGCATTGCAGTGCTCCTGTAACCGGACCTGAGAGTGCGCAGGCAGGAGGCCAGCACTCAAACCAGAGCTAAGTGTCTTGTTGTTTTTCTTTCAAACTGCTCTGCATAGGCTTGCTGGGGGGTGCACTAATGCATGGATGAATGTGTAATTCAATTTGGTATATTTTTTTTCCCCTAATCACCCTGAGTCCTATCCAATTTTAAACCCTGTACCCTCTACCCCGTGCTCCTGCTTCCCGTACCTATCCAAGCAACGTTCCCTAACCCTCTTTCCCCGCTGGGGTTGCGGATGCCTGTGTAAGCCCCAAACTTGCATGCGCCAAAACCCTAGAGGGGGTGGTTGGTTCGTGCCACTCCTAAGCCTGGACTACAGAAGGCCATGACAATGATGTCCAAGTTTGTTTGGATTGTGTATGTGTTCATGCAGGTAGTACATTTTCGTGCATTCCCTACTTTCATGTGTCATTCCTCCTCCCCTCTCCTGCCACTCATTCCAGTTATCCAGTGTGCCAACACCTGTCCCAACTGCATATCCCTGACCCTCCTTCCCCACCAGGGTCTCAGAGGCCTGTGTGAGTTTGAACTTGCAGGCACCTGGGACACGGTGGTGGTGGTTGTTTTGTGACACTCCCGCGCATGTACACGGGACCTGCGACAGTACACATCTGTTCATGGTGCATCATTCTATGTTATGTACCACACATGGTTCACATCTGCTGTGACATTGTTTTACTGTGCTACCTTGGTTGTTACATCATTGTGGTAGTACTTGGCCTTTGTGAGGTACTGCTACGTCAAGTCATCTACTGGAGGGTGTTCTGGTTCGTTTTTCTGGCTTGAATTTTGTGATTTTGCAAATGAGGGTGGACTCTGAGGGTGCAGGCACCTTTTTACACACAAGGTGGGAGATGGTGACGAAGGGGACAGGTGATCCTGTGGCCAGGTGGAATTGAGGGTTGAAGGCTCCATGACCCAGGTGCAGTTGTTGAGTGGGTTATGGTCATTTGTGAGGGGGGGGGGTTGTTGTTGATAGTTGCCTTGCCCTGCAGTGTGATGGGAACCCTGACATTGTAATGGTGGTATCCTATGTACATGTTGTGTTCTGCTGATCAATGCCTGTTCATGTGTTGTGTTTACCTTTCAGGTGTGAGGGGATAGTTGTGGTTTGACATGCTGGGGTGTACACATGGTGAGTGTTCACATGTGATGTGTAGAGGACACTGATGGTCACTTGATTGCACATGCATATGTTGAGTGCATGTCCTTACTGACCCACACACTTGCATTCTGATGCACTACATGTACAACCACCCTTGCATATCCACATGTACACTCTTTGCCTTCTGGGGCCCACTGTGTCCCTGCAGCACATGTTCTGTGACCAATTATGGATCCTGTACATGCCTAATTTGCTTTTTGATGTGGTCTGTCGCTTAGATGTGATGCTCAGGGTGTGCATCACACACAATGGCTGTTCACTGTGCTGTGCGCTGAGCAGTGTGTTGCAGGAGTTGGACACAGCACACAGAAGCTGCAGTGTTGATTTTGCAATGCACAATGTGCATGTAGACAGGCATTCATTGTTATGTTACGTCTACAACTCTTGTAATGCATTTGGAAATGACTTATTTTGGGTGTCAGGTTGTTGGTCAGTCATTTCATCTGATTCCATGTCAGGCATCATTGTCTGATGCCACTGTACATTTTTGACATGGCAATGTGTACCTTATTGTTACTGTGTTGGTGTATGGGTATTGCTTGCCATGTCATGTTGTGGTTTGGGAGGGTTTGAGTGACATAACAGTGATGGCCATGGCTTGTTTTGCAGGTGTGTGTGATTCACACCTTTCATGTCAGGGTCATCCGCTTCTCAAAGCAACTAGCTGGGGTTAGATCTCTCTCCGCGGCAGGGGCCTCCCTCTGGAACAGCCTTCCTGCCTCACTGGAACTTGAGGAGAACCATCTCCCGTTCCGGAAGCACCTCAAGACCTTCCTCTTTGCTTCTGCTTTCTCTCTGCCTCTCCCTTGCAAAATTCTTCACTGGAACTGCACTGGATCTGCAACTGGGCCACTCTCACCGACCTCGGTCCCTGGCCCAGCCACTCTCCACTTGCACTGCCTCCCTGGCAACCCCTGCACTGCGGGACTGTTTCTCTATCCCTACAGCCCCCCCTTCCCAGCACTTGTCTGCACTTACCTTTGCAGTTGCCACCAGCTGGCCTATTTATTTATTTTTAGTCTACTTACCCTGTACTACACTCCCCCCTCCCCTTCCCCTTGCATTTTTCCCTTCCCCCTACCCCTGCACTTGCACAATCTAAATGACACCTGGCCTAGTATTATTGTTGCCTGTCTTCCCTTGTTCCCCCCTCCCTGCCTCATCGAACCTTGAAATACTTGTGTATAGGCCATATCATGTCATGTCATATGTGTGCCTTTTGGTCACACAGGATAGCTTGTGTTTAAGTAGCTAAGGATGCAGACAATGTGGCACTTCCATGGCAACTACCTCAGGGTGGTAGGGTTGTGACAGTTGACTGTCTCTTTGTCATCATCGATTGTCACCTGGTATGTGCCAGGCCTGTGTGCACTCCGCAGGGGTGGGAGTTTAGGTGAAAAATGTGGCCACAACCTGGGTCCGGGCTTCCTCGCCACGTGCCCTGTCCCCTCCCATGGGCAGCGCCTGTGCCTGTGGTTGGAGATGTGGGGGCACCACCATGTCCACCGGTACGCCCTGCCGTGTTGCAACATTGTGCAGGACACATGCTGCCACAATGATCCTGCACACTACTGGGGGTGCATAGAGTAGCTGCCCGCCAGAGTGGTCAAGGGACCGGAAACATGACTTGAGCACTCCGAATGTGCGCTCCACTATGGCCCTGGTTGCAATATGGGCGGCGTTGTATCTTACCTGGGGTCGTGTGGTGGGGTTCTGGATTGGCGTCATCATGTGGTTGCTCAGAGGGTAGGCACGGTCCCCTGGGGAGATGTAAATGGTTGTGATTATTGGGGTTTGTGTATTTGTGTGTGTGTGTGTGACATGCATGCATGTGCAAGGGCATTTGTACTCACCTAGGAGCCAGGTGTCGCCATGCTGCCCAGCTTCCAGGGCCCGGCTCAGGGCGGACATTCTGTATATGAAACTGTCATGGGTGGAGCCAGGGTAGTTTGCATAGACAGAGGTGATGATTCCCTTTGCATCGCATACCACCTGTACATTGATGGAATGCCAGTGCTTGCAGTTTCGGTAGATGTGCTCAGTGGCCCTAGGTGGACGTAGGGCCACATGGGTGCAATCTATGGCACCGAGCACTTTGGGGAAGTGTGCCACCCTGAAAAAATCAAGGACAACGACCTGCCTTTCTGCGGGTGTTCTGGGCATGTATATGTGCCTGCGGACTGAGGGGCGCGCTGTCATGATTGCCAGTACCTGGTGTAGGCAGTGTGACTGCGTGGCCTGTGAGACCCCCCCACTATGGCAGTAGTCCGCTGAAATGACCCAGTGGCCAAAAAATGCAGGACATTGAGCACCTTCTCCAAGGGGCTCAATGCTTGGGAGCAAAGGGTGGGGGGTGTAAGGTCATCTTCCCACTCCCTGACCAGGTCTAGGATGATATGGGGTGGAAACCTATACCTGCCGTAGACCTGGTCATCAGGCATCCCAAAAAGGCTTGTCCGTGGTGCGAAAATACTTGCCCTGGCTATTCTCCTCCTCCTGCGGTGTCCCACGATCAGTGGTGCGACAAATGGGGCATTCATCGTAGCTGTATATACGTGTTTGTTGTTTGCGCGCACTTTTATACTGTGCGCGGGGACGCTTCCGCCTGCCTTCGTGTGGCGGATGCGTTGACGCCTGTGTGCGTCTTTTGCCGTGCGCGGGTTTCCTGTATTCGAATCCATGAATACGGGTTGTTGGCGTGCGTGTGGCGTTCCGTGTAGTTCCCTGCAGTACTTCCCCAGTTACGCCTTCTTTTTCACGCGTTATTCCCCATTCTGCGTGTTACGCCCACTGTTCCGCACACTTTGGTTGTGTGCGCCGCGCTATGTGCGCTTTTGCTGTGCGCGTAGCGCATGCCGTGTGTGCCCGCGTGCGCCATGGCAGGATTGGGCGCACGGACAGCGGGAAACACACGCATCGTCTTCCTTGAATCGCACGCGTGTGCGTGCGCTGCGTTTCTCACGCTAGCGCCACCTTGCACCTGCTTGCGCTGGGATTTTCGGCGCACGTTTGCTCCATGAATCGACCCCTCAGTCTCATGGCAATGAGGTTGTGTGTGAGCGCCTTGTGAAGCAGAGGTGAGTGGATGAAAGCCAGTTAATAGAGACGATGTGGAGGGGAAATGTTTTATTGCAAACACGGGAACTCTGCAGAAGCAGACTCACACGTCAACATCGACTTTTCTTTCTCAGCTGCACCACCATATGCTCTGCTAGTCTGTAGCCTTTTTCTTTGCTATCACACATACAATATGTGTATAGTTTGCAAACATCTCGCCGGTCTCAGTCCCTACGGTTCACATGTCAACCTTTCGACATGTGCAGGGTGGCCGGATAAGTGTCATTCTAGAGGCTACTAGCACCTGTTAGCAACAGCCTCTTGGGAGGCCAGTTCAAATTTACATCACACATTCTGTTTCAGCATGGAGGAGTGTGCACTTAATGAATGTCACCCAGAGTAAGTGGGTGAGATAGCTCCTCAGTTAGAGACGCCAGTCCCAATCACACCTCTCTGCATGCTAAGGTGTCAGCAGCAGAGATCCATGTGTAGCCTGCAGGTTGCAAAATCCAATCCTACTAAGATAGCTCAGCTGACTAATATGCTTGCAACAGTGCTGCTCTCAGTCACCTGTGCCTTCCCCTGTATGGTTGCACACCGGGTTTCGCGAAGGCTTAACCAGCCCTGATGCATTCTGGTAATGTGCCAACAATTATTTTATTTTTTTGGTATCACCCTTCAACAAAACAGTAACTCTCAAACCAAATGGAGGGTATTGCAGGAAACCTGATTGTTGGCACAGTCCATATATGTAGCACCCAGCTAGACAATTTCCTGGATGATTACAGGATTACAACAATTTGTGTTATCGAACACTAATCAGAAATTGAATTACATTGCCATCTGTTTTCTGAATGTACTTTAGACCTATTTGTTACCTTACCATTTGATTGGAATTGACATAATCTTTGTTCTTTAGATGTTGATCTTAACAGAGATTATGTATAGGAATGTATGATGTTTATTATTAGTTGTCGGAATCACAACCTCTTTATGTGTATTAATTAAAGATATATATAGTTTTTTAGGAACCTAATTGCGGTGTGCA
This sequence comes from Ambystoma mexicanum, assembly GCF_040938575.1. Classification (NCBI taxonomy): domain Eukaryota; kingdom Metazoa; phylum Chordata; class Amphibia; order Caudata; family Ambystomatidae; genus Ambystoma; species Ambystoma mexicanum. The sequence goes on from NC_090932.1 coordinate 141,519,157, forward strand.
ACCTGTTATTGAGGTCTGTCTCCTAATATGTTGATGTGTTTTCCCTTCCTGGGTATAGACAGAGTAGTCATTTGGTTCCACGATTGCAGTGGACAAATCACTACCGGGATTCCTCTCTAATTAATAGCACCCAGCTGTACACCTGTAGCCGGGACTCAAACTCACACACTGTCACACCATGTTGTGCCAAAAAAGCACAGTGCAGCTTTCCAATGTGTCCTGCAAAGAGAGTCTACAAAAGTTAAGAAACGAATATCCAATGTTACACAAACCATGACAAATATCATACTGTATTAGCTGTAAAGAGTAGCCTTGCATGTTACTGACATGTATAGTTTTGGTTAGTTTCTTTGAGTTGATTCATTTTTTTTCTATCTTTTGGAAACAATTTAAGAAAGCTTGATTGTATTGTTCTTTCATGATCAAATCAATATTATTTTGATCCAGTGTTGCGGGGCCCCTAAAAGGAGTGAGGCCTATAGGCCAGTGCCTACTTTGCCTATTTGGCAATCCGGCACTGGCTGTTTACTAAATTGCAGCAACATCCATCCACTTTCTATTGGTCTAACTGTCATTGCTGTGTTTCTACCGCTTTCATCAATACTTAACTGGTCAATTACAAAGGACCGGAGAACTGTTCCAGAGCAAAAAAAGGCATTTCCTAAAATGGCTCACCACTGGGCATGATGCATTTGTTTACATTTTCTTTAAATGGTATAGTTGTTATCTGTAATATGTCCTGTAAGAGGGCATTTAATGTACTGATTTTGAATCCTATATTATATTTCTTGCAACAGAGACAGACTATTGCATAAAACACCAAGGTTGAAGCCCATGGAATAAAGAACAACATGTGTGGACTTTCCTCCCGATGATGTGGGTCACACCACTTGTTTACATTCCATCTGATAGGTAGCTAGCTAGTGCACTGGGCAATTGCCTAAAGGTAACTGGTGAATATTCAGGACCATCTACTGTAAATCACACACTCAGCTAAGTCGCTGAGAGGGTGTTTTCAGAAATGTGCAGATTTGAACATATTCGCTGGAATATATGATGGATTATCTAACCAATTTCCATCTCAGGTGCAGTGTGTTGTCACTCAATGTTCCATTTGTCCTGGAGTGAAGTGGTTCTGTCCATTATAAACACTTTCTTGAGTGTGGCATTAACAACAGCTGTATTGTTCCATTTGTGACAATGCCAGCTTTCCAGTAATAGAAAAAGCTTGTGAACACTGGGACCCATTAAAATCCACCCACACTGTGATGTAACCTCAGCAGGTTGTAACCCCAAATCCTTCTCAGAGTTCCTTCATTTAGGTCCTGGGCTCAGATGCTGGTTATCCCGGGAGAGTTTAACTGTATGGACTGAAGTGATATTGGCTTCATAGAAGGCCAGCAGGAAACAGTCGCTGAAGCCCCAAGACCTAATGCCAGCATCCTGTGAATAAACCCCAGGAGAGACCCTCAGTAGAAGGATCCCTTTACACTACTACAACTCGCAAAACCATTCCCTGCGCCCATGTAGGGATGAGGACCGTTCATTCAGAGGATGCTGGCTGCATTGGCATGGATTAGGGTTCTACAGAAATCCATCGGCATGCACTAGGCATTCGTGTGGGGGAACACATGCAGACTGCACAGACCCAGAACTGATGACCAATCATCCTTAAAAAGGCACAATGCGGCTCCCAATCCAGGTCTGTGGGCTACAGTAATTATGACACCCAGAGGTTCTGCTAGGTGTGGAAAAGGGGGCTCTAGCCCCGGGTCTTTTGGTTATAGCTCCAGATAGAAGCTCAGGTGCTCCTTCCAAAAGGCTAGCTAGCCCTGAGTACCGATTGTCTGGCATCAGCATAGCCCAGCATCCTTTCCAGACCTAGCAGCACCCCTGATGACACCTAATTCTAACATTGCCAAAAGAGTATTTATCACTTCGGTCAATGGAGACTTGGACAGGGCAAACCTTCAGAAGCACTGCATGCATAACAGTGGCAGAAAGTTGCTCTCACCAGCAATTGCAATAGGGCGGAGATGGATCTATTGAGCACGCGCTAATCACTCGATCATTCCACACTCTATCAGCGCATCTGTAAAAGGAGGTAGAAAGATTGCGGATGGGGTGGGTGACAAATCCTCAGAATAAACATATTAATTTCTTTACAAGATGCGTAGACGACCACTTTTTTTTATCATAGACGGATCTGAGTAAGGAATTATTGGATTTCGATTTAAAAAAATCACCACTGATTTTCTGATGTACAGCTCTTTTTTTTAGACATGATCATTCGGATGTAACTAAATCATCAAATAAGCTGAATATAAAGGAATCCTGTGGAACCTAATATATATGTACATGCCTCTCCATATCATCGGCTTCTCGTCACTGTAAGAAAGGGTGGTGTTTGTGCTAGTGGTATCTAAACTTGAGAGAAGCCAGTGTTTTAAAGCCTTCGGAATCGAGAAGCCTGCTTGATGTGCTAAACCACAGGATAAACTTTCTTAGGAACTCGTATCTAAGTGTTTGTGTTATTTTTCTCCCTGAACGTGACAACATTTCTTTGAAACGTCAACTTCCTGACACTGGCTTGCTTGACAAATCTCTCAAGTTTGCTACAATCTCCTACAGTCTGAACACAATTAGTATAAGGGATACAATTGATGATTGATGGTTTATTTCAAATAAGTGCTAAAGGCATTGCACATTGAGTTCAGTGACAAATGCACACTATTTTCCAAGTGCAATTTATTTAAAGAGAGATCTCCAGCCACAATTGTTCATCAGGGATATTGCACGGTAAATTGAATATTATAATATGCTGCTGTCAAGATCCCCTAAAAACAGTGATACACCTGGTTCACCACTTGGCCATGGACCATCTATATTACTACATCATCAACATAAGACTGGGACAAGGACACATAGAGGGACTGCTGAAGAATTACTGCCCATCACTGGCTTTGGAGAGACATACAACATAACAAATACATGTAATAAGCAAGGGTAAGGATATGAAACATGAACATCAGTTAAGAGGACACACTACCAGCCCAATATGTTGAAGCCAGCTTTACCTTACCAAGTCTAGGAAGAATAGTGCTCTGGTGGTCTCTTTCTCTTTTGAAAGGAAACATTGGTTGAGTGATAACGTTAGGTTACACAGTATTAGACAATATTACATTGCGTAAAGGAACATGCAATCACATCTATGAATTAGCCGATTTACTGGGGAAGAAATTCAAGAAACATTTGGATAACTCTTATTTAATGTGTGTGCTAAATGAGTGTATTGGGGATCCCTTGGACAACCTTCAGAGGATGAGCTGAGTGGACTATTGTTTCTCTGGCAGCTAATGTCGTTTGCTAGTCACCAATGGGATTGGTGAAAGTCAGAGTATAATGGCAGTGGTTTCCCAGGGTTCTAGTGTCTGGTGGCATGGCTCGATCAGTTGTTCAAGGTGATTCAGTAAGAAAATAAGCTGAAACCAAGGATTGATGCAGTCTAGTCAGGTCCAGTTCCAAGAGAATGAGCATCATGGTGGAAGTTGCAGGCGGGCTCCTATGATGGCAACTCTCGTAAGCCACCTGCTACCTTCTGACAGAGTTCTGATATTAGGAAATATAGAAGCAGGTAGACACTAGGCTTAATTAAGCTTTACCATCTTGATCAGACCCACAACCGGCCTGTGCTTGGCTCTCTGGTCCTTATGTTTAGCCTTTTGTCTAGCCCCTCCTACATAAATTCAGGACCCTTCTTGTAGCTGTCTGCGAAGAGTCAGGAATGAAACACAGACACAGGCTGGATGTCGTTTTGGCTAAAGACTTGTATTGATCCAAAAAAAGGTGTTGGGCAAATGCCTGGCTGTCCCAGCACTAGAGGTGTTTCCCTACCTAAACTCAAAACTAAGGAACTGTCAGTGTCAGACTGCCCAAAACAAAACCTTTCTGTGTTGAATGTACTATTATGACCATCACATTCTAAAGAAATTAACTCTAACGTGAAAAGGATAATGCTTTTGGCTTTCAGTGTTCTAGAAATGTTCAAACGGGTAAAGAAATAGGTAACTCCAACAAAAAATCTCACAAGTGTATGGCTCCTTGCCCCTGGATTCAGCTTCACTGTCCTTTGAATTAAAAAATAGCACATTTTGGGTGTCCACTTGCTATATACCAATTCTATTCCAATACAGAAACTCTGTAGGTATCTTTGCTCTGGAGGTTTGTTCTATTCCTCTTGTTTCCTCTCACCCATTTGGATATTGGTGTCAACTTAAGACTTTTCTTTCTTACACAGGACCTTCCAAACAGAACATAATTACGTATCTGGATGTTGACAGTAAAAGTCTAATAGGGTTTGAAACCTCTATTTTAGAGATAGGCTCCTTGTTCTTCTCCTCTGAATTATGTGGTCATTGGGTAGCCCTGATCTTTCCTTCTCAGGACTTCTCTGTCACTTATTTAGTTTACCCCAAAGTAGTTCATAAACAGTTTGGCTTTTTAGTTTTATGTTCTCGAGATATCAGGTACACTCCCCTGCCACATTTTCTTTTCTTCTTTAGTTGTACCTTTTGATCAATAACAAAATCACAACAACTTTGTTTGGTCTTTGTTTTGCCAGGAAACCTGGTGTATTCACCTGACAGGTTTTTGCTCCCCCAGTCCCTTGGACCGATAATGCCTTTTTCCTTATTCCTAAATGCTCCTCAAATTGTGATTGTCTGGTATGTTTCCCTATCAGGACTTCCTTTGTTCACTCACACCTGCCTGGTATACTCTCTTGCCAGGCTTCCTGGAATACCACTCTTGGAATTGCCTGGTTTACTCTCCTACCAGGACTTCTTGAAAGCACACACTTGTAACTGCTTGGTCTACTCTCCTGCCAGGCCTTTTTGTGATCACCCCCTTGTGATTGCCTTTTTGGCCAGCACACTTCATTAGTGTTTCTTACATGCATATGCAGCACATACTCATACAGTTCAAAGTGCCCTTCTTTAGAAGATGGACGTTCACTCTTTCTCTCCCTGGTTTTGTAAATGGCTCTCTTTGTTTCTCAGTTCCATTATGTTTAATTATTTGAATTTGGCATGGCTGCCAATACGCCTCAGGGTTCCCTCTGTCCCAGCGTGGACTCACCAGCTCTTCACAAGATTCCTTATTCCTCTTGCAGGCTGCAGGTGATAGTTTCAGGTGCTTTCTTCCTTGAGACCATTCCCTTTCTGTGTCCCTGCTTCCCGCATCTGCAACAGGGCTTGTCTGCTTCGCTTGGGTCTCAGGTAGGTAAACTGCTGCTCTCCAACACTGGTGAACAACCAGAAGCTTTGCACTGGTTTCTGGCATTCCTGGCATGTGTTAACTGCTCTGTGCAGCCTTCTACTTCTGAGCTGGTTGGCTCCACAACCTTCTTCCAGCCCGTCTATCACACAGAAAGATGCAGTCCCCTCCCACCAGCAGTCTCTCTGAGTTTCGTGCGGTTCTGATTTAAATGTCCCGGGCACAGATGTGTGCTCGCAGCAATTAGAGCACTGCCTGTGCTCAGGGCTTCTCTTGCTCTGCACTTCTCTACTCCTATTCCTCATTGCATTGTTGTGGTGTTTATGGGCACAGTAGTGCCTTTACAGCAACTTGCATGAAAACTTTGGATGAACAGTCATAATGGGTTTTGATGACAAGTCATTCATGGAGGACTGGTGCATGGATTAATGACAGATGGTCTTAGCGGATGTACAAGGCAAGTCCATGTTTGAGGGTTGAGTCCATAACAAAAGGGATTCAATACTAAAAGGGAGGTATTACAATAGGCCATTAAAATGTTGAAAATGGGAGATTTGTCCTGCAAGTGTAAATGAGGATACCGTGTCTCACCCGCTGATACCATCACCGCTCCTGGAAGTGATCCTCCCTCATATAGCTGCCGCCCGGGTCAGGATCAAATAGCAGCTGCCTTCCACTGGCCACAAAGTAGGACAGCATCAGATTCATCACATGGCCCAGGTCGTAAAGGACTTCACTGTTGTTGCCTTCTTCCTAGGTTTTTTAATCTATCCTCTCTGAGAGCTTCACCTCCCTCCTGATCCAGGCCTGTCTCCTTCTCTCTATTGCTCCCTTTCCCCATGTATTACTTGTGATCTCCTTTCTTTTCTTTCTTTTGACAACACTACTTCCTTTTATCTTATATTCCTCCATCTTCTCTCCTTTGATTACTTCACAACCTGCTTCCCTTTCTTGTTTCTCAGATGTGCCTTCTCCTCCATATTGTTCTTTCCTTTCTACTCTTCTTTTTAGCCTCCCCTCCCCCACTCAATTTCCTCTCCACTGCCTCTCTGCTCTCACTCTTCTCACTCACGACCTCTTCATTTCCACTGTCTCACCTTTCCTCTCCTTCTACTCTCCGCTCTCTCTCCTACTCCCCTTCTGTGCTCAACTCCCTCTTCCCACTCTCCTACTCCTCTTCAAACCTTCTCCTTCTCTGCTCCTTTCCACGCTCTCCTTCGCCTGCACTTCTTGCAACTCTGCCATGTTCTGATCTAAACTCTCTGACTCACCTGAACTTCCGCTGTACGCTCTTAGACACATCTATGTGGGAGAGCAGCATCAACAATATATTCCCCATGCCATCTGACATGCTTGTTGGACACACCCATGGAACAGTGTGCTAAGGACAGAAATCAGCTGTCTCCTACCTTGGAATAAGACTGCCCATTATCTCTTCTGTCTCTTTGTGAAAGGCAGCCTGGTTTCGTCTGGACATCTGCAGGGCTCCGGAAACTGGGATGAACGGTGCCCATAGCATTATCAATGAACTGTGCTTGCAAGCTTATATCTCCTTAGCATTTAAGTTTAATTCCGGTTAATACATAGCTTGTAAATAGGCTTCAATGATTTAGTGGGCTTTCTACAAACAATGCAAGGGAGGGAATGGGGAATCTGGGTATCCCTTGTATACTGTCTGATCTCCATGGATTCAAGTTATATGGACAAACTGATTCGCCATGAAAATCTGGTGAAATGATGTCCACCCAGATGAAAGTGTGTGTGCTTCCGTAATCGAATAATAATGATGTTGGAGACCACTGGCACATAATACTCTTCACTCTTTGTGTAAGAATCACATATCAAATTAAAGTATTTCCACAGGGACTTCGTCTGGGTGTTGGGAGTGTCTGCCACTGTTAGTGATCCGGTGGAATAAGCCTGGGATATGGAATTAACACTTGCCAAATTGGTCATACCATTAATGTGGGTGAAAGCCTCCTTGCTACATCTTCTGTGTTCACTCAGGGACCTACATAGGTATCCACGGTATTGTTGGTTTCAGACCAGCCCCAAGCGTTGAAAGGGACTTAGGCTCTATATTCTGGATTCCAAGACCATGTCACTTTTTGGTGAAATCCTCTGGTTGGGTACATTTGATATATCCTCTAGTGATTGTTAGCTGTCTCGATGGCCTGATTCTGGGTGGGTCATTGCAGATATTTCACTGTCCACTGCATACAGAGTGTTATGAATTTCAGAATTGTTCCAAAATGGGGGTCTCTTATAGTTTCCCCAAAGTCAATCTCTTGGTTCATTTGTTCTGCAGGCTCTTAATTCCATAAGGGAGTTACTACTTCTGTCAGTCCCTAATCATGCTCAAATGTTTATTCTGACTGTTCTTACAGCAGCCTTCAAGAGAAATCTCATTGATGGGTTACATGCTATGTTCCCTCTCTCCCCTGTCCAAAGGTTGAAGTAGGTGTTAGAAGAAGAGCTGTGTGAGGTATTTCAGAGGTGTGGTCAGCTAAATGACTTATATGCCCTTGGAAGACAGCTTAAAATGCTTGGCAAGATGGTTGACTTCTGGTTCAAACCCGAAGTGTTGGCTTGACCCCCAGGAGGTATTGCTCTTCCCAACAAAGGTGAACTTCCAGGGTTTGTCAGACTGCAGCAGCCTCCTTCTTCAAGGATTGGCTCATTATTGTCTGGCTCCTCATCTGCAGCTAAGGGAAGCTCTTTGTCCTAAGACTTGGAGAAGGCAGAGACCATTCTGACTTGATGTCGACAGAGAGGCAGGCACTCAGGAACTGAACCAGATTAGCACTGCCTTCTGAATATTTAATATTTCTGTAGACTCATCCCTTTCACCTGTCGTAAGAACTGTAAATGGGGGTGATTTAACCCAATAACCCAGTGCTCTACTGCAGGTTGACTAGGCTGGTTGGACGCTAGTGTCTGAAGATTTGTAGTCCCTTTTCTATCACCATATGTGTTAGGGAGAATTCTCAAGAATGTGCTAATTTCCCTTTCCTTTTGAGACCCTGAGCAACTTTGCTGGATTTCTAGGATTTTAAGTATTACCAGAAAAGAGTGTGAGCCTTTTTTTCCCACTATTTCATGCATTTTGATGTGTGTTTTACTTTTATGTTCCTTGGATATGGTGTATTTAGACAAAATCCATTAGCATCATCTTTTTTTATTTTTTATTTGTATTTGGTTATTAAAACCTTCACAAAACATATCAAATACAAGTGTATAAAAAGATGCATCTACATAAAATTATCCACATATACAATTTCACAATAATACATCACATTACAAAATTTCCCTTAAAACATCACAATAGAAAAAACAGTATTAACATTTTAAAATGTATAATTCAACATTTTCTGATTTCAGCTTTTTCTTGAGTGTCACACAGCACCTTCGGTGCAGTGGCACAGGGGTGTCTTTCAGACCCCCCAAGGTTTAAATAACTTTTCTGGGATTGACTACCGTCTCCAAGAGCGTGCAAAGTTAAATTGACTTTACTAGTCCTTTTAAATTCATAGACCCAGCACACATCTTCCTATAGAGTGCTGAAGGGGTTGCTTAGCATCCCCTGTGTCAAAACACTCATGTAACAGTCTGATGTTACCCTTTCCTCTTGAAATGGCTGGTGGCAGTGGTTTCAGAACAAACTACCATGATTTTTCCCGACCGCGAACACGTGTAGCTAAAAATCGGGTCAGCCATGTTTTTCAATTTGGCTGCCATGACCCCTCGGTAAAAACAGACTCTGGTCATCTTTTTTAGCCATTTCTTTTAGGAAAGTTCCTTCTTGTGTTTAACTCTGCGCGCTAAACCAGGTTTGGTCCCTTTATTTGATGCCCTTTGGTGGGCTTCAGTGCTGAAGCCCTCCTCTGGTGCCTGAGTGTCTGGGGTGGACAGGATGTGAGGGAGGTGCCCGAAACTCCCTGTGCTTAGTCTCCTAGGAGACCTGAATGCACTCTGGCGTGATTGGCTGGCTGACTGTCCGGCAAGGACAGCCACCTTGCTGGGTGAGTGGCAGCTAGGCTGGGATGAATGGGAGAAAACTGTTTAAAAGGCCATTCTCCAGGACTGGAAGGCAGAGTCGACCACTGGAACGAAAGAACCGAAGACGAGCTGAAGGAAGATGACTGCTTCAACTCCTGGACTATTGGTTTGCCGGTGAAGCCCTGCTGCAGGTCCAAATTGCATGAAAATCCATCAACAGAGAAGCACCTTCAAGGACAACTTCTTCCCTTGAGCTGGTGGGAACAACCAACTCATAAGCCGCCTGGACACCGTCTCCATACTGGTCAAATATTCTTCAGAGTGCTGTTAAAAACCAGATCGCCAGTGAGAAGGATACCAGTTTGTGGGCTTTAAGGCACTGACACCTTAAACCGACGCTTAGCCAAGCTTGTGGCCTCTTCCCTGGGCAAGGCAGGAACCTCCTGACGTCCTCTTTTTGGTCCCCACGACTGAAGCTCAGGAACAGCGAGATCTGCAGGAACTGCCAGGAACAACCGCCTCAGCTAAAGCTTTTCTTCATACCTAAGGCACTGTGAAAACGCGGTGTGCAACTTGTTTCCGCTGCGGTGAAAGTTTGTGAAACTTTCCCAACTTTGGGCCTCATTCTTTCCTAAACTGATATATAACTCTTTTTCTGGCAAGCTACTTCCTCGAACATTGGCAAAGACTTAACAGTTTACTGCCAGAACTGTGCTATCCTATCCAAGACTCTGAACCATTGACTTTGGCCCATGCCTATTGAATTGAATTGCTGGTTGTAGTGAACTGAAACTATTTGCCCTGCCTATGAAAGTAATTGTGCTTTAACTTCTTTTAACCTTGTCTTTCTACCCCTTTTGAAAGTAACTGAAGTACCATTTTGCTCCCACTTCAAGGGAGCTTAACTTGTTCAGGAACATATTGTTTGTGTACTGTACTATATTAGTGTGTGATATTGAGCTGTTTTCTTACTAGTGGTATGTTTTCCAAATGATTTTTTAAATAAATGTATATTCTTTTACCATGAAACCTTGAATGGTGTTTGTTTGAACTACTGTGATTGCAAGTCCTTTGTGTAACCTCTTGGACTGCTCACATTACTCTTCAGATAAGTCTGGCTGCTCAGCCACTGCTACCACATAACTGTGTAGTACAGGCTTGTACTAAGGGTGAAATTGTGCTTACACTTGTAGTCTTAATTGTGTGCAGTGTTCCCAAAGGGTACTGCATCTAATTCTGCCTAACAATTTGTCACAGCTAAAGTATGAACAGATGGCTTTAGTCCAAATATAGGTTTACTATTGTTTTTGATTTGGTTGCACACAGTAGGGTTTAGGTTTCACAAGAGCCAGGAGAATGGGGCTTCAGACCACACAACCAAGACTTTGTTCTCCCCTTAAATGTGTCCTAGGACTGTGGTCCCTAGTCTTTCTCTCTCTTCCAAATTACATGACCAACTCTTGTCTGGTAAAACTGGCACTCACAGTCTCTGGGATTCGATACATTTCTTGGTTGTGCCTGGCATCGTCAGGGGCACACTTTTGTCTTCATGTACAGCTCTAACATGTACTCCCACCTGGTACTCAACAGTCTTTTGGCAGATTTCTGTTGTCAGACAATATACAGACCGTTGAACTCAAGGGTAAAATCAGCTTTCCTCTCCAGATGAAATCTACAGGAGTTCTGTGCAAAGTTCTCTAGTTCTTATATTTAGCCGTTATTGTGGCCCCTCCTCCACTACTTTCATGAACCCCATTATAGTCCATGCTGTGGAGTGCTTCAAAAACTTTACCTTTTGCAGTGTGTTTTGCTCCTCTCTGAGAAATGCACCTGCTTCTTCCTTACCTTGGTACATCTCCCTCTCTCTATCTCTCCCTCTTCCTACTTGTTTCTTTACCTCTTCTTTCTCTACTTCCTCTTGATTTATCTCCTAATTCTTCCCTTCCCCTTTTCTCTGATATTCCACCTCTCATTTGGTGTCTGAGTGTTGCATTGCCTATGTCTCTTCCTTGTTCATCTGAAATTCATACCTCTGTACCCCTGCTCCTTCTCTTCACTCCAACCTCCTGCTTAAAATCTCTGTCTCTTCCTCCTCACCACACTCCCTCATTATCCTCTCATTCGCCTTTCTGCTACCTCATCTGCCTTTTGACCTCATGCTTTCCCTATTGTTCCTCTCCTCCTCATCTCTCTCCTGCCTGCCTTATTCTCAACTCCACTCTCTCTCCTTCTCCTTTCCAACTCCTCTATACTCTCTTCTTCTCCATTCCCCCTCGCCTTCACTCTCTCTCGTTATTCTCTGCTCTCCACAACACTCTATTCCGCTCACTCTAACTTTTGCACTTCAGTATTCCAATTTATAATTATCACTCCTAGCCACTGTTTCAAACAATATATATGTTCTAATGCAGGTGGTGTCATGTCATGTGAGAAGGAGAATGGTATTAGCTATTTGTTCAACTGAGGTAGGTTTGGAGACCGGTTGAAGCCAGAGTAAGTTACAATTCCTTCTGGTGGTCTGACATGCTCAGCAGACAGCACCACGGTTCTGCATGCCAAGGTTAGAAAGTGTCTGCCCACAATCTTGGAATTAGTCAGCCATTTTCCTTGGACTCTTAATTCCCTGATGCCACCTCAAGGCTGTGTCTCAAGCCTCTCTGCATTGACAAGCCTGTCTCCCCAAACCCTGGGTATACTGCAGACTATAGTGTACACGGCCTGTTGTAGAATCCATGAGCAGTGCTCATAAGATTCTTTCTTTCTAGTGGATTGTTTTCCTTATAGTCAATACATAGTTCATGTATGATTGTTACTACAGGTCCTTGAGTGGATCATCCAGCATTGTCTAGTACCCCTTTGAAAACATGTAATTTAATTCTTCGGCCACAACAGGGGTCTGATAGTTTAGTGGACTTTCTGCATCAAAGCAATGGATAGGTTAGGGACACAGGACATAGGGCCTCATTACACGGTAGGCGGTAAGGGATTACCGGCACAAGTAAGGGCACCAGTGCCGGTAATCCCTTACCACCCTACTACGAGGTCCCTCAGCAGGTCCCGTCCTTAACGTGTGGTCAGACCACACGTTAAGGACGGGACCCGCTGAGGGACTTCAGAGCTAATAGCGGTACCGTTATTTGCTCCTTCCCCATTCCCATTGGGCCTATGGGGGCTCGAATGAGAATGGGGAATGGTAAATGGCATGGGGACTTACCGGGTCCTCCAGGATCGGAATGACCCGGTGAGTGCCCATACCGCCTACCCGGACACAGAAGGCGGTAGGGGGTAGCCATGGCGCTAATAGCGCCATGGTTACCTCCTACCGTGTAATGAGGCCCATAATCTTTATACTGCGTATGGGGCCACCATCATGGATGGATGGCTGTCCCCATCCCCTGGGGTCACCCTTTCAAGTTGGCTAGCCTTCCACCTGTGTGGATCCATGGTTGAATCCAAAACACCATTCAACAGCTGGCCAAAGTTTGCTTATATTTGGTCACAACCAGACCCCATTTTTGCTCTATAAGTAAGTCCTAGAATCTCAAAATGCTGCCACCACCCAATGGAACTCACTAATACAGACTTAGTCTTACGCAGGCGACAGAGGACATATGATCCTGAGGGGCCTAGGGTCCTTTATGTGACAAATGCAATGTATGGTTTCCTGATGAGACCGCAGATAAAAACATATTTATTTATGTTGGTCTCCAATCATAGGAAGACTTATTTAATTGTGACAGGTGATCTAAACTTACAAATCGAACCCATAAGGGAACTGAAGGGATTGTGGGAAGACCAGGACAATGCATGGGAACTCCCTTCCCTGGTAGCAGTACCCCTAAGGAGGGTTCATCACTGTGCCATTGATACAGCTCATATTTGATATAATATGGAACTGAGAGCTTTTGGAACTGAGAGCTTGTTATTGCTGGTTTGTAGATGATCAGCCTGCTAAAGTACAATTTACTTGGAATAATGGGAGCACCCTCATTGATTATATTATGATCTTAGCAAAGGATTGGGCCAGGGTAAGCACGTTTGGGATCCAAGAAAGGATTGAAAGTGATCATAAACCTCTGATTGTTATTTTTAAAGTCAACAAGGTTGCTCTAGTATCCGCTGAATCTTTAGATCTGGTGGAACCCATAGCTCTTACAGGCTATGCTCGTAAAGTGGTGAAATGGACAAGAGTGGTAGAACAAGGAACAAAACCAGTTATATATGAAGCAATTCTGGAAAATCTTGAAGTTCACTGTTCAGACAGTGTCTCTGGCCTAGAGTTACCGTCTGAAGTTAAGCTGAAAGAGAATGTAGTCCCACATTTGACTTGTGCAGGGCCTAGAGTTAAAGGGCATGTGATAATAAAGCCAGGCTGGTATGACAAGGCCTGTCGAGAGGCGAAAAGCCAAATAGTGCAATGTTTGGGTCTAGCTGGGGCCGTGGATAAGATCCAACTCTGTCGATATAGATCTAATTACAGGTCCCAAATTGCGAGGAAAAAGAAAGATTTTGTTGTAAATAATTGGAGGAGGTATTGAAGGCATATGAAGAAGGGGATTTTACCTCCTATTGGAAATTGATAGCAGGCAAAAGTTTAAATGGGGATTCATCTCTCTTATGCTGTTTACCAGCAGATGCCTTATTGCAACAATTTTCTAATCTGTATGGAGACATGGGAGAAACCCAAGGCACTCCATTGTTGTTAAACTGAGATGGTACTCCCGGGGAAGAGACTCTTGTGTTCAAGGGAGAGGAAGTACAGAGGGTTATTGTGACCCTTAAAAGTAGAATAGCATCTGGGAAAGATATCATTCCCTTAGACTGCTACAAAGATGAGCCTCCTGGCGACATGCAAATATTATACGTATCTAAAAAAGCGGGCATGGATGTCAAAGCTAACTAATAGCCCATTTCTCTGTTAGATAGTGTGGGGAAAGAATTTGTAAAAACAACCTTGATGCATCAACAGATTTGGGTTGATGAAAATAATATTATTGATGACCTCCAGGCGGGGTTCCTCAAACATAATAGCACTGTCGATCAAACTTTTCGGCCGTTCCTGTTGATTCAGAAGTGCACTGTGCTTTTCAAGATGAAGTGGTATATTGTATTTGCGGATCTCAGGTCAGCGTTTGAAAGTGTCTTACAAGTGTCCCTCTGGCGGATTTTAATGGACAGTGGCGCTCCCACAAAAAAGATCTCTGCTATACAGTCTCTATATTCTGAGAACAAGGCAGTTGTACATTAGCTGGAGAACTAGCTGCTCTCTTCGGTGTAGTGAAGGGGGTAAGGCAAGGAGATGTTCTTGCCCACTTTTTAGTATACACCTTGAAGAAATAGTTAAGGTGGTGGTGCACAAGTGTATGAATTGCCCTCAGATGTTGCAGGATAATTATCCTGCTCTATTTTATGCTGATGATGCTCTGATTCTATTCACCAACCCCCCCTCCTCCCAGAACCCCAAGGTTTACAAGCAAATCTGAATCTATTTCTTAAGAAAGCTAAATCCCTTGAATTACAAAGAAATATATGAAAAACAAAGACCATGGACTTTAGAACACAGTTCTCAAAGTATAGTGAACTGAATATCTATGTGGGTAATTGTAAATTGGAACAGGCTCTATTCTTTGACTATTTAGGAATTAGATTGCATGAGAACTGTGGTTGTATCCAGGGACTTCACTTCACCAAAATGCCAGGGGTAGCGGAATTGACATCACACAACCCCTGACCTCTGATGACATCACAGGAAGTGATGTCATTTGACCCCACCCCCAAAGTGACATCACAGAAAGCAATGGAACACAACCTTTCACCCCTTGACAAAACAGGAAGTAGCATCACATAGCATTGTTCCTAAGTACACTACGAAATATATGGTTACGATATAGCTATAATGTGATATACATTTCATACAATAATTGATCCCCATATGTACTATTAATATCAGTGCGTATAGACAAAGGCCAAATGATAATGAAGTGTTATTATATAGCAGTTACGCTTAAGCGTCTCATATAGAACAAATATACATAGAATATCACCCAACCTGTGTTGGTACTCATTTATTAACCTCAGAAGAATGAAAGGCTTGGTTGACCCTGCCAGGATTCCAACCTGAAACACACACATCACAGCAGCGAGCACTCAACTCACTGAGCTATGCTAGCGGCTATAGCTGTTTCGCTGGCTATAGTGAAATGAGCAATTACATGATGTTCTCAAAGCCAGAAAGCAAATTACACTCTGTAGTGGATACCATAAAATTGGTAACTGAGATTTAACAGCAGGCCAGTCCATCTACAAATCTGATGCAAAGTTGGCCACATGTGAAACCTGCCTCAATCTACTTCTCAGGCTTCAGAGGTCGGCAAAATACATACAATTGGGAGGATTCATAACTGTGTATTAAAGAATTTAGAGTAGTGCAGGGAAAGCAGCGCACTCACATGACATCCCGTACTCTGGGCACTCGTTACCTCATACATGCAAACAAACATCCTGAAAAGCATGCCAGGGAGATAGGAAAGATAGACACATTACAAAAAAACATTATTTGTGGCACAATTTAACCAAGGGCCCCTAAATATGCTATTGTCAAACATTTCTATGCTGCACACAGGCTTTTAGTCGCAAGGATTTATTCAAGTGACCGAGGACAATGAGATGGAATGTCTTCTGAGGATCTTAAGAGAGTCAGCAGCAGAAACAAACCAGTTATAAGGGTGAAGCAACACTAATTTGGAAAATTGATCTTGAGAAGAATTAACAATTGAACTAATCTAACCAATTAAAAGTGTGAAGCAACACTAATATGGAAAATTGACTTTATATGGCATTACCCAACTAAGTTGGACTTTAAGTACTTGAAAGGATTAAGCTGTGAAGTAACACCAGCATATCAAGAATAAAAACTACTAATAAGAGCACCAGCTCTTAAATAACCTTAGTTTGTGTAAGCCTGTTGTTTTATTATTCGACTCACCAGCATAGCATTTCTATTTTTTTTTTTTTTCACTACAATGGTTGGCGCATTGAGAACTATTCCCAATGAACCCTTTTTCTATACTAATTACTAAGTATGGCAGCCACACTCTTTCGGAAATTTTTCTGCTTAACAACAACCATTAGTTTGAACTAACTGAGAAGTCGCCAAGGGCTAGCTCTGTTTGGCTGCCTTTCGAAGTCCAATAATGGTTTGCAATCTTCTCAACATCTTCTGGGCTTTAATAGATTGTCTTAAATGCCCATATATTGCGTATCATGTGGCCATTACATTGTGAACCCCTGTGTCCTTTACTATGAGATCCCAGCAGTTTGCAACACAGGACACCTGGTTGTAATCCCACTCTTTCCTACACACACAATGTTGCTGCTTTTGTCACTCACAACAAAGCCAACAACCAATCATGTTTGCCTAGCCACCTCAAAACCATCTGATTGAATACAGCCAGTGTTTTTAAAACTTCCATTTTTATTGAGATTTCTTCTTAAAGGTTCAGAACATATTACAGTGTCCAGATTACACACCAGTTTAAACAAACCTCCCCTCCACACCCGCCCCCTCCCATCCCACCCTACCATTCAAATGTTACACTTCTGATCGTTTAGCTATTTGCATCATCAAAGAAGATAAACAAAGGTTTGAAATGATTGCTACACCCCTTTGGGGACGACTTGCCTACTTGAATGGCATTCCAAGTGCCACCATGTAGAACAATATCCTTTGTCTAAACACGTCAATGGGGAGTGGCATCATGGCTCCAGGATACCGAGGGTTCACCCCATGCTTGGATGGCAACATCAATTCAACCCCTATCGAGGACTATACACAAGGTTACTATAGCCACATTTCAGAATAAACTTGCCGCAGTCCTGATGGAACGCCCCCAGGTCGTCATTAACCATAGCCGTCAACTTTAAAAAAAAAGAAAAAAGAAATAAAAATCAAAAATATGTATATGTCCTAAAGTTTGTTCATCCAATCCACTTTTGATATTACAGACTCGCCTTTCCATTCCTGGGCTAGCGCCAGTCTTCCTGCATCGAACATTGTCTCCCACAATCTGGGGAAATGACAGTCTTCCCTGTCACCTGCTGGGACTACCATTAATAATTGTAGCAGATTGACCGTAAGTGGGACCCGCACTAGTTCCTTTGTACAATTCAGAATCTCGATCCAGTGAATATGAATTTCTGGACATGAGTGCCTCATATGAAACAGGGAGCCTATTTGGTAACACGCTCTGGGGCATAGCTGAGATACTCCGCAGTACATTATGGAGAGTTTTGCGGGGTCTAAATGCCAACAATGCAGCATTATGAAGTTGTGCTCCATTGCTGCTGTGAAAAGATTGCCATGAAACATGATCCTATAAACTTTCTCCCAAGTTCCCTCAGAAATGTCCGTCCCGGTCTTCAAAGCGCAATATCTTAGTATTTTTTCTTCCCTATAGTATACACTAACACCATAACCTTGTATAGCTTAGAGAGTATCCCTTTCCTGGTGACTGCACTGTCAAGTGTTTTTTAGAAGATTGTAAGGGGTTGTGCCAACTCAACGTTCCATCTAGGGTCTACTAGAATTTCTTACAGGTGGATGTATTCAAAGACATTGATTGTCTCTCGCCCCACCATTGCGGTGACCACCTCAAATTCATAAAACACCCCTTCAGTGAAAAGTTGCCCAGCTCTCTGAAGTCCCCTGTCTGAGCACGCCTCTGTGTGCCCAAAAACCGCATTTACCCAAATCAAGAGGCGCCCCCCCCACAAAGGACTCATTGGTGATGGTCAGGAATATAGACTGATATACATACCCCCTTTTTTCCGCAGGGACCACAACACTCCCAATCTCAGGTGAGTTTTCACTCTATCAGGGACAGCTTTAATGGGGACCACAAAAGATCCCTGACTTTTTTAGGGTGGGTGATCATGTCCTCCAAATACGTCCAATACATACCTAGGTCAACTCTCATATGTTCCATAAGAATCTAAAATTGGGCTGCCTTGTAATAAAGTTGAAACTCTGGGAACCCAAACCCCCCAAAATCTCTAGGCAGCATCAAGGTTGTTCTCTTAACCTCAGGTCACTTCCCCGGCCAAAATAATTTAGTCACTATGGCACTATGGGGTTTAGGTTTTCAAAAAAGGAGCCCAGGAGCTTCGTCGGGAGGGTCTTAAACAGGTACAACAGGCATAGTAGGAGGTTCATCTTCACCAAGGTCATTCTACCATACCGCAAAATGGTGCGGGAGCCCAGCGAGTGAGGTCTGATCATTTGACTTCTAGCATTGGGGCAAAATTACGCGTGCAAATGTGTCCAAATGTGTCCAAATGTCTTGGTAGGGAGATACCCAAGTAGGTAATCTGACGGTCTTCTGATTCTGTATGCTAGAGTCTGTGAGATGCATTGACATGTCATTAGATTTTGCGCCGCTTACCAGAAAAGGAACCAAAGTAACATATTTGCGCCAAAATTTCAGGGAGGGAATAGTGGACATCTTCCCGGTAGGACAAGATATTATTCACGAACAGTGATAATTTAAAGATCACCTCCCTGCATCGGATACCACAAATTTCCAGATTCTCTCATATAGCAATCACGAGAGGCTCCATCAGTGCAAATAGCAGGGGAGAGAGGGGGCATCCTTGCCTAATACATCTAGTGAGAAGGAAGGAGGCAGAGAGTACCCCATAAGCCAGTACTCTTGTGATTGGGGCTCTGTACAGTGATGAGATCCATTGCAGAAAATTGTGACCTAACTCCATATTCTGCAGCACTTTTCCCATATAGACCAATTGCACCTGGTCAAATACCTTTTCGGAGTTGATTGATACCAAGCATGCGTCTAAGTCTTGATCCTGGACATGATGAAAACATCAATCATCTTGAACAATATCTGACCCTGCAGTCCTGAGTGGGAGAGGTTGGTCAGATGAGGGTCCTGTGCCGGCTGGGCCTAGAGACCCATGCTACTCCTCACTGATGAGGGCCTACAAGGCCGAAATATGTTTTGGGATGCTTTTTGTTTTGTGCAGAAGGGATGTGACCTAGCAGTGTAGGCTGGCCTGCCCCTTTTAGGGTGGAACGAAGCCTGATTTGCATATGGTCTTTTCCTCTTTTTCTGATGGCTTGGCAGGTGAAGAACGATGGTCTGGAGGGTTGCCCAGAGCAATGCCAGATTTTAAGATTAATTCAAAACCTTCCAGCCATCGCCTCTTTCGTTTTGCCATTATCTGACCTTGGTGCCCCTTTATAAACCCCACCTCATCCCCGTGAACAAGAACATGATATTTTTGTTTTAGAAATATCTACTTTTTTTTCATCTGATAGGGCAAATGGCCCTTCAATTGAGCTTTGTTACTTCTACGTTTTTCTGACACTGCAGGTGATATCCGTGTGTTAGATCCCCCCTCCCCCAGTCGGAAGGCCTCAATTTTGCCCATCAGGTCCACATCCTATTTACTACTTTTGCTCTTCTTATGGGCACCTATTCTTATGAGCATGCCCCCGATCCTTGCTTTAATGGCTTCCCACACCCCCGGAATCCCCACCTCGCCATTGTTGTTGATTTGGAAATATTCTTGAATACTGGTCAGCAATCCCTGAGCGACATCCCTATCCTTCAGGAGGAAATCCTTACCTATCCACCATCCCTTGTGTCCCTACCTCACCCAGTCCCAAATATCGATTCTCACTAAATCATGGTCAGACCATGCTAGTGGCTATGTGGTTGACTTGATTCCATGCCTTTTCAGACTCCCCTCTAAGAGAATGTCATCTATTCTCGAATAGGAGTCATGGACTTCATTGATTTGTTGAAAACACAGAGATTGCGCCACCAGCGTATGGGATGCAGGCGAGTCATTCCTTCTCTTCCTATCTGCCGTTGTGTCAAGGACTATGTTGAAGTCCCCTCCCACCACCAGGAGAGCCTCCAAGAATAATTGAAGCTTCTCCTTTACCGACTCCCAGAACTGTGCTTGGCCCTCATTTGGACAGTAAACAGTCCCCACTGTCAATATGCTCCCCTTCACCAATCCTTCCAAAAAGATATAGCGCCCCTCTGAGTCCTTAGTTTCACTGTCTACCACCATACCTAGCTTACTTGCCACCATAATCACCACCCCTTTTTTCCAGTTAAATCCAATGCATGATAGATTGTGTCGAAGGTCCGAGATTTCAGTGAATGAACCCTACCTTTTTGCCAATGAGTCTCTTGTAGGAACAACAAGTCAAGCTTCAATTGATTGAATTCTTGCACCGTTAGGGGACCTCGGAATTGGGCGGTAGGGGATTACTGGCACTGGTCTCCTTACTGGTTGCCGGTATCCCCTACCACCCGACTCGGAATGACCCCTATAGTCTGTTGCCTGTCTACTGGTCCTCATATTCATAGTCACATGAATGGTGGGTACAGATGAGTCCATCTTCTGATTGTCACAAAATGTGTTCTGTGAAGATCAGGATCTGCAAATTTAAAATCATATGTAGACTTTTTATTTGTAATTAAATACGTAACATCAGAGATAAATACACTATCAATATTGTGTTGTGTTATCATGTAATAGACCACTATTTCCCATATTCATACATTGTGTGGGTACGTGGCTATTAGGTTTTATGTCATTCCACACATCTTATGTCTTAAGGTCAGATAGATCAACATTTTTCATACATAATGGTCACAGATGGACTGACAAGATATTATACTGACAGTTCATCAACACAACACTTCTTTGTAACATATTACAATAGTTAGCACAATAAAAACATTGTCAATGCTCCAGTGTTTCGGCCATATAGGAGCTAAAGTATTGTGACTCCAAAGTATTATTGATGAGGGTCTTTTTCATTACAAAAAGACCCAAGAGCACTATTTCCCAATCAGTTCCATGTCTAACTTTGTGCTGCACCTGTGAGCATAAAAAGTGAAAAAACGAGATGAACTCTTACAATGTATCCATTAAGAAAAAATAAGTACCTTGTACAAATCAAGAAAACTCATTTTCTTCTCAGACTTCATCTTCAACAGGATCCAAAACATGTTGCCAGTTGTCTGCAGCCCAATCTGCCAGCGTCATAGCAAGCTGTACAAAGCATCAGTGAAACAATTTGTGATATTTGTTTTAACATTCAATTACTATCGGGATCTTGAGAAAATACCAGGTTCTCATTTATAAACGTGTAATTTCTTGGTTCAAACTGAAAATGATGCTCAAGGGTAACGAGGCCCATGTTCTTACTGTTGCACTTGGTTTAACAATTTGAGGTTTCAATGTTAATGGAGGGCTTTTTACAAATAACTGAGAATTATTTTGTCAAAAGACTCATCACGAGGTTGGCAGTATCCCGGGGCTAATTGGGCAGGCATACCACCAATGCAAATAGCGTTACCGCTACTCGGTCTGGCGCTATGAGCTCCGGATCACGAGTAGCGGTAAATTGGTAAATCCCCATTCCATCCTAATAGCGCCAGAAAAGGCACGAAAATGGAATGTTTACCCCGAGCGATAATCTGGAGGTAAAAATCTCATTTTCAGCCAGACTCATGATAGTGCCAGCCCTTAAATGCGGTGGTAATAGCGTTGCTGCCGCATTTGAGGCTCCCACCCAACGTATGAGGATATATGCTTTGACCCCATCAGCCTTAAATTTGGAATGTCATTGAGAATTTGACCGGGCACACTTGACTGACACATGTCTCAGTGCCCCAACTATTAGTCTTTCAAAATATCTAACTCAGAATTCAGTCTCACAGTCTATAAATAATGACTTATGACAAAGTGGCCCTGCTCTTGGTGTCAATTAGGATTGACATGCAAAGAATGACCTCTGTGAACTGAACCTGCTCAAATAACTTTCAGATTATATTGTGAATGTTGTGCTTAATATGTCAACCATTACACAAACATGCAATCGATCTTGTGCGCTTTTACGCAATCACCAGAGCAAAGGGTGAGATGGCTAAACCTTTGAACAGAATACACAAAGCGAGCTCTTGTTCCTAAAGCCACCAGATCTATCTTTTCTGTTCACATTATGCTAAGCACCATGTGCTAATGATCACATTAAGGTTCAGCTGTCTGTGTCTAAATTCTGTTAATTCTTTATTGAAAGTTAAAGGACCACTGTCGATTTATTGTCCTTTTTGTCCAAACGAAGTTGAGACCTTGATAATTCCCATTCTTTGGATTCTTGATTTTAGAGAATGTTGCCAAGCCATCTGTTGTTTCCTTAACGCTAGCCATCAGTAATGCTTGGCCACTTACCGGCCAACTCCAGATGGGTCTGCCTCCGAAGGATCTGGGCGTGGAGCGCTGGGTCTACGCGTTCCAGGACCCTCATCTGGATGTCACTCAGGCGTGCCCGGCCCCCCTCCGCGAGGCGCCGGGCCTTATTGAGGGTCCTGGACCTCAAGTCCTCCCAGTGCTTCTTGATGTGCTTGATGTCGCGGGTTGCCACCCCCTCCGCGTTGATGGCAACCACTACATCGTCCCAGATCCTCTCCCGTCCTTCCTTGTTGGCGCGTGGTCTTCCGAAGAGGGCATCATAATGCCCCAGGACATGCTCCACCAGGACACCAACTTCCTTCTCACTGAAGCTGGTGGCCCTCTGCCTCTCTGGCTGGGGGTCGCCACTGGTCTCAGATGGTGCTTGCCCCGACATGGCGACCCCCGAGGCAGGCGTGGGTGGGCAACTGGGTCCTGGGGCTGGGCTGTGGAGCGATGGTATCCCAGTCGGGAGTCTACTGTTCCAGCAGGGGTGGACACAGCAACTGGACCCCTGCAGATGGCTGATGTGCAGGCACCAAATGGCAGGGCACGGTGGCAGCAGGCAGGCAGGCAGGCAGGCAGGCAGGCAGCAGCAGATGGCACGTGGGAGGCTGCTCGGGGCACTGGGGGGCAGTAATTCGGCCTTCTGGGCAGGAGCGTGGTCTTCCATGTGTTTTCGCGTGGCCAGCTTGATACGGAGTGATTTGGCACGTGAAAAATCTGCACGTCAGCGTGTAATTCGAGGAAAGGCCCTTAGCGCGTAAGCGCGTCAGCACGCGTACGCGATTTCATTGGACCAAAGGCCCTTACAGCGTAAGCGCATCTGTGACGTTTTGCGCACGGGCGTTGCCCTGGCAGGGCTTGGAGATCCCGCGTGCCTTTATGTTCTGTACGTGCTTTTCGTGCGGTGCGTGTGTTTTCCATCCGTTGGGGTTCACACGCTATTACTTCACAGTTGGTGTTGGCTACGCGTTCTACTACACGCAAGGCAGACGGTGAGTGCTACCCCGCTCCCCCAGGCCCGATCGCGTGAGAAAATTCCCGCGCACCCCTGAAATACACGCGCCCAGGCTATTCGCGTGTAAAACTTCCCGCGCACCCCTGAAATACACGTACCCAGCTGAAATCGCGTGAGAAAATTCCCGCGCAGCCCTGAAATACACGCGCCCAGGCTATTCGCGTGTAAAACTTCCCGCGCACCCCTGAAATACACGTACCCTGCTGAAATCGCGTGAGAAAATTCCCGCGCACCCCTGAAATACACGCGCCCAGGCTATTCGCGTGTAAAACTTCCCGCGCAGCCCTGAAATACACGTACCCTGCTGAAATCGCGTGAGAAAATTCCCGCGCAGCCCTGAAATACACGCGCCCAGGCTATTCGCGTGTAAAACTTCCCGCGCACCCCTGAAATACACGTACCCTGCTGAAATCGCGTGAGAAAATTCCCGCGCACCCCTGAAATACACGCGCCCAGGCTATTCGCGTGTAA
Organism: Ambystoma mexicanum; assembly: GCF_040938575.1. Lineage (NCBI taxonomy): Eukaryota > Metazoa > Chordata > Amphibia > Caudata > Ambystomatidae > Ambystoma > Ambystoma mexicanum. The sequence goes on from NC_090932.1 coordinate 141,543,194, forward strand.
AACTTCCCGCGCAGCCCTGAAATACACGTACCCTGCTGAAATCGCGTGAGAAAATTCCCACGCACCCCTGAAATACACGCGCCCAGGCTATTCGCGTGTAAAACTTCCCGCGCACCCCCGAAATACACGCGCCCAGGCTATTCGCGTGTAAAACTTCCCGCGCACCCCTGAAATACACGCGCCCAGGCTATTCGCGTGTGGAACTTCCCGCGCACCCCTGAAATACACGTAGCACGCTCCCCCAGGCCCGATCGCGTGAAAAAGTTCACGCGAACCCCTGTAATACACGTAGCCCGCTCCCCCAGGCCCGATCGCGTGAAAAAGTTCACGCGAACCCCTGAAATACACGTAGCACGCTCCCCCAGGCCCGATCGCGTGAAAAAGTTCACGCGAACCCCTGAAATACACGTAGCACGCTCCCCCAGGCCCGATCGCGTGAAAAAGTTCACGCGAACCCCTGAAATACACGTAGCCCGCTCCCCCAGGCCCGATCGCGTGAAAAAGTTCACGCGAACCCCTGAAATACACGTAGCACGCTCCCCCAGGCCCGATCGCGTGAGTGACTTCACGTGAACCCCTGAAATACACGTAGCCCGCTTGCCGTGCTGGTACAGGGTTAGCGCAGCCCTTTGCGCTGAATTGGGGATTTTGATGGCTTTTCCCTGCGCGGAAGGCGTTCTTGGGGGCGTAACTGGCGCTGCTGCAAGGTCGCTGCGCCACTATTCGCCACGGCTGGTTTTGGTGGCTGGAATCCATGAATACGCTGTGCGCGGAAATGGGTTTTGGCGCACGCGTCTGGCGCAGGGATTCGCACGCGCACACTGTGCGCCAGCCGCGTGCGCCACTTGTGCGCTGAATTCTATGAATTACCCCTTAGGGTCATAAAAAAGAGCTTGTATTTCTTACCAAAGTAGTGAAACAAAGCGCATTCTCTTTCTAACAGTGCAGTATTCTCCTATAATGAGAAAAAAGAAGATGAGAATTACCCAATACGTGGATCCAACAACTATTAAATTATCAAGAATATGAAATATCCTTACCTTATGAAGACATACAGGATAGAGAACAATTATGTGGAGAGAATTGATGGGCATGAGTTACCCAACTCACATGATGTTCCATCTGCTAAGCTCTGCATTCAAAACCAGTACCATTTGGATTTCGCTCGGACATAATATGGTATGATATTTTATTTATAGCGGAACTATACACAAGTGTTTCAAGGCGCAACGAGCCTTGGAGGGGAACAAGGGGGACAAGACTACGATCTTACTAGGCCCAGTGACATTTAGATTGTGCAAGTTCAGATGAGAGGGAAGTGGAGAAGTGCAAGGGGAGGAGGAGCAAGGGCAAGAGATAGGATCAAACATTGACAACATGAAGTGCGGCCTCAGGTGGCAGTACAGGGTCAAGTGCCGAAGACAAGTGATAAGATATGTGCAGGTAGGGGGTTTGTAGGTTTGCAGATACAGCCCCAAGTGCATGGTTGCCAGGAGACAGTGCAGTGCAGGTGTGCGACTGGGAGGGCAGGGACCTGAGTCCGTGATTCAGAGGGCAGCCATGTAACCAGTGCAGTATCAGACAGGAGATCATCAAGGTAGCAGAAGACAGAAGGCAGACACAAAGCAGAAAGTCTTGAGCTTTTTTCCAGAACTGGTGATGGTTCTCCTCAAGTTTCAGAGAGGTAGGGAGGCTGTTCTAGAGGGAGGTGCCAGGTGAAGAGAAAGATCTTCCCCCAACTTCGATGGGTGTAAAACACTAGGTGATAGTCAGCCTTAAAACTCAGTGGTTGGGTCCACCCTCATTTTGATGTTAGATAATGCAAGTGTAAAAACACTAGACCTTCACTATACTGGTGCAGTGAAATCTAGAAAGTCAGCCAAAGATACAGAGTAACTTGCATAAAATGACTCCAAAAAGACAAAATAATGGTATAGTTGAATACTTTAAACCCAGCATGAACCTTGTGTACTGCTGTATTGAAAAAGCTGAACCGATAGCATACATATGTGTTTAGAGTACAAAAAACGTTTTAACATGCTAAATGAAATGTTGATATAAGACAAATGAAATCAACTCAATCCACAGTTGTCTAACATAGGTCATAAGTATACCACATTGCCATGCACATTTACAATTGTCAACATGATATGATATGAAATTTTATTTATATTGCGCTCATACAGAGGTGTTTCAGAGCGCGAGGCAAGGGAGGGGAACAGGGGAGAACGAAACAACGATCTTACTAGGCCCAATTGAAGCAATTACTAAAAGAAAATAATCAAAAAGTGCATAAAATAAACAATTCAACACAAATTGCATGAATTAATCAGGATGATCTTGCCCACCTTCTCAGGCCCAAAAATGAGGGCGCCACCCGACCTGCTGAGGCAGCAAAACCGTGCCTTCAACAGGCCAAAGGTCTGCTCTATGATCACACAAGTGCATGTATGGGCACGATTGAAGCCCTCTTCATGCCTGTTCTGCAGATTCCTGACAGGGGTGAGGAGCCACGTCTTCAGGGGATAGCCAGCATCGCCTGCATTGGAGCACAATAAGGTATGCTAAGGGTATTTCTCAATTTCCATTTGTGCTCGGCCTGTACATCTTTCATGCTCACATGCAGTATTTTGTCAACGGCAGCTATTGACATCTGTACAACTATCTGCCCTGTACACAACTTGGCAATCCATGGTGCTGGTCTTGGGTGATGTACACCACTTAGGGGCGTTGGCATTGGAATCACCAGCCACCCAGATGGAGTGACAAGGTCCATGATGTACACACATGTGAGGGTTGTGTGACAGGGGATGTGGCCAATGCATGTCGGGCATTGTTTGATGCATTAGGCTGATAGACTACATAATACTGCTTGTTTAGACGATCATGCATATGGATTATTGTTGATGCCATGCACGTGTCCCTCGATGTCTTCACACTAGTCACAATGGCACAATGTGATTGTTGGTAGTGTCCGCCAGTGTAGGGAAGAGTAGCTTAAATGATGCAGGGTGTCGACTTGCATGCTTTTACTCATGTGCTGTGGGCGATTCCCGCACCAATCGCACCCATGCAGGTGTTGCTCACTACTTGATGGTTTCAATTTGATGCATCCTTGTCACATGTATTCTCCCATTTGTATTCATCTGCATATGTTGCCATGGTGTTATGCAGTGTTAATGTCGGGGAGGGGCAGTGAAAGCTGAATTGCCGGAGGTGGAATTCATACTGAGCACTCATGGATGCATGACCTGCGAGGTGCTTCGATGCGGTCATGTGTATGCCGCTTTGTGACCATATGATGGGGAATTGTGGTGCTGAGGGTATGGTCAGGTGATGTCCAGTGGACATGTTCAAGGGTGATGCTGATTGTGAGCCTGACATTTACACATTGGTGTGCGGCCAGAGTGTGTCGGCCTCCATTGTTTGTGTCATGCATCTTATTTGGTTTTTTAAGGGCACAATGTTTGGCAGCATGGATAGTGTCACCCAACACCCAACCCATGATCCAGCGCTAAAAGAGCTAGACCAGTTGGTGCTAACGCAATTAAAGTTGGGCGGTATTACAGCCGGGATACCGCCCAACTCGTAATGAGGCCCATTTAATGTGTTTTACAAGTTATCTGATATATTGAGTTGAAATTGTTGATAGGTGTTCACTTTATTATATTGTAATTTAATTTCTATTTTTATATTTAATGCAAAATGGTAAACTTAGCTGGAACTCTGGTTAAACCTAAGATGTGTGTTTATGCAGGTCTCTGCTCTCTTGAGGCAAGGAATGCAAGCGTCAGCTTTCTGTAAAACAGACCTCAGTATTAAACAGTGACAAATCCTTTGCAATAGATGAATAGGCAGAGCAGTGTGTACGCAGAACGAAAGTCCTGTTTTAAAATACCTAGGAAATAGAGTAGATCTAATTTGTGCGAGATACATATTGTTACTGTTCAGTTTGGTGAACTGGCATTTTAAAGAGGAGTAACAAGGAGAGCAAGGTGAACACGTACAGGTGCCTATTGATCTAGTAATAGAAACTTCAAATGGCTGAGGTATTGAAAACGCCTCTGAACCTGACTTGGCCCAGCAATAGGGATTCTTGTAAATTGTGAATTTGTCCATGAAGGAACCCATTTAAATGGAATTTTGTTTTGAAGAAAACAGATGTTTTTGTAGATACTAGGATCCTAGCAAGACACCTAATCCATTCTGAATGACACAGTAATTTGTGCATTAAAGAAGTGCATTCAAAGTGACAACAACATACAGTATTGCCTTTGTCAAATTTAGAAGATAAGACTGGATTTGAATTCAGCAGAGTCACCCCAATTGCATCCATTGTATTGCTTAGCCATTTCTATTTCTCAAATCTAGTTGAACTGTGTTGCTTATTCTGCTCTCATATCTAGGTGAATCGTATTGCTTAGCCATTTCTCAAATCTAAGTGAACTGTGTTGCTTGGTCATTTCACAAATCTGGGTGAACTATGTTGCTTAGTCTGCTCTCACATCTAGGCAAATTGTATTGCTTAGCCATTTCTCAAATTTAGGTGACGGTGTTGTTTAGACATTTCTCACATCTAGGTGATCTGCATTGCCCAGACTGCTCTTACATCCAGGTGAACGTTGCTGCTTAGTCTACTCTCAGATCTAGGTGAATTGTGCTGCCTAGTCTACTCTCAGATCTAGGTGAATTGTGCTGCCTAGTCTACTCTCAGATTTGGGCAAATCATCTTGTTTATCCGCTTTTCACATCTAGGTGAGTGGCTTAGCTTTGACTATTCTCACCTCTAGGTTAAACTGTGTGGCTTAGGCTACCTTCACATCTAGGCAAACTGTATTGCTTATCCACTTTTCACATCTAGGTGAGCGGCCTTGCTTAGACTAGTCTCACATCTACATGAACTCTGTTTTCTTAAATTGCTCCCATATCTAGGTGAACTGTGGTGCTTAGCCATTCCCCACACCTAGGCAAACTGTCCCGCTCAACCTACGCTCACAGCTAGGCGTACATTTTGCTCAGCCGTTTCTCACAACCCCACCCCAAACCACCCAAAAAACAAAGAAGACAGAACTCACATATAGTCTAGTGGAAAAAAAGCTCCAATGAAAAAATCAGGTCTCCCCTCCCCATCCAGTCTAGCCCAACCCAATCAGCTCCCCAGCGAACCATTGGGCCCAGCTCACTGAGACCCCAACAAACACTGAAACTATCACCAATCAACAACCAGACTAAGACACCCCCAATACCCCACAACACAACCACTAAAAGAAAACATGCAAGGAAACAACTACTCAAATGAACCTAACTCTAAGCCATAGAGGAGAATAATCACATTGCAGACATAAACACAAAACAACAACTCAAGTGCTTTGTAACCATGAGGCAAACAACCACTAACCACGGGAAACCATTAGCAACTGGGAGGCAAGCAATCACTAAACCACGGGAAGACGCTCACAACCGTGAGACCATCTTTTAGATAACTGAAGAACAGATAATGCCACACCAAAGAACCAGCAGATTCAAGAGAAAGCAAGATGAAGAGACAACTGCAAGGGAACCACGACAGACCTCCATGCCACCAATATATAGAACACCAATGGAACACACACCCATGCACAGCACTAGTAGTCCACAAGAACAAACAATCATACACGTAAGCAGGATATGGGGACCTCAAAGCAAAAAAGATGCCATGCCTAGAAGATTGGGGTAGCACACTCTCATCCCATACATCACCAAACACCAAGGGAAACTCTGCCAACACCGTCCTGAATCTGAGGAAGACCCAGAGCAGGCCATAAACCCGATAAAAAACCTAACCAATCTGTTCAACGACAAAATTAAAACAATTGCACTTGCTCAATAACCCACACACACGACAGGGAGAACAACCAACAAAACCAGCCAAAGACACAAGCCATAACAAAACAAACAACCTTAAAGAGGAAGCAACACTGCAACCTAGTCAGAGTCAGATCTATGCCCAAACACGCAACCAAGATCTACGATCTTCTCTGCGATGGGGGAATTTACATCCTATTCATCACAAAAACCTGGCTAAAATAATAAAAACAGCCAACCCCTTAAAAATCGCTAAGTGCAAGTCCCTCGTCCACTCACCATGGACCCACAATCAAACTTCACATTCATTCTAGTCTAGAGGTCACCAACCTATGACGCGACCTTCGCAGACACCTTCATAGAAGCAGTCACACATCTAGCCATACAGCATGAGCATCTGATCATTCTCGGGGACTTCAACATATGGTTTGAAGATAAGAACCGCAACTCGCAGACAATATTAAACAAGCAAGTCAAGACTATGAACCTCCGACAGAAGGTGAAAGGAGTGACACACACAGTAGGGCACACCCAGGAAGCCATCTTTGGCAATAGAAACCTGATCACAACATAACCACCCATGCAAATACTATGGACCAACCACCTCATTATCCCTTTTGTAATCTAAATACCATCACAGCCACCTAAAAAACCCAGAAAATACCCACCTATTTTGAAAAGAAACTGGAGAACCATCAAGAACAGCATCTTAGAGGAGTGACTAGAAATCACGAAGACAGTGACCACATCATTGGATGCAACAGACCTAGAGGAAAAAAGCAAACCTAATCCAGAAATGGATTGCAGAAACAATAAATGTCATTTGGCAGGAAGAAAGGTGTTGTCCCATCAGGAAAAAAAACTGGTGGCAAAATGGTACACACCCACCTAAAAGTGTTGAAAAGAATTAACAGAAAACTAGACTCTCTCACCTACCCACCATAATTTGATTTCTTCACTTGTACAAGGTATTACATGGCCCCCATAATGAAAGATAATTAACCTCTTTACCTTTATCTTTCATTGAAATGTTTTCATACTTGGACAAAATGTGTAACTCCACCAACCAGTCCTCAACAGTAGGTTTCATTCTCGTCTTCCAGACCCTAAGGATTAGCTTAATTGCCACCATCACAGCTTTATCTAGCCAAATATTATGTTTCCTAGTATTCACACAACTCTCTCCATGTAGAAGCAAGATCACATTTGCTGCCGATCTTTGCATAACTATACCAAAAACCATATAAATGCTATCAATGACCTCTCTCCAAAATGCTTGTACTCTCGAGCAGTCCCAAAGTAGATGCAATAGGGTACCTCTATCTCCTCCACAACTCCAGCCCAACTCATCCATCCTCAACTTCAATTTGAACATTTTAACCAGTGTCCAGTAAACCCTACCAACTATTTTCTGTCTAACTAAACATAAATTCTTATCCAATCCCAAATGAATACCAACTTTAACAGTTCCTTTACAATCCGCTTCCGAAATGACCACATTGACAGCATTTGACCAAATATTCCTTAAATCATTCCAAGCAACCATATGTCCTATCTCCAAGGGCATGAAACACATGTAAGTACACATATTATATTCCTGCCCATTCAATAGTTTACAGATCTCTGGTTTCTTCCCCAACAAATCACCAATCATACACTTCCTTTGATCAATTAATGAAATATGTCTTGATATTTATTCTGATCTCTATTTCCTAAATTATGTTTTCCTTGCATTTCTTCAAATTGCAGTAGTCTACCACCATCCAACAAATCACTTAGATTTAATATACCTTTCCCAATCCAACTCTGCCAATACAAACACCTATTATTGAGTTGCAATGCCTCATTATGCCATATAGACGCATCTCACTGAAACCAAAACTTTGATCATTTTCTCTCAACCATGACCATAGTGCCTGTCTAGTCGCAATTATTGGTTGCAACTTTAGCTTCTTATTTGACAGTTTTCCCATAGTATAGAGGTTATCTAAATGATAAGGAGCACAAATCTCTCTTTCCATATGTAGCCAAATTGGTCCTTTAACATTTTCTTCCTTAAAATAATATGAACTCTTCTTGAGTAAAACGGCATCAATATATATTTTGGAATACGTGGTCTTCTGCCATTTCCCCATAAAAAGTATTGAAAAAGCTTGTCAATCTTCAGTAATTGTTTCTTATAAACCAATAATGGCAGCTATTATATGATGTATAATACCTTAGGCAGCAAGACCATTTTAATCACATTAATTTTTACCCATAAATTCAAGTTTTCCTATCTTTTAATAGATAATGTAATTTTATCTATTACCTTATCAACATTATATTGAACATCACCAATTATATGTATACCCAAATATTTAACACACCGGAGAGACCATTTACAATTCCAGGACTTCAAAATTCCATTATCAGATGTCCTGGACAGAGCAACATTTTTATTTTTGTCCCAATTTATTTTGTGCCCTGACAATGTTCCCACTTCTTCAAACATTTGTTTTAACATGGATCTGCATTCTTCTGGATTTGACAAATGAATCATCATATCATCCGCAAAAGACAACACTTTAACTTCTGTATTCCCAACATAAAGTCCCTTAATTTCTGCACATTGTCTGATGTACTCTGCTAATGCTAATGGTTCTAATGCCAAATTGAATAAAAATGGTGACAAGGGGCATCCTTGCTGAGTGCCTTTGGATAGAGAAAAGGATCCAGAGATCATTCCATTAACAAATACCTTTGCCTTAACGTCATGATGTATACAGTCGATCATTCGCATAAAAACTGGACCAAACCCCATTTTTAACAGTGTATATTCCAGGAAATTTCCAATTTACTCTATCAAAGGCCTTTTCAGCATAAAAAAACCTATAATCCCATTTGACTCCTTTCCATAATGCACTCCAACAAATCCGAAATTCTAAAGGGAAAAAAGAAATACTATAGCGAGCGGATCGACAAAAACCACCCACCCTCAAAAAGAATTGTTTGACATCATAAATGAAATGAGAAACCTAGCGGGATGCAACAATGCACGAACACCCTCCCAAAATATTGCAGACCATTTTAAGAACAAAATCACCAGCATACACCGAATCATACAAAGCAAACCAATCAACCAGACAACCCACCAGCTACCACCAACCACAGGACCAGCTAACAAAATGTATTGCTTCCAACAGATGCTGAGAGTTTGGTGAAAAAGAGCAACAAGGCATTTACTCCGATGGACCCCAGTCCTCCAGACATCTATAAATCTATCCTCGTACAGGACACAGCAGCGGAATACTATGTAAACCTTTTCAATCAATCCCATTCAACAGGGAAAATATCAAGAGCTTTCAAAATGACCTACCTCAAACCCCCCACTCAATGACACAACAGGCTTTGTGGAAGTCCTCTCAAACTACAGACTAATCTCTAACATCCCTTACAAGGAGAAAATACTAGAGACCTATGTCTACGAACAACTACTGGAGCATGTTAAAAATAACCAGCTACTGGATCGGGTGCAAATAGAATTCAGACCCCTGAGATGAAATGAACCAGCAATAATCTCAATATGGGATGCCCTAAAGATGAACGCAGATTCCAACACCAAATCAGTACTGATGTTACTTGATCTCTCAGCTGCCTTCGAGACAGTTATCCACAACATCCTAATAAAAAGAATCAAAGAAATAGGGCTCACTGACACAGCACTGCTCAGGTTCAAATAATTCCTTTTGGAAAGGACAGAAATGATCAGGCTAAAGCCTTTCAAATCGACGCCATGGTATTCCTCCTATTGAGCACCACAAAGCTCCTCACTATCCCTGCTTCTTTTCAAAATCTACATGACATCTCTAATCAACCTCATCAAAAGTCATAGACTAACATGCTACAACATCGCAGATGATACACAAATCATCTTCACATATGAGGACATAAAAGAAGAGAACGCAACCCTAGGAGAGTGTCTCAAGGAGCTCTAACAATCGATGATCATTAACAAACTCAAAATCAATCCTGACAAAACTGAAATCATGATTACACAGGAAGACAGAGGGAACATAACATGGCCAATAGAGCTGGGAAGCCAACTGCAGCACCCAAATCTGTAAAAAACCTTGGAATCCTCATGGACAAAAAGTTAACACTTGAACCACAAGTGAATGCAAAAATCCAGAAATCTTTTCCCCTACAAAAGATAAAAATATCTTATCATTCCTCTCATTCATGCACAAAATACTGGCCATCATATCCGTCATTATGTACATGATTGAATATGCTAACAGCATTTCATTTACCTCGGAATGCCAGAATACCTAATGTGGAAACGACAATGAATACAAAACGTGGCAACCAGACTCATCACACCAGCGCTGTAGATGCAACATTGGCTCCCGGTCATAAAGAGAATCTCCTTCAAAGCCATGTGCATTACGCACAGAGCAATACATGGCCAGGCAGCAAAATTTATCCAAAAGAAATTCTCCATCTACAAACCAGCTAGAACTCTGAGATCCTGCCAAGACATCCGTCTTGAACCCAAATGGTACCGGAAATAAAAAACTGTGTGGCTCAGAATTGTCCTGCTTAGCCGTGAATCTATGAAACTCAATTCTGACTGAAATTCGTACCTTGGAGGACCATACAAAATTCAGGAAACGGCTGAAAACTTGGCTCTTTAACTCGAAACACAACAAAGCTGACTGAACGATGTCTGCCTACCTCCTGATCAACCAAGCATGGGAAAAAAGAGAAGTAACCGGGAAAAACAAGATTGAGGGATAGGATCCAAAAGAGAAGCATGCCACCCCCCTCACCCACCTCGCCGGCCAACATAGAGCCCCGGAAAGAAAGGATGATAAACCAGAAATGCTAGGGCAAGGGAAGTAGGCCAAGGAAAACCCAGGGATGGAAATGGTAAGGGTAAGGTCACCCCCAGGCAAGCCACGAGTAAGTGCAACAAGAGGGAACTGGACCAAACACTAACTATGCCCCTACTAGAACTTAACCCCCCCAAGGGAATCCAGTTAAAGAGCTCCCCACCTCGCTGAGCACACTCTGGGCTAGGAACAGGCATCTAATAGGAAAAAGAGACTGCACTCGGAATTCGGGCAACAAAAAGTGTAGCAAAGTAGAGCAAGAACCCTTCACCCAGAGGCGACTTTACCCATACTACTAGAAAGGACACACGGAAGAAGTGAAGATCCAACTAATAAACCAGAAAAGCTGAAGAAAATCAGCCAAGTCCACTAACATCCTATCAACCCTCTGCATACATATCTCACATACTGCACTAAAACAACCAGAACTCCACATCATAGGAAACCACACACACTTCACAACACCACAACAACAAGACATAGCACACACAAACTTGCACAACACCACATGACTTCCACCTCCTGAATCTCATACCCAAGTTCAGTGAATGGTACATTTGAACTGAAGCTGCCAACAGCACATCAAGGCTTCCTTGCTCTTTCTCCCACTCCTACCACTAACCTAGCCACCCCCCTTCTTTTTTCACAGAACTGCCAGAGCACTGAGAGACCACGCACATGGCACCTGTGTAAGATATAAAAACCTTTAACATTAACACGGGCATTAACATATAGGAAGGATATGTTAAATTATGACTTATTAATTGATTCACTTTTTTAAATAACTCTGTTGGGCATGGAGCTACAGAAACATGAATTCCTCTGAATTCAGACTTTTCTTGTGAGTCTGAATATATAGTCCGTATTAATGGAACAGTTTCATACAGCAAATCATAAGTCCAATTTGATCAGTAATCCTGAGGGGATGGATAACACATAGCTAAATACATGCACTTATGACATGGTAAAATACATTGGGCAAATCAAAGCAAAGAGGATCATTCTTTACTGGTTTTGAGTAAGTGAAGGGAACCTAGCACAGACCCTGTCCACACCTAAATTGACACATCAAATGATACTCCATTGGTGTAGTTTGTTGGGTACATAGGAAGGGGGGGCATTTTGGGGAAAGCATAAAACGAAGAGAGTGTGCCTGACAGGACAAATGCGGATTAGGAATCCACCAGGATTTAGCTGATAAAATGCTGCTTATGAAGGTTTTCTCAAGAAGGGGATGACTTGAGAAGCCTTTCCTAAGACACAGTCAAATTACCGAGAATTATTTGAGTGCTGAGACGACTCTTATAGAAGAGCTCACCTGGCAGATTTGTCTTGAGCTATTGATGTCTCTCCCTGTCCTAGGCCTTTGAAAGACAAACCAAAAGTGAGTACAATAACCACAGAACATTTTGGGGAGTCTTCCTTACTAGCTAAATCACTAAAACAGGACTGAGCTTGTAAATAAAACTGTGTGTAAGTATTTAAAATAGATTGTCCTAGAGGCGTAAATTGTGCAAGCCATATAACTCTCAACAATATCCAATAACTAATTAATGTCCTGAGTTGTCATAAGAGCAAATTAAATATAGGTTGGTGAGCATGTTGTACAATGTGATTCATAGATTTTTAGGGATTGATGAACTTCTTTACATGTGTAAATCATAGTTTATATAAACAAGACATCCTGAATAGAGTTTTCTACTCCTCGAAGTGGAATAAGAAGAAGGCTAGTTTGTATTAGTCATTCTCAAGAAAGTATTGTTAATTTAAATAACCAACAGCATTTTTCCAAAAATGTTTCTCAGAAATAGTGGGAAAATGCCAAATAAAAAAATGTGTTGATTTCTCTTTTATTTCAGATCTGTAATCTGAAGCGTGTGTGACGCTTTAATATACCAAGATATTTTGCTCTCTGGAATGAAAGCTTCTACCCTGAAACAAGCCTTGAGAGTAAGTGTAGCAAGTGGACACTACCACACATTTTTTTTTTATCTATTACCAAGCTAGTAAACAAGTGTGCCCAATATTTTCAAGTTGAATCAGCCCCAGAAATGGAAAGTCAAAATGTTCCTCTGATGACAATTGTCATGAGGAGACAAAAAAGGTCAGAGGATGCAGCAAAGGAAATGTGCAAAAGATCAAACAGTGAGAAATACGTATCAAACGGCATGCACTCAGGAACCAAGAAACATGCACGCTCCAGGATGTGCAAATAGAACATGATACACATATATGAGAAGGGATGTTGGATATGCACATGGAAGCTCCTTTTGATTACAAAGAAAGTCTGCAAGCTCCTCACCCTGAATTGTTGTTACATGTTGTGTCAGCGCTCATCTCAAATGCAGGAGAATCAATGAGAGGGTGTATGAGCTAACAATTTTGATGGTATTAAATAACGTAACTTAAAGACAATATTCACAAGGACAAGAAACATCATTTGGAATGTCTGCGAAGCATATAAACCATGCTGACCAAAGAGGGACCCAGAAAGGATATAACACTAAAGGGAGGATAACTTAATACAGTAGACTCCTGACAAGGTACAGTAGAAATATGCTTACAGTATGACACAATAATTCACACAACAGCACACCACACCTAACAATCAATAGGGGACTGAGAGAGAAGTGCAAGATAGAACAAAGAACAGACTCCAAGAGAAAGTCAAGGAACAGGAGCAGGGAAATGGAATTACAAGCCAACACCTGTCCCAGGAAAGGCATAGGCTACTAAAATAGGAAGTCTCTCTCAATGAGGTGTGTCTAATAGATCATGTATAACGGCAGAACAGAGCAAGTGAAAAGAAATAAAGAGCGCAGACAAGTTGGGCTGCACAAGGAAAGGAAAGCACTGCAATGTGCTGACTGTAAAACAGAGGAAGCCAAAAAAGGAATGCAGGAATTAGAAAATGCTAATTAGCACACTACATTCGAAATCCAATAATCCAGGAATAAGGAACTATAAATGTATTTATAAAGTACCAGGAACAAGGCATGTGCTACAAACAGTAGCACTGCAACTATGGCCACCGGTGGACTGGAACAAACGGAGGCTGTTAAAGCAGGCAAACCATCACATGTCTCAGGTGTGCTGTTTGCTAGCACCTGCCAGACACAATTGTTCCTTATTCTCCACCCAACCTTGTCTTGGCAGGGTGGAGGGGAAGCTGTGGGCCACGGCATGTAGTGAATCATACTCCTTTAAATAAATAACTATTACTACTGAAAACGAATAAAAATACGTTTTACATGTTTTTGAAAAATAAATAGAAATAAAGAAGCATGCTGGCTGCCAAAAACCCAGACTTGATCTGGAAAGGAAGTGAAGTTTAAAATATTGTTTTAGAGCTTCCAAATCACCACAGTACAGTGTTGTAGAATTTGAAAGGCAAGTCCGTCAGGGGACAGTCCTCAAATGATGTCCTGAAGTGGAGGGAACGAGAATCAAGGGAGCAAATTGTGACACCAACAGGTGTTGATGGACTTTTTAGAAACAAAGTGAATTTTAAAATCTATCCTAATAATGTTTTTTTTTAATAATCCAACAACCTCAATTTTTACATTTATACTAGCAAGGATTTTATTCTGTTATCTGGAAATGTTATTCAGATTTGCTTTTATACATATGGATGTTTATGTGTATTCTGAATGTAAACATTAGAAAAATAATGCCAGGCAAGTTGTGGTTCCTTCATGTAGAAAATCTGCGTGTGTTAATGTCAAATATTGTGGGTGACCTCCCCAACATTGAAAGTTAGGGGATCACGTTCCATTTCTTTTATTTATTATTTTAAATAAAACAGAATATTTGGAATATTAACAATCTGTTTCTTGTTCCAGATTTTGGTATGGGATTGTCATGGTAGAGGTACATTTAAAAAATATACCAAAGATAGATTTATTACAAAAATGGGATCTGTCACAGATGCAAGAGTTACAATGTCACAGATGACAATACATAGATGGATTCGGTGACACAGACTGTGCCCAATATCACAGATATGTGTGAAAGTGAATTGATGTGCTCAATTGGATTGTCCAGGCTAGATAATCTCATGAAGGATACAGGTTGATTTCTTTTTGAATAAGCCATATATAGACGGAAAGAGAATTGTTTTGTTTTTTGTGGAGTTGTGGTTTGATAAAATATTGAAATATGGGCATGAGAAATTAACTTCTGGCAGATTGTTTATTCAATAAAAAATTATGAATGAATAAATATTCTTTGTTATTTATAATTAAGTACCTGGTCTAAACATGTACAAGAATGTAGTGATTGATTTAAAACTGGCCCGGGTTCATGCATTCTCGAGATATTGTCCTGCATGGACAATGGGTGACACTGGATCTTGAGTCGTCAACATACAAAATTAGCAAAAGGATGGGCTGAGTAAGAGCAAACCTTTGGGAAGAACAGAGTTCAAGAGACCAGTCATTGCAGAAGCTGTTCATGACTTCAACTAACAAAGAAGAAAGACCTATGCTTGTGAACCTTTCACCTGACCAGCTGACTGACTAGCATGAAATGGAAACATACATGAATACAATCATATATACTGCTCAAAAACATCGGCAGAATTAACACTCATTCAACAAGTTGGTGATCAGCGAGAACAAGAAATAAAACAATTGAATGAGGCCCTGGATTGCGAAACGGCATCAGCAGAAAAACTCTTAACATCCCTTTGAGGAAATACAAGACAAACTGAAAATAGGCAGAGAAGCAAAATAATAATTAAAACATACATTTTAAATATTAATGATGGTAAATTAAGTTATCATGCCACATAATCCAATGCATTATTAGTTGACATTATAACTATAAAAACAAAACTCAATGAAAGTCAAGAAATAGATGCAAAATTCATCAAAGCAGAGGTAGAATTTCAAACTAAATTTGATCAGTTACAACACAATTTAAAATAAGAAAACAGCAGTGTTGTGTTATGCCAAAAAAGACACTGCTCTTCAAGCAGCACACCAACTCACCCTGTAAATGACACAAGCACAGGCACAAGGTGATACAATTGAGCTATCTATAAAAGAGGTGGTAAGAAGAATACAAGTTAAATTACTATTGAGTGATAAATCAGAAAAAGCAATGAAGGATCTTGATAGTAGAATATTGCAAATATAAGAATTGAAGAAACAGTTAGCTAGCTGCCAGTCTATCTACAAAGAGCTATAGAAAAAAATCCATGCCTGTCTGTGATACATATATTCTGTTAAAAACTGTTAGAAAACACACAAGAATGACTGGTCTGTAGAATAAATGTTTTTGAGTCTAGCCAGGCCAATCTGATTGAATTTAGGGAACACTTAGTACAAGGTAGTAAACACATGAGATGTTATATTATTAATAATGCTAAATTTAGTCAGGAAAGTAAAGAAAATAAGTTGAGTTCTGCATCAGTAGCGACAGTTCAAGATGGGGGAATCTTTCCTACTCCTGAGACTGTCTTGCAAGTGCTCAGATTATTCCTGAACAATACAAGCATATCTGTTAAAGCTGGTCATATCTAGGACATAGTGAGTGCTACACCATTTCGACTCTCCAAACAGAGACAGACAAGAAGGGCTGATTCCCTCTCAGACACAGAGGACTCCCCAAATGTTGAGATGAATGGAAAGCATAGCAGCCCACTTAGTTTGTCAGAAGTGGGTAGTATAGGGAATGGAATACTCAGAAACAGTGACTCAATGATTCTTCATTGAGTCACTGTTTGTATCAACATGAGCTGAGAGAACAAGAATTACAATGTATGATCCAACATATAGACCATTTAGCCCATCTGACTAACCTTATGAAACAATGAATGCAACCCAGAAAGGGCATGGTAAAACATTTTCTACACAAGTGATTAAATGGGAACCTCAAACCCATAGGAAGATGGGGAAAAACTGTGGTTGAGCAACAACAGGAAGAAACACAATATTATCCTAAAGGTTTTGGGTCCCATTCCCCAGATGAACAGTGGAGAAAAGAGATAAGAAAGGACCCCATATATATAGATAGAAATCCTTTCTACAATCATTATAACAGGGAAAGTAGATATGCAAATAGAGAGGGCAGTTCAACTAGTGGTTTTGACTTTGATGATGGGAATTTGCTATAATTAAGAAGTGGAAGAAAACGTAAACACAATCACATTTTGTGAAAGACCCAATCAAACTGATTAAAGACATTTAAAAAATGGTGTATAACCCCTAATCATAAAAATGCAAAGTATGAGCAGATGATGGCATCATGTGGATTGAAAAATGACCAAAACAATATTGAATGCATCAAATTGACTTTTTCTCAGATGTGAATATTTTCATTGTGGGACTTTAATATCTCTATCACTATTACTTGTCCCCTTATAAGGCAGCCATTTCAAAAACAGATCAGCACATAGAAGTGCCCTAGAAGCCAATAAGTTAACCTACAATTTAATGGGTGCTGAGGATCAATATTCCAGTTGCTTGCTAAAGGAATCAAGCAAGCATTTATACACATTTCTCAACATGTCAATATTGAAAAAAGGAACTTAAATGATACTTCCTTCCAGGCCCTTTGAAAATAATTGGTAACTCTGTTAGTCTGAAATTCTGATAAATCAAGATCACTGGCATGGATTATCACCAAAGCTAAAAGAATTTATGAGACGAAAAACTCAATAATTCCCCAAAACAAAGAAAAGAACCCTAAACACACAACTCCACCAGACACCATTAAGGTAGCCAAGGGAAAACATACCTCTACATTTAATTAGACATGAGACAAAGACATAATCCACTGGTGGTAAATGTACAAACAGGCAGAGAAGACCCTCCCTTCAAAGAAAACACATTATTACTCCACCTGAACAACATATGAGATACCTGGTTGAAGGTCTTCACTCACGAAGAGCAATCAGTAATATGTAATCATTTCAATACTCCAAAACAGAAATTTGACCTCAACAGGGCAAACTAAATGGCAATTAGTTAAACTCAACAAAAGTCAGAACATCTCTAATTTATTTTCAAGACACCAATACAAAATGTTGCCCTCAGCAGAGCATACTAAATATTAATTCAGCAAATTCAGCAAGTCAGTTAGAAACTGAATTGAAACCAGAGTGTCCAGCTGACCCCTATTGCAAAAAATGGAAATTGATTATATTGAAATCATAAAGTGTTAAAAATGCAAGACCTTAAAATCATCTTTGATAGTCATCTTCCATGGGATTCAAATATGTGCATCTCTGCGCCCTTATTTAGAATACTCTGATTCTTCAAAGAAATATGTCATCAGCAACACAATGTGGTCCGATTTTTAAAACCAAGATAATTGTCAAAATAGATTGTTGATGCATAGTGGGCTATCGTCGACACGTTGTGTTTACGTTCACTTAGAGACAATTATTTTCCAGCTCTTGTTAATGGGAGACCTTCATTGAAACAAGGCAATGTTGCACAATTACCATTCTCCTGTGCTTTTTTATGAAGTCACATATTTCTGTCAAATAACAAACAAACAAAATGTAAACATCTTTCAGTTTAGGGCTATTTTACAATCATTTGCCATTCATCTGATGGCTTCGTTTTTTCCTTAGAAATTATAACTGTTCTGTATTTATATCTAGATACCACTGAGAGACAGGAGAAATACAAGATGAGATCACCATTAGTGAGTATTTTCAAGAGGAGCAGCATGTTTAGCCTCTTTAAACATTACAAGATGAAGGAAGGCACCAGCACACTTTCTAAAGGTTATGAAGGTATATGTCACTTCATAAAAACATATGGGAGAACATTAATTGTGTAAAATTGCATCCTCCTGATGAAGATCCACCTCTTGGCAGTTGGTGAGCAGGTGCAGGTGGTTCGAGGTCAGCTGGCATATGCCCTGCCCACCTGTCAATGACTTTAAACTGTTGATGTCTTCCTGTTTTGCTGCCCTTTTTCCCTACTTAAGCTGCGCTCCAGCCTCTTTATCTTTGCAGTTGATGAGCAAGTGCAAGTGGAGCTAGGTCACCTGGGTTAAGCTCTACCCACTTGTTTAGCCCTAGCTCTTCCTTTCTGCTCTTAACTCTTAGATCAAACTCATCTCTTTGAAGAAAAGGGCAATTCCTGTTTGGACCTGCTTGGATCGGGAGGACCCAGGACCTGGAACCATGATCAGACAACAGGTAAGCATGCGCTGACATGTGTTTTGTCCCTTCATCCCCAGGCCATCCTCACATCACCAGGTAACGCCAACATCAATGACATTGCACCTCCTCTAAGGTATGGACTATGCAATGCAGCAACCTCACCCACCACAGCCTCAAGCCCATCAACAGCCCCTCACTGTACACAATACAGAAGTTGGTGATCGCCAACGTCTGCTCATCTATCACCCATTCAGCAGACATTGCCAACCTCATCACTACACAAGACCTTGACGCCATCTTCATCATTGAGACCAAGCTTACACCCACCTCCCCCCTCATCCTAGACTTCAATTTCCATGACGGCTGTAGCATCCAACAAAGAGACTGCTCAAACAAGTCATACACAAGACAATGTGGCCCTGCACCAGACTTGAGATTGACAACATTGTCTCCTTCAAAGTTCTCTTCTGCCACTTTCCACTCTACCTGACAGACACAGTCATCTTCCATCTAATCTAGAGACCACCCAAACCCAACAATGCCTTCATCAGAGACTTCACCAACCTGGTGACCACCATGTCCCTCATGCATGCAAACAACATCTTCCAAGGCAACTTCATCCTCCGATGCAACAAGGCCATCAAACCATTGAATTAAGCTCTCCTCTGCCTTTTCAACACCCTCAGCCTCACAATGCACACAAAAGACCTAACACAGGAGAAAGGTAACATCCTCAACCTAATCATCACTGCACTGTCTTCCCTCGACTATAACTCTCCTCTCCCACTTGACTGGTCTAACCAGCTAGCCATGCTTTTCAACATCCTGCACACCACCCCAGTCAAGCACTCAAACCCAGCAGACAAAGCTTCAGGTCCTTCAAGAACTTCCCAGTGAAAGCCCTCACAGAAGACCTCACCAACCTACACCTTCACATGGACTGAACACCCCCAACCAAACTATGACTCTCTATTGGAAGCAATCAATGCCACCCTCTCAGCCTCCTTCGACCGAAACACACCTCTGAAATAATGCACCTGCAAACTGAAACCATCAGCACCCTGGTGCACGCAAGAACCCAACCTCAGCTAAAGAGTCATCAGGAAACAAGAAAAAATCTGGTGCCACTCAAGGACCACATCTGACATGATGTTCCTCAAGGAACTCGGAGCAAACCGATAACAACTAATCAACACAGCCAAGGCCTCCTATGATCAGAATACTGTAGCTGAAGCCAACAACAAAAGCATAGCCCTCTTCAAAGTGGTCAGGCACTGCGTCAACCAGCTACCAAAGCCTGCCATACCACACTCAACTGAAAAATCTACCACCATTAACACCTTCAATCAGCAAGATTCGCCAGCGCATAGACACCAGCACTGTATGCTCAGACCCACCTCATGTCCCTCCACACCCTGGACAACATTCAAGAAACTCTTGACAGAGGACCTGGTAGAGATGCTGGCCACCCTCAAAGGCATATCGTATACAAATGACATCCTCCCATCATCCATTCTCAAGACCCTAGCCACAGAAGCTCTTCTTCCCTACCTGGAGATCATCAACAGCTCCCTAATTCAAGGCGCCTTCCCATTAATCCTAAAAACAGGACAAATCATCCCTCTACTAACAAACCCCGACAATCTATGTACTTATTGCCCCATCACCCATCTTTCCTTACTAGGTAATATCATCAGGAAAGTGGTAGCTGCACAAAAGCAGCAACACATCAACACCAACAATCTCCTCCAAACCTACCAATCCAGATTCAGACCCAGATGCAGCATAGAGACAGCAACCATACAGGTGGTCGATGCCGCTCTCAACATCCTTGATGACGGAAACCCCTGCCTCCTGGTTCTACTCAACCTCTCGGCCAATTTTGACACATTAGACCACCAAACACTTATCAACGCCATACATTGGTGCATGGGGAACAGCAACTTTGTCCTACGCTGGTTCAAGTCCTACCTCACCAACCACAGGCAGTTTGCTCAAATGGACTCTTCTAAATTGCCAATGCTACCTATCACCTGTGGAGTGCTGCAGGGATCCATCCTTTCCCCAGTGATCTTCAATCTATACATTGAGCTTCTGGGAGCCCTCCTAGGCACACACAACATGCACATCCGCCAATACACTGAGAACACAGAGTTATAGCTCAAAATTCGACTCCATTCAGGACATACATAGGCTCAAAATCTGCCTCTCTCTGATCCAGTCTTGGATGTCCAGTGCATATTTGAAGCTCAACCCCTCCAAGACCGAATTCCTACTCCTCACCAACAACACTGAACACCCAGACATACAGACCTGGCTATCAACCATGAACTCTGAGGACTTTTTTATTATACATTTTGTTTTATTGAATCAGCTGAATTTAATAAAATGTTCAATTTACAAGTACAATTTACAAGATTCTCATCATGCAATTATAGAGTTAAACAAACATAACATTCATCAAATCAATTTACCAACTGAAATTCACAATCTACAAAGTGAAATTTCAGAGCAGTTAAAAATTTCACAATGGAAATTTGAATAGGAATGTAAGAGTTACTCAATATAAATAGCCAGCATTGCTGTTAATCTAAGCATATTTTGCAAAGTGTACAACTCTCAACCCAGTAAGGACTGGGCAAAATACAATCATGTGATCAACAGTTTCTATACAATCATGGCTCTCGCAGAACCGACAAATATTTTGCTCCATTGGAATTATCTTAAGTATGCACAACAGATCTCTAGTTGGCCATACATTTTATCGAAATCTTAATATGAACTATCAATAAAATGGTTATAGAAATTTACATAGGTATTGTTCCATGGTGCCTAACAATTTATCATGAAATCTATGACCAGAAGAGCGTTTGTATTGTAAGCACACATCTCTGTTATCAATCCAGTCCATACGATAGATCATACTTTTGGCCTTATCTGGATTTGACAGCAATAAATCAATTGTAACATCAGCATGTACAAGAATACGATAAATGGTTGTTAACCAAAGTTGTACAAATGTATGTCGGCTGGAAAAAAAATATGCAGATAATGTCTTAAGCATAACCTCTAACTTAGTAGAAATAAGGAATTTTCGAAATAAAGCACATAATCTCTAGAGATAGTTTGCGTTTAGCAAAATTAACCCCAGTGTATATCGTAACCAGGGACCAGGTGTACATTGTGGTAGCTGTAATGTCTGCCTCCAAAATTTTGCTTCAATCTTGTCCAAGACATGGGGCAGTAAAGGGGCTACTGTTTCTAGACCATAGAATATGCACTGTGGTGCCTTTTGTTTACAATATAACAATGCAGGTGTCAACAAACATTTGCCATAACGATGCAATATTACCCTGTCTTGAGATATGGCTGTGTTTAGTTTACGCTCAATGCCTTCCATATGTCCTGATGCTATAACTGACCCCTCAAATACCATACCTAAATAGGTATAACTTGGAACAATGGCTAATCTAATTTCATTACTCGACCACGGCATCAGATTCCTGCTTCGCTTGTTCGGTGTATATAAAACAATTTGTGTTTTTGCTGTATTGATTTTTAATTCATTTTGGATTATATAACTATCAAAGGCCGCTAATAGTTTTTGAAGCCCAATGGGTGTTTTTTATACAAGCACTAAATCATCTGCGTACATTAATGCCTTGATTGTGGACCCATTGATTTTTGGAGAGTCGGAACATACCACTTCAAATGCTATTCTCACATCATGGATGAAATAGTTGAATATAGCCGAAGCTAGCAAGCACCCTTGCTTGAGGCCCCTTGAGGTAGAGATGGAAGAAGATAATAGACCATCTAGCGTTAATCGAGTACAAATAGAAGTATTTGAATGAACGCTGTAAATGATGTCACATAATGACGCAGGACACTCATCTCTGATCAATTTCGTCATCAACAGCACGCGTGACACAAAATCAAATGCGGAATTTAGATCTACAAACGCTAATAAAATTGATTGCTTTAATGCTTGACATTGCAGCTTTAGTGCTTTAGTGCGATTAACACAACAGATTTATGGTGGTACCAATTCCAGCTACAAAACCTGATTATTGGGGGTTACAAAGTTGATTCACTAATGTCCAAGCATTAAAGTCTCTTAAAATTAACTTTGCAAATATTTTGCCTGGTGTATCTAAGAGTGCTATCGGCCTATAATTCTGAGGCAACAAGCGGTCCCCCTTCCCCTTCTTAAAAATGGGGACTATTAAACATGTTTTCCATGATGAAGGTAAAATTGGTCTTTTAACATTATGTTGTTTAACCTATCGGCCTTTAAGCCTTCCTGGAGCCACTTACCTTTTTAATGTACTCTTCAAATATATCAACTAGCCACTTAGATTTCGTTCTAGTTTTATAAACAAAGGTATCACATCGTTTATCTGTATATAACTGTGTAAAGTGAGTGACCCATAGCTGTTCTGGCACGCCATTTGCCTCTGTTTCGACTTGGCAATAAAAGCTCCGATTGTTGAGTAGGGCCCAGATTTCAGCTGAGTTTTTTTAGGCCACCGCTTTTAACATTGCTTCACTATCTTGTTGAAACAGGAGAGATTTACAAGCCTTAACCAATTTTGATATCTGCATTTGGCCGATTATAAGGCAGCACACAGAGTCACAATTGAAGATTTTAGAATGGACTTTCTCTCCTGACGTTAGGTGGCCCGTCTAGCACGAACAGCCGGATCAAATGCATGTGTGTGTTTGATCGATTGCCAACCAGTATTTATGATGTTGTTTTTAAATTGGGACAAAATAATGGTATATTGTGCTGAAGACTGAGCAATGTGATTCCACTCTACTGCTTTATTCAACGCAAGACGTTTTGGGATGGACCGTGAAAACCGCATTCTGGCATTGTTTGGCATTAGCAATTGTCTTTAGTCTGCTTCCACTGAACTTTTAAAGAGAGTAAATGATGGTCACTATTTTGTGAGCTCACTATTTCAAATGTTAGCACCTGCATAAAGAGATGAATATCCACATACATGTAGTCAATGATGCTAGTTATGGCTTCTCTTTGCCAACTAGTGTGGGCTGGAATATCACCATTGACCACACCATTGACCATCTGAAAGTTCCTTTCACGCATAAAACTGGTCCATCTCTGTGCCTCTTGGTGGGAACTCCCCGTCCTTTTGTTCAGGCAATCGATATTAAGATCGCCAACTAGAATTGTGGCTGTAATGTCTAACGCCATGGTTATCATATCCATCAATGCTGCCAATTCACGATAAAATACCTCATCAACTATGCCTGCAAGGTTACAGTCCACATTTAGCAAGGCAATATTGCCCTGTGCGCTCACAAGCTTTACTAATTGTAAAAATGCACTAGGTGAAGACCACAGCTGAATTAGAAATCCCAAGGTCATTTTTGCTGCCACCAGGAGGCCAGAAGATGGTCTTCCCTTGTCTTCCGCAATTGCAGGTATCAATGACACAAGATAGTTATCCCACACCGGAGGAGCCAAGGGCCAGGTTTCTTGAAACACTAAGATATCAAAAGAGTGATTAAATGTATGTATCGAAGCCTGCAAGTGCAAATGACCCCGTGTATTCCAGCTGGCCAAAGAAAAAAGGGCAGAGTCCTTTGAATTTGCTCATTATGCTTTTGGCGGAAGCAATGTGGCAGAATGATAAGCGTGTCCTTGATAATTGGCGGCAATAGGGTGGCTGGATAATCTTATATCTGACTGTTCATCATGTCTTTTCATACGTTCAGGATCTTGTGCTATAAGAAAGCCCATGTTGAACAATATCATTTTCGCTTTCCAAATAGTGTTTAAAAACACTCCAGATGGTATCCATAGTCGCACTATTGCACAAGTCTGATCTGTTATGAACTCAACCTGCTCTATGTCTCCGGTGGAAATATCCTCCAACTCTACTACTTCATTAAATATATTGAAAACACTCTGTCTATTGAGGTCATAAGATCTAAAAGGACCCCCCCCGACACTTCATAATTAAAGAATGGCAGGTAGTGTGATATTTCTGAAGATGGTTAAACTCCTCCTCAGACCCCTTATTCCAATTAAAGGTTCTGTTTTGATGTTCTGGTAGTGTCTTATGTTGCATAGAATCTAAATTCATGTTTAAGGAGGACTTAGCTAAGGTCTGAGCATGTGAAGTAGGGGCAGTCGTGTCTACATTGACAATGGTATTTGGCACTTGGACTTGAACACTGGGCAATGCTAATGGTAAATGACGCACTGTGTTAGAAGTGATATTTGATGAAATAGACGCAAGTTGTTTTTCTAAATATGCGTCTACTGCTTTTCTAATGCTCTCCATTGACAAAGTTGGGTCTAAACCTTTAGAAGTCACTTGTTGCAAGCCGTCTATCATCAATGTAGAAGCAACTAACTCTTTAACAAGTGGTTTCGGTGCACTTTTAGGATTTGTTTGCTCAATGACTTGCAAGAGTCTATTAAGCGGTGAATACGCTAGAGGCAGGCTAAGTGCTGGAGAATGATTAATTGTATTTGAACTACCTTCATTTATATCTTTGGCTTTGTCAGCCTGTAATCCAATATTTACATTATATGATGTAGCAGTTGACGACCTGTGGGCGTCCTGCACCTGAGTTATGTGTTGGATTTGCTCCCGGGGCTTTGGAGCGGCTGTCATTGCTTTAGAAGTCAGCGTGTTTCTCGTGTTTTTCGGCGCCATCATATTTTTTTTTTTCTTTATAAGAGGCAGCCGCACAGCTCTTTTTTTCCTTTGCTGCTTTTTTGATAATGGCTCAGGATTAGAAATCACCTCAAGACTCTGGTCACACTCCTCAACCTGCGGCAACCGTGTCGGGGAACTTGGTAATGAGGTCTCAGCATGATTAATACTAACCCATGAGTTATCACTGATGTGTTTGATAGTATTATCGGCCGAATCAGCAATCAGACAAATTATCTGGGGAAAGCATGCAGCGATGACAGACCATTCATGCTAACCAATGTTAGATTGTTGGTGCCTAAGACGGAAATTGGTGGTTGACAATTACTGGCATAGAAACAGCCTGACGTTGTGCCTTTAAATTAGAAGTCATACATTGCGAGATGGATTCAAGTTGTGTCGCTTGTTTTGTTACTTTAGCGTCCAAGGTTTCAAATAGCTTAAATAAACTTAACATAGGAGTGTCGATAGCGTTGAGTGTGAATTCAATCATGACTGCCTGGGGGAGGCCATTATCTTGAATTGCAAATTTGTTGCATTGGCGAGGCATGGGATGTGCATACAATGATGAGGCAACCTGGATCAAAGAATTCATTGAGCCTCTTTAACGCTGCAAAGTACGCTCAGTGCAAATTGATATCGGTGATTCGTATTGGCTTGCGAAAATCGAGATATCAGCGCCAGTGTTGCTACTCCCAACTGAGTGATTCAGTCTCACCAGAGATAGCATGACAGACTGTTCATTGGCGATGTCACAATCCTCTGTTTTTAGCGTAGTACAATTAGAGTGTAGTTGCGGCATAGGCGGAATTACCTTGGAGCTCATCCGAGCATGAAAAAATGGTTGGAAGGTTACCATGGCCCCAAACGTTGGTTGGTTGCTTCGCGTGGCCCCAAATGGGTGAATAGCAGAACCATTTTGATTGTTTTGTGGATGCGAGGCAACAGTGATTCTTGGCTGCGTTGACTTGGATGCCGTATTTTCACATGGCAAACCAGATTTTTCACAATCATTTTTGGTTTGGTTATCGGGGTAAGAGTAATGGAGGTATGTGGAAAGCATATATATTGGTTCTACCACTTGCAAACATATTAGATGTGTGGTGCAGATGCAGCGGCATACACAATTTAAAAGAATACTGATGATACGACATACACTCATATATCAACATACCTTAACAATAACCCCAAAGTAAGTCAAGGTACTTTACTCACGAGTGCGCGTGCACAGGTGTACACACATTCTCGAGAAATAAGGAAGGCAATGGGTGGCACCAAAACAAGGCGTGCCAAAGGTTGCAGGAATTGTGCTGCAATCAAGCAGAAACAAGCATAAGATACTTAGTTCTTGACACAACGTTTGGGCACATAGACAACTTACCTTAGTCACCTTGCAATCCACACAAATTGTTCTTGCAATCCACATCCAGAATAAAATGTCATTAGAGCAAACAGTGGAACAGCGTTTTCCAGAAGGACAAGCTGTACATAGTCAAGGTACGTTGCTCACAAGTGCGCACACGCGGCTGCGCGAGCATTCTCTTGAAATAAGGATGGCAATGGGCGGCACCAAAACAGGGCGTGCCAAAGGTTGCAGGAATTGTGCTTGCAATCCACAGGAATTGTTCTTGCATTCCACATCCAGAGAAAACATTCATTAGAGCAAACAGTGAAACAGCATTTTCCGGCGGGTCATGCAGTGATTAGTCAAGGTACTTTGCTCACGAGTGAGGACTTAATACCCAAGCTCACCTCCTGTCCCAAGTCCTCCAAGTTTCACATCGACAAACACCTCTCCTTCATGACACATATAGCTAAGAAAACTCAGACAGCTTGGTATCAGCTCTCTCTCCTGTGAAATGTCAAGTCCTTGCTCCCTCAGCACAGCTTTAGATCCACTGTTCAAGCACTGGTCCTATCCCACATGGATGGGGCGATACACTCCTTGAATGCCTCCTGTCCTCCTACCTTGTGTCCCTAAGAAGAGTCCTACATGTGGATGCATGCCTCATCAACGGTCTATGCAGATATGACCACATCACCCCGGCCCTCATCAACCTTCACTGGCTCCCACTGCATGCATGAATCCCCTTCAAGTCTTGCTGGAACATCTATGAGGTTGTTGCACTCAAGTCACCCAGCTACCTCACAGACAAACTCAGTATCTGCGACGAACAGCGTACCACCAGAAGCCATGACATGTGCAGACTTGAAATCTGCTGCTGCAAAAAGGAAAGACCAGAAAACAAGCCTTCTCTGCCTATGCCCCAAGACCATGGAACCTCCTCCCCATCAGCATCAGACTCACCAACATGCTCCTACAATTCAGAAAATAACTCAAGACCCACCTCTTCAAGGAGTCGCTTCTCTTCAACACCTAGTCCATCACATCAGCCCTCACGCTACCTGACTCGCTAGATGCTGCCCACCCCACTCCTCCCCACCACCCGGTACAGCTGTAACCCTCTGTATCCAACCCTCGATGTATATCTGTTCTTTCGTTACTTCTGAAAAGTGCTCTGTTATGCATCTCTAATGTTGCACACCTCTGTTAAGCACTCCGTTATGTATCTGTATTGGTGTATACCTCTGTAAAGTATTCAGTTGCTTTTTGAAGGTAGGTCTGTGCTCAATAACAATAATAATAATAATAATAATAATAATAATAATAATAATAATAATAATAATAATAATAATAAACATAATAATAATAATAATAATAAGAATAATACTAATTATTATGATAATTATATTAAGAGCTACATAAGAAGTGTCTCTAAGTGGACTGAAACACAATGTGTCAATATTAAAACACTATAAATCAATGTCATATCTTTTTTGACAATCATTATTGTTTACCAGGGGAATCCAAACCAGAATTGTTCTTAGGAAAGAAATTAATCACCCTCTCCTTAAACCAATTACCAAGACAATTTGCCTCCTCTTCCTCCTAGGTTTAAGAAAAATATATACCAGTATCAGAGTTAGTTTAGATCATGCAATACATACACCAGTTATAGAATGAACAGAATTAGTCACTATTACAGAAAAATATGTTCTGAGGGATGAACAGAGATATGACTAAAGACCACCACTCAATCAGGAGCATGGACAACATATTTTTCAATTGCACAGATAAACATGCAATTGTCTGAGAGAATTGCATTGGGTAAATGAAGAGATTCCAACATGAAAATACTATATATAAATGCCCCTTGAAATCGCATCAAATTGAATCAGCTGGTCTGAGTAGACAATGAAATGGCAGGATGAAAATTTTAGCCAAAATGTACAAGGAAAAGTGAAAAGTGGGATGCAGTAGGAAGGATAGGGGCTGTAGAGTTGCCAGTATTGAGAAAGGTAACATATCTTGGCTTTGAAATCCATGCAGTCCCAAATAAAAAGAACAGATTAGACAAGACTTCTTGAAAAAGTGGACAATTCTCAATTCAAATGAGGAAAACACACCAGAAATATTGTAGGTTTCCCATCCAACTTCTAGCAGAGTTCTATGAGTTAAGGTAGTCCCCTCAATACTTTATGACCTGGAAATGTATTGCCAGGCATATGAAGTGAATTGGATGCTTATTGAGGGCTACATCATGAAGCAAACCTTTAATATCCCCCTAAGTATTGCAATGGACACAGTGAAATTCAAATTAGGCCTAGTCTCCTTAGGGGGTAGTTCTGCTAGAGGATTCTTACATTATGTGGTAAAGTGATTGTGCCACCGGTAGACTCAGTGTTTGTGGACTTAAGTCTGTCAATGGTTGATAGAAAACCTACTTCACTAGCAAAGCTTAAAAATGTAGCCAACATAATTCTTAGTGACTGGTGCCAGTCAATTGATGCACTAATCTCAAATCGAGATGCTGTTAAAAAATCTTTATTTGCCTCTGACTGGATAATATTGATTTAGAGAATGCAGAGTTATACATTTGTTCTTTTCTAGGGTTAACAAACCATTGGGTTTGTTAGCTCCCTATTTGTGGAGGTTTCCAAACGCCTATTGGTGCAATCATTTTTTAAGATTTAGACTAAACCTGCTGAATAGTAGAGAGGTTGTGTTAACTTGCCAAAATAGTAAAGAGTTGTCAAGGCATTGTGACAGGTGGTAGAAATGAGAAGAATTGCAAACCCAAAAACATATTATGGTTACCTGCGACGCACTGCAATAAATTAGGATGCAGTTATTTGACCATTTTGTTTACCGCAACAAATGGCTAAACGCAGATGCATTCTGAAATAGATTACGTTCGGTAATAGAGACCTCATTAACAACAGAAGTTTTAAAAAATGTCAGCAAAAATGTATCTTATTAAAATTGAATGGTAATGGAAATGATAATTTACTAGTTCTGCTGATGTGCATTTTAGTCTATGCATTCGAGACAGGATGAATTGGTGACATGTAATGATGATTGAGGTTTGATGATTTTTAAATTCTTGTAAAAGTGAACATACATGTTTTGCTATGTGAATTCAATCAACATGAGAACGGTAATTAAGTTGGTTTAAGATGAAGACTGTTTCTTCCAATTTATATTTTGCATTTTGTATTTTTATCTTCTTACTTCTGTTTTGTGTGAAAGGTTGATTATGTTACCCAAACAAATTTAAAAGAAAAAGATATGACAAAACTTAGAGGACACTTTCTTTATGTCCAGTGAAAATACCCCTAAGCTTGCTGAAAAACTGGTAAATACCAATAGTGACTTCTTGTCATTCCTTCAGAAAAACAAGAAAGTGAAGTTTGATGATGACAAAAATGTGACAATCATGCTGGAGAAAGGAGAGAACTTGGTGGAGAAGGCACCACAAGGTTTTTTTTCTTTCAAAAATGGATTGTCACCACCAAAAAAACAAAAAATCAAACCTAACATAGTTTTAAAGAAAAGGATGGTATAAACCAATAATACACTAGACACAAAACATAACAATAAGCATACATATTATATGTGACTGAAAAACAAAAAAGGATATTCCTTCAGCACCAGATTTTTCTAGAGATAACACCCCAAGCAGATGCAGTGTCCGGCAACATGGGGAAGGAGGGGTTGTTCAATTTCTTAGTTAAACAAACCTCTTTATTCCAAAAGGGTCCTTGACCAACCCACCAGAACATGGAGTTGGGGAAGATGCGCATATGCTGTGTTCCAAAGATCACGTTCATGACACTCCAAACATGAGAAAGTTGCATGCATACAGACCAATCCACAAATTCAATTTTTTTCTGAAGGTTGGAAATGAAAGATAATAGGTGTTTTGTGCCTAACCAAGATGATGGACGGTGTGAATTGTTGTTTCTCATAGATAAAGGGCCTGGGAAACATATCTCAATACCTTGCACTGAGGATGAAGGGATCATCATTGCATTACTATCAAACCCCTCCTTAAGGAATTACAAACATTTGATTTAAAAGTGTTTCTAGTAAATGGAGTTACCCAAGTAAAAATCAAGATAGCATGACATCAACTCACCAAATCCAGGGATAGTCATAGTTTATCCAGACACTGTTCATTTTGGAGAATGATTTGCTATGGAAGCTTTTATGTTTGACAGATTCTGTGAACCAAATCTCGCCACCTGATCAAGAAGTTACAATTATGTCAGTTTAAATGATACGCATTGGTTGATAGAGAATCACCCAGACCAAGTTGAAATGTATTTCTTAAACACTCAATTACCTGTCATCACTATCACATCTTAGAAGATACAAGATGATAGTGTAGGAACAACCACTGAACCTTTCAAAATAATTAATCAAACTAATAATGGGTCTTTTGAAGATCTATCCAAGGCTGATATCCACAGATGGTCTAAATCAATCAGTGTCTAACTACTATACAAATGAAAGAATACCTCATATTCAAACCGATTCAAATGATGAATGGTTGAAAGTAGCTGCTTCCCTCAAAAGACTGTTTAAAACAAGAAAGATGCATTATCAGTGAGAATCTGCATAGACATAGACAGTTGCAGAAAGAGGAGAAAATTCCCACTTTCAATCGACTAGATGAATCAGAATCTGGTCTTGATATGATGTATGATATAACCCTGCTATAAATCCGGTGTTTTTAACACCTGATTTATAGCAGGGTTATATTGAATATCATAATGGAAACCAAAGCAATAAACCATAATAGATGCATTCTCGTAGATGTTATTTCTGATTTGTATATCTGGAATTACTTATTACATTGATTAGAAATTCATTTGGACTTTCAAAGCAATAAAGTCTGGTCCAAAATCGGGGGACACTGCATGGATGTTAATGATCTCCAGAAAGCATTTCAGTCAGGTCATTTGCTATGTTATGCCTCTGAAGGACAAATCAAAAGAAGCAAAGGAATCAAATTATTAGTGATGAAAATACTCAACAATATCCTCTGACAATAAAGGTAAAAAAGGACAAACCTTGCTTAATAAATAAGCTTTTATTTTATAAATGATATTCTTCTACAGCACAAACATTCTTTATATCCAAGTCCATTAGCAGATTTGAAAGAGTATACCTTTTGAATATTGGTTCACAATAATTATCCTCAAAGTATCACATTGTCTCAAGACACATCTACCTAAATGGCGGCCAATTTCAAAAATGTTTTCATTGGCCTTAACAAAGCCTATCATTGGTTCAACAGCTGCCTCTCCTTCAAGGAGCACATAGCAAGGATGACACAATCTGATTAGTTGTGACTTTCCCACCTGAGGAAATTCAAGTCATGCTGTCTAAGCCTTAGTAATCTCCGACCAGAATGGTGGCAATGCCCATATAGAAAAATTTCCCGTGGCCTCTCTGTCTCCCCTAAAATGTGTCCTACATGATGCAGAATGACTCTTCAAAGGACTATGCAAATTCTAACACATTAGACTGACTCTGATAGAACTACATTGGCTCCCACTGCAAGCAAGTATCACCTGCACATCCTGCTGCATAATCTACGAGGTCATTGCTCTTAAGTACCCAAAGAACCTAGCTCTGAATCTCATTGCCGAGAAGGTCAACAAACCACAAGAAGAAAAGACATGTGCACTGTTGCCTGACAGAAATAATCCAAAGACAGGCCATCGTTGTCTAAACCCACAGATTTTGGAATCTCCTCCTCTTCAACACCAGACATGCCCCTCAGTTCTCCATTTCAGGATGGACCAAAACAACCTCCCCATCAAGGTTTGGCTCCTCCGTAACACCCAGGTCTACATCCACTGCACTCCACACCTAAATTGTGACTGACCAATATGCTCCCACTATTTCCTCCCCTGGTTGCTTCTAGATCCCTTCTGTCAAAGTCCCTACCTGACCTCTTTCCTGTTTTGAGATCCATACTACCTTGCGTTGATCCCTAAATATCTGCTTCCCTCGCTGTGTGCTTCCCATATGACTTAATAACAAATAAAATAATACTAATAATAATACTAATAATAATACTAGTGATAATATAATAGTAGTAGTGATATCATTATTATTATTATTATTATTATTATTATTATTATTATTATTATTATTATTATTATTATTATTATTATTATTAACATCAAATGAACATTGAAGATTCTGTGCATTGCAGACCTAAAGGTCTTTCTAGGTGGTTAAATCAAACTTGGGAGCCTTAGCACTCAGAAAGAGAAGGTTAAAGTTTATGGAAGAATCCCAACACAACTATGTGATTTACAAAGTTTCTTACAGTTGACCAGCTACAGTCATACATTCATAGAGAATTACGTAGAGATCGCCCAGCCCTAAGTCTATATATTGAAGACAGGGTTAAAGTGGTTGGGGGGAAACCCTCAAACATAGGCTGTGCATTTAATACAAATATTCTTTCCTGGAAACAGGCTTTTCAGATGTCTGTTTAACTGTGACATTAGGATTAGGTTAATAATGTAATTTAATGTGAAAGTTATAGGTTATTTCCTGTTGACATTAAGTTGAATGAAGGTGAGACATCACTCCTGGCAACAGTATGAGCATTGAAAACCTACCATCCATTGATCAATGGGGAACATATTACAGTTGAGACCTTACCCAAATCGTTTCAATATATTTAGGGGGATTACAGACTAGGAATGTCTATAATTCAAGGATTTCTTCCTGGATTCTTTCTATCCATGGCTGCTCTGTGAAAATCAGAGCAATGGCTCAATGATTAGCAGATCTACAAGACTGTGTCAAGTATAACTGTTTTCAGGATACATATTTACAACACCTGACAAAACGGAGGAATGCCTAGGATCTTCTATGTCAAGTAATGTCCATAATGTATGTAAATGGATGTTCCTACCAAATCACAGGAAATAGCAAAAAGGAATTAGTGGTTGGCATTGGAAATGCGTGGGTAAATAACAATGAACCCTTAGGTCCCCAAAATAGTGAAGTGGCAGAATTGCGGGCATAATCAAGCTGTCTTTACGGCCGTAAATCATCAACTCTGGGAACTAGTGAGAATTACCAATTCAGATTATGTTCAAAATGGATTTGTTGAACACCTGACATAATGCAAAGCCAGGGTTATGCTGCGTGCCAACAACAAACCCCTTAAGCACGGAGAGTTAATCCTAGCAATAGATGATTTGGTGATGCAAACAATGTCACCAGCTATTGGGAGAAAACAAAAAAGGTAGAGCATCCTGACAAAACAATAAATTATTTAGTACATCAGTTAACAAAATATGGAGCTCTCCAAGGGAAGTACATTGATATGGAACAACAGTGACTCAAACACAAACATGTGCTGAAAGTGAACTTTACACTCTTCAATGAAGTGGAAATGCAAATGCTCCAGATCTTGATTTAATTATTTCTCAAAAAGAAGATCTATTCATTGGCATATTTTATAATTATCTGCAAGATCCAGAAAACCTCCCCCCATGCCAACATCTTTAACAGGGGACGCAATATCTAAGTGCCTTGATGACATTTCAGAAAATGTTTAATATCCAAGATGGACTGTTGGTTTTCAAACCTGTAGGAGGTTTTGTCTTTGGGCTATTAAATAGCTTGGCGGTATTTTAGTATTGTGGTATACTGGCGGTAAATTGGCACTACCTCATTTTGGTGGTAATTTAGTGGTGAGCATATCTTTCATAGCACTGCCATATATGATAAGACAAACCTTTCCCGTTTCATAACTATTATAACTGTATTTTGGTTGACTGTAGGCATCCACTCAGGCTTAGCACATTTAGAGGGAACCCGGTAAGGTCATCAATAATGTCATAGATTGTGTATAAATTGTGCTAATGACTTATCTACATAATTAGCCTATGCCATTGAAGGGCCCCATTGAGCCCTGGCATGCATGGCTGAATGCATGGATACAGCAAACCAGCTTGCTAGCTTGTATAAATATTTTCCTTTTGTTTCTTATTTTACCTCCGGGGTAAATATTTTACCACTGTGGTGTAGGCACTAGAGCGCCTCCTAGTTATCTCCCCTCAGTTAGATAATAAGCATTGGAGACATAACAAAAATCCTTACACCAAGTCAGTTTTCACCTACTTTATGAATCTGTTAAACATCATGTTATTTACAATAAAAGCATAATTCAATTATCAACCATGCCTTTACCAATTCTTACCCACGTAGCAACACTGCTGTGGTTACCTAAAAGAAGAAATATAAACAGGCATTGCAGTACATGGAAAATATTTATAAAGTGGCATTCTGTCCTTTTGTCATTTAGTGTGTGTAAAAGAAAACATTGAAGATTTTGTTTTAAAATTAACCCCCTGTGCTAGCTGATAAGAACCACATTCAACTGAACACACTACTCATGTTTTAACATCACTTGCGATGAATTATGAGATTTCTGCGCTTGGTCAGGAAAACTCCCTTTCTGTCATGATTTATCTGTGCTGAAGTGTTGCACCTCCTACGCTGCCTGCTCGCGCCCCCAAAGTCAGCTTTGGGATCCCAGAAACCTTCAATGCCAGGGCAGCACAGCCTTCTCTCCGAACTCTCTCATCAGAGCAGCACCAGGGAAAGAGCCCCCTCCCTTTCTGTGCACCCCTACCTATTTCCCTGTCAATCACCACAAAGCTGCCTCCTTTCTGACATATCTAAGCAAATCCCATGCTCCTGATCCCAATGACCAATCCTCTGCAGGATTTTGTACATGTATCAACTTACTTTCCTACTTCCTTCGCACACAAAGGACTCTCAGAATGCACGTAAAAAACAGCCCATTTATTTCTCATTTCATTTTTTTTGTGTGCAATTTTATCTTCCATGGAGAAAAACAAAGGCAGAATTTCCATCCGTGTTCACTGACATTGCGTTGCAATGTTAATCAGGAGAACTAATTAGTTACTAGGGTGTTATTAAAAGGGAAGTTAATTAGTTAATATGGGTAATTTTTTCAATGCAACTTTACACAGATGGGAATTCTCATAATTCATAATTTGCAAACATTCTGCTTTGGCATGGCGGGCCTAACTCACTGTTATAATGAACCACTGTGGCATTTCCCCTGCTTCATATAATTTACCATCTACTTTCTGCATTTAGAATAATCCACTAAAAATGCAGACCTGTACCCCTAATCTGCTGCTCCTATTTGCAACCATTTTACTGGCTGCCTCTTTTGCAAACACTGTCATCTGTACCCATGTTGCAGGCTGCTTTTAAAATTACTGCCATATATCCCTACAAACCCCATTCTGGTTACGGTCATTGGGTAGTACTTACTTCATTCTAAGGTATAATTTTAAATTATGTCCATGATGCAGCAGTATCAGGTTATCAGGGATTTTTTTTTAAATGATCCTATGTGAGGTTTCTAATTCAGCACACGTGGGTCAAGACCTAAATATGTATTTATTTAAAGTGGTGTCTCGTATGTGCTTAGTTTCAACTGAGAGATCCCACTCACCAGGCTCCTTTAAAAAAAAATAGGAATGACATTGCGATGGTCTGATGTACAGATTTAATTTGTCCGGTGATTGGCGCTGCCCGTGCAAAAGATATGCGGATAGTCATCTCAATATATTCCAAGTGGATTGAATGCCTCCAATCCCCAAATCGCAAGATAGACACTACTGTCACTTTATTAATGAAACAATTCTTTGCTCCTTTCTTCCTTCGTCATTTTACCAGTCAAGTGAGGACTACGATGTGGGAAATTCTAGAAGGAAAAGTGAAACTACAAAGCCTACACTTCCCCGAATCTGGTGTAGATGGTTGAGTGATATAAAAAGACAGCTGTGGACATTTTTAAGACATTTATGATTCTGTGATCTATCCCTACTTCAGCCACTTGAATGTCCTCTTATAAACTCATGTTTGGTTGAAAAATTGTATTACCTCAGCATCGATTATACCGAACACAGGAACAAATGTTGAGCAGTGCCTCGACTATATCGAATGTACTAGCAAAATAAAGACAATTCTATGGCAATATATACTGCACAAATACATTCCCATTTGTGCCATTATGAAAGAGCAAAGTTTGGCAGAAGCTAGGCCACAACACATAAGGTCAGAATCCAGACAGATGAACTCTTGGAAACTTGGAAGACATGCAAGTAGGTTTTCTACCAATTGAGTTGCAAAATGAACTGATAGGACACAGTTCTTAATGATGGGAACAATATTTGGGTGCCAAACGCTTAGATCATCTAGGTCGGAAACTTAAATGTAATAATTTAGTGTCACACTGTCAGATCTCACATTATGATTGGTCGAGAGTTCTGTGCTTAATCACTCCATATCTACTCCTGCTGGAACAGCCAATAGCAAACCAAATCTCACTGTTACAGGTTTTAACTTTTGTTATCCAATTGTGGAGCATGAGAAGGGAGATGACGTCACTGACCATGAGCTAACTAGCATATCCGTCACAGTCCACATGGGTAGAATAGGCCAATGAAGTTGTATAATGTATGCAAGCATACATGCTGTAACTCACAAATTGTTGCTTTTTTATTTCTGTAACCACGTTAAAACTCTTCTACAATTTGAATGTTTGTTAGATATTTCCCTGCCCTGGCAGATGCAAAATAAATGTGTTTTTCTTATATCTTGTGCATCTCATTTTTTGACTCTTTGGATTCCTTTTATTAATACAAAGGGACTTGCCATACATTTTGGTGGCCCATAAAGGGAATACAGGTTCTCCAGGAAAATCTCTGGACTCCTCTGCCGCACTTTGGGGGACAAGTTAAATCCACCTGGAGGAAACAGAATAATGTGCACATTCGTTTAGGAAGGTACTAGGCATCTGAGTTAAACCAGAAAGGCCTGCCTGGCCTCTCCAGGCTTGTGGCTCATCCCCTCAAGTGCAGACCATTGAGGAGAGAAGCATACTGGAAGACTTTGGATGATGGCAGCGAGTCAGTACATCTGATACGAGAACTATGCAAACAGTGATTATAGATGCAGAAGTAGAGTGAATGTTATTTTGAGTCACGTGATTTGTTTCGGCAAATATTTTTTTTTTCTTTGTAGTAGAAGGTAAAAAGGGATCTTGTAGTGAGGAGCTGTGACATCTCGTTAGAAAACTGGTAAGTGGAGTGTACACATCCCTCAGTAAAGGAGGGAGGGGCAGCGTGCTTTAGAAATAGGATTCGGAGGTCCTGCAGTAATGAGCGAGGTATGTACATACAGCCTATATTTAGGGGGCATGAGGCAGACAATAGTAGTAGACTTTAGCAGACTTTCAAAGAAGCACCGGCACCGTTATTAACGGTGCCTGTGCTTCCGTGTTCCCCGTTCCCGTGGAGTCCTATGGGTCTCCTATGGGAATGGGGTCAATATTTTACCGGCGCCTGACTTGCCAGACCGCCGGGGCTGTAATGCCCCAGTTACTCCGGCAAGTCAGGCGCCGGTAAATCATTACATGTAAGGTGGCTACCTGCCGATTTTTCTGGAACAGTTTCCGCTGGACTCGTAATGAGGGTTAATTCCTAGAACACTGTTAGCACTTCAGCAACTAATAACTGCCTATGTTAATTTTATGGGGAAATTGGATCTGTTAACTGATGCGTTCAAATCTGCCATAATTATAAGTCAAACTCGTCAGAAAAACTGTAAGTTACGGACTTTCAAGGACGGTGATGAGGTCATTTATTTATTTATTCATTTTTATAGCGCACCTAACCCTGAGCCATCTGGGTGCAGAAAAAGTGTACATTAAAGTCTGTACATCATATGAAGAGCTGTGCTTTACATTTACATTAAAACTGACAGGTGCACAGCAAATAGTAAACTAGCAAACAAAAATGCCACAATCCTTAAGGGCATAATTAGATTTGCAAAAGTGAAGATAATTTATACTGTGAACCAGTTAAGCTTGGACTCACAATATGGGCTTATGGAATTGCAAATCTTTAGCAAGCAATGCTAAATCATGTAGTTTCAAGTGAAGCCAACTGTATGTCTGTCTATTCCTTGGCTGTCTTTTATAAAGATGCAATTGGTTTCAATAAATGCTGTTGTTAATTGTATAAATCCAACATCTTTTACACATTCAGAGTGTGCAGAAATCTTGGGAATTTGTTTAGATCTTTTCTTTCTACTGTCTGTGAACATAGGAAATGTAGAAAAGTAGCTAACCAGTCAAACTTAATGATGTCATTTTACAAGATCTCTATCTACCATGGACTGCCTATAAGTATGAACGTGTTCTTATCACTAGGGTCAGGTTTCATGTATTACCTCTGCAAGCGATTACTGGAAATTGGCAAAAAAAAATGACACGAATAGTTTGAATGGTGAACGTTACCTGTTAAGTAACGCTCCCCTTGAAGACTTGATGCACTTTATTTGTTTTTTTTTTTGCCCAATGCGTTCAAAGGTAAGGGCATCAGTCCAAGTACCGTTATTACATGAAATATGGGTCAGGCAATGCAGGCCAGCTGTACATGCTCTCCTAATGGCTCACAGACCACTGGTTGCTTGGACTCTTCAACATGTCTTCGACATACACCTAAAGTAAGGGTTGTATTGAATGAATGTATTCCATAGTATTAATAATGCCAATCAATATGACCTTTTTGTAATCACATGCGATTTTTATGTTTAATAACTCTAGCATTTTGCCGTGTATGTTGTGATTATTTTTGTATATGGACATTTATGTTTCATTTTATATCAGAATAAAGTGTATTGAGTGAGCGGTTGTGGTCACTAACCTGGTTAGAACCTATATACCAAGATGGAGCCACTATCTCAAAACTGAGGGGAGCCTTGAGGAGAAGGGGGTGTGTGGCTATGTGACAAATTTCCCTCCCTTGATATAGAGGTAGAAGATGAGATGGCAAGAGTATTAGTTGCCAGAATCTGCTACATAATATGTCACTAGGAGGCAGTGTGAGATTGATCCCATGGGCCACCATGCCATGCCAAATGAATTTGTCACATAGATGGGGCCCCAAAAAGCCCTTTAAGCAGATCCTGACCCAAAGCAGAATTACCCACGCATCTGATAACGTATGGCCCTGTTCTCATGGGCACTGCCATTCAGAGCTGTTTAGTGTTAGCCACCCCCTGGGAGATATGGGAGCTAAGAAGCGTTTAATAGAACAATTCCACTGTTGGACAGTCCAAGCAAGAATGGATTAGAATGTCCAAGCTTTGTGGGAAATGTACAGATTAGAACCCTGGAATGGGAGAAAGATCCACTGCACACTTACCAGCGTGATCTCCACACTGCCGACACACCTACAG
The DNA here is from genome assembly GCF_040938575.1 of Ambystoma mexicanum. Taxonomy (NCBI): domain Eukaryota; kingdom Metazoa; phylum Chordata; class Amphibia; order Caudata; family Ambystomatidae; genus Ambystoma; species Ambystoma mexicanum. The sequence goes on from NC_090932.1 coordinate 141,583,394, forward strand.
GTAACCACACCTTGAGGAAATTGCACTTCACTTTGCCGCTGAGTTTTGACAAATGCAAAGCAGAGCCGACTTTTTCAGAATTTGACCATGGAAATGCAGACTGTAAAGCAAGAAAATATTATACTTCGCCATCAAGTGGTGCACAAATCCACACAAGCTGAAGGAATTCCTAGATGCTTGCACAGTCCAGTTTTCTTTTAAAGCTGATATTTATTCCTACTGAAAGGGATAAGGTGGGGCACATGATTTCCCATCTCACAGGTGCAGCCTTAGCTAGGGCTACTCCTTTAGTCAGGACTAATAATCTGATTCTTGATACTTACCAAGCTTTCATCAACAGTCTCAGGACAATGTTTGGTAGACAGGTGATCACTCTGTCTGCACAAGAACAGCTCCTAGACATTAGACCGGGTTCTATGGACCTCTTGAATTATATTACCCATTTTAAACGAATGGCGGCCGACATGGAATTGCCTGATAATTCCCTCATCACTCTGTTCAGATGGGGTCTTGCTGAACATCTCAAAGATGAGGTATTGTGGGTACCACGGCCAGTTAATTTGGCTGAAATTATCTTGTTGGCCTTGCAATTAGATTATCTTTTACAGGAGCGACATATGGAATGCAGAAAGGGAAAACCAACACATTAAACACATGAGGACCCTAGGAGCTTTTCCAAACCACCTGAACAGGAAGAGCCCATGCAACTGGGTGTGGATAGATGACCTTTATCTACAGATGAAATAAATCATATTGTGTATCTAAGAGTCACCTGGTACGTGATTGTCCTCTAGCTCCACCTAGACGACAGGGGAATGCAAATGCCTTTTTGTAGAGGGAACTACAATCCAGGAAGGCCATTTAGGTTCTGTAGGGAAAGAATGTTATCTCAAGCATGACACTGACACAAAAGGTGCAATTTGTAAAACCTTTATTAAAGTTTCTGGGTTTGGAAAAACTCCTACTTTGCCCTATAACTAGAATGGGAGTAGTCTCAACCATCAAATAAAACAGTCCTAGTTGAGTCTGTCAAATCAAAATGGCCTTTGCTAACGAAATGTACTGCCTGCTCTATCCCCTTTACAAAAAGTGTATAAAGGAGATGTGATTGTAAAGAAAAATCAGTGTTCAAATATAAAGAATACATGTGACTAACTCAGCTCTCCTCCCCACGTTAGGCAGCACACAATAGGGTGGACCCCACAGGCAGGATGACACTCTCTGGCTCAGGTTTTTTTAACATAAAACAATTCAAAATGTGGATAGAGGCCCGCCTGGCTTTCCACGTCTTTCTAAACAACGTTCAACAAAATCTGTCCGGCTCAGACCTCTTGAAAACAAAAGATCACGTTGGTACCCCTCTGTCACGCTGTGAACTTTAACAAGAGTTCAACAATTCTTGTAGGGGGCTCCCTTCACCCAATTTATTACACTTTGGGTCTCCCTCAGTCGGGCTCAGACCATTTTCGTATGTCAAAAACTTTCGAATGTGCGTGGCTTTCTCTAAAGACCTCTGCAGGACCGCTTCGACTTGAAGTTCACTGTTCGATTTCTTTACTCCCCTTCCCTCAGTGTTAATTTTGATCACTTCGCTTTTACAGTACATTCACTTTATAGCTACAACAATTCACCTTTCACAGAGATTTTGAGTGGGCTACTTCCTTTTGCTGGACGAATCAGTTACTCAGTATCGCTGGTTTCCCAGCTATCTTTACTTAAAGTTCATTCACAGGTCTGCCTTTGTTTGTGTCTCATCCACAGGCGTGCAGCCTTCACTTGTAATACAATGTTGCAACTTAAATCCTTCCTTGACACACACCAGTCTCTCAGGTCGCTTGCCAACTTACTGGCTGTGTGCGTTTCTTTCTTGTCTATATGGGTTTCCAAATCATGAGTCAAGGCTAGCACCACAGGCCTGGCCTCGCCTCTCCAACTCTGCCGTTCATCCGGGATGGTTGCTGGCATCCATGAAACACAATGAAGCCCTCTGCTCTGCGATCTGGCCTTCTCCATGTGTCTTTCACAGCCTTTTGGCAGCACCGACCTCCTAAGGGGAACTCCTGGGGTTCTCGTCGTGCTGCTGTCATACCTTGGTTCGTCGCTCTGCTCCATTAGGTTCACCTTCACCCCGGAAGTTATGCTGTTAATCATGTTCCACCTTACTCAGAGTGGGTCTCTATGTTCCGCCCTTTATCCGTTTGAGGAGAGCTAATTGGGATTAGATGTATGCACTTAAAGTCATGTGCCTGACTTCGCCGAACCGGATTAGCGGGACATTTTTTCTGTTGTGATGTTTAAGGGTTAGTCTTGTTACTCTCAGTCGCCCTCTTCTTCCGCCCATTGTTTGTGTAGAAAGGGGGGAGTTGGGACATTGGAGAATCCTAAAAAATAGGATAGGTTAGGTGTACAAAAAAGGGTGGAATACTGCGTCTCACCATCAGCTGCCTCATCCCCACACCCTGTAGACCCCTCACTCAGGTGATTCTCCCACACTGGTCCACCCCCAGGGTCTGGATCCAAAGGAGATGTCTGTGCCCTGGCCACCTGAGAGAGAGATCCCCGGGGACTACTAGGCAAGACACCCCTTTGTTTCTCACAGTTCCCCTGAACTGACCGCCTGCACATCATCTAACCCTAGTTTGGATCAGTCCATAATGGTGGTTAGAGTTTCTTTATATTTTGCTAGCAGTGAAACTATTATTGGACCCACTTTAGTAGATTATGGCGCTGCTGGGCTGTTCCTTGATGATCAATGGACCAGAAGAAAGGGGATTTCTTGTGTAACCAAAGAAATACCCATTCCTTTGGATGGAGTTGATGGATCTCCATAAATATCTGGACCCATCAGTGACTTCTCCACTTACCATGAATATTGCATCCCATAAAGAACAAATAACATTTGACATTATTAAAGCTGCTCACTAACCCATAATTTTGGGATTGCTGTTGTTATAACACCAATAACACTTACATTAATTGGACAGCCAGTTCCTTGTTTTGGGGGTCTGCATATTGTGTCTCCCATTGTTTAGCAGAGGGATTGGTTGGAATTCCTTATTCCCATGCGTCAGTCCGAGTTTTGACATCCTCCACACCTGTCAATTAAAATTCAACTGATTCCTGATCAATATTTAGAATTCCAAGATATATTCTCTGCCAATCAATTCAAAGATTTTCCTATACAGCATAGAGTTGATTGTGCAATCAATGTATTACCTGAGAAACTTAGGCCCTTTGGCAGAATGTACATCCTCTCAAAGAAATAGCAAGGAGTATTAAAGGACTACTTGCAGAAAAATCCAAAAAGCGGTTTAATAACCAAATCTAAATCTTCAGCGGGAGCATCTCTGTTTTTTTATCCCAAAAAAGCATTCGGAAGAACTATGTCAATGTATTGACTTTCACAGACTTAATACGATTGCAGTTCCTGATCAATACCCTTTGCTGCTCATCCCAGATATAATGGATGCACCCAAAGGGACATTTTTTTACACCAAACATGAACTTAGAGGTACTTACCATCTCATCAGAATCCATGCAGGTGATGAATGGACAACGACATTCCGCACCCCATTTGGTCATTTTGAGGTCATGCCATCTGGTCTTGCCAATGCCTCCACAATATTTCAAAGACTCATGGACCATATGTTTGCTGATCTTCTTCTACATTCTGTTATTGTCTATTTAAACAATATTTCATTTTTTTCTCACAACTCCTCTGACCATATCGTCCACGTTCAGACAGCATTGACTCGTCTTTGAGATAGCCAATTTTTTCTTTTTACTAGAGCAGTGTAAGTTTCACCAATCCGCAGTCACATATTTAGGCTATGTATTGTCATACAAAGTCATGGCGGTGGATCCTCAGAAGGTATTGAACGCTCTTGATTGACCTCCTCCAGGATCTATGAAAGAACTTCAATGTTTTTTGGGATTTACACCTTTTTATAGGAAATGTATTGATCATTTTTCTCATCACATCTTACCATTTACTGCCTTCCACATAAAAGGTGTGAGATATGAATGGACATCTTCACGTCACACTGCCTTTTGCTCCCTTAAACATGCTTTCTCTTCTGCCCCCATTCTCCGAACTCCTGATCAGAACCGTCGAATCATAGTCGAATCAGATGCATCTTCGAGTGCTTTAGGTGCTGTTCTTAAACAACCTGTATTTTCTGGAATGGAGTTCCCGGTAGCTACATGTCTAAGACTTTGCTTCAATCTGAAATAAACTATACAGTTTTGGAAAAAAGAACTCTTAGCTATCAAAATGGCCTTTCAGGAATGTAGAGATGTGTTATTGGGTTTAGCTTTTCCAATTAAAGTTAATACCGATCATCAGAATTTGAGGAGTCTGCAGTATGATGAAAGACCAACCAGTCTTCAGGCTCACTGGGCTTTTTTCTTTTCATCATATGATATCATGTTCACCATCATTCCTGGTGCCACCAATCTTATGGCAGATGTCCTATCCAGGAAGGTCAGTTCTCAGTTCCCACAATTCCAACCGGAATTACTTTTTCCTAAGCCCATATTTGTGGTGTAATGAAAAATAGAGACTGGTGCCTTTATGTTCGGCACTAATTGTAAAATACTCCCTTCTTCATGAGAGTTAATTTTATTTTCATGGTCACCAGGTGTTTGTTCCTACTACCAAATTACACAAAGAAGTCCTAAGTATGTGTCAAGATTCTGTCATGGCCATCCATTGGGGTATGGTCTGTACTATGGACCTTATCAAGAGATATTTTTGGTGGCTTTCTCCAGCACAGGATGTACGTTATTACCTGGCTTCCTGTGTTATTTGTCTACAAACTAAGGGCCTCATCACGAGTTGGGCAGTAGCCCTTAAATACAGAGGTAATGGAATTAGCGCTGCCAATTTTGCTTTGCTGAATTACAAGTTGGTGCAAATACCACCAGACACAAAACATACTGGCGCAATTACAGCCAGCGCTATTACAGCTGGCACTATCACAGCCGGCGCTAATAGCACAGACAACACAAAGCGCAATTACAGCCTTGTCACAAGTGCATGTCCGGTGGTATTAGCGCCGAAAACCAGCGCTGATACATCAGAGAATTACCTCCAGCTGAAAGTAAATGAACACCAGTGGCAGAAATGAAGCCACAGGTGCACCCAATTTTTATCAGAGGACTACATAAGACACGCCCAAGCCCCAAACACTGTTTCCTACACCATGCTGCTCAACAGTAAGACCATCACTGAGCTACTTGCCATAATCCAAGAAGCCATAAGGAGCAGGATCAATATCCATACATCTGTGCCCCCAATGGTGAAGTTGGTGACAGTCCAGCAGTTCCTGGGGACAGGCACGTTCCAGTCCAGCAGTTCCTGAGGACAGGCACGTTCCAGCCTCTGTGGCCATGATGCACAGCATGACATAGACCACATTTTGTGCAGTCCTGGCCCAGGTGCTGGTGGCCCCCCTGAAGGCCCTTCTTCAGCATGTGAACCACCATATTGCACTGCCTACCCCACTGACCAAGGTCAATTACATGAAGGCAAGATGCTATGCACCGCCCAACTGCCTAATGCCATTGCAGCCATTGACTGCACCCACGTGGTGTTGGTGGCACCCCAGGCCCATAGGACATATACAGGAACTGGAAGCACTACCGCTCCCTCAATGTGCAGGTGACTTGCGGCCCTGACCTCACCATCACCCACAGCTGTGCTGTGACCCAGGTTCCACCCACGATTCCATGGTCCTACGGAACAGAACACTGCTAGGATACATGGAGAGGCACAGAGGACAATGGATGTGGATAGCGGGTGAGTACATCTGCCTGCACGCATATACTGTGAAGCACCTGACAAAATGGGGGGATGCGATGAACGACACAAATCATGTCTTGACAAGAAAATGCAAATGTAGTACCTGGGCGGCCCCACCACCAACGTCAGAGTTGCACACACCTGGACGGACATGCTGTCAAACACATACAGCATCAATGCAAACCACACACATGACAACAGGTACCACAATGCATCATGCCTGAACAGAAGCCATACCAAACAAATTGCATTGCCCAACTACAGACCTGACAGTGACACAGCCATGTTCCCCTGTACACCCACCCAGCAATGTTGCCCAACTGCCCACGAGGAGTATGCAATGCTGATGGAAAACACTGCATGCCACAAGCAAGACAACAATTCACAAGCTCAAGGCCGCCTACAGGAAAACATGTTACCAGCAGAACCATTACCAAACATCTACTGTATTTTAACAGGGTGCATGTGAAGGTCAAAGAATGCATGATACCAGTGACACAGCATGCACAGAAACATTTGCCTGAGGACAATTGTGCCACTACCCCACGGCATGGACATTCCACATCCGGAGGACAATGCAGATGAACAGTATGAAGCAGGGGCTATAGGTGCCACTCTCAGGGATAACGTGAGGAAGGGAGACTTGCCTGACAGGCATTAATAGACAAATTAATCTAGTACAATACCCTTCCTCTGTCCACTTCCAGCACTGTGAATAAACTGCACATGAACAAAATCACAACTGTCCATGCATGAATGATGTTCAACAAACTTGTATCTAACTTAATTCAACAACTACCCCTCTCCCCCTGCCCACCAGCAACATCCCAGCACACAGTTCCCCCTCCCCCACTCACCACCAACACCCCAGCACACAGTCTCCCCTCCCCCACATCCCAACAGCACACAAGCTCCCCTCCCCGCCCACTACCAACACCCCAGCACACAATCCCCCTATGCCCACCCACCAGCAACCATGCCCTCTTCCCCTGACTCCCGGCAGCCAGTGATCTTGTGCGCAGCTGGCGCAGGGAGTGGCGCTTAGGAGTGCTCTCCTGGGAATCCTCGGTTGGCAAAATGGAAAGGGGAAGGGATGAAGACAGCTGCCTGGAGCTGTTCCAGTTGGAGTTCATTACTCTAACTGATGACCTCTGCAAGGGCTGAGGCACCCTCCATCAATTCACTCACCCTTTGTCCATATGCCACCAGTGCAACTGTACTGGTGGTTTTGACCCTAAAGTACCTTGCATTGTCACGCACCATCCTGCGTGTTGCACCGTGGATTATATTGTGTAAAGCCTGCAGAGGGCTGGAGAGGGTGTGGCGAATGGCTTCCATATCCCTCTTTGGCGTTGTTCCATGTCCGCCAGCTGCTGCCTCAGCATGCTGATTGTAGCTGCTTGCAGCATTTATTGAGGGGTGAGCAGTCTGAGTGGGCTTGCAACAGGGAAGCCAAACGAGTGAGTGTCAGTGTCAAGCTCCAGCGTTGACATGCGCCTGCAGCGTGGTGGGATCACAGCGGTCTGGCTATGCTGTAGCTGATGTGGTGGGGTGTCTGGTGTGGTGGTGGACTTCTGGCAGAGACTGCACCCAACTGTTGTTTGCACTGCCGCATGATCAGAGTCAGGGCTGCTGTTGCCCTGTGTCTCCAATGTCACTGGACTTGGTGGCATGTCCTCTGTGCCAGTGTCCACAGCTGCAAAGGTGTTGTCGGCCTGGGTCGGCTAGGGTCTGTTGGGTATTTTGTTAATAGGGCCTTTTCACATTCATTGAATTTAATTTCAACTTGGCAAAACGCCTTACTTGCATAGGCAATGGTTTTGTGATTCAAATCATGTTTTTTTGATAACACTGCCGACATACAATGTTCAGGGAAACCTATTTCTATAAAGAAATCCCTGTCCTTTATGGGATATGCTAAACATGGTGCCTTTACAAGACATTCCTTTAATTTAGCCACTGCCTCAGACTGCTCTTTTTACCATTTCCAGGGGTATTCAGTTTAAGCAGTTTAGTCAATGGTTGAGTGATTTCAGCATAATTTTCAATGAACTTTCTGTTATAGCCTGTCATTCCTAATAAACTTTTTACCCCTTTCACATTTTTAGGGTCTTTTAGTTTTTGTATGGCCTCTATTTTTTTCTTCTGTGGATTTAGTCCATGTTCAGTCACTTCATGGCCTAGAAAGTTCACTTTTTTCTTGCACTATTGTGCTTTTTGTAAAGATACTTTGGCGCCAGCTTTCTGCAATTGACCAAGCACATGTCTTATTTCATCAAAATGGCTTTTTAAGCTTTCATTTTTTATCAGCACATCATCCACATAAACTATGGTTCCTCTTTCTGCTGCATCAGGCATATCATTTCTCAAAAATATGCCAAATTCACTCCCACTATTTATATACCCGAATGGAGTTCTAACCCATGCGTATTGAGTCTTATCAAATGAAAAGGAAAATAAATTCTGTATCTCTTCTGCCAATGGCATGCACCAATATCCAGAGGTGAGATCTAATGTGGTAAATACTTTTGAACCATGTATCTGAGCTAATCCCTGATAATGAATGGCAGTGGCCATCTGGATACTGGCACTCTTTTATTTAACTTCCTCAAATCTGCACACAGTCGCCATTGACCATTTGGCTTTAAGACACCTAAAATAGGTGTATTGGATGTGCTATGAATGGGCCTGATGATTCCCCGCGACTCCAAATTTTTAATAATCTCTGCCATTGACTGTAGACATGCCAGTGGTAATCTATAGTGACACACAAATATTGGACTTCTGTTACACCCTTCCGGTAGCGTGGCCACATGTAAATCAGTTAGCCCGCAATCATAAGCATCTTTTGCAAATACATCTTTAAACTCCATAAATATCGTCCTCATTTCATTTCTATCCTCATCGTTGTCACATGCATCCGCTGATAAAATCAGCTCCTCTACCATTTTGGAGAATTCTGGAAAATGTTCTGGCAGGGGAATCTCAGCGCTTTCCTCTAATTGTGTGGCTGTGTCTCTTTGTAAAGCTGCCACTTTTAAATGTTTTGGCATATCAGCTTCCACTTCAATGGGCTGATTTTCTGTTTCATTTTCATTTAAGTTAAATTTATGCAATCTTCCTGATGACAGCACACTGTCTCGCTTGAATAATAAGGGTACACAAAATGAATTTTAAAAATCCCTTTGGGCTGAGAGTCCAGGTATTCTGGCAATTCACCCTTAGCATCTACATGCTTTTCAGGCATATTTCCAATCACCATGTTATTTAGATCTGCTGTGTAATGTGATTTTTGTATGGCCATTCCTAATGGGGAGTTTTCCTCTAAATGAATATCCTGACAACCTTTACTATTCACCATAATTTTTACAGACCCTTCACCCACATCTACCAATGGAATGTATTCATAATCCAGGCCTTGCTGTTTCATGGATTCATTCAGATACACAAATGCATCATAATCTTTCATCTTCTGTCCATTTTTGCATTTCAGTGTTATTGCAAACTGCTTTGTGAATGCAGGGATAATAGTATCGTTCCTCATTTGTAATTCAATTGCATAAGGGACCAGCTGTGCACAATGATAAGCCCTTCTTTTGTCTTCAAATTCAGGTGCCGGTCCACCTAGGCGTGACCATATCTTTTGATTAAGGAAATCTAACACCATACACATTCTGTTCATGATGTCATTGCCCATGTAAAAGTCATGTTGTGTTCTATTAATGAAGCTCCTTTCCTGTTCAAGCGCTAAAGTGGCTTTTATTGTTTTAGAATGGTCATTTATCCCAACATGAACCTATGGTTGCTCATCTTCCATGTGTATTTCAGCAAGAGTGGTAATGTTTTTTTTTTCTGAACCTGCTCTAGGAGCAGTATTCTGTTTGCATGTCTTCTCTTTTAAATAAAAACGTAAGGTGTGCTCATCTATGGCAGTTTGCCATTCTTTCCTTGGGTCTAAGTATATTTGTACAGGTAATTTTTCATTTTCACTCTGCATTTTGTCTTGACACATTAATATAACAGTGGCGCTAGGTATGCAACTATTCTGGAGATACAACTCCACTGCATCATTTGTTTTGGCAATGGTGTGACATTCATTTATATTGCTGTTTTGTGATTTTTGTTTCTTAGGTCTCAATGGTTTTTTAGTTAAGGACCACAGTACTCCATTCACCCCATCTATGAGAGGAGACAATCTTTTTAGGCAATCTGTTCCCATCAGAAATGGTATTTCACAAATGGATGTGACCAATACCTCCTGTTTCATTCTGTGTTTACCTATCTTTATGTCAACCTCTGTGATTTTCCTTCACTTTGATCTGATTCTCCGGGGATCTCTCTTCATTGATACTCTTTACTAATTCTTTAGACATAATTGTGGCCTGTGCGCCAGTGTCAATCATTGCAAATGTATGGCATTTTTCTTCTACAGTGATGGGAGCATAATACCTGTCTTCAATGTCCTCTAACACACATAAGAAATGCGAATTCCTACTGATTTCAGGGCTCACCTTTCTCAGGCCTTTATCACTTTTGGCTAAGCACATTGGTAAATGGAAAGACATGTTTCCCTCTGTTTTGCTCATTCCTATGTGAGAGACTTTATTCATTTCTCCATGTTCAGAGGTTTTTTGGAGTGTGGCCACTGTTCGCCCATCAAACCAGGTATCATCAGAGGTCACACTACAACCCTCCAACTGAACATGTGTAACAACATCACTTGGCGATTTGTCATTGTCTAATTATGTGCATTTGTGATTATTCAGTATGGTACCAGCCCTTTTAACCTCTTCAAAAATATGTGGTTCAAAGAATTCTTCAGGTAATTGACCTGTACCCTCCTTTTGAGTATTCCTTTTTTCTGCCTGAGTTTGGTCATTGTTTTGATTGCCCAGGGAAGGAGCTATAGTTTCCCCACTTACTCCCTGTTCACTGGTATTCCCCATGCATGAATATTTTTTCTTAAATCTGTCTCTTTGTTCTTTTGGAATTTCAGGTGTTTCTTTTTCATTTGTAGAAATCTCCAATATTTGATTTAGCACTAGGTTAAACCGTACCTCTCTTTTAGAAGTATTTGTACTTTCTGTTACATGTTCATTTACTGGTACTTTCACGTTTAAATCATTAGGCATCTCAGAATCATTATGCAAAATTACATCAGAGCAATCTGTCTTTTTGGCACTGCAGGTATCATAAGTACTTAGTCACTTTTCAGAAGCCCCCCGGTCAATGCTATAGCCTTATGCCCCCTACTTGGATGGCTGTTTTTGCTCTGTACAGAGCTGTTCCCCCTGATTGGATCTATTCTGATACCTCTCAGGTGAGTGATTTCTATTGGGCTGGTTCCTGAACTCTTGATTCATTTGTGTAGGGGAGAGAGGTGCGCCCATCCTTTGGGTGTAGTCCCCTGGTGGGGAACCATTGTACTGACGTGGAGTGTAGTTTATGCTCTGCCTCATGTCCTGTCTCTCATGTTGTGAGTACTGGCCTCTATGTTGATTCCCATTATCAGCAAATCGATCCACATATCGGGGTCTATCCTGATTTTCATATATCATGGTATTGGGATCAAATCTGTTTTGTGTCCCCAATGTCTGATAAGGACTATCATTTCTTTGATCCTGATTTTGTCTCTGGTTATTGTTCATACCTGACATATCAGTTCGATAGCCTGCCCGGGCCTATCTCCTAAGTACCTGGGGCTGATGTAGCTCTCCCTATTACTAGGATCATATGATTGAAACATTGGTGCAGGGTGTGATGACCTTTGTTGATTACCCCTCTGTTCAGGTGCCAAATTATTTTTACTTGGACTTTGAGCAGTCTCAAGGGACATTTTGCCTGACCTGATTTCCATTACTGTTGCTGAAGGTTCTTTAGATTTAGGTCTAGTATCGTTCATTGTATCACTTTCTCTACCCGGACAATAGGGTACCTCATACAGTTTTGTGCTTTTGTGTACAATCCATTCAAGGGACTTGTCACGGTCAAATTCACGGACCAATTGGGATATGATGTCTTTCTGTAGCCCATAGAAGTAGGCAGTTTTAAGCTCATTAGAATTGGGGTCAAAAGATACATCAAAGCGAGAAAATGCTCTTTTTATGTCTTGTAAAAACTGGCAATGGGATGTATTAGGCCCAGCAGTGATTGTGTAAGCGACTTTCTTGCCTCCTGCAATGACTGGAAAGGAGAAAAATTACGCCTAATCTCTTTTTCAAACTCTGCCCATGTCATATTCTGCTGTTCATTCAATCACCTTATGATACTGGCCGTCGGAGCATCTAAAGTTAAATGAAAATACTGCCTGTACTGTTCCTTAGCTATCTGGAGGCCTTTAAAAATGTCATGAACCGCTTCTAACTGATCCTCTATGCAGCATTCCCCTCCCTTTTTAAATGGTTTGATCAGGGCTTTAATGGATTTCATTATCTTTATTGGGCTACTTGTTGCAATGCATGGAATTGCACTACTTGGTGACTCAACTCTGGTTCCAGGTGTATGGGATTAGTGGCGGCCCCCAATGGGAGTAACAAATCCCCCAAGGGCGCTGCAACCAAGTTCGGTCACCGGCCCATTCACTGGGGCACTAGCTCTTTGGGTAGAAATAGAATTCACCTCAACTCCATTGAATGTGGTGCCCTGCCACCTCTCCTGGGACCTGCGAATGCACATTTGCTGTTCCAAGTCCTTACACTTTTTAAGGAGCCTGTCTGCTTCGTTTTGCAAATAGTTGTTTTCATCACTCATTTTATTAATTACCTCCTGCATGTCACACATTTGCATTTGGCATTCATTAAATTCTTTATTTCTCTTGTCTCTTTCTTGAAGCATTTTAATCATTTCTTGTTCTGCATTTTGGAGGTCACTTTCTTTTTCAAAATGTTCTTTTTGTAAAACTTGCATTTCTGAAACCATCTCATCTTTATCTTGTCTAATGTGGTCCACCAATGCTTTTAAGTGTACCAATTCTTGCTCAATGTCTTCAAAATGTTTCTTGCTTTTGGACAATTGAATATCAAAGTCTCTGCATTTTATCAGCATATCTTTTTGACATACATCCAATTCCGCTCTTAACATTTCCTCTTTCTTACTTGCCCCATCTAAGTCAGTCTTTAACCTGTTAATTAGCTGGGTATCATTTTCCTGCATTCGCAGGGACCTATTCAAAATAAACCAGATCTTGGTGCATAGCCGTATCAAACAGTCTTTCTCTGCATTTTTATTGGCTGCATTTAATAACCTTAGAAGGCAGACCTGAATTATGCTTCCTTCTGCAAAAATATTGTCTAGTTTTTCTTTCTGCACCTCAACATGGATGCGGTCATGCCATTCTGAGGTACTATTCGATGACCACGTCCCATGTGCAAATAATTTTGCCTCTAAATATTGCACTAGGTCTGAGAATGTGGCTTCCCTTTGAGACATTCTGAAATTCGTTTTTAGTGACACACTGCTATTATGAAATGGGTTCCCTTTAATGTACAGATGGCGGTGTGAGACACACTTGCCACGCCCAGTAGGTGCTCTATGATCACTTTCCCAGCCAACGCACCATAAATATGTTGGGTATTTTGTGTAGATTTGGGACCTAGCGGTATTTTCTTACCACCAAAAACAAAACAGATTAGTAATAACCACTCCTTGTATTTAGATTGGTTTTGGTATTATAGTGGTATAGTAGCTATGCATTATTTCAGTACACAGCTACATTTGGTTGGTATACATTTCGTTGTGGTATAGTGGTGAGCATAATTTCTTTGTTTTATTTGTGGCCCCAAAGTACAAAACCCCTTTCTCTTGTTTAGACTGTTCTTGTGCTCTCTAGAGGCCTCAGGCTTCTACATTATTCAATAACACCACATTTTCATATGGAGTGCCACTTGTGGCTGTTATCACTGATTTATCTACACCAGTGAGCTATGCTTCTATAAAGAATTCACAATAACATGTGGTGTTATCACTAATTTATTTACATTAGTGAGACTATGGGCCTCATTACGACCCTGTCGCTAAGTGAAAAACGATGGCGGTAAATGCTTACCGCCATCGTTTTCCGCCAGGTCCGATCATGACTCCTGACCGTAAACTACGATGCCAATAGCGGCATCGTAGTTAACGCTGCCGCTAACTGCGCTAAGGGTGCGCGCACGCGACCGCCCACACCGTACTTAGCGCCATGGCGGAAAGGCACGCAAATGCCGACCCAAGCGGCCATGCACCTAACGCCATCACCGAGGCCGCTAAGTACCTTACCGCCATGGTGCAAATAACGCCATCGCGAACCAACCGTAAAGGGCCAATTCAAGTGAATGCAGCTGCCACAGGTGCACAGAAACAGCACAGGTGAAGGCAATACAGACTCAGGGGAGTACAAAAAGAGCACACCCCACCCCTACCCACACCCAGTCACACTCCACAATGATGCCAATACGACTAGCAATGTTGGGGCTGGAGGACCTGATAGCAATGCATGTGCTACTACAACAGCAACAACAACAACAACAACAGGCAGCACAGAGGAGACGCAGGAGGAGAAGGAGGGCAAGGCAGGCCCAGCAAGCCCCACCAGCACAGCCAGTGCCACCACGCAGGCAGCCCCCAATCCCACGCATCAGAGCCAATCCAAACAACCTCACTGCTGAGCAGATCCACACCCTGTACCGTTTGGACCGGGACACCATCACCGCCATCGTAGACATGACACACGACGACATCGTCAGCATGATAGAAAGTCCAACCGCCATCCCCCCCCTACTGAAGGTAGTGGCTGTACTCCACTTCCTGGCCACAGGCACCTACCAGCACACAGTGGGGCACCTGCATGGCATTTCACAACCATTATTCTCACGAACACTCATCCAAGTGCTCGATGCCCTCCTCAAGCACACAGACGACCACATCTCATTACCACGGACTGCCCAGGAGATTGCAAACACCAAAGTGGGTTTCCATGCACTAGCCAGCATACCCGGTTGCATTGGTGCCATCGACTGCACCCATGTGGAATTGGTGGTTCCACGTGCCATGGAGGTACCGTACCGCAACCGGAAACAGTTCCACTCTATCAACGTGCAAATGGTCTGTGACTCCAACAAGATCATCACACATTGTTGTGCCCAATTCCCCGGATCAGCCCATGATTCCATGGTCCTGAGGAACTCCACAATACCACGCTACATGGAGCGACATGCAGGCCCAAGATCCTGGCTACTCGGTGAGTGCTATGTCATGGAAGTGGGCATGGGAATGACGTACCAGTGCATACTCCACCTGGCAGAAAGGGGGGGGGGATGATGCATACTCCACCTGGCAGAAAGGGGGGGGGGTGATGCATACTCCACCTGGCAGAAAGGGGGGGGGATGATGCATACTCCACCTGGCAGAAAGGGGGGGGGGGATGATGCATACTCAACCTGGCAGAAAGGGGGGGGGATGATGCATACTCCACCTGGCAGAAAGGGGGGGGGATGATGCATACTCCACCTGGCAGAAAGGGGGGGGGGATGATGCATACTCCACCTGGCAGAAAGGGGGGGGATGATGCATACTCCACCTGGCTGTGAGTAACACAGAGAACGGATACAGAGGAAGGCCACTCACAATGCACAAAACCCCTCTGCATACATAGGGTGATGGCATGCAAAACAGGCCATGGCAGCAATGAGCACATACTGGTTGCATAGTGTGAATCAATTAGTGCATGTAGAAGTGAGCCAAGGTAACAGTTCCATGCCAGCCATGGTGGAACATCATGTTCCTGATCAGACAACATGACTGACACATACATTCTCGCCTACATACAGGTGATGCAGCCTACCCCCTGAAGAGGTGGCTCCTCACGCCAGTCCGGAACCCGCAGAACCAGCACGAGGAGGACTTCAACCTTGCACATACACGTACTCGTGTGGTCATAGAGCAGACATTCGGCCTCCTGAAGGCACGGTTCCGAAGCCTCAGCAGGTCTGGTGGGGCACTCCTGTATGGCCATGAGAAGGTGGCAAAGATCGTCATGGCATGTGTCATGCTGCACAATATGTGCGTCAGACGGAATGTGCCCCTGCCCCCTGACGCAGAACTGCAACCACCTGACGATGAGGATGAGGATGAGGAGGGTGCAGATGGGGCGCCACCACATGGAGGAGGCGATGCACAGGAGGGGCGTGCCATGCGCCAAAGTATCATCAACCACTGCTTCTAGCACACACGGCTGGTGTTCATCGCATGGAGACTGCACTTGGGGCACTGTGTGTCTCTGGGACATGCACACTGTGGACTGTACACCAATAAAGCACACATACGCAATGAAAATGTCCACACATTTCCTTTTTTTGAAAGAAAAAAGTGTATTGGAACTATGAACTGTCGTGTCACACCCCCTCCCTCCTCCCCCCTGCACACCCCAACACACCCCCTCCCACCTCCCACCTCCCCCCTGCACACCCCAACACACCCCCTCCCACCTCCCACCTCCCCCCTGCACACCCCAACACACCCCCTCCCACCTCCCACCTCCCCCCTGCACACCCCAACACACCCCATGTAGCTGTCAACAGATGCCTGTGACAGTGTCCACAGGCCGTCACAAGCCCCCTCTCCCGGCACCCGGGGCACCCCTGGCTGTGGAGCGCAGGTTGCGTCCGGAACGGCGCACGGGGCTGCTCTGCGCAGAACTGGCAGTGGAGGATGTCCCTGGCTGCTCCTGTGCATGCACGTCCTGTCGTGTGTGGGTGAGGCCAGTGACCGCACGACGCAAGGCCGCAAGTTCTGCACAGATGTCCCTGGACATGGCCTGCATGGCATCCCTCAGGGTGGCAGTGCTCTGCGCCACTTCCGCCCTTAGTGTCTCCGTGGCCTGTTCAATGCTAAACCTAGCCCCCACACATTCCGCGGCATGCTCATCCAGCATTGCGGACAGTTGATGCTGCCGTTGAGTGATGTCCTCGAGGGACGGCTGGCCGTGCTGGCCCATGGCCAGTGCAGGTGGAGTGATGGAGGGGCTGGTCCCCTCCTGTGGAGTGTGGACAGGGCATGGGGTGGAAGGCCACTCCTCTGCCTCAGTGTGCCCCTGTGTGTCGCCCTCATGGGGGCTGGCGTCTGAGAAACAGGGGGAATGTAGTTGGTCAGTGGGGCTTCTGACCTCCTGCTCCATGTCCGAGTCAGAACATGCAGCTGTTGCAGCTGTCTCCCCGATGTTGCTGCTGGCCGCTGACCCCCTGCCTTCTGTGGCAGGCAATGTCGGTGGAGGTGGAGCAGCTGCTGCTGGCCTGCTGCCAACAGGGGTGCTTGCCGGTGGGACCTCCGGTATGCCTGCAGTGGGACCTGCTTGTCGTGGGGTCTGCCTCACTGCAGCTGAGGTTGAGGGTGCAGGGAGGTTGTTGGTGGACTTCGCCCTCTTCGGCGCAGGGGTGTCCTGGTCCTCTGGGTGTGATTCTGTGCCTGTGGTGGAGCAAAGGTGGGAGGGCGTTATTGATGGGTATACGGACTTTTGATTGACAATGGTTGACATTATTTTGGCCAGTGGATGGGGCAGATTTCAGGCAGTGCCATGCAGGTTGTCTCCTTTTGGTGTGGTATGTGGATGCAGGTATGCGGGTGCCAGCAGTGTATGCAGGGTGGTGCTCGCATGTGGCTATGGGCAGTATTGATTTGTGTTGCATTTACACTCTAGGGCAACCTTGTGCTACACATGATTGGACTGCTGTGACTATGGCATGTCTTGTATGAGGCACCTACCTTCATCGCCTGATGTCGGGGCTCCCCTTTCCATCCCTCCAACGCCTTCGATGGATTCCATGCCGATGGTGGCAGCACAGATCTCCTCCCACGGTTGGAGTTTCAGGGGGGATTCTGACCCTCCACCGGTTCCCTGGGCAAGGTTGCGGTTTGCCGAGATGACGGCTCTGACCCGTATGCGCAGGTCATCCCAGCGCTTCCGGCACTGCTGTGGGGTGCGGGGTACGGTCCCCACCGCGCTGACGCGCTCAGCCACCAGGGCCCAGATGGCCTTCTTCTTCCCGATTGCTGTCCGGGTCATTTCAGGGGAGAAAACAACACCTGCGTTGTCCTGCAGGGTCTCCGCTAGCATGCAGAGTTCCTCCCGGCTGAATCGCTCCTGGCGCAGGCGGTCACATGCCTTTTTCACGCATTTTGGCATTTTCGGGAACTCGGATGGGTGGGTGTTTTGTTGGGACAGGTGTCAGGGTTGGGTCTGGTGTTGTTTGGTAGGATGGCGATGGATTGTGTTTTTAAAGATGGCCGACGGGCTGCTTCCCGTTCCGGCGCGATGACGCTATTTCCGGTTTGGCCTTTTACGGCCGCCGCTAATTACGGTGGCCGTAAATTACGGTGGCCGCTACTTACGCTGGCGGAAGGGCACCTTGCTCGCTTAGCGATGCCGGTAGGGGCCTTTTCCGCCATGGCGTTATTTGCATTACCGCCATGGCGTAATGCTCGTGCGCGATGGGGCGTGATGTGGCGCTCTTTACGCCATCGTCCCACGGCGTAAACGCTCATTACGCCATGGCGGTAATGACGGGCGATTACCGCCAGGGTCGTAATGAGGCCCTATGTTTCCATAGGCCTCTCTCTGCTGATTCATATACGCCCAGCAGACTATTGTATTATATTCCACTCAGAAGACACACACATACATATACACTGAGTGGGACCATGCACACAGCTATTTATAATTGTTCAGAACATTACTTTTATCTACATAGGCAGTTTGGCACATATGTTACCTATTAACCTCCCCTTTTATTATGTGATATGGGCTAAATGCACCAGAGAAAGACAGAAGCAAAAAAAATAAACTTTACACAGGTTGTGATTTATACCAGTTTCATTTCAAAATCATACATTACCAGCTTTGCGAAGCAGTCTTTTCTAGAATAAACAGAAGAGAAACAATTGCAAAAATACAAGGCATTTCATTAAATTCTTTGCAACAATAAAAAGAACAGTACATCAATTGACTTGCATTTAGATGGCAACATTAGAATGTGGCATTTAAACACGGTGACTCCCCAATAGTGACCATCGCTACACCGCCTGCCTAACAATAAATCATTTGTCCGTCACAGTAAACTCACTAGATTCGTATATTTACCAACTATTTGTAGCTCTCCCACACACAATCTCCTGGCTGGTCGCCTCCGATAAGTGGCTCAGGGTCTTCTTTTTAAAGCACCCGGTGAGAACATGCAGTTCCAATCTGCAATCTTTTGTTCTCAAGCCGGTGCTAATTGACTGGGCACCCCAGTCTCCGAAGGTCAGCAGTGCACTGGAACAACGCCTTCCAGCAGCCCAGCCAGGCAACCCCACAGCAACTCCAGCCAAGTCTTCACTGAAGCTTTGCAAAATGTCCACTAACTCTCCTTCTCCCCGAGCTGCTTCAAGAAACCTCTGTCACAACTCTTAAAATTACGTGTACCCAATCAAAGTCCACTATAATCTATCCTCCTTCTTCAACAATGGCTTGGCTTATACAGTTTAGAAACTGTATCTACTCATTTCCTGGCATGCAGATTTTGCATCCAGGTAACACAGTGAACAAAGAAAAAAAATGAATCCAAGTGCACGTTTAAATGACTTTCAGAGCCTGTCTTTTCTACCTCATTTTCACATGGAGATCACATTATGATGTTATTTTATTAGTATTAGTGATAAGTATTTGTTAGTTAAGTTAATTAATCAAGTATCTAATGTGTCTTCTGTAATTGAGGCATTTTCAATTGAGAAACAAAATGGTGTTCTTTTAAACTAAGCATTGAAAAATGGAGAAAAAAATTATGTTCATAGATAGCCTGTCTTCACATACCTGTCCATATGTTACCCTGGCAACACCTGATTTGCTGAGCGGGGGGTGGGCATGCTCTTGCTGCCATGTGGAGTAGCCTGTTGAGACTTACACCTATGTGTGGCACGTCCGTCCCTTTGCGCAGTGCTTTTGTTGGTGGTGTCTGTGTGCCGAGACATCACACTCCCATATGGACCAGCCACCACTTCATCCTCAGTGTGTGTGCCTGTGATGGACATACGTGATGGTGTAAGGTCTCATTCCCTCACATATTGTGGTATCTATAGCATTCAATACATGGTGATGTGTAGGGCCCCAGGCAATTGTGCCGAACTGCAGTCTTGGTCAGTGGTGTTTGCATGTGGATTCACACTGATGAGACATTTGCAGATTGGAGGGGTCACATAGGGTGCTTGCATTTAGTCAGTGTGGATGGCAAGATGTTGGTGCTGGGGCAGCTATTGTTGGGCATGCGTGCTTCTGATCCCCATGCACCCACGTCAACTCGACGGGTGGAATTTAGGGGGGTGGCAGTGTATGTGGCACTGGCAGGTCTCTATTAGGCACTGCTGTGCTCCCGCCATGATTGCGGGTTTCATGATAATTGAATGGGTCCCTTGGCTGCCCTCCCTAGTGCTTTGACTCACAGGGGTGGTCTTGGTGCACTGTCACATGGATGCTTTGTTAGGTGGCTGATGTGGTACCCACTCACTGCACCCTGTCGCAAATGCCCGGTTTATGGGTCTTTTAAAATGGCTGCCATATTGCTTCCCATCCAGTGGTGAATCGTTTCCCGCCGGCATTATTAGCACCGTGAACTGGCAATAGTGCTATTAGCCTTAGATTGTTCGCTATGTTGTGATTCAGTGCTATTTGTGCCACGGGTCACGGCGGGCATGGCTATTTATGCTCCCTTAGGTCATCATGTGATGCCTACCTTACCTTCTACACCATGGCAATTCATTTCCAATGATTTCATTGTATAATTGCCTCTTTCTAATGGTTGTAAGACTATAATGGTGACCATTGATTATTTTTCTAAGTTGAGTCATTTTTTGGCATTGCCTCAGGTTCCAAATGCTCATCGGATGGCTCAACTCTTTTTGCAGACCATTTTTTTGCAATATGGTCTTCCTGATTTGATTGTTTCGGATCGGAGACCTCAGTACATTTGCAGAGACTGGCATTTACTTTGTTCCTCATTGAATATACAAAGGGGCCTTAGTTTGGGGTTCCACCCTCAAAGAACAGACAGACTGAATGGTTGAACCAGACATTGGAAGGATACATGAGGTATTTTGCATCTGTGCCTCAGGACAATTAGTGTGATCTTCTACCTCTTGTGGAATTCGCTTATAATAATTCCTGTCACTCCACTGTGGGGTTCAGTCCTTTTTATTGCACCTACGGATTTCACACTTCTTTTTTCCAACTGTCGATCCTCTGTTGACTCATTCCCCAGCTTTTGATTAGTTATATCAACGGGGATATAAATGTACTTTAGCCGCTGTCACGGCAGCTCAGGTGCTCAGTAAACGCTTTGCTGATCGCCATCGCTCACCCACTCCAGAACTGCATCCTGGGGATCACGTTTTATTCCTTGTCATGTGGTGCCTTCCAAACTCTCACTGAAAACTCTGACTTTGCTTTTTGGAAGTTTTGGCGTCTCCCTCCTTCATGTTTTTGAATTCACCTGGTGTTTCATGTCTCACAATGGAACCCTAATGTGCCAGATCTTTTTAACAGGAATTGTTTGCCTCATCCTCCTCATATCAGTACTGACACTGGTCCTGAATTTGAAGTGACAAGCATTTGTGACTCCCGTTTATTCAGGGGTCAACTGCAATATCTGGTTTATTGCAAGTTGTATTCCCCTGCGGATCGTTCCTGGGAACCTGCCTCTTCTCTTCATGCTCCGAGATTGGTTCATCGGTTCCACAGACTTCAACTGGGTAAGTCGGGCTCTTCTCTTTTAGGGTGAGTGCATACTGTAATGACTCACATTCAACAGGATTCGTTTTTGCATCACTGGTGCCACATTCATGCTGTTTCATATGCCCCATCGTATTCTTCCAACATGGTGCCCGGTGTGCCGAGTGAATGTCTAGTGGCTACTGTGATCGTGTGCCAGGTCACTTACTCTCGACCCTCGGTGCAGAATGTTGTTACAGGAAGTCTACTTACTAGGTGTAGCTTTGAAGAACCAGTGTGTTGCTATTGTTTTCACCAGATGCTCCATGTGTTTGTTTGATCAAGAATCATTCTGTGATTATTTTGTTTCCTTTCTTATTCTTATTCAGTCATTTACCTAGTTATTTCCCATGACTCCTTTCTCTCTATTTCATGTCTATCCGGTCAAGTGGCACAGCGAGAACGCTCGCTTTAACATCCGTGCAGAGCCTGCTAACGCAGGTTCGAATCCGAGGTCAATAAATGAGCACCACACACAGTGGGTAATAATAAGCAGCGCTCAGATACCTGAGGGTTCGTAGCACTATATAAGTGCCAAATTATTATTATTATTATCTATCTACAGACAGAATCACACCTTTGCACTGCCTCTCCTTTCCTAATCACTGCGTCCCGTTCCACTCAATATCGTAAGTCTTACAGCAAGACACATCCCACTGCCCTGATAATAGTATATTTAGCATAACTAATTACAGCTTTACTGTCCTACAGCACTCAGCCATTCTGATGAACATAAGACATTACAGCATGAATTATAGCTATGCTATTGCAAATGTTCAAGTCCATATTCCTGGCTTTACCTTCGATTCTCCTGGTTCCCCCTATGAGAGATCTGTGAAGGCTCTTCCTGGTCCTTCAGTGGATTCAATAGCGAGAAGATATCACCGCTCCTCTTCAAGTAGTGAACCTTCTACCTACCATCCAGACTTCGTGAACTACAGGGTTTTGTTCCTCAGAGGGTTTGCCTAAAACCTTTGTCTCCCCTGTGTTTACCTACTTCACAGGGTGTCAAACGTGTTGGGGCCATTCTTACAGTCATCAGCCTCAACTGTGAATCTAATCAGGTTAGTCCATTTATATTACGCATATTGGGACGTTTGATAACATTATCAGGATCAACCAGGTGTTTATTTTCCGTTTACTTGAAGCGTCCTGGATAGATAAGTCCTTTGGTCTAAGAACTAAGCAAGGGAAACAAAAAGTTGTTGTGGATGAACAGCCTGGTCTGGCACAGATCACGTTACCTCGATACACTTGGACCAGCCGAAAAGCTCTAAAGGAAAAGAGGGAGGAGGAAGGAAACTTCATTAGGGAAAGAATGGTCTCCGGTTAAGAAAAAGAGGACCAAAACCGAGACGCCAAAAAGATTAGCATTGATTAGCAGGTTCAAGGGGCGGAGTTCATGTACCCAAGATCTGCTTGCACCAGCTGAAAACTGCAAAAGAAAAGAGGCTGCAAGGCACCTTTAGTAAGGAAAGAAAGGGGGACGGTTAAGGAAAAGAGCGCCAAAGAAGAGATGCCAAATATCAGTGATTAGCAGGAGGAAGGGGCAGAGGTCACATGACTTAGATCCACTTGCACCAGCTGACCCCTTCCTGTAACCAAGAAAATGATCTTCAGTGCCATTTTGCAACACCCCGCATAGACATGTATGGAATAGTCCCCTATTTGCCAGTCACTCTTACATGCTAATCTTGATGCACCAAGATTCATTGGTTGCAGGGAGTCATCAATCCCAAAATGGGCCCTGAATAAGAGGAACAACTTTGCCCTGAAGCATTCCACCATCCCTTTCTCATCTCAGCCATTTGCTCAGCAGAACCGAAACCAAGTCCTAGCTAGAATGTGCATCTATTCATATCTGTATTTGCATGTCTATTCATGCATGTATTTTTACGTTTCATATAACTCATGGAAGTTATAGAAGCTTCTGAGTTCTGTTTGAGTACATTGTACAAATGATACAATACAGGGTGACCAAACAATGACAATTAAATCGCGCCTTGATGTTGCATAAAAATAACTCTAGAGAAAACCTAAATGAGCTACAAACCAGCTGCAGACAACACCATGCTTGCACTCACAAAGTCCATCCAGCCACCAGGAAAATGGCAAACCACAAAGGCATGCAAAACCCTGGCAAATCCCTTATTTTCATAAAAGACTTAAAGGGTCTCGTTACGAGTTTGCCGGTCCGGCTACAACAGTACCAGTAAGCTTTCCAGTACCGTTGTGTCCAGACCGGAAAACTCCAAGTTCTGCCTATCGATGCCTTTAATTCCACCAGCTCTGATCTGGTGGAATGAAAGGAACCTGCTAGCACAGCATGCCTGTAGCACAGGCACTGTAATGATTAGTGCCGGTGCTACAGGCATCCCCATTCCCATTGAGCCCTATAGGGCTCAATGGGCATGGGGATCACCCGATTCCAGGACACACAAAAGGGCAATTACCGGGTTCAGCAGGGCTAGAATACCCCATTAATTGCCCGTTCGCGGGTGCCAGATTTTTTGCAATTTTGGAGGTAGCCTGCCTGTATTACAGGCAGGCTACCTCCCATCTTGTAATGAGGCCCAATTATTGTCCCAGAGTAGAGGATGGAATATGCTGTTCCGCCATTTCTGTTGTTCGCTTTCATTGTTTTTACTCTAAATGCCAAGTGTTACCAACGTTATCAGAGATTTCAAATGTTTCTAGATGGGTTTAATCATTAATTGCAATATTATTATTGGGTTTGTGAAGAAGGACCTGAAAGGTCAGCTTTGGGTAGGGAGGGTTTTCAGCTGTTGTTATTGGCTCACAATAGGGAAGTACGTATTCTTTGACCAAATGTCCAGTTGTTAGTCTAAACGTAAACATATCTTTGTTGTCGTTTTATATGGTACTCACATTCAATTCATTATAGAGTAATTTGGTAGTATTAGCTGAGTACACCTCTAGTCACTGCTTCACATATATCAGTTTGACCAGAGATGTCTTTAAACATTCCATATTTTGCATAATTCTTCCCACGCATACATCAAGATTGGGTTAGATTTCCCACTAAGTTAACAGTAAAATAGAGGTGGTTCCATACCTTGAGAACCCAAGAAAATCTTTGCCACTAGAGGAAGAAGCTGAAGGCACTCAGCCTGGCACAACCTGTGACTGGACCAACCCCAGCCTTCTTTCAGACTCTTGCAATATAGGGCACTGTAAGAGCACTGCCCCTCAGCACTGGTTGGTTTTCTGTATGTTTGTTCATTTCTTTCTGAGTCCCGCTACCGGAAGGATCTCAGAAGCAAAGTGTAGATAGGTCTGTATGGTAATGTTATGTTATGTTATTTTTTATAGTTTCTTTTTTACCATTGGTATGATCTCAGAGCTTTGTGGGATGATCATCCTCGAGGGACAGTAGTACAGGTCAGTGGAGAGAATAGGTAGTAAATAGGGCAAGGGCGCACTCCGTATGTTTGCAGCCAGGGCAGTTTACGTGGTGTGTAGCTGCATTGCAATGCTAGGCATGGTCTCGTGGTTGTGTGACATCAGAAGAATGTGTGCAGCCGATTTGACTTGGGTAGCTGCATTCTGGCAGTGGTGGAGCTTGTGTATGAGATGATGGGGCTGATTCATGGTATTTGTGCACCGGAAAACAGGGATTTGTGCTCCATTCTGCCCGCAAATCCCTGTTTAACAAATGGGGATTTGAGGGCAGAATGATGCACAAAACCCTGTTTTTCGCACACAAATTCCATGAATCAGTCCCTAAGTGTGTTCTATCGGATTGTGCTCTGTGAACCTGAAGGACCAGCATCCATGGTCATCCCTGATTCCTGTTGAGTCTGCCATTGCGTTTTGCATGACACCTTCTCAGTGTGCAGTTACATCCAGTTCTGTTCTATCGGACTTACAAGTACATCCTAGATATGATGACTAGTACTAAATGAAACCCGAAGGTCCAGCAACATACCTGAGTGTGTTGTTGGTGCTGTGTCTGACTGACATTATTACATGCAGTGGAGGTGTAAGTGTTCCAGGTCGTCTGGTGTGTGATGCAACATCCTCATATTCCCAAAGCATCTTAATGCTTTAACCTCAGAACCACTGTTTGCAAAGATGATGAAAGGTGCGGGGGGAGGTGGCTTGACTAGAGCACACCTCCATCTATATAAACTGCGTTCATTTCTTTCCCCCTGGCCCACAAGTGTTTCATATAACAGACCCTCAGGACAATCCGCACTAAGAGGCAAAAGAAATCATGTTGTTCCTTACCCATTCTCCCTTTTGTCTCCCTGCCCCTCTTTGGAGTCTGCTCACCTTTCTTTGGCGTTTGGTAGTGAAGGTACACTTGATGCAGCAGAGAAATACACAATACATAAATGCATTTACTTAATTTGCCCTGCATATTGTTCTTCTGGTGGCAATCACCAAACACCAAAGGACATTGCTGAACACACTCTGAGAGACTTGGGGTGCAGGTAGAAACATTTTAATTAAAACAATAATCTAATGAATAGAAAAATAATTTTCCCCGGGTCTGCAAACACGTGTTGTGCTTCTACTGATGTGTTGTCAGTGCTGCCCAGATTAACACAAGGCTTACAGTGAACACGTTTACATTGTAATAACTGCCTAATTGCACACGTAAAACCTATCATAACTATGATTATCTACACAACATTGAGATTAACAACCGCATCGCCTATTCATATCCGGTAAGGGTCATATATATGTGTCTCTCACATTAATGTACTGGGGGTGCAAATGACTGAGTGCAATAAAAAGTCTACACTGACAAAATGACCGTCTGCCAATGATTTGCCAGAGGGCTTTGACATCATTGTAAAAGCAAACTGGGCACAACCTTTAAAGTGCAGGCGCTACATCTGGTAGTCTAGTTGATGTTTAAATAGTTAATCTGTTGTGCAAATGTTGCAAGGTTAAATTGCTTAAATCCTGGGAGTCTGCCAAAGCACGGGTGCAACGTTACAGTGCAACTCTAATTTGTTTGCATAGACACTCAGTGGAATGATCTGGACACTGAATTCTTCGAACTGTGTGCCAATACCTTGAGACATCGCTGGCTTCTCGCAAATATTGACAACTATACAAGTTCCCTTATTACACCAATACGATATTAGTTGGGTGCATAGTCTTTGAAAGGCCTACTTCAAACTCACCCTGCTTACTTCTTTCTTGGGGGAGAGAAATGTCATGCCATGTCCGTAGAGCGGGATTTGAGCGTCTGTACTTCCTACCTTGAGAATTGGCAAGAGGGGGATGGTTAAGAGCCTGTGATGCTCGTACACGTAGGTTGAAACTAGCAAGCATCCATATTGAGAGCCTTTCTCAAGCTTAAATTAGCTTGCCAATTCATTGCTAGCAATATGTCTTTTATGACCTGCACGCATTGAAACAGCTGGAATCACATATATATATATATATATATATATATATATATATATATATATACATATATATACATATACATATATATACATATACATATATATATATATATATATATATATATATATATATATATATATATATATTTGCATGCTTCCTTATCACTGACGTGCTGTTGGGTTTTCTTCATCATGCAATTTTCTGATTTTACAAAACTGGGTGCAACAGTAACGAGTTAAAACAGGCAAACTCAACTTTACTCTTTGCTTTTCCACAACGTTGATGCAACAGCAGAAATGCCTCCCGCAATGAACTTTTTGTGCAATTCAATTACATACAACCTGTATTAATAATATAGCACCTAGTGTGACATAACATACAGTTTAACACCTATCAAAAACTCTTTCAGCATCTTGTAATTTTCAATGGTTACAGTGCAGTGCGATACATTACAAATATTTTAATCTCATACTCCAGCGGCCAGATTATAGAAATGTTGCAAAATTGACCCAATTTTTTAAAACAATGGGACACATTAAAAAACCATTGCACCTCGACAAGTGCAGTTTGGCATATTAAAAGCACCAGGGCAAAAAATGCCCTAGTGCAAAAAAGATGTATTTTCACTAAATGTTTGCACCAGGGCAAAGTGTGTCCTAGTGCTAATATGGAATGCTATTAGCTCTAGGGCAAACGCTGCCTGATGCAAAAATGCACCAAAATGTATCTTTTTAGCACTAGGGCAATTTTATCCCTGGTGCTTTTAATATGCTAAAATGCACTTTTCGAG
This sequence comes from Ambystoma mexicanum, assembly GCF_040938575.1. Lineage (NCBI taxonomy): Eukaryota > Metazoa > Chordata > Amphibia > Caudata > Ambystomatidae > Ambystoma > Ambystoma mexicanum. The sequence goes on from NC_090932.1 coordinate 141,611,147, forward strand.
GTGCAATGGTTATTTAATGTGTCCAAGTGTTTTTAAAAAAAGGGCAGACTTTGCCCTAGTGTAATACTGTGCAAACTTTGCACTTGCACCGATGCAAAGTTTCTGTAATCTGGCCCCTCGTCTGCATAAAAATGACTGCAACAGAACATTTCAACCAATAGTTAAGGCCAAAGCACTGTTCTTTTTTAATCTTTTCAGCCACGCTTTGTGCACATCCCTGGCAACATCAGAAGTCACACTGCTATGTTGCCAGTATGTGCAGAGAGAGCCAAGTCAACTCAACCTGTCAAGTGCCGGCCTGCTTAAACAGCGGAACCAAATATGTTGTTCTGAGGTCATCATTACCCTAACTAAAAAATCAAAAATGTACTACAGACAATTCTCTTGCTCCACACATTAGACAAGCCACCCTATGGTCCTCGTTCCAATTTTTAGTGAACGAGCCCACTTTCAAAGTGTTGATGCAGAGCTCAATAAAAAGAGTTTGCGCAAAACAACCATATTCTGCCAATATATAACATGTTGCCTGATAATCAGAGCCATGTGACATGTGGGTCAGGCGTACATCCATGAGCAGAATAGCATACCTGTGAGTTGGGCATTGTGTCATGGACAAACTAATGAAAACCAATGCCTGGCCTTATCTCAACCATATGGGACACATGCTTTGATATTGGCCTCAAAACTCTGTGATAGGCAAACAGGAAACCTCCTTCCAATCCACAGCAGCTTACACCTGCCGGTGGCAAACAAGCATGCCCCATGTGCTGCATAATCCTCCTCCATGCACAAGAGACCCCAGAACTGCAATCAGTCATAATGTACTGGGCTGCCATTTCCAAGTGCTCCAGCAGATCTGATTTTGAAGGAAAGACATACATGCATCTGCACCATGTCAGACATAAAATTGATATGTATGCATGCATCATCCCAGCAATCACACATATGCCAATGACCCATTCTCCCTCACCTCTATACTCATAGCGGACCTTCTCAGTGGCATCCACATCTCAAACAACTGCAACAATGGGCGCAGCCGCTGCCACATGTGTCCCCAGCACCACCTCCATGATGACCCCATCAAGCATAGAAAATGTGAGAAAGACTGGTGAGTTTCATAATGAAGCCAAAGGGAGTAATGGCAATGGTAAAGAAAAGGCAAATGGGCCCCACCTCAGCACCTGACAAGGCCCCACACATGGCCCAATCACAAGCACCTGCAGATGTGTCAGATCTCAATGTGCATGCCACCTGACCAAATTGTGTCAGTTACATTTATGTCAGAGGGGACTGACTTAGAAAACCAAGACTTCAAAGGCCCAAGTGACCCAATGGATGGCAGTGGCAGTCACATGAATATTGGGCTAGTCCCCTTGTCAACAGACACTGACGCAGTCAATGAATGAACCTGTGTGTTGGTTATAGTGTACCGTGGGTTGCCTCCGAACTCACCAATAAAGAATTGCAAAAGTAATCCAAAAAGGAGTGTACACCAAGCAAGAAGTAGCCCAATTTATTCTGTATCCAGTCACAGCTGGGAAAGCAAGATTCATACAGAATGTGGAACAAAACTGCATGAAAGGCGCAGTCAAGATACACTGTAAGACATAAGCTTTTATAAGCATACAAACTAATTAGCATCAAAACACAATGCAACATTAGGATAGTCCTCCATGTGAAGCTGATTGGTAGAGTTGAGTCATTGCCCTATAGTGGAACACACATTATCCTTACATGATTGGGTCCTGCAAACCTAGCCACACCACCCTCCACCACCTCTCTGATGTCACAGTCCAACCGACAATTCCCACATCAGAATGCCAAAACATTGAGACATTTCAGATGACCAGTGGCTCTTTATTCATCTGCCGCCGGTCATCTCCATCCGTTTCTCATGAGAATATAGTTGATCATGACACTGGAGGAGCCTTGAACCACTGACAAGTTACAATTTTAATGTTGCATTTTAAGAGCTCTTCACACCTTTTCTCAGGCTCACATGTGCCAAAGGACAATTTGAAACTGCTATAGGACACTTCGAAAGCACCAGTAGACCAGTTTCATAAACCAATTTGCCAAATTATAAGACTACTGTGTGCTCACTGTCTTTCTTCGACACCCATGAGCTCAGCTCCCTGATCTCGAAAGTATTAACAGCTATTCATTTCTCGCTGTATGATCCTGGGAACGCGTAATTTGCAATGTGGTGTCATCCTCTGCTGCTACTAAGCACATTAGTAAAATGTGAATTCATTTCTAATGAAAAGCATGCTCTGAGGCCTGTTTACAGTACCTCAGTCTACTGTTAAGCTATGTATACTTACAGGGCAGGGCTGTGCAGCGTTACAATCGCTAAAACCCTGTTCCAATCATGAGGAATCTGGGCATAGGCCTTCGATCCACACGCCGACCTCAAGTCCATTATGACAGCTGTCCCGTGCATCATCGCCGCACTCCTCATCACCTTGGCACAGCTGGTGTTAGTTCCCAAATGGATGGAACCACTGGACCTGAAACACAGAGCAAATCATGTAAAGCTTTTCATGGAAACTGATTGATGAGTTTCACCTATCCAAGTTAATGCATGTACATATTTCCCCCAAACTGCCTTGCAGCTTTTATTTACTTTGGACACCACATTTTGTTCAAATCCCTCCAAGCCTTCAGCACGACATTGCAATATTCCCCCCTCCCATTGACTACAATACCACACAGCTCCATTTATTTATTTATTTATTTGCATTTGTATCGTGCAACTTGCAGCCCAGGGGTATCGAGGCGCTGTTACAAGAAAATGTACAAGGTTTGACATACAGGTTAAAGCGCCCTTGGGCTTCTTAGTTAGTTACAAATTACATGACATAAAGAATGAAAGACGTGACGGGCAAATAAAGAGCAACAGTATGGTAGTACTACCTTAGAAGGTGATACTAGGTTTACAGCTTTCAGTTATAGAGATTAGTTTTGATGGCTTTGCGGAAAGCTTGGTGGGATCCGATCTGTCCTAGGTGGGAAGCGAGTGCGTTCCAATGAGTGGCGGCCAATGTAGGAAAGCTGGAGCCGCCTGCACGAGCTTTACGGATTTTTGGCATGAGAATCGTATTGGAATAGCCTTCTCCGAGAGGCCGCGAGGCAGTATTCCTTGTGATTCTCTGGGATAGGTATGGGGGTGCGAGCTCATGGAGTCATTTGTGGGTGATGGCAAGGGTTTTAAAGACAATTCTTTATTTGACTGGGAGCCAGTGAATCTGCCTTCTCACTTCAGAGATGTGGTCTCTTCTAGAAGTTCCTGTGGCTGCCCTGAGTGTGTTATTTTGCACCAGCTGGAGTTTGTTGAGTTTTTTTTGGGATGTTCCTATGAGGAGAGCATTGCAGTAATCAATCCTTGAGACGATTATAGCTCTAGCAATGGTAAGGCTGTTCTGACGAGATAAGAAAGGTCTGGCTGTGTTGAGCACTTTGGTGTAGTACGCAGAAGATGAGGCAATGGCATTGACTTGTCTGTCCATGGTCAAGTCGGCGTCCAGGTAGACTCCTAGGGTCTTGACAATGTTGGAGACTTTGATAGGAATCTTATCAATGGAGAAGGATGAGTACTGCTTATCGAGGTTGCCCAGAGTGGTGGGTGACCCTATGAGCAGGAGCTCAGTTTTTTCGCTATTGAGGCAGAGGCAGTTGTCTGCCATCCAGGATTGGATGATGGAGTAGATGGAGGTGGTTGTTTTCAGATCTGCATCATAGTCCCCCGTGAGTGGGATAAGCATAGTTTGTATATGAGATGTGCATGGCATCAAGGATGCTGAACAAGGGTCTTGTAGAGGGTAGGTGCAATGCACGATCCCCGTGGGATGCCACATTTGATGTGGCTATGGGTGGCACAGGCAGAGTCAGAGAATTCTTTCATAACTCTCTGCTGGAGAAAGGAGGTGATCCAATCACATGCCTTTGGGGAAAAGTTGGCCTCAGTAGCTAAATGGCGACACAGAGTGTTGTGATCGACCAAATCAAAGGCTGCTGACAGGTCTAGGAGCAGAGGAGCGCAGGTTTGCCTGTGTCTCTGAGATCATCCATTTGGTTTTTTAGGTCTAGGAGGGCCGTCTCAGTGCCATGACGTGGGTGGAAGCCAGATTGCTGCAGGCCAAGAAGACGATTCTCTTCCAAAAATTCTTGGACTTGCAGGTAGGCTGCTTTGTCGAGAAATTTTAATAAAAATGGGACGGTAGTGATGGGCCTATTGGGCTTTTATCGTTCCCTGAAGATAGTGAATCATTCTGTGGGGCCTGATTTGGCGTCATTAATCCTTGAATTGAACGATGAGGATTTGGCTAAGGTGATGTTAGCTTTCTAAGAAATGGAGATGGCTTTGAAGGCATTCCATGTGGCTTCTGAGGGTTTAGCCCTCTTTCGTGAGCGTTGGTCATGCAGTTCTTTTGAGAACCAAGTGTTAGAATGTTTAATTTTCTTGGCTTTTTTATGGTAAGTGGAGCTATGGCGTCAACTGCTTGGGTGACAATTTCTTTAAAGGTGTTGGCTAGGGTTTCTGGATCTTTGGAGAAGGGGGCTTGAAGGGCTGGCACCTGTAGGAGAGGTGGTAGGTTTTGGGCAGTGAGTTGGCGTGAGCTCCTTGCGAGTGCCTCAGGGAGGGGGGTGATAGGTACAGGAGGTCCTTTTTTAGTATCGATGTTGAATTGAAGATAGTGGTGATCAGACCAGAGGATGGGGCTGTTGGCGATGATTTGGATGGAGCAGTTATGTTGGCTGATCCAATCGAGGGTGCGTCCTTTGACATGGGTAGGGTCTGTGATCGATTGCGTGAAGCCCAGGGTAGAGAGGGCCTTCGTAAGGGATCTGGCGTGGGAGTCCGTTGGGTCATCGAGCCCTAGGTTTAGATCGCCCAGTAGGATGACTTGTGAGGTCTTTTTAATATTATTGGACAGTGAGTGGATGAGGGCGTCTTGAAAGTCTACAGTAGGACCAGGAGGTCTGTCGATATGGTGGACAGTGCAACATCAGTAATGGGCAACACATCAACAGGCATAGGGGCCACGGAGGGCTTAGGCATGGTGGACAGTGCAGCATCAGTAATGGGCAACACATCAACAGGCATAGGGGCCACGGAGGGCTTAGGCATGGTGGACAGTGCAACATCAGTAATGGGCAACACAATAACAGGCATAGGGACCACGGAGGGTTTAGGCATGGTGGACAGTGCAACATCAGTAATGGGCAACACATCAACAGGCATAGGGGCCACGGAGGGCTTAGGCATGGTGGACAGTGCAACATCAGTAATGGGCAACACATCAACAGGCATAGGGACCACGGAGGGCTTAGGCATGGTGGACAGTGCAACATCTGTAATGGGCAACACATCAACAGGCATAGGGGTCACGGAGGACTTAGGCATGGTGGACAGTGCAACATCAGTAATGGGCAACACATCAACAGGCATAGGGGCCACAGAGGGCTTAGGCATGGTGGATAGTGCAACATCAGTAATGGCCAACACATCAACAGGCATAGGGGCCAAAGGGGGCTCAGGTTCTAGGTGCATGACGGTCCCATTGTCTTTGTTCCTTGTATTCACATGTGCTTGGGACTCTGAGTGATGTGGTGTGAGTGGCTGGGTCTCACTGCAAAATTAGATGACAGGTGGGCATGGTGAGAATGGGGTGCATCTGTGACCTAGCCTTAGCTTTAGATAGGTCAGACTGGGAGCGAAGTGGCACTGCAAATGGAGGTGGGTGCGCGACCGCAGCCGTGCATTTCTGTGGCATGCAAAGAGAAGGAGTGGTTTCACTGGTAGGGGCGCACATCTGACACAGTAGTTTTAGGTGCCTTAACTTGTGACAGAGTGTTTGGCAGCGCCTCCCGTGCCGTCGAGCAGCAGAGAGCTATTTATTCTCATAAATGGTCTTGTGTGACAGCAGGGAATGTTATATGCCTCTTTATCGACACACTGCGGTCGTTGGTGTCCACTAATAATGTTCTCCCCCTTTTTAAAGCCTTCTGTTATTTATGCTACCATCATCTTTTTGGTTTCACTTTTTGCAGACATCCTGTCAAGTTGCACGTAATTATCTGTGTATACCGCTTCCCTTTCATCCACCCACTCAACAGAAAACTTTGTTCCTTGAAATAGACCCCTAATTTTGCAGAGGAATAGGTACATTAGACATCCTGATTCCTCATAGGATACCGACTGATGCAGGAAAAGCTTGGGTGCCCCTATTATGTGTGGGATGAGTGAGCAGACGTTACATGTGCCATTCGCCCTTTCTCTTCCCACACGTAACACTTCATCGTACCCGATATTTCTGGATAATATAACCTGTCCCTTTTTAGTGTCATGATGGAACCTTTCTTCATTTAGAACCTTTCTTCATTTAACACATTTTGTTTAGCTCTGCTCGCACTAATGTTTTAACGTGTAACACTCTTTTCTGTAAGACAAAAAATAATAATAACATAAATCTTATACTAATGCATGTCAATATTATTAAACTACATAGAACAGACATTTTTTGTTGTCTGTTTATAATAATATTGTCCCACAAAACACCCTCTCATACTTCCCTTGTTGGTCTTTTATAAAACCTTATTGCTGAAAAAAAAAGTAAATGTGAGCTGAGGTATACTTCCCATCATGTTGCACTCTGCCCCTCTTCTCCGGGGGAGCTAGTGCTCTTCTCCCTGCACACGTCGGTGATGTGAACCCAATCTCGGCGACTTTCAAACTGCACTGCTGTTGGTGTTAAGTATGTTACTGTGTGTGGACCGGTAAAACATTCTTCTTTGATCTTTCTGATGTGGGTTTTTATAAACACTTTATCTCCGTGGCATAGAAGTGCTGCTCGCAGAAATTCCCTTGCCTGAGTTATTTCACCTGCTTGCTCTGTCCATATTCTTGTATTTGTCTGTTGGGATATGTAGGCAAGTGATTTTGTAAGCTCTGTGAGGTACATAAGAAACTCCTCCCCAAAGATGTTAGAAGAATAGTTAGCATCCAAAATTGTATATGCCGTAGAAATAGGCACATGCATTCTCTGACCAGAAACAATTTCATGCGGAGTGAGGTGATGGTCTCCTCCAGGTGAATTGCGCAACGCAAAGTGGTAAGCAGTGCAACCATGTCTTAACAAGTGTCAGTGTTAGCTTAGCTAAGCACTCTTTTAGTAAACCATTAATTCTCTCAACCATACTGTTGACCTGTAGGTGGTAAATGTTGCATAGTTTGTGCCGTATTCCCAGAAGGGCAATTATTTCCCCAATCAAATCATGAGCAAAATACTGACCATTGCCAAATCGAATTTTGTCTGGGATCCCCACTTTGGAAATACTTCCTTCACCAAACATGTTGCAGCTGAGCAGGCGTCACTGCGGACACAGGGACTAGCCTCAAGCCAATGTGAAAATGGACAGACAACAGTAAGCATGTATCTGTAAGAGGTATATCTTCCTTGCATATTAACATAGGCTATATGCAAGTGCTGGAAGGGCCCTTCCACTCACGGTAATGTTCCTTGTATTACTCTCAAAGTGTGGCCTGATAAAAAGTTTTGACAAACTATACAATTGTTCACAAATTCAGATACTTTTATTATTCATTTATTTGTTTTGATTCTAAAAGAACCTTTACACATTTAGCATCAAAATTACACAATACTCATCATTTTAAGCAATATAAAATATAAAATAGTAAGAACAGTCAAACAGACACTCTTTTCGTACTGTTACATAAAATGTCATCATCATTAAAACAGTGATATAAAATAAAGTAAAATAAAGTCAACCAGCCATTTACCAGTAAATTCTGTAGGACTGTGGGCAACCATTGTGTTAATAGTAGGGCATTACCAACCACCTATCTGCTACTGTCGTCTGGACTTATTCTTTATGATTTTCACAAACGTTTAACAAATTGACGCCATACCCAATACAGAACTATATGCACCTGTCCAGAGTCACTATTCAGAAAGTAATCCCGAAATGCTTTGCTCTTAATTGATTCATAGTGGTGCTCATATTTTCCCAGTGTGGTCATTTGTGCAACACCCAAAGTTTTAGATTTGGTAAATATACGCCTGGGGGTCTCTATTTTCCCTGGTAATTTACAGACACAACATATCCTTTGCGATAAAGAGATGTTAGAATGTTCACTCATGAAAGTAACCAATGGGAGTTGTTTAGTTAGTACATTTACCTACCCAGCAGAATTCCCCTCCATCACCAATCTGCACTTCAGCAGTTACCAGCAGAATGGCTGCGCTGGCTCTGCAGTGCGCCATTCCCTTGCATCAAAACTGCATTTTGCAGCTACAAAAATGATGGCTGCGCTGTCTTTGCCAAGCACCTATTGGGCAAGATGGGACAGGGAAAAAACCGAGAAAGGCTGCCAATGTGCTTCCTTATGTGCACCAATGAATCAAATTGAAAAGCAGCGCTGCTTTGCTGCTAGCTCAAAATTTCCCCTTGAAAAAAAGGAAACATTTTACATTTAAAATGATGGTCACCTGATGCTCTTTTTCATCTGTTCAACAATACACAGTGCTGATCCAGGGAGACCAAGCTATGCCCAGCCATATTCAGGTTGTGCTCCAACAAAAAGGGGCATTTCTCATTGAATGACAAGCTGTGTCAGGGAAGATCTGTGAAATCACCAAGAACTTTACTCCAAGACATACAGAAAAATGCTGTACTTTGAAACAAAATATCACAGCTGAACTCTTCAACAAGAAGCCCTATTTCTCTATGCTTATGTTAGTGTCAGAGGACCTTTGCCTTGAACAGATTGTTTTGTAAGAGAAATTGACTAGGTTGCAAATAATATTGAGAATCTAGATGGAAGAGAAAACTGCATTGGAAGTGACAGCAAAAGGAACATTCACCACGTGTAAAAAGAGTGGCTTTTTGTACACAAGAAAAATATGTGTTTAAATGTGAAATGTTGAATTAGGTCCTGTCCTTGCATAGAAATGTGAGGGGGGTTTGTTTGAAAACATATATGGGATGTTTTATTTCAACAAACTTGCTTCTCATTCAGAAAAAAATAAAAGTGCTGCATGTTAAACCTGTGTGCATGAATCCTCTCCTTTCCCATCCTGCTAGTCCTGAATCTACTGTAGATGTGATGTATGCAGAATCTGAAAAGATATTTATGCATGTCATTCGGACATGTTTAGTACCTCAATTAAGGCAACCAATTCTGCCGCTTGTGCGGAGTAGTGTGCTGGCATTTGTGTTTCGGATAAAATTGTGAATTCCCCTTCCTTGTGTTTTCTATGTTTGTGTTCTACTACTGCTGAACCAGAATGCCTTTGTCCTAAATATGGATAGATACTTGAAAATCCATCAATAAAGACCATGTCCCCAGTCAGTATAATTTCAAAACCTGATGCATTCTGAGTGGTCAATGTTGATTTGGAACTTTCTAGTACTTTATATAATGCATGTTCCACTTACAAAATCACTGGGCATCCCATTATTATTGTTGATGCCTTCTCAATTGTGATTGCAGCGGCAGCATATGCCTGTTCACAAGGAAAGTGTCCCTGCATCACGGGGTCTAGTGACCAACTGTAATATGCCAGTAGCTTATGTCCCTGTCCCTTCTTTTGAGTATGGCTGTCATTACTTTACTGTCTGAGTGAGAAAACAAATGAAACTTCTCTTTGCAATTGGGTGTGGCCAACACTGGTGCATGTGCTAGCTAATTTTTGAGCTTTTCAACATTTTCATTCAACTCAGCTGTTCATTTTATATTGCTTTTGTTTTTCTGAATTTCCTTAAGCACTTGGAGGAGTGGCCTGGTGCATGTGGAGTAATCAAATAAACATGCTCTCAAGTACTTTTATAGACCCAGGAATGGTTATAGTTATTTCACTGTCTTAGATCGGGTTGTTATATCCATTGCCTCAACCCTTTCTGGTGTTATTTTTCTCCCATCTGCTGATCTAATACGCCCCAAGTAAACCACTTCTGTTTGAAAATACTGCAATTTTTCCTTGTCCACTTTGTACCCCTTGTAGTAGTGTCACTGAGACCTCTCTGCACTCAACTTCTGTTGTGCTACACACTAAAAGGTCATCCACGTATTGTGTCATTGTATTTGCTACTTGCAAATTGCCCATGTCCATTTGTATTACTCTGTTAAATATGCTGGGTCCCTCACAGTACCCCTGGGGCATTCTCATGTGTTCAAATCTGGTCCTGTGATACGTAAACGCAGTGAGATACCTGGAGTCCGGATGCAGGACAATGGAAAAGAAAGCATTCTTCAAATCCACAACGGTGACGTAGCATGCTTCTGCTGGGATGCAGCAGACAATTGTTGCAGGATTTGGAACTAGCAGAAATTCGATGCCATGGTTAAGAGGGTGGTGATCCTGTATGAATCTTCATGCCCCACCCTTTGACTTTGTAAGTGGATGGAGCGCCGTATTGCACAGTGATGTAGATTCCTGTATGATACCTTGCTGCATAAGGTATGCAGTGTCTCATATATACCCTCCTCTGCTTCTCGTGATAGGGGGTATTGCTTCACTCCCAGAAGCAGTGCTCCTTCCTTTATCTTAATGCACACTGCTCCTGCCAACTTCAATATTCCCACATCATGGGGTCCCTTAGTCCATGGATTCTTTGAAACATTTTCCAAATCCTCCTGTATGTATTTGTCTCTATTTCCAACAGTTTTGTCATCTGAAGCACTGCTCTTTACTTTATCTGTACTGGACAGGGTATGCTCAACTGAAACACTATCTCTCCCTCCTCTTCGTCTTTTTAGGTGAACAACTCTGTGGCTGTTACTCCTGTCAGTGTTAGTGTGGGATTGATACACAATACTGATCATCACTCCATGTTATCGTCATCTGTAGCAACCAGTATAACCATATCTTTTCTCACAACTACTTGCTCTAGGTATAGCATTGTGTATGTGCCTGGCATGATGATTGAAGGGCACTGTGGTCTGAATGCAAATTTGTTTGACAGTTGAAAGACCTTTCATTGTATCCTGGGAACCATGATTGTAAATGGATTTCCACCCACCACTGTGACCACAGTGTAATGTGGAACCTCATTTTTTTCAATATTGTCACCTTCTTTTGTGCCTGGTTTTGAACTGGTGCCTGCAGTAGTCTTACAGTACCTCCAGCTATCATTCAAACATGGGCTGATACTTGTGCTTGCGTTGGTATGACCTGTGTCTCTATATGCTGCAGTTGCATCTGTTGCTGTGGTATCATTTGCATTTGTTGAGGTTGGATGTCTGCATGTATTGCTGCTGTGGCTGCACTCCTCCTTGAGTGGGCATGTTCGAGCATAGTGAACAAAATGTCACCCTACAAAACTCTATTCCTTTCCTTTATTCTCTATTTCCCTCTCCATTCAGGGACATCATTTAGGGGTCACCAGAGGATGCAAGAGCGACCTGTGCTGATTGGCTCGTGACCTCTGTCAATCGCCTGCATCCTCTGCATTTCCTCCAATCTTTCATTGAATCAGAGAATGCCACAAAATTAACTTCAAACTGTATGACACTGAACACATGCTTCACATCAGTTCTTTTTCAGGGACTAGGGGTTTCCTTCTTTATAGGGGAATAGGTTGCAACTGTTAATCTCTCAAATCTAAACTATAACCCTGACAGATAGGACAGGCCTAAAAGTAAGCTACAAAAAGAAATACTTAAAATCACTGCTTGGGTATATACTGAGTGTTCCAGATAAGATTTTGAAGTGGGACAATTTTACTCCCTATTTTGTAAACTTGGGAGTACAATGATTTTTAGGGAGTAAAGAAGTCAATCCAATTCCCCATGGGAGTATTTTGTAAGCAAGCAAAAATGCTTTAATTGAAAAACGGAAATGTTTTTCTAATAATTATTTTGTTGTACCAAGTTACTCATACACATTAAAAGGTACATGTGCATGTCAACCTATCGGTCAGTAATAATTTTACTTTCTTCCTGTGGTACTACATGCACTACCTCTCCAAACATCCATGGAGATGTTACGTGAAAGCAGGGGATCAGGGTCTACTTAGTATTTGTAATTTCTTTTTCTATTTTTGGGGAATATTAGCTTATTTTCAGGGAGTATAATAATATACATATGTACATATATAAATTCAATGAAAAAACCTTGTTAAAAGGACGTTATTGTTACAAGTAAAACCGAAACCCCCCAGAAATTCCCCAGTTATGGTAAGCTAAGCAACCATAACTCGCACCACCAGTGTGCAATGATAAAACTAACTCTCAGGACATCAAAGATGACATCACAGATGTGAGTTTTTCGGTTTTGCTTGTAACCATAACGTCCTTTTAACAACATTTTTTCATTGAATTTCATAGGTTTTTATTAGTGCAACTTTACCATAATGTCCCTTTAACAACGTTTTTTCATTGAATTTCATAGGTTTTTATTAGTGCAACTTAACCATAACGTCCCTTTAACAAAGTTTTTTCAGTGAATTTCAAATGTTTTTAATAGTGCAACTTAACCATAACATCCCCTTAACAAAGTTCTTTCATTGAATTTCATAGGTTTTTATTAGTACAACTTAACCATAAGGTCTCCTTAACAACGTTTTTCATTGAATTTCATAGGTTTTTATTAGTGCAATTTAACCATGATGTCCATTTAACAATGTTTTTTCATTGAATTTCATAGGTTTTTATTAGTGCAACTTAACCATAACATCCCCTTAACAAAGTTGTTTCATTGAATTTCATAGGTTTTTATTAGTACAACTTAACCATAAGGTCCCCTTAACAACGTTTTTCAGTGAATTTCATAGGTTTTTACCAGTGAATGCTATTTTCCTACAACTCACTAATACCATACTTACCCAATATAGCAATATTTGTGTCCAATTTACAAAGTGTCACCTTAAAACTCTGTAATTTCCCACCTTCTAGAATCATTTTTAACACTTCTATACACTTTTTGCAACTATTTCAATTAGTTTTGCATCCGTAGACGTCTACAAACATCTGACTTCATTGCGGACCTTCCAGACAGTGCCACATGACCATACGCTGGTGCGCGGCATGATGACGTGTTCGAGAACCCGGCCGCACTTCACGATAAGATCCGTGCTTCACGGACAGTTCGGAACTGCATTTTCTATTGATCTAGGAACTTTCAACTTCAACATTTCCCTTGCACAGCTCCAACACCTATTCCTAATCATTACCCCTTAACAATCTAGTACACAGTACATACTTTTAGCAAAACTGCTATTTATCTTAAAATGGCATCAGCTAATGCCATCCCTCATCCCCAAGAGCCACCACCACTGCTGTTATCAAGGAGCATGAGAAACACTGCCCACCACCTTAGAAATAACACACCTGTAACATTTTCCCCTGTCCACCTACCCCTCCATATTAGTGTTTGGTGCCTCTTCCCTCATCCCCCCCACCTTTCGTTGTTAGCTATCCTGCAAAAAAAAAATACATCCAAAAACAACAAAAGAAATGTTCCTTTATGAACCACCTTTCACAGTTAAAAAATAGAACTAAAAATGTTTTTATAGACTCCATCTACTTTATATTTCCCAGTAAAGTACATAGACTCAATAAGATTTTCCAACATTTCTATTTGCATTTTGTGAATGCTAACTGGAATATTGTGGCGTTCATCCTCCGTTCCACGGACTGCAACAGTGGATACTGGCCCAGCATCCCAAGTTATCAGCCCAAGCGAAGCAAGGAAGGATAACGAGGTCTCTGTACCATTATCCCCCCATTCCAACCCCTGTAATAGAGGATGAAGGCCATTAGCACCCTAGGATCCCAAATCGGAAACCCAGGGTGCTAAAAAAAGTTTTTTTCTTCCTATACAGGGACGCCCACGCCATCCCAGGGGAAGAAAGGAAAATCCGTTTGCAAGATGACCACCATGGAAAGGGAAGGCAGGTTCCATACAGGGCCCCTCTTCACTTTCCATGGCAGCCTGCAGAAGGTGAAAAGAGAACCCTATGACCATATTAACACAAGCACATTGTTCTTCCCTTTCACACATATCCCAATTTCAAATAACTTTACGACAAAGCCAATCACAGGTGCACATGGCCACTTTAACCCCATGTTTTGTCCCTTGTGGTCATGGCCAGTAGCCAGATTGTCTTGAACATTACCTTATTCCATGACCTGGAGAATCTGGCCACTGCCCATGGCCAATGGCTACACCTCAGTCACCAAAGGTACATCACTATTTTGTGTACCTACATTATATCACTCAGCTAAAAATAAAACACTGGCACATTTGCAAAACCATGCTTTCAGGTCCTTGCCAATGTCCTTAGACAAGTCTGCTGGAAATCCACCCATGTTTTATTTTTTCAAAAGTGTCAAATGTATGAACATACAATCGTCATATAACCTAGCCCCCACTTGACAAAATCCATTCAGACTTTGCAAAAACATTTATATCTAGATCTATATTCTTTTTGCAAACATTTGTTTAGTATTTGTCAAATGGCACCACATTTATAAGCCTTTCCAATATTTCGGGACCCCACCTCTAATTTTGCCCCTCTTGACTAAATCCCACCAAACTTTGCAATAACATTTATATCTAAATCTATTATCAGTTTGCCAAATTAAGTGTAAACTCCTCAAATGGCACCTAAATTATCAGCCTTTACATTATTTTGGGATCCCCTCTAATTTTGCCACCTCTTGACAGAATCCCACCAAACTTTGCAAACTCTTTCGGAATCAGGTCAGAAATATGATTTCATGTAGTTTGATTAAGTGGTGACAAAGTTATAAGCCATCCAAAAATTGTTTTTCACCAACCCTGTAATGCTGACGTATCCGCGAACTTCACAGGACAGTTTGCGGATTTCGCTGCCAAAAAAACACCTGGTTTTTGCTTCGTTCAGCCATATCCCATCCCATCCTCATCACCCCTCACCTCCCCAGAGACTATTTGATAAGTTTGACAAGTACAATGTTGTGTTTTTTAATATGTTTTTACCCTGATGTCCACAGTCACCGGCCGCTGTCCGTGAATCCAAGGTGGCAGGCGTTTCCAAAAATCTGACGCACTTCACACTTTTCACCATCCAATTAGCGGGCGCGTCCGATGTCCGCGGACACCATGTTGCCCTCTAAGCCAATTGGAGTCCTGTGCGCGGACCGAACATGGAAGTGTGTCCGCGGAGCGTACATAAATATCACAAATTTATTTAGACCTACTTTTTGGTTGTTTTAAAAAAAACTACTGGACGGATTTCCACCAAATGTACAAAAGCCCGCTTTCGGGACCAACCTACCACTCCTGCCACAAATTTGGTGAAAATCCGTCCATCGGTTTGGGCAGTACGCATGAGCAAAGTCTTTTCTCCGTTCAGTCTATGGGAAAAAAATGAATGTTGGGACTCCCCATATAACTTTGCCCCCCCTGACCAAACCTCAGCAAACTTTGCAGAAACATTCAGAGTGGGCCATATACTTTGTTTGCAAAGTTTGGTGAGGATTCGTCCATGGGGAGCATAGTTATAAGCCACCCAAAAAGTTCTCTTCCTATGGGTTTAGCAACTTAACCATAACTACATGGCATGTTGAGGGGACATTATGGTTAAGTTGCCCTAACAGAAACCTGTACAGTTCACAAAAAAAACCTTCCACTTCCCCTTTATGCTTCAAATTAAAACCGTAAAACCCCTGAAATTCACCAGTTATGGTAAACTAAGCCCCCAACCCTGCCACCACGCCTGTGCACTGCTACCACGAACACCCAGACCATGAAAGATGTCATCTCAAATGTCAATGCTGACATCAATGACGACATTACTTGTTTAGCCCCTTTCTTTTCCTTCCCTGCCATACATATATATGCACAATCAGTGAAAGAATTTCACAAAAGGAATGTTACACTTCACAGTACACCCAAACTCCACTGGACATTCCCCCTTTATAGTAAGCTAAGCAACCATAACTCACACCATCTACGTGTATTGCTAAGACTAACACCCAGGACATCAAAGATGACATCACAAATAACATTGATATAGATGAGATAGAAGAAGACAGAATTAAAAGGATACTGTTGAAAATGAATGTTTTGAACAACAATTTTCAAAGATTACAGGAGTTTGTGGAGGATGTTGTGAGAGGGAAAGTTCGGTACCAGTGCCCCACCTGCACAAGCCCTGCTTCTCCATTCCCTAGTGACCCACCCGCAAACCTGCAACAGGAAAATAGACGAAGTATCCATCCCTTCTTCCCCTCACAAATCTTCCCCTCATAACCAGCCTGTGTTAAATCCAAATTCCCCCATATTTGTTTCAGTGTGCGCTTCCCCTGCTGTTTCTTTAGATTGATGTCTGTTTTTGTGTATATAGTAAATGGTTGTGTACAGTAGTTGTGGAGATAGAGTGTGTGTTTACATTTTTTTTTAAAAGACGTAAAATGCTTTCGAACAGCGCGCCTGTTCGACCTATCCGCAAGCAATGGAATGTGGGTGCTGTCTAATGCCAAGTAAGATGGATGTGATGTGGACCAGCACCATCTTTTCACAATGTGCGTACATAAACAGAAAGGGGTATCCAAAGGATATACTAACTCGGCGTACCGCTTGGGAACGAGATAATACATGGTAGTAGAACACACAAGATGTCCGGAATGGGTGTAAATGAGTAGAAAAGGGAGTGTGTGAAGGACAGTGTAGCGGTTCATATTGGGCGCAGTCAAATGATGCCGTCTGTAGAACAGGCACGGTGGGCGGCAAGGTCGTAGGGAAACAAAATGGAGTTGTCCTAAGGACACTGCAACTGTCCGTACAGTGAACATAGCATGCAGGCACATGCGCAGTACAAACCAAAGGATTGGCAACATTGCGCCAGTTCCTAACTGTCCGTCTCACTTGTGTCGCACTTTGAAGTACTTTGAGAACCCGAACACTGTCCGTAGGACACTTGTGCGCATGCACATGTTTGATTCTTTGCATTTGCTGTCCAGGGGACATTCATGAAGGGGGCGGATGTGTTCAGGACGTCATCTTGTGACCGCACCTACGCAGAGCTTGGGGACTAGTTTCTGTGGTTTGTGTGCTTCCGCAACACTAAAAATGAACTTGTAGACACAAGGCAAAGTATTGTGGAGTGGAAAAATGTAATTTCACACATCCTAAACAATAGGCCACCTCAGGAGTTGCTGTGTAAAATTGAGTGTACCGCTTTGTAAGGATGAAGATGGTCACAAGGCAACCCCTGCACCCCTTCAAAAGGCCACACCCACGGAGCGCATCTTCATTGTCCTTCTAGCTATAGCAGATAGAGGTGCGTTGCCTTTACTGCTGTAGTGACGAAAAGGAAACAAATTACTATGGCTTCCATGGCTGCTGTTGGGTTATTAGCCTGTGCACCTCCCCCAAACCTGCCACCATCACCACCTCACTAAGGGCCTGCAGAGAGATATTTGGGTGAGGATGTAGAGATTGAGGAAGAAGAGGAGGAAGAGAATGAAGTGGAGGAACTCCACACTAGGAGCACTCGCCGGGAGTCGTGGGTGTGGCGGTTGTTTTCCATTTATGGAAACGTACCAAAAGCACGTGCAAACCTGGTGAAGTGTAACCAGTGCGATGTGGTGTTGAGTCGTGGGAGATTTGGAACGTACAGTTTTGGTACGACAACCATGAAGCGCCACCTCACTTCGTTCCACACTGCGGACATTCGCAAGGTGGTGCCATGCGAAGAGCGTAGTCGGTTGAGTTCCTCCACAGCATCGTCGGAATCCGATCTCCCCACCACAAGAGACACTCCTGTGGGGGAGCGCCTCCCTCCAGCTGCTTCACAAGCCGTTCGCAATGCTGTGGACCCTTACCTTTCGAAGGTGACAGTAGTGTACACGTATTGTGACGCAGTACTCTGCAGGGGGGAGAGTCTTCGAAGTGCTTTTGAGGCTGCAGTCAGCGAGCACCAGAAGATTTGCTCCTTACCTAAATAAAGATCACCCTTAATATGTATCTGTTCAGTTGCCTTTTCTTATCCCCGTTGCTGGTGGCCCTTCCTTACCCTCCTCTCGCCTCTTCTCCTAGTGTGTGGAGTGCTGTTAATCAATGAACGTAAAGACAACAAAAATGACAGAAAAGTCTCTTTTCAGAGCCGCCTTTCTCAGTGTAACAATAGAACTATGAAGTGAAGGCCGTAGAGCCCTGCGGAGTTCAGCAAAAGTATGCGGACAGTCGAAGAGGGCAAAAAGGGAGGGTGCAAGTGGAGCAAACGCAAGTGTATGTTGGGAGTAAGTGGCGGCTCTGAAAAGAGCCTTTTGGTGGTGTGTTGTGTGGGTTAAAAAGGAGTGGATTGGGTGAAACGGATTGTCAGATAGGTTAGTGTGATTGCAAAAGAGGGCGCAATGCATTTTGTATATTGTGAAGAAACATCTGATTGCCTGCATATGTGAGGTGGACTCCATCTCTGCGGAAAATAAAATTGCTACGAAACAAAATGTTTTCATTGTGGAAAGTGGACATACCAACATCTCTTAAAAAGGCACAAACAGCCTTATTCACATTGCGTCTCGCTTTCTCCATTTGTGGACCAAATTCAGAAGAACGCAACCATATTTGTCTTTGGGCAATACGGGAAAAAAGTATTTGACAATTTGGAAACATGTCCATGAGCTTTGCGAGTCCTTCCTTCATGGCAAATTGTAAAGAAATTCCAGATACGTGGCCTAAACTGTTTCCGCCACAATAAATGTTGAGTATATCTGGAGGACGCTCTCTCCGTAAAGTAACACAAAGAGGCACCAAGTCCAGCCATCTCAGGCCGCGCACGCCATGCCAGTGCACTTCCGCATGTGGAAATCCGAGATTTGTAGATAAACTGCAGTTTTCAGCATGCACCTTCAACCCATGTATCCATGAGTCTCCCACAATCCAGACAATCTATTTTTGAGCATGGAGAGCCATGGCTGTGTGGTGTCCTGTGAGGGAGTAGATGGTCTTACTAAAGGACGTTGATCAGAGCATACCTACTGAACTTTATGTACTAATCCCTAGCGCCGCGCATTCTCATTTACATGCGGCTCCACCCTTCAGTCCCCGGTGGTGATATGTGGTGGCAGTTAACTACCGCCATGTGCGCCGACATGTAGAGGAGCAGAGTGTGACAACAGTACATTAAAGTACTAATCCCCTTTTTCCCCTTAAAGGTAGGCTCTGAGAAGAGCCATTTTTTAAAAATGTTTGGCTACATATCATACAGACATGTGGTATTTTATGCATTTTTTTGTAGTTTTTGTCCTTGCTTTACTCTTGCAAACATTACAGAACCTTCTCTAAAGCAAACCTTATGTTCCAAAAGAACATTGCATTTCCGAAAGAGGATAGTGCAACGCCATCTCCTTCAAAGTTATGCGCATTGCTGGAAGCAATGTTATTGTGGCTACAAAAAAACATACCAACTCGCAGCATGAATGCACGCATGCCGCGATTGATGCTGAATCTCCCGATGCTTTGATCTGGACAGAAAACAGAAGTTTTGGTGCATTGTAGTCTGGGGACTAAAGCAGAAAAAATTACTTTGGATGTTGGGAAGATGGTCATGATTGCTTCAACCAACTGTGCCAAATCTGAAGTCAGGTATCCCAAGTGGCAAGCACCGTAGTGCAAAATTACCACATGAGCAGTGGTCATTCTACGCATGTCTATGCAAACTTGCAGAATTGCCGCAGCATTGGCATCAGTGTCAGCGCTCCAGACCACCTCCACTCCTCACACATCGAAATGGTGTGAGGCATGCCTACTCTCGGCATAGTGTTGTAAGCCTTGCACAAAAATGTCTCCGAGCAGCAAAACACGGACCTTCTGCACCTCTGCCATTTTCAGTGTGTGCACCGTCTTTCGACACAAAAGAGTAATGTGAACATCTGATTGGCTGATGGCTGCAGTCGTCTTTCCATGCAGCATTAGCTGTAAAAACCTGTATGTGACACGCCCTACCAGCGGACAAGCGTTGCCTACGTGCGGCACGGAACTCTTACCCAGTCCTTCCACCCTTTCTACAGCGGTACCAAAGCGAGTCCATCATTGGACACAACTAAGCGGGCGCACAATCAGCCACCAATCACATAGAACCTCGCAAATTTTAACTCTGTCATCATCATTGTGCACTTCAAAATTACTGTTGATGATTCTTAATGGAAATCGCATACCATTGCAAAGCACCTACTTTACAAGTTACTGTGCAAGGATTGCGAATTTCTGCGTACAGCTCCATGCATGACCACATGCATCAGTATAGAGTGGAGGTATGTTCATTCTAATCAGAGTACTTGTGGAAGCCTTATCATTTAAAATAGACAAAATAATGCCGGTAAATTTCCATAGGAAGCACATAACAACGCTCCCCCTTGTAAAGTGCAAGAATGCCGATTTGCCATTAACAATTTGCACGAGTGCTTACGTTCTTCTGCATAACCTGTACATACGTTGCAAGCATGCCTATTTAGGCATAGCTCTCAACCATTTTTGAGTGAAGTGCGGGTGAAATTAGCTGATTTTGTTTTTGGCGGGTGACACGCCCATTGGAATGAATGGCCGTGCAGGAGGCTTGGCGGGTGAGTCTGCCCTTTACAAGGCGGGTGACACCCACCAAAAGCGTGTGAGTTGAGAAGTATAATTTAGGGCAGACCTTAATTTTGTATGTGAAAATGGTGCAGTTCTGTCCTCTGGACTGCCAACAGTAATGCTACTTGAAATGTGATCGTATGACAATAGCAATTGCTCCCGATTGTGGTGCTGACATGTCCTTCAGAGGGTCTTCCGATTTTTGGACATCGTGCTTTGCATTAAGAAGTACAAAAAATGTGCCCATCTACTACGTTGCCCTATCGCTTACAAACCTCTCTCTTGTGCATAGTACACTTTGTAAAGAACAAGGCATTTCCAAACCCCTAACAAAAGATAGATATTTTGAAGGACTTTGAAGTACCATATTTAAAGTAGTATACAGAGTGCACAGAGAGAAGTGAAATGTGCACGTTGATTGGGTTGAAACATGAAAGTTGAATCGTATGACGAAAGAAGTACAAGTAAAGGCTGCAGTATCATGACGGCTGCAAACACACAAAGTAATTGATATTGTTTTTTTAATTCACAGTGAAGACTACTCTTCTGAGAATCAACAACATCTACACTGCAGACGACATATCCGAAGAAACCTTCCACAAAAAAGTAAGTACAGTACAACCTTCATATTGTAACTTCTCCTTAAAGAGGCTGCGTGGGTTATTTCTTTACTTTGGGCACCAAAGGAAGCATTCATTTGTAAACCATTCTGCCTACAAATATCCAATTACAGGACAAAGATTAACAGGTGGAATGGCTGACACATGGCTGTGTGCTTGGTACTGAAATTACATAGGAAATCCGTAGAAGGTTAGATTGTCAAAATAAGTGGCGGTAGTACGTTTTTGCCATTTTGGTTATTAATAATGTTTCTCGGCACATGTAGGGCAATGTGTACTATTTTTTTTTTTTTTTTTTTTTTATTGTAAAACTTCAACTTGATATTTTCATATCATGTTTTTGCTACATTTCCAAAAGTAAAAAAAAAAGAAGTAAATTCTACTTCATCCATCTCCACCGTGGGTATCTTAGTTGGATTTAACAGTGAATGTTGTAGTTTAGGATAACACATTTTTTATGGTAACACAGTTACCGGAAAGAGCAGCCACCAAGAGGGCAGAACTTTCAGATATTGGCGTCCTTCAGATGGGTACTGACTTTAGGGCTTCATCGAAGAAGTTGATGAGGTTGCAAGAGAGCTTGATATTATGACCTGCTGTTGCGTTATCCCACCAATCATCGGGTTCCTCGGATTGTGTTTTGAATTCATTTAGATGCACCTCACGGAGATCTGTCAGCATTGGGCACAGTATAGCTAGGTGCTTCAGAGATTCAACTTCTGTGGTTTTGCAAAAGCGGCAGTAATTATTTGCTGTTCCATTGATCTTTTGCCTCCAGAGCGTCTCATTAGTATTTAGAGCGTTCAGTCGCAGCCTTAGAAATTGTGCCCTATGGTGGCGAGATGGACAGTTTGTGAGGTATTTTGGTTGAAAATTCAGTTTAACTTGACTTCTGGAAGTGGGCAGGGTTGATTTAAGGGCTAGGCGGGTATTGTAGGTTGTGATCCAATCCCATTCCGCTATCTTCTTTTTGGCATGTTGTGGGCGCTTGACTAGCTCTTCCTCCGATATGCCTGCGTCAGCCATGATAGAATTTAGTTTGAGCTTCCATTTCTGGATGAGGACATTGTCGGTGGTTTCCAGCCCCAGCTTAAAGATGTTATATGCTGGGATGGTAGAGCTAAGTAATATTTTGCGCAAGGTAGATAGAGATTTCCAGACAATTGTCATATACATGGAATTCAAAGCTAGCTCATATCTCAGAGCCGACATGGGGATTTGATTCGGAAGGCTCAGGACACGTTTCCAAAACTTTCCCTCCAGTTGGCACCATAGGTTGTGGTTGATATTCAAGGATGCTTCGCTGCCAAAAGTAATAGTTGGGATTACTTTTTGAAGATAGAACGTTACTACGGGAGCGATAGAAAATTTCCCGTAGTCAGTATTTATTTTGGCAGCTTGGATACTCAGGATCTTTATTTTGTCCTTCAGATCACCGGTCCATGCAGCTTCGCAAACCGAGTCATTGACCATTACTCCAAGGTAGCGAATAGACTTGACAACATTTAGCACTTTTTTTCCTATGTGCCATTGGAAAGACCTGTCTTTTTTTGATCTACCTTGGCCGATGCACATGATTTTTGTTTTCTCTGTGTTTAGATAGAGCTCGTTAAAGGTTAAAAACTCATGCAGGCGAAGAAGAAGATGTTGAAGGCCAATTTGGGTTTGATCAACCAACACTATGTCATCCGCGTATACCAGGTGATTAATGAAGGTTCCGTTTAGCTTGGGTGGAAAACAATGAACAGACTTTAGCCACTCGGGTAGGTCAGCTATGAAAAGTTTAAAAAGGTCTGCTGCGAGGGGGCAGCCTTGTTTGACGCCTTTAAATGTTCTTATTGGATCTGTAAGATCGCCTTGTGAATTGACTCTGACTTGGATGGACGTATTGGAGTGTAAGGCGATGATGGGCTCTAACAGAGACTCTGGGCAATGCCACAGACGTAGTTTTGCCCATAGTTTGGTCCTGTTTATGGCGTCAAATGCTTGTCGAAGATCGACAAACGCCAGGAAGATTCTTTTTTTCGCCTCCATCGCTGACAGCTTTAAAAATGATAATATTGTCAGATTCACATCAGTCCCCACGTTTTTCGTGAACCCTGTTTGGCGATTGTCAAGTTTTCCTGTTGAAATTGCCCAATTCACCAGCTGTTGGCGCAAAAAGGATCCGAATACTTTCCCAATAGTATCTAGAAGGGTAATCGGGCGATAGTTCGAAGGGTCAGCTCGACATCCCTTCTTATATATCGGAACTACAATAGCCCTGCTCCAGGAGGAAGGCAGTTTCTTGCAGCTTGTAATCCGACAAAACAGCTCGTGAATAAATTTCGCCCAGTGTATACTGTGTTTTTTGAGCATGAGATTTGATATTTGGTCTGGCCCAGCGGCTCTTGAATTTTTCAGCTTGGAGATTGCATGTTCAATCTCTTTACAAGAAGGTATGATGTCCCAGGTAGAAAGTGTCACGTCAGGCTGCGGGGGATCTTCAGACTCAGGTTTTTCGTACATTAAGGTAAAGTATTCGCGCCATTTGTCGCCGGTGATTTCATTAGAAATTGCTGGCGATGATTTGGAGCGGCCCTTATTCAAGATGGCCCAGATTTCACGGGTATTTTTCTGTACAAGAAGTTTTAACATCGTTTCTTCTCGACCTTGATCAATGATGGTTGAGTGTGATCTTAGCCAGTTTCGATAGTCTTGTCGTCGGGCCTTGATCTTCATTACCTTGCAGCGTAGATCACACAGCTCTCTTTTAATTTGCCTGAGATCTTTCCTTAGTAGTTTTTTTGCCAGTCTGATTTCAGAACTATATAGATGTTTCGGGAGTGATCCATACGTTCTTGAGTTGGAAATTATTTGACTGTGGTCCATCAGCAGATGTGTATATTCTACTGTCTCAAATTCGTTTACACTGTGGCATAGATTAGCGATAGCTGAACCATTGATTACTAATCGATTGCCTGCTGCATTTGTTTGTAATTGAGAAGAATATTTGTCTGGCGTTTTGCAGAGTTCTTCATGCCAAACAAGCCGCAGCAGGTTATGATCGCTAGATGGCATTGGCCGTACTTTGAGGGAAGAAACCTTATCGAAGAGGTCCGCCGAGGCCCAAATATAATCGAGGGTGTTTGTTCGGGCCATGCTATGCCACGTCGGATTTGCAGGAGAGTCGCCCTTTGTTGTTCCATTTAGCATCTGGCAGTTGCGTGCCAGAAGTTCCTTTGACCAAGTTTGGCCTCGCTTGGCTACTTCAAGGTCCGGGAGCCGGACATTTAGTTTAGTAAGTGGATCATATTTGAACCAACTGCAGTTGAGGTCGCCGCAGATAAGTACAGAAACATTGTTGTGTTCTACAAAAGTGTGATCTATTTCATTCAATATTGACTGAATGAAAGATGTTGAAGAAATCATGGCAGGATTCCAGTATCCATTTATTATTAGAAGATGGGAGACGGTGGCTCTTAATGAAAGTTTGAGCAAAGTGCTTTGCACGAATGGGTTAGGGTTCGTGGAACTAACGAGCGACCACCAGTTCTGGATTTTCAAAAGAGTTAACAAGCCTGCAAATGGTCTACCCTTTAGGTTCTTTCTAGCTGGATTCATCAGCGTAATGAATCCATCACGAGTCGGGGGATCCCGTAGCCATGTTTCCTGTAGACATAACGCAAACACATTCGCCAAGGATTCTTGGAAAGTGTTAAACAAGTGCGTGAATCCTCTCGTGTTCCATAAAGCACATTGTACTACTATGTAAACAGTAAAGTAGCCTTACCAAATAATAGTTAGAGGTCACTGTGCGTTGACACACTGTGCCAAAGAGTTTCCACATCACACTTAGGCACACATGCACACAGCACACATACATTGGACAACAGACCAAAGAATATTTTTTTTTCACAACAGACACCAAAGAATGCCTACCAAAATGCAGCTCCATAGAAAGAAATGCAGAATTAGAGCAAATAATAATAAAGGTACCCAATGTAAGCATCCACCTGTTGTAGAGTTAGGGGAGAATCTTGGTACAAACCACCTAATGCAATTGGGTAACATAATAAAAGAAGTCTCAACTACCGAAAAGGTACATCCTCCATCAAAAAGTATCACAAAAAACAGAAATGATGTCAAAGAAACGGCTGCCAGTACAGCTAACAATGTTCCTAATAATCCTGATAGTGTAAGAAGAACCCATAGTAAAAAAAGTATTTTAGCAAACATTTTTCGTCACAGAGTCCTTCAGAATCTACTAAGAAAAGGACCAATGTCATCCCCAACCCCTTAAAACGTACCATAGAAAGTTAATTCTGCAATCCTTCTCAAAAGGAAGTTGTTCATATTAGTGTTAAAAAGGATGAAAGCACCAACAAAAGTAAGTAACAAACTACAAATGAAACTCAGCAATAAACGGAATGTGAACAAAAAAAATTGTTTGCATGTGTGTGGTGGTGAATGGAGTCACACAACAACCACAGAGCCATATTTCAATGAAGAAGCATACAAACAAAATCAAACAAACACAATTGCCATCCATAGCAGTGGACGTGGGTATGAGAAAATCAATAATACCATCATGGAACAAGAAACACTGCTTACAAAACTATTTTCTGAAAACTCAGAATTACCTCTCGATTCAGCGAAACCACACTGTCCAGTATACAAATGGCCGAGCACATCAATGTGTGCCATTCCAAATAAAGCTTTCAAATCTTTACGTGTGTTCCTCAATCAATATGTAAAAGGTAAAGACAAAAGTAAAATCAAAATGCTCCAAATTATGGATATTTGTGTAGTTGTGCGAAAACACACAGAACTAAAAGGACATTCACTAGCCTGCATTTCTGGGCCTATTTGCAAAAGTACCTTCCATGATATCAAAAGAATATCAGTACATCATTCTAAAGTAAGAAATTTAGTGTATAAAATATATTGTGCAAAAAGTCCAGCTTCAGAATCAGGCAATTTAAATACCACTGTTCTGCATGGTACACCCAAATACTTACAAGAAGAAATGGACCGTATTCAGTAAAAGTATTTTGGAAGTGAGAGCCACGTAGAAAATGCAACAGTTTTAGAGCATAGTAGCGACAATTCTGCACATAGCAACCTTCTATTACACACATACAGAAAAGAAATATTAAAATTAAAAAGGTCATCGGCTGAAGTACCAAACCATGTGTGTGCATGTTGCCGCAGAACGTTTTACAAAAGGAAGACAAAAAATGTGGACATAGCAAACAAAATAGAAAACAATGAAGACTCTAAATAGTTTGAATTAGCTTTGTACCTTTTAGCTGAAAGCAAATATGAAGTAATTGAACGTCTAATATGTTGCAGTTACTGTACTGCAAAATTAGACAACAACCACACTCCTTCACGTGCAATTACAAATAATTTGGAATTGTTTCCATTACCAAAAATCCTGCAACAGCTCAATTTGTATGAGAGCATAATAATTCAAACAGTTCACCCATTTCAAGCAATTATACGCCTTCATCCAAAAACAGCAAATTTACCTCCGTCTGAATTGGTGAAAGGCATTTGTGGCAAAGTAGTGTATTTGCCATTAGATCTAATGGAAAATGTACACACTCTAGGAGTGGAACCTTCAATAGAGCATTCTTTAATAGTCTTGGTAAATGGAGTACCAACAAAGGACAAAAGAATTTGGCAACAATTAGTAGACTTACACAAACTTACACAAGCATTGCAATGTCTAAAAGACAACAATGAGTACTACAAGGAAATAAATATTGATGAAAGCTTAAGGCAAACAACTTAAATAATTCAAGAGCCTTCAGAAACTGGACAATTCAAACTTCTGGATCCAGCTAAAGTATCCACTCTGTTAGACCATTACACAATTCATCCATTGCATTCCAATGAAAGTATAGATGATGCACTAGAAACTTACCAAATGCGACAAACCAAAGGGTCACCAATGAGTATTTGGGAAAAAAGTATAGAAGCACGTGCTTTTCCACTGCCATTTCCTACTGGCAAATGTGGGAGGTACGATGATAGACCCACTCAGATTGGGGCATCAGAATACCGCTCATTATGAATGTATTCCCAAGATCCCAGATTTAGACAAAATGTGGAATACATATTCCACCCACTGTACGAAAGTGAATTAGCAACACTATGTTATGGAGTTGCACACATTCTTAAATCTGGAACGCACTTTCAAAATATGTCAGCTACGCAGTTAATACAAAAAGTACAAGCAAAAGATGAAGTTTTACAATCAAGTATAACAAATTTGTTTGTAAACATGCGCGGTACAAAGGAATGCTGGTTTAGACAGCACGGAGACGTGCGTTGCATGATCAGAAACCTTGGACCACCAACTTGGTTTGTTATGCTAAGTTGTGCAGAATACGCATGGGAAGATTTGCATGAGTTCCGATGCATAGCAAACAGCAACAAGAACAAAATAGAAATATTAACACCTGTAGAACTTTGCTCTCTAGATCCAGTTAATGTCTCAAGATATTTCCATCATCGTTTCATTGTAATGCTACACTTTATTTGCAATAAATGTGTTCCTCCCCTTGGAGAAGTTCAACACTTCTTCTGGAGAAAAGAATATCAAGCAAGAGGAGCACCACATATTCACATGCTGTTATGGATCAAAGGTGCACTGAAATGTGGTCACGACATTGATAGCACTGTTTTGAAGTTTATCCAAAAATATGTCACATGTGAAATCTCTTCACAACAGAGTCATAGTGAGCTGCATGGGCAGATTTTACAATTTCAAAGACACAAATGTGGCAAATATTGTTGCCATAAATACAAAAACAAAGATAAATACTACACCAAATGCCCCTTTGGTTTCCCCAGACCAGTTACAGAAACAGGTGAAGTAAACAACTTCATGTCTTCAGTTCGACATAGTGTTAAAGGTAAATCACCTAAAAACACGTATTACATAAAAAGAAGAGAAGAATCAAAATATATCAATGATTATAATGCAATCCTTGCAGACAATTCAACTGCTGTTGCACGATATGTTACAGCCTACTTAACAAAAGCAGAAAAAACAGCTTCAAGATCTCTGGGATGACCTAGCATCAGACCAAACATTATCACAGAAATTGTACAGCCCAGGCATAAAAATGCTTGCTCATAGAGAATGTGGGGCCTATGAAGCAGCAGATCGTTTAACCGGCACTGTTTTGTGCGGAAAATCAGACAACACAGTAATTTCTCAATCTTGGTCCTGCAAAATCTAGAAAAAGAGTGCTAAAATCCTATGAGGTCATAGAAACGGCCAGAAATGATCCCAACAGCCAAGGCATTCTGAAAAACAATTTACTGGACACATACTATGCGAACAGGAGTACCACTCTGGAAAGCATGTGTCTGTACCACATAGCTCAAAACTTAAAAATAATGGAAAACCCGATGAAAGTAAACGTAGATATAGAGTAACCGATTGTGAAGGGAGCTTAGTGAAACTTAACAAATGAAGCTTAATTAATCATGTGAAGTTGTCATTAAAAACTCCTCAACAGAAAGAACTATATTACATGTCTCTTTTACAACTTTTCAAATGATGGAGAAAAGAGGAAGACATACTAGATAATTATGAGTGCTATGAAGATGCTTTCAAAGCAATTGAAAGCACACTCACTGATGTTAACTTTACGCAGTACAAAATAATGTTACACAGTGAGCAGCAACAAAGAGAAGAAATTCAGGCCCAACTAGATAAAGACTCTTCCGACAGTAGTCAACCTTCTGTAACAGGAAGTCAAGAGCCATTAGGATAACCACTGGTAGTAAATGAGGCTGAAGTTGCTATGGCAGAAGTAGAGAACACCATGTATCAGTATCAAGAAGATACAGAGTACTTAACTGTGCAACAAGGAAAACTTAACAATGATCAGCGCACTATTTTTGAAGATGTAACAAAACAAATTGTGCATGGCGTACAGCACGAAAATAAAGAATGTACCTGCCAAAATTACAAACCTATACTGCTGTACGTCAGTGGGGAAGCTGGATCAGAGAAAACATTCTTAATCAAAATTATTAGCAAGTTGCTGCAGCAATTGACAAACAACAAAATTTCAGCTGTTGTAACAGCCCCCACAGGTTTAGCGGCCTACAACATAGGCGGTGTGACTTTACACCGATTACTACTGCTTCCAGTAGAGCATCAGAATAAGTTAGACTACTACAAACTTTCTGCAGAAGCTGCAATGGAATTACGGAGAGTATTGAAGCAAATAAAAATGCTACTAATAGATGAAGTGAGCATGTTCTCCAATCTAATGTTGGCTTTAATTCATCTCAGATTGCAAGAAGTACTTAAAAGTAATAAGGAAGAACTCTTTGCTGGAAAACACATTATAGTTTTCGGATATCTTCTACAATTGACACCAGTAAAAGGTGAACCGATTTTTAAAACCTTAGGCCACAAACTCTGCCGGAAAACTGTTGGTAGCATAGGTAATGTTAACCTTTGCCAACATTTCCAATACAGAGAATTAACTGAGAACATGCGTCAATATGCAGATATCACTTATGCCAACATCATAAAAAGTATTAGAGTTGGTGTATTATCGCAAGAAGCACAAGCTGTATTGAAACAGCGGCATATACATGCACTTTATGGCGATAATGCATGCGCAACTGATGTTATGGAACAAATAGCGCAGAAAAATGTCAATTGTATGGCCTTAATGCCAACTCTTGCAAGCTGTTTCAAATTCAATGAAACAATGCTAAAGAAATAAATGCAAGCAATAATAGAAATTAGCGCCACAGAAAAACTAGACGTACATGGTTTGACAGTACTTATGTGTGAGCAAGCCACAATAAGAATAAATAGTCTAACTTATTCTGATGCTCTACTGGAAGCAGTAGTAATCGGTGTAAAGTCACACTGCCTATGTTGTAGGCCGCTAAACCTGTGGGGGCTGTTACAACAGCTGACAGTTTGTTGTTTGTCAATTGCTGCAGCAACTTGCTAATAATTTTGATCTCCAACATAGCTGGGTTGGAAAAAGTATTGAAATTATCAGTAAATTGTAGAGTAATGCTTAAACATAACCTTGACATAGAGCAAGGACTAGTTAAAGAGCACTGGGCACAGTTGTTGGCTTTCAATCATACCCACGTGATAACAGCATTCAGTTTGTAAATATTTGCTTTGATAAAGTTTCAGAAGTAAAAAGGATCGGGCGCTCAATGGCTCGATTCCTTCTCTTCAAAGACATGTATGTACGTAGAGAGCAATTTTCTCTAACTCTTGCATATGCAGTTACCATTCATAAATCCCAAGGTCTGCCCTAGACAAAGCATTGATAGATATAGGAAACACAGAGGCCGATTCATGGAATAATTAGCGCGGCGCAAGTGGGCAAAAACGTGCGAATCGCAGTGGAATAGCGAAAATCGCAGTGCAAGTGCGAAAATCGCACGAAAAGCAGCGCACGTCGATTCATGGAAGGCCGTGCGCGAGAAAACCAGCGGATGTGCGATAAAAAAGTGCGCGGCGCACGTTGGCGCACGTTGGCGCACAGGCCATCTAACAGCGTGCGCCAGGTCACAGCGAAAATCGCACAGGCCACAGCGAAATTCGCACATAGCGCAGCGCACGCAATAAAAGTAGGCGGAACACGGGCGTAACACTCGGAATGGGGAACAACTTGCCAAAACGTGGGCGTCACGGGGGAAGTACAGGGCACAAGTGCGCGGAACGCCCACACGCTCGCCTACAACACGTATTCATGGAATAGAATAGGGGAAAAAAGCGCACGCTCAAACCAGCGCACAGGCACAAACACGACCGCCACAAGAAAGGAGGCGGTAGCGTCTCTGCGGCTGTAAGAAATGTGCGCCAAAAGGTGCTCCAACAAATAGCACCTATATACTGCCATGATGAATGTCCCATACTGTGGCCCTCCAGGAAAAATGACGTGCAAAGGGGTACCCACAAACACGGACACCCGCTGACAAAAAATACGTGTGCATGTATACCGGGGTGCGCGGGAAGTGTCACACGCGATTTGCAGGGTACGTGCATCACAGGGGTTCGCGTGAAGTTATTCACGCGATCGGGCCTGGGGGAGCGGGCTACGTGTATTACAGGGGTTCGCGTGAAGTTCCTCACGCGATCGGGCCTGGGGGAGCGGGCTACGTGTATTACAGGGGTTCGCGTGAAGTTCCTCACGCGATCGGGCCTGGGGGAGCGGGCTACATGTATTACAGGGGTTCGCGTGAAGTTCCTCACGCGATCGGGCCTGGGGGAGCGGGCTACGTGTATTACAGGGGTTCGCGTGAAGTTCCTCACGCGATCGGGCCTGGGGGAGCGGGCTACGTGTATTTCAGGGGTTCGCGTGAAGTTCCACACGCGATCGGGCCTGGGGGAGCGGGCTACGTGTATTACAGGGGTTCGCGTGAAGTTCCTCACGCGATCGGGCCTGGGTGAGCGTGCTACGTGTATTTCAGGGGTTCGCGTGAAGTTTCACACGCGAATAGCCTGGGGACGTGAATTTGAGGGGTGCGCGGGAAGTTCCACACGCGATCGGGCCTGGGGGAGCGGGCTACGTGTATTACAGGGGTTCGCGTGAAGTTCCTCACGCGATCGGGCCTGGGGGAGCGGGCTACGTGTATTTCAGGGGTTCGCGTGAAGTTCCACACGCGATCGGGCCTGGGGGAGCGGGCTACGTGTATTACAGGGGTTCGCGTGAAGTTCCTCACGCGATCGGGCCTGGGGGAGCGTGCTACGTGTATTTCAGGGGTTCGCGTGAAGTTTCACACGCGAATAGCCTGGGCGCGTGAATTTGAGGGGTGCGCGGGAAGTTCCACACGCGATCGGGCCTGGGGGAGCGGGCTACGTGTATTACAGGGGTTCGCGTGAACTTCCTCACGCGATCGGGCCTGGGGGAGCGTGCTACGTGTATTTCAGGGGTTCACGTGAAGTTTCACACGCGAATAGCCTGGGCGCGTGAATTTGAGGGGTGCGCGGGAATTTCCTCACGCGATCGGGCCTGGGGGAGCGGGCTACGTGTATTACAGGGGTTCGCGGGAAGTTCCACACGCGAATAGCCTGGGCGCATGTATTTCAGGGGTTCGCGGGAAGTTCCACACGCGAATAGCCTGGGCGCGTGTATTTCAGGGGTGCGCGGGAAGTTCCACACGCGAATAGCCTGGGCGCGTGTATTTCAGGGGTGCGCGGGAAGTTCCACACGCGAATAGCCTGGGCGCGTGTATTTCAGGGGTTCGCGGGAAGTTCCACACGCGAATAGCCTGGGCGCGTGAATTTGAGTGGTGCGCGGGAAGTTCCACACGCGAATAGCCTGGGCGCGTGTATTTCAGGGGTGCGCGGGAAGTTCCACACGCGAATAGCCTGGGCGCGTGTATTTCAGGGGTGCGCGGGAAGTTCCACACGCGAATAGCCTGGGCGCGTGTATTTCAGGGGTGCGCGGGGAGTTCCACACGCGAATAGCCTGGGCCCGTGCATTTCAGGGGTGCGCGGGAAGTTCCACACGCGAATAGCCTGGGCGCGTGTATTTCAGGGGTGCGCGGGAAGTTTTACACGCGAATAGCCTGGGCGCGTGTATTTCAGGGGTGCGCGGGAAGTTCTACACGCGAATAGCCTGGGCGCGTGTATTTCAGGGGTGCGCGGGAAGTTTTACACGCGATTTCTGCACGGTACGTGTATTTCAGGGGTGCCGGGGAGTCCCACATGTGATTTGACAGTGTGGGTCCTCCCAGGTGTACCCTGTACACCCTCCACGGCCCCTGCAGGCAGCCCACACCACAGGGGACTACCCTGCATCCCTGGTCATGTCCCGCAGGCAGCCCACCCAACATGGGCATGCCCCCCAGCAAAGGCACATGTCTCCTTGAACTAATGAACACCAACACATGTCCCCTTGCACCCCCACCCCCCAGCACTGTGGGGCACATGCCAGCAGTCCCCCACCCATGTCCAACTCATGTCTCCCACCACCCCCACCCCCCAGCACTGTGGGGCACCTGCCAGTAGGCCCCCACCCATGTCCAACTCATGTCTCCCACCACCCCCACCCCCCAGCCACCAGGGTCACCCTCCACCAGGGCCCCACTCATGTCTCCCACCACCCCCACCCCCCAGCACTGTGGGGCACCTGCCAGCAGGCCCCCACCCATGTCCAACTCATGTCTCCCACCACCCCCACCCCCCAGCACTGTGGGGCACCTGCCAGCAGGCCCCCACCCATGTCCAAC
The DNA here is from genome assembly GCF_040938575.1 of Ambystoma mexicanum. NCBI lineage: Eukaryota > Metazoa > Chordata > Amphibia > Caudata > Ambystomatidae > Ambystoma > Ambystoma mexicanum. The sequence continues at coordinate 141,644,577 of NC_090932.1, forward strand.
TCATGTCTCCCACCACCCCCACCCCCCAGCACTGTGGGGCACCTGCCAGTAGGCCCCCACCCATGTCCAACTCATGTCTCCCACCACCCCCACCCCCCAGCACTGTGGGGCACCTGCCAGTAGGCCCCCACCCATGTCCAACTCATGTCTCCCACCACCCCCACCCCCCAGCCACCAGGGTCACCCTCCACCAGGGCCCCACTCATGTCTCCCACCACCCCCACCCCCCAGCACTGTGGGGCACCTGCCAGCAGGCCCCCACCCATGTCCAACTCATGTCTCCCACCACCCCCACCCCCCAGCACTGTGGGGCACCTGCCAGCAGTCCCCCACCCATGTCCAACTCATGTCCCCCACCACCCCCACCCCCCAGCACTGTGGGGCACCTGCCAGTAGGCCCCCACCCATGTCCAACTCATGTCCCCCACCACCCCCACCCCCCAGCACTGTGGGGCACCTGCCAGTAGGCCCCCACCCATGTCCAACTCATGTCTCCCACCACCCCCACCACCCAGCACTGTGGGGCACCTGCCAGCAGGCCCCCACCCATGTCCAACTCATGTCACCCACCACCCCCACACCCCAGCAGTGCAGGGTCACCCTCCAGCAGGCCCCCACTCATGTCTACCACCACCCCCATCCCCCAGCAGTGCAGGGTCACCCTCCACCAGGGCCCCACTCATGTCTCCCACCACCCCCACACCCCAGCAGTGCAGGGTCACCCTCCACCAGGCCCCCACTCATGTCTACCACCACCCCCACCCCCCAGCCACCAGGGTCACCCTCCACCAGGCCCCCACTCATGTCCCCTATCACCCCCAGCCACCAGGGTCACCCTCCACCAGGCCCCCACTCATGTCTCCCATCACCCCCACACCGCAGCAGTGCAGGGTCACCCTCCACCAGGCCCCCACTCATGTCTCCCACCACCCCCACCCCCCAGCCACCAGGGGCACCCTCCACCAGGCCCCCACTCATGTCACCCACCACCCCCACCCCCCAGCAGTGCAGGCTCAACCTCCACCAGGCCCCCACTCATGTCCCCCTGCACCCCCACCCCCCTGCCACCATGTGCAGCCCCCACCAGGTCCTCACAATCCCCAATTATGTGCGTAATGGTCAGCCTCCACAGCCAAAAAGCCCTACCAAGTAACCCATTCACCCACATGGAAATGGAAATCACATGTTACACCCCCAATGTACATGAAGCAAATGAACCCATGTCCGTCACACACATATTTTCAAATTGAATGGGAAAACACACAACATGACATGCATGAAACCAATGAGATGAAACCACACAGTGAACAATGGAAAAAAAAATGTATTGAAAAAAATACAAATGCCAAAGAAAGAAAACTAACTACAATGTAAATGTGAAAAAATAAGCTGCATGTCCGCATAATAACACAAAACTAGAAAATCAAATCAAAAAAATTATGTCCAAAGTGAAATGTAAAAACTCTCCATGCAACAAAGAACTATGTACAAAAATAACAAGGGTCCATCATCACAACTGAACTAAGGAAACCTCCTAAAAAACCTACCTAAATATCAACTATATACAAAAAGTGGAGCAGTGTCCGTCGACTCCAAATAATAATAAGAACGAAAGGAAACCTAAAACTAAAGAACTATATACAAAGGCGGCGGGCAAGTCCAGCGGCTCACTCTGTGGTGTTCCGGGCCAGGGCATCATCGAACTCCTGTTCGATGTCCCGGAGGCGGTCCAGTTCCATGGCCCCGAGGGTCCGCAGGGACGACGCCGTGTCCTCCTCCAACCCCCTGCGGATTGCCTCGAGGCACTCGGCCCGCCTCAGGGCCCTCCACATGGAGTTCTCCGCCCTGACCATTGTGAGCCGCGCCTCTTCCGCCCGCCGCCGCTCCGCACCTATGGCGTGGCCCAACCGCTGCCACACGGAAGACACTCTCTGTCCTGGGTCCTCCTGCCCTCCGGCCGATGCCTGCCCCTCCGATGTCGAAGGCCCCGAGCCTTCATGGCTCCCACCATCTTGCTGCTGCTGCTGCTCTGCCTCTGCCCGTGCACTGCCTCCTGCTGCCTGCACATCCTCCGCCGGCTGGGGTGCACCTGTTGATGTGGCCACCCCTGCTGGACGTCCGACTCCCGACTGTGGCAGGGATGCCTCCTCCACCAGCCTGGCCGCACTGTCAGAGGCAGCTCCACAGGGCACCCAGGTGACTGATGGGTGGGAAGATGGCACAGAGGACGACTGGTGCGTAGGGGGTCCAGTTGAGGAGGGGGTCGGAGCAAGCCCCATCAGACAGCGGAATCCGGCCTGGGTGACCTGTCCCAGCAGGCTGACGTGGTCAACGAGCCATTCGAGATGACGTGCAGTCTATCCATGAAAAGACTGCAGGTCACCTCGCATGGCCCGTTGACGCAACGCCACACCAGCCAGGACAGGCTCAACCCGGACCTGGATGGCCACGTCCGCAGGCAGAGGAAGGCCAGTTGACGTCAGCTCATCCCCTGCCTGAAAACGGGTCTGGACGTAGGCATCCCTGCTGGTGCAAGATGATGCAGGGACAGGATCGGGGACAGGATTGCACACAGGCACCTCCGCGGCCGCCTGTGCTGCCTCCTGTCCCTGGTCCTGCACTGCACCACTAGCACCAGTGGGATCCCCACCTCCAGACCCTGTCTCTGGTGCTTGCGCGGCCCCCTCCTCCACCAAACCCCCCACCAACCTGGATGACTCCGTGCCATCTTCCCCTGTTGGGCCCTGTGGGGTCCCAGCTGCCCCTTCTGCTGCCGAGGAGTCCAACTGCAACCTCCGCCTCTTGGACCTCCCCCCGGCAGCTGCGGCCTGGGACGCGGCACCGGACTCCTCACTCCCCGACGAGATGACAACACGGGAGGGGAGCCGGGCCTTGCGTCTCCGGCTGGCGGTCGGATCCCCGCCGCTGTGCTCCACAGCACCTTCTCCGCCCTCTTCATCAGTTGACGCTGCAGACAGGGAGAAACAAAACACAGGCATCAGGGCACTGTACAATGGACACATACACGCACGACAGTTGCACATGAGTGGCATTGGCAAACCTCAGACATGTCATCACAATCCCCAACACACATGTCATTGCAACTGGCACACATGAGCCATACCACAGCCATATCGCAACTGCCACCACCATCCCTACACATACAACAGCATCAGCAGCCAAAGGGCAGCCATACATCACATGCAACACAGGAAGTGCACCACACATGTACACACACCACCACACTTGCATGCATGTCTACACCTCTGCCAAGTGTCGCACTGTTCAGACGGGCATCCATGTCACATCTGCCAATCAGGCTTCCACATACCGCTGTCACATGCATTCATGTAGCATCACTGTTGCACCTTTGACAAATACACACACATGCACATGTACACAGTGCTCATACATGCAGCCGAAAACAACATACATGCCTGACATCACGGACATGTCTACTTACATACACATTCATCCAAACATGTGTGCACACACAACTGCATTTGCCATGCAAGCCCACACACACAAGCACCATCCATGTCTCACACATTACAGCCCTCGCATGTGTCAGCCCCACGGCCCTGTACACCCCCACCCATACTCCACCCCATACAAACAGATGTGCAACCGGCACAATGGGGAATGATCACCACACGCCCTGCTCACAACCAGGATGCATGTACACTCACCGCTCGACTCCAGACGGCTCTGCTTCTCTAGGACCTGGACGTGGAGCGCTGGGGATATGGGTTCCAGGACCCCCATCTGTTCTTCCGACAAGTGGCCCCGGCGCCCCTTGGCATCCGCTGCCTTCAAGAGGCGCCGGGCCTTGTTCAGGGTCCTGGACCTGAAGTCCTCCCAGCGCTTCCTGACATGTTGTAAGTCCCGGACTGCCACCCCCTCCGCGTTGATGGCAGTCACGATGTCAGTCCAGATCCGAGTCCGTCCTTCCTTGTCGGCGCGGGAACTTCCAAAGAGGGCATCATACTGCCCCAGGACTTGCTCCACCAGGACACCAACTTCGGTGGCACTGAAGCTGGTGCCCCTCTGCCTCTCTGGCCGGGGGTTGTCAGTGGTCGCAGATGGTGTTAGCCCCGACATGACAACCCCAGAGGCAGGAGTGGGTGGGCAACTGGGTCCTGGGGCTGGGCTGTGGAGCGATGGAATTCCAGTCGGGAGTCTTCTGTTCCAGCAGGGGTGGTCACAGCAACAGCACCCCTGGCTGATGTGCAGGCAGCAAATGGCAGTGCACGTGGGCAGCAGGCAGTCAGGCAGCAGCAGATAGCAGGTGGGAGCGTGCTCGGGGCTCTGGGGGGCAGTAATTCGGCCTTCTGGGCAGGAGCGTGGTCTCCCGTGTGCTCACGCGTGGCCAGCTTGGTACGGAGTGAATTGGCACGTGAAAATCCTGCACGTCAGCGTGAAAACCGAGGAAAGGCCCTTAGCGCGTAAGCGCGTCAGCACGCATACGCGATTCCATTGGACCAAAGGCCCTCAGCGCGTAGGCGCGTCTGTGACGTGACCCGCACGGGTGTTTCCCACACAGCACGTGATGACAGAGCACACGTGGAAAGACTGCACGTCAGAGTCTCATCGCGTGTAATTGGACAAAAGTGCGTGTACACGCGATTGGCCTATGTACGTGTATATGAGGTGTGCGCGGACACTTACACACGCAAGTACGTCAGCGCACCTGTATCCCGGTGTACGGCCATTTCCACCAATCACACGCAATGAGACTCTGACGTGCAGTCTTTCCACGTGTGCTGTCATCACGTGCTGTGTGGGAAACACCCGTGCGGGTCACGTCACAGACGCGCCTACGCGCTGAGGGCCTTTGGTCCAATGGAATCGCGTATGCGTGCTGACGCGCTTACGCGCTAAGGGCCTTTCCTCGGTTTTCACGCTGACGTGCAGGATTTTCACGTGCCAATTCACTCCGTACCAAGCTGGCCACGCGTGAGCACACGGGAGACCACGCTCCTGCCCAGAAGGCCGAATTACTGCCCCCCAGAGCCCCGAGCACGCTCCCACCTGCTATCTGCTGCTGCCTGACTGCCTGCTGCCCACGTGCACTGCCATTTGCTGCCTGCACATCAGCCAGGGGTGCTGTTGCTGTGACCACCCCTGCTGGAACAGAAGACTCCCGACTGGAATTCCATCGCTCCACAGCCCAGCCCCAGGACCCAGTTGCCCACCCACTCCTGCCTCTGGGGTTGTCATGTCGGGGCTAACACCATCTGCGACCACTGACAACCCCCGGCCAGAGAGGCAGAGGGGCACCAGCTTCAGTGCCACCGAAGTTGGTGTCCTGGTGGAGCAAGTCCTGGGGCAGTATGATGCCCTCTTTGGAAGTTCCCGCGCCGACAAGGAAGGACGGACTCGGATCTGGACTGACATCGTGACTGCCATCAACGCGGAGGGGGTGGCAGTCCGGGACTTACAACATGTCAGGAAGCGCTGGGAGGACTTCAGGTCCAGGACCCTGAACAAGGCCCGGCGCCTCTTGAAGGCAGCGGATGCCAAGGGGCGCCGGGGCCACTTGTCGGAAGAACAGATGGGGGTCCTGGAACGCATATCCCCAGCGCTCCACGTCCAGGTCCTAGAGAAGCAGAGCCGTCTGGAGTCGAGCGGTGAGTGTACATGCATCCTGGTTGTGAGCAGGGCGTGTGGTGATCATTCCCCATTGTGCCGGTTGCACATCTGTTTGTATGGGGTGGAGTATGGGTGGGGGTGTACAGGGCCGTGGGGCTGACACATGCGAGGGCTGTAATGTGTGAGACATGGATGGTGCTTGTGTGTGTGGGCTTGCATGGCAAATGCAGTTGTGCGTGCACACATGTTTGGATGAATGTGTATGTAAGTAGACATGTCCGTGATGTCAGGCATGTATGTTGTTTTCGGCTGCATGTATGAGCACTGTGTACATGTGCATGTGTGTGTATTTGTCAAAGGTGCAACAGTGATGCTACATGAATGCATGTGACAGCGGTATGTGGAAGCCTGATTGCCAGATGTGACATGGATGCCCGTCTGAACAGTGCGACACTTGGCAGAGGTGTAGACATGCATGCAAGTGTGGTGGTGTGTGTACATGTGTGGTGCACTTCCTGTGTTGCATGTGATGTATGGCTCCCCTTTGGCTGCTGATGCTGTTGTATGTGTAGGGATGGTGGTGGCAGTTGCGATATGGCTGTGGTATGGCTCATGTGTGCCAGTTGCAATGACATGTGTGTTGGGGATTGTGATGACATGTCTGAGGTTTGCCAATGCCACTCATGTGCAACTGTCATGCGTGTATGTGTCCATTGTACAGTGCCCTGATGCCTGTGTTTTGTTTCTCCCTGTCTGCAGCGTCAACTGATGAAGAGGGCGGAGAAGGTGCTGTGGAGCACAGCGGCGGGGATCCGACCGCCAGCCGGAGACGCAAGGCCCGGCTCCCCTCCCGTGTTGTCATCTCGTCGGGGAGTGAGGAGTCCGGTGCCGCGTCCCAGGCTGCAGCTGCCGGGGGGAGGTCCAAGAGGCGGAGGTTGCAGTTGGACTCCTCGGCAGCAGAAGGGGCAGCTGGGACCCCACAGGGCCCAACAGGGGAAGATGGCACGGAGTCATCCAGGTTGGTGGGGGCTCTGGTGGAGGAGGAGGCCGTGCAAGCACCAGAGACGGGGTCTGGAGGTGGGGATCCCACTGGTGCTAGTGGTGCAGTCCAGGACCAGGGACAGGAGGCAGCACAGGCGGCCGCGGAGGTGCCTGTGTGCAATCCTGTCCCCGATCCTGTCCCTGCATCATCTTGCACCAGCAGGGATGCCTACGTCCAGACCCGTTTTCAGGCAGGGGATGAGCTGACGTCAACTGGCCTTCCTCTGCCTGCGGACGTGGCTATCCAGGTCTGGGTTGAGCCTGTCCTGGCTGGTGTGGCGTTGCGTCAACGGGCCATGCGAGGTGACCTGCAGTCTTTTCATGGAGAGACTGCACGTCATCTCGAATGGCTCGTTGACCACGTCAGCCTGCTGGGACAGGTCACCCAGACCGGATTCCTCCGTCTGATGGGGCTTGTTCCGACCCCCTCCTCAACTGGACCCCCTACGCGCCAGTCGTCCTCTGTGCCATCTTCCCACCCATCAGTCACCTGGGTGCCCTGTGGAGCTGCCTCTGACAGTGCGGCCAGGCTGGTGGAGGAGGCATCCCTGCCACAGTCGGGAGTCGGACGTCCAGCAGGGGTGGCCACATCAACAGGTGCACCCCAGCCGGCGGAGGATGTGCAGGCAGCAGGAGGCAGTGCACGGGCAGAGGCAGAGCAGCAGCAGCAGCAAGATGGTGGGAGCCATGAAGGCTCGGGGCCTTCGACATCGGAGGGGCAGGCATCGGCCGGAGGGCAGGAGGACCCAGGACAGAGAGTGTCTTCCGTGTGGCAGCGGTTGGGCCACGCCATAGGTGCGGAGCGGCGGCGGGCGGAAGAGGCGCGGCTCACAATGGTCAGGGCGGAGAACTCCATGCGGAGGGCCCTGAGGCGGGCCGAGTGCCTCGAGGCTATCCGCAGGGGGTTGGAGGAGGACACGGCGTCGTCCCTGCGGACCCTCGGGGCCATGGAACTGGACCGCCTCCGGGACATCGAACAGGAGTTCGATGATGCCCTGGCCCGGAACACCACAGAGTGAGCCGCTGGACTTGCCCGCCGCCTTTGTATATAGTTCTTTAGTTTTAGGTTTCCTTTGGTTTTTCTTATGATTTGGAGTCGACGGACACTGCTCCACTTTTTGTATATAGTTGATATTTAGGTAGGTTTTTTAGGAGGTTTCTTTAGTTCTGTTGTGATGATGGACCCTTGTTATTTTTGTACATAGTTCTTTGTTGCACGGAGAGTTTTGACATTTGACTTTGGACAAAATTTTTTGGATTAGATTTTCTAGTTTTGTGTTTTTATGCGGACATGCAGCTTCTTTTTTCACATTTACATTGTAGTTAGTTTTCTTTCTTTAGCATTCGTATTTTTTTCTAATACATTTTTTTTTACATTGTTCACTGTGTGGTTTCATCTCATTGGTTTCATGCATGTCATGTTGTGTGTTTTCCCATTCAATTGGAAAATATGTGTGTGATGGACATGGGTTCATTTGCTTCATGAACATTGGGGGTGTAACATGTGATTTCCATTTCCATGTGGGTGAATGGGTTACTTGGTAGGGCTTTTTGGCTGTGGAGGCTGACCATTACGCACATTGTGAGGACCTGGTGGGGGCTGCACATGGTGGCAGGGGGGTGGGGGTGGTGGGAGACATGAGTGGGGGCCTGGTGGAGGGTGACCCTGCACTGCTGGGGTGTGGGGGTGGTGGGAGACATGAGTGGGGGCCTGGTGGAGGGTGACCCTGGTGGCTGGGGGGTGGGGGTGGTGGGAGACATGAGTGGGGGCCTGGTGGAGGGTGACCCTGCACTGCTGGGGTGTGGGGGTGGTGGGAGACATGAGTGGGGGCCTGGTGGAGGGTGACCCTGGTGGCTGGGGGGTGGGGGTGGTGGGAGACATGAGTGGGGGCCTGGTGGAGGGTGCCCCTGGTGGCTGGGGGGTGGGGGTGGTGGGAGACATGAGTGGGGGCCTGGTGGAGGGTGACCCTGGTGGCTGGGGGGTGGGGGTGGTGGGTGACCTGAGCGGGGGCCTGGTGGAGGGTGACCCTGGTGGCTGGGGGGTGGGGGTGGTGGGAGACATGAGTAGGGGCCTGGTGGAGGGTGCCCCTGCACTGCTGGGGGGTGGGGGTGGTGGGAGACATGAGTGGGGGCCTGGTGGAGGGTGACCCTGGTGGCTGGGGGGTGGGGGTGGTGGGTGACATGAGTGGGGGCCTGGTGGAGGGTGACCCTGGTGGCTGGGGGGTGGGGGTGGTGGGAGACATGAGTGGGGGCCTGGTGGAGGGTGACCCTGGTGGCTGGGGGGTGGGGGTGGTGGGTGACCTGAGCGGGGGCCTGGTGGAGGGTGACCCTGGTGGCTGGGGGGTGGGGGTGGTGGGAGACATGAGTGGGGGCCTGGTGGAGGCTGCCCCTGCACTGCTGGGGGGTGGGGGTGGTGGGAGACATGAGTGGGGGCCTGGTGGAGGGTGACCCTGGTGGCTGGGGGGTGGGGGTGGTGGGTGACATGAGTGGGGGCCTGGTGGAGGCTGCCCCTGCACTGCTGGGGGGTGGGGGTGGTGGGAGACATGAGTGGGGGCCTGGTGGAGGGTGACCCTGGTGGCTGGGGGGTGGGGGTGGTGGGAGACATGAGTGGGGGCCTGGTGGAGGGTGACCCTGCACTGCTGGGGTGTGGGGGTGGTGGGAGACATGAGTGGGGGCCTGGTGGAGGGTGACCCTGGTGGCTGGGGGGTGGGGGTGGTGGGTGACATGAGTGGGGGCCTGGTGGAGGGTGACCCTGGTGGCTGGGGGGTGGGGGTGGTGGGTGACATGAGTGGGGGCCTGGTGGAGGCTGCCCCTGCACTGCTGGGGGGTGGGGGTGGTGGGAGACATGAGTGGGGGCCTGGTGGAGGGTGACCCTGCACTGCTGGGGTGTGGGGGTGGTGGGAGACATGAGTGGGGGCCTGGTGGAGGGTGACCCTGGTGGCTGGGGGGTGGGGGTGGTGGGAGACATGAGTGGGGGCCTGGTGGAGGGTGACCCTGGTGGCTGGGGGGTGGGGGTGGTGGGAGACATGAGTGGGGGCCTGGTGGAGGGTGACCCTGGTGGCTGGGGGGTGGGGGTGGTGGGTGACCTGAGCGGGGGCCTGGTGGAGGGTGACCCTGGTGGCTGGGGGGTGGGGGTGGTGGGAGACATGAGTGGGGGCCTGGTGGAGGGTGCCCCTGCACTGCTGGGGGGTGGGGGTGGTGGGAGACATGAGTGGGGGCCTGGTGGAGGGTGACCCTGGTGGCTGGGGGGTGGGGGTGGTGGGTGACATGAGTGGGGGCCTGGTGGAGGGTGACCCTGGTGGCTGGGGGGTGGGGGTGGTGGGAGACATGAGTGGGGGCCTGGTGGAGGGTGACCCTGGTGGCTGGGGGGTGGGGTTGGTGGGTGACCTGAGCGGGGGCCTGGTGGAGGGTGACCCTGGTGGCTGGGGGGTGGGGGTGGTGGGAGACATGAGTGGGGGCCTGGTGGAGGCTGCCCCTGCACTGCTGGGGGGTGGGGGTGGTGGGAGACATGAGTGGGGGCCTGGTGGAGGGTGACCCTGGTGGCTGGGGGGTGGGGGTGGTGGGTGACATGAGTGGGGGCCTGGTGGAGGCTGCCCCTGCACTGCTGGGGGGTGGGGGTGGTGGGAGACATGAGTGGGGGCCTGGTGGAGGGTGACCCTGCACTGCTGGGGTGTGGGGGTGGTGGGAGACATGAGTGGGGGCCTGGTGGAGGGTGACCCTGGTGGCTGGGGGGTGGGGGTGGTGGGAGACATGAGTGGGGGCCTGGTGGAGGGTGACCCTGGTGGCTGGGGGGTGGGGGTGGTGGGAGACATGAGTGGGGGCCTGGTGGAGGGTGACCCTGGTGGCTGGGGGGTGGGGGTGGTGGGTGACCTGAGCGGGGGCCTGGTGGAGGGTGACCCTGGTGGCTGGGGGGTGGGGGTGGTGGGAGACATGAGTGGGGGCCTGGTGGAGGGTGCCCCTGGTGGCGGGGGGGTGGGGGTGATAGGGGACATGAGTGGGGGCCTGGTGGAGGCTGCCCCTGCACTGCTGGGGGGTGGGGGTGGTGGGAGACATGAGTGGGGGCCTGGTGGAGGGTGCCCCTGGTGGCGGGGGGGTGGGGGTGATAGGGGACATGAGTGGGGGCCTGGTGGAGGCTGCCCCTGCACTGCTGGGGGGTGGGGGTGGTGGGAGACATGAGTGGGGGCCTGGTGGAGGGTGACCCTGGTGGCTGGGGGGTGGGGGTGGTGGGAGACATGAGTGGGGGCCTGGTGGAGGGTGACCCTGGTGGCTGGGGGGTGGGGGTGGTGGGAGACATGAGTGGGGGCCTGGTGGAGGCTGCCCCTGCACTGCTGGGGGGTGGGGGTGGTGGGAGACATGAGTGGGGGCCTGGTGGAGGGTGACCCTGGTGGCTGGGGGGTGGGGGTGGTGGGTGACATGAGTGGGGGCCTGGTGGAGGCTGCCCCTGCACTGCTGGGGGGTGGGGGTGGTGGGAGACATGAGTGGGGGCCTGGTGGAGGGTGACCCTGCACTGCTGGGGTGTGGGGGTGGTGGGAGACATGAGTGGGGGCCTGGTGGAGGGTGACCCTGGTGGCTGGGGGGTGGGGGTGGTGGGAGACATGAGTGGGGGCCTGGTGGAGGGTGCCCCTGGTGGCGGGGGGGTGGGGGTGGTGGGAGACATGAGTGGGGGCCTGGTGGAGTCTGCCCCTGGTGGCTGGGGGGTGGGGGTGGTGGGTGACATGAGTGGGGGCCTGGTGGAGGGTGACCCTGGTGGCTGGGGGGTGGGGGTGGTGGGTGACATGAGTGGGGGCCTGGTGGAGGCTGCCCCTGCACTGCTGGGGGGTGGGGGTGGTGGGAGACATGAGTGGGGGCCTGGTGGAGGGTGACCCTGGTGGCTGGGGGGTGGGGGTGGTGGGTGACATGAGTGGGGGCCTGGTGGAGGGTGACCCTGGTGGCTGGGGGGTGGGGGTGCAGGGGGACATGAGCAGGTGTGCAGGGTAGTCCCCTGTTTTGTGGGCTGCCTGCAGGGGCTGTGGAGGGTGTACAGGGAACACCTGTGAGGACCCACCCAGCCTAATTGCGTGTGATAATTCCCGCACACCCCTGTAATACACGTACCTGGCCAAATCGCATGTGAGAATTCCCGCGCACCCCTGTAATACACGTACCCAGCCGAATCGCGTGTAGAACTTCCCGTGTACCCCTGTAATACACGTACCCAGCCAAATCGCGTGTGATCATTCCCACATACCCCTGTAATACACGTACCCTGGCCAATCGCGTGTAGAACTTCCCACGCACCCCTGTAATACACGTACCAAGCCAAATCGCGTGTGATAATTCCCACGCACCCCTGTAATACACGTACCTGGCCAAATCGCATGTGAGAATTCCCGCGCACCCCTGTAATACACGTACCCAGCCGAATCGCGTGTTGAACTTCCCGTGTACCCCTGTAATACACGTACCCAGCCAAATCGCGTGTGATAATTCCCACATACCCCTGTAATACACGTACCCTGGCCAATCGCGTGTACAACTTCCCACGCACCCCTGTAATACACGTACCAAGCCAAATCGCGTGTGATAATTCCCACGCACCCCTGTAATACACGTACCTGGCCAAATCGCATGTGAGAATTCCCGCGCACCCCTGTAATACACGTACCCAGCCGAATCGCGTGTAGAACTTCCCGTGTACCCCTGTAATACACCTACCCAGCCAAATCGCGTGTGATAATTCCCGCGCACCCCTGGAATACACGTACCCAGCCAAATCGCGTGTGATAATTCCCGCGCACCCCTGGAATACACGTACCCAGCCAAATCGCGTGTGATAATTCCCGCGCACCCCTGTAATATACATACCCAGCCAAATCGCGTGTGATAATTCCTGCGTACCCCTGTGATACACGTGCCCTGGCTAATCGCGTGTAAAACTTCACGCGTACCCCTGATATGCACGTTACCCGCTTTGCGTTCCTTGTTTGGCAGCCCTGTGGACTGGTCCAGGGTTAGCGCTGCCCTTTGCGATGATTTAGCGATTTTGATGGCTTTTCCTTGCGCGAGGGCGTTCTTGGGGGCGTTACTGGCGCTGCTGCAGGGTCGCTGCGATACTCTGCGCCACGGCTGGTTTGGGAGCCTGAAATCCATGAATACGCTGTGCGCGGAAATCGGTTTTAGCGCACGTGCCTGGCGCAGTCAATCGCACGCGGACACTCTGCGCCAGCCGCTTGCGACACTTTTCTGCGAAATTCTATGAATTACCCTGACAGTCTTTAAGGAAGGCATGAGCTACTCAGCATTATCTCGCTTACGTACACTTGTCGGTCTATTGCTAATTAACTTTGATTCAAGTAAAGTCAAAGCTGATATTCCTTGCATTCTAGAATACAATAGATTGCGTTCACTATACACCCCTCATCTGAAACAATACCCTGTTCCAGATAAAGTGAAACGTGGTAAAAGAAAAGTAAATGAAACAGAAATGCAACAGAATGCAACAGGAAATTCTGCAAAAAAAAAGAAAAGAAGCTAAAGTGTCATCAATTGCCACAAACATAGAAGTACCTATTAGGGAATGTGAACCAGGCACGTCAGCAAAGAAGCAACAGAAAAACCGAAAAATGCACTCAGGTACAGAACTTGCTGGACCATTCAAATTTACAAATGAAAGTGGGGTAAGTTGCTATGCAAATGTTTCAATGAATATTCTATTTAAATTGCCACCAATTGTTAACAATATTTACCTGCACAGCACAGACAAATTGTGTTTGCAAATGTTAGTACTGCATAGAAATGCAACAAGCAATCCTGACAATACATACAGGGCCTCATTACAACCCAGGCGCTAATGGGTTAACGGCGCCATAAAAGGCTGCAGCGCCGTTAACCTATTAGCGCCTAATTACGAGGTCCCTTTGCGGGACCCGACCTTAACGGCTGGTTTTACCAGCCATTAAAGTAGGGTGCCGCAAAGGGACCTTGGTGCTAAGTATGGTGCCACAATTTGCGGCACCGTACTTAGCACCTTCCCCACTCCCATTGAGCCCTATGGGGCAAAAATGGGAATGGGGAAGGGCCCATGGTGAATGGGGAATTACCGCCCTGCCAACCTTGGAATGGGGCGGTAATTCCGCCATTCACCATGGCGGACCCCGGCATGGACCATGGTGCTATTAGCAGCATGGTTTAGCGCCGGGGTCGTAATGAGGCCCACATGTTTATGGAGTAAGGCAACAATTGGACGACTGTGCTGGAATGGTGAGATTCACTATGAACTCACAAGAAGATCCACAAGAATTTCTAATGTACATACTATTAGTATTGGAAAACAAAACTATACCTGTAAATGAAATCTTCCAAATTTTGTACGTGTGGAAACATACATGCACTCTCTGTAACAAAGTGATACAGGAAGAAATCCCAAATGAGCTATTTGTGTATATTTCCATACCAAATTGTGAGAGCATTCCTTTTCAGCAACTTGTACAAAATGCAAACCATGGCAGATTATGTAGTATTTGCTCTACCATACTAATACAATCACATAGTGCCTACATAATACTTATGCTTCTACGTTATAATGCAGATGGCACCAAAAAAAACTGCAACCTAACTGGATTTACACACGGTCAAGTGTCACTTGGAAAGAAAACCTTTACAACAGTAGGAATAATCTACCATGCAGGAGCTACAACCAATGCAGGTCACTACACTGCATACATTAAAAAGAATTGTGGATGGTTTGAATGTAATGATAGCAGCATTACTCTAAAACAGAGGTTGCCAGCTAACCTAACAAATGCGTACTTACTGTTCTTGAAGCCAAAATTTACGAAATAGTGTGCACTTCAAAATTGTGAACAAAGTAAGTGAAAGACTACAAACAGTTAGAATACGCCCACAGGTATCTAACTAAGAATGACACAAATAAATGATTATCACAGATTGTTGGAAACCAATGTACAGGCAGAATACACCTATACGTATCCAACTGTAGTTGAAAATGGGCAGGAAGGGAAGAAGGAAAACATTAATGGGAAAGATAGAGGGAACAGGATATGTCAACGACACAAATGAATGAGTATCACAAATCTGTAGGAACACATGCACAGTTAGAATACGCCTACAGGTATCTAACTACTCAACAGGATGGAAGAATGACATAAATAAATGATTATCACAGATCGTTGGAAACAAACTCACAGGTAGAATATGCCTATACGTATCCAACTGTAGTTGAAAATAGGCAGGAAGGCAACAAAGAAAACATTAATGGGAAAGATACATGAAACAGGATATGTCAACGACACAAATGAATGAGTATCGAAAATCTGTAGGAACAAATGCACAGTTTGAATACGCCTACAGGTATCTAACTGTTGATAGAAATGGGCAGGAAGGCAACAAACATAATATTGATCAGAAAAATGAAGAACGCATTGAAAGGAAAAAATGAAGTACTTAGTTGCATAATAAATGAAGGTTTTTTTTAATCCCACAAGGATTTTTTTCCCCAGACCCAAGGATTAGAGAAGCAAACACAGGAACTGAGCGCAATGCACAGTACACTGGTTTGTAAAGTAAAAATGAGGGTCTAAAAAAATAATTACTGTCCATTAAACAATGTGTAAATGTGGAAAATCTGCAAACATTAACACACCTTTTTCTTTCATCACAGAAACGGAAAAAGTGATACTTCTGCCAAGTACGAAAACTAAACACAAAAAAATGTTTCTGTATTCTAAACAAAGTAAGGAGTAAGTATATTGGCAGGCATTTTCTACACATGGGAATGTACTCGCCTAATGTGTGGTAGTAATATGCTGCAGTGCCTGTAGGCTGGCCTTTCATCTGCGGTGCGTAACCTACCACCTAAACCTTACAAACAAGTTGCAAGGAGTACAGGTCTTATCCACAACCATCACTGCATATGTGAAACATGGTCCTTGTAAAGTAGCTGCTTATTAATTTACTTTTTGGACCATTGTCTGCAGCCATGAAGTGTAGAAACTCGGGCATCAAAACAACAACCAGAATCCACCACACCCATATTAACTTGGAACTCCACTGCTTATGACTTCAGTATTGCATGCATGGGCTTTAGCCATGCACCCAAGACTGCAGGGTCTCTCCACAACCACCTCGGTGGTGTGTGGTAGTGGGGGTTATTCTATAGGTGTGTTATCCTGCTGTACCTCTGACCAGAGGCTTCCCTCCTAGGTGCATGTCTGTAGATCTTACATGGGATGAGTGTGCAGTGTCTTCCAAATGTAGTACTTACCACTTTCTTGTTGGGGGCATGGGCTTCGGCCATGGACCCAACACTGCACGCATTCCCCCGACAACTTGCCAATGAAAATGCAACACAAGGGGTGTATGCATGGTTGTCACATGCGGTGGTGGTTGTGGCCAGGGCCTAGAGTCTTGGAAGTAAGGCCTTCGGCCTTCGGCCGATGGCCATGCATCCTGGACTCTAGGCCCTGGCCACAACCACCGTAGCATGTACCAACCATGGCAGCGTACTAATGAAGATAATAATAGCCATTGGAAACAGTAATGCACGTGTCCCTACAAATCTAACAACTCCCTCTGTGCGTACCAGGAGGTCACAGAACATACGTCATAAAGTATGTATAAGTGTATTATTGGGTGCATGGCCTTTGGCCTTGCACCCAAGAGAGCAGGATGTCTCAACAACCACCTCTTTGTTTTTGGGTACATGGCCTTCGGCCATGCACCCAACACTGCACGCACTCTCCACAACTTGCCAATGAAAATGTAACACAAGGGGTGTATGCATGGTTGGCACATGCTACGGTGGTTGTGGCCAGGGGCTAGAGTCTTGGAAGTAAGGCCTTGGGCCTTCAGCCATGCATCCAAGACTCCAGGCCCTGGCCACATCCACCGTAGCATGTGCCAACCATGGCAGCGTACTAATGAATATAATAATAGGCATTAGAAACAGTAAGTATGTATAAGTGTATTATTGGGTGCATGGCCTTCGGCCTTGCACCCAAGAGTGCAGGATGTCCCCACAACCACCTCTTTGTTTTTGGGTGCACCCAACACTGCACGCACTCTCCACAACTTGCCAATGAAAATGCAACACAAGGGGTGTATGCATGGTTGGCACATGCTACGGCACATGCACATGCCAACGGCCATGCATCCAACACTTTTGGCCCTGGCCACAACCACCGTAGCATGTGCCAACCATGGCAGTCTACTAATGAATATAATAATAGGCATTGGAAACAGTAATGTATTCACAGCATGTAGGCAATTTCAATGTTCCCTAACACCAGACATGTCGGTACAAATATAACAACTCCCCCGTGCAATACACAGCCTCAAATAGTGCCCTTACAGGACCCCTCCTTTTCTGTGCATAAAAGGAGGCCGTAGAACATACGTCAGTAAGTAGGTATAAGTGTATTGTGCGTACAAGATGTCCATACACATTAGATCATGATGACCGACCCCCAGAACAAGTGCATTAATCACCCATATGTGAAGACTGTAGCCCCTGGCCACTACCACCGTAGCATTTGCCACCCATGGCAGTGTACTAATGATTGTAATAATAAGCATTACGAAAAATAATACGGTCACAGCATGTTGTCAATTTCAATGTTGCCTACCTATACCTGTGTGCTTTCAAGAGTTACACATTTCCTATCCACTACATGCATTCAAGTGTTACACATTTCCTGCCCACTATATGGACTGAAGTGCTATCGTTATTATCCCCCACATTTACTGTACGTACAAGGTGTCCATAGAAATTAAATCATGACGGCCGAGGAACAAATGCATAGATCACCCATTTCTTACTGTGTGAACCTTTCCAAATGCTCTGTGCCACAGCAAAATAGGGTAATGAAAAAAGCATGTGTACGCTGTTTGTTACTCCGCTTTCTGCGGATCCAAGATGTCGGGCGCATCCAAACCATCTGACACAGAAGACGTCTAGCAGCAGCCAATGGACAGAGACATCACATGTACTCAGTCATGACGGCAGCCCTTTAGCCAATCGGTTTCTTGTTCGTCAAACGGACAGGGAAGTGTGACCATGGAGCGAACATAGATAACACCAATTTTTTCAGACCTACTTTTCCATAATCATAAATGAACGTACTGCATGTTTGGGGCCAACATTTACAAAAGCAGGCTTTCTGGACCAAGCCCCTGTACCTGCTGCAGATTTCGTCAAAATCCGTCCAGCGGTTTCACCTGTAGCCGTGCGCAAACTTTTTCCCCCATACAGTCTATGGGAAAAAAAGGTGTTTTTGGACCCCCCCTATAACTCCCCTCCCCCTGAAAACTTTACAAAAAAATTAATTCAGAGTGCCCCATATACTTTTTTTTGCAAAATGTGTTGAGGATTTGTCCAGGGGGAGCGGTGTTATAAGCCGCCCAAAAAGTGCTCTTCCTATGGAAACAGCAACTTAACCATAACTACATGCCCACTACCGTGGCCATGATACTGAATATCTATATATATATATATATATATATATATATATATATATATATATATATATATATATATATATGTATATATATATATATATATATATATATATATATACATATATATATATATATATATACATATATATATATATATATATATAGATATAGATAGATATTCAGTGAAAAAACTTTGTTAAATGGACGTTATGGTTCCAAGTAAAACCGAAAAACCCTTGAAATTCGCCAGTTATGGTAAGCTAAGCAACCATAACTCGCGCCACCACCGTGCACTGCTAAGCCTAACACCCAGTACATCAAAGATGACATTACAAATGTCATTGATGACATCACTGATGACATCACATGTCTGACGCCCCCTTTTTTCCTTTCCTGACATATCTAGGCCACATGATTTTCTTCAGTAACAGTCAGGAACTAAAAATTGTAAATGTACTATATTTGTAGACGTATCCTTCAAGTATGTTCTTAATTCCCTTATGGCCCAGTCATATCATATGAAACATATACATAGGGGAAGACACAACCTTGAAAGACAGCAATCCTTTTTGTGCATTAAAATGATCAGTAGAGCTATCAGCACTTTCTGATAGTTTTGATGTTTTTTTATTACTGTACTTTCCCTGTATATGCTCATATTTATATATGTTGTACTCACACTATTTTCCTTAGGGTCCAGACACATCATGTGATATATATAGATAGGGTAAGTAACAGCTTTGAAACAGAGCAATCATTTATCTGCATAAAGGTAATCAGTTAGGTTATGAACACTTTCTGCTACTATTGCTGTTTTTTTTTTCTTACTTCAATTCCCTTGTATATATTCATATTTGTATGTGGTGTTGTCTGTTTGTGATTCGTCTATAATAATGCAAATATGTAGTAAGTGGGTTTTATTACCTACTTATCACAAGTTTCACTGTACGCAAAACTCTAATATGAAAACAGTTATCATTTCACTATTCAACATGGCAAGCTTATGAATATTGCACCCCCATCATGTATGCTGCACACAATGCCTATGTTTCTACATGAGTACCTTAGTATACTGGATTGACACACAATGCCTATGTTTCTACATGAGTACCTTAGTATACTGGATTGAAGTAGACACAGGGCATGAGTGGGGGTTGGGGGCAACAGAAGAGAGACACAGGGCATGAGAAGGGGGTGGGGGGGAACAGCAGAGAGACACAGGGAATGAGCGGAGGGTGGGGGGAACATGAGGGAGACACGGGGCATGATAGGGGGCAACAGCAGAGAGACACAGAGCATGACCGGGGGGGTGGATGGCAACAGAAGGGAGACACGGGGCATGACCGGAGGGTGGGGGGCAACAGGTGAGAGACACGGGGCATGAGAGGGTGGTGGGGGGTAATAGGAGAGAGACACAGGGCATGAGAGGGGAGTGGGGGTAACAGGAGAGAGACACGGGCATTAGCGGGTGGTAGGGGAAAAAGCAGGGAGACACGGGGCATGATCGGGGTGGGGGGCAACAGGAGAGAGACACGGGGCATGAGAGGGGGTGGGGGGTAACAGGAAAGAGACACAGGGCGTGAGCAGGGGGTGGGGGGGCAACAGCAGGGAGACACAGGGCATGAGCGGGGGGTGCAGGGTAACAGGAGAGAGACACTGGGCATGAGCGGGGGTGAGGGGCAACAGCAGGGAGACACGGGCATGAGCGGGGGGGCAACAGGAGAAAGACACGGGGCATGAGCGGGGTGGGGGGTAACAGGAGAGACACAAGGCATAAGCGTGGGGTGGGGGAACAGGAGAGAGACACGGGGCATGAGCGGGGGTGGGGGGCAACAGCAGGGAGACACGGGGCATGACCGGGAGGTGGGGGGCAACAGGAAAGAGACACGGAGCATGAGCGGGGGGCAACAGAAGGGAGACATGGGGCATGAGTGGGGGTGGTGGGGTAACAGGAGAGAGACACAGGGCATGAGCGGGGGTTGGTGGGCAACAGCAGGGAAACACGGGGCATGACTGGGAGGTGTGGGGCAATAGGAGAGAGACACGGGGCATGAGAGGGGGTGGGGGTAACAGGGGAGAGACAGGGGGCATGAGAGGGGGTCTGGGGTAACAGGAGAGAGACACGGGGCATGAGCGGGGGTGGGGGGCAACAGCAGGGAGACACAGGGCATGACCGTGCAGTGGGGGGCAACATGAGTGAGACACGGGGCATGAGCGGGGGGTGGGGGGTAACAGGAGAGAGACACAGGGCATGAGCAGGGGGTGGGGGCAAAAGGAGAGAGACACGGGACATGAGCTGGGGGTGGGGGGTAACAGGAGAGAGACACAGGGCATGAACGGGGGGGTGGGGGGAAAACGAGGGAGACACGGGGCACGAGGGGGGGCAACAGCAGGGAGACACGGGGCATGAGTGGGGGTGGGGGCAACAGCAGTGAGGGGCAACAGCAGGGAGACACGGGGCATGACCGGGTGGGGGGAACAGGAGGGAGACACGCGGCATGAGCAGGGGGTGGGGGGCAACAGCAGGGAGACACGGGGCATGATCGGGGGGGTGTGGGGAAACAGGGGAGACACGAGGCATGAGCGGGGGTCGGGGGTAACAGGACAGTGACACAGGGCATGAGCGGGGGGTGGGGGGCAACAGCAGGGAGACACGGGGCATGACCGGGGGTGTGGGGATAAGGAGAGAGACATGGGGCATGAGAGGGGGGTGGTGGGCAACAGGAGAGAGACACGGGGCATGAGCGGGGTGTGGGGGGCAACATCAGGGAGACACGGGGCATGAGAGGGGGTGGGGGTAACAGGAGAGAGACACGAGGCATGAGAGGGGGGTGGTTGGCAACAGCAGGGAGACACGGGGCATGAGCGGGGGGTGGGGGGAACACGAGGGAGACACGGGGCATGAGAGGGGGTGGGGGGGTAAAAGGAGAGAGACACGGGGCGTGAGCAGGGGTTGGGGGGCAACAGCAGGGAGACACGGGGCATGACCGGGGGTGGGGCGGCAACAGGAGAGAGACACGGGGCATGAGAGGGGGGTGGGGGGTAACAGGAGAGAGACACGGGCCATGAGAGGGGGGTGGTTGGCAACAGCAGGGAGACACGGGGCATGAGCGGGGGGTTGGGGAACACGAGGGAGACACGGGGCATGAGAGGTGGGTGGGGGTAAAAGGAGAGAGACACGGGGCGTGAGCAGGGTTTGGGGCAACAGCAGGGAGACACGGGGCATGAGCGGGGGGCAACAGCAGGGAGACATGGGGTATGACCGGGGGTGGGGGGCAACAGCAGGGAGACACAGGGCATGACTGGGGGATGGGGGGCAACAGCAGGGAGACACGGCATGACCGCGGGGTGGGGGGCAACAGGAGTGAGACACAGGGCATGAGAGGGGGGTGGGGGTAAGAGGAGAGAGACACGGGGCATGAATGGGGGGTGGGGACAACAGCAGGGAGACGTGGGGCATGAGCGGAGGGTGGGGGGCAACAGCAGAGAGACACAGGGCATGAGAGAGGGGTTGGGGCTAACAGGAGAGAGACACGGGGCATGAGCGGGGGATGGGACAACAGGAGAAAGACACTGGGCATGAGCAGGGGGTGGGGGGCAATAGGAGAGAGACACGGGGCATGAGCAGGGGGTGCGGGGTAACAGGAGAGAGACACAGGGCATGAGTGGGGGGCAACAGCATGGAGACACAGGGCATGAGCAGGGGGTGAGAGTCAACAGCAGGGAAACACGGGGCATGACCGGGGGGTGGGGGAACAGCAGAGAAACACGGGGCATGACCGGGGGTGGGGGGCAACAGCAGGGAGACACGGGGCATGACCGGGGGTTGGGGCAACAGGAGAGAGACACGGGGCATGAGCGGGGGGTGGAGGGCAACAGCAGGGAGACACGGGACATGACTGGGGGGTGGGGGTAAAAGGAGAGAGACACGGGGCATGAGCGGGGGTTGGGGGCAACAGCAGGGAGACACAGGGCATGACCGGGGGTGTGGGGCAACAGGAGAGAGACATGGGGCATGAGAGGGGGTGAGGGTAACAGGAGAGAGACACGGGGCATGAGAGGGGGGTGGGGGGGTAACAGGAGACAGACACGGGGCATGAGCGGGGGGTGGGGGGAAACAGCAGGGAGACACGGGGCATGAGCGGATGGTGGGGGGCAACAGCAGGGAGACACGGGCATGAGCGGGGGGTGGGGGGAACACAAGGGAGACACGGGGCATTAGTGGGGGTAACAGGAGAGAGACACAGGGAATGAGCGGGGGGTGGGGGCTACAGCAGGGAGACATGGGGCACAAGCGGGGGTGGGGAGCAACAGGAGAGAGACACAGGGCATGAGCGAAGGTGGGGTGCAACAGCAGGGAGACACAGACATGACCGGGGGTTGGGGGGCAACAGGAGAGAGAAACGGGGCATGAGCGGGGGGTGGGGGGCAATAGCAGGGAGACACGGGGCATGAGCGGGGGGTGGGGGGGCAACATCAGGGAGACACGGGGCATGAGCAGGGGGTGGGGGGAACACGAGGGAGACACTGGACATGAGCGGGTGGTGGGGGGTAACAGGAGAGACACAGGGCATGAGCGGGGGGTAGGGGGCAACAGCAGGGAGACACGGGCCATGAGCGGGGTGGGGGCAACAGCAGGGAGACACGGGGCATGAGCAGGGGGTGGGGGTAACAGGAGAGAGACACGGGGCATGAGCGGGGGTGGGGGGTAACAGGAGGGAGACACAGGGCATGAGCAGGGTGTGGGGGGAACACGAGGGAGACACGGGGCATGTGCAGGGGGTGGGGGTAACAGGAGAGAGACACGGGGCATGAGCGGGGGGTGGAGGGCAACAGCAGGGAGACACGGGGCATGAGCGGAGGGTGGGGGTAACAGCAAGGAGACACGGGGCATGAGCGTGGGGTGGGGGAAACACGAGGGAGACATGGGGCATGAGAGGGGAGTGGGGGTAACAGGAGAGAGACACGCGGCATGAGCGGGGGTGGGGGGCAACAGCAGGGAGACACAGTGCATGACCGGGGGTGGGGGGCAACAGAAGGGAGACATGGGGCATGACCAGGGGATGGGGGGCAACAGGAGAGGCATGGGGCATGAGATGGAGGTGGAGGTAACAGGAGAGAGACACGGGGCATGAATGAGAGGGGGGTGGGAGTAACAGGGGAGAGACACGGGGCATGAGCGGGGGGTGGTGGGCAACAGCAGGGAGGCACGGGGCATGACTGGGGGTGGGGGCAACAGGAGAGAGACATGGGGCATGAGAGGGTGGTGGGGGGTAACAGGAGAGAGACACGAGGCATGAGCTGGGGGTGGGGGGTTACAGGAGAGAGACACGGGCCATGAGCAGGGGGTGGGGGGCAACAGCAGGGAGACACGGGGCATGAGCGGGAGGTGGGGGGAACAAGAGGAAGACACAGGGCATGAGCAGGGTGTGGGGGGAAAACGAGGGAGACACGGGGCATGAGCGGGGGGTTGGGGGAAACAAGAGGGAGACACGGGGCATTAGCCGAGGTGGGGGTAACAGGAGAGAGACACGGGGCATGAGCGGGGGGTGGGGGGCAACAGGTGGGAGACACTGGGCATGAGCGGGGGCTGGGGGAACACGAGGGAGACACGGGGCATGAGCGGGGGTGGGGGGCAACAGCAGTGAGAGACAGGGCATGAGCGGGGGTGGAGGGAACACGAGGTAGACATGGGGCATGAGCGGGGGGTGGGGGTAACAGGAGAGAGACAAGGGGCATGAGTGGGGTGTGTGGGGCAACAGGAGGGAGACACGAGGCATGAGTGGGGGGTGGGGGGCAACAGCAGGGAGACACGGGGGGTGCAGGGAACACGAGGGAGACACAGGGCATGACCGTGGGGTGGAGGGCAACAGCAGGGAGACACGCGGCATGATTGGGTTCGGGGGGCAACAGGAGACACGGGGCTTGAGCGGGGGTGGGGGCAACAGCAGGGAGACACGGGGCAGGAGCGGGAGTTGGGGGGAACACGAGGGAGACACGGGGCATGAGCAGGGGGTTGGGGGAACACGAGGGAGACAAAGGGCATGAGGGGCAACAAGAGGGAGACACGGGGCATTACCGGGGGGTGGGGGTAACGGGAGAGAGACACAGGGTTTGAGTGGGGGGTAGGGGGCAACAGAAGGGAGACACGGGGCATGAGCGGAGGGTGCGGGGGAACAGGAGGGAGACACGGGGCATGAGTGGGGGCTGGGGGAGAACTGGGGAGACACGGGACATGAGCGGGGGTAGGGGTGTAACAGGAGAGAGACACGGGGCATGAGCAGCGGGTGGGGGCAACAGGAGGGAGACACGGGGCATGAGCGGGGGTGGGGGGAACAGGAGGGAGACACTGGGCCTGAGCGGGGGTGGGGGGAACAGGAGGGAGACATGGGGCATGAGCGGGGGGTGGCGGGGAACAGGGGAGAGACACGAGGCATGAGCTGGGGGTGGGGGCAACAGGAGGGAGACACGGGGAATGAGCAGGGGGTGGGGGGGAACAGGAGGGAGACATGGGGCATGAGCGGGGGTGGGGGGAATGGGAGGGAGATACGGGGCATGAGTGGGGGCTGGGGGAGAACTGGGGAGACACGGGGCATGAGCGGGGGGGTAGGGGCCAACAAGAGGGAGACACGGGGCATAAGCGGGGGTGGGGGTAACAGGAGAGAGACACAGGATTTGAGTGGGGGGTAGGGGGCAACAGGAGGGAGACACGGGGCATGAGCGGAGGGTGGGGGGAACAGGAGGGAGACACGGGGCATGAGTGGGGGCTGGGGGAGAACTGGGGAGACACGGGGCATGAGCAGGGGGTAGGGGGCAACAAGAGGGAGACACAGGGCATGAGCGGTGGGTGGGGGGTAACGGGAGAGAGACACGGGGCATGAGCAGGGGGTGGGGGCAACAGGAGGGAGACACGGGGCATGAGCGGGGGTGAAGGGAACAGGAGGGAGACACGGGGCATGAGCGGGGGTGGGGGTGAACAGGGGAGAGACACGGGGCATGAGCGGGGGGTGGGGGCAACAGGAGGGAGACACGGGGAATGAGCAGGGGGTGGGGGGGAACAGGAGGGAGACACGGGGCATGAGCGGGGGTGGGGGGAATGGGAGGGAGACACGGGGCATGAGCGGGGGGTGGGGGTTAACAGGGGAGACACGGGGCATGAGCGGGGGGTGGGGGGAACAGAAGGGAGACACGGGGCATGAGCGGGGGGTGGGGGGAAACAAGGGAGAGACACGGGTAATGAGCGGGGGTGGGGGGAACATGAGGGAGACATGGGCATGAGCGTGGGTGGGGGATACAGGAGGGAGACACGGGTAATGAGCGGTGGTGGGGGGAACGGGATATCCGCTCCTCGGTCCTCCGCAGGCCATCGTGTACCGATTGTGTGTCTCCTGCAAGTCTGCAGCAGCCTGGGACGTTCAGGAAGTGTAATCCACATGAGCCTCACACAGCCCCATTGGAGGCCCCGCTGTGCTCTGATCTTATCGCATCGGAATTTTCGCTTGTTAAGTTGTGATAATCACTTGTGAAGTCTGAAGTCACGCAGAGCTTGCCACAGATGCCAATATACGAACAATAAACTAAGATGGCGGGCGTCTCTGAAAATAAGATGCACTGCACGCTTTACTACAGCCAATGGGAGAGCACGTCAGATGTTCGCGGACATCACGCAAGTCGCTTGCCCAATCCCCGTCCTGTCCGCGGAGCGAACAGGGTAGTGTGTCCGCGAAGCGGGCACATATATCACTAATTTTGTTCACTTACATTTTTGTCTTTTTTTTTAAAACTACTGGATGGATTTACACCAAATAAATAAAGCACGCTTTCTGGACCAAGCCGCCACTCCTGCTGCAAATTTGGTGTAAATCAATGACATTTGTGATGTCATCTTTGATGTCCTGGGTGTTAGTCTTAGCAGTGCACGGTGGTGGCGCGAGTTATGGTTGCTTAGCTTACCATAACTGGCGAATTTCAAGGGTTTTTCGGTTTTACTTGGAACCATAACGTCCCTTTAACAAAGTTTTTTCACTGAATTTCATAGGTTTTTAGTAGCGCAACTTAACCATAACGTCCCTTTAACAAAGTTTTTTTCACTGAATTTCATAGGTTTTTAGTAGCGCAACTTAACCATAACGTCCCTTTAACAAAGTTTTTTCACCGAATTTCATAGTTTTTTAGTAGCACAACTTAACAATAATGACTTTGACTTTATATACATGTCATATGGAACTGACTAGATCTCTTCTTATGAACTTGATGTCCGCGAACTTATTTAATGTTCGCGGACATGTTCGGAGAACAGTACCACTACCTAAAAACTGTGGGGGCGGTGGTGGGGTATGTTTGATTGTTTTTTCATAATATAGGAACATTTAACAAATTCAAAAAGCAGCACACAAACACATTATATATAGTAATACATAAGAAATGTAACCCATATATGTAACCCACTAACCATTCATTTAAATACAATATGTTCTGAAATGGAATATACCACAAGAAGATAAATTGGCTTCCAACATAATTACCTCACAGACACAACAGAACTGAGAACAAGACCAGACCCACTGAATACATAGGACTTATCTTACCAGAAATAGTAAGTGTACTTCATTTTACTCATATATTTATAAACTTTCTGTATTAGATTAAAAAATATATTATCTTTTTTTTTTTTCTCACAGAAATGTCTAGTACTCTGGAATGGCTAGAGGACAATTTCCCACATGAAGAAATGTCACAAGATAGTGAAACTAATGGTTAACACTTTATAATATAAACCATTTATTTATTATTTTTTTATATACATTTAACATATATATTATTTATATTACAAGATAGTGAAACTAATGGTTAACACTTTATAATATAAACCATTTATTTATTATTTTTTTTATATACATTTAACATATATATTATTTTTTTGTACAGAGCATACCAAAATAGAAAAAACTTCAGAAAACCCTGTTATGGATAACAGTCTTCACAATATAGAAGAAAAAATGGATGTATTGTTGGCTAAATTTAATAATTTAAAAACTTTTGTAGAAAATCATTTCAAACCAAAAACCTCGTACCATTGCCCCACATGTACTTGTCCCTCCTCACCATATCCCAGTCAATTATCCCCAAACCCTCTCCATAATCCAAAACGTTTTGATGAGACTTCCATCCCTTCTTCACCTAATACAAATCATGTTGAAACCCCAAATTCTCCTGTTTTTGTTTCTGTTTCTGCCTCACCTTCTCTGTCATAAATTATTAATATATGTTAAATAAAGTTTAATTTTTATATTGTATTGTGAATAGTTTCCGTTTTTTTTTAAAAAACATTAAAAGTGTCCGCGGACAGTGCGAGTGTTCTGAAATGTTCATACATTAACGAAAATGGAGGTGTCCTGAAGAACACCACACCTGTTCGTACTGTTCGCTAACAAGTTGAAACTGTTCTAAGAACACACGTGGTGTCCTGAAATGTTGGTAAAGAAACAAAAATTAAAGTGTTCTAAAGAACACTATATCTGTCCCTAATGTTCGCTATCAACTTAAAACTGTCCTAAGAACACAATTGGTGTCCTGAAATGTTCGTAAATAAACGAAAATGATGTGTCCTGAACAACAGTACAACTATTCGTAGTGTTCGCTAGCAACATGAAACTGTACTAAGAACACACGCGGTGTCCTGAATTGTTCGTAAACAAACAAAAATTAAAGTGTCCTAAAGAACACTATACCTGTCCGGTGCTGTTCGCTAGCAAGTTCAAACTGTTCTAACAACGCTATTGGTGTCCTGAAATGTTCGTACGTAAATGAAAATGGAGGTGTCCTGAAGAACAATATACCTGTTCGTAGTGGTCGCTACCCAATTGAAACTGTTCTACGAACACAATTGGTGTCCTGAAATGTTCGTACATAAACGAAATTACACGTGTCCTGAAGAACACTATATCTGTCCTTACTGTTCGCTACCAAGTTTAAACTGTTCTAAGAACACATGCGGTGTCCTGAAATGTTCGTTTCACGTGTGACGCACTTTTAATTACTTCAGAACCCGAACAGTGTCCGTAGGACATCAATGCGCATGCGCTAACTAATCTCTGTGCACTTGGTGTCCTGCGGACAGGCGCTTCCTTCTCGGACTAGTTCACGAAC
This sequence comes from Ambystoma mexicanum, assembly GCF_040938575.1. Taxonomy (NCBI): domain Eukaryota; kingdom Metazoa; phylum Chordata; class Amphibia; order Caudata; family Ambystomatidae; genus Ambystoma; species Ambystoma mexicanum. The sequence continues at coordinate 141,672,813 of NC_090932.1, forward strand.
GGATCATATGACCGCGCCCACGCTCATCGTGTGTCCCCGAAATACGGACACTGTTTGTGTCCCCGAACAATTTAAAAGTACATTTTCAGTTAATCCATAATATTTTTCAATAAAATCTCACCATGGCACAAGTCCCACATAGCAATCTTGAGTTTCTATATACCTTTTGAAACTTTCCGATCCTTTTTTTGTGTTCGATCTGTCCACGGACAGTGCGCATGTCCGCGAACCGCGCACAAGCACCCCTATAAAAGACCATGCCCAAGAGCTTATTCCCATTGTGTTTCTGGCTATTCTTCAGAACACAGTGATTTTTGCTGCCACCTGCAGACTACACCATCATCGAGATGGCATCCTTGGCTGCTGAACTGCCACTTGGTGCTGCACCTGCTTCAGCACCACCTCCACCCCCTCCACCACCACCACCTCCCCAAGGGCCTGAAGAGGGGAACAGGAGTGAGGATGCGGAGGAGGAAGAAGAGGATGATGAGAATGAGGTAGAGGAAAACCCTACTACCCGCACTAGGCGTGAGTCTTGGGTGTGGCGGTTATTTACCATTCATGGTAAATTTCCTAAGGCTCGTGTGAACCGTGTTACCTGCAATGAGTGCAAAATGATACTCAGTCGCGGGAAGCACGGTAAGTACAGCTTTGGGACCACTACTATGAAGCGACACCTGAGGTCATTTCACTCTGGGGCTATTCGCAGGGTTGTGCCTTGCGAAGAACGTAGCAGGTTGATTTCCTCTACTTCATCCACTGTTTATGATCCTGTCACCACAAGGACCACCTCTGTGGGACACCGTCTTCCTCAAGCTGCCTCACAGGCCATACAGAATGCTGATGACTCTTACCTTTCGAGGGTCACAGTTGTATGTATGTACTGTGACACAGTACTCTGCAGGGGGGAGCAACTTTGGAGTGCTTTTGAGACTATCGTCTCAGAGCACGAGAAGACCTGCTCACTACCCAAATAAAACCCACTCTACATCTTCCTCTCTCAGCTTGCCCTTTCTTATCCCTGTGGTTGGTGTCCTCCCCTTTACCCTCCTTTACCCTCCTCTCCTAGTGTGTCGTGTCTGAAAAACCAAAAAAAAAACAAAATTACAAAAATCAAAAAAAAAATAAGGATCTTTTCAGAGCCGCCTTTCCCAGTTAAAAAATAGACGTGAAAATAAATGAAGCAGGGCTCTTTGTATTTTTTAGAAGTCCGCGGACAGTTCGCGAACATTAAAAAAATTGGGTTGCTACTCCATCACAAACATTGTAATTTTCTCTGGAAAGAAGTGGTGGCTCTCAAAAGAGCCTTTGGGTGGTGTTTGTAAGTCAAAAATTGTAAATGCTTAACATCTACTTCAAAATCGTTGTTGTAATTCCAAAAAAGGTCGCAATGCATTTTGTACATTTCTCAGAAAAATCTGATTGCCAGCATAAGTAAGATGGACTCCATCTCTGCGAAAAATGTATGTACTACAAAACATAATATTTTCATTGTGAAAAGAAGACATGCCAAAATCTCTTAGAAAGGCACAAACACCCTTATTAACATTGCGCCTTGCTTTTTCAATTTGTGGACCAAATGAAGAAGAACGAAGCCACATTTGTCTCTGCGCAATCCGTGAAAATATCACTTGAGAATTAGGAAACATGTCCATAACCTTCCTAAGTCCTTCTTTCATAGCAAATTGCAAAAAAATTCCAGTCACATGTCCTAAACTGTTCCCTCCACAATGAATTACAATTATGTCTGGATGTTGCTCTGTCTCCAAAGTAGCACAGAGAGGTAGCAAGTCCAACCACTTCATTCCACGTACTCCATGACAGTGTACTTCCACATGTGGGAATCCAAGATCTACAGCTACTCCACAGCTTTCTGCATGCACCTTCAACCAATGTATCCACGAATCTCCTAAAATCCAAACAATCTGTTTTCTGAAACACACAGCCATAGCTATCTTTTGTTCTCTCAGCAAAAAGAGTATCTAAGAAAATCTCTCCTGGCACAACACACCCACCAAACTTTCCTGACCAATCCCTTTCAGGGCTTATTCTCATTTGCATGACTTCTGAACCCAAAAATCCCCGGATGTAACTCCCGATGTCCGCGAACTACCGCCATGTCCGCGGACATATCGTAACATGAACAGCCCTTCTACCATTTCCACTACACTCTCTCTGCCATTCCCTCATTGGATGTACCTCAAAAATCACATGACATGCACCAATCACATTCAAGACCTCTACATCTAACTGCATCATCATAGATCAGCACTGCAAATGTACTCTGAATCTCTCTGAGTACAAGTGTCATATCATTGGCAAGCAGCATCTACCAGAAATACTGCACAAGTCTTCAAGATTTCTACTTGCAGCGCCATGCATATCCATATGCATGAACACAAACTTCAGGTATGCATATTTTCTGTATAGTAGATGAACACATTTTCAAACAGACTTTTACCTTGTAAAATCTGTAAAATGAATTTACTGTACTTTTTTCAATTTCCTAAAATCAACTATCACTTATACACCTTTATACTTTTTACTTTCTTTATGCACACACACTCAAATCATGTTAAACTAACATTTTTTAAATGAAATATATAGACTACATATATTCAAACAAAATTGCATGCAAACACAATCTATGTTTAAACCTTTATAAAAATACTTATACAATTTCATATTTTTTGTTTTTATTTATTTATTTACTTAATTACTTTAAATTAGACATAACATTGAGGCGCTATTACCTAGAACAGTTTACTTACAGAAATAGTGGTATTCACTAATATATTATAAATTTCACAAGACATAGTAAAGATATTTATTTTTGCTACAGTTAGTCATTCAATACAATTTGTTCATTAAGAACATATCATATGTACTGAACTGATGCAATGTATCTTATGTAAATAAATTAGTTTAATGGTTTTACAGAAGGCACTGAGGATTTCAATTAAAAAAAATCAATATCTAAATTAAAAACAGTGCTATATACAAACTAAGTTACTAATTTGAAGCTTTTACAGTTGCAGTGAAGACCAGTTTCCTGAAAAGAAGCAGTCAAATTCGAAGAAGAAAGAAAAACTAAGAAGTTACCTGTTAATTTTTTAAAAAAGTAAGTAAAATATCACCATAATATTTATATTATTAATCAAATATACTATAACATTAATACCAGCTATTTTGGTTTCTTAAAATAGAGATTTTGTACCATTTTGTCCAAAACTTTCCATGTCGTAAACAGCGATTTACAACCAGAATGGCCCACAAATTTCTATTTTTGGACACACAAATTAGCCAACTGAACCACTACAATTTTCATATTATAGAACAAACAACTGTTTTAATTGTATACATTAGATTTACTATTTGTACTTTTCCACACCACTAGCTTACTTTTTTTTTGTCATCTGAACCCCAGTTTAGTGACACATAAATTCAAGAATACCTATCCCTACTAGTTTTAGTTCCCAATGCACAATCACACACCATTACATACATCTTGATCATCTTACTCAAACACTCATGCACACAGCACACATACATTCCAGAACACCCCAACCCATATCTTCTTTATTTTTTTCAACAGACCCTAAAGAATGCCTACCAAAAGACAACTCCGTAGAAAGAAACGCAAAATTAGAGCAAATGAAAATAAAGGTGTCCAACATAAGCATCCATCTCTAGCAGAATTTGTAAAACAAGTTGAAACAAAACAGCTAATACAATCATTTAGTGAAACACAAGAAGTTTCAAGTACAACAACTTCGCTTCCTCTATCAAAATGTAAAACAAACCAAAAAACAATTAACAGAAAATCAGCTATCAGTACAGATAAAACTACTTCTTCAAATTTTAATATAGTGCAAAGTAAGCATACCAAGAAAAGTACTTTAGCCAAAATATACCGTCACAAAGTCCTTCAAAATCTTATAAAAACAGGAGAGAAATCAGGTTCAAAGCTTAAAACCTATCGTAGGAAATTAATCTTAGAAGCATTGATGGACAGTGCAATTCTTCTCAAAAGAAATGTATTTATTTTACTGTTAATCAAAATGAAACCACTAACAAAACTAATAACTAAATTACAAAAAATACTTCTCAATAAGCGAAATGTCAACAGAAAGAACTTCTTAAGTATCTGCGGAGGTGAATGGAATCACACTACGAGCACAGAACCATATTTTAATGAAGAAGCGTACAAACAAAAGCAAACAAATACAATTGCCATAAATAGCAGTGGTCGAGGTTATGAAAAAGTGAATAATACCATAATGGAACAAGAAGTACTCCTTACAAAAATATGCCCTGAAAACTTAGAATTACCCCTCCACTCAACTGGATCAGAATGTCTAGTGTACAAATGGCCATGCACGTCAATGTGTAACATTCCCAAACAATGTTTCAAATCTTTACACCAATTCCTCAATAAATATGTAAAAAGCAAAGACAAAATCAAAATTAAATTACTGCAAAATATAGATACCTGTCCAGTGCGCAAGTACACAGGACTACAAGGACATTCATTGGCCTGCATTACAGGACCTACTTGTAAAACCACTTTCCATGATATCAAAAGGATATCAACACATCATTCAACTATAAGAAATCTAGTCTATAAACTGAACTATGCTAAAAGTCCTGCTTTAGCACTAGCAAAGTTAAATAACATCCTTCTACATGGTACAGCAAAAGACCTACTTGCAGAAATTCACTATATCCAGAAAAAATATTTTGGAAGTGAAAGCCATTTACAGAATGAAATAGCTTTAAACCAATTAAGCAACAATTCTACACATGGCAACCTTTTGCTAAACACATACAAAAAAGAAATACTAAAATTTAAAAGTACATCAGCTGAAGTACCAAACCATGTATGTGTATGTTGCCGTAGAATTTTTTATAAAAGTAAAACAAAAACTGTGGACCTATCATACAAAATAGAAGACAATTAAGATTCTAAATGGTTTGAATTAGCTCTCTACCTTCTAGCAGAAAACAAATATGAAATAACTGAGCCCTTAATACTTTGCAGTAATTGCACTACAAAACTTGACAACAACCAAACTCCTTCACGTTCTATCACAAATAATTTGGAATTATACCCAGTACCAAAACCTCTACAACAACTTAATTTATATGATAGCATCATAATTCAAACAGTACACCCATTTCAAGCAATAATACGCCTTCAACCAAAAACAGCAAAATTACCTCCCTCTGAATTGGTAAAAGGCATTAGTGGAAAAGTAGTTTATTTACCATTAAATCTAAAAGAAAATGTGCATACTCTAGGAGTGCAACGTCCAATGCAGCAATCTTTAATTATATTAGTAAATGGAGTACCTACAAAAGACAAAAAAATATGGCAACAGCTGGTAGATTTATATAAAGTTAGACAAGCCGTCCAATATCTTAAAGAGAATAATGAATATTACAAAGAAATTAATATTGAAGAAAACTTGAAAGATACAACTGAAATAATTCAAGAAACACAAGAAGCTGGTCAATTTGAGCTACTAGATCCTGCTACAATATCAAATACTTTAGACCATTATACAATTCAATCTTTGCACTGTAATGACACCGTACAAGATGTACTAGAAACTTACCAAATGCGTCAAACAAAAGGATCGCCAATCAGTATATGGGAAAAAAGTATAGAAGCACGTGCTTTTCCTCTACTCTTTCCTACTGGCAAAGGAGGAAGGTATGATGATAGACCTATTCAAATATCAGCTTCAGAATACCGCTCATTACGGATGTATTCTGAAGATCCCAGATTTAGACAAAATGTGGAATACATATTCCACCTACTCTTTGAAAGTGAACTAGCAACTTTATGTTACGGAGTTGCACACATATTAAAATCAGGATCACACTTTCAAAATATGACAGCTACACAATTATTAGAGAACGTGCAACAAAAGGATGATGTTTTACAATCAAATATTACAAATCTATTAGCAAATATGCGTGGTACTAAAGAGTACTGGTTTCGACGTCATAGAGATGTACGTTGTATGATCAGAAACCTTGGCCCACCCACTTGGTTTGTTACATTAAGTTGTGCAGAATATGCATGGGAAGATTTACATGATTTCCTACACATATCAAATAAAAACAAAACAAACATAGATATTCTAACACCTGGAGAACTTTGTTCTTTGGATCCTGTTAATGTTTCAAGATATTTTCACCATCGCTTAATTGCTATGCTACATTTTATTTGTAATAAAACTGTTCCTCCCCTTGGAGAAGTGCAACACTTCTTTTGGAGAAAAGAATACCAAGCCAGAGGAGCACCACATATCCACATGCTTTTATGGATTAAAGATGCTCCTAAATTTGGTCAAGAGAGTGATGCCACTGTTTTACAGTTTATTGAAAAATATGTCACTTGTGAAATTCCATCAGAAGCCACAAATAGTGATCTTCGTGCACAAATTTTACAATTTCAAAGACACAAATGTAGAAAATATTGTTGTCGCAAATACAAAAACAAAGGCAAATACTACACCAAATGCCGATTTGGTTTCCCTAGACCAGTTACAAATACAGATCAAGTAAACAACCTCATGTCTTCAGTTAGACATACTGTTAAAGGAAAGTCACCTAAAAATACATATTACATAAAAAGAAAAGAAGAAGAAAAATATATCAATGATTATAATGCAATCATTGCCCACTTATGGAATGCAAACATAGATGTGCAGTACATTGCAGACAATTCTACTGCAGTTGCACGATATGTCACAGCATACTTAACTAAAGCAGAAAAGACAGAGCTCCAAGACCTCTGGAATGACCTGTCATCAGATAAAACAGTATCTCAGAAATTATACAGCTTGGGCATAAAAATGCTCACCCATAGAGAATGTGGATCTTATGAAGCAGCTGATCGTTTAACTGGTACTTCATTGTATGGTAAATCTGAAAATATAGTATGGCGAAGTCTTGGTCCAGCTAAATCTAGAAAAAGAGTTCTAAAATCATATGAAGATATAGAAACAATAGCCAAACATGATCCCAACAGCCAAGACATTTTAAAAAACAATGTATTGGACACATACTACCCAAACAGAAGTAATACTTTGGAAAACATGTGTCTATACTAAATAGCCCAAAACTACACATACAAAAATAATATGAAACCCGATGAAAAAAAAGGTAAATATAGAGTGACAGACTGTGAAGGCAGCTTAGTTAAACTCACTAAACCAAATTTAATTAATCATATCAAATTGTCATTGAAGACTCCTCAACATAAAGAAGTATATTACATGTCCCTGCTACAACTCTTCAAACCATGGAGAAAAGAAGAACTATTACTAGATAACTATGACTCATATGAGGATGCTTTCAAAGCAAATGAAAGCACTATAACTGATGTAAACTTTACACAGTACAAAACAATGTTGCACAATGAACAGCAACATGAAGAAGAACTCCAAGCCCAACTAGATAAGGATACTCCTGACAGTAGTCAACCTTCTGTAACAGGAAGCCAAGAACCACTGGGAGAACCACTAATAACAAATGAGGCAGAATTAGCTATGATAGAAGTAGAAAACACCATGTGTCAGTATGAAGATAAGGAAGACTTAACTATACTACAATCAAAACTAAACAATGAGCAAAGTAGCATTTTTCAAGAAGAAACAAAACTAATTGCACATGGACTAAAACATGAAAATAAAGAATGTTCCTGCCATAATTATAAACCTATACTACTGTATGTCAGTGGTGAAGTTGGTTCTGGCAAAACATTCCTAATCAAAATCATGAGTAAGTTCCTTCAACAATTGACAAACAACAAACTGTCAGCTGTTGTCACTGCCCCCACAGGTTTAGCTGCCTACAACATAGGTGGTGTTACATTACACCGATACTAATAGATGAAGTGAGCATGGTCTCCAACCTGATGTTAGCTTTGATTCACCTCAGATTACAAGTACTCAAAACAGACTATGAAGAGCTCTTTGCAGGAAAACACATTATTGTTTTTGGAGATCTGCTTCAATTAACACCAGTAAAAGGTGAACCTATTTTTAAAACATTAGGGCACAAACTCTGCCGTAAAACTGTTGGCAGCATTGGAAATGTCAACCTTTGGCAACATTTCCAATACAGAGAATTAACAGAAAACATGTGCCAATCTGCAGATCTAACTTATGCCAACATTTTAAAAAGTTTGAGAGTTGGTATACTTTCTAAAGAAGCAGAAGCAACATTGAAAACACGGCACATGAATGCACTTTATGGCGATAATGCATGTGCTATAGATGTTATGGAACAATTAGCCCACAAAAATGTCAATTGTATGGCCTTAATGCCAACTCTTGCAAGCTGTTTCAAATTCAATGAAATCATGCTAAGTAAAGAAATGCAACCAATAATGGAAATTAGCGCCACAGACAAACTAGATGTACATGGTATGACACTACCCATGTGTGACCAAGCCACAACAAGACTAAATAATTTATAAAAATCAATCTCAAACACAGCAGGCTTAGAAAAGATGTTATAATTATCATTAAATTGCAGAGTAATGCTTAAACGTAACCTTGACGTGGACCAAGGACTAGTTAATGGAGCACTGGGTACAGTTGTTGGCTTTCAAACATACCCACGTGACAACAAAATTCAGTTTGTCAATATACTCTTTGACAAACTTTCAGAAGTAAAACGGATAGGATGCTCAACAGCTAGATTCCTTCTCTTCAAAGATATGTATGTAAGCAGAGAACAATTTTCTCTAACTCTTGCATACGCAGTCACAATTCATAAATCACAAGGTCTTACCCTAGACAAAGCAATGATAGATATTGGTAACACAGTCTTTAAAGAAGGCATGAGCTACGTAGCACTATCACGCTTACGTACACTTGACGGTCTATTTCTAATCAACTTTGATGCAAGTAAAGTAAACGCTGATATTCCTTGCATTTTAGAATATAATAGACTTCGCTCACTATACACTCCCCATCTAAACACATATTCTGTTCCACAAAAACTAAAACGTTGTAAAAGAAAACTAAATCAAACAGAAATGCAACAGGACGTCACTGCAAATCCTCCAAAGAGAGTAAAAGAAACTAATACTTCATCAAGTACCACAAACAAAAAAGAATCAATTAGTGTCATGATGCCTACCTCCAAGGAGCCAGGTCCAACCCAGCAACCCTAGAGGCAGGCATCATTTCCCCCAGGGGAGTGCCAGCGGGCCCAAGCTGGGGCCCTTTGGAGACAGTCCTGGCGCCTTAGGCGCCAGGCTCATGTTGGACCCCTGTCCTGGCGCATTAGGCGCCAGGCTCATAAAGCTAGACATGTGTTCAAGTGTTTTAATGTGCACTTACCTGATGCAGACCATGCTGCTACATCCAGGCCCTCTTGAGGCCTGAATGGAACTACTTTACCTGTGGGACTACTTTCCACCCGGGTGTGGTCGGGGAAGGATACATACCTGATCGGTGGAAGGATACACACTTGGAACTTCTTCCAAAGCTATTTAAACCACACCCGATCAGCAACTCACGCTTCGCGTTGTTCTGCTCCTCGCAGCTGGACGCTCACCGTGTCAGCTCCTGCATCTGGACCTCAGCCACGCCTGTCAGTATCCTGGGTCACCTGCAAAGGGAGACAAAAGACCTTACCTGCTAAATCAGCACCACGGAGACATCACACCGACGATCCTGAAAAGGAAGACATAATTTTTAAAAGCATTTCGCTACGATCGCTGCAGCGCTGCATTTCACTCACCTATCCTGGACGCCTCCCTCTTCAGCAGCGATCATCCGGATCCACAGCCACTTCCCAGAGCCTAGAGAGAAAAAGACAAGAACAAGGTGAGAGAAGGAAAGGAATAGCAAAATCTCAGTTTCCTTCTAAGACTTACCTGTTGGGTCATTCCCATTTCATTTCGGGTCTTGCCGCTTCCAGGCATTTTCCGGACCCCGGCCCCTATGGGGAAAAAAGACAAAGACATTGAATGAGCAAATGCAAAGACATTACACGAGCTCTCATCCAGAACTTACCCGTCATTTACTGGAACTGCACGTTTCACTTCGGGTCGGCGCCATATCTCTGGCATTCCGAACCCCGGCCCCTAAGGGGAAAAAGACATAAGCATTAGCGCTTGCTGCAACAAGACAATGAACATAATTATTAAGCTTGGACTTTTGAACTTGCAGCAGAACTTTTGCAGCGCCTTACCTGAATAGTCAAGCTTACCTGAACTCCCATCAATCCTCAATCCAGTGAAGTAACTGGGTTTCAACGCGCCCCTGCATCAGAAGCAGGATGGAGAGCTCATCCTTCCTGACCCTAAGGTGAGACTTCACAGGGAATCGTGGAAGGGTATCGTGGAGGGTTGGAAGAGAGTGGGAGGCTTGAGCATAACTCAGTCAGTAGATAATACTCCCTTTTCACGCACAGGGGAATATTCCTGCGAGCCAGAGAAGCCAGAGTAGAGGGGCCCTTCCTGTCCATCTTCAGAGTCCTGCGCTTCACCATTGAAGAAGCATCAGCACTCGAAGCCAGACCTGCGCCTCCGTGGGAATCAGGTGAGCGTTACAGAACGCGACGCCTACCCACAATTTCCCACCCAGGCGCTATGGAGACTTCCGAGACTGACCAGCTGGCCCAGCTTTTGGGGGAATTACGGGCAGAGGTGCACTCAGCCCGCCAGGAGACTCACGCTCTCAAAAGAGAACTGATCCTATACAAGGAAAGAACAGATGACCTAGCCAAAAGGTTATTACAGGCCCAGGCAGGGCACACTCCTTTACCTACTTCCGGAGACATTACCACATCAATGGGTTTGAATAACCCGGTACAAATCAATCTACCTGGACACATGCCTTTGGCCCCGCCTGAATGTTTTGCGGGGGATCCCAAGAAATATGCCGTCTTTATGAACCAATGTCGTTTACACTTTCTATGCAGACCCGGAGCCTTCCCTAACGACCAGGCCAAGGTAGCCTTTATGCTATCTTACCTCAGTGGCAGTGCTGCCGATTGGTCTATTCCATTGGTAAATCAGGATGATCCCATTCTCCAGAACTTTCAGGTCTTCCAGGCCAGCATGGAAAGATTGTTCGCTCGACACTCTCAAGGACAGGCCCTTGATAACGAACTGCTATCCTTACGACAAGGTAATCAGGATCTTCTGCCCTACATTGCCATCTTTAACAGACTGGTTGTGGAAACTGGATGGCCAGAAAACAAAAGGATCACATTGTTTCATCGAGGCCTGCGAGGAGAGCTTAAGGATGTTCTAGCTCAGTTAGTAAACCCACCCCAGGTCTGCGCAGACTACATAGACTTGGTGGTTCAACTTGATCACAGACTTCAAAATAGAAAAGCAGATTGGTTCAAGTACGAAACACGAATACCAATCAAAACCCACGCTAACTCCAAGAGTACCGACGTATCTGAACCTACGCAAATCGGTGGTGTTAAAGGACCATTAACGCAGAAAGAACGAGAGAGAAGGCGGCAAATGAAACTTTGTCTGTATTGCGGGACTTCCGGACACTTTCTTCGAAATTGTCCAGTTAAACCACCTAAGAAGGTGGTTGGAGCTACTGATAACGAATTATTGACACCTGATTCGGGAAACGACCTAGCCCGACAAGTGTAGGGGTCCGCTTGCCGAGCTTGAAAACTAACTCTTTGACCTCGCATTTTGTCATGCCAATGGTGCTCGTGGACCCAAAACAGCCTCAGCAGTTGCATGCTATAAAAGCATACATCGACAGTGGAGCTATTGGAAATTACATAGACCGTGAATTGGCTTCCATGATTAAGCTTCCTCTCCGCCCGAAAGTAACCCAAGATGTCATCACTACAGTAGATGGAACCGAAATAGCCTCAGTGCCTGTAACGCATTCCACTGTTGAAGTGACACTGGTGGGTCAGGATGGACATCGGGAAGCAATCGTGCTTGATGTGATCAAGGCCCCACAATTTCAAGTAATTCTTGGAATTCCTTGGTTAGAAACACATAATCCCAGAATTGACTGGCGAGCAAAGAAGATAAGTTTTCCTGATTGTGAACCAACTTGTTATCCAAGAAATCCAGCTATGGGTCTAGCCTCAGCAACTACCACCCCTGTACAGTTACCGTCAGAATACCAAGAATTCTAAGACGTTTTTCAGAAAGAACAGGCTAACACGTTACCTCCCCATCGGTCTTATGATTGCCAAATCGATCTGGTACCCAATGCTCAACTCCCTTGTAGTAGGATTTATGCTCTTACGGAACCTGAGAACCTGCATTTGCGTCAGTATTTAGATCAGTACCTAGCCAATGGTTTTATTCTCCCGTCCAAGTCTCCTGTCTCTTCAGCTCTATTCTTCGTGCCGAAAAAAGAGGGCGACCTTAGAACGTGTATAGACTATCACGCCCTAAATCAAATAACGATTAAGAATCGTTATCCTCTGCCCTTGATCCCTGAGCTTATCGACCAGGTGAAAGATGCTTGTGTGTACACCAAGTTAGATCTCCGAGGAGCTTATCACCTGGTGCGTATAAAAGAAGGCGACGAATGGAAGACTGCATTCCGCACCAAGTTTGGGCTATTCGAATATCAGGTGATGCCCTTCAGTTTGTGCAATGCACCTGCCGCATTTCAGTACTTTATGAATGATGTTCTTCAGGAACTTATCGATGTCTGTGTCATTGTTTACATTGACGACATCCTGGTGTACTCTTCTTCAGAATCTGATCACAGAAAACATGTTTGGGCAGTTCTTGAGAAATTGCGCCAGCACAGACTATTTGCAAAGCTCGAAAAATGCGTTTTTCATACCACAGAAGTTGAGTTTTTCGGATTCATCCTGACACCTCAAGGAGTCCGAATGGACTCGCGAAAGGTGGACGCCATCCTCAAATGGCCATCTCCTAGCTCAGTGAAGGGAGTTCAGAGCATGCTCGGCTTTGCCAATTTCTATCGAAGATTCATTCCGGAATTTTCCCGAACAGTCCAACTCATCAGAGCTCTCCTAAAGAAAAACAAACGCTTCGAATGGACTCTTGAGGCCGAACAAGCCTTTCAGGACCTGAAAACCAAATTCACCTCTGCACCTGTATTGAAGCACCCACACCCAGATCTCCCGTACATTGTGGAAACCGACACATCCAGTTCGGCCATGGGAGCTGTCCAGTCGCAAAGAGACCCAAAAACTAACCAACTACACCCAGTGGCCTTTTGGTCCAGAACATTTTCTCCTCCTGAAATCAACTACGCAATTACCGATAAAGAGTTACTGGCCATCAAATCTGCTTTCAGGGCTTGGCGTCACTACCTTCTCGGGGCAAGACACACCATCACAGTAATTACGGACCACAGAAACTTACAGTATTTAAAGACGGCCAAAGCTCAATCTTCACGACAACTCCGATGGGCTCTATTCTTTGCGGAATTTGATTTTGTAATTACCTATCGCCCTGGCTGCTAGAATGGAAAAGCGGACGCCTTATCCCAGATTGGCATGGAAGAACCTAATTCGAGTTCAGAACCTGTGCCCATCATACCTGAGCAAAGAATCTTAGGCTTAACTTCATTGCAAACTATTGAGGACATTCAAACGCAAGTAAAACAACTTCTAGACTCTTCAACCTTACGGGAATGGAGTCAAAAGGGTCCTCATTACACCGTTAAGGATGATTTACCCTACTTCCAGGAGCGGTTGTTTCTGCCAAGTAAAGAATTGCAAGAACTTGTTATTGCCCATCATCATGAATCTTTAATGGAAGGACACCCTGGTATCGCTAAAACGGAGGAAAAAATCAAACGCCACTTCTGGTGGCCTTCTTGGAGAAAAGACATAAAGTCTTTTGTTCTGTCTTGCGGAATTTGCGCCCAAAAGAAAGCTCAAAAGAAAAGGCCAGCCGGCCTACTTCAACCCTTGGATATTCCACCGGCACCATGGCACACCCTGTCAATGGACTTTATAACCGACCTGCCTCCTTGTGCTGGTTACAACACAATCCTTGTAATTGTGGACCTATTCTCCAAAATGGCTCACTTTATCCCTTTAAAAGGTTTGCCTTCAGCTTCCACCTTGGCCAAGGAATTCCTGGAGAATATAGTTTGCATACATGGTTTCCCTTGCGTATTAGTCTCGGATCGTGGAAGTCAATTTATCTCCCATTTTTGGAAGAAGTGTTGCCGATTAGCACAAATAGATGTACGGTTATCCACCAGCCACCACCCCCAGACTGACGGACAAACCGAGAGAACCAATCAGACTCTCAAGCAATATCTTCGGTGCATGTTACACCAATCTGAGTTGAATTGGAAAGACATTCTTTGGATCGCAGAATATGCATACAACAACTCAGTGCATTCTGGAACCGGACAAACCCCTTTTTATACTTTGTATGGTCACCATCCTCGGACCTCTGACCTAGATCCACCTCTGACCCTGGAAATGCCCGCAGTAAATCATCTGCATTCCACAATAACCCAAGCCTTCAAAGAAGCTGCAAGTCATTTACAGCAAGCCAAGAAAAAGTATAAAGAAAACGCTGATTTGCACCGAAGTAAAACTCCTCCTTACCAAGTAGGAGACCAGGTATGGCTAGCAACTAAACATTTACCCCTCAAGGGCCAGCAAACCTTCAATCCCAGATTCATATGACCTTATCCCATCAAGGCTATCATCAACCCAGTGGCCTTTAAACTGGATCTACCGTCCAACATGCGTATTCATCCAGTTTTTCATGCATCACTTTTGAAGCCAGTACAACCAGGAACCCGATTGTACAAGCCTCCAGATCCAGTTCAAATTGAAGGGGAATTAGAATTCGAAGTTAAAGACATTTTAGACTCCAAGGTGGTAAAGTCGAAACTCTTCTATCTTGTTGACTGGAAGGGATATGGACCTCAGGAGAGATCGTGGGAGCCAAGTAACCATATCCACGCACCTCGATTGTACAAAGGATTCACCGGAGATTTCCAAACAAGCCAAAACCCCCGAAGGAAAGAACCTTGGGAGGGGCCTTGAGGGGGGGGTACTGTCATGATGCCTACCTCCAAGAAGCAAGGTCCGACCCAGCAACCCCAGAGGCAGGCATCATTTCCCCCAGGGGAGTGCCAGCGGGCCCAAGCTGGGGCCCTTTGGACGCAGTCCTGGCGCCTTAGGCGCCAGGCTCATGTTGGACCCCTGTCCTGGCGCCTTAGTCGCCAGGCTCATAAAGCTAGACATGTGTTCAAGTGTTTTAATGTGCACTTACCTGATGCAGACCATGCTGCTACATCCAGGCCCCTTGAGGCCTGAATGGAACTACTTTACCTGTGGGACTACTTTCCACCCGGGTGTGGTCGGGGAAGGATACTTACCTGATCGGTGAAAGGATACACAATTGGAACTTCTTCCAAAGCTATTTAAACCACACCCGATCAGCAACTCACGCTTTGCGTTGTTCTGCTCCTCGCAGCTGGACGCTCACCGTGTCAGCTCCTGCATCTGGACCTCAGCCACGCCTGTCAGTATCCTGGGTCACCTGCAAAGGGAGACAAAAGACCTTACCTGCTAAATCAGCACCACGGAGACATCACACCGACGATCCTGAAAAGGAAGACATCATTTTTAAAAGCATTTCGCTATGATCGCTGCAGCGCTGCATTTCACTCACCTATTCTGGACGCCTCCATCTTCAGCAGCGATCATCCGGATCCACAGCCACTTCCCAGAGCCTAGAGAGAAAAAGACAAGAACAAGGTGAGAGAAGGAAAGGAATAGGAAAAGCTCAGTTTCCTCCTAAGACTTACCTGTTGGGTCATTCCCATTTCATTTCGGGTCTTGCCGCTTCCAGGCATTCCGAACCCCGGCCCCTAAGGGGAAAAAGACATAAGCATTAGCGCTTGCTGCAACAAGACAATGAACATAATTATTAAGCTTGGACTTTTGAACTTGCAGCAGAACCTTTGCAGCGCCTTACCTGAATAGTCAAGCTTACCTGAACTCCCATCAATCCTCAATCCAGTGAAGTAACTGGGTTTCAACGCGCCCCTGCATCAGAAGCAGGATGGAGAGCTCATCCTTCCTGACCCTAAGGTGAGACTTCACGGGGAATCGTGGAAGGGTATCGTGGAGGGTTGGAAGAGAGTGGGAGGCTTGAGCATAACTCAGTCAGTAGGTAATATTCCCTTTTCACGCACAGGGGAATATTCCTGCGAGCCAGAGAAGGCAGAGTAGAGGGGCCCTTCCTGTCCATCTTCAGAGTCCTGCGCTTCACCATTGAAGAAGCATCAGCACTCAAAGCCAGACCTGCGCCTCCGTGGGAATCAGGTGAGCGTTACAATTAGAGAAAGTAAACCAGGTACTTCTTTAAAGAAGGAAGACAAACTCCAAAAAAAGCAGTTAGATACAGAACTACCTGGACCATTTAAATTCTCAACTATAGTTGGTGTAAGTTGCTATGCAAATGTAGCAATGAATATTCTATTTCAATTACCACCAATTGTTGACAACATTTACTCACACAGTACAGACCCATTGTGTTTGCAAATGTTAGTACTTCACAGAAATACAGCAAACAATCCTGACAACACATATAGTGTTTTTGGAATAAGACGACAATTGGACTACTGTGCTGGAATGGTGAAATTCACTATAAACTCACAGGAAGATCCACAAGAATTTCTAATGTACTTACTACAAGTACTGGAAAACAAAAACATACCTATAAATGAAATCTTTCAGATTTCATACATGTGGAAACATACATGCACTCTCTGCAACAATGTGACACAAGAAGAAATCCCCAATGAACGCTTCATATATATATCAATACCAAATTGTGAATCCATTCCATTTCAGCAACTTGTACAAAATGCAAACCATGGTAGATTATGCTCTACCTGCAATTCAGATAATCGCTCCACGTTAGTAATACAAACACATAGTAAATACGTAATACTAATGCTTCTACGTTACAATGCAGATGGTACCAAAAACAACTGCAAGCTGACTGGATTCACACATGGTCAAATATCACTTGGTAAGAAAACCTTCACAACAATAGGTATAATCTACCACGCAGGAGCCACAACCAATTCAGGGCACTACACTGCATACATAAAAAAGAAATGTGGATGGTTTGAATGTAATGATAGTACCATTACTCTAAAGCAGAGATTACCAGCAAATCTTGCAAACGCTTATTTGATGTTCTTAAAACCAAAATTTGATAAACAAACTGTATTTAAACCTTTAAGTAAATTTGTGTTACAAAAATATAAACTGTTAGAATACTCCAAAAGCTATCTAACTGCTCAAAGATTCTACAACAACTAATCAGATAAATGAATACCACTAAATTAGACCAAAAAATACACAGTTAGAAAACGCCAATTGGTATCTAACTGTCCCAAAATTATAAATTTGTGTTAAAATAATATAAACTGTTAGAATACTCCAAAAGCTATCTAACAGCTCAAAGATTCTACAACAACTAATCAGATAAATAAATACCACTAAATTAGACCAAAAAATACACAGTTAGAATACGCCAATTGGTATCTAACTGTCCCAAAATTTAACAATATCCAAATTGGTAAATCAAAACCACTAAAATATATTAAAAAAATAGACAGTTAGAATATGCCAATTGGTATCTAACTGCTCCAAAATTTTATAATATCAAAACAAATGAAGAATCTGTTACTGCTCCAAAAAAAATACAACAAAGCAAAGTATAACGCATTAGCCAGAAACAACAAGTGAACACTGAAAACAAACAAACAAATAAACTGTAGCATAACAGAAAAAGGTTTTTTTTTTAATCCAACATGGATTTTTTTTTCTCCCACAGACCCAATGATTTTAGCAACAAATACAGAAACTGAGCAAATTGCACAGTACTCTGATTTGTACTCTACTAAATATGAGGGTCGAAAAAAAATAAAAGTATATTGCTTATACAATGTAATAAGTTATTACAAAATACTAATACTAACATGCTATTTTCTTTTATCACAGAAATGAAGAAGAAAAACATGGGCTCCCATTACTAGACCAAACAGTAAGTATACAATAATAAGGACAACCATAGCAGCATATCACATCTATAGTATCTAATACCTTTGTTCCTTATACATTTGTTTTTCACCCAAAGTTATAAGCAAATATGAATGTGATATGCTGCGGTGGTTGTTGCCAGGGCATAGAGTCTTGGGTGCATGGCCAAATGGCCATGCACCCAAGACTCTATGCCCTGGCAACAACCACCGCAGCATATCACATCCATAGAGTCAAACATTTCAACTATGATCTATTGGAAACTTTTAATGTCTGCCAACAATGTGAGTGTTCTTAGAACACTTTGAACTTGCCAGCGAACAATACGGACACCGTTTTCAGGACACCCCCTACGAACATTTCAGAACAACGCGATAGTTCTTACAAGACTTTCAACTTAACAACGAACAATACGGACAGCGTCCTAAGGACACCCTCTACGAACATTCCAGGACACCGGGAGTGTTCTTAGAAGCGTCTTCAGAACACCACCATCTTGTTTATTTGCGAACATTTCAGGAC
The DNA here is from genome assembly GCF_040938575.1 of Ambystoma mexicanum. Taxonomy (NCBI): domain Eukaryota; kingdom Metazoa; phylum Chordata; class Amphibia; order Caudata; family Ambystomatidae; genus Ambystoma; species Ambystoma mexicanum. The sequence continues at coordinate 141,691,374 of NC_090932.1, forward strand.
ACCGCGAGTGTGTTTAGGACACATTCAACTTGACAAAGAACAATACGGACAGCGTCCTCAGGACACCCCCTACGAACACTCCCCAGACACCGGGAGTGTTCTTAGAAGCGTCTTCAGAACACCACCATCTTGTTTATTTGCGAACATTTCAGGACACCATAGAGTGTTCTTAGGACACATTCAACTTGACAAAGAACAATACGGACAGCGTCCTCAGGACACCCCCTACGAACACTCCCCGGACACTGCGAGTGTTCTTAGAAGCGTCTTCAGAACACCCCCATTTTGTTTATTTGCGAACATTTCAGGACACTGCGAGTGTTCTTAGGACACATTCAACTTGACAGAGAACAATACGAACAGCGTCCTCAGGACACCCCCTACGAACACTCCCCGGACACCGCGAGTGTTCTTAGAAGCCTCTTCAGAACACCACCATCCTGTTTATTTGCGAACATTTCAGTACACCGCGAGTGTTCTTAGGACACATTCAACTTGACAGAGAACAATACGGACAGCGTCCTCAGGACACCCTCTACGAACACTCCCCGGACACCGCGAGTGTTCTTAGAAGCGTCTTCAGAACACCCCCATTTTGTTTATTTGCGAACATTTCAGGACACTGCGAGTGTTCTTAGGACACATTCAACTTGACAGAGAAGAATACGGACAGCGTCCTCAGGACACCCCCTACGAACACTCCCCGGACACCGCAAGTGTTTTTAGAAGCGTCTTCAGAACACCCCCATTTTGTTTATTTGCTAACATTTCAGGACACCGCGAGTGTTCTTAGAACACATTCAACTTGACAGAGAACAATACGGACAGCGTCCTCAGAACAACCCCTACAAACATTTCAGGACACCGGGAGTGTTCTTAGAACAGTTTCACTTTGCTTGCGAACAAAACGGACATATATTGACTCCTTAGAACACCCACTAGTCAGTTTATTTACAACATTTCAGAACACCTGTGATGGCCGCAAACAAATCGAACACAAAAAGAACGTCTAACACATAAAAAACACAACTTTCATCCTATCTCATACACTCCCACCCTCCCCAAACACTCCTACACACCAACACACTCTAAAAACGCTACCGAAAAATCTGACGCGCTTCACGCTCCACGCTGTCCAATCAGCGAACACTTTGCATGCCCGCGAACATCACGCAAGACGATTGGCCAATCAGGACACTTTCCGCGCAGCGAACAGGGAAGTGTATCCCCAAACCGAACACAGATATCACTAATTTTTTTTTACCTACTTTTTGGTCATTTTAAAAAAAACTACTGGACGGATTTTCACCAAATTTGCAAAAGCAGGCTTTCGGGACCAAGCCGCTGCTCCTGGTCCAAATTTGGTGGAAATCCGTCCAGCGGTTTGGGCTGTATGCGCGAGCAACATTTTTTTCCCATTCACTCTACGGAGAGTGAGTATAATGTATACAAATATGAGCATATAGAGGGAAGGTACAGTAATAAAAATAAAACTATGAGAAAGTGCTGATAACCATAATGATTATCTTCATGCACAGAAAGGATTGCTCTCTTTCAAGCCTGTATCTTCCGCTATGTACATGTTTCATATGATGTGACAGGACCCTAAGTCTACAAATATAGTACCTTTTCAATTTTTACTTCCTGACTGTTACTGAAGAAAAATATGTGGCTTTGATATGTCAGTAAAGGATAAAAAGGGAGAGCCAGCCATGTGATGTCATCATTTATGTCATCAATGACATTTGCGATGTCATCTTTGATGTCCTGGGTGTTAGTGTTAGCAGTGCACGGTGGCGCGACATTATGGTTGCTTATGTTACCATAACTGGCGAATTTCAGGAGTTTTTCGGTTTTACTTTGAGTCATAACGTCCCTTTAACAAAGTTTTTTCACTGAATTTCATAGGTTTTTAATAGCGCAACTTAACCATAACGTCCCTTTAACAAAGTTTTTTTAATATCACGCAAACAATATACAAACATGGCGTGCAAAAACCAACTTCTACAGATGGCTTTACACAGAATGTTGCAAAGTAAGAATTTATGCTTGTTCACAGTGAAGGTCTGCTGCTTCCACAACTTCTACAGATGGCTTTACACAGAATGTTGCAAAGTAAGAATTTATGCTCTTTCACAGTGAAGGTCAGCTGCTTCCATTTTTTTCTCGGGCCCTGGAGAGGCTCACGAAGCGGACTATAAGGTTGTATTGTGTTTTGACCTTGACAGACAGAGATTGTGATGAAAGACTTCTCTTGAAGGAGTGTTGCTAAAACGTAAGAGAAGATAAAGATGAAATTTCTGAAACGAAACCACTTTTACATATTATATCACTATACGAAAGATCGTTGGCACACGCGGAGTCGTATTTTGGGACTGCACCACTCGTAGACAATGGAAATTGCAATTGTACTGTAAGTAACCCTTTAGATTACTTTATACCAAATATAATTACAATAGCGTAGCGTTAAAGACCGCTCAAGTTGAACTTGTTCGTTGAAAGTGGCATAATGTTTTCTACTGTGCACTATCACCGCCGAATTGATCCCCTGTCGTTTAGAGGGCTCTGAAAAAGGCAGACGACACAGGGTGGGTTAATAGAAATAATTTAACCGGTCTATAGGCGGTCAAGCGCTCGACTCGCTGTGCCACTTCACTGTAGCCTGTCAAGTGGCACAGCGAGTACAGCGCTCGCTTTGACATCCGTGCACAGCTTGCTAACGCAAGTTTGAATCCCGGCAAGGCGAAACTCAGCCTTTCATCCTTCCGTGGTCGATAAATGAGCACCACACACCCTGGTTAATAATAAGCACCGCTTACATACCTCACGGTTTTTAGCGCTATATGAATGGGAAAATATTATTATTTTATTATTAACATACTCTGTTGCACTATCTTCGATAGCAAATAGTTTCATGCCCTAATAAATAAAATGATGATTTTTAATGAAGATCGGCTGGTGAGACTAATTTATGTTTTTTAAAACAGGAACGTGGCCCCATTTTGTCTATGTCACGATTTACAGACTCCAGCGGATGGGGTCTTCAACTGCCAGGTGCAAGTCCAAATATGCAACTTCATGACCCTCACCATTTTATGGGACAATCGCCAAGTACCAATATGCCCTTATGCAGTACTAGTAGCTACAAACAACATACCAACCAATAGGGTGGTCTAATGGCTCGTTGTTGGAGCAACCTTCCGATTATAAGAGCGACCATTTACTGCTTTTATCATAAATCAACAGCCTATCTACCGCAAAGGAACAACTCGTGGCTCCAAATAAACTTTTGCTGATCGACAGCAGAGACAATAGCAAATCGCTGAATATTCACTAAACATTTCATGTGAAATAAATGTACTTTACCAAATGTACAATCCTGCTGTTTACTTTTAAACCACAGTTTCATATTCCGAATTGTGGCGCACTGAGTTGTAAGCTGATCTAACACTCTCTGTACCGCAAAGGAACATCGCGTGTCTCAACATGAACTTTTGCGGATCGACAACAAAGACAAATGCAAATTGCTGAATATTCTCTAAACATTTGATGTCAAATAAATGTACTTTACAACATTTACAATCTTGCTCTTTGCTTTTAAATCACAATTTCATATTCCGAATTGTGGCGCGCTGTGTTGTGACATAATGTGTGTTGTCTTCCGGGTTCTGTGTAAAGTCGCGTAGTACTGGAGACGACTGGGCGCGTTTCATTACGCACCCTGTAACGTCACGGAGAAAGGCGGGGAATATGAATGCTTTGATAATATCAGGCTTAGGGGCGGGAGATATGATTTAGTGTCGCAAAAGCAAGTCAGCCAGGTCAATAGCGCCAGTCATAGGATTATCACATAATGTCGGCGCACACCAGCCGGATTTATCGTTTCTTTACTGGACAAAAAGTCAGTTGACGCCCCTAGGAAATTGTACTATTAGCGAACAAAAGGAGTGCTCTTAAAACACTTTCACCCTGACAACGAACAATACAAACAACGTTCTCAGAACACCCCCATTTTGTGTAATTGCAACCATTTCGGGACACTGCGAGTGTTCTTAGAACACATTCAACTAGACAGATTACAATACGGACAGCGTCCTGAGGACACCCCCAGTTTGTGTATTTACGAACAATTAAGTACACCGCGAGTGTTCATAGCTCATTTTTACCTTCCTTAAGAACAAAAATGACACATACTCCGTCCTCTAAACACCCCACCATTTAGTTTATTTACAAAATGTCCGAACAGCCGTGTTCTCCGCGGACAAATCGAACGCAACAAAAAGGTATAGCACATAAAAAAACAAAACATTGAACCTATCTCATACTCCCCAACCCTCCCCAAACACTCTTACACACCAACACACGGCACTAAATACAATTTTTTATCCACGTTTCACTGTGCTGTACGCGGTCGACTGCGAATACAAGATGGCGGGCGCCACAGAAAATCTGACGCGCTGCACGCCCCTCACCGTCCAATCAGCGAACACGTCGCATGTCCGCGGACATGACGCAAGCCCATGGGCCAATCGGGGTGCTGTCCGCGGAGCGAACAGGGAAGTCCGTCCGCGAAGCGAACGCAGATATCACTAATTTTTTTGCCTTACATTTTGGTCATTTTTTAAAAAACTACTGGACAGATTTACACCAAATTTACAAAAGCACGCTTTTGGGACGAGGCCGCCGCTCCTGCCGCAAATTTGGTGTAAATCCGTCCAGCGGTTCGGGCTGTAGCTGTGCGCACATTTTTTTCCCATATAGTCTATTGGAAAAAAAAAGTTTTGGGACCCCCCCTATAACTTTTCCCCCCCTGGTCTAATCCTCACCAAACTTTGCAAACAAATTCAGAGTGGCCCAAGTACTTTTTTTTGCAAAGTTTGGTGAGGATCCGTCCAGGGAGAGCGAAGTTATAAGCCACCCAGGTTTGGGGGCTTAGGTTACCATAACTGTCGAATTTCAGGGTTTTTTCGGTTTTAATTTCAACCATAAAGGGGAGGTTGAAATTATTTTTTTAGTGAACTGCACAGGTTTTTGGTTGGGCAACTTAACCATAACGTCCCCTCAACAAACTTTTTTTTGTAGTGAATTGTACAGGTTTTTGGGAGGGCAACTTAACCATAACGTCCCCTCAACAAAGTTTTTTTGTAGTGAATTTTACAGGTTTTAGGAGAGGGAAGCTTAACCTTAACGTCACCCTTAACATAGTGTTTTTTGTAGTGAATTGTACAGGTTGTTGGAAGGGGAACTTAATCATGACATTGTGGCAATGAAGGTGTTGTGTGGAATATACACTGTGATGATGTGATTTTGGGAGATATGTAGTATAATCTACGTACTTGATATACATTTCACATAGAACATACAGAACACCCTCCCTATTGATAATAGAAAGGGACGGACTGAGCGCCTGTTTGCGGATGGGGGAGGAGAGGATCAACATTATCCAAAGAGGCAGGGTGTATCTGAAAATATACTATTGTCATACACAAAAAGGGTACCACGTAGAAGAAGGACATAAAGATATTGTAAGTAGTAATAAGTAATTATGGAAACCTGAAGATGTGAAAAGATAAGGACACATTTAATAAGCATGTAGAATGAAATGGATGGTACCATAAAAAAAATGGATGCCTCCATAGTAATCACTTCACAGAAACTCGGCAGCCTGGAACGACAGTGGACGGATGCAGTAGGAAGAAGGGAGATTACATCAAAACAGTGAGTGGAGGTCATTTTTTGTATATGTGTGTGTTTTTTTTTGGTATGTGGTGCAGAATTAATAATTTCTTTCTGTTGTTTTGACTCAGAACAGTGGCGGCTGGTGAGTTTGAAAGCTGGTGGGGCGTAAATTTCCCAGGGTGAATTTAGTAGCGAGCGTGCGCAGCGCGCGAGCCCACTCCCCCAAGAGGGGTCCGGGGGGTTTCTCCCCCCGCGAAATTTTGGGAAAAATGGCCTACAAAATGTGCAATTTACTGTCCAAAAAACGCACTGAAATATGAAAAAAGCATTCGGTTTTACAAATTATTGGTGATACACTATTCGTATGTGTGCAAGTGTATTATTGTATTTTACAGCAGCTTGTATTGAGAATAGCTGGTACTATGGTGTATGCATAAAGACTAGGTGCAGAACTGTTAGAGTTGGTCCTCAGCACATTAGTGTTGGGCATTGGCAAATCTGTTACCAAGGAAGTAGGTGCAGGCAGATTAGCGTGAACAACATTTGGCTGCTGCGAATCAACATTAGCAATTTTAGGTGTAGACACATCAGGCAGATCCCCATTTATAGTCTTATGAACCAGCGCATCAATAGTAGGGTTCACTAGATCACCTTTAACAGCCTTATGTGCAGGCGCCTGCCGCTGATCGCCATTTACAGTTTTGTTAGCAGGCACATGAATAATAGGCTCCGGTCTATCACCATTAGCAGTCTTAAGAGCACGTACATCAGTATCAAGCTTTGGCCAATCAACATTAGCATGTACATTAATATTAGGCTTTAGCAGATCAGCATTGACAATGTTATGTACAGGCAAATTCGTTTTCTCTGAATTAGGTGCAGGGAGAGTCTAACGCCAAGTATTGTGCTCCCAAAGATCCTTATTAGCACAGGCCGCACAGGCCATGAATCTTAGGCATTATAAACTCATCATTCGCATCAACTGGCACTGGCGCATTATGCACAGGTGGGTGGATTGTACACATTTTGGGCATGGAAGTGTCAGTGTTTTGCATCTTTGGACTAGGCTCTAGGAAGCAACACATATTTACATGCAGCGTGTATATATACCTGCAGGGGTTCTGACCGTGTATGTTTACAAAAACAGGGTCCACGTTTACATGTAGTGGGGGGTGCGGGGGTATACGTTCTCATGCAGTGGCGTACATTTAAAAGCAGGGGCTAGTAAGGGTATACACTGCCAGTATATGTTTACATAAAGGGGTCCAATGGGAGCATTGGATTTACATGCAGGCGTATACGTTCTCCTGTGTACTCTCTCGCCAAAACACAACTGGAGCAATATCTTGCTAAACAGACGAAAAGTACGGTGCAAACCACAACATAGGATATTGCAAAGAGGACCTCTTCACTGGATTAATGACTGTTCCACACACGCAGGCGCGAAACTCTTATCCCCACAGTACAATAACAAAATAACAGTTGAGACGCGCCCAATTACATTACGCTTGAAGCAGGGGTGGGGGGTACTGGTGAGGAGACAACCAGTGCAATGGAAATCAATGCGGGTCTCTCTCTCTGGTATGCAAGAGTCAGGGTGCGCCCGGGGGACACAGGGAGCCGACTGTCTGCGGCAGAGCCTGCTCCTGTGCGGGCTACGCAATGAGAGGGAAGGAGCCTTCCAGGACCAGGTACCACACGCACGCAGCGATGCGACACAGGTGGCGACGTCGCATGTTTCAGAGGGATCCCCAGCTGGATTGGGGAGGGAAGTGGGGCCTCACAATAATCACAATGTGGCAGGGTCACCACAAAATGAACCAGCCTGCCTGTGTAACGCAACCCAAGCGATTCCGTCCCCCTTCCTCCTAATCTCCAAGACCGTGGTAATTTCAAATATCACAACGCACGTCACCACAGATAAATAGCAAATAGCACAGCTCCATGTTATGCACCCCAAGAAGCGAAACATATGCCAAGCAAAAAATGCATCATTATTGAATTTACATAGCAAAGTCCTCTCCTGCGCCGTAAAGCGGAAAGCAATTATGTATATGAGCTATTGAAGAAGAATATCACCCTAGTGCCTAGGGCTAAAATAACCCCCAGCTTCGGATGGCACAGGGTTGTAACAGAGAGGAAGATACAGCCCCCGCCCACCCCTGTTGATGTGTACTGCAGGAGGCACATCTTCCAGGCATGGTATGAAAATGGTCACTCCCGAACAGGAAGCGCAGCCCTGTCACCTGGATCCACTTACCAGCAGATGCCCATTCTAGCCGTGGTGGTGAGTTTGGGCTCCCCTCTCTCTCTCACAGGGGAGAGTGCCCCTCAACTGCCGGAGGCGGGAATCGAAATGCTTTATGAGGTGGGATTCCCGCGGCCTTATAAAGCATTTTGAAATAACTCTCCCAAACTCTGCTTTAGCCCATGGGCCACGGCACGGACCGGGGCTCAACAAAGTAGGCCCGCCTGGGCCTACTTTGTTTAGCCTTGGTCTGTGCCGTGGATGCCCAACTTGGGGCGAGCCTTGGTGGTAGCGGGCCCTGCTACCACCAAGGCTCGCCCCAAGTTGACGGCAGTCAGCTCAGCAGCAACACTGAACGACGTGTAGGCCATGGCCTACACGTCGTTCAGTGTTGACTGGGCCTGGGCCGCGTGTGGACCACATAGTTTGGGCCCGGGGAGGGGAGTGGAAGTGCAACACTCCCGAGTCCCCAGGCCCAAGAAGAAACAAAGAACGCACAACAATGGGGTACTTACCACAGCGCTGCTGGGCTGGTGGCCTGGTGGTGCAGCAGCACTCCTCGTGTGTGCTGTTGTTGTTGACTCGAGTCGGACTTGGAAAGAAAGAGACGGGTGTGAAGGCGGCGCAGGCACACGCACACACCCTACGCCGACAGTCATGAGTCATAGATACAGCAATGTCATTGGCTGTTTGCCAGCCAATGACATTACTGTATCCATGGCAGGGGAGGGATTGATAAGTGCGCTGTTTGCGCACATTTTAATACTGGCGGGGCCACACCTGAAGCGCCCCGCCAGGCCTCTAATTAAAGGGGCTACGTAGAGTGCGTGGAGCTACGAGCTCCAAGCACTCTACTATAATAAAAAATATACTAAATTGGGACGCGCCCCGCTGCCGGGTCGGCCTATACTACACTGTGACTTCACTGACTATTGTTTCCTTGCCACAGTGCCCCCGCGCTGTTGGCAAAGGAAATGCAGCAGCATCTAGGCTAAAAGTGATTCAATCAGAGAAGTTCTCTGATTGCATCTCTTTTAGCTTCTCTCTTTTCTTTTTTTCTGGGGGGGCGGCGCCCTTCCGCCCTATCATAGCAGCCGCCACTGACTCAGAAATGGCTAGTACTTTGGAGTGGCTGGAGGAGTATTTTCTGCATGGGGAAATGTCTGAAGACAGCGACAATAATGGTACACATTGCTCTGCATATGCAAAATAATGACCAGTATTTTATAGGCATTTAACATATGTATATGTTTTGTGAACAGACCAGGAAAGAAAAGAAAGGGCAACAAACGAGATAGAAAAAGATAGGATAAAAAGGATAGAGCAGGAAATGGACATACTGAACGAGAATTTTAAAGGTTTACGGGAGTTTGTGGAGGACTGTGTGAGAGGAAAAGTTTGTCACCATTGCCCCACCTGTACCTGCCCCGTTTCTCCATTCCGTAGTGAACTTTACCCAAACCTTGAAGAGGAAAATAGACGTTTTGACGAAATATCCATCCCTCCTTCCCCTCACAAATCTTCTCCTCATAACCAGCCTGTGTTGAATCCTAATTCCCCCATATTTGTGTCAGTGTCCGCTTCCCCCGCTATTTCTTTGGATTGAAGTGTGTGTGTGTGTGTGTGTGTGTGTTTGGAATGTTTTTGTACAGTAGTTGTAGTGAAAGAGTGTGAGTAAAAAAATATTTTTTTAAAAAGACATAAAATGTTTGCGAACAGCGCGCCTGTTCGACCTCTCCGTAAGGAATGGCATGTGGGTGCTGTAACGGCAGTACACCCACCCTTACTAATGTCAAGTAAGATGGACTTGATGTTTGACCGCACCATTTGTTGAAGTTGTGCGTACATTAACAAAAAGGGGCGTCCTAAGGACATTATACCTCGCCATACCTCTTTTAAACGAGATGAAACATGTTCGTAGAACACACCAGATGTCCGGGATAGCTGTAAATGTGCAAAATGGTAGTGTGTGAAGGACAGTATACTTGTCCGTATTGGACGCAGCCAAATGGTGCCATCCGTAGAACAGGCGCGGTGGCCGGCATGTTCGTAGGCAAACAAAATGGAGTTGTCCTAAGGACACTGGAACTGTCCGTACAGTGAACATATCATGTATGCACATGCGCAGTACAACCGTAAGTATAGCGAACATCGTGCCTGTCCCTAACTGTCTGTCTCACTTGTGTCGCACTTTGAATTAGTTTGAGAACTCAAACACTGTCCGTAGGACACTTGCGCATATGCACACGTTTGGTACTCTGCATTTGCTGTCCAGCGGACTCCCATTTCTGGCGCGGATGTGTTCAGGACGTCATCATGTGACCGCACCCACGCTGAGCATGTTGACTAATTTGCGCAGTTTGTGTGCTTCCGCAACAGTCCAAAAAAACATGTAGACGCAAGGCAAAGTATTGTACAGTGTAAAAATGTAATTTCACATATCCCAGACAATAGCTGACCTGAGGACTTGGTGTGTAAAATGTTTGTACCGCTCTGCAGTGATGAAGATGGTCACGAGGCACACCCCTCAACCCCTACAAATAGCCACACCCCCGAGCGCATCTTCATTGTCCTTCTAGCTATAGCAGATTGAAGTGTAGTACCTTTACTTCTGTAGTGACCAAAAGGAAAATAATCAGTATGGCTTCCATGGCTGCTGTTGGTTCATTAGCCTCTGCACCAGCCCCAAACCCGCCACCACCACCACCTCCCCAAGGGCCTGCAGAGAGATATATGGGTGAGGATGTAGAGAGCAAGGAAGAAGAGGAGGAAGAGAACGAAGTGGAGGAACTCGGCACTAGGAGCACTCGCCGGGAGTCGTGGGTGTGGCGGTTGTTTTCCGTTTATGGGAACGTACTAAAAGCACGTGCGAACCTGGTGAAGTTTAACCAGTGCGAGGTGGTGCTGAGTCGTGGGAGACTTGGTTCGTACAGCTTTGGTACGACAACCATGAAGCGACACCTCACTTCGTTCCATACTGCGGACATTCGCAAGGTGGTGCCATGTGAAGTGCAAAGTCGATTGAGTTCCTCCACAGCATCCTCTGTGCCTCCCTCCAGTTGTCTCCCAAGCCATTCGCAATGTTGTTGAGCCTTACCTTTCAAAGATGACAATAGTATGTAAGTATTGTGACGCAGTACTCTGCTGGGGAGAGAGTTTTCGAAGTGCTTTTGAGGCTACGGTCACAGAGCACCAGAAGATCTGCTCCTTACCTAAATAAAGCTCACCCTATATCTTTCTCTGTTCACTTGGCCTTTCTTATCCACGTGGCTGGTGTCCCTTCCTTACCCTCCTTTGGCCTCTCCTCCTAGTGTGTTGTATGCAGTGGCTGTGAAGCAATAAACGTGAAAACAACAGAAATTACTGAAAAGGCTCTTTTCAGAGCCCCCCTCCTCAGTTTAAAGATAGAACTATGAAGTGACGGTTGTAGACCCCCGCAGAGTTGTGGAAAGGTTCACAGACAGTCGTAGGGGAAAAAAGGGAGGGTGCAAGCGGAGCAAACACAATGAAGTGTACGCTGGGAGTAAGTGGTGGCTCTGAAAAGAGCCTTTTGGTAGTGTGTTGTGTGGGTCAGAAACTGTGAATTGGAGAAAACGGATTGTCAGATAGGTTAGTGTGAATTCAAAAGAGGTCACAATGCATTTTGTACATTGTGAAGTCAAAGCTGATTGCCAGCATATGTGAGGTGGACTCCATCTCTGCGGAAAATCAAAGACCTGCGAAACAAAATGTTTTCATTGTGGAGGAGGACATGCCAACATCTCTTAAAAAGGCACAAACAGCCTTATTCACATTGCGTTTCACTTTCTCCTTTTGTGGACCAAAAGCAGAAGAACACAGCCATATTTGTCTTTGTGCAATACGAAAAAAGTATTTGACAATTTGGAAACATGTCCATGAGCTTTGCAAGTCCTTCCTTCATTGAAAATTGCAAAGAAATTCCAGAGACATGGCCTAAACTGTTTCCTCCACAATGAATGATAAGTATATCTGGAGGACGCTCTTTCAGTAAAGTAACACAGAGAGGTACCAAGTCCAGCCACCTCATGCCACGCACGCCATGCCAGTGCACGTCTACATGAGGAAATCTGAGATCTGCAGATAAACTGCAGCTTTCTGCATGCACCTTCAACCATTGTATCCATGAGTCTCCCAAAATCCAGATAATCTGTTTTTGAACATGGAAAGCCATGGCTGTGTGGTCTCCTGTCAGGGAAAAGACGATTTTACTAAAGTGTGCCGTTCAGAACACACCTACTGAACTTTATGGACCAATCCCTATCTCTGCTCATTCTCATTTGCATGCGTCTCCACCCCTGAATCCCCGTTGGTGATATGCGCTGGCTGCAAAGTACCGCCACATTCGCGGACATGTATTGGATCAAAGCGTGACAACGGTACATTAAAGTGTTATTCCCCTTTTTCCCCTTTTTCCCCTTTAAAATGGGCTCTTTATTTTTGGCCAGATACCGTACAGACATCAGGTATTTTATTTATTTTTTTGTATTTTTTGTCCTTTCTTTACTCCTACAACCATTACAGAACCTTCTCTAAAGCAAGCCTTACGTTCCAAAAGAACATCGCATTTCCTAAAGAAGATAGCGCAACACCATCTGCTTCAAAATAATCTGCATTGCTTGAAGCAATATTATCGTGGCTGCAGAAAAACATACCAGCTCGTAACATGAATGCACGCATGCCGCGATAGATGATTCACCTCCCAATACTTTGATCTGGACAGAAAACCAAATTGTTGTCCCATTTTACTCTAGGAAGTAAAGCAGAAAAAATGACTTTCGTTGTTGGGAAGATGGTCATGAGTGCTTCAACCAACTTTTCCAAATCTGCCAACAAAGTACATGAACTCACGTATCCCAAATGGGAAGCCCCATAGTGCAAAATTACCACATGAGGAGTGGTCATTGTACGCATGTCTCTGCAAACTTGCAGAATTGCCGCAGCATTGGCATCAGTGTCAGTGCTCCACACCACCTCCATTCCTCTCACATCGAAATGGTGTGCCACATGCCTACTCTCGGCATCGTGTTGTAAGCCATGCACAAAAATGTCTCCAAGCACCAAAACCCTGACCCTCTCCAACTCTGCCATCTTCAGTGTACGCACCATCTTTCGACACAAAAGAGTAATATGAACATCTGATTGGCTGATGCCTACAGTCCCCTTTCCATGCAGGATTTGCTGTAGAAACCCGTATGTGACACGCCCTACCTGCGGACAAGCGTTGCCTACATGCAGCACGTAACTCTTACCCAGTCCTTCCACCCTTTCCACAGCGGTAGCAAGTCGAGTCCCTCATTGGACATAACTAAGCAGTCACACAACCATCCACCAATCACATTGAACATCGCTAATTCTTACTCTGTCATCAACATTGCACACTTCAAAATTACTGTTGATAATTCTGAATGGAAGTCGAATATCATTGCAAAGCACCTACTTCACAAGCTACTGTGCAAGTATTGAGAATTTCTACATACAGCCTAATGCATGCGCACATGCATGAGTATAGAATACAGGTGTGTATATTGTAATCAGAGAACATGTGCAACCCTTATGATTTAATTTAGACAAATGAATGCCACTAAATGTGCATAGGCAATACATACCAATGCTCCCCCTTTTAAGTGCAAGATGTCCGATTTATCATTGACAAACCGCACAACTGCTTACTGTCTTCCGCATAACCTATACATACGTTGGAAGCATGCCTATTTAGGGCGGAAATCAATTTTGTATGTGAAAATGTCGGAGTTGTGTACTGTGTACAGGCTACAGTAATGGTACTTGCAATGTAATCGTATGAGGAAAGTAAGCTCTCCGATTGCTGTGGTGACATTTCCCTCTGAGGGTCTCCCGATTTCTCGGCATTGTGCTTTTAATTTGCAAGTAGAACATTTTTCCCCATCTACTATTGTGCCCTATTGCTTACAAACCTCTCTTCAATGCATAGTACACTGTGTAAATAACAAATAATTTCCATAAACTTAAAATTGTTAGCAATTTTGAAGGACTTTCAACTACCATATTGCAAATACCATGCAAATACTGCACAGAGTGAAGTGAAATGCACACATGCACTGAGTTGAATTATGAAAGTAGAATGCTGTGACGAAAGAAACACAATTAATGTGTGCAGTATCATCACTGCTGTAAACACACAAAGTAATTGATTTTGTTTTTTTGCATCGCAGTGAAGACTACTTTCCTGAGAATCAACAGCATCTACAGTGCAGACGACATATGTGAAGAAACCTGTTTATTTTGCAAAACAACAAGTACAGTACTACCTTTATATTGTAACTACTCCTCAAAGAGGCTGTGTGGGTTATTTGTTTATTTTGGGTGCCAAAGCAAACATTCATTTCTAAACCATTTTAGCTACAAATATCCATTTATTGAACAAAGAATAACAGGCAGAATGGCTCACGAATCCCTGTGTGTTTGGAACTCAAATAACATACGTAATCCTTAGAAGGTTAGATTTAGAAAAGAAGTTGCTGTTGCAAGTTTATGTCATTTCGTTTATTAATAATGGTTCTCCTCACAAGTAGCCCACTTTGTACTCTCATCTGGAGTACATTGTAGTAGTATACAAACAATAAAGTAGCCTTACCAAATCATTGCAAGAGTCCAATGCACATCGACACACCATGACAAAGAGCTTCCCATCAGACTCATGCACACATGCACACAGCACACAGACATTGGACAACAGGCCAAAGTATGCCTTTTTTTCAACAGACACCAAAGAATGCCTACCAAAAAGCAACTCCGTAGAAAGGAACACAAACGTAGAGAAAATACAAATAAAAGTGCCATATGTAAGCATTTACCTGTTATTGAGTTTGTAGAGAATTTTGGAACAAACCAGCTAATGTAGTTGGTTAGCAAAACAAAGGAAGTCTCAACTACCGAAACTTTACCTCCTCCATCAAAATGTGTTACAAAACACAAAAATGTTGTCAAAAAAACGACTACCAGTACAGCTAACAATGCTCCTAATGATCCTGATAGTGTAACAAGAATGTATAGTAAAAAAAGTATTTTATCAAAAATGTTTTGTCACAGAGTCCTTCAGAATCTACTAAGAAGAGGACCGAAATCATCCTCACCCCTTAAAACCTACCGTAGAAAGTTAATCCTACAAGGTCTCGTGGACAGTACAATCCTTCTCAAAAGGAAGTTGTTTATATTAGTGTTAAATAGGATGAAAGCACTAACAAAACTAAGTACTAAACTACAAAAGAAACTCAGCAATAAACGGAATGTGAACAAAAATAATTTCTTACATGTTTATGGTGGTGAATGGAGTCACACAACAACCACAGAACCATATTTTAATGAAGAATCATACAAACAAAATCAAACAAACACAATTGCCATCCATAGCAGTGTACGAGGGTATGAGAAAATCAATACTACCATCATGGAACAAGAAACACTGCTTACAAATGTATTCCATGAAAACTCAGAATTACCTCTCGATTCAGCAGAACCACACCATCCAGTATACAAATGGCTGTGCACATCAATGTGTATCATTCCAAACAAAGCGTTCAAATCTTTACGTCAGTTCCTCAATCAATATGTAAAAGGTAAAGACAAAAGTAAAATGAAAGTGCTGCAAAATATGGATATTTGCCCTGTGCAGAAATACACAGGACTAAAAGGACATTCATTAGCCTGCATTTCTTGGCCTATTTGCAAAAGCACCTTCCATAATATCAAAAGGATATCAATACATCATTCCAATGTAAGAAATCTAGTGTATAAAATATACTATGCAAAAAGTCCAGCTTCAGAATTAGGCAAATTAAATACCACTCTTCTGCATGGTACACCCAAATACTTACAAGAAGAAATTGACCATATTCAGAGAAAGTATTTTGGAAGTGACAGCCACTTACAAAATGCAACAGTTTTAGAACATAATAGCAACAATTCTGCACATAGCAACCTTCTATTACACACATACAGAAAAGAAATAGTAAAATTTAAAAGGTCATCGGCTGAAGTACCAAACCATATGTGTGTGTGTTGCCGCATAACATTTTACAAAAGGAACACAAAAAATGTGGACATAGCATACAAAATAGAAGACAATGAAGATTCTAAATGGTTTGAATTAGCTCTCTACCTTTTAGAAGAAAACAATTATGGACTAACTGAACGCCTAATATGTTGCAGTTACTGTACTACAAAATTAGACAACAACCACACTCCTTCACGTGCTATTACACATAATTTGGAATTGTTTCCATTACCAAAAATCCTGCAACAGCTCAATTTGTATGAGAGCATAATAATTCAAACAGTTCACCCATTTCAAGCAATTATACGCCTTCATCCAAAAACAGCAAAATTACCTTCCTCTGAATTGGTGAAAGGCATTCGTGGCAAAGTAGTTTATTTGCCATTATATCTAACGGAAAATGTACACACTTTAGGAGTGGAACGTTCAATAGAGCATTCTTTAATAGTCTTGGTAAATGGAGTACCAACAAAGGACAAGAAAAATTTGCAACAATTAATGGACTTACACAAAGTTAGACAAGCATTACAATATCTAAAAGACAATAATGAGTACTACAAGGAAATAAATATTGATGAAAGCTTAAGGGAAACAACTGAAATAATTCAAGATCCATCAGAAACTGGACAATTCGAACTTCTGGATCCTGCTGTAGTATCCACTCTTTTGGACCATTACACAATTCATCCATTGCATTCCAATGAAAGCATAGATGATGCACTAGAAACTTACCAAATGCGACAAACCAAAGGTTCACCAATGAGTATATGGGAAAAAAGTATAGAAGCACATGCTTTTCCACTGCTATTTCCTACTGGCAAAGGTGGAAGATACGATGATAGATCCACTCAGATTGGGGCATCAGAATACCGTTCATTACGAATGCATATTCGACCTACTCTATGAAAGTGAATTAGCAACACTATGTTACGGAGTTGCACACATTCTTAAATCTGGTACCCACTTTTAAAATATGTCAGCTACGCAGTTAATACAAAAAGTACAGGAAAAAGATGAGGTTTTACAATCAAGTATAACAAATGTGTTTGCAAACATGCGTGGTACAAAGGAATACTGGTTCCGACGGCACGGAGACGTGCATTGTATGATCAGAAACCTTGGACCACCGACTTGGTTTGTTATGCTAAGTTTTGCCCAATATGCATGGGAAGATTTACATGAGTTCCTACGCATAGCAAACAGCAACAAAAACAAGATAGATATATTAACACCTGGAGAACTTTGCTCTCTAGATGCAGTTAATGTGTCAAGATATTTCCATCATCATTTCATTGCCATGCTACACTTTATTTGCAATTAAACTGTTCCTCCCATTGGAGAAGTGCAACACTTCTTTTGGAGAAAAGAATATCAAGCGTGAGGAGCACCACATATTCACATGCTGTAATGGATCAAAGGTGCACCGAAATTTGGTCATGACAGTGACAGCACTGTTTTGCAGTTTATCCAAAAATATGTCACTTGTGAAATCCCTTCTCAACAGACACATAGTGAGCTGCATGGGCAGATTTTACAATTTCAAAGACACAAATGTTGTAAATATTGTCGCCGCAAATACAAAAACAAAGGTAAATACTACACCAAATACCGCTTTGGTTTCCCTAGATCAGTTACAGAAACAGGTGAAGTAAACAACTTCATGTCTTCAGTTTGACATAGTGTTAAATGTAAATCACCTAAGAAAACGTATTACATAAAAAGAAGGGAAGAATCAAAATATATCAATGATTACAATGCAATCATTGCCCTCTTATGGAATGCAAACATAGATTTGCAGTACATTGAAGACAATTCAACTGCTGTTGCACGATATGTTACAGCCTACTTAACAAAAGCAGAAAAAACAGAGCTTCAAGACCTCTGGGATGAACTAGCATCAGACAAAACATTATCACAGAAATTGTACAGCCTAGGCATAAACATGCTCTCTCATAGAGAATGTGGCGCCTATGTAGCAGCAGATCGTTTAACCGGTACTGCTTTGTATGGAAAATCAGACAACCTAGTATGGCTCATTTGAGGACATAGAAACAATTGCCAGAAATGATCCCAACAGCCAAGACATTCTAAAAAACTATTTACTGGACACATACTATCCGAACAGGAGTAGCACTCTGGAAAGCATGTGTCTATACCACATAGCTCAAAACTTTGCATACAAAAATAATGTAAAACCCGATGAAAGCAAACATAGATAAAGAGTGACCGATTGTGAAGGGAGCTTAGTGAAACTTACCAAACGAAGCTTAATTAATCATGTAAAATTGTCATTAAAAACTCCTCAACAGAAAAAAACTATATTACATGTCTCTATTATAACTTTTCAAACCATGGAGAAAAGAGGAAGAGATACTAGATAACTATGACTGCTATGAAGATGCTTTCAAAGCAAATGAAAGCGATATCACCGATGTGAACTTTACGCAGTACAAAACAATGTTACACAATGAGCAGCAACAGGAAGAAGAACTTCAGGCCCAACTAGATAAGGACTCTACCGACAGTAGTCAACCTTCTGTAACAGGAAGTCAAGAACTACTAGGACAACCACTAATAGCAAATGAGGCTGAAGTAGCTATGGCAGAAGTAGAAAACACCATGGGCCTCATTACGACCCTGGCGCTAAAGGATTACCGGTACCGGTAAGGGTACTCGTACCGGTAATCCCTTAGCGCCTGATTACAAGGTCCGTTTGCGGGTTCCCACCTTAACGGCTGGTTTTACCAGCTGTTAAGGAATGGACCCGCAAAGGGACTTTGGTGCTAATTACAGTACCACGATTTGTGGTACCGTAATTACCGCCTTCCCCATTCCCATTATGACCTATGGGGCAAAAATGGGAATGGGGAAGGGCCATGGTGAAATGGGGAAGTACCGCCCCGCCAACCTTGGAATGGAGTAGTACTTCCCCATTTCACCATGGCGGACTCGTTACAATACCGGCAGCTACCATGGTGCTAATAGCACCATGGTTTAGCGCTGGTGTTGTAATGAGGGCCCATGTATCAGTATCAAGAAGATACAGAAGAGTTAACTGTACAACAAGCAAAACTTAACAACGATCAGCGCACCATTTATGACGTAACAAAACAAATTGTACATGGTGTACAACACGAACATAAAGAATGTACCTGCAAAATGACAAACCTATACTGCTGTACGTCAGTGGTGAAGCTGGATCAGGAAAAACATTCTTAATCAAAATCATCAGCAAGTTCCTTCAACAATTGACAAACAACAAACTGTAAGCTGTTGTAATGGCCCCCAAAGGTTTAGCTGCCTACAACATAGGTGGTGTCACTTTACACCGATTACTACTGCTTCCAGTAGAGCATCAAAATAAATAAAATAAATTAGACTACTACAAACTTTATGCAGAAGCTGCAATGGAATTACGCAGAGTGTTGAAAGGAATGAAATGTTACTAATAGATGACGTGAGCATGGTCTCCAACCTAATGTTGGCTTTGATTCATCTCAGATTGCAAGAAGTACTTAAAAGTAACAACAAAGAATTCTTTGCAGAGAAACACATTATCGTTTTCGGAGATCTTCTACAATTGACACCAGTAAAAGCTTAACCGATTTTTAAAACCTTAGGCCACAAACTCTGCCGGAAAACTGTTGGTAGCATAGGTAATATTAACCTTTGGCAACATTTCCAATATAGAGAATTAACTGAGAACATGCGGCAATCTGCAGATCTCACTTATGCCAACATCTTAAAAAGTATAAGAGTTGGTGTATTATCACAAGAAGCACAAGTTGTATTGAAAAACCGGCACATACATGCACTTTATGGCAACAATGCATGTGCAACTGATGTTATGGAACAAATAGCGCACAAAAATGTCAATTGTATGCAGCCGGTTTGGAAAAAATATTGAAATGATCCCTAAATTATAGAGTAATGCTTAAACGTAACCTTGACGTAGAGCAAGGGCTAGTTAATGGAGCACTGGGCACAGTTGTTGGCTTTCAATCTTACCCACATGATAGCAACATTTAGTTTGTCAATATTCACTTTGATAAAGTTTCAGAAGTGAAAAGGATGGGGCACTCAATTGCTCGATTCCTTCTGTTCAAAGACATGTATGTACGTAGAGAGCAATTTTCTCTAACTCTTGCATATGCAGTTACCATTCATAAATCTCAAGGTGTTACCCAAGACAAAGCATTGATAGATATAGGAAACACAGTCTTTAAGGAAGGCATGAGCTACTTAGCATTATCACGCTTACGTACACTTGACGGTCTATTGCTAATGAACTTTGATACAAGTAAAGTGAAAGCTGATATTCCTTGCATTCTAGAATACAATAGATTGCGTTCACTGTACACCCCTCATCTGAAACAATACCCTGTTCCAGATAAAGTAAAAAGTGGGAAAAGAAAACTAAATGAAACAGAAATGGAACAGAATCCAACAGCAAATTCCGGAAAGAAAAGAAAAGAAGCTAAAGTTTTGTCAATTACCGCAAACATAGAAGAACCTATTGGGGAATGTAAACCAGGGACGTCGGCAAAGAAGCAACAAAAATTCCGAAAAATGCACTCAGATACAGAACTTGCTGGACCATTCAAATTTGCAAATGAAAGTGGGGTAAGTTGCTATGCAAATGTAGCAATGAATATTCTATTTCAATTGCCACCAATTGTTAACAATATTTACCTGCACAGTACAGACCAATTGTGTTTGCAAATGTTAGTGCTGCATAGAAATGCAACAATCAATCCTGACAACACATACAGTGTTCATGGAGTAAGGCAACAATTGGACGACTGTGCTGGAATGGTGAGATTTACTATGAACTCACAAGAAGATCCACAAGAATTTGTAATGTACATACTATTAGTACTGGAAAACAAAAGCATACCTGTAAATTAAATCTTCCAGATTTCGTACATGTGGAAGCATACATGCACTCTCTGTAGCAACGTGATACAGGAAGAAATCTAAAATGAGCGATTTGTGTATGTTTCATACCAAATTGTGAGAGCATTCCATTTCAGCAATTAGTACAAAATACAAACCATGGCAGATTATGTACTATTTGCAATTCAGACAATCGCTCCACCTTACTGATACAATCACATAGTGCCT
Organism: Ambystoma mexicanum; assembly: GCF_040938575.1. Lineage (NCBI taxonomy): Eukaryota > Metazoa > Chordata > Amphibia > Caudata > Ambystomatidae > Ambystoma > Ambystoma mexicanum. Next base: position 141,712,478 of record NC_090932.1, read on the forward strand.
ACATAATACTTATGCTTCTACGTTATAATGCAGATGGCACCAAAAACAACTGCAAACTGACTGGATTCAAACACAGTCAAGTGTCACTTGGAAAAATAACCTTTACAACAGTAGGTATAATCTACCATGCAGGAGCTACAACCAATGCAGGTCACTACACTGCATACATTAAAAAGAATTGTGGATGGTTCGAATGTAATGATAGCACCATTACTTTAAAGCAGAGATTGCCAGCTAATCTTACAAATGCGTATTTAATGTTCTTAAAGCCAAAATTTACGAAATAGTGTGTACTTCAAGATTTTCAAAAGAAATTATGTGAAAGACTACAAACAGTTACAATACGACAACAGGTATCTAATTACCCAAGAGGATGTAAGAATGACACAAATAAATGAATATCACAGATCGTTGAGCACAAATGGACAGGTAGAATACGCCTACAGGTATCTAACTGTTGTTAAAAATTGGCAGTAAGGCAACAAACATAGCATTAATGGGAAAGATGAAGGAAACAGGATATAACAACAACACAAATTAATGAATATCACAAAGCTGTAGGAACAAATGCACAGTTAGAATACGCCTACAGGTATCTAACTGTTGGCAAACATTTTCAGGGATGCAACAAACATAACATTAATCAGAAAGATGAAGGAAACACTCAAAGGAAACAAGGAAGCAGTTAGTACCATAGTAAATGAAGTTTTTATTTTAATCTGACAAGGATTTATTTCCCCAGACCCAAGGATTAGATAAACCAACACAGAAACTGAGCGCAATGCACAGTACACTGGTTTGTAAACTAAATATGAGGGTTAAAAAAAGGTAAACTGTCTATTAAGCAATGTAGTACATTTTCAAAAAATGCAAAGACTAACATACCTGTTTCTTTTATCACAGAAATGGAAAAAGGGATGCTTCCTCCAAGTATGATAACCATTTACAAATTGTATGTGGATTCTGAACAAAGTAAGGAGTAAGTATATTGACAGTCATTTTCTACACATGCAAATCTACACGTCTAATCTATGGCACTAATATGCTGCAGTGCCTGTAGGCTGGCCCTTGAATCTTCGGTGTTTAACCTACCATCTACGCCTTACGACTAAGGTGCAAGGAGTATAGGTCCTAGCCACAGCCATCGCTGCATATCAAAACCATGGTCCTTGAAAATTAGCTACTTATAAATTTACTTTTCAGACCATCGTCTGCAGCCATGCAGGCAAGACACTAGGGCGTCCACACAACTAGCGCATTACACCACACCCATATTCACTTGTAACTCCACTGCTTATGACTTCAGTCTTGGGTGCATGGCCTTTGGGCATGCAATCAAGAGTCTGGGTCCTGGCTAGAAACACCACAGCATATCGGAACCATTGTGCCTTGTCATTTTACTATGTACAAACTTGGTTTTGGGAGCATGGCCTCTGGCCATGCTCCCAAAACGCTACGCCCTCCCCACAACCATCTTAATGATGTTGCATAGTATAAGTGTACCAATAGCTGTGATATGGTGCAGTAGTTTGTAGCCACAGGCTACAGAGGTGATTCTGAGGCTGTAGCATTATGAATGTATGGGTATACAGTATTTAAAATGCATAGTTACGTACAACTGCATTGCTTATTACTTTGTTCAAATACTCTGCATCCTTCCCACTACTACCACACCATATGACGTGCGTTGTGGCATATACATACACTACAAACCAATGTACTTTTGGGGGCATGGCCTTTGGCCATGCACCCATGATTGTGCCCCCTCCCCACAGCCGCCAGAGTGATGCACTACCACACCATATTGTACCCATTGTGCCTTGTAAGTACACTACATATAACTGTGCTGTTGGATTCATGGCCTGTGGCCATACACTCATGACTGCAGACTCTCCCCACAGCCACCTGACTGATGTTCAATACTAGCAGTGTCTCTGTAGCTCTGAAATGCTGCACTGTTTGCGCACAGGTCTAAAATTATAGGTGTATGGCCATACATTTCAATACATGGTTGTGAAGTGTCTTATAACTCCAGTGCTTACAAGTTTCCTGTTGGGTGCATGCTTGGGTGTATGGCATACAGCCTGCAACCATACACCCAAAAGTACACATCTTGTCCACAACCACCGCACTACATGAAACCCATGTGGGCTTGTAAGTGAAGGGTTTATAGCTTTGTTGTTGGGGGCATGGCCTTCAGCCTTGCACCCAAGAGTACACACACTCCCCACAACCAGGTTATCGATACGCATTAGTAAGGGGGTATCCATGGGTGTGACATGCTGAAGTGTTGGTGGCCAGGGCCTAGAGTTTTGGAAGTAAGGCCTTCGGCCGATGGCCATGGATCCAAGACTCTAGGCCCCGGCTACAACCATCGTAGCATGTGCCACCGATGGCGGCGTACTGATGAATACAATAACCATAGGAAAAAGTATTGCAATTACGGCATGGTGTCAATTTCAATGTTCCTTAACACTGCACATGTCCTTACAACTCTTACAAGTTCCCTGTGCACTGCACGGACTGAAATACTGCCCTTATTGGACCCCTCATTTTCTATGCGTACAAAGAGGCCATAGAAAATACATCATGAAGAAGGTATAAGTGTGTTATTGGGCGCATGGCCTTCGGTCATGCACCCAAGACTACAGAGTCTCCCCACAACCACCGCAGTTATGTGTGGTAGTGTGGGTTTTTCTATAGGCGTGGTATCCTTCAGTGCTTCTGCTCAGATGCTTCACTCCTAGCTGTATGTCCATAGATCTTACATGGGATGGGTGTGCAGTGGCTTCCACATCTAGTACTTATAATGTTGTTCTTGGGTACACGGTAGTGGCCGTGTAGTTATGGTTAAGTTGCTGTTTCCATAGGAAGAACACTTTTTGGGCGGCTTATAACTTCGCTCTCCCTGGACGGATCCTCACCAAACTTTGCAAAAAAAATAGTTGGGTCACTCTGAATTGTTTTGCAAAGTTTGGCGAGGATTCGTCCAGGGGGGGGAAAGTTATAGGGGGGGTCCCAAAACTTTTTTTTTCCCATAGACTGAATGGGAAAAAACTTTGCGCACGGCTACAGCCCGAACCGCTGGACGGATTTACACCAAATTTGCGGCAGGACCGGCAGCCTGGTCCCAAAAGCGTGATTTTGTAAATTTGGTGTAAATCTGTCCAGTAGTTTTTTAAAAAATGACCAAAATGTAAGGCAAAAAAATTAGTGATATCTGCGTTCGCTTCGCGGACGGACTTCCCTGTTCGCTCCGCGGACAGCACCCGATTGGCCCATGGGCTTGCGTCATGTCCGCTAAATGGTGGGGTGTTTAGAGGACGGAGTATGTGTCATTTTTGTTCGCAAGGAAGGTAAAAATGAGCTATGAACACTCGCTGTGTACTTAATTGTTCGTAAATACACAAACTGGGGGTGTCCTCAGGACGCTCTCCGTATTGTAATCTGTCTAGTTGAATGTGTTCTAAGAACACTCGCAGTGTCCTGAAATGGTTGCAATTACACAAAATGGGGGTGTTCGGAGAACGTTGTTTGTATTGTTCGTTGTCAGGGTGAAAGTGTTTTAAGAGCACTCCTTTTGTTCGCTAATAGTACAATTTCCTAGGGGCGTCAACCGACTTTTTGTCCACTAAAGAAACGATAAATCCGGCTGGTGTGCGCTGACATTATGTGATAATCCTATGACTGGCGCTATTGACCTGGCTGACTTGCTTTTGCGACACTAAATCATATCTCCCGCCCGTAAGCCTGATATTATCAAAGCATTCATATTCCCCGCCTCTCTCCGTGACGTTACAGGGTGCGTAATCAAACGCGCCCAGTCGTCTCCAGTACTACGCGACTTTACACAGAACCCGGAAGACAACACACATTATGTCACAACACAGCGCGCCACAATTCGGAATATGAAACTGTAATTTAAAAGCATAGAGCAAGATTGTAAATGTTGTAAAGTACATTTATTTGACATCAAATGTTTAGAGAATATTCAGCAATTTGCATTTGTCTTTGTTGTCGATCCGCAAAAGTTCATGTTGAGACACGCAATGTTCCTTTGCGGTACAGAGAGTGTTAGATCCGCTTACAACTCAGTGCGCCACAATTCGGAATATGAAACTGTGGTTTAAAAGTAAACAGCAGGATTGTACATTTGGTAAAGTACATTTATTTCACATGAAATGTTTAGTGAATATTCAGCGATTTGCTATTGTCTCTGCTGTCGATCAGGAAAAGTTTATTTGGAGCCACGCGTTGTTCCTTTGCGGTAGATAGACTGTTGGTTTATGATAAAAGCAGTAAATAGTCGCTCTGATAATCGGAAGGTTGCTCCAACAACGAGCCATTAGACCACTCTATTGGTTGGTATGTTGTTTGTAGCCGCTAGTACTGCATAAGGGCATATTGGTCCTTGGCGATTGTCCCATAAAATGGTTAGTGTCTTGAAGTTGCATATTTGGACTTGCACCTGGCAGTTGAAGACCCCATCCGCTGGAGTCTGTAAATCGTGACATAGACAAAATGGGGCCACGTACCTGTTTTAAAAAACATAAATTAGTCTCACCAGCCGATCTTCATTAAAAATCATCATTTTATTTATTAGGGCGTGAAAATATTTGCTATCGAAGAAAGTGCAACAGAGTATGTTAATAATAAAATAATAATATTTTCCCATTCATATAGCGCTAAGAACTGTGAGGTATGTAAGCGGTGCTTATTATTAACCACGGTGTGTGGTGCTCATTTATCGACCACGGAAGGATGAAAGGCTGAGTTTCGCCTTGCCGGGATTCAAACTTGCGTTAGCAAGCTGTGCACGGATGTCAAAGCGAGCGCTGTACTCGCTGTGCCACTTGACAGGCTACAGTGAAGTGGCACAGCGAGTAGAGCGCTTGACCGGCTATAGACCGCTTAAATTATTTCTATTAACCCACCCTGTGTCGTCTGCCTTTTTCAGAGCCCTCTAAACGACAGGGGATCAATTCGGCGGTGATATTGCGCGGTAGAAAACATTATGCCACTTTCAACGAACAAGTTCAACTTCAGCGGTCTTTAATGCTACGCTATTGTAATTATATTTGGTATAAAGTAATCTAAAGGGTTACTTACAGTACAATTGCAATTTCCATTGTCTACCAGTGGTGCAGTCCCAAAATACGACTCCGCGTGTGCCAACGATCTTTCGCATAGTGATATAATATATAAAAGTGGTTTCGTTTCAGAATTTTCATCTTTATCTTCTCTTACGTTTTAGCAACACTCCTTCAAGAGAAGTCTTTCATCACAATCTCTGTCTGTCAAGGTCAAAACACAATACAACCTTATAGTCTGCTTCGTGAGCCTCTCCGGGGCCCGAGAAAAAAATGGAAGCAGCTGACCTTCACTGTGAACAAGCATAAATTCTTACTTTGCAACATTCTGTGTAAAGCCATCTGTAGAAGTTGGTTTTTGCACGCCATGTTTGTATATTGTTTGCGTGATATTAAAAAAAGTTTGTTTAAAGGACGTTATGGTTCTAAGTACAGCCGAAAGACCCCTGAAAATAGCAAGTTATGGTAAGCTATGAAAAATAACTTGCGCCACCACCATGCACTGCTAAGACTAACACCCAGGACATCAAAGATGACATCGCAAATGTCATTGATGAAATCACTGATGACATCACATGTGTATGTACTTTTCATGGAATTTGTGTACTAGGGATTTTTATTATAATGTTCCGAAAAAAGTGTCAAGTATATTGCAATAAATATCATACCGTTATTAGTGCTTTGAACGATGCATTGATATAAATAGCATTTTATTATGGGATTCTATATAGTATACTGAGCTACTAACGGAGAAAGATAGCATTGTGTGCAGAGTACAAGATAAAAGTATAATATTTGTAATGTTAATATGTTGAATAATGAAATGATAATTGTCCTGAAATGTTCGAAAATTCACAAAATGGGGGTGTCTGAGGATGTTATTCGTATTGTGTGATTGCTTAGCTGTATGCAATGAGGGAATGGCACAGAGAGTAAAGTGGACGCCGTCCGCGGACACCGCGGCTGTTCGTGGACAGGGCGTGGTACATCCGGGTTTTTCCAGGAAATCCAACATGGAAAGAAGACTGTACGGATCAGCCAATCAGATGTCGAGGTTGTGGATTTGTGTTGAAAGAGACTGTGTGTGGTGCAGATGGCAGAAGTGGAGAAAGTCAGGGTGTTGGTGCTCGGAGATATGTTTGTGCATGGTTTACAGCAGTAAGCTGAATGCAGGCATGTTGCAAAGAACTTTGATGTGAAAGGAGTGGAGGTGGTGTGGAGCACTGTGCCTGATTGCAATGTACAGGGAATTGTACAAGTTTGTGCGGATATGGCCACGATGAACAGTCCGCATGTGGTAGTTTTGCACTATGGTGCTTTCCATTTGGGCAACGTCAGTGCCCCTACTTTGTTGGCTGATTTGGAACGCTTGGTTCAAGCCGTAATGAAGATCCTTCCGAATGCGAAAGTAATTTTTTCTGGATTACTACCTAGGGCAATATGGGACAATAGTTCAGTTTTTTGTCCTCAGCAAAACATTGCAAGGTGTGTCATCAACCGAGGCATGTGTGCCTTCATGCTTAGAGCTGGTATGTTCTTCTGTAACAATGAGAATATTGATGCCAGTAATGCTGTTAATTTTAAAGAAGATGGCATTTCTTTATCTTTTACCGGAAATGCCTTTCTATTTTGGAATGTAAGGGTTGCTTTGGAGAAGGTTATGTGAAGATTTTAGGAGTAAAGTAAGAAAAAAAAACAAGAAAAAAAATATAAAATAACAGGTGTCTGTCAAGCATCTGTAAAAAAGAACGGCTCTTTTCAGAGCCAACTTCAAAGGGGAAATGGGGCACACTATTTAAATTTACATTCACCACGCTCAGATTTTCGATGTGTCCGCAGACATGGCGGTAGTCCGCGGACATGAAAATCACTACGAGGGGGTTAGTATGTTCTATGTTACATGTCAAGGATATTATGGTTAAGTTGTGCTACTAAAAACCTATGAAATTCAGTGAAAAAACTTTGTTAAAGGGACGTTATGGTTAAGTTGCGCTACTAAAAACCTATGAAATTCAGTGAAAAAAACTTTGTTAAAGGGACGTTATGGTTAAGTTGCGCTACTAAAAACCTATGAAATTCAGTGAAAAAACTTTGTTAAAGGGACGTTATGGTTCCAAGTAAAACCGAAAAACCCTTGAAATTCGCCAGTTATGGTAAGCTAAGCAACCATAACTCGTGCCACCACCGTGCACTGCTAAGACTAACACCCAGGACATCAAAGATGACATCACAAATGTCATTGATGACATCACTGATGACATCACATGTGTATGTACTTCTCATGAAATATGTGTAGAAGGGATTCTTATTATGTTGCGAAAAAAGTGTCAAGAATCATTGCAAGAAATATACCCTAATAAGTGCATTGAATAAATAGCATCCTATTATGGGGTTCTATCTAGTATACTGAGTTACTCATACAGAAACATAACATTGTGTGCAGCGTACAAGATGAAGGTATGATATTCGTAATGTTAATATGTTGAATAATGAAATGATAATTGTTTTCTTAATAGATTTTTGTGTACTGTGAAATATGTAATAAGTAGCTAATAAAACCCATGTATTACATCATTGCATTACGATAGACAAAACAGAAAGACATAAGAACACATACCAATATGGGTATATACAGGGAAAGTGAAGTTAGCAAAAAAGCACAAGTAGTAGCAGAAACAATTCATAACTTAACTGATTAGTTTCATGCAAATAAATGATTGCTCTGTTTCAAAGCTGCTATTTACCCTATGTATATGTATCACTTGATGTGATTGGACCCTAAGGAAAGTAGTGTGAGTACAATGTATACAAATATGACCATATACAGGGAAAGGACAGCCATAAAAAAACAGAACTATCAGAACGTGCTCATAAGTCTAGTGATTATCTTTATGCACAAAAAGGATTGCTGTCTTTCAAGCTTGTGTTTTCCCATATGTATATGTTTCATATGATGTGACTGTACTCTAAGGGAATTACTGTAAGAACCTACTAGAAGGATATGTCTACAAATAAAATAAAATTCTTAGTTTCTGACTATTACTGAAGAAAAGCATGTGGCCTAGATATGTCAGCAAAAGAAAGCATAGTGAGCCAGACATGTGATGTCATCAGTGATGTCATCAATGACATTTGTGATGTCATCTTTGATGTCCTGGGTGTTAGTCTTAGCAGTGCACTGTGGTGGCGCCAGTTATGGTTGCTTAGCTTATCATAACTGGCGAATTTCAAGGGTTTTTCAGTTTTACTTGGAACCATAAAGTCCCTTTAACAAAGTTTTTTCACTGAATTTCATAGGTTTTTAGTAGCGCAACTTAACCATAACGTCCCTTTAACAAAGTTTTTTTCACTGAATTTCATAGGTTTTTAGTAGCGCAACTTAACCATAACGTCCCTTTAACAATGTTTTTTCACTGAATATATATATAAAAGTAGGTTCTTATTAGTGCAACTTAACCATAAAGTACCCTTTACAAAGTTTTTTCATTGAATTTCATAGGTTTTTATTAGTCCAACTTAACCATAACGTCCCTTTAACAAAGTTTTTTCAGTGAATTCCATTGGCTTTTATTAGTGCAACTTAACCATAACATCCCCTTACCAAAGATTTTTCATTGAATTACATAGGTTTTTATTAGTGCATGTTATTTTCCTACAACTTACTAATATCATACTTACCAAATGTAACAATATTTGCGTCCAATTTACAAAATGTCACCTTAAAACTCTGCCATTTCCCACCTTCTAGAATCATCTTTAACACTTCTATACACTTTCTTCAGCTATTTCAACTAGTTTTGCATCCGTAGATGTCTACGAACATCTGACTTCATTGCGGACCTTCTGGATAGTGCCACATGATCATATGCTAGCGCGCGGCATGATGACGTATCCAAGAACCCGTCCGTACTTCACAATAAGGTCCGTCCTTTGCAGACAGTTCGGAACTGCATTTTCTATTGATCTAGGAACTTTCAACTTAAAAATTTCCCTTGCACAGCTCCAACACCTATTCCTACTCATCCATTAACAATCTAGTACACAGTACATACTTTTAGCAAAACTGCTATTTCTCTTAAAATGGAATCAGCTAATGCCATTCCTCCACCCCAAGAGACACCACCACTGCTGTAATCAAGGAGCATGAGAAACACTGCCCCTACCTTAGAAATAACACACGCGCAACATTTTCCCCTGTCCACCTGCCCCTCAATATTAGTGTTTGGTGCCTCTTCCCTCATTTCCCACCCAAAAACAATAAAATTAATATTCCTTTAGGAACCACCTTTTACAGTTAAAAAATAGAACTTCCTCCACCTCATCTTCTTTAACAAATACTGTAACCACACAGCCTGATGTCTGCGGGCATTGGTGTGTTATAAATAAATAAATAAATAAATAAATAAGGAGGGCTACAGACCATTATCGTCCATTGAAGCCCCTGAAATGGGGGATAAAGGCCATTAGCACCCCTGGTTCCCAAAGCGGGAACCCAGGGTGCTAAAACATAGATTATTCTTCCTTGAGCGGGACGCCTGCGACGTCCCGCTGTAAAATGGAAGGATTATTCTTCCTACAGCGGGTCGCCTTCGGCGTCCCATTATAGGAAGGAAAATCCTTTTCCAAGACAGCCAACATGGAAAGAGAAGGCGGGGTTCCGTACACAGCCCCTCTTCCCTTGAAATGGCAGCCTGCAAAAACCTATGAACATATTACCACAAGCACTTTTTTTCCCTATCAAACCTATCCTACCTTCGAATAACTTTACCACATAGCTGGTCCCAGGTAGACATTGCCACTTTACACCATTTTTCGTCCCTAGCGGTCATTGCCAGTAGCCAGATATCTGCGTCATGACCTTATGCCGTGACCCAGACAATCTGGCAACTGCCCACGGCCACAGGCTATACCTCATTCACCAAAGGTATATGACTATTTTTTGTACCTACATTATTACACTTGTCAAAAAATAAAACACAGCCACATTTGCAAAACCATGCTTTAATGTCCTTGCCAATGCTCCTCACGAGTTTGCTCGAAACCCGTCCATGTTTTATTTTTGGGAGTAGTAGTCATATAACTTAGTTCCCACTTGACAAAATCCATTCAGTCTTTACACAAACATTGAAGGTTGGGTCTATAATCTTTCTCAAAACCTTTGTCCACATTCGTCAAATAGCAACAAAGTTATAAGCCATCTAAAAATGTTGAGACCCTCCCTCTAATTTTGCCCCCTCTTGAGCAAATCCCACCAAACTTTAGAAAACATTTATATCAAGATCCTAAATCGTTTTGCCAAATGTTGTGCAGATTTGTCAAATGACACCACATTTATATGCCTTTACAATATTTTGGGACCCCCCCTCTAATTTTGCCCCTCTTGACAGAATCCCACAAAACTTTGCAAAACCATTCAGGATTAGTCTTAGAATAAAATTACAAAATTACATGCAGTTTCACTGAGTGGCGCAAAAGTTATACGCCATCCAAAAACTGCTTTTCCCCAACCCTGTAATGCAGAAATAGGTACAGATATCCTAGGACATCTGAGGTGTCCGCGAACACCGCAGAACTGCTCCAGGACATCTGGGGTGTTTGCGAACACCACAGGACTGTCCTAGGGCATCTGGAGTGTTTGCGAACACCACAGGACTGTCCCAGGACATCTGGAGTGTTCACAGACTTTCGGTGGTGTAACAACCGTTTTTTGGCTTCTTATGGCCATGTCCCATCCCATCCTCATCCCCTCCACCTCCCCAGAGATTGTTTGTTGAGTTAGAAAAGTGAAATGCTGCTTTTATAAAAAAAGAATTCACTGCGCTGTTCCGGACCCCAAAAAACTCAGCAAATCCAAGATGGCGGGCGTTTCAAGAAAACAGAGGCATTTCACGTTTTCTCACCATCCAATCAGCGGACGCGTCCCGGTGTTCGCAGACCACGCAAAAGTCCACACATTTCTCGGCCAATCAGAGTCCGGTCCGCAGACAGCACAGCCAATCAGAGGTCAGTCCGTGGACCGAACAGGGAAGTGAGTCCGCGGAGCGGACATAGATACCACTAATTTTTTTGCTTTACATTTTGGTCATTTAAAAAGAAACTACTGGACGGATTTACACCAAATTAAAAAAAAGCACGCTTTTGGGACCAAGCCGCGCTCATGCCGCAAATTTGGTGTAAATCCGTCCAGCAAAGTTTTTTCCCATTATGTGTGGGGAAAAAAAGACATTTTGGGACACCCCCTATAACGTTGCCCCCCTGGACCAAACCTCACCAAACTTTGCAAAAAAATTCAGAGTGGGCCATATACTTTTTTGCAAAGTTTGGTGAGGATTCGTCCAGGGGAAGCGAAGTTATAAGCCACCCAAAAAGTGCTCTTCCTATGGAAACAGCAACTTAACCATAACTACATGGCCACTACCATGGCCATGTAATATACATTTCAGATGTGTCTCCTCCTTGGTATGCAGCAGGAGTGGTCTCCCAAAGAAGAGTGAAGAACAAAACAAGTGAGGAGGACACCCAGAAATCCATCATTTGCTTGAATAATAGCTTCTGATTTAGCTATACTATAACACCGAACATGTCTACACCTACAGGAAAACCCAAAGATCCAAAACAGAGGTCAAGCCTTGATATTTTTCCTCCAAAACCAAGAGGGGCTGTCCCTACTACAAGCTCTGATTCAAGCAAGTGAAAGAGGTTGTCTTCTGATGATTCTCGAGTGGCAGTTCAAGCACAGCTGTACATGTTGTCCAACCATCGGCCAGCACATGAACTCTTGCCTGCAGTGGAGCTGCTTCCTCAGGTGCAGACATTGCATCAACATCTACATGTGCTGACATTGGTCTGAGATCTTCACATGCTGACACTTTGTCTAGAGCTCCTCCTTGGCTGACATAGCATCTCCTTCATTTGTAGTGGCCACTGAAGTCTCTTGTTCACGTTCAGACATTGGTGTAATGGTTTCACGTGATGGTGATACTTCAACTTTCCCGCATAACACTGAATTTTCTTTCAATCCTTATATTGAAGATTGTTCTTCCCGTGTTAGCATGTTTGATGATCTCCCCCACTGTTGCTTGCTCTGCCTACATTTCATTCCTCAGGCAGGGCACAGGCAGCTATTGGTTGCAGAGCGATGACAGTATGCAGATGCGTCAAGCTGAGCAGGGCATTTTCGAGAAGATGTCCAGCTCCCAGTTTAGATGATAGTGTTGTGACTGATCTGTCACCAAATCAATACAGTGACCCTGTACAGCCAAAACTTCCTACATACCCTTTAACTGCTTCCTGTTAGTTTAAAGGAGACTACAAAACATATCCTTGGCTGGAGTATTCAGGTCTGTAAGATAAAGTATATTGCTTCATATGCAGACATGTTGGTTCTACTTCTGGAGAGGGGGCGTGCATGTGGCAATGTTCCATTTGTTGACATTGGCTTCAGTAAATGGAAGAAGACAGGTTATGCTTTAAAGACACACTCAGATTCTGATAAGCTTAAATATGCGGTTGTAGTTTGGGCAGACTTTAAGTGTGTACAACAGACTACAGACCCTCAACACTCAATTGTTTCCATGCTAGAAAAGGTTTGGGACCAAGAGATTGAAGAGAATAGTAAACATGTGATGCAGTTAGTAAAGGTTGTATGTCTTTTGGGTTATCAAGGGCTTGCTTTCCGAGCCACAGACGAATCGCAACATTCTCACAATAATGGAAACTTCATAGAAATATTGCATTTGCTGTCTGATAATAATGAACTTCTTAAAGTAAAAATGGCTGTAAGATATGGGCCCTACACATCTCTGAGTATCAAAATGACATGATCTCAGTTGTGGCAAATCTTGCAAGTCAGAATATTGTTAGGAAAGGGACAAAGCACTTTGCAGTGTTGGTTGATTAATCCAAAGACATTTCACATAAAGAACAGCTGAGCTTTGTGATCCGGTTTGTAGATAAAGATGGGGACATTCAGGAAAACGTCATGGGATGTTACCACATGGAGAAGTTGGATACCTCCAGTTTAGATGCCTCGGTTGACAATCCTGTATTTAAAGCTGACCTTGACTGGAAGAACTGTGTGACACAATGCTATGATGGGGCCTCAGTTATGAGTGGCTGTTTCAATAGAGTGCAAGCGAAAATAAAACAAATTGCTCCACAGGCAATTTACGTTCACTATCATGCACAACATCTAAACCTTGCGTTAGTGCAAACTATCACTAACATACAAACAGTGAAAGATTTGTTCTCAACTTTACAGGCTGTGTATGTGTTCCTTTCACAAAGTTCTCCTCAACACAAACTCTTTGTAAAAGCTTACAAAGAAAGCAATCTGGTAGTATATAAATTAGAAAGACTTGCTGGAACTAGATGGTTTTATTGGTGCGCCTGTGATAAAAAAAATACAGGTTTGATTTGAGACTGTTGTAGTTGTTCTCAATGCAATAGAATCACAACAATGTGACAAGCATGCTTGTTCAGAAGCCAGAGGACTACTCCCAAATATGCAGAGCTTTGAGTTTTTGCTAACTTTGCTAAGTATGGAAGCAATTCTGAAAAAGATTAATGTGTTATCTGATGAACCTCAGAGAAAGGATCCTGATTTGCCAAATGCGAGTGAACTAATTCAAGTGACAGGAACTGACCTCGTCAACCTTCGACATGAATGCCACTGGGTGCAAATCATCAATAACGCAATGGAATTGGCAGAAAAATTTTCTATTGAAACAGTTGAAGACCATGACGGAAGAGCTTTATCATTAAGGCAGCGAAAACTGAGCATCAAACTAGCATAATACTTTGCTGGTACTACTGTAGTGACAAGGCCTGGAAATTATGAGCACTCTAAGGATGATGCCACAGACTGAACTGTTAAAGCAAGAGGTGTTTTTCTCCACCTTGGATAGGTTTGTAAGAAAGTTGGGTGCTCGTTTTATAAATCAAATGGGGCTTATCAAGGCTGCTGGGAAGTTCAATCCAAGTGCTACAAATTTATTGGAGGACTCATCTGCAGATGTTCTTGCTGAGCAATACCTAGGGCCCCAAATAAATTACATTGGATTGTATTCAGGCCTTGCCACTGCAAGGAGCTTTTTATCTGACAAGACTATAGCAGGTATTCACTCTGTCAGGTCTCCACACATCACCAGGAGTATTTTGAGAGGTCCTAAACCTGCTGGATCTGGTCCTTGAATTGCCGATTACAACTGCAACAAATGAGAGGTTCTTCTCCTGTTTGAAAAGAGTTAAAAATGAGTTGGGAAATAGATGTGGAGGCAAGAGACTTAGTGGCTTGTTGATAATGGCATGTGAACTTATGGAGATTGACGAGGTACATTTGAGTGATGCCATTGACAGATCTGCTGACATGTGGCACAGGAGGTAACCTTTGAAAAGATAAACCAATATATTCTTTGACACGTCTAGGTTATAGCTCACTTTTCCAGTTAGGTCCTTCTGTTCAAGTCATGCAAACCTAATCAGCACCACAGAGAGTCTTCAAAACCATCTGCCACTGTCCTACACTACCAGCATCTTCTCATGAAGTCAGCATGATACATCGCTAATGAACTACATCCAGTTTCTGTGTCTTAGCTTCAAAACACTGCATGGTATGCGGTTGAGTTTTGTCAGCATCCTATTGTTTACCAGAGAGCTAAGCAACAATGGACCATTGAATCAGAAACATCCAAATTAAGAATGGCACCACAGACACTTACAGCTGGTCATGCATGTCCTCAAGATGGCAGCATCTGCCAAACTGCCGGCCTCCTACAGATTTTCAGTCTAAGCAACGGCATGACATTCAATCAGTATTTTTCTGTGAAGCTAGACAGGCACTACTTGTAGCACAGCCACAAGCATTTGCCAATGGCCAGACTCTTCGAATTTGAGTTCTCCATCAGCATCTTCTTGCCAAGTCAAGCACAGTCAGAGTTTTGTGTCATGAAAACATTTGCTATCCCGTCTGACTCTTCTTGATTTCCAGTCAATGAAGCAATGATGAACCATCTAAGCAGCATCTTCCTTTTAAGCCAGTGTCCAGCTGCCCCACTGCTATAGTTTTGCCTCCAAATGCCACAATGCCAGCACCTTGTTCTTGATTTGTAGTTAACCAAGCAATGATGAGACACACCCAGACAGTGTCTTCTGTTAAAACCAGCCAGGCACCATCAGCATAACAGCCAGTTTTTTTTTACATCAAAACAACACCTGCCATTCTTGCAGTCTCTTCTCTGCCAAACACCTGCAGCTCCACTACAAGAGTTCTGTGTCTTGATCTGTTCCACTGAACACGTAGAGCCCCCCTCTCTGGTTTCCGGTCACCTAGGCAACAACCTGCTTTCCAGTCAGAATCTTCGTCTTGCCTGAGGAAAGACATGCACCATTCGTTCCACAGCCCAACTCTTGCCATTGAAACAGCAGCACCGGGCACGTCTGTCAAGCCATTGTTCTATTCAATCTGGAAAGAAACTACATTTTAAGTCTTATGATTAGAGTGAAGGAAGGGCAACTGTTGGGCATTATCCAAAAATCTATACAATAGTACTAATTGCTGGAATGTGTACTATTATGAAGAGATGCAGGGTGTAGCGGAAAATGAACATGTAGGAACAGAAACCTAGGCATATAAAGAGTGTTGTGAATGTGGGAGTAATGCAAAATGCAGCCAGGATTTGTTTTCGGAAAGTATGGGGACAGGAGTCATGAGGCTTTTGGTACTGAAGTTGGCATCACTCAGTAATACACTGTAGGCCTTGAACACATTTTTTACTATTCTGTTGCAGCCAAAATAACACAAGAACAAGTGTTACACCTGAAGTCTCACAAGAGTACAAGGAGGAAAATGGATTCTTGATCTCTGTGTTCTAGATTTTAATATAATACCTACCCATCCTTTAAATGTGCGATATACTCCAAGTACTCTCCTTTTCAGATTTTGGGTAAGGATGCAGCACTAGAATGGCAATGCAGAAGCACTGCATAAGTGGAATAATAGGGTTTCAATGTTGGTAATCAGGTTTTGTTAGACACCAAATTTCTGCAGACCTTGTATAGTAGGATGGGTACCTGAAACAAAATAATTATATTTGTTTGAAAGTGCGAGAGTGCGATATTAGTAATATATAGAAGAACTTGAAATGTATTGTTCCTCTTGAGTTATGCAAGCACTTGAAGAGATATAGGAAGATGATCAGCTAGCAGTATTTGCCAATGCACTAATCAAACCCATTTTAAACTTAGGTCTAGGTTCTGAAGGAGCTGAAAATCGGAGATGTCTGGCTGTTTTGTGCAGGAGTAATGAAGTCCATGAAACAACTGCAAACAGTACAACACAACACTGAAGGTAACTTGTTGAACCAGAAGAAAATGGGTTAAGTGCCAACATCATTGAAGACTGTGGATGCCATTGATTAGAAGAATACATGTTCTCTGTTGAAATATTCTCCCTCTCCCCTTTTATCCTGGCTTTGCCCTATCCCTATACCCGCCTATCCGCCCCTGTCCCCCCAGAATGTGATTTTGCTATGTAGTCCTGTTGAAATAACAGGGCGGGTCCACCAAAAGAGGGGTTTGGGTTCATACACTTCCCCTGTCAACATGGGCCTTGACGCACTGTTACATATGATGAGCCATTCTTGTATGAAATGTCACAATACAGTGATATCATAACCATATTTGTCTTAGTGTACTGAGCGATAATGCTTTATGATGCCACTTCCTGTGATATCACATGGGGTGGGGCCAAATGACATCACTTCCTGTGATTTCACATGTCACATGGGGTGGTGTCAAATGGCATCACTTCATTTGATGTCACTCGTGGGGGCGTGTTATTGTGATATCACTTCCGCTACCCCTGGCATTTTGGTGAAATGGCGTCCCTGTCTCCATTACCTTTTCTGCTTCGCTAAACATTGTGTCCAGTTGCTTTTGTGTGCTTTCCTTAATGTCCGCCAAATATTTCTTATTCCCTTTCGCTGCCTTATTCTTCTAATGAGGTTCTTGCTCTGCCTTATTTTTCTTTGTCTTCTCCCTATCTGTAGATGCCTGCCTAGGATTTATATATCCTGCAGCCGGCTTTAATAATGGAAACGATCCATACAGAGGGGGAGGAGCACTCGCTTTCTCCTCTTCCCGTTCTCTCGCTCCTTTTTCACCACTTTAGTTTCTTCATAAAGTTTCCAGAGACCTAAAATGTCGTGTCTCTTTTTAAGCTTTGCACCTTTATATGTTGCTAACATATATGAATACATACTGTCAATCATATCCTTTTGAAATGTTCCCTTTCCGGGCCATTCCTGATAACATTTTTCCACTGTGTCCTTCATCCACTGAATGTGATATTTTACTATTTTATTGCAATATTGGGGCAATTCTTTACACATATGATCAAGGGGTGATTCCATATAATAGGATGATATTATTGCGCCCTTTACCCAATTTTAGATTACTCTTTCTCCCCCTTCTATTCTTGACCCCTCTCACTTATATCTCAAAACACTTTTACCTCCTTCCTCACTCACGCTCACTCACTTTTATGCTCACCGTCTTGCTCGTTCACCCTATTTCATTCAAATTGGCCTTCTCCTCAGATCCCACCCTTTCATACCACATACACACAATGGTCTTCTCCACAGGCCCATCTTGTTAATCTTAGTTAATACACAAATGTCCCTATCCACAGGCCAGCCACCTTAACAACTATGCCCTATGTTAATGCGCCTAGTGTTTGTTTGCTCCTCACTCCGTTCAACTGTGCCACCTGCATGTGCTAACAGCTCCTCTGATATTTACATATTAGTCCAGCTCTGGCCCATCCACTTTCCACAGCCACAATAAACATAAAACACAATAACTTCACTTTATCACAACAAACTACTACTGTTTCAACCAAACACTACTGCATATGCATTTTCTCCTTCTTTCCACCACTTCAATACTCCTTAACCTGTAAATATAAAATGATGCAACTATACTAATCTCCTGCACCACGCGCTACTCTCAAATAACAAGGTCTGCCACTTACTATGTAGCCCTCTGCTCTAATGCAGATTTGTCACTGCCCACTTACTCCCTATTGGGGAAGTGGACCTACAATCTATGACTACTATGGCAAATCACCCTCCACCTCTTCGGGGCGCATCCTATACACCAGAAAAATAATCCATCCCTCTGCGTGTTCATGCACAGGTACACTCACAGATAATTTTCCGGAGATTCTCGAGTCTTCTAGACAACAGAGTCTTCCTTTAAAGGCCATTACCCCCTTCTGAGCGCAGGGAGCTTTTCAACCAGGCAGACCTTTGCAAACTTAGCATCTGCATGGCTGCCTCAGTTTAGAGCTCTTAGGACTGGTCTGGAAACGCTGTTCCACACACCTCAGGGAGTACAGCTTGAATTCCCACATCTGGTCGGGAATGCTGATTTCTCCCTATATGGACCAACAAAAATGTACTACGAGTTGCCTCCGAACTCACCAACAAAAAATGACAAATGTAATCCAAAAAGGAATGTACACAAAGCAAGAAGTAACACAATTCATTCTGGGTTCAGTCAAAGCTGCGAAAGTAAGATTCATACAGAATGTGGAACAGTACTGCATGAAAGGCGCTGTCAAAGATACGCCCTAAGACAGAAGCTTTTATAATCATACAAACTAATTACCATTAAAAAACATTGCAACATTAGGATAGTCCTCAATGTGAAGTTGATTGGTAGAGTTGTGTCATTCCCCTATAGTGGGATGTACATTATCCTGAAATGATTGGGTCCTGCAAACATTGCCACACCACCCTCAACCACCTCTGTGATGTCATAGTCCAACCGACAATTCCCACATCATAGTGCAAAACATTGAGACATTTCAGATGACCAGTGGCTCTTTATTCATCTTCCACCGGTCATCTCAATCCGATTCTCATGAGAATATAGTTGATCATGACACTGGAGGAGCCTTGAACCACTGACAAGTTACCATTTTAATGGTGCATCTTAAGAGCTCTTCACACCTTTTCTCAGGCTCACATGTGCCAAGGGCCAACTTGAAACCCCTATGGGAATCTTTGACACTGCCAGTAGACCGGTTTCATACATTAATTTGCCAAATTATAAAATGATTGTGTGCCCACTGTCTTTCTTCGACACCCATGACCTTAGCGCCCTGACCTCGAAAGAATTAATCACCTTAGAATCCTGGGAATGTGTAATTTGTAAAGTGCAGTCAGCCTCTGCTGCTACTAAGCACAGTAGTAAAATGTGAAATCTTTCTAATCAAAAGCCTGTTTACAGTGCCTCAGTCTAATGATAAACTACATATACCTACCTGCAGCCTAACTTTATTGCCTATATGTTATTTGCTTGAAACACTATTATTTAGGACATTCCCCAGACTAGTGCACATAATATAATTGAGTGGCGATCAATGAAACCCCCTCGCATTTCAGCAGGCTAGTCCCGCAGCAGGTACGTTTGTGCCTTTTTACCACACTGAACTTGCATTTTTTACCACAATATGATGTCTAGTAGACTCCGTACAAGATCCCATCACCACTAGCAGTGGTCATGGAGTCAGTCATGACAACTTGCAGGAGGCATGACATGAGGCTATACAATAATTCCTGACATGGAGACAAGGAGGGATCACCAAGAGCATTGGTCCACAAGGCATCTCACAGCCCTGCAAGATATCCACAGCGACTCTGATCTAACTCTCTCTCACCATATCAACACTATATCCAGAACATGTCATTTCCAGCTGTGCATGCTCAGACAGATCATCCTGTATCTCTCCTACCCCCACAGAGTCTCAGCAATCCTTGCAATCATCCTCTCCCGCTTAGACAATGCATACTCCCTTTACCTAGGCACCCCTGCCTAAATGACTTTTAAGGCTAGGTGCATCACTCTCTGCGCCCTCCACAAGACAGGCCCAGAATTCCTCTGACACAAGCTGACATGCTAGCAACCCATTTAAAACCTTAGATCTTGCTCTGCACTCCTCCTTGTTTCAACTCCCTTCAATTCCGTGGAATTGGTGGATCCTATTTCTCTGTCCAATCTCCCTCCATCTGGAAATGGATTCCCCTGAACATCTGCCAGGATGTGAATTACCTCTCCTTCAGGAAAGCGCTGAAAACCTGGTTATTTGCAGCAACAACATGAAGAGCCATTCCCCCTCATATGCTCATCATGTAATCTAGGCAGGAACAATCGGTAGCCCTGAGTATAATACTCAGCAAGGTAAAGAACAACCTCAGTGGGGAAAGAATGACTTGACCATATAGCTACAGCAAAGGCAAAGCTACAACTAAATCTTAAGGCAAGTAATCTTGCACCACTTTGGCGGATTCAGGCCGCAGGCACGGCCACCTACATGCATGTACTTGCATCCGTAAACCAAACCAAAAAACACTATGCACAACCTCTCTGCCATCAGAATTCAAGCTACAATCTATGACAAAAATGTGGTATAGCTGGGCGCAAGCAAGTGTCTTGCACTCATGCACTCTCCAGCCCTTCCTTTCAGCACCCATCCATATGCCTGATCATCACGGGTAGCTCACTGGGTTTAGGCCAGCCGAGCCTACTACCTTTTTTGGCCGAATGCACAGATGCACTGTAATCTCTCTGACATTTCCTACATCTTGGACTACGGTCCCCAATGGTGTTCCCCCAAAGCACGTTGAGACCATACTAATGGGAGAAAGGCACTATATAAATGACAAACTACTACACTACTGCTACTGTAAGGAACAGCTTTCCCAAATGTAGCATCCTTTTCTTTCCGACAAATAATCTGGTCAGTAATGCTTTGAGATGGTGTGACACGAAGACCAGGTTGCGGCATATTATATCTCATGCACCGGTATGCCTCTTTGTAGGGCTGAAGTAGTTGTTACCGCTCTGGTAGAATGTGCCCTTAAATTATCAGAGTCATGCTTCCCAGGCAAGGAATACCACTCTGAAATGCACAGAATGAATCATCTTGACAAAGTCTGTTTGGTCACAGTCTGACCTAATGTATGTCCAGTATAACCAACAAATAGTTGGTTGCCTTGTCTAATGTTCTATATTCTGCGTATGTAGAAGCTTAAAGCTCTTTTAGGATCCGTACAGATGTAACCTATCTTCATCCTTGGAAGGATGAGGAGGTGGGAAAAAATCTGGTAAACTATTTTCTGTGTCAGGTGAAACTCTGACATCACTTTGGGATGGAAAGAGGGGCAAGCCATCAACACAACCTTCTTGTTTTAAAATATAGTGAAGGGAGGTTTGCACGATAATGCCTGAAGCTCATTCACTCTGCAGGCAATACACGAAGCAGACAGGAATCAAGAGCCTCATATGGCGCTCCCGTTAGGAATTTTAAGAAAAAGTTATGATCCCCAGCTGGAAATATGAAAGGGACTGGTGGAAAGATATTTTTCAGTCCCTTGATGAACTGTATAAGAATGTGAACCTTAAAGTAAGAGCTCTGCTTTGGCATGTGCTTGATAATAGATAGCTCTTCCTGGTAACCATTGGCAGTAGACATCCGTAGCCCTTGGTGGGCCAGGTGTAACAAAAAAAGACAATGCAGTAGGCCTGTCACAAGTGAAAGTGAAAGTATCAATATCTTTAGCTTTTCACTGTGCTGAGGAAAATTAAGCTGTACACTGTGTTTCTGGACCTGAGAACAGCACTTGACTCTGTATCAAGGGACATTATTTGGCACATCTGAACAACTCGAAATGCGCCCCCCCCCCAAAATTAGTTTCTGCCATAAAGCTGATCTACTCAGAGAACCAAGGCACTGTGCGCTATGGCACTGGGGGTGAGCAGACAAAACCTTTTATTGTCAACAAGGGTGTGAGGCGGGGTGCCTGCTGGCACCCTTTCTCTTCTGCATATACATTCAGGAGATCATAGACGCAGTGGTAAGGCACTGCCATGACTGTCCAAAGATGTGGGCAGAGCGATATCGAGCCTTATTTTAGACACCACTGCCCAAGGCCTAAAAAAGAAAATGGAAGGACTTACATCTCGATTTAAATATAGAGAAAAGCAAGGTCATGGTTTTTAAGCCGCAATTCACTAAATGTAGTCCTCTGTCAATCAATGTGAACAGCACAACTGGAGCACGTAAAACATTTAGACTATCTGGGTATTAGGTTCCAAGTGTCAGGTGGATGAACAGAGCAAGTACACAAGTCCGGCCTTACTTTGGGGGATTACAGTGGGCTACCCAATCCTTCATTATCAATCATAGCAGTGGTGCGGTATCACCGGAACTGGACCGATACAAGAAGCAGGCATCTCCCGCATGAAGCTGTGGCTCAGAGGTATGGGGCTATGCCAATGCAGGGAAGTTGGATATACTAGAACACAAGTTCCTGAAAACATCGGTCCTTATCCCCTAAAGCGCTCCCAAAGCACTAGTCTACTTGGAGTTAGATGTTACCTGGTTGCACTTAAGCCCTGCGGCGTAGCGGGGGCCCCTGCAGCAAGCCAAGGTACAGAGGGGGTGCCCGCGGCCGCACCGAGCAACAGCGCTGATCAGGGTGCACAGGGCTGGAAGGGCTGGCTGGTATCTACAGTTTTATTTGGATGTTAAATGAAGACATCTGCCTGCCTGAAAGAAAGGCATTCACTGCGAGGTCAACCAGGCTTTTGCTAGAGATTTCACGTAACTGACATGGGCATGGGAATAACATTTGCAACAATGTTTGCATGGTCCAAGACCACTGAGCAGCATGCTTGAAAAATAATTTGAAAAAGATTCCTCTACCCTTATACATCTTGTGCTGTCCCCTGGATGACCTGGGTCTGGGTGGGAAGTAAAATGAAGCAGGCCCTGGAGCTGTAGTAGATGGTAAGGAGTGATCACGGCCAGCCTGCTGCTCACGTGCCTGACAGGACAGTGCTTCAGATTCTGTCCTGCTTCTACAGGATCTGTCCTGAATGATGTCCTTGGATCGAAACAAAATGCAGGAGCTAATTGCTATGAATCTTTAACTGTTTTGCTGTGTGATCAAAAAACATTGGGATATATTAAATATTGCATTTATTTCAAGGCCTGCTTATACCCACAAAATTGTACATTACTTATTCTCTAGTTTGTGCAAAAACAGTATAATAGTGTCCTGTAATTTTTACAGTGTGTGCATTAGACAGGGGCTCATGAGGTAAAATGCGGTGGCAATACTAGGGCACATCTTGATTAAAGACTTGTCTCAAAATGATGGGGCAGGAGTGTTAGGCAGAATTGCAGGCAGTACCCTCTGGGAACACTACACACAATTAGGACTACAGGTGTAAGCAAAAGCCAACCTTTGGTATATGTCTGTACCACACACTTTTGGTAGCGAGCTGAGCAGCCAGGCTTATCTCAAGAGGAAATGTGAGCAGTAGAAGAAGTTACACAGAAGTATCCCAATCACAGTGGTTCAAGTAGACACTTACACTCAAGATTTCTTGTTAAAAATACTTAAACATTTATTTAGACAGTCATTTAGAAAACATTCACTAGTAGAAATCAACTCAATATTAAACACCAACATACTACAGCACACAATTCTAAGTTGTAGGGACAGTTTGAGCACCACTGAAAAAGGAGCCAAATGGCACTTCAGTACTTTTATATAGGGACAAAACGCATAGGTTTGTACAAAGGGTTAGAAAACACTTCTTTTAGATAATGCAAAGGTTCAATGTACCAGGAGGGTCAGTTCAATTCAATAGGCCAGGCCAAAGTCAATAGTCTAGTGTTCTTGGATAGGACAGATCAGTTCTGGTACAGATGGCAAAGTCTTTGTAAATGTTTTTGGAAGTAGTTCAGATGATAAAGAAAGAAATGCTGGGTCACAAGCTGATTAGGCCTGCAAGTTGGGAAAGTTTCACAAACTTTCACCGCAAGAGTTAGGATCTCTCTACCGGATGGCACAGTACCTTGAAGTGAAGCAAAAAGATGCAGCTGAAGACGTTGTTTCCTGGCAGTTCCTGCAGATCTCTCTGTTTCTGAGACTCAGTCATGGGGACAAGAGGGAGGTCGTCGGGGGACTCCCGCACTGCACGGGATCATTGTCGGAGCAAACAAGATGGCGTCACTTCAGCTTAAGTTGCTCTGCCTTCCAAACACAAACTGGTGTCCTTCTCCCTGGTTAACCTTAACCAGCACCGAGAATGGTATCCAGGCGTTTGCTGAGTTGATTTGTCCCACCAACTCAAAGGAAGAAGCCATCCTTGAAGGAGCTTCTCTGCCGAATGGAGATCTGGCAATTCGGAGTTGCAGCAGGGCATCACCGGGCAAACCAACGGTCCAGTGATTGCAGCAGCCGTCCTCTTCCAGCTCGTCATCGGGTTCTTTCGTTCTAGTGGTCGACTCTGCCTTCCAGTCCTGGAGACTCACCTTTTAAACAGTTTTCTCCCATTCATTCCAGCCTAGCTGCCACTCACCCAGCAGGGTGGCTGTCCTTGCCAGACAGCCAACCAGCCAATCACGCCAGAGTGCATTTGGGTCTCCCAGGAGACCAAGCACAGTGGGTTTCGGGCACCTCCCTCACTTCCTGCCCACCCCAGACACTCAGACACCATGGGCCAACTTCAGTCCAGAAGCCAAAGACTCACAAACAAAGGGACCAAACCTGGATTGGCGTGCAGAGTTAAACACCAGAAGGAGCTTTCCACAATGAAACGGCGAAAAAAGATGACCAGACTCTTACAGTTTGGATCTTGAGCGCCATATTGAAAAACATGGCGGCCCCGATTTTTAGCTACCGGTGTTCGCGGTCGGGGAAAACATGGTAGTTTGTTAGCCATTTCAATAGGAAAGGGACGCTTTTGACAGCTACGTGAGTGTTTAGACATAGGGGATACTAAGTAACCCCTCCAGCACTCTATAAGAAGGTAGTATGTGCTGGGTCTATGAATTTAAAAAGACTAGTAAAGTCAATTTAGCTTTATATTCTCTGGGGAACAGTAGTTAATCCCAGAGAAGGTATTTGAACCTTAGGAAGTCCAAAGTACAACTCTGTGCCACTGCAGTAAAGGTGCTGTGTGACACAACAATAAAAAGATGATGCCTATGGAGTTATCAAAAACTCCATATCAAAGAACACAAGAGTAAAATACATATCAAAATACATGAGAGAATGTAAAAAAAGGCTCACACTCTCCAGGGGAAAAAGCAAGTCCTCTAAATACAGCAAAGTTGCTGGGGGTTTCTAAGGTGAAGGGAAATAAGCACATTTCTGAGAATTCTCCCTAACAAGGAGGAAGGGAGTAAAATAGTAGAATTTTGCTTTACATAGTTTAGACAACCTAATGTACGTACATCAGCAGAGGAGTTGCTGGGGGGGGGGGGCGTTAGGGGTCTATAGCCCTGGTTCTTTTGGTTGTAGCCCCGAATAGAAGCTCAGGCACTACAACCACAAGGCTAGCCAGCAGCAAAGAAGGAAGTGTATTATAAATCATTGGTACGCCGTACCAGTAGTTTGTTTGCATTTTAAAGAGTGTCCCTTTTCTTCAAAGGCTCAAGAAAAGCCTCCACAATGCATTTTATTTCTCCCAAGTCAAATACAGACATGAGGTTGTACCGCCAATTTCCCAAGACATACACACACACCCACAGAGCGTCCGTGCAACTGAACACCTTAATTATCTCGCAAAACATGTGTTTTATCAGCAGCAGAGCCTTTCATATGCACGATGGCATATTTCCAACTGAAAGAACTCGCATAGCACCAGTTACCTTTCAAATCTATGATAGTTAAAGTGAGCAACGTAAAGCACCCTATTCATGATTTGTGTATATACATGCAAAAAGTTGCTGTATCTCACTAACCAAATGTTCTCAACATCACTAGAGCTGGGGGTTCTGACAAAGAATCTCCATACCTATCTGAGTGTATCATTATTTATTTTATTCCATGTCTTAAATCGCTGGAAGTACAATGGAGATAAAGAGTTTTTTCCGGTTTACATTATCTTGCCTTCTGAAACTTAAAGTTTACCATTCAGGATGTGAAAATTAAAGCCACAATGATATTCTTTTGGCTTAACATGTTGTCATGTTGCTTTACTATGCAATTAGTGTATTTTGTAAGCTCTGCCATTATTGTGGGTCTTGAAACCCCAAACTTATATTTGTACCAGGTAAAGCTTTTAAAGTATATGGTAAAATTTGCAGAGTTGGTTGAAATCCATGCTTCAATGTTTAGCCAACGTGTGTAATCCTGGTCAGTTAAGTCAGAATGTGGAGCCCTTATTGCAAACTGATTCACACTATTTGAAAGAAAAGACACCCTTGCAATGGGACAGATTCAAGGAGTAGGAAGAAAGAAGTGTACATTTGTGCTTCTCTGTCAGTGCCCCCAAAAGTTGTCGCCAAGAATTTCATTATTGGTGCACTGGCCCTCCCTCAGTCCAGTAGACTCAGCAGCTAGTCAGTCCACTACACTAGAAACGTTGACACACCAACTGGGCAGAGCTAATGTTATTCTTCTACCCTGTTGCTGCCAGTCACAGAAGTTGATTGGGTTGTGCAGAGTACTAACCCATAGAAGTGACTCTTTGAAACGCTTTGCTATGTCCTGCTACGCTATTTTATTTCATCTTTTACAGCACACCTGCTGGCATGTTCACACTTTCACAGAGCTTCAGGATCCACAATCAGTGGGGTAGGAGACTAGTGCAGTAGCGGGGGTCCAGGGCAAGATTACTTGTTACAATATTCATGTGTGCAGATCTATAAATGTGGCTCTATGTGGTGTTAATTTGGGATATTTTCTGAGCTATCTGGAGTAGTAGATAATGTGTACTACAGGTTGATAAGGTACGATTTGTACATTAAGGTAAGGTTGTGTGATTGTCCGTAGGGCCATCAGAGTGGTACTGAAGGAGTGTGGGGAATTATGTTAATTTATCTGTGATGGATTAGTTTGGGGCTCAGGGAAATTGTGTGCATATATACGCGTTCAGATTGTGTATGTGCCATTGTGTAATCTGTTTTTTTTCTTTGAGTGCACAGGTTGTGTATTTAGGGGGGGAGGGGTAGAAACAGCTATGATAGAAATTTTGAAACAGCAAGTGTTACCATATCTTTCTCAATCAATGGTGAACTTGATTGCAGTGATAGACCATGCAAAAATGGGAATTTAAGGCTTTCAAAGTGCATTTTATGCAGCAACAACACACAGAAAATGGAAGCTCTTTGCTTCAGTTTGTTTTTGAAAGTGGCTGACCAGGGAGTCATGGACCAGTCAGGGATGGAGCATAGGAGCAGCTTCCGAGGAAGCCAAGGACCAGAGGATAGTGACTCATAAGGACAGCTAAGAAGCAGAGGGGTGAAGAACAAAGGGACGCCACCACAGCTTTACTTGTACCGTGGTTTTACTTCAGTACATTTTTATTCATTTTGGCAATTAGGTGGTGCATATAAGGCAAGAGTATTACACTGGAGTAAAGCTAGGAAGGTGAGAACTTGTGAGGAGGGACAGACAGTTTGAGTGTGGGGTTTAGTTATTTACCAGTCCATTGACTGCACATTGTCGTTTTAATCCCTGAGGCCATTCCCTCCCACTACCGTCTCCTCCCTCAACGCCCAAACCACATCCTCCTGGGAGCTCCTTTGAGCTTTCTCTATCAAGCAATAACATCAAACATTGTCCTGTCAGTGTTATTTATAAGCAGTGCCGTGCCCAGACTATTTTGACTGGGGTGGCCCAAGTGGGGAACTGGCTTATCGTAGTTTAGGATAATGGGGTGGCACCTGGGTAGTCAGTGAGATTCCAGGGGTAGCATATTCCACCCCAGGCCACTCCCTGGACATGCCACTGTTTCTAAGTAGTCTGCTGTGAGTAAAATGTTAATCGCTTAATTGCAGCTGCAAAAGTGATACAGGTTTACTAAAAATGTCTTAAACAAATGTCCCTTCAACCATTTGATTTACATATGTTCCATGCACTGAAGTCCTTTCTAAAGAAACTATGAAAAAGTCAACAGTTTTGGCTTCTATATAGGTATTAGGTAGTCATATGCCACGCACACATATGCCTAGATATTCACACCATGTTCCAGTTTTTGCATCTTATGGTCAGTAGTACTGTTATGACAGTGCCTGGCAAATGCCTATACCATGCCTACACAAAGCTAAATCTGTTGCCTTTGACAATGTTTGCATTCAATTGAAGTGACTCAGCCATATGATTACTGGCAACTACAAAGTGTACTGAGTTCAAGGTGCAGGTATGGGCTTGCTCAGAGGACAGGCTTTCTGTTTCGCTCATTTACTGTTACTTGCAAATACAAGAATTTATTAAGAGAAAAGATACAGTAATTCGAAATAAACATTAAACTGTCCTCTGTCGTAGGTGGATTAATTTCCTGTACTATTAATGTAGGAAAATGGCATTTTTACCTTCTGACAATGTATAGAGCCCTATGCAGTTCAAACTTTATTTCCAATCAACATGTGTATGCAGTACATCTGTAATTGTATGTTTAGTGTAAGTGGTGATTCACAGATATTAAACATGTTCTAAAGAGTTGTATTTCAAATAGTATCTTGTTTAGTTTACATGCACAGTTGTATCAAAGATATCTAATAATTAATGTATTATTTTGAGAAGTATTTATTTTTGTATTTACTTGATTCAACTGATTTAGTTTTTACAAGATAAAAAGTACAGGTCCATGAAAGAAATAAAAGAAAAAGAAAATGGGAAATTCCTTTCCTGTCATCATCCAATTTTAAAAGGATAAAAGACAATGAAAAGAATAAGAAGTGGAATGGAAAATGTTCCTGTGTTTGTTTCCAGTTGGTTCCACAATCTTAATAGGCCCTGTGTTTGGTGTTCCTATTGGTTCTTGACTCTTGACGTAAGGATATATTTTGAAAGAAGGATTCCACTGCTATGATATATGAGGTTTTTTCTCCACTCATTATGCGGTTCCACCAAGTCTTTTCATCTAGGACTCGATGTTCAGTAAAGAGATGGCCTAGGAAAGTGGTTCTCTTTCCACTAAAACCCGGACAAGACAGTAAAATATGTCTTAATGTTTCTACCTGGTCATGGCGGTCGTATTATCGACATCCATTTGACGTTGACTTTCCTCTGATAGCCATTATTTCATTTGTTGCCATTACATTGAGACGTGCTCTCAAGAAGGTGATTCTATGAGACCTGCTTGCAAGCTTCTTCATGTATTTTGGGTGATGGTTAAGCCTTCTTATAGTTGCTGGCCAATTAATTGTCAGTTTGCAAGACCTTGCCATATCGTTAGTATTTACCCAGTCGTGCTCTTTCAGTTTTTTAAAAATTCTTGTTGGGTTAGAGACAAGGTCATCCTCCGAACAACTGATCTGATCAAGACTCATCATGTTTCGTTTTGACCATGCTGTCAACAACCTGTTGTTTCCGTTCACTTGTTCTGCGTTGATGATGTTAAATATCTCTGGTTTACTTGGTAGAAACAACTTCCTGTATCACATCAGAGTATTCCGTTTTGCCACTGCTTGCAGTGAGCACGAGCTCAGTACTTGGTGAATCAGAGCTAATTGTGTTGATGTTGGGACCCCCAAAATACGACACCAAAAATAGCCTTCCAACCTTGGCCATATCTTTTCTGGCATAAATAACATTTTCTACACTCCGTACGTTAGTGACAGGGTGACAGTGGTTAAACTTTTTGTCCACTGCTCTTGTTTGCATGGCCAGTTTCTTTTCTTTTTGAAATAAAAAGTGCTATTTGCATGGCAGCTTCTACAATACTGTTGTTTAAAGTTATACCAAGGTACTTGAATCCTTTAACATGTTCGATCAAAGATCATTCCAAGTACAGTTGTGGCTTCTTGGTTTTCCTACAGAAATGATTTTGTTTTTTCCGTGTTGATTTCTAAGTTGTTGTTTTTGACATAGTCTGCCAGTCTATCGAGTTGACTTTGAAGTCCTATGGCGGTCTGATCAACCAGGATCAAATTATCCATGTACAGAAGTCTCGAGACTTTAACACCTCCAATAGTTGGGGGGAAAGATTGAACGATCTTCCCATGGTGTTGAAGATTGGCCAAGTAAGTGTTAAATAGGGCTGGGGCAAGTGGGCAGCCCTGCTTTGCTCCTCTAAATGTTTTTATTTCGGCCGATAGTAAGCCAGAGCAATTTAGTCATACTCTCATTGAAGTTTTGGTATATGAGACTTGGATGGGTTCTAAGATCGCCGGTGGGCATTTCTGAGTATGTAATTTGTGCCATAAGGATTTCCAGTTGACCTGGTCAAAAGCTTGGACCAGATCAATAAAAGCCAAGTGAATCCTTGCTTTCCCATCTATGACTTTCCCTTTCAACACACTTAGGAGTAGGATGTTAGCTGTGGTGCCTACGGCTTTCGCAAAGCCGGTTTGGAAAGGATCAGCACATCCAGTCTTTTTTATCCATTACTGATATTGATCCAGGGCCAGAGATCTGAAGATTTTTCCAATTACTTCCAATAATGCTATTGGCTGATAATTATTGGGATTATCTTTCTTTCCATTTTTAAAGGTCGGGACCACAGTAGCATGTCTCCAAGAGTCTGGAATTGATCTTGTTTTTATACATCTTTGTAGGACCTCACTGATGAAATGTGCCCATTCAATCGGATGCTTTTTTAGGTCAGCATTGTTGATCGCATCTGGGCCTGAGGCTTGATAATTTGAGCAATTATTGAGTCTACGTCAATTTGGATTTCCCAAGGTGTTGACGTTTTTCTTGGCCGTTGTCCCAAGATTGGGGTGGATGTTGAAAGAGGGTTGAAAAGTGGTTGATCCATGTTCTTTCACCTACATTGTTTTGCAGTGTGTCATTAGTTGAGTTAAAAGTTGTTTTCAGCAATGACCACAATTCTTTTGGTTTCCGCGACTGCTTGGTACATCTGCAGACGATGTCCTGTCAACTATTTTTGGAATATGTTGTTGCGGAAACTACTTTTTCTCTAAGTACTGTCAAGTTGAATTTTTTCGCCAAATGCTTTACTCTTCTCAGCTCTCTTCTTTTTTTCACCAATTGCATATCAAATGTGTGGAATCTTTGATTCAAAGCCGGCATAGGATTATTATTGCTACGATAGGCCATGAGTAGGGGAGCATCATCAACTAAGTGATTTCTCTGTTTCACATTTTTTTAATATTGCATTTGTGGTATAATCTAATGTTAGCTTTTTGATAGCCTTACCACTGATTCTTAGTCGGGTTCCTCCGCTCATGCTTCTATTGAAATTGTAATTTTGACTTTTTTTTCTTCTAGTTGTCTCCATGACATCAAAAGCAAGTTGTGATCACTATTTTTTGTTCTGGTTACAGCAAAAGATGTGACTATCAGCAGAAGTTCCTTTGAGACAAAGATGTAATCCAGTACAGCACTCTGACCTTCACTCTCCCATGTCGGCATCAATGACATTTCTGTCAGGGACAAATCTGGTGCCATTATTGTTTATTATTCCACCAATGTCCAGTCTCGCCACAATGCAAAAAGAGCCATTGAACATTGCAAACAAAGATCAAGCCCTGCCCTGTTCCTTCCCCAACAACCCCCATCTGTTCCACCATCCCACCCAATCTATTTTGGATGCAGAGTACTACTAGTCGCTTTTATCCACTTCCACCAGTGGGCCTGAGTCCCGACATTCAGGGGTGCCGAGTACCCAGATGCTCTGGTGCCCGGGCACCCATCTGGGAGAAAGAATTTGGAGCTGAGCCCCCTCAAGGCCAGAGAAAGGATGCAGTATAAATGGCCCTTTGTTTGGGGATCCATACTGTCTCTTTCTCCAGCCACAGAGTGTCACCTTGACAGTTGATCCACCTTGGCCACCAGCAGGCCGCCATGAGTCACTGTCAGTGCAGCCTTCTAGTGTGGCCAAGGACCTGCCCGCGCTGTACTGATGCGCAAATTTGAAATTTGAAGGTAGGTCCTCCCCACAAGGCCTCCCATTGGTGGTTAGGCCTAGAGGGAAGGGCTTAGGGACATGCCCCCAGAAGCTGATGCTGGTTGTCCTAATAACCGGCCCCTCTGTTTCACGTGTGGTCGCATGCGGTGCAAGGCAGCAGGCAGGTAGCCAGCTTCTAGCTGGCCAGCCCACGCAGTGTGGACACGCGGTGTGGACACAATGCGAGCCCAGCAGCAGCCTAGGAGGAGGAGGTCAATTTCAATAGAAAAATGTTTTCCCTGTCTTTTGGCTCACTCCTTCCTTTCGCCTCCTAATTTCCCTCCTCCCCTTTCTCCCCCTTACTAATCCCCCTCTTTAATTTACCCCCAGAGCCCTGTTGTATTTTCTTCTCCTCAACCCTTTCACACTTTACTCGCCCCCCACTGGAACAGTGCCATCCTCCACCGACTCCTATACTCACCAACCACCTTCTGAGGACAGCTACGTAGCTTTCCTCAGGGTGCGTTACTTCTTGTTCTCAATAGAACAGGTGCACAACCTGGTGGAGCTAACTTTAGTGACTGCAGGAGAAGGGGCAAACCTTCCTGAGGGTGCACCTAACTTCTTTACATATTCTAAAGATACTATTCAGCGCAGTTAAAACAAGCTGGTAACTCGCTATGTAAGAATGAGCTGTAGTCTACTGTTCCCACATACCCTGCAAATCACTCCCTGCCCTGACATGAAAGTACTAACAACACTGTGAGAATGCAGCAGGTGCTAACAATGAACCACTTTACACAGGCCAGACCAAGGATTTGCAGGGCCATGGGCAGCAAAAGATGTGTGGGCCCCTCTAATTTGTATAAATAGTGACATCAGTGATATTACAGAATAAGTCTTTTGTATGCAAAGTGGTCATGGGACACAAAATTAAAAACATGTTGCCATGCGTAAAGTAGTAGAGAAATACACTGTGAAGTCCAGTGTATGAATTTGGCATTATGCATATTTATCTATGTGGAAATATCAGGACTGAGGCTTTTTTTTAAGTAGCAAACAGTATGAGCTGAACACTGTAGGGTGTCCTGACCCACGTTTAAGCTACCCTGCTACAACATTTGGTGCTGTGGGCTTAGGAAATTCAAGATGGCGGAAAACCCACATGTGCGCCGAAATCCAGGAAAGCTGCGCAGTTGTGCGCACACCAAAATGGTTACCTAACTTGCCACCCTCCAGCGTAAAGAAAGGTCTTTGTTAACAAAATCCACTGTTACTGATGTCAAAAAGTTGCTGAAATCGTGACTCATTGGACCACTTTAAAGATTCAACCCTTTTTGTGGGGTTCCACATAACCATCTTACTGTAAGGAGCCCCATCAAAACAATGTTAAGCCAGGATTTACTACCATGTAAGAACCATTCCTGTCTAGAATGCATTAATCCAAGAAAATCCCAAAAATGGGTGCAGTACCAGTACTCACCACTATCCAAAAGCCGGCGTTTTAAAACCCACTGTGTGTTTTTCTGAAGGCAAGCCAAAATGCCTATTTCAAACCTTGCAACATGTGCAAAATATTCACTGAACACCAGCAGACATTTGGCAGAATGGAGTTTTGTGTGCCTACAAAATCTGGGAAATGAAGAGCCCAAAAACAATGCTTATAACAAAAATGCTATGGAGTCAGCAGCTTAAGCCTAACTGAAACTGGATTTAAAACCACCAAAATCGAAAATGTTAAATTAAATGAGTGACCTATGTTTGGTGTCACATGCCTTTGTAACTGTTGAAATGTCATAGTTTTGCACTTAGAATCAGCATTCTAGCTGCATGTGTAAAATTACAAGTTATTTTAAAAGCAACAAAAAGTTAGCTGAAGGTCTGGCTTAAGGAACTTGATTTTGCCTAGCAACGGATCCCATCAGGAGTGAAACTTGAGTCACAACTATGTTCCCAGGCCAATGTTCCTTTTGCTGCCCACACTAAGGATATGCCATCTATCTGATAATTGAATTTCCTGTGCTCTGCCAGAGAGTGAACAAAGCCCTCTCCACTCAGGCAAAGGTTTTTATTACAGACGTCGTAAAAAGTGGCTTCCTCCTGGAGAAGCTGGGAGGGGCACTGCCTGTGAGAAGCAAGCTGGCTTGGCAGAAACTGGAAAGACTGGTTTCTGTACCATGTGACCTGAAAAGACACACCCCTGCAGCAAGGATATGGTTTTATAAAAAGGGGGATAATTCATAGTGCGGACATGTGAAAATTTTATAAATGATACCATAATTCTTGTGATTTTTCTGCCCACAGTTTAAGACGTGGTAGGAACCGGTGGTATGTTCAGGGGGGTTTTAGCGGAAAAATGGATATTACTCTAAATGTATGCATGTTAAAAATCTGAAACTTCATCAGTTAATGTCCATACTCCCTGCACACATGTATGTAAAGTTGGGTCCATGTCGGAAATTGAAAAAGCAGTTAAAAAGTCAATTATGTACACTCTTTGAATGCAAGCTCCGAGAATGAGCAGATTTGGACATAGACATGGCTAAATTCAGCCACACCATGTATATGTAATTTCAAACAACTGTGTAACTCTGAAGTATGGATTTTGATCATATATATATTTGGGTGCACAGATGATAAGGGAGGTTGTTTCAAGAGATCATAAAATGACATCAATCTGACTCACAGTTCAGTTTGCCAATCAAGCGGAGGAATGGAAGCCTGACCAATGACGAATGAGAGGGGCAAGTCTAGTGATGCAACACACACACCCATTCTCAAGAAACAGATAAAAGCAGAGAGTCAGGACACATAGAGACATTCAATTTCATCTGCCGCTGGAAGCCCTGCAGGAAAAATCCATACTTACCTCCATCAAACTCCAGAAAGCCAAACTAGAGACTTCAATCTATCCAGAGCAGAGACCAGACCAGAGAGAAAGCAGTGCTGTGCCTAGCAGAGACCAGACCAGAGAGAAAGCAGTGCTGTGCCTAGCAGAGACCAGACCAGAGAGAAAGCAGTGCTGTGCCTAGCAGAGACCAGACCAGAGAGAAAGCAGTGCTGTGCCTAGCCGAGACCAGACCAGGCGCTGTGAGCAGAATCCGGAAAGACCTGACCAGACTGAAGATCGTGACCAAGTCGCTTTCCTGTTCAAAATCTCTTGTGAGTACTTAGCAAAACTCAGAACACATCTCTTAGTTTAAATTCATCTAATTCAATCTATTTAACCTAAGTAGAACTGCCTCCTATCTGTCACCTGTCATTTCTAGTAAAATTTGTCATTTTGAAAAAGTGTGCGTTTAAAATTTACAAAACCAAAAACGACCTTTACTAAATTACTCATATCTCCGCAACCGTTTGGGCTAGAGACTTGCAATAACTTTCATTTTGAAGCTGAGATCCCAGGCTTTCCTAGGACCCCAAAACGGTAGAGATAGTCCTTGCGGTTCCTTTGTAATAGCGCTCGGCGCATCCGCGAATTTTGCCGCGATTTGCAATTTCTTCACATGTAAAAAAACTGCTGCTGCCTGATTTCATTTGCCAGAAATTCGTTTAACCTGCTAACTATCCCTGCATCATTGCTAGTGTGAGCCTGGACTAATATTAACTAGATACCACTCATCCTGAACCTCTAAAAGGGAATTAAGAGCGTTTCCAGCATATTTCTCATTCATTGCTAGCACCTATCAAAGCATTTGCCTGTGTTTTCAAACTTCTGTTTAAGCTTGCTGGATTGAACTGAATTACAGTTGATTGCATTTCTGAGAACTGTGTGTTTTCCTTCCATTTCCTTGCCTTGCATCAAGGGGGGGAGGGGAGTAGCCAGAGAAAAGTGATTACATTGTTTGGTTGAAATCATATTGCGTATTTTCTGTACTGCATTCATTGAATATTGCATCCACCTGAGCCTACATAAAGCATCCTCTACCACATTATACTTTTGTTCCTATTTACCAGTGTGCTACCTTATCCATTTCATGTCAACTCATTAGTGATTAAAGAAGTGTGCTAGTGCCAGATTCTCCGTTGTTAATATTTACCATATCAGATTAAGTGTGATATTCAATTATTAATTTATTATAAAGTGGGATATATATACCTATTGTTTAGATTATCAAATAAACCCTTTTAACTTGCAAAACAGAACTACTTCTTGGCTCAGTGGGGTCAGGGGGATTCCAAGAGAGGGGTGTTATATAGGGGTAGTCATCCAGAACGCATGAACTGGACCTAAAGATATATCAATAAGGGTTTTCATTCAGTATTCTAGACTAGGCGTTAACTTAGCTGTAGTGCTGAATTGAATCCTCTTACAAAGTGGGGGCTCGAGCCGAGACGTTGGGTTAGATTTACCACTTGTGCAGCTTAATACAGTGTGCTAACTGACGGGATACATACATCCGGTCGGATCACCACGCTGCATTACGCTGTGAAGCATTCCTCAAAAGGGACACTCCAAGAAAAGTGCTGTTCTGCAAAAATAAAATACTAACTTCTGTAAGTCAGGACAGAGACCAATCTCTAGAATGACGACCTTAGTAGACATGAAAATAGCCAGAGAGCACCTCTTGCATAAGCTATTTGTGAGAGGTGAATGGACCGAACAGGGCCAGGATGTGTGGTTGCAGGCCATCACACAACAGGTCACTGAAACAGGGTCAGATATATATAGAGATCAGGGTCCCTTACATGTGGCCCTGAGTGAACTATATATGGCTCCTAAAGCCAAAGAGGAACACAATAAGATGGCCAGGATAGCAGCATACCTGTACCTATATATGGGAGACATGCAGGATAGATGTGCTGAAAGCCAAAATCTGGCAAATAGGCAACAGATGGCATTACAGAAGGCCCAATCTGATCTGGACTCTTCTGAGCAGAGGCTGCAGAGGAGCCAGGAGGCAGAAAATGATAGTAGGCAATATATCATTAAAATAAAAGAGGATATGGGCATCCTACAACAGGAAAAGACAGACCAGGATACCCGATTTCTGGCCCTGCAGAAGGAGCACCAAGACAGTTTGGACTCCTTACTGCAGAACCAGAAAAAGCTGGAGCAACAGATCAACTTCAACAGGGCATGCACAGAGCAGGTAGCCACCCTGCAAATCCAACTAGACAGAGAGAAAGAGGAGAGCAATAAACTGATCCTGAAAGACCTGGATACCCAGGCAGAGTTTGATCAGGAGCGCCAGAAAGCTGGTGCCTTCCAAAGGCAAAGGGACGACCTGGCGGCACAAATGCAGGCTCTTAGTCAGGAAAGAGACGCCTTAGGCCAGGAAGTCTGCCATTTAAAAAGGAAAATGGAAGAAAATCACCTGGCCCACCAGGGACTGGGTGACCTCCAAAAAGAAAACCAGAACTTGCTAGAGCACACCAGGAGGGTGGAGGATGCTCTAGCAAGAAAGGAGCAGGCCAATAGGGACACAGCTCAGGAGGTAACCCTCCTGCAGCAAAGACTGGCCCAGTTCTCCAGGACCAACCAGGAAGCACAGAGGGAAAATGAGGCCCTCTGTCAACACAATGATAGGCTCCAACAGCAGGTAGCGATGCAGGAGAGACTGATAGAGTCGAGTAAGGCCTTAACTGAGGAACTGAAGGCACAAATGCAGGCTCTTGCATTGCAACAGGGAGCAGGGGCGGATAGAGATGAGGTTCGCTGGGAAATGGAAACTCCGGAGCATAACCTCAGGAGCCCTAGTACCAGAGGCCCTCATACCTCTCAGTCCCTGGACTCTGCCACCCCCATGTCCCCTGGCGCACATGAGCACAGGGCCACAGGGATGGCAGATTACTATCCAGCCAGAAGCATGGGGCTCATAGGCCAGTACCATCCAGGAATGGAGGGGTGGGCATCCGGGTATGGGCACCCAAGTACAATACAGTTCAGTGGGGAACCCCAGGAGAGTAGGCCCATTAAGGGCATCCTGAAAACCTCTGCCCAGTTAGGTCAGTGGAGGGGGTACCCATCAAATCCTGACAGCAAGGAGGAATCTGAAGACTCCTCTGAACGGCGCAGGACACAGGAGACCAGGTCCCCACATTCTGCCAGCCATTCCCAGGCTCGCAGAATCCGGGAAAACCTGGAAGAACAGACGGGAACCTCTGGGAGCAGTGCCTCTGAGTCCGACGAAGAATGGACAAGGGTTACCCGAACCAAAAAGGCCAATAAGGCAAAAAGGGCCTTGCTCAAGGACCCCTTAAAGCAGATTAAGGCGATCAGGAGCGTCATCACGCCTTACCATAAGAACGCTAAGTATTCTGTTTGGGAGCACTTAGAGTTGTTTGAACAAATGATGGAGACTTTCCATTTGAAGGACAGCCAAAGCTGCATTCAATATGTAAAGTGGACCTTCTCCCCGGAATACTCCAGTTTCTTTGCGGGGCTGGAGGACCAAAATCATTTAAGATGGTCCACCTATAAGGCGGCCATCCTGAAACATTTTTCTGTTCACAGAAATCCTCAAGAGGCTCGCAAGGCAGCCTACAATTTGCAATGTGGGGAGGATCAGGCCCCACAAGAATTTGTGCAGGAGTTAAAGCGGGCTTTTGCACAGACCACAAGAAGGGTGCGCACGGATAGCCGTGAATTTATAAACACGTTTTTCCATGCCTTGCCCAAATATATCATGACCCAGCTCGTGAGGGATTTTCACGAGAAAAGATCTTTAGACTGGGTCATTGAACAGGCTACCCGCATCTATGAGGTGCAGAAGCCCATAGAAAATAAAAGCAATGCCCAGAAAAACCCCAAAGCCAACAGCACCCCTGCTGCTGCCAAGGTGGCAGAGGTAAAGGTCACCCCCGTTTTGGATTTGGAGATGGGGGGACCTAAAAACCTACCTGCACCTAATAATGCTAGGCCCAGAAGGTCCTCGGGCCAGTCGCAGACAGGGAGCCAGGGAGGCAGCCCCACAAATGGGGTCCCTCGCTCTCCTGACTATGTAAGTCCTCGCTACAAAGGTAACAGACCCATCCTGGGTTATGTGTGGACTCCTCCAGCCCAAGGGGGGGGATCCAGCCAAGCACCTAACCCAGGGAACTTCCCTCCAAACTTCCCACAGGAGGGCAGAAATTTACCAAACCCTGGGCAGAACTTTTTCCCCAGATATCCACCCGACTTCCAACCCCAAAATCATCCATCCTTCTTTCCTCAATTCCCTGAGCCCAGACCACTGAATCCGGGAGAGGGGAGGCCAAGGGTGGAGGGGTACCCAAATCTTCCCAACCAGGGGTACTACCAAAGAAGGGACAGCTACCCTTCCCAGGATCAGCCCAGGGGAGAAAACAGGGCCCCGTATCAGCCTGAGCGGGTTTCCCAGTTAGAGCGCCAGGTTCAAAACATGGCGCGGGATCTGGGTCACATACTGAGGGCTCAGCAGAACCCTCAGATGGGCGTGCCGGCGCAGAACGCACCCAACTCTGGACCTGGTGCTCCAGAACAATGACTGGGGCAGCACCCCGATAACTCACCGGTTCCCAGGGAGGAGGCACAAAGGGAAGGGGGTGTAAAGCCTTGGAGGAAGCTTCCTTCCTCACTTGTAAACAGCCCCTGGAAACCCCGGAACCGGAAACAAAATCTCTTGCCCCTGAAAGTCTGCCTCCTAAGGAGCAGAGGGGGGGTAGGAGAAACAAAAGACCCAAACAGACTCAGTTTGAGGAGGAGGTACAGATCTTCCAATTTGAGGGAGAGGGATCCTCAGAGGATCCTGGGAAAAGGATCTTCTCCTTCAGAGAGGGGGGAACTCCTCCCAAAGAAAAATGGGTCCCTAGGGATGCAAATCCAGACTGGGGAGATGTGGAGACTGAGCTACCGCCGCCCACCATCTCATCCCAGAACAAACAGCAAGAAAATCCCCTGGTTCAAACCCATCCTGGTGACTGCCTCCAAGAAGGGGGGGGCGGCCCGGAACCGGAGCCAGGGGAACCCACAATGGCTCTGATCTCCAGTTGCCAACTTTTTCTTTCAGATTCCCAAGGCTCTCCACAGAATTCTGCCCAAAATTCTTTTCTCGCGATGTCCAAAACCAGAAAATTAGCCCACCAATTGTCCAAAAATGTACACTATCTGTGCCCCCTTGAGGAGAAGGAGGGAAGATATTATGCCCCGGTACAAGTACAGGGGCAGGGTACAATCTCGGCACTGGTGGACACTGGATCTCAAGCTACCCTTCTGTCCAGAAGGGCCTTTGATGAACTGAATGCAGGAAGGGGAGAGGATTACCAAATTCCTCTCACCTCTCTTCCTGGACAACTGCAGAACTTTGACGGGAAGGAAATTCCCGTTGAGGGGACTGCAGACGTGGACATTAAGATCGGGCGACACAAGTTGAAACACCCGGTCATAGTTGTGACCCCAGAGGGCACCCCTTGTTTACTAGGGAATGACCTCCTGAGGAGGTTGTCACCCTTAATAGATTGCGTAAACAAGGTCCTCTGGACCCAGACTAGCCGACCAATAAAATTAAAACAGAGTGTCAACCATGTTAGTTTAAACGGCACCCCTGCCACATGGTTGAACAAAAATCTGACCAAGTAGAATTTCACTTCCAGAACAACCAGATTCCAGACGTGACAGTCATAGCAGTAGGACAACAGACTGGTGATGGGGGGTCCTCTCTATTTCTGAAAATCAACCTTCCTTCCAGTCTAAAGTGGTACTCCAAGCTGGAAGGAAACACTCTGAGATTCTATACTAATCCACAATCAGAAACTCCCACTCCTATAGTCCAGAAAGATGTGAAATCAGCTCAAAGCCTGGCTGATATTCAGCAAATTGGAGAGCAGTTGTTCATCCCTGTTCAGTTAAATGATGGGAAGGACTCTGTTCTCGCTCGAGTGTGTGTGAACAACGGTAAGAGCTTCATCAGCGAAGCCATGTTCCGCCAACTCCCAAAAGATCCAGCCATTCCCACCTTCAAACTGATAGACAAATGGGAAATGGACCTGGAAGCACCTGACTCCAAACATCTCCTGCCAAGCAGGTGTATGCTCAAAATCTCCATTGGCAACAAGAGCATAGTCCATAATTGTTGGGTCGTGCGAGACGTCACTGCCGCCTTTTACTTAGGCAGTGACATTCTCAATCGCTTTGCCATTAGTTTGGACCTAATAAACTTCAAAGCTTGGTCCCGATTAGCGGATAATCCCATGGGCTTTGATGATCCAGAAAAAGCATTTAGGTCAGCTCAATTGCTACCTTATGCAGTTGAAATTCAGGTTAAAGAGGAAGTCACCATCCCAGAAAGGACCCGGCAATTCTCCCTGGAAGTGAAAGTTAAAAGGGGACAAGAGTTGAAAAACCCTGATGCTTACATACATCTAAATGCTTCTCTCCAACAGCAAGGGTTGGGGGTAAACCCGACTCCATTAGTCAACATAGAACATGACCCCATTCTAATAGAGGTGGATAACAGCGACTTAAAGAGTATTACTCTAGCCGCAGGCACCATTATTGGGATGGCGGTTGATGACCGACATTTCTCCATTGATCTTGTAAATGAACTGTTAGGACCCATCCCCAAGGACTGTTTTGACAGTGACAGTGATGACAACGCAACACCAGACAGGATTTTTACCCGGCATGGGGGGAACTTCCTGGTGTACACTTCCTGCCCCTATGGTAAGGAAGATGTGACCTGTGACTTCAGGAGGGATGAGGTGATTTTCCAGGTCCATGAGGGCTGCCTTTCCCACCTGAAGCCTCCGGTCCAAATCAGCACTCTGACCAGGGACTTCTCCACCCAGCTGGAGGAGGCCGCGGAGATAGCCAAACCAGAAGTCTTTCCAGGCTTCAGGCAGATGGTGGAAGAGAGAGTCAACCTAGCTGATGCCTGTGTGACTCTGGAACAAAAGCAAAAGTTGAAACAAGTTTTCTTGGATTTCCAAGATCTCTTTGCGGTAGACTCATATGACTGTGGTCGCACCGACATCCACACCACAACAATCCCCACGGACCCTGGCATGACTCCAGTGTTTGTGAAGCAATATCGCTTGCCTCTCGCATCAATGGAGTCCCTTACTGAAATAATTAAGAACCTTGAGTCCCGGGGAATAATCCGTCCAGTCCACAGCACCTTCAATAATCCGGTGCTGGGAATATTGAAGCCAAACGGCCAGTGGAGACTCTGCGCTGACCTCAGGGAGCTCAACAAACGGGTCCACACTTCCCGATGGCCTCTTCCCTACATTGACCAAGGGCTGGCCCAGATTCAGGGGTCACAGGTATTCACTGCAATAGACCTGACCAATGGATACTGGACCGTGCCTGTCAGTAGGGAGGACCAATACAAGCTGGCTTTTACCTTTGGGGGCCAGCAGTACACATGGACCCGGACTCCCTTCGGATACCTTAACTCCGGTAATGAGTTCAATATTTTCCTACATAAGGCCATGCCCGACCTGGGTACGAGGGGTAACCTGGCTTATGTAGATGATGTCCTCATCAAAAGTTCATCTGTGGAGGAACACATAGCAGAGATCTGTTATGTTCTGACACAGTTGAGGGCCGCCGGAGCAAAACTTTCCTTTCAGAAAGCACAGTGGTGTAGAACCCGTGTTAATTTCTTGGGGCATGAGATTACTCCTCAGGGCCTCTGTCCCCAGGAAAAGAAAGTGGAAGCACTTCAGAAACTGAAAGACCCCACAACTCTGCGGGAACTAAGGAGCCTCCTTGGACTGACTAATTACAGCAGAAAGTTCATTGAGGGCTACGCAGAGATCACCAGACCCCTGATTCATCTCCTGAAGGGGGGGGTCAAGTGGGAATGGGGTCCAGAACAAGCCGAGGCGGTAAAACAACTCAAAAGAAGCCTCTCACAAGCGCCTTGCCTAACTTACCCTGTCAGAAACAAGGAGTTCTTCCTGGAGACGGGGTTCTCTGATACGTGCTTGACGGCAGTATTATACCAAAAGCATGACAAGGTCAATAAAGTAATTTCCTATGCGAGCAAAACTTTATCCTCTGTGGAGGAAAAATTCAACGATTGTGAGAAGGCACTCCTGGCAACGGTGTGGGCATTGAAGAATTACCGCCCGTTCATCCAGGGGGAACACATCATAGTGGAGACTCCACACCAGCCTCTGCAATATCTCC
This sequence comes from Ambystoma mexicanum, assembly GCF_040938575.1. Classification (NCBI taxonomy): domain Eukaryota; kingdom Metazoa; phylum Chordata; class Amphibia; order Caudata; family Ambystomatidae; genus Ambystoma; species Ambystoma mexicanum. The sequence continues at coordinate 141,755,543 of NC_090932.1, forward strand.
AAAGTGACAGAATCCGGGCCGGAAATGTGAGTAATTCCCGAATTACTTCCTGGATTCTGTCAATGCAAGGCTTTCCTGTGGAGGTCAGATATGGCCAAAACAAGAAGAGTCCCCTCGCGCAAGGTCTGGCTGACTTGCATGATTGTGCCAGAGAAAACTGTCTCGAGGACGAAAGTCTAAAAATAAAGGACAACATGGAGGCATACCTTAATTCCCCACACAAAGTCTTTGAAGAGGACAAGTGTGAGGGAATGCCCACTGTGTATGTGGATGGATGCTCTTACCATGTTGACAACAACGGGGAGAAAGAACTAGTGGCCGGCGTAGGGAATGCATGGGTGAATGAGTCCCCAGAACCCTCCGCTGGATACAAAATTGGTCCCCGAAGTAGTCAGGTGGCAGAATTGATGGCTGTGCATCAGGCCATCCTCACTGCTGTCCAGCATCGACTCCACGAACTGGTCATAATCACAGATTCGGATTATGTACGGAACGGGTTTGTGGAGCACCTGGTTAATTGGAAAACCAGAGGCATGTTATGTGCTAACAACAAACCCTTGAAACATGGGAAGTTGATCCAAAACATTGATGATCTGGTCACCTCGAATGAGATGACCATCTATTGGAAAAAGATCAAGGGTCATTCCAAAGTAGAAGGACCAGACAAAACTGGAAATGACTTAGCTGATCAGCTGGCCAAAACCGGGGCCATCCAAGGGGATCTAATTGAGATTGAGTCCCTGTTGGGGGAAATCCAGGTCACTGCCATCACTAGGTCCCAGACAAATGCTCACAACGACCTTTCAATTGCACAATGGAGTAAGGAGACCCCTGATGCTGATTTGATTACCGCTCAGAAGGGGGATCCAATTATTGGTAAATTTTACCAGCACCTTGAGGACCCTGAGAACTTTCCCCTGACGGATACCGATTACAATGGGAAAGAGGACCTAAGAGTGTTGATGAAATGTCCAAAAATGTTCCGGATTCAAGACGGTTTGCTGGTAAGGAAATCCAAAGCTGGCCACGATCAGTGGGTGGTTCCTACCTCATTCCGAAGCCTGATGTTAAGTCACGCCCATGATGCGGCCACCGCCGGTCATAGGGGGTTTCACACAACATTGGAAATCTTAAGAGAGGTTGCATACTGGCCACACATGGGCCAGGACCTCAACCAATACCTGAAGGGTTGCCTTGTGTGTGCACAATTTCAGCCATCATCCCTCACACACCGGGCGCCTTTACAAAAGAGGGGAATGACACTGCCATGGTCAGATTTACAAATCGACTTTGTAGGCCCTGTGATTCGCTCGGCTAGGGGGAATAAGTACATGTTGACCGTGACATGCTTGTTTACCAAGTGGGTGGAATGTCTCCCAGCCCCAAATTGCAAGGCAGAAACTGCAGCGGCCTTGATGATTAACCACATCTTTTCCCGTTTTGGTCTACCTCAAAGGATTGAGTCAGACAGAGGTAGCCACTTCACCAGTGAAGTAATGACAAAGATGTGGGAGATACTGGGGGTCAAGAGAAAGCTGCATATTGCTTATAGACCAGCTTCTTCTGGGGCAGTAGAGAGATATAACCGGACAATTGTGAGCATATTAAAGAAGTTTGTGGCAGATTCTGGGCCAAGTTGGGATATCCGATTACCTCTGGTCCTAATGGCCATCAGATCTACCCCTTCATCTGCAACCAAAATGTCACCATTTGAGTTGATGACTGGGCGCAAGATGGTGCTTCCGCAGCATTTGCTCTACAGGACCCAAGAGCAGACACTGATAAATGCCTCCACTACTCATGAGTATGTGGAGAATTTAAGGAAACACCTCCAACATGCTTTTGCTTATGCTCAGCGGAATCTAGAAAGATCAGCTGATAGCATGAAGACCCATTATGACCTGAAAACTTCCAGGAAGGAATATCAGGTGGGAGACCGGGTCTATCTATACAACTTCCAAAGGAACCAGGCCAAGCAGCGCAAATTTTTGCCTACATGGAAGGGACCCTTTGAGATCGTCGATAAGATCTCCCCTGTGGCCTACAAGATCCGCATCCCCAAAGGTGGTTCGGCAGAGGGGGAAGACAAGTGGGTCCACATAAACCAGTTGAAATGTTGCCATCCCAGGCACACTCTGCAACAACTGGAGGAATCCTCTGGAATCCTAGCGGGTACTGTATCAGACTAATTCAGTTCCAATCATAAAACCTACCACATCTAGTCTCTAAAATATTGTGATTTACATGAAGCTGTCTCTAGTGATGCTGTTTTTTTTTTTTCAAAATAAGAATGTAATATTTCGTTACGATGAAATGCATATGCTGCCCCACTATCTCAACAGTGGTGGAAAAAAAAAATCGTCTATGAGTAGATATTGCCGCTCTTCCTTTATCATCCTAGGAGAGATGAAACCATGAAGGATGACCAAGAAGGACGATCCGGAGACCGGGAGCAAAGACACAACGGGCCCGGGGTACCGCCCAATCTTCCCATCAGGACCGGCGAGGAGAACTGATCGATCTGACCGGATGGAGAAGAAGATGCTGAACTGTGCCATCTACAGAAGAGGAAGAAGATTATGCGGACAGACCGGTGCGTGGGTCAAAACCCTTGGGCACGCGACTCCCCATCGACCCAAACTCAAAGTGCAGTCACGTGGGGGGGCTTGTAGGGTGTCCTGACCCACGTTTAAGCTACCCTGCTACAACATTTGGTGCTGTGGGCTTAGGAAATTCAAGATGGCGGAAAACCCACATGTGCGCCGAAATCCAGGAAAGCTGCGCAGTTGTGCGCACACCAAAATGGTTACCTAACTTGCCACCCACCAGCGTAAAGAAAGGTCTTTGTTAACAAAATCCACTGTTACTGATGTCAAAAAGTTGCTGAAATCGTGACTCATTGGACCACTTTAAAGATTCAACCCTTTTTGTGGGGTTCCACATAACCATCTTACTGTAAGGAGCCCCATCAAAACAATGTTAAGCCAGGATTTACTACCATGTAAGAACCATTCCTGTCTAGAATGCATTAATCCAAGAAAATCCCAAAAATGGGTGCAGTACCAGTACTCACCACTATCCAAAAGCCGGCGTTTTAAAACCCACTGTGTGTTTTTCTGAAGGCAAGCCAAAATGCCTATTTCAAACCTTGCAACATGTGCAAAATATTCACTGAACACCAGCAGACATTTGGCAGAATGGAGTTTTGTGTGCCTACAAAATCTGGGAAATGAAGAGCCCAAAAACAATGCTTATAACAAAAATGCTATGGAGTCAGCAGCTTAAGCCTAACTGAAACTGGATTTAAAACCACCAAAATCGAAAATGTTAAATTAAATGACTGACCTATGTTTGGTGTCACATGCCTTTGTAACTGTTGAAATGTCATAGTTTTGCACTTAGAATCAGCATTCTAGCTGCATGTGTAAAATTACAAGTTATTTTAAAAGCAACAAAAAGTTAGCTGAAGGTCTGGCTTAAGGAACTTGATTTTGCCTAGCAACGGATCCCATCAGGAGTGAAACTTGAGTCACAACTATGTTCCCAGGCCAATGTTCCTTTTGCTGCCCACACTAAGGATATGCCATCTATCTGATAATTGAATTTCCTGTGCTCTGCCAGAGAGTGAACAAAGCCCTCTCCACTCAGGCAAAGGTTTTTATTACAGACGTCGTAAAAAGTGGCTTCCTCCTGGAGAAGCTGGGAGGGGCACTGCCTGTGAGAAGCAAGCTGGCTTGGCAGAAACTGGAAAGACTGGTTTCTGTACCATGTGACCTGAAAAGACACACCCCTGCAGCAAGGATATGGTTTTATAAAAAGGGGGATAATTCATAGTGCGGACATGTGAAAATTTTATAAATGATACCATAATTCTTGTGATTTTTCTGCCCACAGTTTAAGACGTGGTAGGAACCGGTGGTATGTTCAGGGGGGTTTTAGCGGAAAAATGGATATTACTCTAAATGTATGCATGTTAAAAATCTGAAACTTCATCAGTTAATGTCCATACTCCCTGCACACATGTATGTAAAGTTGGGTCCATGTCGGAAATTGAAAAAGCAGTTAAAAAGTCAATTATGTACACTCTTTGAATGCAAGCTCCGAGAATGAGCAGATTTGGACATAGACATGGCTAAATTCAGCCACACCATGTATATGTAATTTCAAACAACTGTGTAACTCTGAAGTATGGATTTTGATCATATATATATTTGGGTGCACAGATGATAAGGGAGGTTGTTTCAAGAGATCATAAAATGACATCAATCTGACTCACAGTTCAGTTTGCCAATCAAGCGGAGGAATGGAAGCCTGACCAATGACGAATGAGAGGGGCAAGTCTAGTGATGCAACACACACACCCATTCTCAAGAAACAGATAAAAGCAGAGAGTCAGGACACATAGAGACATTCAATTTCATCTGCCGCTGGAAGCCCTGCAGGAAAAATCCATACTTACCTCCATCAAACTCCAGAAAGCCAAACTAGAGACTTCAATCTATCCAGAGCAGAGACCAGACCAGAGAGAAAGCAGTGCTGTGCCTAGCAGAGACCAGACCAGAGAGAAAGCAGTGCTGTGCCTAGCAGAGACCAGACCAGAGAGAAAGCAGTGCTGTGCCTAGCAGAGACCAGACCAGAGAGAAAGCAGTGCTGTGCCTAGCCGAGACCAGACCAGGCGCTGTGAGCAGAATCCGGAAAGACCTGACCAGACTGAAGATCGTGACCAAGTCGCTTTCCTGTTCAAAATCTCTTGTGAGTACTTAGCAAAACTCAGAACACATCTCTTAGTTTAAATTCATCTAATTCAATCTATTTAACCTAAGTAGAACTGCCTCCTATCTGTCACCTGTCATTTCTAGTAAAATTTGTCATTTTGAAAAAGTGTGCGTTTAAAATTTACAAAACCAAAAACGACCTTTACTAAATTACTCATATCTCCGCAACCGTTTGGGCTAGAGACTTGCAATAACTTTCATTTTGAAGCTGAGATCCCAGGCTTTCCTAGGACCCCAAAACGGTAGAGATAGTCCTTGCGGTTCCTTTGTAATAGCGCTCGGCGCATCCGCGAATTTTGCCGCGATTTGCAATTTCTTCACATGTAAAAAAACTGCTGCTGCCTGATTTCATTTGCCAGAAATTCGTTTAACCTGCTAACTATCCCTGCATCATTGCTAGTGTGAGCCTGGACTAATATTAACTAGATACCACTCATCCTGAACCTCTAAAAGGGAATTAAGAGCGTTTCCAGCATATTTCTCATTCATTGCTAGCACCTATCAAAGCATTTGCCTGTGTTTTCAAACTTCTGTTTAAGCTTGCTGGATTGAACTGAATTACAGTTGATTGCATTTCTGAGAACTGTGTGTTTTCCTTCCATTTCCTTGCCTTGCATCAAGGGGGGGAGGGGAGTAGCCAGAGAAAAGTGATTACATTGTTTGGTTGAAATCATATTGCGTATTTTCTGTACTGCATTCATTGAATATTGCATCCACCTGAGCCTACATAAAGCATCCTCTACCACATTATACTTTTGTTCCTATTTACCAGTGTGCTACCTTATCCATTTCATGTCAACTCATTAGTGATTAAAGAAGTGTGCTAGTGCCAGATTCTCCGTTGTTAATATTTACCATATCAGATTAAGTGTGATATTCAATTATTAATTTATTATAAAGTGGGATATATATACCTATTGTTTAGATTATCAAATAAACCCTTTTAACTTGCAAAACAGAACTACTTCTTGGCTCAGTGGGGTCAGGGGGATTCCAAGAGAGGGGTGTTATATAGGGGTAGTCATCCAGAACGCATGAACTGGACCTAAAGATATATCAATAAGGGTTTTCATTCAGTATTCTAGACTAGGCGTTAACTTAGCTGTAGTGCTGAATTGAATCCTCTTACAACACCCTGCAGAGCTTTCTAATTTTAGCAGATAAGGCAGGGTGGGTTTCATTACAAGTATGGCGCTAAGTGGTAAAAGTGGCGGTAAATCCGTTACTGCCAAATTTACACTATGTCAAATTAAGAGGTCAGGCAGAGTAGAGGATTTGCCTACAGAAAATACTGGAGGTAAATGCTCCCAGTCACCGCCTAAAAATTGGCAGAATCGGTGGAAATAGCACAGTAGAAATTCTGCAGCAGTAATTCCTCCAAATTACCCCCATTGAGTCCACCACCCCCACTTGTAATCTGGCAGTAATTTCACCAGACAAAGGGCCTTATTACGAGCCATGCGCTAATGGGTTAACGGCGCCGTAAAAGGCTTCAGCGCCGTTAACCTATTAGCGCCTAATTACGAGGTCCCTTTGCAGGACCCAACCTTAACGGCTGGTTTTACCAGCCGTTGAAGTAGGGACCCGCAAAGGGACCTTGGTGCTAAATACGGTGCCGCAATTTGCAGCACCATACTTAGCGCCTTCCCCATTCCCATTGAGCCCTATGGGGCAAAAATGGGAATGGGGAAGGGCCATGGCGGCATGGGGAATTACCGCCCCGTCAACCTCAGAATGGGGTGGTAATTCCCCATTCCGCCATGGCGGACAACGGCATGGACCATGGTGCTAATAGCACCATGGCCCTCCGCCTGGGTCGTAATGAGGCCCAAAGTGTCGGTAACAGTAATTCAGTTGGGCAGTATTCTGGCAGATTTACTGCCAGTATTCCACCCAAAGGGGTGTACCCGTAGGACACTCACTTCGATTAAGTGGTGAAGACGGGATTTGAGAGCAGTTTTACAGTCAGGAACATTAACACATCTCTTCCCAGATATAATTGGAAGAAATACTGTTTGCAAACAAAGGTATTTTTTACACTTTGGTTTGAAAACACTATCTGACTGGAAGGCATTGCAAACATATGGTGATTGTGTTTTGATAACTGAAACTAACAGCTGCTTTTGCAGAAGTTTCACGATTGCTTTTATTTTTATTGTGTGTATATTTGGTCATATTGTCCAAATTAGCATTATACTTTTATTTCAGAAGCTTCAGATAAGGATTGTTTTGACAAAAGCAATATCTCCAAGCAGATAATAACTATGTTTATCAAGTGCTGTTCACTACAAAATTAGAAGAGAGCCATATTAACGTAACCCCCACAACACAACCTTAATTGGATGGGATGAGCAGGCCTAAACTTTTTGCGGGGTGCGGGAATCGCGAAATATACTATAGAAGAATGTTACAAAGGCAACTCAGCAGGTTAGGAGACTGTTGTGAGATATTATGTTCATACCTTACCTTAAAACATTGGGCTTTCTCCTATTCCTGCTGCAACATGTGCTGTAAAATGTGTTGTTTTGACTTGGGGGATGAGTGTGGCTCCCTCGCTTCAACCAGCGCGGGAACCTTTGCCCCATAGCAAACCCAATCCAGTACCTGTGTACAGTTCACAGTTGTTGCAAAGAATCATGTTTGTTGTGTACTATGAATCTTTGAATATAAATGTATTAACACCAATTGGCTAATCTTTGTTGGAATTGGAAATGCGTCTTTCATTTTTACTACAGTATGTTTTGTTCATACTGCATTTCTACTAAATGCAACTCACACGTTAATGGATTAAATCCACAAATGTCAGTGTTTAAAAAGCTATGTTGGAAATGGAAATAATTTTCATTTGTTAGTTATATTATGTTATATTGGGTATTTGTATCCCACCTGCTTGCTGCTGGCCGCACCTTATTAGCGGTAACGTATTTGGTAACCCTTTAGATCACTAAGAAACGTATGTACTTTTCTGATAATTTTGGAAAAATGTGCTGAAATATGTGTGATTTTGACAGGTTTCTTTCAAAATAATTCCACGGGGGAGAGCCCCCACACTCCTAGTCAAGTTCAGGCTTGCTCCCTGCGCTCACTCACTACAGTGCATAATTAAATGTATTATGGCACCACTTTAAAGCCCACTAGCTACCTCCTCTCCGTTTGTCAGCCAAACAACCAGCAGCAAGCTACTGTATGGATAATGTGGCAAACAGGTAGCTATCCAGCTGCTGCTTAAATACAATTTCTCAATTCACAGCAAGTCTTTGGCTGTCCTGTCCTAAGGCTTTTCTTTGTCTCATATAACCTCATAAGGTATTACCTAGCACTATTGGATGCATGTTCACACTTTGGAGTGGCAGTATAGCTAAATGTTAGGAGTACTTCCAAATGAGTATGAGCAGTATAGTATGCAATACTAATGTTCGAAAGTGCAACGCAGCACATGCTCTCATATGATATAGTTATGTGGCATCTAAACTTGCCATGGCATTGGCTCTAGCCCTGAGTCTTTCGCAAACCTAGCAACGCCGCTGCTTGTATACCAGGTACTTGCACGTTCTGCCAGAACAAAGCAAGTATAGTACATTACAATATCCTGTATCAACTGATCTACTCTGAACAGCAAAACTGATTGGAGGGATCGGTACATTAAACACTTCACTAGGCTGACGAGCGTTATCATTTCTACACATGTGCAGTGGTTGAAGTGTACAAAAAGAAGCAATTGAACTATGTTTCCTGCTGGCCTGCCACCGGTCTCCACAAACCTCATCACCATGGCCACACCCACGCACAATCCAAACCCCCAAACAAATACACCTGCTGTTTTATGGACTATTGAGTACAGTGCACTGAAGTGCAAGTTTCAACTTCTTCCTACACTTTTATTTCAAAACTAAATCATTCTGGAATAGTTTCTTTTTAAAATAAACGTTTGGGAACAGTAAACCCTTTTTTTTAAATGTAAAGGAGCACCACTCCCAACTGCTCCCACCCACTTCGACCAATGCACATGGGACAACACATATCAGATGTTCTACTTATTTCATAGTTGAGTGATTTGATCTCCTGTGCACATCACTGCAACCTATATAAATGCTTACATTTCAACAGTAAGAGCACATAAATTCATCCGGTACCAAAGAACCTCTTGTCAAAAATGAGCACATGCATTTTTCGTTATGGGGCATATATTACACAAACTGTAAATAAATATGTATGCTGTATTATAATGAGCTGGCTTCCTAATAAATTAATATTTCATATCATTACTGAAAATTGTTCTGAGTAAAAGGGAAAACCTGCTGTAAAATAAAAATAAAAATAAAAAATCCATATGCATAACCACACTTGGAATTATTTTTACTTTTCTGACGACTGCAGATGTTGCACGCACAAAGGAAAGCACTTTTATTAATTAAAATGGTAAATGAAGATATTTGAGATTGAGCACCTGGAGACTGCCCCCGAGTGTTAGCAGTGCGCCGTATAAATCAACATAACATAACATAATATTTTGATATTATACAGTTAAATTATATTTGATATGGTTTATTTTAATTGGTTTCTATAGGAACCCAATCCAGTATCTGTGTACACTTCACAGTTGTTGAAAACAATTGCATTTGTTTTGAATTATGCATCTTTGAATTTAAATTTATTAACAAAAATTGGCTAATCTATGTTGGAAATGGAAATGCGTCTTTCACTTTTAATGCAGTATGCTCTGTTCATACTGCATTCTAATAAATGCAACTTGCACGGTAATGGTATTAATCCACAAATGTCATTGGTTAAAAAGAAGTCTTTGAATTGGAAATGCTTTTAATTGTTAGGTGTGTTATGTTATATTGGGTATTTGTATCCCACCTGCTTGCCGCTGGCCACAGCTCATTAGCAGTACAGTATTCGGTGGCCCTTTCGATCACTAAGAAACATATGCACTTTTCTGATTATTTTGGAAAAACAGCGTATAGAAATATGTGTGCTTTGGACAGACTTTTTTCAAAAAAATGTGCACGGGTTAGAATGCCTTCCTGTATCTGCCTGGCAAATTTCAGTCTTGCTCGCAGCGCTCGCTCGCTACATTGTATAATTACATAAATTATGTCCCACCACCTTTTAAGCCCACTAGCTACCCCCCTCAGTTTGTCAGCCCTACAACCACCAGCAAGCAACTGTACGGCTAATGTGGCAAACAGGTAGCTCTCCAACTGCTGCTTAAATACAATTGCTCAATCCACAGCAGGTCTGTGGCTGTCCTGTCATAAATAACGTCATAATGTATTACCTAGCACTACCGAATGAATGTTCACCCTTTGGAGTGGCAGTATAGCTACATGTTAGCAGTACTCCAAATGAGTATGAGCAGTATACTATGCAATACTAACACTCGAAAGCGCAATGTGGCACGTGCTTTCATATGATATAGAGTAGTTATTTGGTCATCTCAACTTGCCATTGGCTGTAGCCCTGGATCTTTTACAAACCTAGCAATGCCCCTCTACATCTGTTAAAGGTGTGTCTTCTTTTCCATTTGTGAAATATTAAAAACGCTCTTTTGTAAACAGCTAATGGGGATTAGGTTCTGCTTTGAATTTTATGATTGTAGCTCAGTGGGTTTAACAGACATTGCTGAGTTCTGTGCAGTGAGTGCAGCACAGGTTTGAATCTAAACTGGGCCAGCTCAAACGTTCACTATAACATGTTCAGAAAAAGCCAATGAAGGAATTTATTAATGTTTTTATTTTTAATTTTTTACACTGTAAAATTACTTTTCATTTAGAAAGTTTTATACCTTCAATCTTCATCACTTCAACGAAAGGTAAATAGAAGAAAGAGAGACAAAAGAGAGGAAAGAGGAAAAAAGAGAGAAAAGAGAAAGGGAATGTTAACTCCATTACAAATTACACCAGTTAAGATAAGTGAGAAACAGTACTACGCAGGGCAGGGCCATCTTATTCCATCATTCCCAGTGTACAATCTGTCTCAATTATTTTTCCCCAGCTTTGTGCTGAAATATCTATCTCTTTAAAGATCACGTCTAGAAAGGTAGTCAGTGGAATGATTAATGAGGTTCTCGTGCCTGACCACCATTCGTCTGCAGTCTTACTTTCCTCAATGAAACCACCCAGTATTTGCGTTCTTGAAGCTGTGAATGCCTTGCAGATTAGGACCAGGTTTCTCTCTACTCTTTCAGTTTACATAGTCTACAGTCAGTGGGCCTCTTTATACCCTTGTCTCCAGACGCCAAAACCTCCTGAGCTGGGTAGAGATTCAGCCAGAACCTCATACATGTTGTTCTTGTTACATATCTAGGGCACCTTAACAGGTATTTAGGTAATACGTAGTAGGGGCCCCTTGTTACACACCTGAAGGCATGGTCTTGCTTTGATAGCTTTGTCCAGTGTCAGGATCGAATCATGTTGCCAGATCCTAGTTTTCACTGAGACTGGGTTGGTCATCAATTGTTCTTGGGGTGCTGTATTCTGTTCCAAGGCCCCCATACATCTGCTCTTCCAATCCTGTATCCCGCAATCTCCTCCTCCCAGTGGAGCCCTTTAAACATCCCGAATCCTCTTGTTAGGTCAGTTGCTGTAACCTTCCGTGGGAAAGCAAGATTTTTCCAGGTAACATGCGCGTGCAGTAATATTAAGCCTAGCTCTTGCATTACTACTGCCATTGGGAGAACTTTTTCAAGATTCAACAAGCTTTTCCAGTAGATGCTTTCCAGCTGGTCCCAGATTTTTGGAGTTTGAGTCAGGATTGTTTCTACTCCATACGTGAATATAAATTAGGGCTGTCTTATGGAAAATGTCTCATATTTCCTTTGGATCCATTTTCTTTGGGAATATAATGATCTGATGTTGTTCCTCAGCATGCGTTCATGATGGAGGTCTCTTAGGGCTGTATTTATATAGCCCACCCAAGTACGCAATTGAAGTTACTTCTGCCAAGTTTTCATTTTCCAGGTGCCAGATTTTTGTCCCTGGTCTCCTCCCCTCGGTTCCCGCATGGTCAAGATCTTGCATTTCTTCATGTTTATTTTTAGTATGTTCTCGAAGATGTACTGTTCCAGGGCATTCAGTTGCCTTTGTAGGCCTATGTAGGATTGCTCTATTAGGACCTAGTCATCGGCATAGACTAGATGATCAGTCTTCGATGTACGGTGGGAAAATCTGAGTTTTGTTCAAAGAATCAAGGAGTTCCAAAAGGAACAAATTGAACAGGGCAGGCGCAAGTGGACAACCTTGTTTTAGACCTCTAACTGTTGGAATTGTTGCTGATAGGGCCCCCGCTTGATCATGCAGTATTTGAAGGGTTGTATCAGAATGCAGGTCTTTACTGGCCTCCTGTAGGTCTCCCGGCATCCCCACTTTGACAGTTTAGTCCATAGTTTCCTTCATTCGACTGCGGCAAAGGCTTGCATCAAGTCTATAAATGCACAAAGAGTTTGCTTTTGGTTTCCCTTTGGCCTTTCTTTAAAAGGTTGATCACTAATATATTAAAATACTTGTTCGTGTCCTTAACAAAGTCTGACTGCCAGTGGTCCAACCTGCCCTAGGCCTTAATCCATACTTCCGGGCCCACCACCACTAATTTAACAAGACCTTCCCGCCAACGTCAAGAAGGGCTATAGGGCGATATTTACTAAGATCTTTTCTGTTGCCCTTTTTGAAGAGGTGGACTACTATGGAGGACTTCCAAGACAGAGCTACTTTCTTTCGCATCTTGATGTAGGCAAACACAGTAGCGAGAACATTGGCCCAAAGTTCTGGTTCTTCTTTTAAGTGAGCGTTTATAAGTCCATCTGTGCCTGGGGCTCTTGAGGTGCTTGCGTTGAGGACAATTCCGAGAATGTCTTCTTTATCAGTTGGATAGGTCCATTCCTTGGCAAAGTTGGTTCCCTCCACGTCCTGCAGCTCTTCGTGCCTGTTAAAAACTCTGCCAAAATGTTGCATTCTGTCCTGCTCAGCAACTGAGTTTCCTAGTATGGCATCCTGGGGGGTGTCGAGGGCATTAATTTCACCTATTTGCTTATTTGATATGTTCTGCATCATCAATCCAGAATCTTCCTGCAGCAGTTTGGCTCTCCTTCCCTTAATCCAATTTTTGTACTGTTGTTTCCTAGATCTTGGTAGTGGGAAGGATTTTGGGCTATTTGCTCTTTTTAATCCCTCCAGGTTGCGCCTCAACCTGCATTTGTCCACTACTAGGTCCTGATCGTAGCAATGTTTGTGTTTGTAGGATGCTTTAGGACCCACAGATCTTGTTACAATAAAGGCCAGCAGGAGTTCGGAGTACTCCCAGGTGTTATCCTCCTTGTTCTTTTCAGCAGAGGTTTGCATATTCATCTGATTCGTCAATCTTTGATTTTTACAGCATCGACTTTTAGGTGGTTTCGACCTTGTGTGATTGATACCACGCATACGTATTTGTCTTGCTTAATTGTTCTGGTCATCATAAGATTAACTATATTGTGGTCACTACTATATGTTTGTCTGATTTGCAGAGAAGAGATCCATTGGAGGAGGTTTCCAGAAACAAAGACATAGGCCAAAGCCTGGATATCACCCGTGTTTTTTTCCATTTAACATATGTAGGCCTCGTAGGTGAGACACCTCCATCCAACATTGGCCTTTGACTATGGATCCATTTGTTTCTTGATTCTGATGGAATTGGAACTCCTCAACATCTAATGGCACAGACATGTTGAAATTGCCACAAATTATGACCATAGGCTCTTCAGGGTCATCCCGTAAAGCATCCAGTTTCCCTAAAATGGCTTTGACAAAGTCAGCGGTTTCAATACATGCTGAGTTCCAGTAGATATTACATAATAACAACCACTCAGGTTTGTATGACATCAGCCCGTTGCATCTGAGCTCCATCAGTTGAATACATGGGTATATGTTCCACGATTGCACAATTACAAATAGAGCTCAATTTTTGATCAACGTCAGGAGACTGAAAACTGGTCTTGCCTTATCGGCCTTCATAGCGGGATTAAGATGTACAGTGAGCCCTTCAAGAGTTGGGGGCTCTCGTAGCCACGTTTCCTGAAGGCAAACAATTTCATGGTTCTCCCATGTGACCTCTTCCTTTCCAAAAAGATGTTTAAAACCTCTGGTGTTCCAGCTCACCATGGACCACGTAGCTAAGCCCTGTTCAATTAATGGTTTAGCTCTTTTCTTTTTAACCAATAGGGCTTCCACCAGCCATTGCCACGATCCATTCTTGTCAGTTTCACACTCTGGGTCTCTTGACAGCACATTATTTCCCTTTCTGTATAGTCTACGTCACGGTGCATCACCCTTTCTCATGGTGGCCCTGAATCATGCTGTTTCCCATCTTCATTTTGCATCCATGCTTGCAACATCATGTGTTACTAATGACTTCTGCAATTGTATTTGCTCTCCTCTCTTGCTTCTCCACTCTTCTTGGCTGCTTACTCTCTGTACTCTCCTCCTCTCCTTTTCTCCCTTTTCCTATTTCCTCCCCTCTTCCACTTACTTTCATCTATGCACTTACTCTATCAGAATTGTCCCTGGACCTAGTATGATAGCAACCTCGTCTGTCTCCTCCCCAGTCCCCTTACTTGTTAACCCCCCCATCCCTCCAGCACTATCTGAAATGTTGTCAGGCCTAGTATGATGGTCGCTTATTTTGTTCCTCCCCTCCCTTTCTGCACCCCTCTCCCTCACCTTTTGTTTTCTCTGGCTCTACCAGAAATGTCATCAGGCGTAGTATGGTAGTCACCTGTTTGTTTCCATTTCCTTCCCACACTCACCCTCCCTTCCTTATCTATGTCTTAGCTCTTACACTATCTGAAATGTCGGAAAGCCGAGTATGATAGTTAATTTCACATCCTTACTGTTCATGGCCTGTAAGAACATTCATTGTATTTTCCCTTGTTCCCTCCCTTGCATTGAAGTGCTTTGAAACACATTGTGTATAGGCGCTAGATAAATATACTATCATATCATATCATATCTATCATATCTACGTTTCCCACCATTATACATAGGGGCATGAAGTCCTCCACTCCACTTCCCGTTCTATTGTTTTCCCCTGAAAGAAGTGTATCTTTTTAAGATCTGATTGATGTTACAGTCTTTCTTGTCGAGTTTTTTGCCAAAAAGGTTCCCCTATCATAACATTCTGCTTGCAGGCCCACTACAGGAGATCCTATGCGACCTTGCTTGGGACTTGAAGAAGTCCATCATCCTTCTTGAGAACTGTGAGCATTGTGTTCTGAGTGACCTTTGGAGGGACCTCTTCCTCAGGTGGGCAACTGGCACCAGGATAATGCAGGATGCCATGAGGCTGAGCAACCTCAGAAAATTTAAATCCGGTAGACGTTGGGCATTTTGAAACTTTTCCACCATCTGCCAAATATGCTCAACTCGGAGCGCAAATCTTTCCATGAGGAAGACCGCTCGAATGAATTGGTGCTTTTGGGATGGTATCACCTTAGACTTCTTGAATTTGAGGGAGAAGCCCAGTTTGTGAATGAAGTGGCGGGCGCTGTAGAGATGGTCGAGAGCTTGCTCAGCAGAACAAGCTTTGATTAGCCAATTGCCTAGTAATCCCTCCCTTCCTTACTGCCAAAAAGGGAGGCACATCAAATGGCACATCTAACAGTCTGGATTACCTGGATTGCACACCTGGGGCAAATCCTGATTTACGCAGACAGGCAAACCCTCTTGTGACTGTGCAAGCCACCATGGAATGACCCACACAATCAGATGAGACGAAACCTGGAGGATTGACACACTGCTTCTTTGCCATTCTGGATGAAATTTAGGAACCCCTTTCTCATTTCCCCTTTGGGGATATTTTCAGCTGCTTGGGCTATAACACCCCACAAGGTGTGGGTGCATTTTGCCAATGCACAAGAGGCATGTGTGTCCTCCAGTGCCATACTTCCAGCTGAGAATATATCTTCCCCAAGACATCAAACATTTTGTCATCCCTGCCAGGAGGGATTGTAGGTTATGTGGCTGCCTTTGAAGTAGATGTAGCTGCTTGCACTACCAGGCATTCTGGGATAGGGTGCCTAGATAGGAGTTATGGGTCAACAGACAATGGTCTGTATTTTATTTTACAAAATCTCTATTCACAACTGGCATGGTGTTGAATATCTGACAGTTTTCTAGGAATTTGTTCCTTAAAGCTGAATGGAATTCAAACAGGTTCCTTGGGGTGGGAGGGGGCTCCTTTGTCCAGGATATCTGTCAGATCATCCTGCCTAAGTCCTTTGCAGGACGGCCTCAACGCAAATATTCTGTCACGTTGTTCATGACAGACCTGTAAGCTCCACTAGAATGGCCAGCTGGGTCTGTAGTTGCAAATTATACTTCTGGTCAAGTGTCAAGACCACTAGAGTCTTCCACACACTCTGCTAACTCCTGTAACCAAGAGTCCTCAGAGATGAGTTCCTCTGGTACATTAGGTGTGCCATATCTTAAACCAAAAGGAGGATCATCATCCGTTTCCTATTCATCCTCAAAAACGTACCCCTTAGACCTAAAAGAGTATTTTTTTGCAACGGCTTAACAGCCGTCAATGGGTTAGAGTATGACGTTGATGGCTTCGATGTCAAAGGCCTCGAAGTTGAGTCCTTCGATAGACTAGAAGGAGGAAGCACTGGATTTGATTTCCTTTCTGTCAATGAAACTGTCTACGCCTCTCGAGGAGGCTTCTTGGACAAACTAATTGGGCCCCAAGGCATGTGAGAAGCAGTCTTAGAAGACTCCTTGCTGCTCATGTGATGTGCAATGGGATCAGAAGCTTTCTTTGGTTCTTTTGAGGGACCAGACGGGGCCACCTTCCAAAACACTTCCATAATTTGAAGACAAAATTCCTCATACTCTGCAGATTTACTCATAAAATATACCTTTTTCCTGTCGGGTGAGGAATCTGATGACGATGATGACCGATGGGGTCTCTTCTTTGATTTTTGTCGATAAGATGACAATGAAGAAAGCCCCGAATCATCACTAGACGTACAGCACTTTGACTATTTTGAGTGCTTATTTTATCTCTGAGGACGATCTCCATTTTGAAGGACTGGATGAAGGAGATTTAGACGCTGAACGACCTACAGTGATTTTCGCCTTCCTCTCTGTCAAGGTCTTGCTGGTCATGGATTGGCACAACCTATAATATTCAAATTTGTGTTCCACCCCAAGGCACCAGAAGAAGATTCTGTGTGGATCTGTGATCAACATCTTCAACTCACAGACCACACACCTCTTAAAACCTGGTTTTGGAATAGACATACTCATAAAACATAAACTACGCAATAGAAAAACTCTGAGGCAATTGAACCATTCAAGCGTGCTGTGCATGTGAAAAAATGGAACTGAAGGAACATGTGCGGTGCATGCTATTTATACCAACGTCAGTCAATGCCACATCTTTGTGCAGGGATGGAAGCCTCCAAGGGACCTTGACTCGAAGACACACTGCATCCTCTTCTGTCAAAGCGTTTCTGAAACTGCAGGCAGGATATCGGTATATCAAAGATGAAGAGTCAGTTGGAGAACGCTGTGCATTAAAAAGGAACAGTTTGGAAGGTTACAGTCCATCTTAGAATCCTGGCATTGGAATCTGTCTGCCAGGCTAAAGGGTGCAAGATCTTTTGTTAACATATGACTTCTTGCTCTGCCTGATAACCTCTTGAGGTCTTAACAGCCCACTTGCTTAGTACATTTTTTTTACAGTAGGATATGTATTCTCCTTGTAAAGAGTTCCCCTTTAACATATAGTGGGCCTCATTCCGACCCAGGCGGTAAGTTACCGCCTGGGTCGTACCTTTACCACCATGGCGTAAACTACGTTTACGCCATGGTGGTTGGCGGACTTACCGCCCCATTCCGAGGTTGGTGGGGTGGTAAGTCCCCAATCCCCATTTACCCTTCCCCATTCCCATTTTTGCCCCATAGGGCATAATGGGAGTGGGGAAGGCGTTAATTACGCCACCGTAAATTACGGTGGCGTAATTAACAACAAGGTCCCTTAGCGCCATGGATTTTACCACCTGCTAAAAGCAGGTGTTAAATCCTCCATGGCGCTAAGGGACCTCGGAATCAGGCGGTAAGGGTCGGCGCTATTTACGCTGCCGTAAACCCCTTACCGCCTGGGTCGGAATGAGGCCCAGTGTGTTCTTTCTTATCGTCCTCATATTTGCAATCATACCACACTCAATCCTACTTGCAAAATATGGTGTTAAGAGTATGTTTTTTAACATAAAGCATCTTTAAGATGTTGGCAAAGAAATAGGGCTGTCTGGTCCCATTTTAGTGGATTGGGCATGTGTTTCCCAGCACCTCTATTAACACACAGGGTATGCAAGACACATTTGGTACAAATATTTGACAATAACCAACCAAGCCCAAAGAGGATTTTAGATATTTTACTTTTCAGGAGTGTTGTGTTTTAATAGTTTGAGTTTATGTGATTTGTGCATTAGGGAGGCAATCTTCTCACAGACATTCCAGACATGGCTGCTGGATTGAAGGCATGGAAGTGCATTAAGCACTGTCAGGAGAACAGCAGTCCAATTAACTTCAACAATCCACAAGGACATCCAATCTCTCCAGCAAATTCCTGGTATGTTTTGGGATATGAAAATTGAAGTATGGCCTGGGTCAATTGATTGCTGCCCACCAATAAACAGTCATTTTAAAATGGTTTCTTTTTTTTAAGTGTGTTTTGGGCCATCACAAAAAAGACTGGCCAGTCACGCTCAATTTTCACAAGCACACAGATGTTCACAGATGATGATTGAGGTGTCAGGGAGACAATAATATAGTTTAAACTTGAACTAATTAACAGAGAATTGGCTTTTTGGGTTCTGTCAAGAGCCTATATATGGGGAAAAGCCAATTTGGACAATACTCAAGGCCCGAATCTATCAAGGAAAGATCACAATGGCATTGGCTGAGGTGTAGGACTTTTACAACTTTGCTACAACATATAAAAGGCTATCCTTTCAATAAAAAGGATACTGGGTGATGTGGCCAAAAACAAGCCATGTAGCTGCGAACAGACCACTCCCCAACCCATGTTTTGGGTGACTTCGTCAACGGGCAAAATGAGGTGCTCGAGGAGAGCCCCTGCATCGATAGCTATAAGGACTACTACTGTCAGTACACCAATATGTAGTTGCAGATGCGGGACGGGGGTGGTTGTAAAGGTTCCCCTAACAGCAGTCTTTGAAATGAAAACGCCAGAAAAATGTGAAGGGGCTAATACATTTAGCAAAGATAACCAAACAATGGAATTCTGACAAAATAGTTGGTATAGCATTTGATATTTATGTCTAGTTGAACTATTTATAAGAATCGCCTTTTTTGGGTTGTGCCTGCAGCATGTTAATGAACATTTCTAAATATTGGGCTCTTGCCAACCGTTTTGGGCAAAGAATTTGAATAAAAAATGGCGAATGCGCATTTATTGCGCATTTGGCATGGGGGGAAAATGATGCACATAATGTCGATTAAGGGGGACTGGGGTTGCGGGGGTGTCCCCGGTCCCTTTTTCAGCATTATGGGCTTTGGGGATTTCTGGGGTGTCCCCTGCTTCTATAAAATTGAAAGTGGGGGACAATAAAATTAAAGAAAGAAGAAAGGACCCTGCAGGGTCAGCTCCGACACACATTAGTCGGATGGAAATGGCACTACAGGGGTAGAGTGGATTCAGCGACACAGATAGAAGTGTGCCGGCGAAAAAGGTAAGTAGTGGGGAAGGGGTGGGGTGATGATGCTGGATTAGGGCAAAAGGGATCTATGTGATTATTGTGCAGCGTGATTTTCGAATTTGACGTTTTCGGATTCAGTATTTTCACACCACGCAGTAAACACGTAGATCCGTGTCAACAGCTATTGAAATTACCAAACTGTATAGGCATACTGTTTTTCAACAGATCAGAAATCATGATTGTTAAATTAGGGGGTCTACAGAGCAGTTCTCATCAGTTGCACGCGTTTGAAGATGAAGGCAATGATCCAGAACGTCTGATTGCAAATTCGGTGTTTTAGCAATTCGACCATACTTATCATCAGCATTCATGCATCTAAATCCAATATTGCACTTTATAACGTTGTTCAGTGACTTGGTTGTTCAAATGAGAAAACCTGGATCGTGTCTGTAACTTTGCTGCAAGTTTACATCTGCCACTTTCCTCCTTACTTATCCACAGTTTTTGGTTTTAATGCAGTAGGTCATACTGGGGTTCCATTTAAGTCTAAGGACTCCTGCGTTTGGCAGAAAAGGAACTGGAGTATAGTGTAGGGAGCTACACTGGACAAGGGGGAAGCCTCGATTAGAATCCAAATGTTCTAGTTCCAGTGTTGACAATAAACAACATGTCTCCCATCTGGCAAGTCTGGTTGATTTAGTAAATCAAAGTATATTGATGTGCAACTTATTTCTAAGAACTCCCATATGTATTAGATAGTCAAACAGGGAGATTAACCGATTTCCCAACATCATAAACCTTTGATTAAGTGTGGAAGACAGGATTTGGCATGGTTGCAAAGATTGTAATATTCTGACTAACCCTTTTTTTGCCTTATGCTTTCTTTCCCCTTGTCATGTTCTCTTGCCTGCCCCTCTTATTTGGTCTCCTCCTACGTGCCTGTGCTTGGTTTGTCATTGTGTGTGGTGGAGATGTGCCTGCAGTGGGGCTATGTCTGGTCAGACTGGGGCATGGGTCAGTCGTGGCATATGCATACACAAGGATGGATTGGGATGCAAGTGATTGCTATGGTGGGCATGTTCCTGTGGGAGTGTAGCTAGAGACCACTGCTATGCCTATGTGGTGAGGGCGGTGGTTTGAGATTAGTGCAGTACTTGAGGATGGATTGGGATGCAAGTGATTGCTATGGTGGGCATGTTCCTGTGGGAGTGTAGCTAGAGACCACTGCTATGCCTATGTGGTGAGGGTGGTGGTTTGAGATTAGTGCAGTACTTGAGGATGGATTGGGACGCAAGTGATTGCTATGGTGGGCATGTTCCTGTGGGAGTGTAGCTAGAGACCACTGCTATGCCTATGTGGTGAGGGCGGTGGTTTGAGATTAGTGCAGTACTTGAGGGTGGATTGGGATGCAAGTGATTGCTATGGTGGGCATGTTCCTGTGGGAGTGTAGCCAGAGACCACTGCTATGCCTGTGTGGTGAGGGTGGTGGTTTGAGATTGGTGCAGTACTTGAGGGTGGATTGTGGGAAATGCACCCGTGGGGTTGCTTAGAAGAAGGGAATTTGTAGATGTGTGTTTAGGCCAATTGATGAAGGTTGTGGATAAAATGTGTGAATGCAATATCAGAGTAGTCTGATGTGTATATAGCCATTCCTGCATGAAACCATTAAGGTTTATCACGTCTAAAGGTCTTTGTTGATAAAACCTCACAATTTGAATGTTGCATCAACATGCATTTGCATCACATTTTTTCCATCTAAAAAATTTGCATCAAATGCATTTTGTTTTCTTAGTGATTTTGGGTCCCCCTCCAAACCCTGTTTTTTACCCTTTATAATGCACCTAAACAAAAATTAACCCTTTACCCCCAAAAATATGCATTCAATGGACATTTTTTAGATGGAAACATTTGGATGGAATGGCATTAGATGCAATGACCAGATATCCTATCCCACCACCATTACATCATTGTGGCTAAACTTTACCTGCTCATTAGTAATGTTCACTTTCACAAATTACCTTTACAGTTCATACCTTAAGGGGTCGACACTGCTAATCCTACCCCTTTATTGTTATTGCCGACTGTAATTGGTAATCCCTTGCTTGGACATTATTGCAAATTCTTATTGATGACTCTGATTCCTAATTCTACTTCATGGACATTCATGCTAATCCATTCTGACATCATAATTGCTCTGTAAGGAGTGTGGGCTGTATTGGCTAATGTACTTGACAAACCGAGTTTGTGTTCCAAATTAAAGGTCATCTTGCTGGAGAAATGGCATTAACGGCTTGGAACTGGTTATGCTCGCTTGCCTAGTGAACCCATAAAGTACAGTGATCTATGATATGTTGGAAATAGGTTGTCAGGCAGAGGCATTTTGTGGGATTGGTGCATATTTTCGGAACAGGCCCAGAAGAAGAGTCTTCCAAAAGAGAAATATAACCAAAATCCACCAATCTGTAGTTCATGGTATGAATACACAAGCATCCATCAAGAACTGGATGTCCTCCCGCTTCCTCTCTCTTAACACTGATAAAACTGAAGTCCTTTTCTTCCCTTCTAACACTCTTCCTTCTCCCTCTCCTCCCCCTTTCATCCACTTTCCTCCCTCCAATCTCCCTATCCCCTCCCATGCTCGTAATCTAGGTGTTCTATTTGACTCCTCTCTTACCTTCTCACAACACATTTCACTCACCTCCCGCACCTGCCGATACCACCTCTACAATATTGGCAAAATCCGTCCCTCCCTCACATTCCACGCTACCAAACTCCTTATTTCCGCTCTCATCTTTTCCCGCCTCTTCTACTGCTCCTCCTTAATCTTTGGACTTCCTGCATCTCAACTTGCCCCCCTTAAATCCATTTACCACTCCGCTGTTCGTACCCTTTGTCTCCTTACCTCCCGTGACTCCATCTCCTCCCCGCTCTCTCACTTTTGCTGGCTACCTTTTCACTTACAGCTAAAATTTTGCTTTATCTGCCTTGTTTTCAAATCCCTACATAGTCTTGCTCCTCCTTATCTCTCTTCCCTTCTCACCTTTTACTCCCCCTCTCGCTCCCTTCGTTCCGCTGACCATTTCCTCCTCACTGTACCTCCTTCCCCCTGCGCTTCCTCCCGGTTCTGCTCCTTTTAACTCCTTGCTCCTCTGCACTGGAACTCACTCCCCCTATCAATCCGCTCTTCCACGACCCTCCCCTCATTTCGCACTTCCCTTAAATCCCTCCTCCTCCATTCTCCACCTTGAAAGCCCCCCCACCCTATCTTCTCCCCCCTTCTTTCCCTCTTCTTATTCCTCTCTCTCCTCTCCTGTTTCACTCTCGCTCCCTTCCATTTTCACTCGTTCTATCCTTCTCCTGCCCCCTCACCAATCCTATTCCCACTCCACTTCCCCCCCTCAGTTAATTGCTCTATGCACTGTTTTGTTGTGGAATGATTCAAGATGTAATTTTTGCTCCCAATGTTTTTTGTTGTTGTTCTTTGTATTAAGTTGTTCCATTGTACAGCGCCTTGGTGTAAGGCGCTCAATAAATAAATAAATCAAATCAATCAATCAATCAATCAATCCATTTTACAGGCAGCATGGCAAAGGTGCAAAAAGGTCGGGGACAAACAGGCACAATTACACATTAGATGGAACTAAAATGTACACTTTGGAATAAGTTCTACTCTTCTTGAGATAGGCTTTGTGTCTAAAATATTAAAGTTCTACACAACCACTTTTCTGGAAGACTATTCTCCCAAACACACCCACCCCCTTGAAAAGGAACCCACCCCCATTGCTGTGTGCAGTTTGAAATGTGTTCAGCTTACAGAGCATGGGTCTGAGAAGAGACAGAGTTAGAGTAGACAGAGGGAGATAGAGCGAGGTCAGCATGGTTGAAGAATGGTTTACCATCTTTCTCTTTGTACCTCTCTCTCTTTCCTGTGTCCTCTACTTCCTTCAGCATAAAGCACTTTGGGTATTATGTCAGAAGGCCAACAACCCTTGTCTGAAATACATTGAAACCCTAAAAGCAGGCTAGCACCTGTGGACATTTGCCTATAAAAGATGGGGTTTCATCGATTCAGCTGCGGCTTAATCGATTCAAGAAGAATTAGTTGGACCCTATTGGGAGAGCAGTCCTTTCCCAAGTCCTCTAACAGTGAGAGTCATATAGGTGATATAAGGCAAAGATAACCTCTGCTCCCTAACACTCCCCAGGGCACATTGGGGTTGATCTGCCGATGGAGCAAGATCTGCATCTGTGCCAGCTACACCAGTACCCAGGACCTAAATGGAGGTAAAGGAATCCTGCGAGTGTTTTCCAGCCTCCCCCATGTTTGGGAGAATGGGAAGAGGGACCTATCTTGTCTCTGAGTCCCTGGATTTGGATTTACAGCACCCTGGGAGCCAGGACAGACAAGATCCCAGTGTTTTTGTTATCAATAAAATGTTTTGACCACCATTTGATGCATTCAAACCACCAAAACCCTTCAGTGCTGCTTTTTGCACTCTCCCAATCTTTGAGCTACTGTGCTACTCTCTCAAACCACAGCAGCGTAGCACATTGTTGGCTCAGCTCAAACTAAAAGCTCACTGCTCCACCCACTTAATTTGAACCACTTTTCATACCACCCAATTCTTTGTTGCCAATCTTCATTCATGGTCGAACTGATCTTAGTGGCCTCATTAAACTGTGAACTTTGAACGTTGCATCTAACCTGACCATCTAGACCTGAACATCCAATCATCAGTGTATTCACTGTGGCACCACCCTTTAACTCCAAACTGACCCTGGTGGCCCCCATGATCCACATTCTTTGAGTCACTCTTTGAATAATAGTGAACTTCAGTTTAACCATGGCTCGATACTGCTCACTGCTCGGAAACCATGACTGCCACATTCAAGCCTAATTCTAACTGCTGGTACAGTACCAAGAATCCTAGTTTGAGGCTGTCAAATTGCCAAGAACAGCAGGAGGTATTACTTACTGCTAACTGCCCCCTTGGTTCATTGTTGGGCCGTAGAGACTGGTTAGGTCACATTTACTCATACAGGAACACATCCTTTACAAACATTGTGGTCATTGATGGTGTTCCGTCCCTGTTGATTTACCTAAAGTGTGGCATCTTTCTGTCTTTGCATATTCTGTATTCTTTCCACAAGTGTGGGTGTTTGTATCCCATTCTATTTGGATATGTTTGCATATGGTGTGTTAAATTAAAGTATATATACTTTTTATAGAACCTTGATTTGGCATTCTTTTTTTTTGGACTGTTGTTCTTTGCTGTTTTGTTGCTACTGTTTCACATGCACACCCAGCTTGAGAGTATAGCCTTCCCTCGGGACACCTGTTACTGCAAAAGATGAAGGAGGTATATCACTTAACTATGCCTGTTTCATCTTTATGACTGGGACCACTCTTGTTTAGAAGTATGATGGCTGAGTAGGCAGTTTAGCCACTATTGAGAGGCACATTACCCAGTGCAGTTTGATGCCGTTGGTCTTTTGGGGTCCCTTCTTCTAAACAGAAGTTGACTGGTAAAACTAGTGAGGCGGGCAACAGCACCGCTAAAGAGCCGCTTTGCTGGGCTGACCTCAGCTAAGGCACTGAAGTGGAGCGTGCTAGGCCCTATCCTGGTTGAGGCCCCCCTGAATGCCATGTGAAATATGTGTTCCAACCCACACCCTTCCCAGCTTGAGGTAAGATGCGTCTCTGATACAGAATGTACCGCAGTGAGTGCAGACAGCACCCCGCAGTGATTTCCGGATCTCCTGGGTTGGTCCAACTTGGTCCTCGTTGCCTTAAGACTTGTCCAGTGGGGTGTTGGGTGTTGGGTGATTATTGCTGACTTTGGCTACAACCCTTTGGTGCTGTGAGGCTGTGGTCGTCAGTTGGCCTATTCGAATAGTCAATCAGCGGTGAAGTCTGAGCAGGGCTTGCTCTCCTCCTTGACCCTGTAAGTTCCTGTAAGCACAGTTCACCCTTAAACAGGGAGGTGGTAAGCTGTGGGCAGCTTCAGCACTTATTGCTGCACATGTAGCATATAGCAGCTATGAGACCAGCCACTCGCGGTTCTTGGTAAACATTGATACTATCTCCACCTGTAAGCAATGACTGTGCTTATCATTGTTTGAGCTCTGTGGCTCTGTACCTTGCTTAATCATCAGTGCGTGATTGCCTGCTTGTATAGTGGAAAGAAACTCTATTGCATCTCCACTATTCACGTCTGGGAGCAGCAGGTGCTCGAAGTGTAAGGTCTTTCCTGGGTTCTCATAAATGATCATCTCCAAGTTAGTTAAGGAGCAGTTTTTCAGCTCTGTTGGACTGCTAGCTGCGGAATGAGGTACTGTGTAGGCTTGGAAGTTACTATCTAGCTTGGTTAGTGTAATCCAATCCAACCCACAAACTAAGGTGATACATAATATAGCTGAGCGCTATACAAATCCAATGAAGGGGAATCGGCTAAAAAAAATGGGTCCATGGCAGCAAAATGGACACAAAATTTTAAATCTGGTGGGTCTAATCTTCAGTCACAGGATTTGGTGGGGGGAAAGAACGATGCACCCCAGCCAACGTTACCCAAGCTTAATAGAATTCCTAGGTATTTTGGTGCATTTCGGTGGACAAAGAGACAGCCACTGAAAACATGATCATTCTGCAAATTCATAGGGAAGCCATATTGGAGATGCCTAAAGTGGCCCCTGAGCATGGACTTACAAATACTACTAACCAGGAGTTATCTGTGATTTTACCAGTTCAACATCCAACATCAGAGGTTCTCAGAGAGGATCATTTCCGTGCAGCCCCAGCTGTAATAGCTGACCAAATCGATCTATTATCGACATCCATAGATAATAATAATTATTTTTTAAATCTTTGCATGAATTTACATCGTAACTCATTGGGGCCAACAAAAGGAAATAACATACTAAATTATCCAGCTACTTTTAACAATATTATTGGAACAAAACTGTCAGCCACACTGGACCTGCAATGACAGCTCTCATCAGCCATCTCATCTAGTCAGTATGATAGTGACTCAGAGAGTACGGATACGGGAGATGAGGAACAGATACTACGGGTTGATGCAGGTTTGATGTCTGCTAGAGCGCTCGGGGGGGGGGTCAAACGCAGCTTTCCTTGAATGCAACCATAGCCTCTATAGACTCTTTATTAGTACTATGTACCAATATGGCTAATGAACAGTAGGAACTTAAATTAATGCTAGCCAAAATGGTCCATCTGGTTTGGAATTTGTGTGATCATAATGTGGAAGTACATGATATGTGAGTTCCTGCTGATGATTCTGTAACTGATTTATTCGATTGTGTAGAGATTTTAAATACTCAATCAATTGCTACTACTAATTGTATTTCAGAACAACCCTAAACTACTACTATTGATCTTATTAGCCAAGCACAGCCTATTTTAAGGATTGGACATGGAGCTCTTGATCTGGAGGGGTCTTTAGTGGCAGTCAATGGGCCTCATTATGACCCAGGCGGTAAGTTACCGCCTGGGCCGTGACTTTACCACCATGGCGTAAACTATGTTTACGCCATGGTGGTTGGCGGACTTACCGCCCCATTCCGAGGTTGGCGGGGCGGTAAGTCCCCAATCCCCATTTACCCTTCCCCATTCCCATTTTTGCCCCATAGGGCATAATTGGAGTGGGGAAGGCGTTAATTACGCCACCGTAAATTACGGTGGCGTAATTAACTCCATGGTCCCTTAGCCCCATGGATTTTAACACCTGCTAAAAGCAGGTGTTAAATCCGCCATGGCGCTAAGGGACCTCATACTCAGGCGGTAAGGGTTGGCGCTGTTTACGCCGTCGTAAAACCCCTTACTGCCTGAGTCGTAATGAGGCCCAATGTGTCTGAAGCTCTATTGAAGGGCAGTTCCTCCCACCTTAAACCTATCAAAGGACAAAGGAAAGAAGAAACTAAAGCATAAAGGAAATGCTTTGCCTTATTCATCAAGGAAGGCACTTCCTGATTCAGAACATAGTGGAAGTTAAAATAATCCAAACTTTGACAGAGCCCCCCAGTAATGTGCCTAGCAATGGGCTGTCAATGGAACCAACGCTGACAGTTCATAGTCATGGCCAAACTCGTACTAGGGTTACTAATATTTTGCCTGATGGCACAACGCGCCAAGTAGATCTCTGAGGTCCAATGGAAAGGTGGCTGCGTTTGGGTGGTAGTGGTGCACAACTCGAAAAGAAATCACTGCCAGCTCCAATCATTCCTCATATACATAATGTGATTAGCGATGAATATATAACATCGGGTATTGAGAATAGGATTGATGATTCTAAAGAGGAAACTAATTTACAGATAGTTATGCTTGTGTGCCTACTTTGGCCCTAAAGATTAGTTATAGGCCTAATCCTATTTAGGAGGAATATAATGACAAATGGTTACCTTTGGGTAGAGGTATAAAGATGGAGGAACTCATGCCATTATCCTCTAGCCCATTTATGAATAGAAGTTTTATCAGGGATCTCCTCCATTGAATACCAGCACGTAGGAATATATGCAGAACCGACCTAACAAGGATTGTTCTTCCAGCTTGGCATAGTTCTATGAATTGGGCCCTGGTTGAATTCATTTCTCCGGCCATTACAGCACTTCTGAATTTTTCCTATCATGAGTTAAGAAAGATGGGCTTCCAGCATACTGTTTGTCAAAAACAAGCTAGGAACTATTCAGATTCAGAATCATTTGGTTAACAATCAGGGTAACAATATATTGCTCTGATATAAATGTCAGAAAGCTTAATAATCTTTTAGATAATGATTTTAAACTAATCAGTTATCTTATTAATACTGGGACCTGAATACTACACTACTGCAATCGTTTGATCACTTTAAGTTGTGTAAACTGAGCAATTTGAAGAAGCACAGTGGGTGTAGTCCCTTCAATGTAGACATCCATCAAAGTTAAAAGTATCAGTATGAAAGGGCTATGGCCATGAAGCAAAGTGAGTCCTCCAAACCTGAACGTGTTGCTTATTTAGCATGTTTGGCAGCTAAATATAAAAACTGGCTTAGACAACATCGTAGTTCGATGCAGAGTGCAAATTGGAGATGCATGTGCAAACTGCTTCATACAAATGATAACAGAAAGTCTTGGTCCTTCTTTAGATAATATCTTGCAGGTTTATCTGTACAGGAACTGAATCCTAGTTCGGCAAGATCGCTGTTATTGTATATGGGGCACTTATTTTATGATCCATCGCTAATTGGGCTGTTTATTCCTGTTTGCCCTGGGGATGGAGAATCTTGAAGGGATTCAAAGTAGAATATATTGAATTGGTAATTAAGAACCTCTAGTAGGGCTCCTGACCTGATAGCAGTCTGAATGTTGTATTTAAAGCGAATCCATCCAAATGGGTGGTGATCTTCGCTTTGTGGTTTGGTAAGATTTTGTCATCCAGCAGGATTCTGGATAGTTGGAGGGAATCCATAATGATTCCTGTTTATAAAAAGGGTGTGGAATATCTCTCCAACTATAGGCTCCTAGCTATGTCTGATTCCAGCGCCACGATATTTGCAACATCATTGTTAAAAAAGCTTAATATATGGGCAGAGAATATGGGACTCTAACATAAATGCCAAACTGGCTTTCATAGAGGATATAGCACATCTCATAACAATTGTGCTTTACAGTATCTGTTTACCGATTCATTTTGTCACAAGCGTAAGCTCTATCCATGTTGTATTGACTTCTCTAGAGCATTTGACACAGTATCGCGGCCGAAGCTTTGGTGTAAGTTATCACAATGGGGTATATACCCTGTAGTTTTACATTTTATCAGTGCATGGTGGTGTCAATACGTTTGGCAAAGGATGGAAATGTCTCTCGGCAAATGAAAACGAATGTTGGCTTAAAACAGGGATGCGTATTTGCACCCCTGTTGTACAAATTATATACTTCTGACCTGGATAAGCACTTGGGGGATATAAGGAATGTTGCTCCTCGCATTGGTAGCCATGTCATACCTTGGCTGATGTATGATGACAATACTATCCTTATGGATCTTACACTGGTCGGCTTGCAGCACTCTTTCAATGCCCTGGCCATGTAAGCAAAAAATAATGATCTGTCTATTAATACATCAAACACCAAGTCTATGGTATTAGGCAGCAGACTGAGATCTCATGGTCCATATGTGTGGGCGCTGAATGATATTAACTTGAAATTGTAGGCTGTTATACCTATTTGGGTTTCCCAATTAGTAAATCACTGACTAGCTCATATTATGGTGACCTTATATCAACCTGTATATTAAAATAATGGCTATTAATCAAGCGGTTTGCGGCAAATTCAGGAGGGAATAATATTGAAGGTTTGATAAAGATCTACCAAACAAGTATTATCCCGGCATTAAGCTTTGCCTTGGAACTGTTGCCAGAGGCATACCTGGGTTGGTTAGATAGATTTGAGGGTAAGATACTCGAGTCAATATTACAGGTAACCAAAGCTGCTCCAGTCGAAGCCTTACATTTTGAATTATGGCTATAGTCACTCAATGGTTATTAAAGAGGTGTAAACTATATTGTTCCTTATACATTCGATTACCAGATGATAAAACATGAATGGGCCTTGTGGCAGGTAGATTACGTAAGGACCCCCCAAAAACTTTCTTGAGAACATTTGAAAATTCTGTGCTATCTTATTTTGACAATATTAACTTCATAATTGATACCATTCATGAAAGGCCGGATTTGCTAAATGTTCTGAAGAAGAAGATCTGGGTATGGCTAGAAAATTGCTCTCAAAGGCTGCCCTCTTAGGTAGAGGGACTAATATTAAAATGGCAGCCACCCTGCTTGACAGCACGTTTAAAGGGAATGGCAGGATCGACTTTCCATCACCTGCCCCCCCCGCCATCTCCACCTATGCAGCTTCCATCTATGCCAGATTTCTGTGTCCGTTCGCTAAATCGCGTAAAAGGTTTCTCGCGGAGATGACTTTAGCATCATATAATTACAAAAGTCGAAAAATAACAAATTGTAAAACTCTCTCACACACGCACACAGGCGCTTGCTAAAAGTTAAATTAGAATATGCCCAACATAGTTTATGTATGTATTGAATGACACTGTTAATCAGGAGACCTAATGTCAGTTCCGGGCTGCTCTCGGTAGACACATCATTTTCTCATATGAATCGATTTGCATATTGAAGCCGAGGAACATGTGAATTATTAATGTGGCTTCATTTTAGCAAATATCATGTGAGAAAATTACCATTAGTTGAATTACTTGACTGCTCATAACCAAAAATAGAACGTCGGAGAATTAATTTGTTACTGTTATATCTTTGACAGTCAGCAGATGGCGCCATATAACCAGAGAGAAGACAAATCGAGGAGAGGTTTGCCATTTTCTGCAGAATCGTGAAATCGGCTTATGTGGACACAGTTTTAAATGTCAAGGTGAAAGGTAGGGTAAATGTTACTAGTTTGCAAAAAGCATACATGGGGTTTATCTAGATTATCGCAGGCTAGTGTGTTATTAAAGAACGTTTGCGCCCCTGTATGCTATTGTCAAGAGTCCCAGTTCAGTAATGCTTGCTCACGGATCTCAGCTGTGTTTCCAATATCCGCAGATGCGGTTCAATATAGTGTTCCCACTCACCAATGCTTACTTAATAACAAGACCATCAATATTGTACTAGCTACACTGTTTGTATATCAATATGTTCTCTGCTGAAAATATTAACCAATTTAATGTTGTCAAATCCAATCCTGCAAAATAAAAATGCGATTATGTGGAACTAAACCGTTACCAAAAACACAGCAGTAATATACAGAAAAATATTGTCTTATAAGACTAATAGCAAATGCGTGACCGCTGGGCTGTCGGCCATTTTATAGATAACTTGTGACATTCAAAGGGGTGCAGATACTGTTTTTAGAAGACATTTTAGAACTCACAGCACACACGCAACGCAGGGGAGGACAGCGAGCAAGCTGTGAAAACGCACATGCGCGGAAGTGTAAACCAAATGCAGAGAGAGGCTAAAAAACAGCTACAGGATTCGTTTTTTCCCCGATTTGAAGAAAGAGACGAACAGACAGAAGTGTCTGAGCGTACATATCAGCCGGGAAGAACACATGTTTTGCAGCGATGCTTTAATGTCTTCAGTTGACTGGCTAGGGGGAGGGGGGGGGGGTGGACACAGAAAAGCATGAATGCCAAAGTCTAGGAGAAAAAAAGCAGCATTGAATATTGGTAAAGAAAGGAGAGTAAACATATGCTATTGTAAAGCAGAATACGCTCTCCATTGCAGCTCTAAGCAATGCCTGCAGATGAAACCGGGCCTTAACAAGTACCTCTACCAGCAGTATGTCCCCAAAGACGTAGCGAAAAGATTCCTCGGGATGCATGCATTCTTAGTCATTTTTTTGCTACTGAATTTGTAACCCCGGAGATAGCTGAATGTAAGGGGTCTTTTTCAAACGTACTTAAAAATAAATGTGCTCCAACGATTGGAAATGCGGTGAGAGGAGCCAGCCATTCTGGTCAGCCCCCCTGATGTTATCTATCCTGCATAGAATTTGCCCTTTCTACTTGTTTGCCTCTCTTCGGCAGGGGTCAGACTGACCATGTGACTCTATGTTATGTTATTTGGCATTTATGTAGCGCTCTATATATCATTGGTATGACCTCAAAGCGCTGGTAGGTTGAACGCCCTCCAGGGTATGTATAGATTTAAGGCGACTTTTTCAACAGAAATGTGGTTCAGAGGCAATCAGGAAACGAGGCACAGAATGTCCCTGGGTAGGGCGCCTCTGCAACAGAATCCAGATAAAGGAGTTTGAGTATCTAGTTGTTGACAGGGTGTTCAAGAAACATAGTCCTGACAATAATAAGTTGTCTGGCACAGAGAGTAACATAGCATATGGGGCATAGTAACATATTTAGAACGTGCACATCAGAGGAGTCAACCAGAGGAGGAGAGGGAGCGGCCCCTTTGCTGGCCAGGAGGAAGACCTTGAGTGTGTTGTGAGCTGGTGTCTTCTCTCCAGCTTTCAATACCTTGTACATCAAAGCCCTGCCCAAAAACCACACCCTGGATCCCCTCCTACCGACCAGCTACAGAGCTACATCAAACAGCAATGTATTAGCTAAACTAATTAATGGAACAGCCTACATCCAGCTATGCCTCTTCACAGAAACCAAACTCCTTCATGACCCCACCCAATCCAGCTTCAGTCCCCTACGAGGAACCAGATCGTGCCTAGTCTCCATATGGGATGATCTCTAAAGAACCTCTGATTTGGAAGGCTGTGCCGCATTAATCCTATAGACCTCTCAACAGCCTTGAACACCATTGACCGCCTCACCCTCACAAACAGACGCCACTCTTTTAGTATCAGGGTGCAGCCTTGAAATGGATCTCCTCCTCCTGCAACAGATCCCAAAAATGCACTTGCTTCCCTTAACCTCGATTCCCCAGCCTGTTAATCACACAGGGGGCCTCACGCTCTCCGCTGCTCTACAAACTCTGCCGGAGTCCACCCTCTGTTATCATCCGCTAACATGGAATGTCTTGCTACAACTTTCCAACTTTGCAGATGACACCCAAATCATCATCAAGATCCCAAATTACCCTTCCAACCACACACCAGACGTTGCATCATGCCTCACAGAAATCGACCTGTAAGAAGAAGGCTCTCTTCCCCCAACCCATCCTTTGGCTGACCTCACTAGGGCCTCCACCCTCCTCCTCCACTTTAGTAAAGATCCTTGGATGCACCATGGACTTGGACCCGACTCTATCTTAACACATCACCTCAGTGTCAATATCTTGCTATCTACACCAACGCATTCTCTGATGCATCTTCCTCTGCCTGACCTTCCCACACAGAGTCACTGTGATCACGGCCATCGTCCTCCCCTGCCTAATCCATGCCATTGCCCTATACCTGGGCGCACCTGCATGACAACTTAGAAAACTCCAACAGGTTCAAAGCACTGTAGCAAGAGCCCTTCTGGCCCTAGACCACAGAGAACGCATTACACCCGCCTTCCGTGTCCTTCACTGGATTCCAATCATGTGGCAATCCTCCTTCAAGGCAATGTGCATCACACTGTGCTCTGCAGAACAAATTCACAGAATATCTACAACACAAGGTCACACCCTACAGGTCCATCAGACACCTGAGATCAGGCACTGCTCTCCTCTGTGTAATTCCAGCCACTAAATTGATCAGGGTTTATAGTGAAATAGTCAATAAGTCGAATTTAAAAAAGTCGA
Source organism: Ambystoma mexicanum (assembly GCF_040938575.1). NCBI lineage: Eukaryota > Metazoa > Chordata > Amphibia > Caudata > Ambystomatidae > Ambystoma > Ambystoma mexicanum. Next base: position 141,789,280 of record NC_090932.1, read on the forward strand.
ATACCAAAATGTCGAAAAAAATAATTCGAATGTGTTTTTGAAAAAAAATATTTAATGGGGGGGTTCCCCCCCAGTCCCCTGTTTATTTTTATTAGCTAAAGCCAAAAAGACATACAAATAAAAAAAAACACATTCAGATTTTTTTTTTCAACATTTCTTTTTCAACATTTTTGTATTCGACTTTTTTCATTCGACATTATGACTGGCCACCATTGATCAGAAAAAGGGGGATACTCTTACTCAGTCCAAGCACCCACCATCTGGAAATCAATCCCATTTAGCATCCACTGCATAGAGGACCATCTCACCTTCAAGAAGGCACTTAAGACATAGCTCTCTCCTTCCACATGTTGACTGACGTAGTCCACATCCTGGTTGAACAACAGTCTGTCGGCATCCCCCTGTCGGGTTCACTCTTGCCAACCTTCCAGTTCCTTCTATTTACTTATGATGCAGGATTCACGTCCCTTGTGTTTTCAATGTTTTGTCGCTGAAAGACTTTCAACTGCACAGAGGATTTTGCTCGACCTCTGTATAACCACTTTGACCTTTCTCTTGCAGCTCTTCTAGGGCTTTCTGGTATCGGTAGTTTCAACAAATGTGGGATTAACCAGAGTCTCTTGAATGAGAACCCACTTGGTGCTGGACACCTATGCAGCTGGTTTTCCCTTAATGTTAACGGTTCTTTGAATTTCCCTTTTTTTGCCATTTGCAACTTTTGTTCAACACAGTACGGTTTCTTATCAGTTCCCCCCTCGACTCACCGAATGTGAAAAATCGCTTGGCTTTTCTTGTGTCTGGAGTCAAGGATGGTACCACAGTAGCAAGCGTCTCTCCTTGGCTTTGTTATCAGCAAAGGAGGGCTGTGTGTGCCGTTGACATCTGCTGCAACACACAATGGGCCTCATTACATGGACGGCGGTAACCATGGTGCTATTAGCGCCATGGTTGCCGCCGGTATTTTACCGAGTCCACCTTGGTGAATGGGGGAATTACCGCCCCAATCCAAGGTTGGCGGGGCAGTAATTCCCCATTCACCAAGGCCCTTCCCCATTCCCATTTCAGCCCCCATAGGGCTCAATGGGAATGGGGAAGGAGCAAATACTGGTACCGCTATTTGCGGTGCCGTTATTTGACCTGAAGTCCCTCAGCGGGTCCCTTCCTTAACGTGTGGTCTGGCCACACGTTAAGGACGGGACCCGCTGAGGGACCTCGTAGTATGGCGCCAAGGGATTACCGGCACCGGTGCCCTTACCGGTGCCGGTAATCCCTTAGTGCCATCCATGTAATGAGGCCCCATGGCTATTGTTTGCAGTCTCATGATTCCTTCCATAGAGGTTTCGTGGATTGGGGTGGAAAGGGCAAGGTTGCTTCTCTCCTGTCCTCGCCACCTTTCTCCGCCTCTTGAACTGCTGTTCTTGGATAGCTCTCTCGTCGTGCGGTCTGCCTTGCTCATATTGTGCTCTTGTGTGGCACTTTTTAACCCTCTGGGGAAGGGAAAGGGCTTTCAGGTGTGTGTGATTCTGGTCAATTGCTTGCTTGAACCTTGTGTTGGGACATGTCAGGTAAAAGGCTCTGGTGTTAGTCCGTCGTCTTTCGTGGTGTGCAAAAGTGTTTGTGTCAGAAAAAGGGGTGCTAGAGTGTTTGAGTATTTTACGTGGTAGGATGGGGAAAAGGTGTTATAAGAAGGGGGATACCGCATCTCACCCGTCAGTGTCCCACTTCCACTCCCCAAGGACCCCTCATCCAGGTGATCTTCCCTCACTATCCCATCCCAGGAACTGGATCCAATAGCAATGGCTGTGTCCTGGCCACATGTATGACAAATCCCTGGGCACTAGTCAGAGAGATACCTTCAGCTTTTTCACACTATACTATAGGGCAATAGGCCCATGGCCGAACCAAAAATGCAAATGGCTGGTGTGGGCCAGTTTTATTGGTCAAAATGGGCCACGTATTTGGCCAGTGTGGGCCAGTTTAAAGAGTTACCTCACCATGCGGCTAGTAGTTTTGACCACTGTTGCTGAATAAATACTCTTTAAAATGCACAATTTGCATAACATTTTATCAAAAACCTCCCCCCTGGGTACTATTCAAACAGTGCCACAAAAGGAATGAATAGCCATTTGCAACTGTTGCCCACTTTTATATTGGTGCCCAAAACGCTTTTATGGCCCAGTCCGACCCTGGACAAGATGCCAGATGTCTGCAGTTGGGGATCTCTGTGTAGCAAAGGCATCCCCCATTTACGCTCTGCACCCTACACCTCAAACATTGCACCCTACCCCTCAAACATTGCACCCTACACCTGAAACAAGAAAGAGACAAATAAAAAAACTGGCCCAGGGAGACAAATGACTTGGAGGAAGCAGAGCTCCTATTTGAATTAACCTAAAAATGTACTATTAATTTTAAAGGACAATTATAACTTCAGCCTTTTTCTCAGAAACCATAAGTCGGACTTTATTGATTGATGTGTCAATTTTTAGGTAATTTCTAGGACATTTTGGTGATATAAAATTCCTCCACCTGCGACTGATGGAATTATAATGGCTATTGAAAATGGGTTTCTGGTTGCTTTTAACATGTCCCGAATGTGAGATTTGGCATGCTGGTGGAGGGTAAAATTAGGAATCGGGGAAATAAATTGCATGCTCCTAATGATTATGCTTTTTATAAAAATGGCGGAAAATTGCCAAACGGCCGTGCAACACGATGCAGACTTGGATGTTGTTTTATTAAATTCCCCCTCATTAACTGAAATGGAAAATATATATATATATATATATATATATATATATATATATATATATATATATATATATACTATGGCAGTTACTAGTAAATCACAAAGTTTTTGGCACATAACTAATTTTTGCCAACAATTTGACATGAGAACAAATGGGTATTGCACATGTCAGCTGCCATATGTCTGCTCCAGACTCCCAACCCAATCCGTAGAGAGGGGATGGATTTGGGAGGAGATGGTAAATATTCAATTCTATTTGCGAGAACTCTTCCAGGGTACTCCCCAAGATTATAAACTTCATGGTGTCATTGTTGCTATGTAAAGTGGATGCACTACGAGGAAGGGAGAGGGCTGCTGAAACTTACCATCTGACCACCGCATGGAATCACCAAAGGAGCTTGCATCTGGGTGGAGCTGTCTATTGCTAGGGAGACCTATAAAAGCTGACTGGACACTACGGCGAAGAGCTGGGGACCATATTTGAAATTGAGTGACCAGACCCCTGCCCTGTCCTTTCAGAGGGACGTGACATGCAGCAGGCTTTCCTGAACTTTAAACAGAAGTTTTCTATTTAAGTAGAATTGATCCTTTTGCAACCAAAAGGTGGGGTATCTGCTGGCCTTAAATCATTTCCATTTGAAGCGAGCGGGGGAGGAGGCAGCAGAACTGTGTACATCATTAGCCTATTTAACTACAGATAAGAATTTAATAAATTCCCCATTTGGCAGAACAACACAGGATGATGCTTGTTAAAATTTGAAATTAACCAAGCTTATTCCCAGTGTGCACTGAAAAATATAGCCTTTAATTTAATTGGGCAATGTTTCTGTTCAGATTCTCCCACACAGCCATTTAAGTGGAGGGGCATCTGAAATCCAAAATTCTCCAATCACCCCAATTTTTCCTGTCCAACTTCCCCAACACAGGCCTTTATGTGGACGGGGGTATGAAATCCCAAAATCGCAACTCATCCCGATGTTTGTTGTCCAGCTTCCGCAAAACAGGCCTTTAAGTGGAGGGGGGTCTTCAATCATCTCAGTTTTTACTGTCCAACTTCCCCAACACAGACCTTTAATTGAGGGGGTTATTCAGACAAACGGCTAAATCACCCTGTGTTTATTTTAAAGCGAAAGTGTTGGTGAAATAATAATTGCCGTATGCATTCGCACAAATTTGTAAAACTAAACGGCTAGCCTTTAAAGCACGCAGGAAAATCAAAATTACACAGCATTGCTTGAATTGAAATGTGTATAAAGTAAATCATTGTGATTTGAATTTTCCCAACCCATTGGTGTGATTTATTTGTGGAACAAGAAGTTAATTGTGAGCCACACAGAAGGTGGTGTGTGTAGTTTAGTGTGATTTCTATTACCTATAATTCAAATAAAAACAAATGAATTTCCTGTACACCGGCCTGGTTCTTTGCTCATTGGTAGCTCAGGGGGAAGGTTCCAAGGTTCATGATATGCCGCTGAGACAGGGCTGAATAAGGAAGTGACATTAAACCGTTCATTATGTGACACCTAGAATGGGGAGGGAAGGAACTCCCTGTGTTGAGGGCGGCCTCTCAATAAACAGTTACAAGTTCTCCTTCATGGCGAAACATTCCCAAAACAGATGGTCATTTCGACTGGCTCTGGAGACACACCGTAAATCAACCAGGATGTTGGGAAATATTCTGTGGCTTTATTCTGAACTGCAATAAAAAGTGATGTGGGCATCCAAACTGTCCCCGCCAAATCCTTTCATCACCATTCTGAGGTTGGTGGGAAGAAATGGTGGTAAGACATTGTGCATTTGTGCTGCAAAATAGGGGCAAATTCAGCAGTGATGAGATATCACTTGTAAATGGAACACACAGCTCTTTGGACACGCAACACAGGGCCCGATTCTGAGCTTGTGATAAAAGTACACAAAAAAGCAGACAATATCCCCTCCAGTTTCCAGCAGCACCATTCTGAGTTGGGTGGAAGAATTGGAGGGAAGAAGATGTGTGCTTTCTAGCAGCCTATACTTTTGATAGAAACCTTGCACCAAAGGCATTGCCATCATTTCTTAAAAGACTGCCACTTTTCAAGTTTAATAAAGTTTCTGAAGCTTTCAGTAAACTAGAAAAGTGCTGCTGCAGTCTAGGAAATGTTATTTTTTATAAAGGGAAAGTGTGTGCAGTAGATTTTAACAGCACCTCACAGGGGCCATGTTTTACCTCCTTGTTTTGACGTGCAAAACCAGGGGTTTGGGAAGGAGAAGTCCCTTTCAGTGCATGACCTTCATTCGTGATGGTTACTAGGGTTGTTGTAAAAACATGTTGACAGCAGTCAGAAGAAGGTGTTCACCTGCCTTTCTGGACATCTTGGTATGAGTTAGGCACCGGACCTTGAACGGCTGACAAATGCGTGCACTCTGTGCCCCAGAATTGAGGCAACGGGCACTGGGCTCAAGAATTCTGCTTGCATTATTGTCTGCCAGAACTGCAGGTTTAGCGTCTCTGTGTGATTTATTAGATTACACAGGAGGGCTGCCTTTATTAATAGCAGAATATGAAGTATAAAAAAGCTTTATCCTGGACTGCACATTGAATGCAGGTGCTTGGAGACTCTGGCCTCTGAAGGCTGAGTAGCAGCAGAACCTTGGCTGCTGCTGTGACAAGCAGAGCTCGATTTCTGAGAATTACATAAAGGTTTCAGAGTGATGAAGAAATGACAGGTGAAAGGCGTCCACCGTAACCGTACCTGAAAGTCTGGTGAGTTATTATGATAGAAAAACAGCATTATATGCGTCAATGGCTGAGGAGAATTCCCTCATTCATTACGAGGAACAAACAAAAGGCTCCCTTGGAAAGTTGTCAGAAGCTACAATGAATGGGGCACATCCCTCATAACAATGGTACCATATGCAGACCCTGCTGTTCGTCAGAATAACATGAAGATAAGGTAAATGTTGTTCTCTCACACAGTGGAACTTGCTTCAGTTTGGAATAGATTGTAAATTGTAATGGGTTATTTATAACACGCTTAATACCCAGAAGTTTCTAAGCGCAGACGCAGGGATCGAACCTGTGTTTCCTCAGCATTGTCTTGCTTCCAAGGCAAGCACGTTGCCCCTGATCCATCAGAATCAGCCTCCCGCGAGCAATTAGGAGGTGAATGCAAACATAGATAAGTTTTGCTTCATGAAGGAGCAACACTCTTCTTAAAAGCAGCATATTCTGTTATAAAATGAATGTGGCAGCCGGGCACCAAAGAATCAGCCTTTGCATGTGCCAGATTTCTGTCCTGACAAAGGCCATACTGACCATCATTAATTCAGGGCAGACACTGAGAGGGCATTCTCATTTGGCGACCCCTTATTGTGAATGTTTAAAATAGAGGCGTTTCAATACGGTACCGGTAAGGCGACATTAACAGTTTGTAAGCAATTGTGTAACCACGTGTTATTTCCATGGAATCAACTAGGAGCATCGTGGTTGCTCCCCTATAGAGGAAGAGAGGCATTGGGCCTCATTACGACCCAGGCGGTAAGTTACCGCATGGGCCGTGACTTTACCACCATGGCGTAAACTACGTTTATGCCATGGTGGTTGGCGGACTTACCGCCCCATTCTGACCTTGGCGGGGCGGTAAGTCCCCAATCCCCATTTACCCTTCCCCATTCCCATTTTTGCCCCATAGGGCATAATGGGAGTGGGGAAGGCGTTAATTATGCCACCGTAAATTACGGTGGCGTAATTAACTCCATGGTCCCTTAGCGCCATGGATTTTAACACCCGCTAAAAGCGGGTGTTAAAACCTCCATGGCGCTAAGGGACCTCGTAATTGGCGGTAAGGGGCCGGCGCAGCTAACGCTGGCGTAAACCCCTTACCGCCAGGGTCGTAATGAGGCCCATTGTCTGAAGGATGTTGCTTTGTGTTTGAATATCGATTTTAGAGGCACCCATGAGGAAAAAGTCGGCCCAGTAAACGCAAAATGCCGATAAATGTGCACGTGCATTATAAGCATGTGAAAGTGACTTTTGGATTCTAATCATTTCCAAGGACTGATTTTATACCTTATAGACGCAAATGTGATTTGCACACATCAACTGTTGTTTGAATCACGTCAACAAGACAAGGCCCACCATTTTGGAGGGGATTTACGTCCCAAAATAATTCAGAAGTCCTAAAGACACGTGTTTAGTGCTTAAAACCTCAAGATAAATACACTTCCATTATAAACGTGTCACGTGCTTTACATGATCATATTTTTATTGTAGCTAAAATAATGTAAAAGGTTATAGAGAAAAAAGCAGCATTTAAAAGACCTGTTGTATTGAGCATTGTACGTATTTCACCTGGAATCAGATTGTGCATTTAAAACTTGGACAAGCCTTGTTCAAGCATATTTCTATTAGAGCTTGGGGAAACTTGAAACGGCCTGAAAATTCACCTCACAGTGGAAACTCCCGTTTAGGAATGCAGTATTACAAGCCATGACCTGACACAGAACCATCAGCCTTTGATCTATTGTACTGAAGGTGGTTTCTAAGGAGGCAGCCCAAAAAATCTACTGCCAGATGCCGTCTAAGGGGCTTGACACCGGGATTTTAAAGTAGACTTGTCAAATCCATCAAGCATAGACCTGATGAAAAATCCATAAATTGGATTTGTTCTCCATAACCTTTTTCTTCACTGTATGATTGTAAAAATGTGGGTTGATTCCAAAAGCTTGGTCCACTGTCAATACATACCCTAATAATAATAATAATAATAAGAAGAAGTACAAAAGTGTGAATCAGTTGTATAATCTCTACGAGAAGCCAAAGACATTCTGCCTTACCACATATTGACAACATGAAAAAGGAGTATACAGGTGATCAATCACTGGTGTCCTCTATAGTATGAAGCAAACATTTCTTTGCTTCCAAACTAGAAAGGAAAATGCATGTTATCTGTTGAAACCCACATATATAATCATGAACAAGCATTATAACTCTATGATGAAACATTTCATCGACACTAAATAAATTGCATTGTGTAGTTAGACGTGATATCTAGCAAACCATGTAAAATAGGTGCTGTGTAATGATAGGGATATAAATGGGAAAGGCGCATAAATCCTCCAATTGTTATCACAATAGGCGATTGTCATGCATGTGTTCATGCACACCGATCTACAGAATTTGATAAAAGTTGTATTAATCTTGCATGTTCACATCCGAAATAAGGCCCTGAAAACTAAATTTGTATTTTTTCAGTAGGAGTGATTTTACCCCTTCTTTCAGTGTCATAAGGCTGGTAGAAACCACACATCTGTCAGAAGATCTGGGAGGAGTTAAACCATATATTTTTGCCTGTTCATAGATGGAATATGGGTAGATACAGATGGAAGGCTCTAAGAAAAAACGAAATAGCTGTAGAAAGCTAAGACCCTTGGAGGCTGGTTTGCAGGCAGGTTGGAGAGAGAAGCTCTTGAACATATTGAAAATTGGGTTTCAGACAACCAGCTGCCCTTGCTGAGGCTGTAAATCCTCCAGACTGAGTAAATCCCTGATGATTCTGCAAAAACAAAAATCCACTTGTAACTGGTGAGTAAGACAACCCCCAAATATGACTCCAAATTGTTGCTATAGACTGTACAAGGTAAAACCCGGGGGCGTACAGGGTAGGAGCCAAAGGGAATATGAAAGATACAGGTCCAGTCCAAACCAGTGTCTCCCATTTATATTGAGTACCAAGTGACATGTGATTTTTTTAAAATGCACATACATTTTGTAAAGAGAGGTGTAGATTAAAACTGAGAACAATTTGTGCATTTGAATGCAGACTTCGGTTTTATAAAATTACGCTGCATTAAATAGAATCCTTGATTCACGCCAGCCAAAGCATAGTAGGTTCGCTATCGTCTAGTGTGATGTCATGCACAAGTGATGCAGCTGGTGTGAGTCTAGTCATAAATAATATGGTTAACTGTATATCTGTCACTGGGAAATATAGTAGTTCCTACCCAAAACACCTGTAGATTGAAATGCACATGCATACTCATGAGCAATTTTACAGGCCAATGATGCTGTAAAATGATACATATTATTGAAGAAAGTTATATGTGCAGCCCAGAAATGTATGGCGACTGGATACACCACACATAGGCATATTGAAAACTATACTACAACTGCCACGGAGGATGGCAAGAACCGGCCTGCAGCCCCTGATCCTTCCCCAAAGGGATGCTGGAAGGTCAGAGGATTTAGAGAAACCCTCTTCTGGGAAGAAAACCCTGTGACATGGCTCATGGAGATGGAGGAACGCCGTTGTTGCACCCCGTGGGGAGTAAACAAGAGTTCCTGACACCCCATGATGACCCGCCATAAGAGTAACCTGGGCATGGGTAGAAGGACTTGATGGTTATGAAAATAAAGATTTCTGTTCAAATCAACTGATGCTTAGCCACCATCTGCCCACAAACCCCCTTGTATGCACAAGTATCTCTTGCAATAGCGTGAAGAAACTCATGAATGAAATGCACAAAATGTGCCTTCAGGAACAGCCTTTCTTACTGGAAACAGGAAGAAGGGCTACTAATCTTTCTGGACAGAACATCTGCCAATAGATTTGTGCTCCCCGGTATAACTGTGAAAGTGATGTTGTACAGGGAGAAGAAGTGTGCCCACCTTGCTTGATGACTGTTGGTCAGTCCTCTCTTCAATCGTGTGACGTGAACCCAGGAGAAGGTGCTGCTACCCCTGAAAAGCACGTTTGATCGCAAATAGTTCTTTTTCCAATACCGTGTAATTGACTTCAGCTAGGGCTAAGGTCTTGGACATCTATGCAATGGGGCATTCCACCCATGAATCAGAGATCTATTTCAGAATGGCTCCTAGGGCATGGTACGAGGAGTCAGTCTCTACTATAAAGCTACAGGATTGGTCAGACATCTGTAAAATTGTAGCTGTTGAGAAAGCCTTTTTGAGGGTCTCAAAGGCCCTACTGGTCGCAGATGACCAAAATAATCCTGACACCCTTCTTCAGTAGGACCGTAAGCAGCTGGATGATCCTAGCGTATTTTGAAATGAATTTCCAATAGAAATTAGCGAATCCAAGGAAACGCTGCAATTCCTTCATAGTGGTAGGATGAGACCTTTGTAGAACTGCTGACATCTTATTTGGATCCATGGACACTCTGCAGGATGAGAGAAGAGAGCCAAGATAATGCACCTCCGCTCTTCTGAATTCACACGCCAGCTTAAAGTATAGTTTATTGGCTATCTGTTACGCTCACCTGGTCTCTGTGGGGATGTTGAGGCAAGGTTTCAGTCCTCCCTGGAAATGGCTTCCCTTTGTCAGGCTTCTACCCCTGCTCGTGTGCTGTGGACTGCTCTGTTGTTGTCACAGCCCCTGCGAGGATATGAGAGGTTGTGAGAATGCTGCAATACGACTGCTTTGTCCCTCAAACCCTTCTCCCCAGAATGCGGTGGGCATGCGCCGACCCATATAGTCTCATCTGTTTGTTGATGATGGCAAGCTCTCCGTCCTGCTTCTCACTGCAGGGGCGCTTTTGATCGACTGTATTCAATCACTGGTCCATGTGTGTGGCAGCCCAGACCGGCTGTGGCTGAACTCCAAAAGGTAAGTATCCTTTTAATAATGTCTTTCCTTGATTATTGTACGTATCCTTTTATAATGTCTTTCCTTGATTATTGTCTGTATCCTTTTATAATGTCTTTCCTCTGCTTTCTCCCAATAGGTGATTTGTGGCCCAGCGGTAGTTGCGGTGCAAAGGCGAGGCAAAATGGGAAGAGAACGGAGTCCACGATGGTCCAACAAATGGTATTAGTTTAAGGTCAATCGCGAGGATTTGTCTAAGCGCAACCTTAAGCGTAATGTCTTAGCGGTTTCTAATCTTGTCTTTTTCTCTTGCAGGTACCGTCTGTGGCGACGTCAGACTGGAGTGCTGATATCCAGAGGTCTGCCGGAAGATGATGGATGCCTGGGTCCGCAATGATGCTGGCCGTAAACTGGCTCCCGGGTAAGTGCTGTGGCTGAGCTCCGGCTGCGGTTGCTGAAACAGGTAAGGATGCACTCTGGCTGCGGTTGCTGAAAGAGGTAAGGATGCGCTCTGGCTGTGGATACTGAAACAGGTAAGGATGCGCTCAGGCAGCGGTGAGTGTTACGCTTCCATAAGCAGATTAACGCAAAGCGCTTGCATGCGGGCGGGGCAGGCTTAAATAGCCTGGCTCCAGCCACACCCGTTAGTTCTGACTCATGGCCCCACCCTGCCACTCCTAGAGAATGCTGCACAGTGTGCAATGTACACTTATTCATGAGCCTGGCGCCAAAGGCGCCTGGACTGGGTCCAACTGGACCCTCTATGTTGTGGGGTCTGTGGTTCCTGGCCAGTGGCCATGACAGCACTCCCCCTTAAGGCCCCTCTCACGATTGCTCTTCCTCCTGGTCCTGGCTTGATGGGGTTGTTGCGATGGAATTGTCTGACTAGTCGTGAAGCATGGACAAACTCACTAGGTTCCCATGTACGGTCTTGAGGTCCGTAACCTTTCCAGTCTATAAGGTAGTACAATTTAGATCGCACTATCTTGGAATCCAGAATAGCCTTGACCTCATATTCCGGTTCTCCTTCTATGATATCGGGTTCGGGTGGTGCCTCAATCCCAGGACCTGGTTTCATTGGTTTCAGGAGAGAAACATGCAATACCGGGTGGATCCGCATATTAGGCGGAAATCCAATTTCATGGCAGTAGTGTTTATAACGGCCTTGATGGGATAAGGTCCCAGGGACCTGGGATGGAAGGCTCGTGGTCCTTTCAAGGGAATGTTTTCGGATGCCAACCGAACGTTATCTTTAACCTGATAATGCGGGGCCTCTCTTCGGTGTCGATCTGAAAAAAATGTCAGTTGTTCTTTGACTCTGGTCAGATTTTCGGCTGCTTCTTTAAGGATTTGAGTGATGGTTTAATGCAAGGTTGTAACTGCTGGCATTTCCAATTCGTCAAGTGAATCAAAAGTGGACGTTCGAGGATGTTGACCATGCACTGTGTAGAATGGGGTCTGTCCAGTGCTAGTGTGGATGGAATTGTAGGCGAATTCGGTTAACCAAAGGATGTTTTTTCCAGAACTCCTCAGTTTGTTTCAACATACACTTCAGGTATTGCTCCATGGTCTGGTTGGTCCGTTCGGTTTGACCATCAGTTTGATGATGATGACTAGTGGATAACCGGAGATCAATTTTGGCTATTTTGCAGCACCTCCTCCAGAGTGCTGAGACACATTATGTTCCACGATCTGAGATTAATACTGATGGGAATCTGTGTAACTTGACAATTTGTCCCAAAAACACGGTGGTAAGGGCGGAAGCGGTGGGAAGCCCCTTTAATGGAATAAAATGGGTCATTTTGGAGAATGAATCCACAATAACCAGGATGGTGTTAAATCCATTGCAGGAAGGAAGATCAGTGATAAAGTCCATTGACAACGTATGCCACGGTTCTGGTGGTACAGTTAAAGACGCAGTAACCCGGCTGGACTTAACGTCTGCGATTTGTGTTTTGCGCAGATACCACCGGTTGCAATGAACTGGGCAATGTCTTTTCTCCAGTTCTGCCACCAATAGCACTTTTGTATTTTAGCTTGAGTCTTAGCAATCCCTGGGTGTCCTTCCACTAAAGAATCATGATAGTTTGCTATTATCTGGTCTTGTAATTCCTTGTCCTGAATGTACAGTCTCCCTTGAAAATAAAGTACATCATTTTCAATGGTGTATTGTTCTCCTCTGGCTAGCCACTCCTGTTGTGTTGCTTGGTTCATCCGAGATTGGGGATTGGTTTTCAAGTCATTCAAACAGGTGATTGCAGCAATTTGGTTTTGGATTTGTCCTTCAGGAATGATGGCCACAGGCTCAGACGTGGTGAAAGCTTCTTTGTCCTCACTCATGCGTGACAGAGCGTCTGCTTTCCATTGCGTACTCTGTGTCTGTAAGTGATGATAAAATCGTATTCCACAAAGAAGAGAGCCCATCGAAGCTGGCATGAGGATTGGGCCTTGGGCATCTTTAAATATTGTAAATTGCAGTGGTCCGTGATGAATGTGACTGTGTGTCTTGCCCCCAGAAGATATGCCTCCATGTTTTGAAGGCTCCCTTAATCGCTAGCAGTTCTTTGTCAGTGATCGCATAGTTCAACTCTGCCTCAGAAAACTTACGGGACCAAAATGCTATGGGATGTAATTGTCCTGTGTCAGGGTCCTTCTGTGATAATACCGCTCCCATGGCTACGTTGGAAGCATCTGTTTCGACCACGTATGGCAGATCTGGTCAAGGGTGTCGAGGAACTGGTGCTGTGGTAAAAGCAAGTTTCAGCTCCTGCAAGGTGTTCTCTGCTTCAGGAGACCAGAAGAATTTCTTATTTTTTCTCAGCAGGGAGGTAATTGGATTAACTATTTGAGAAAACCTTGGAATAAACCGACAATAAATATTGGTGAATCCGAGCACACTCTGTACTCCTTTTGTGGATGTTGGTGATTGCCATTGAAGGATAGCATCCACCTTGCGTGTGTCCATGTGTACCCCTTGTGGTGTGAGCATGAAGCCCAAGAATTCAACTTCTGTTACACGGAAGAAACACTTTTCTAATTCGGCAAACAGCCGATGCTGTCGAAGTTTTTCCAAAACTGCTCTTACATGGCCGACGTGGTCCTCCTTGGAAGCTGAGTAAATAAGAATGTCATCTATGTAGACAAGTGCGCGAATGTCCAATAATTCATGAAGCACATCGTTCACAAAAATTGAAACGCTGCCGGGGCATTACATAACCCAAAAGGCATGACCTGGTACTCGAAAAGTCCATATTTGGTTCGGAATGCCAGCTTTCATTTGTCCCCTTTTTTAACTCTTACACGGTGATAGGCTCCACGTAGGTCCAGTTTGGGGTAAATTTGAGCATTCTTTACCTGATCTAGAAGCTCCGGGATAAGTGGCAAGGGGTATCTGTTATTTACCGTTATTTGCTCTATAGTCAATACAAGTTCTTAAGTCGCCCTCTTTCTTTCGTACAAAAAAGAGAGCCGAGGAGGCAGGGGACTTAGACAGGTGGATAAAGTAGTTAGCTAGATACTGATCCCGGTAACATTTTTGATGCTGGTTTTGCTGCTCCGTTAGAGCGTAAATTCGACTACAGGGAATTTGGGCTCTGGATACCAGATCGATTTGGCAATCGTAAGGCCTGTGTGGAGGCAGGGTGTTCACTTGCTCTTTCTAGAAAACATCCTGGTAATCCAAATATTCAGGGGGTATGGAACCAGAGAGCCCCAGAATATTTTTTGTCTTGGGTTTCAGGTTTCTCACATTTTTGTTGTAGCAGATGTTAGCACACTCTTGAGGGAAGGTCAGAACTCGTTTTCGCCAGTCGCTCCTAGGGTTGTGGGTTTCCAGCCAAGGCATTCCTAATATCATCTGGAACTGAGGAGCACCGATGAGATTGAAGCAGATGCCTTCTTGATGACCATCCTGACACTTCAGCATGACTTCTTCGGTATGTTTCGTCACTGGGCCGGATGACAACTGAGAACCATCCACTGCTGTGACGTTTTCCGATTTCAGCTTTTGCCGGAGAGGAAGGACCATTTGTGCAGCCAGATCTTGATCAATACAATTTCCCACCGCTCTGCTATCACTATATGCCTCCAAGGCATGTACCTTTGACGGTTGTTGGTGGTTAACCAAAAGTACCAGGTTCACCAAATGTGAGGTCTGTAGAGATTCCTTGGTTTTGCTCGACAAGTGGACCCCGCTACGCTTGTCGGGCATTGGAGTTTTCTGGATTTTGTTCCTTTTCATCATTGCCATTGTCCCTTGCGCCAACTAATTTCTTGGGGCGTTTTACCGGGCATTCTCAGAGGACATGTCCTGCTCTCCCGCAGTATGAACAGAGCTATGGTTGCCTTCTTTTCTCTCTTTCTGTCTGTGATAGGTCTCCGTAATCCACCGATCTGCATTGGTTCAGTTTGTTAGTGGGTTTTGGTTTGGTTGTCCCGGGGTCGCATATAGACCGACCTCCCTTCAGCTCTTGTGTGATGCATTTTTCGATTCTGCAATCTATGGTCGAGCTGCACAGTCAGGTTGATGTATTCCGCACAACCCTGAGGGGGATTGACCACTTGGGCTACAACATCCTTAAGTTCCCCATGCAACCCTTGATAAAAGAGTGTGGTCCTCTTTTCTTCTGGCCAATTTGTCTGTGCTACGAGACGATCAAAAGTTGCTCTGTAGGTCAGCGGGTCTTGATTTCCCTGCCTGAGTGACAATAGTTAATTGTCCAGAGCTTGTCCTTGAGTATGCCTAGCAAAATTGTTTCCATCTCCCGCTGAAATTCCCCAAAGTCTCGGAGTAGTGGATCATCCTGGTTTACTAATGGTATCGACCAGTCGCTGTGCTACCTCCTAAATGTGAGAGTAAAAAGGCGACTCTGGCTTGATCATTAGGAAAAGCCCCAGACCGGCAAATAAAATGGAGGCGACATTGGTTGATGAATATGGCATACTTATTGGAGTCGCCAGTAAAGCGTTCGGGTGGGGCCAGTGGCACTGCAGCTGGGAGAACCACTTGAACTTGTGGTGATGGCTGCGGCATGTGAGGTTGGGTAAGCCCAGGTAATGGAACCTGACCCGCGTGGGTCTGAAGCATTTGTCTTGCCACGTCGTCAGTTCATTCTCGAGCTACAATAAGGTCCCTTCTTAAAGCATTGGTTTCGTAATTCCCCCAGTAGCTGGGTAAACTGGCCTTTTTCTGAGATTTCCATAACGCCCAGGCAGAGATTCGGAGAGGCTTCGCGTTCTGTTACGCTCACCTGGTCTCTGTCGGGACGTTGGGCACGGTTGCAGCACTCCCTGGAAATGACTTCCCTTTGTCAGGCTTCTTCTCCTGCTCGTGTGCTGTGGACTGCTCTGGATTGTTGGCACAGCCCCTGCGAGGATTTGAGAGGTTGTGAGAATACTGCGATATGACTGCTGTGTCCCTCGAACCCTTCTCCCCAGAATATGGTGGGCATGCGCCGACCCATATAGTCTCACCTGTTTATTGATGATGGCGAGCTCTCTGTCCTGCTTCTCACTCCAGGGGAATTTTTGATGGACCGAGTTCCTTCACTGGTCCATGTGCGTGGCAGCCCAGACCGGCTGTGCCTGAACCACTCCAAAAGGTAAGTATCCTTTTATTAATGTCTTTCATTGATTATTGCCCGTATCCTTTCATAATGTCTTTCCTTGATTATTGTCTGTATCCTTTTATAATGTCTTTCCTCCGCTTCCTCCCAATAGGTGATTTGTGGCCCAGCCGTAGTTGCGGTGCAAAGGCGAGGCCAAATGGGAAGATAATGGAGTCCACGATGTTCCAACAGATGGTGAGTATTAGTTTAAGGTCAAGCGCAAGGATTTGTCTAAGCGCGACCTTAAGTGTAATGTCTTAGCTGTTTATAAGCTTGTCTTTTTCTCTTGCAGGTACCATCTGCGGCGACGTCGGACTGGAGTGCTGCTATCCGGAGGTCTGCCGGCAGATGATGGATGCCTGGGTCCTCGATGATGCTGGCCGTAAACTGGCTCCCGGGTAAGTGCTCGGCTGCGGTTGCTGAAACAGGTAAGGATATGCTCCGGCTGCGGTTGCTGAAACATCTAAGGATGCGCTCCGGCTCTGGTTACTGAAACAGGTAAGGATGTGCTGAGGCACCGGTTGCTGAAACATGTAAGGATGCACTGAGGCGGCAGTGAGCATTACGCTGCCATAAGCAGATCGACGCATAGTGCTTGCGTGCGGGCGGGCAGGCTTAAATTGCCTGGCTCCAGCCACGCCCATTAGTTCTGACTCATGGCCCCACCCTGCTACTCCAAGAGGATGCTGCATGTGCAGCCCAGCTCTCTCTAAAGGCCACACCCGAACTGGATGCACGTGGAGGTCCATGCAGGGGAAACAAGCACCTTGCATAGAAATAAAAGTGTGCAATGCACACTTATTCATGAGCCTGATGACAAAGGCGCTAGGACTGGGTCCAACTGGACCCTCTATGTTGTGGGGTCTGTGGATCCTGGCCAGTGGCCATGACACTCTCAAACACTTCTTCTGAATCTGTTGAACATTGTCTCTGAGGATCATGTAGAAAACCAAAATGTTGTCTAGACATACCACAACCGAATGGAGAAGAAGATCTGTGAAAAAATGATCCATAAATCGCTGGAATGTGGTGGGGGAATTGGATAGACCGAACGACATTACCCTGTACTCAAAGTGCCCAAAGGGGGGTACAGAACGCTGTCTTCCACTCATCACCTGTTCTGATGCGTATAAGTAGGCGCCTCTCAGATCAAATTTGGTATAAATCGAGGCACCCTTTACAGCTTCCAGTATATCGGGTATCAGAGGCGTGGGGTACCTATCCGGCACCGTGATCTTGTTTAGACCTCTAAAGATGATGCAGGGGCAGAGCTCCTCGGTGTCTTTCTTAGGGATGAAAAATAGAGAAGCCCCAGCAGGTGAGGTGACTCAGTAATTTGCCCATTCTTCAAGTTTGCATTAAGGTATTCTTTTAGAACTGACTACTCTCTCTCAGACAGGATGCACATTCTTCCAAAAGGGACAGGCTGATGGGGTATCAAATTGATAACACAGTTGTTGAGACAACATTTCTGAAGAATATCCTTGGGTTGCCCACTGTGGCCCTGACATCCCAGTGCTTCTGGAAACTGGATTGTAGAGGTTTGAGATGATCTGTAACTTATGCCCGGTCCTTTACTGGGCTCCCCTCTGGTCTAATCCTCACCTTCGTAAATACAAAGAGGCAGTTACAGATGTTTTGTCCCAGCATCAGGGCAGCTCCTTAAAGTCGGCTGCCCATGTAAAAGGATATCTGGGTTTGCTGGGTCTGGAGGATTATTGGTAAAATCCCTCAATCATCACACCAGTTGCAAAGGAAGCAATCAAGAGCGCAGCAGGGGCAAAGGCGCAGGAGGACCTCCGGAGAAGACCAGGGCTTCTGAGCAGCTGGTCGGATATCTTTCCATAAAGGCGAGGGCAGGCTGCGAAGATTACCTGGACTATGTCTCGCCCAGGTGCGAAAGAGCATTATATTTAAAGTTCTGTATTGGAATCTTGCCGGCTGCTGTATTTCAGCATAGATGAAATATTGCAGTTTCTGCATCGTGTATCCTTTGTGGTGAGTCTGAAGAGACAGTACAACATCATTTATTACTCTGTCTGGCCACCCTGCCTCTGAGGAAGTGCTCCCCGCTGCCTCTGTTCTTAAGCCGTGAATGTAGGTCCCAAGCTGGTGCTATGGCAATTCGCCTGGATGCCTTGTATATGGAGGCTGTGCTTGCCACTACCAGTTATCTGAGCTGGGCAAGAAAAATGGATATGAGGAAGGCTAAGTTGCCGAACAGTGCTATGGGGTAAATAAATCTTTCTGTAGGAGCTGCTGTTGTCTGTATAATGTTGATCTGTTTTTATTTTGTTTTAAGGTAAAGCACTGTTTGTGTAATTTTAGTGGAGTAATTATGAGCTAAGCGATTGTGACGATGTAACTAATGTGTTTTTTAACTTTTCTGTGAACTGCTTTTATGACTATTCTGTCGAAATAAAGCAATAAAAGAAAGATAACACAGTTGTCCCTCCTAAGAAGGGGTAGTTCCTTGGATTGTTCTTCCAAAAACATTTTCTGGTACTCACAGTATTGTTCCTGGAGTTGGTGTATCTTGTATATATGCTTCGAAGAGGAAGCCATCAAAGGAAGCAAAGAAATTGCCTTTGCAGTGGGTTTGTTAGAGCAATGTTCTTACCCCAAAAAGAGAGTATTGACCCGCCAGTTGATGTACAGATTTTATAAATGAAGCCAGGGAAATGCTAGCATAACTAGGGTGATGTGCTGCCTTACAGATATTAAAAGAGATTATTTCTTGATGCGATGAGACCGTTCTGTGTGTTCACAGATCAGTCCCGATACCAAAGGAGTACCATCAACCCCTTCCACTGGAATTTGTATGTCCTTGGAGGTGCGGGGTATCTTCAGTGATTCTGCCCAGGGATCATCTATGAACGACCCGGCCGCCCCACAATACACCGGTGCAGGTATGTCCTGCACTGTGGATCCGGCAAAGGTAAAGTTAACATGAATCACTAGCATATTGAGACAGCCATGAGGGAGGCACTGCGTTTATTCCGTAGGAACCCTTACCATCTTCCCTAATCATGGGTTCCCCTACGATTGGGAGCTGGTGTTTCCCACCCGCCTGTGTCAGACAAAAGGACAGTTTTTAAAAAAGTGGTTCTTTGCCGCACAATACATGCACAAACTGGTAGCCCTTCGACTAGGTTCCTCCAGTGACAGAGGACCCATGGCTACTCCCAGATGCGTGGGCTCCTCTGTGGCGACCGTCTTTGTAAGAGGCTTTGTTGTATCCACTGGGTGTCTTCCCCCTTTATACCTCCTACGTTCAGTCAAACGTTGCTGCAATCCAATTGCATTGTCATGGAAATTATTTCTGCAAGGTTTATCGCCTGAGGGACTCACAACATCTTGTCCTTGAGATCCTCGTTCAAACCACGCCTGAATAATGTGATCAGAGCATCGTCAGGTCAGGCCAGGTCGTGTCTGAGGTCATTTGTGTGAAAGTAGTGATGTAACTAAGCAGGTCTGCAGTAACTTACTTTAAATCCAAAAGCTGCTCCTGAGCTGAAATGGTCACTTCTTGCCTTCCAAACAAGGCCTTTAGACTATTGACCATGGCAGGGTGCGAGTTGAGGATGGGGTTGTTCATAGTGACTAAAGGAGTGGCCCAAGTAAGGGCAGCGCCCATTAGATGGGAGATCATATGGCCCACTCTGTCGCTATCAGTAGGGAAGTAGCCCGCCTTGAATGTGAATTGTATGATACAAGCATTGAGGAATTCCGTCAGCTTGTGTGGGTTCCCATTGTACTTCTACCTGGGATAGGTCCCAGGGGTATTTCTGCAGCACTTGGGAGGTCTAAATCATTGCTGCCCAAGTGCTAGGTTCTCTTGTTTTCGGGTCAAGTCGTCTGCTGTAAGATTCTGTACAGCAGACACTAGCTGTTGTACATGATCCATTGTCTCGACTTTGGGCATTGCTTACTGTTATAATTTCGTTTCCGACAAGTATATCACAAAGAAAATGCTCAAAATGGATGAGTAATACAACTGCCACAGATGCTGGCAAGAATCGTACTGCAGCCCCTGATACTTACCCAACCAGATGCCGGAAGGTTGAGGCTTTTGGGAAACTCTCTACTGGGAAGAAAACCCGGTGGCATGGTTCGTGGAGATTGAGAAACGCTGTCGCTGGAACCCATGGGAAACTAGTTCTTCTGACAGGTTCGGTCCTTCGGAGCTGACGAGCAGAAGAGCCCGAAGAGCTGCAACAGGATGGATAGGGTTTAATTCAGTTCAGCGGCAAATACCAAATGCTGTTTAACAGTGATTGCAGAGACGTACAGTGATCTTGGGTATACAGGCAGGAAGGCGAGCAGGCAGCAGAGTACAATATATGGTCTATAATATATGGTCTATAACTGAGAGTGAATGCCTGCATGACTACCAGTAGTGAGATTGATATAGGCAGGTACATTTGTTTGGCTAACTATTTGTTTTTGTTGTCCATTGCATTGTAGTGATTCCCATGTCAAAGCAGGAGACCATTTTTGTTGAATTAGAATCATGTATTTAAATATATTTCGAGCTTTGAGCAATAAACTAACATGGGATGCAAACATATACATTTACAGATATGCCTAAAAGTTCTAGAATTTCGTTTAAAAGATAAGCTTTACCCAGGATGGCAGGACCGCTTTTCTAATTTACTGAAGTGCTCAAAAAGACTTTTTTGTAAATAAGAAAAGTGGCAGACATTTTAGAAATCCTTGCAGTGTCACTGGTGCGCACGTTGCTCCTACAACCAAAAATGTCATCCTTCCACCAACCTCAGAATGCAGGTGCTGCAAACCGGAGACGAAAATGTCAGCTTTCCACCACAGTTTTTACCACACCTCAGAGTAGGGTTCCTCTGTGTCCACAACTGCACTAGTTTTCCTAAATGCGTAATAACCATGTAAAGAGTGAGGACAGTTAAATGGGAACCAAAGATGTGCATGGGAGAAAGGAAGCACGCCTTTTAACTTCGCATTTAGGAAGGATGTATATTTCCGTTCTAAGGTACTTAGCAAATCATTGTAAACTCTGCCAACTCCAAGATCTGTTGATCAAAATAAAGACCATTGTAAACAATTATTATGATTACATCTCAGAAATGCACTTAAAAAACTGCTCACAATATCCCCTGCACCACGTTTCTTTCTTAAAAACCATTATTACTTCAACTAATGTTATATGATATATAAAATGTGTCCTTATACAAAATGTTCTGTTCTTTTCTCAATAATCCATCATAGGCATTCAGACTTGCTAGAGCTTACCGAAGCACTGGGCCGGCTCCAGCCTCTACATGGCCCTGGCACTCCGCAGTGACTAGCAGAAGTCTTGCCACCCACCTTTCAGGGTGATACATCCCATAAGCATTGACAATTTATGTTCTCATAGATATTGTAGCACCAAATCTCAGTATACTGTCGACCTTCCTAAACTCCAATAAATACTGTAAATTATTAGGACTTCCCTTTTAAAATAAATACAACATAATTCTGAACTTTAGAGCCCTAGCATGGGTGTGGCCACAAGCATCTTATCCTCGCAGGAAACAATTTGTGAGGCTACAACTATCCTCAAATATATGTTTGCCAGCCAAGAGAGCTAGTGACCGTCCACATCTTTGTAGCAAGTTTGGCTTTGCAGCCGGACGTGCCAGCAGTGGCAGAAAGTAGGGATAACTCAACGGCTGCCTTGCTGAAGCTCTGAGTGAAGATAACATGCAATGTTGCTCCAAAGAACCTACAGAAACCCGGTGCTAAAGTCTCACTGGCCATTATAACCCAGGTTCTGCATCACATGGGAGTACATCATGTTCTTGAAATGCTGTGCTGATTAATGTCTCTCACAGAGCGGTTGGAAATCAGTGTAACCAATGTGCATGGTTCGCAATATCCCAAAAGGGGTCCCCCGCTATGATCCATGGCAAAACTCATCTCCACAAATCCATCTGTGTCTTGTAAAGGAAATGTAATCTGTTCTAAAGTTTTCCAGTCAAGATAAAAGAAATGAAGGTGTGGAGAGTGCAGAAAGCTCTGATCTGGCAGACAAGGGAGACGAGTTCCCAGTGTAATGATTGTGCTCCCTATACTTGCATCTCAGCATGATACATGAGGTAAGAGAGAAAGGTAAGTGAAGTAGTAAATTAATCTATTCAAGACAAACATAAACAAAGAGACTAATAATAATAATAATGATAATAATAATAATAATTATTATCTAAGACAGAAGCTTTCTCTTCAGGCAGTGTGGTTGGTGTTGTGTGTTCTCATTTACTAAATGCACATTGTAATGATACTGACAACTAGTCCATATTTTGATATTTAAATCGTGGGGGGATGTGGTGGGTTCATAAGGGGAAGGCACATGATCCTCAGTGGCCTTCTGCTGTACCCTAATCCTGTTAAACACCCAGACCATGAGACAATCTTCATACCCTTGATCGTAATGTCAAGATATATAAGATACCATTTTACATGATATTATTTAATAGAATTTCACATTATATCTTATTAAAGACTTACAACACCAGCCTTACACTCCATGGAGCATTGCCATAAGATTTTAAGGTCCCTTCCTTTGAGCTTCAAAAATCAGAGCCATTGTTACATTGTTTTTAAAAAAAATTGCTTTAAGAAATATTTCAAATCTCATTCACTTGCAGGGAGGCATTTCACACATAAAAGCCGGTCTTGTCCTAACTTGACTGTGCCAATCAAATCCATGGCGCAGTACCGATATCAATGGGCCGCTTGAGTTGATGTGCTGAAGTTTTTTAGTTGCTAGATGGCGCGGTGTTTATGCTGAAACGCTGCCACTTACTGACAATCCCGAGAGGACTCACAATGAAAAAGCCATCCAAAAAAACTCTCATTGGCATGCAAACTAACAACACGAATCAAAAATTAGAACTCTTGCTTCAAATGTTCCTCATACATATGCAGATCCATCCTCAAGAAACACTGACTGCGGAAGAGACGCCATGGAAAGAATATGAGAGCCACTGCGGTGGGGGTCCCACATGTCATCCCCGGCACTCATCAAAAGGCCACTTTTTCAGGGTAATGATGCAGAATGTAAATAGACTATTATAGATGCAGATCAACCACGCTCATATTTACATTTTATTCTTTTCTATTTACATTCACCAACGACCATTGTGAAAAACCTTTAAGATTAGAAGTTTCGAAATGTTGGCTTTATCAGATGTTGGGGACCAGCTGTGCTCTTCATACGTCTCGCCGTGATTATAGCAATGTAAAGAGTCGTCAGCCTATGCCTGGTTTTTTGAATGCATATTGATAACTAATAGTGAAGTGTGCGCGTGGTGCGATGCCACCGGAAATGGTATGTATACCAAATCACAGGCCTTCAATACAAGGTTTGGCGATTTCACAAACGAAAATTATTTTAGCTCATCCAATAATTCTGAAAATCGGACGTGTTGGGAAACTTCTGCCGGATTGGCAAAAACGAATGAGGATCTCCAGACTTGTTTGATGCAGTTTTTCTGGATGTATTTCTTTTCAATTTATTGTAAACGTATGTCCAGCGTCATCCTACGGATGCACATGTTTTGGGAGTCGGAGTTCATACTCCTACTTTATGCTATTTTTCAAATGTAAGCAGAAGCAATTATGCCGCTTTTCGTGCATTACCTGGCACAGTTGGTGAGAAGGTGGCCATCCGAGAGCCCCACATTTCCAACCCCTTTGATTGTAGTAGATGAGCGCATTATAAAAAAAAATAAATAAAAAAAACAGGCGAGATATTTGAAATGTTTACCTCTCCACAGCATGGGTGTTGGTACGAACCGTAGATAAAAAACATTTTCCAGCACATAATAAAGCAGTACTTACACATGTCACATTCCCAAGGAATAACACATGCAGTAATTATGCCAGTGCCAGGTCAGTTAGCAGGTTTGATTGAAGGCAGGAAGTATTTCAAACACCACATGTGTTTACTTTTACCCCCAGACTCATAATGAGGGCATCTGCAGGATTTCAGGGAAGGAGTTTGTGGATGAAGAAGCTTATGCAGGCAACATGAAGGAGATGCGTGTGTGCATTTTTTTGTGGCAAGTGTGTAGATAGGTTGTTAATGGTGTTGAGTAAAAGGGGGTGTTTGCATAGCTTTGAGGGAGAGAGTAGTAGTGTGGAGGAGGACCGTCATACCGTAGACGAAGGTATTAGAAGTGTGGAGGTATGGAGTAGTAGTGTGGAGGAGGACCGCCATAGTGTGGAAGAAGGTATTAGAAGTGTGGAGGTATGGAGAAGTAGTGTGGAGGAGGACCGCCATAGTGTGGAAGAAGGTATTAGTAGTGTGGAGGTGTGGATTAGTAGTGTGGAGGAGGACCATCATACCATAGATGAAGGTATTAGAAGTGTGGAGGTATGGAGTAGTAGTGTGGAGGAGGACCGCCATAGTGTGGAAGAAAGTATTAGAAGTGTGGAGGTATGGAGTAGTAGTGTGGAGGAGGACCGCCATAGTGTGGAAGAAGGTATTAGAAGTGTGGAGGTATGGAGTAGTAGTGTGGAGGAGGACCGTCATACTGTAGACGAAGGTATTAGAAGTGTGGAGGTATGGAGTAGTAGTGTGGAGGAGGACCGCCATAGTGTGGAAGAAGGTACTAGTAATGTGGAGGTATGGAGTAGTAGTGTGTAGGAGGACTGTCATACCGTAGACAAAGGAATTAGAAGTGTGGAGGTATGGAGTAGTGTGGACGAGGACCGCCATAGTGTGGAAGAAGGTATTAGTAGTGTGGAGGTATGGAGTAGTAGTGTGTAGGAGGACAATCATAGTGTTGAGGAGGAGATTAGTAGTGTGGGGGTGGGGAGTAGTAGTGTGGAGGAGGACCGTCATAGTGTGGAAGAACGTATTAATAGTGTGGAGGTGTGGGGTAGTAGTGTGCAGGAAGGGAGTAGTCGTGTTGAGGGGATTAGTAGTGCGGAGATGGGGAGTAGTAGCATGGAGGAGGACAGAAGTAGTGTGGAAGAAGGTATTAATAGTGTGGAGGTGTGGAGCAGTAGCGTGGAGGAGGACAGAAGTAGTGTGAAAGAAGATATTAGTAGTGTGGAGGTGTGGATTAGTAGTGTGGAGGAGGGGAGTAGTAATGTTGAGGAGGGGATTAGTAGTGTGGAGGTGGGGAGCAGTAGCGCGGAGGAGTGGATAAACAGCAGAAGTAAGGAAATAGTAGTCACGGGAGGAGTAGTAACATTAAAGGGTGAAGGCAAGACTTGAGCAGGACATCAAAGTGATATTAGAAAGGTGGGAGGAGTAAGGAGGAGGACTGGAGTAGTCAGAGTAGAAACGAAGAGGTGAGAGGGGGCGTGAGAGAAAACTCCTGAATCAAACACGGTGCAATTGCAAGACACTCTCCCAATTCCCATTATCACACTAGCCATTGGGTGGAATAGGGACAGGTAGGAAGACCCTGAGGGAGCCCTAGATAGAAAAGGCTGAATTGTCTTTTTGGCACTAACCACCACGAAAAGACAGATTTTAGACTGTAGGGGTTAAACCTCAATTTGCAAATCTGGCCTGAGGGATGTCCGGGTTAGGGTGCACAGTTAACACAAGACGAGGGAGAGAGAGACGGCGCTAGGGCACAGAAAAAAGACAATACAAGCACTGAACCATCTCTGCAAGGGATCAGTGTGCCATCTGTACCAGTAACTCTGAGGAGTAGGATATGATTAGTCTATGTGATGCGATTATGATTGGACTGAAAACTCTTGGAAGAATGTAGACATGGCATACACATTACAGATGCAGATCATGGCATACACATTACAGCATGCTACGGATGGTGCGGATGCTCCGGATGGTGCGGATGCTGTGGATGGTGCGAATGCTACTGATGGTGCAGATGCTATGGATGGTGCGGATGCTAAAGATGGCGCGGATGCTATGGATGGTGAAGATGCTATGAATGGTGGAGATGTTGAGGATGGTGCGGATGGTACGGATGGTGCGGATGCTGCAGATGATGCAGATGCTACGGACGGTATATATCGGTATCTCCTATATATGCTATGTACCTGTATTCCCATGTTGTCTGTCACACATGTTTACCCCTATCCATCCTGTCACCTTATATATGTATGCCGCTATGTACGCCCCCCTGTCCTGCTCTCGTGCCTGGTCACAGGCGCTTTACTGATAACCAAAATATCACACTACTACGCTTACTCTCTCCGATACACCATCATTCAACTAGAACATAGCTATACCATGATACATTTGGGCAAGCTGTTTTCATACTAACATCACCCCACGAACACATCATCCTAATAAAACACATTTAGCTGAGGACATTCCAGCTAGCTTAGCTGTCTCCTCAGGCCTAACGGAACCAGAACTCTGTCTAGGTGTCCACCCTCCAGACTGAACACACCCAACTGATTCCTCAACACCACACCTACCGCTAAGAAGGTAGCTATCATGCAACAACCACACCAGCTGCACACATATCCGGTGCACCCTCTCTCTCTCTACTGACTTCAACTGCGGTTCCCAAGGGCGTTCAACCTACCAGCGCTTTGAAGTCATATCAATGATATATAAGGTGCTATATAAATGGCGAGTAACATAACATAACATAACATAACATAACATAACATCATCTAATGGTTTTAAAAGAGCCACCACGCAGCCTAACGGAGCAATCCTAATGCAGAAAGAGCACACAATAGCTAAGACACTAGGTATATATTTGTAAATGTTCAAGGTATACTTTTCCTTTATAAATTCCCATAAGACAAAAAAGACAAAAAGGTTCCTTGTACAGTAACAAAACTGGGCCTAATGGCTGTCACGGTCCACATTTATGGTGCCGGTCAGGGTCTGAAGTGCTTTACTTAATGTGGCATAAATTAAACGTGATGGTAAATTCCCTTTAAATATAGGATATGGCCAGAAAAATGATGTTCAATTATAAAGAAACAACAGTATCTCCATTTGGTGAATCAGGTTGGTCGAAATGTTGATACCTGGAAACATGGGTAAGTAACACCTCAATTTATAAACTTTAGCCATAGGAGGATGTAATAGAAAATTGTGCTGCCATCCACTATTCCATACCAGGTGTATAAAGGTATCTTTCATTCTGCAACTATATACAATTTAAAAGCAAGGACGTTACTTTGCTTGAAGAAATTAACCCAATATACAATAGAAACTGGTAAGAAAGTAAACCTATACAAACTTAAAATTGATAGTAAGCTTATCTACTACACATGGAAGATAAGCAGGCACTGCTCCCCTTCTCCACATGTATTGTGTTTTGAATGTTAAGCATGCCAAAACCATGGACAAAGTTTCACAAAGTCAAGCAAGTAGCATAGAGCAATTATCCAGAAAGTGCAGTTTAAGATACCAAAAATGAACACCATAACATAAGGAGAATCAACAACTTGCATGTGACGTAAGGGCCCAATCCTATACTGCTATTGACACGTTATGACTCATACCTTGGATCCTGCTGAGAGATGTCCCAACTGGGTTACTAAAATGCATCAACTTTGCTACCAGGAAAGACACTATGAGAGCAATCATAAAGCTGTGCACTGTATCCCCATCCAAAGCCCTTTGCTTGAAGAACATCCATTGATCTTTCTAAAGCAAGCTGGAATTATCTCACAATGTATCAACACTATAAGAAACATCCCGCCATGTATAATGGTCTAAGCACTGAAGATGCAGGGTCCAACACAGACCAGAGGGAGTGGGGGACACAGGGCAAGGGGCATGGGGAACCGCATGCTGACCAGTCACACTTCAGGGGATGTGGGACCCTTGCAACATAGGTAGACCAAGGATTTCAATCCTGGCAGTGTTGTTGTTTGTGTAGACATTCTTTTCCTTGCCCTATGAAACATAAGAAACAAGCTCAAATTCCCTTAAAAGGAGGACCAAAATGCATGCAAGCTCACAATAAAACACTGCAGCAATAACATGTGGGCTTGAACATAAGTAAAACAAATACAATGTGCTTGCTCAAATGAATTGAAATGTGTGCAAGGTTTTGAATGTGTGTTCATACATGTGTGTTTGCGATCTGTCTAAGTAGGTTGAATGTGACTCTTGAGGGCTGCATTATATTTATAGTGCAATGCAGGCTAATATTGGGGGTGTCATTAAATTGCTATATTTGGAATATTGGATTGTGGCTGCAGCTTTGTGAACAGGATTATCACTGGCATGGATGTTGGCCACAGATTACGAAAGAGATGTAAAGTGACCATACAGTGGCTGCAGCTTCGTGGAAGTGATTTGCAGTGACTATCTCTGGCATAGATTGTATCTGCAGGAGAATAATTTAGAGTGGCCATTACTAGCATAGATGATAGCCAAAGGGTCATGACATTGATTTATGGTGACTCTTATTAGAAAAAACACAAGTTATCTACAGTAACTATACTGTCACAAATCTTCGCTGCCCATGACAGTGACTTAAAGTGACCATACAAACAACGATTGTGACCACATCTTCATACAAGTTACTTACTGTGATCGCAAAGGGATGCATTGTGGGTGAAATGTCAATGTAGTGTGTAGTATCAATGTTGGAATACATTGTGGGTACAGCTGCATTAAAAACATATACAGGGACATCACTGCATATAATTTTACAACATGTGTTATGTATGCAGACATTATGAACATGTTGTAAAATGCTGCTGTACATTACTGGACTTTTTCATGTCGTACCTTAGAGAACTGATTGAAAATGGTATGGATTTCTACTCCATTCATCTCAAACATTTTCCTCTAAAATGCACCATTTGAATACATTAATTTGAAAAAATATTTTGGGGGGAGCACCTTCATGAGCTCCTACATTACTTAGGACTCTTCCAATATTCTCATTTGCTTAGCCCACATATCGGGACATGTTAATGCCCCACACTGTATATATTTACTTGCTACCAATGATTTTGAATTATTTAAAATGCTAGAATAGATTCACAAGCAACCTGCCCCGCTGGCACCAAAAGCTGCCTCTGCTACTGGCATGGACTTAGTAATGTTACAGGCTGCACACAGTGGCAGCTGGTACACTTGAGTGCCAGGTGAGAGCAGCTGCCCCATTTGTTTCTATGCTAGGGCTAGGTGAAAGATGTAGGTTTTCATTAAGACACATTCCTTACATGTTTCCTCTATTACAGTGTGAACCTTTGGCAACATGATTATCATGCATATTACCCAATGAGTGATGAGCCAGGCCTGCCCAGGAATTTGTTGTGGCTTCTACTTATCCAGGAAGTTTAGAAGGGCATCACCAAGACTCGCTGAAGGCCCCCACATATTGTGATATGCCAATGCTGCCAAGTTATTGGACTCTGGCCCAGAGCAGCTATCTATCAAAGCAGGTTTTAGGAAAAATACATTTTATAAAGTGCATGCTCAATGTTTTATTCTGCTTAAAAAAGTAGCATAAAATAATCATTCTAAAATGGTATCTGCTATAACCAAAAATGTGATGGGTTGATGGTTTTGAATACATCTGAACCACTGGCATTGCTCTGGGCAACCTTCCACACCACCATTTTTTAGCCCGTCTGTGCCATTGCAGAAGGGGGACAGCCATTTGAAAATCAGTCAGGTACTACCACCAGTAGAAGGGGTTCAACACAACCTGCTTGTCCAGGCCCCCGCCTCACGAAAACACAAGCAACCACAGACATATTTCAGCATTGTAGTGCCTCATCAGTGAGGTGCAGTTTGGTCTCCCATGGTGCACTGAGCAAAGGACCACGTCTGGCAATACCCGCTCTCATGCAGGAAGACAAACCTTTGCCAAAAAATGGATGATTGGAAAGTTTTGAATAAATCTGAACCACTGGCACGCTCTGGGCAGCCTTCCACAACACTATTTTTAGCCTGTCTATACCATTGCAAAAAGGGTCTGGCCATATGCAAATCAGTCAGGTACTACAACTAATGGTAGCAGCCCAGCTCAACCAGCAAGGCCTGGTCCCCCCTGTATGGAAACAACAAGCAAACCCATACAAATGTCATCCGTGTAGGATCCCATCAGTGAGGTGAAGCTTTGTCTCAAGAGCAATGCCAGAGTTTAACCTTCCGGCCATCGTCTCTTCTGCTTTGCTATTGTCACCCCAAGTGGGCTGAGTTTACCCAGGTATGGGTACCATGCCTGCTGGACGCAGAGATCCAAGCTACTCCTCATTGATGATGCCCAATGAGGCTGAAACATGCATGGATATGCTTGTGATCTCCTGCAGAAGGGATGTGAGCAAGCAGTTTGGTCTGGGACCAACCCTGATTTGCATATCACCTGCTAACAACCAGGAAGAAACCTAAGATCGAGCAATGACCTCCAAATCAAAACCAAACACTTTCAAAAAAGGACATTTGCCGGAACCACATTTTCCCATTTCATAGCCACACTATGGAACTCAATCCGAAAGGAAATAAGAATGACAGACGATCACCTAAGCTTCAGGCTATTATTGAAACCCTGGCTATTCAACTCACCGAGACTAGTATAAAAAGGTTCACCTCCCACAACTCTTACCTCAACTTCTACCTCAGACCGAAGGCATTCAGGGAACAGTACAGATCCTGGAACCAACAATAAAACAACCGCACTGTACTAACCTCTAATCATCCCTGCTCCCTTCTCCTCTCCAGCACATCTCCCACATACCACACAGGCCCTAATGGGCCAGTCTTAGTACACACAAAACACAAAACTGATGCATCTGCCAAAAGTACAAACTGCCACAATCAAACAACCCAGACACTGGACATTGCCCCGCCGGATACAATAACCCCAGTGCACAAAATCCAAGCACACTCAGAAAGCCGACACACACAGACATCAATTTCTCCTGGTTCTTCAAACACCAACAGGAGAGCACAACCTCTAGCCTATCACTCTTCCCCCAATAACCTACTCCACCAATTTCAATGCAACATGAGAGCCTGGAGACCATGCAAATGGTAACAGTTTACAGTATTAATCAACATAATATAACATATGGTCTTTTCTCTTTTGTGACAGCTTGGCAGGCAAAGAACAATGGCCTGGAGGGTTGACCAGAGCAAAGCCAGAGATTAAGATGTATTCTATATCTTCAATCTATCATCTCCTTTGTTTTGCTACAGTGGTATCTGCTACATGAAAAGAAGTCATACAAGGAGCATCAGATTTTTCTTAATGATAACATACAAATTCCCCTATACATTGTTTCAAGTTAACATTCAATTACATGACAAAGTACGTTTTGTCATGGATACTATGTTCTTCCAATGAAATGGCCCTAGTCCACCTGACACCAGTGCTAACTTTGGGGAGCTGTATGATCATAGTGCAAGTAACAAGCCTTCTCACACAAATATTTCTCTCTTGCTGCAGTAGTGAGACTCATACTACATTAAGGTTTATGCAAATACCTATAGAAAGGTGGACTTCCTCTTCAAAATAATGTCCTGGATAGACAATTGTGTGAATCTGGGAGCTGCCATTAAAGAGTTTGTATACTCTTTGTACTGTATTGAATCCGTTAGTTACTAAACCTGAGAAAAGTTATTCTGTTGGATTTTGAGACAAGTCTTGTTGGCAGAAGCAGAGAAAGGGGGTTATCGACAGCTTTGATAATTTTGCTAGAAACATAAGTGATTACTTCTGGTTAAATTAGGGAAGTTGATGGAGAAGCAGAATAGTATATGTTGTTTATTTTATGTATGCAAGCACAGATGACAACATTGTTTTAGCACTTGTGACTTAGTCAGGAGATTGCATCAGTGGCTGCAACTGAGTGTGTAACACAGGCATTATTTTACGAATGAGGAGGAGAGAATCCTAAATATCCACTTACATTACATTCACACATGTACATTTTATTTTTATCAGTACTAATATTATGGAACAGAAATATCAAAGTTGGTTGGATTTCGGAGATTACATTCAGTGGATGCATCTTTGTGTGATAGAGATGTATCATTTGTGCCTAAGGAGGAGGATATTGCCATGACAACCATGCATGAAAATGCATTTCGGGTCGCCTCGGAACTCACCAATAGAAATTACAAAAGTAGTCAAAAAGGAGTGTACGCTGGTGCAAGAAGTAACACCATTTTATTCAGTGCCCAGATGCTGCTGGGACAGCTATATTCAAACAGATCGTGAAAACACTTTTATAATAGTCAAGCTGAATGACATTAGTAACATTGCAACATGAAAAAATCTCACCACACTGAACTGATTGTTGCCTGCACATCACACCCTTACAGAAAAGCATACATTATGTGTGATTGGGTCCACAAACCTTCCCACACCGCCCTCAACTACAACATGTGTGTTAGGGAGAATTCTCATTCTATGCATAATTTCCCTTACCTATAGAGTCCCCCAGCAGCTTTGCTGGATTTGAAGGGTTTGTTTCTTTTTACCTGATAAGAGTGAGACTCTTTTTCCCACTCTTAGGCATTTTTGCTATGTGTGTTCTAGGCTATTTTGTGTTTACTGCCTATGGGATCTTTCTCAACCCCATAGGAACCATCTTTATTCACATGTGTTACACATCACCCTCAGTGCAGTGACACAGGGGTGTTGTAGTGATCCCCAAACATAGACCCCATACCCTGGGACTGGCTACTGTCTCTCAGGGCATGTAAAGTCCCCATTGACTTTACTAGTCAAATCCTATGAACTATGAACTAAACCAGTACAACTCATCTTTCTATGGAGGTACTGGAAGGGGGTAATAGTTTTTCCCCTATGTTCATTTTCGAGAGGGTACCGTACAGTCCATCTCTCAAAAGTTTCTGGCTGGTGGCAGTGGTTACTACCATAAATATTCGACCGCAAATATTTCCCTATGGGAATTTCCCATTGTTCGAGGCTACCACTTTTTCTGACAGCCTCTAACATACCGCAGGTGCATTTTAATATTAACTTGACTCCGGTAGGTTTTATTTGCAAGAACTTTAATATAACTTCCTTCTCGTGTCTTTCTCTAAACTCTAACCCAGGTCGGGGATCCTTTGTTCGTACTTTTGGCGGGCTTCTGCCGAGAAGCCCTCCTTTCGGTGCCACTGGGTCTGGGGTGGGTCCATTGTGTGGTAGGGGGAGTAGGACCCCTGGACAGGGTTGCCTTCGCAACCCATGTCGCACTCTATCCTGATAGGCTGGAGGGTGTCTCGCCAAGATGACCACTCCACTGTATGAGTGACAGCTAGGATGTATGAATGGGGATCTTTTTGCATAAAAGCAGGGTCCTGAGGACTGGAAGGGCAAAACGTTGCCACTGGAACTAAGAAGCCGAAGAGGAGAGAAGCCAAAGACATTTGCAATGACTGAACCACCGGTGAAGCCCTGTTGCAGCGTCTCACCACTTTTCTCCACACGACGAGAGAAGATCTTCACCTGCAAGAGCCTTCTTCCCTTGAGCTGGTGGGGTCAACCAGTTTGCCAATCACCTTCCCGGTCCTGCCTTGGTCAAATCTCCCGTACCCTGTAATTGGAGGCCGGATAGCTAGGCACCAGTCCACCCGGACCGCGATTTAAAGGAGCGTACTTTTTATTCGTCGGGCAGCACCGCGGCTGGTTTCATCCCAGTTTCATCCCTGGGTAGTGCAGTAACTTGAACCTTCCTCCACGACGAGAGCCCCTCTTCCTCTGCTGGATCACCCAAACTGCAGGAACTAGCAGGAACAACCGCCACCTCAGGAGCCACTTCTTCATTTAAAGGTGCATTGTTCTGCCAGGCCGCCCTTTCTTCGCGGTAGCACTAACGGTGTTTTAAATCCTTAACTCACCTGTTGGGTTGGCCGCCCCTCTCTCTTAACATTGTCTTTTCAACTTCTGCATCCACCTTTTCAACTTTGTTAACCAAAGACTTGACTGCAGCTACAAGAACATTTTGCTGCTGGGCCCTTGCCCTGTGCCACTGACTCTGGCACGGGCCTACTGACTCTGGCTACATTTGTTAGATCTGCCTTTTTTAGATTGATTCTCACCTAGAACTGTGTAGTGCATCTATTTCTTTTAACTACCCTTTCCTTCCCATTTTTAAACCTTGTGAAATGCCATTTTGCTCAGTTTTCATTTAAGTATTGCTAAACTGATACACTGCCTTGCTTAAACTGGTTCACAAACTGATGGGAAGTGTTGCTAGGGTGTGTAAGAACCTATTTCTATATAACTTGTGCCTTCCCTCCCTTGTGAGGAATTGTTAGAAGACCCCTTGTGTGTAGTTGTCACTGTGCCGTTTTGCTCAGTTTTCACTCTGGTTCACTTGGTCTACAATTTAACTTGGGGGTGTGTATATGTTTCCTTTGACTTAATTTAACTTGCTTGATGACTGTGATACATGTGTTTCATTACAAGTGTATAAAATAAATATATAACTACATTTTAATACAAAGCTTTGGTCAGTGTTTCCTTGTGCCATAGTACTGAAGGCCTATTGTGTAAACCCTGAATACTGCTCATCTCCCTCTTGAGATAAGTCTCACTGCTGTATGGGAGCGAGGGGTCCTCGGGCCCTCTCGCATCGTATGCTCCTCAGTACAAGGCTTGCACCACGTGCCTCCGGTAGTGGGATTGCCCCTTGCCTTTATGTAAGGTTAACCACGGTTGACTGTTACATAGATGGGACTACTGAGCAGGACACGGGGCATCCATCTTTTGTGCCCCCTTTCGACTCCATCTTGGGTAAACAGGCCTCACTGCGATAGTACAGCAATGCTCAGCTCCCCTTCCACCGCCGCAGCCAAGGACAGAGACACACACACACAAGGTGCGCAGGCAGCTGGCTGGCCCCCACCCTTGCACTCCCCCTGCGAAGGAAAGCTCTGCGCTTCCATTTCTCACGCTGAAGCTGGAGAAAGTTGCAACAATCAATATGCTAGTTTTCTTCCTCTAAGATCACTGCTCTCCTGAGAACCGGCATGTGAACCAGAATGAGCTAAGCACTTTCTGCTCGATTCATCCCCATAAACGTGCCAGCCACCCACCCCCATTTTAGAACAATTTATTGTCATCTTGACCCTACGCTCCCTGTAAGGTATTTCTTTCAAGTGCCAGACCCTCGCCTGTGCTGCGAAACCCACCCAACACACCCACTACTAACCTTAAGCATTTTTACTACTATATATGTTTTTACTTGTACTAATGAGTTTGAAACCTAGCAGATATGTGAAGCTCAGCTTGATTCTTTTACATGCACAATAAGGTCAAGGCCTCCAATTAAAGCCACGAATGACCCAATTGTACTGACAATAATTGTTATGTATAACTTGTGTACAAATATGAAAAGTAGCATAAAATGTTTTAGATAAATTGTTATTTAGTGTTTTTCGGATGTAACATATTATCTTAGGTAGTGACCACAGTGACCGGAACCTGACCTGCGTGGAGCACAAGATATTTGACATCCGTCATCTCGTCAGCCACTCAGCCAACCAGAAGGAAGAGATGCCACCCACACCTACAGCACCACACCGCCTGGCCAATCAGGTCCATTTAGCATTTTTTGTTAGAGTTACTTTAATTAACATATATACTAGCACTGAAGTAAATGTGGTAGGGAGTTTTTTGGGTTATTTCCTAGCTGGAGAAATAAACCATCCTTTGAACTCTTGCAGCCGGGTCTCGGTGCCTTCTTCCTCGACAAGGGGTTGCTTATTTTATTTTCTCTCGCATGTAGTAAGCCGGGGAAGGGCACCTACATTTTTGGTGACCCCCGCGACATGATTTAGAGAGGTGCCGTGAGGCCTGCGCCGCCCGGCAGCGAGATCCAGGGCGCCCCCCAGCAGAACCATCACCTCCGCGGTTGACCAGGCTGTGCACACCAAGAAGAAAGGGTCAAGGGTTCCCGGTTGACGAATACCCGGTCGAAAAAGCTGCTCGCCAAGGCAGGCCACGGCTTGGTTGGGGGACGGACCTGAGCGAGGTCTGGCTGTGAGCGGTGACCCTCGGAGTACCTGACTGAACACATGGAGTCCCGGTTGCAAAGACCCCAAAGGAAGGTAAGGGGAAATACGGGAAGAAGTGAACGAGCAACAAAGGGAAGGTAGTTAAGAATAGGGTCTGCGTGAGTGACGGTGAGGCTTTTCTGATCTATCCTTTATATAGCCATTAGGTGTTGTAAGAAGTGAGAAGAAGAGAAGTGGTATCCTAGCCCGTACGTGGTAGAAGGCGGCGCCGCATAGCTTTTGTCCCGACCAAGTGCAGAATAGAGATAAAGAGAACAATAGTAGGGGTCTCGTGTAGGCTCGGAGTAGTTTTTAGAATATTATTTTTCCGTGGAAGTAAGAAATCATGAGACATAATAAAGGTGAAAGAGGTGGGGAGTGAATGCGAAATAGTAGGTAGAATAGGGAAGAAGAAAGACCAGGGACAGTAACGGGAATAGGGAAAGAACAAACGCGCGCAGGCAGTGCATGTGTAAGTTGCATGATTATATGTTTGTTGGTCTGCTTTTGTGTATATGTTTTGTTGAACACGCTAAAGTATTTCAGTACAAGCAATTTGTGATTGACATAAGATAAAGCAAAGAAATAAATTGTGAGAGGTGACCAGGTAACACCTCTCAGAAAGCTAATGCGACATATGGTAATTGTGAGCATTGATAAAGAACGTATTATTTCCACATATTGTAACTGACATACTAAGTTAGAGGTGG
The DNA here is from genome assembly GCF_040938575.1 of Ambystoma mexicanum. NCBI lineage: Eukaryota > Metazoa > Chordata > Amphibia > Caudata > Ambystomatidae > Ambystoma > Ambystoma mexicanum. The sequence continues at coordinate 141,825,873 of NC_090932.1, forward strand.
GAAGAGATTCAAGGGTACCAGAATACACAAGAAAGGAAAAGAAACATCGCCATGGGGGGCGTAACACCACTAGCACATATTTGCCAGCACCTTCCATTATATAGCGACAGGATACAGAAGTATCACGATCACTGAGATAAAAGGAAACGGTGTTACACCAATTTGGCCAGAAGGAGGATCATTTGACAAAAGAGTGTTGGACCTAGTATCAACACATTTGCAAGCACGATACAAAGGGAAACAGTTACAGAACTGGAGAGAAGTGTTGGATTTATGGCGAATGTTTGAGGAAGTTGCCCTCACGGCAGAGGTAGGTACAAGCCGAATGACAGAAAAGCAGAAAAACCCTGAAGAAGTAGGTGGGACACCAAAAGGGGAGTGCTCAACAACTACAACCGAAAACGAAGTAACAAAAATCTATCTCTTAATGACTAGGCTAGCGGTAGGGTTTAGTGAACCCCTGTATATACCACCCACCGCCACTGCCCAGGGTGGGGCAACAGCCCCCGAACCTCCACCATATGACAAAGGAGGCTTGTACGGCCCCACAAGTGTGCCTCCTGTGGACATAGCACGTTTAACAGGTGATTTGAACCGCCAGTTAGCACACGCACAAATGGAAATAACAAGGTTAAGAGCTTTATGTGCCAAAGGGCAAATGCTGCCAGGGGGAGGGGAGGTACCCCCGCTGTCATTGGCAGATCTTACACCCCCGATAGGGGCAACAAGCAATGCAACCCCAGCAGCCTCGGTATCAGGGCAATCTATAGCATCGCAAGGGACGTCATCGCAGCAAAGACAAGAACAAGAGTGGCAGTCAGGACAGTTCCTGTTCCAATTGAATAACAAACCAGTGAGAATTATACGCCCAGATACACCGGAGAGTCAACAAAGTGAAGATCAAAGTGAAAGACAAGGAAGTGAACCCATGGAAAACTGGGAGGAGAACAACGAGCTAGAGTCAGAAATAGAAGAAATATCGGATGATTTAGATGAATATGAAGATGCAGCTGCCGCAGAGGGTTCCCCACTGCCAAACTGCCGTTACCCAGACACACTATCGCCACCATTATGGCAAGGTAGATTAAGACAACGAACAGGGAGGACAGGAAACATACTGGTAAGTAAAACGAAAAAAGGGAGGATGAGCAAAACGGGAAAGAAACAGAAACTACAAATGCCACCAATACATAAAGGTGCAGGTAGGACAAACTATAGCCCGTGGGCCCAAATGGACAAAACCAACCTGTTAAAACTCCTTCCCCCACTGACGGGAGGGGCAGGTAAGTGGATACATGTAGAAAAAGTAATCAATCTATACAGCCTTTGTTAAAGAAGTGGTTCCTTGGCGACTGCTTATTATCTTTGTAAAAGAATGAGTATAGAAAGTTTTAAAGGGTTATCTGCATGAGAACTTCCCAACTCTGCGTGGCTGCTACACAGATATTACATTGAAGAAGGAAAAAAAGAAATTTTGGGAAGATGAACTCAAATGCGCTAACCCCTTTGAATGAATATATAAAGGCGAGTCTTTTTAACAGTCTTGTAAATTTTATTAGTGTTTTTTCACACTAATAATTTTTATTTTCCTTTTAGGATTTCAAAAAAAGAGAACATTCATATTCCAAATGAAGCTGCACACCAGTATAAAGTAGTTCATAAAGTACAGTGAATCAGATATTTCTCTTTTTCTTTCAATAAATCAAATATTTTCATAAATTGCTTTCAAATAATTCTCTCTCTCGACACGTGTTTCCCCATTGTTACTCTCAATGGTTCTTCAGGAGAGGAAGTTTTAGTAGAATGTTTCGGTACTAAAAAGAAAAGAAAAAAAGGGTTGGCCAAATTCTTTTTTAGTAATGTATTGGAGTTTTTTTGCCCAAATAGTAATTATATTAATTTTTTCAAAAGACTCACCGTTCTGATTTTCTGATTATTCACATATATCATGTATTATTTTTCCAAAATAAAGGTTTTTTTTATATAATGTTCATCAGGATATTTGACTTAGTTTAGTCTGTAGAATATGGATCCAGGTTTAAGCTGTAAAAGGGAGAATGGGGGAAGAAGATAAAGTAATTGCTTCTTGTTTTCAATCTATAGGGAGTGAAAAATTTGGTCTTAAAGAAAGGTTCTAATCAGTTTCAAGGCAGAGAGGGTACAGGCTTCTCATTTTCTTACCTTATGTTGATGATATTTTGTGGTCCTGTGCCATGATAAGCACCCAAGTGCTAGGATATCTAACTGAAGCTTATTTTGGCTTTTTATTGCCGCGATCGTGACGTGATGACGTCATCACGCCACACCCACGTGATACCGTGTGGCGCGATGACGTCACCACGCACGTATTCGCGGCCCAGCGGCCATTTTGAAAATAAGTTGAGGTGCATTCAAATGTTGTTTCTCAGCAATACGCCAATTATATTTAGCGCTTGCTGAGAAAGGTCCAGAACGATCATTTTAAGGAGCCATTTTAGAATTAAATGATTATGAAAAAAATCTTGCTGCGCCCTCATTATTAAATGTGACACAATTGCGTGGATACGCACAAGTTTTACAAATGGCAGTAATTTAAGGATAAGGTAAAATGATACAATTTCATTATAACTGAATAATACGAATTCTAGATCGTATAAAGCAAAGACAAATTAATTAGAGAATAAAAATTATAGAATAAGCAATATGGTAGTTTAAAGCCAGTTATACATTTCTGTGTCACAATTTAGACCAGTAATACATGTGTCCATTCTACAAATCCATCTGCATTCCCTTTTTCTTAGTTGGTCTTCCTTATTTCCTCCTCTTGGTGAAAGGTTAACTTTCTCCAGACCAAAGATTTTTAGTTTAGAGATATCGAAGTCAGGATGATTCATGATAACATGAACTGAGATAGGGGATCTCAAATCTTTACTTCTGATGGCTCTTATATGTTCAAATATTCTTGTTTTCAATTTTCTGATAGTACTCCCAATGTATAACTTCTTGCAAATACATTCTATTCCATAAATGACAAAAGTTGAGTTGCAGTTTATCATTTGATTTATATGATTAGTTTCACCATTTGGTAATGTGATTTCTTTCATCCCTGGTTTTATGTACGGACATAGTTTACAATGACCACATTTGTAGGTGCCTTTGTTTTCCGTACAAAAGAAGGATTTTGTTTCATTGGGTAATGGACCCATAAAGCTTGGACTGATCTTATTTTTGATTGTTGGTGCTTTTCTAAAGCAAATGTTAGGGTGGTCATCCAGATGTTTTTGTAGACTAAAGTCTGTCATAAGGATGTTCCAATGCTTTCTGAGTATCTTTTTGATCCGGTAAGATTTTGTGCTGAAAGTGGTTATAAATGGAGTTCTAGGGGATGTCTTTGTTGATTTTGGTTTGTTTTCCAATAGAGAATCTCTAAGAACCAATTCTTGGTTTCTAGAGATTCTCTATTGGAAAACAAACCAAAATCAACAAAGACATCCCCTAGAACTCCATTTATAACCACTTTCAGCACAAAATCTTACCGGATCAAAAAGATACTCAGAAAGCATTGGAACATCCTTATGACAGACTTTAGTCTACAAAAACATCTGGATGACCACCCTAACATTTGCTTTAGAAAAGCACCAACAATCAAAAATAAGATCAGTCCAAGCTTTATGGGTCCATTACCCAATGAAACAAAATCCTTCTTTTGTACGGAAAACAAAGGCACCTACAAATGTGGTCATTGTAAACTATGTCCGTACATAAAACCAGGGATGAAAGAAATCACATTACCAAATGGTGAAACTAATCATATAAATCAAATGATAAACTGCAACTCAACTTTTGTCATTTATGGAATAGAATGTATTTGCAAGACGTTATACATTGGGAGTACTATCAGAAAATTGAAAACAAGAATATTTGAACATATAAGAGCCATCAGAAGTAAAGATTTGAGATCCCCTATCTCAGTTCATGTTATCATGAATCATCCTGACTTCGATATCTCTAAACTAAAAATCTTTGGTCTGGAGAAAGTTAACCTTTCACCAAGAGGAGGAAATAAGGAAGACCAACTAAGAAAAAGGGAATGCAGATGGATTTGTAGAATGGACACATGTATTACTGGTCTAAATTGTGACACAGAAATGTATAACTGGCTTTAAACTACCATATTGCTTATTCTATAATTTTTATTCTCTAATTAATTTGTCTTTGCTTTATACGATCTAGAATTCGTATTATTCAGTTATAATGAAATTGTATCATTTTACCTTATCCTTAAATTACTGCCATTTGTAAAACTTGTGCGTATCCACGCAATTGTGTCACATTTAATAATGAGGGCGCAGCAAGATTTTTTTCATAATCATTTAATTCTAAAATGGCTCCTTAAAATGATCGTTCTGGACCTTTCTCAGCAAGCGCTAAATATAATTGGCGTATTGCTGAGAAACAACATTTGAATGCACCTCAACTTATTTTCAAAATGGCCGCTGGGCCGCGAATACGTGCGTGGTGACGTCATCGCGCCACACGGTATCACGTGGGTGTGGCGTGATGACGTCATCACGTCACGATCGCGGCAATAAAAAGCCAAAATAAGCTTCAGTTAGATATCCTAGCACTTGGGTGCTTATCATGGCACAGGACCACAAAATATCATCAACATAAGGTAAGAAAATGAGAAGCCTGTACCCTCTCTGCCTTGAAACTGATTAGAACCTTTCTTTAAGACCAAATTTTTCACTCCCTATAGATTGAAAACAAGAAGCAATTACTTTATCTTCTTCCCCCATTCTCCCTTTTACAGCTTAAACCTGGATCCATATTCTACAGACTAAACTAAGTCAAATATCCTGATGAACATTATATAAAAAAAACCTTTATTTTGGAAAAATAATACATGATATATGTGAATAATCAGAAAATCAGAACGGTGAGTCTTTTGAAAAAATTAATATAATTACTATTTGGGCAAAAAAACTCCAATACATTACTAAAAAAGAATTTGGCCAACCCTTTTTTTCTTTTCTTTTTAGTACCGAAACATTCTACTAAAACTTCCTCTCCTGAAGAACCATTGAGAGTAACAATGGGGAAACACGTGTCGAGAGAGAGAATTATTTGAAAGCAATTTATGAAAATATTTGATTTATTGAAAGAAAAAGAGAAATATCTGATTCACTGTACTTTATGAACTACTTTATACTGGTGTGCAGCTTCATTTGGAATATGAATGTTCTCTTTTTTTGAAATCCTAAAAGGAAAATAAAAATTATTAGTGTGAAAAAACACTAATAAAATTTACAAGACTGTTAAAAAGACTCGCCTTTATATATTCATTCAAAGGGGTTAGCGCATTTGAGTTCATCTTCCCAAAATTTCTTTTTTTCCTTCTTAAGTGGATACATGTATTTGAGAAGAACACGGCAGGCGTGCCGTTAGCTATAGGTGATGTGAAAAGCTTATTAGTATCAGCAATCAGGGACCAAGCAGACACAATCTGGGAAAGAGCAGGATTCCCGGGAGTAACGATGAGCTGTGACCGACACGATGGATCACCATTCAACAATGTTCGAGCACAAGTGTGGGACACATTACGGCGTGCATTTCCAGAAGTTCCAGATTTACATGCAGTGATGCAGTGCACGATGGAGGAGAACGAGGATCCTGCGCAATTCATTTTGCGAGTGCAAGACTTACGGAGAAGCGAAACTGGTACGGCATGGAATCAATCAACAGCTTTATTCTATTTTATCATTAAAAAGGGGTTGCCGAAAGAGGTGCAGAAGGCCTTGGACAAAATAGCTGGGATCGAAGCCAAAGGGTAGCCTGAATTCAGAGCATAATTGCACAACACTGGAGGAGGATTAAAAAGAAAGAAAAGGAGGTCACGCAAAAGAGGCTGGCCAACGAAACAAAATTAGTACAGACAAAATTAGTGAAGGTCGCCGCCATTAGTGCCAGTACAACAGCAGACAGAAGAAACGAAGGAGAGGAAAATGCAGGAGGAAGGCCCATTGGGATAGCAGCGCAGTGGGTTGGAGAGGACCAAGGACAGTGGAACGGAGAGGAACAGCCATGCCAAGGATCGCAGTGGCAGAACAGGCTGGCCCAAGGAAGAGGTGGGTATCGCGGGCAGAGGGGAGGATACAGAGGAATGGAAAACAGAGGGTATGGTGGGCAAGGACCAAGGGGAGGACAACAGGGGTCGTGTTGGAATTGTGGAAGATGGGTATATTATTCACGAGATTGTAGAATGCGACCGTCAGGGTATTTTCAAGGGCAGCAACAACAGCCCATGAACAATGAACAGGGGTGGGGCTGCCCACACCCAGGTAGCCCTTGTGGAGCTCCAATGGGGAGGGGGGGACAACAGGATCAATACTGCTATGACCCCCAAATGCAACAGAGACAGCCAGCCCCACAACAGCAGCCACAGCAACAGCAGCCACAACAGAAAAACGCACTACAGCCCATGGCGAGACAAAACCCAGTAGGGAACATAAACAATAACCCTTTTGCAGCGGCCGCAAACGGTGTCCCTGCACCATTCCATGGCGTAATGGTCATGGGTGACAACGTTTTTTCAGTGCCAGGTCAGCAAAAATACCAAGACTACGACAGCCCACAGGGAGCACTTGCGTGTCCAGTTCTATCCACCACACAAAGTGCAAATGAGGAACCACTAGTGGCGGCAGAGATAGGAAGCAAGCAGTTTATCTTTATAGTAGACTCTGGAGCAGAAAAATCATGCCTCACAGAAGGGCGGTTTCAGCTCTCTGGAAGAAATTTGGAGACGCAGGGGTTCTCTGGGGCTATTTTAAAAGTTCCTTATACAAAAGATCTTGATGTAACAGTAGGGGGAAAAACCGTGCGCGCACCCTTATTGTATTATGAAGACGCGCCAATCAATTTGATGGGACGAGACTTGCTCAGTAAGTTAAACATGACCATAGCCTTTACTGAAAGAGGAATAGTATGCTCGACGCCAGCGGTATGCCCCGTACAAGCACTCTTGATAATAAGCACGATCACAAAGGAAGATGCAGTAAGAGGGATCCTCATTGACATGGACATGTTCGTCTATGGAATACAGGTACTAGCCCGAGTAGTGCCTGAAATAACACAAAAAGAGTGGAGAATACCATCAGACTTCATATTCCGCCCAATCACACCAACAGATGTAGTGCCAGGCACAATTATATCTATAGACATTGAGGCAGTTCAAGTTTCCAGCAAACGCATTGTGGTCATAGGCCTGGACACGCAGGGACGCGAGTGGAGAAGTGTGCTATGCATAGAGCCAAACATAATGCTAAAAGATATAACTGATGAAGAATTGTTTACTATTACGAGGGGGATGGAGAAATAATAATGGAAATAAGCATACCATGTGACATTATGATCCAATACAGTGAAGTGGGAGAATGGAAGACCAGGCTCCCGTCCTTCGCCTCTCGCGCATGGCCTAGAGGGTCACGACCCAAACACCCGCCACGAGAAGAGTTTGTCCATTTGCCAGACGACCAGATACCCTGGTACAGGAACATACGGATGTGTCCATCTGCCTGCCCAGCAGCCCGCACTGGCCATGCCGACACCTGCGGCACGGATCAACTAGACTAAAATCTACACGTCGTTAGAGATGCCATGACGACCTAGACAACGGGAAGCACATCTGTACAAATGTACACACTGGACATTCCCACACCAACCTACACGAAGAATATACTCAGTGCTATGACGTAGGCGACAGGCATATTCACGGACGTGCATCTTTATTATTTTTACATAGGCTTTCAGAATGCAGAAACGCAAGACGCGTCATGAACTCTTCTACTAGCTTGCTCACGCTTCTCTTGAAACCAGTTACCGCCATGAGAAGTATAATGAAGACAATACTGGTCATGAAATTATATGCTCCTATAACCTAAAGCACCTGTACACCAAACGGACAACTTATGCACCAGGCCCAAGGAGGCCTCAAACAAGAGCTCCCGTGGACATTAACAAGGCAAGAGTCAGTTGCTGATCCTGCAGAATGAGCTTGGCGAAGCAACCAGCCAAGGTCGCAATGTTGCAAACCTACGTTCCAAGAGCAAATCATCAAAGGCACGATGTTGCAACCTCGTACTCCACGCACCAACGTTAAAGTCACCCCGACAAATTAAACCAGACGCGCAGTAGAAAAACAATATTAATTGTGCAGAATTCTGCCTCTTTCACGGTCCCTCCCCACGTGACCAAGCCGAACCTGACGAGATGCCAAACCCAGGAGAACAGAGGCGTCTGGATCCCTCGCTACGAGACACTGGCAGATACACTTGAAAGGCTCAATGGACATCTGCAACAGTGGGAGCGGTCCCCCGTCCAGCTATGAATAAGTCCTCACATTGTCTGCATGTACCCATAGTGAAACATTGTTACAACTTACAGGTACACCGAGAGCTGGGAACGATGGTGGTCCCAGGCTGGGAAGCTCACGGGCGCACCAATCAGAACATGGGGCTCTTATCACTGACGCCAGCAAATTTAGCCAATCCTCAGGAGTCTTCATGTAACAATTCTCATGTATCTAATTGTAGGGACAACCCAGATATACCACCTGACTACACCTTGTCCACTAATATCATTTTCTATATGTGTGCTATACTAACCCTACCACTCGAACACCCAATTAAGAGTGGCAATAGGTTTTTTGTTAACTTTCTGAAGTGACGCAAGTAGCGCGTCATAATACCGTAAAAAGGGCCTGCGAGCCCCACGATTGTGTGTGTGTCAGGACGAACGCGTACGCTCCTTGACCCATCCCTGCCGTTTTGTCTAATAAACAGCAGAGTCACCTTGCTCCTTGTGTGCGTCTCATACTCTATCTCATCTCATCTGGGATATACACGGGAGGAGTTGGGGCCTCCCTGCCTGGAGGTCCGCGGACGGCCCGGCCGACCCCGGCAGAATTTCCCCCCGACAACAGAGAAATACACAACCCACTCATGGCTAACATAAAGGCCCCACTGACAATATTTGAGGAAGACATGGCCAGGGTAGCACCTGAAATTTGGACCACAGGGCCACACGATGTGGGATTATTGCATGAGGTGACTCCCATAAAGATAAAACTGAAACCAGGTGCCCTCCCACCCAGAGTGAAACAATACCCAATATCCAAAGAAGCAGAGGAAGGTATTAGAGAAACAGTGAATGCACTCCTAGGCCAAGGTATCTTAGTGCCATCAACTTCCCCGTGCAACACAGCGATTTTTCCGATTAAGAAATCGAAAGGAGGGGCGTGGAGAATGGTCCAGGACCTCTGCCCACTTAATGACGTCATCCAAAAAGAGTTCCCATTAGTGCCTAACCCAGCATCAATATTGTGTACTATACCAAAAGAGGCAACTTGCTTCACTGTCATTGATCTGAAAAATGCCTTTTTCTCTGTGCCACTCGCACCAGAGTCGCAGTACCTTACAGCTTTTACATTAGGAAACAGCAGATATGAACATCGCAGACTCCCACAGGGGTATTGCGAGAGCCCAAGCATTTTTAACAGAGTACTACGAGAAGACATTGGCAACATAGATGTAGGGAGCACCATTATACAGTACGTAGACGATTTACTTGTCTGCAGCAAAACAGAAGAAGAGTGTAGAGAAGATTCGATAACACTGCTTAACGTATTGGCTGCCAAGGGATACAAGGTGGACAAAGGAAATTTAAAATACTGCCTTGCAGACGTTGTATATCTCGGTCAGCAAATATCTAAAGATGGAAAAAGAATACTACCAGACAGAGCTGCTGCCATTCGACACATTATCATACCAAAAACAGTAAAGGACATGCAGAAATTTCTTGGCATATGTAACTATTGCCGAGCGTGGATCCTCGATTACGCAGCATTCACACGGCCAATGCTACAAGCACTGAAACAAGCACAAAAGAACAGAGCCCCAATAAAATGGACACAGGAGACAATTGCCCAACTCTCTCAATTAAAAGACCTTATTTCAGACGCCCCAGTCCTTGCAAATCCAGATTATGAAAGGGAATTTTTCCTGTTTTCACACAGCAATGGAACATTAATGACAGCAGTATTGACACAAAAGATATTGTTAGGCCACAAACCATTAGCGTATGACAGTGGAATATTAGACCCAGTAATGCAGGGACATTTCGCTTGCGAACAGGCCCTCACTGCAGCAGCCTTCGCTATTGAGAAAAGTGCCACGATCGTAATGGGATGTTCAGTGACGCTATATGCGGAACACTCATTATTTGCTATCTTGGAAAGATCAAAATCTACTCTCACAACACAGAGAGCCTCTGTATATGAAAAAATAATATCAAGTCCAAATGTACATGTGGTCAGATGCAAGACAGTGAACTCAGCCACATTCATTACAGAGCTATGCACAACTGAGGATTTACAGGAACACGATTGTAGCACGTATGAGGGAGAGGGCGATGACATTCCCAAAGCAAGAGAAAATGCCCTTATAGAAGGAGAAATTTATTTCATAGATGGGTCAGCATCCATAAACTCAGAGACAGGAGAGAAACATGTGGGGATGGCAGTAGTGGGCATGGAAGAAGACACATACGAAGTGATTGTTCAAAAGCGCCTCCCCTCACACTACTCTGCACAAGCAGCCGAACTGACCGCACTAATCAACGCATTACACACAGCCAAAGATTGTGCCGTGACAATATATTCAGACTCAGCTTACGTCACCACCACAGTTCACTCAAGGCTATCACGTTGGCGAAGGAGAGGGTTCAGAAGAGCAGACGGGTCCCCCGTACAACATGCCACGTTGCTAAATTAACTAATAGAAGCTTTAGCAGAGCCATCGGTAGTAGCGGTGGTTAAATGCCAAGCCCATACCAATAACACAGACGCCATCTCATTGGGGAACGCGGCAGCCGACACGGCAGCGAAGGAAGCCTTGTACTTCAATAAGACACCAACATCAGAGTACATTGTAAAAACAACCACAGCGGAACAACCAGCAAAAGCATACAGTAACACACCCATAGCACAATTGATAGAACTCCAGAGAAGGGCCCCACCAGAAGAGCAGGAGTTGTGGGGCAAACGAGGGTGTAAGCAATCAGCCACAGATCTCATTTGGAGACAGGAAACGACAGGCAAGGTAGTGATGCCTGTAGAATTATTAGAAGTAGCATTCCAACAACTGCATTTCCCAACTCACGTTGCAAAACAACACATTGCCTCAGATATTCAAGAGGATTGGTTTGTTCCTAATCTGCACGAATACTTGTCTAAATTTGTGATTGAATGTACTACATGCCACACTTACAATTCAGGAATGACATTACGAACTCTGCGTGGCACTTTGCCACGTCCTACAGGTCCATTTAGAGAACTACATATCGACTATGCCGATATGGGAGAAAGATGTAATGGAGCAAGATACTTGATTGTGGTGGTATGCCCTTTTTCACGGTGGGTAGAAGCGGGCCCCTGTCCCCATCCTGATGCAAAATGTGCTGCTAAGTTCCTTGTGCGAGAAGTATTCTCGCGGTGGGGAATATGTGACGTGATCCGTTCAGACAACGGCACGCACTTTGTGAATGACCTTTTCAAGGAAGTAACCTCCCTTCTGGGGGTGAAACATAAACTATGTTCGATTTATCATCCAATGGCCAATGGAGTTGTGGAGAGGATCAACGGGCTGCTCAAAAGCAAATTATCGAAGTTATGCAGCACGTTGAAAAATAATTGAGTATATTGTCTGCCCCTAGCACTGTTCCAACTCAGAAATCAACCATGCAAGGATCACCATTTAAGCCCGCACAAAATCGTGACGGGGAGAAGAATGCACACGCCGCTCTCTCCTGTTAGGAGGGCGTCTGATGCACACAGGGCTGCCACAGTGCTGGGGGAAGAGTTTAAGGAATACCTAGCACAGCTAACGCGTGCAGTATGCAGCATAGCAAAACAAATTGCTCCGCCATTTACTGAAGATGTAGCAAAAGACACCTCCATGCCGGCAGCAGATAGCCCGGAGGGGCCTTTAATGCCAGGGGAGCATATTTATGTCAGAAGTTTTGTAAGAAGGTGGAATTCACCAAGATTTCATGGTCCATACACAGTGGTGTACAGCACCCCAACTGCAGTTAAAGTAAAGGGGTTTAAATACTGGGTGCACCTCTCAGATGTGAGATGGGCGCACAGTGTCGCACTCCCCCAATATGAAACCGACTGTGTGGATGCCATAGCTAACACAGTCTGACATGATGAAAACTGCAACTTAGACAGTGAAAGTATAGTGGAAAAGCAAATGTTTTTACATATTTTGTATCTCTCTCTCTCTCTCTCTCTCTCTCTCTCTCTATCTCTCTCTCTCTCTCTCTCTCTCTCTTTCCCTCTCTCTCTCTTTCTTTCTTTTCTTCTCATGTAAATGTTTTCTCTATTTTTCTTCATTATTTTTATGATAAATGAAAAGAAATTCTTAAATGCCTAATTGAGCAAGGAGATGAAAAAGAATGAACAATTACAAATGTTTCTTTTCATGATGACTTAACGAATTTGTCTCGCCCACATAAGTTCAACATGAGCCAATGCGACAAAACGGCTGAGCAGGCTGAGATGTTAGATAGAAATATGGATGCCACTAGGGCCAGTAGATTAAAAAACTTGGAATGTGTTATAAAATATGCTGCCATACTATTTGCAATAATGATGTTTTATTTTATTTGGTATAACGTTGTTTTATACGTGGCAAATGAAATGAACAAAGGGGAGAACGGGGCTAACATGACAAAACCAGGGTTTAAACTAATATGAACTAGAGCAAGAACTATTTTGAAGGACACTTATAACATTGAATCGAATAATATAAAGACAACGTCCCTGTAACGCTCACCTGATTCTCGCAGAGGCGCCGGTCTTGACTGGGCGACTACCGTATCTTCAAAGGTGATGTGTAGCACCCGGTTGGCTCTTTGGGCTGGACCTCAGTGCACTGTATGCCTGACGTGTAGAGTAAGATGTCTGCAGATAGAAAATATGGGGTTAATGAACTGGGGTTATTGGGGTGTCCCTATCTCTTTCCTCTTCTCCTCTCCTGTAGACCCCCAAAGGATAACGCTCTCACCTTAGGTAAGTGAATGCCGAGCTCTCCATCTGCCTCAGGGCAGGGTGCTGTAACCAGTTTCTTCACTGGATAGGTAGTGCAGGCCTCTTGACTTCAGAGGACTGCTGTCCGTCGTTTACTGCACGAACGGTAAGTTTCGAGTCATTCAAATGTCTTTAAAGTCTTTAGTAATGATGTCTCTTGTTTTGCAGGGTTCCGGCGATGGCGGATGACGGGCTGAAGTGAGTTGAAGATGGAGCCCGTGTGATGAATAGAAGCGCCTGGAAGCACGTAAGTAAGCGCTTGTTGCCTGCTTCACTATGCGCTCTAACTGTCTTTTTATTTTGCAGGTACGAGTTCGGAGCGGCTGCAGGGTGCCGGAATACCCACTGGATTAGATGTGGAAAGGAGTAATGGCACGTGAGTATTAAAGTTCCCCAATGTCTTTAAACGCACCTTGTTTTGTCTTTCAGATGCGGGATGCAGTGCCGAAGGCCTCCGGAGCGTGCAAAGAGTTGGTAAACTTTTGTCTTTCAGATGCCGGAATGCAGTGTGAAGACCTCCGGAGCGCACGAAGAGTAGGTAAGCCTTTGCCTTTCAGATGCCGGAATGCTAACCTGTTCTTTCTTGTCTTTATAGGTGTTGCTGAAGACTGGATTCAGGATGGTAAGCCTTTGCCTTTCAGATGCCGGAATGCTAACCTGTTCTTTCTTGTCTTTATAGGTGTTGCTGAAGACTGGATTCAGGATAGTAAGCCTTTTTCCTTAGGCCCAGGACCGGATGCAGAAGACACGATGAGCGTTCTGCTGCAGAGGTTGCAGAATAACGCAAAGCAAGATTCATCCACCGGGTGTGGTTTAAATAGCCTCCTGTAGTGCTTAGGTGTCTCCTTCCACAGCCACGCCCAAGTAAGAAAAGAGTTCCTGGTAAGAAAAGAGTTCCTGCCTTCCAGAAGAGTTCCAGTGTTCTGAATCTAGGGAGTGGCTCCAGCCCCACCCAACAGGAAAAGTAGTTCCAAACAGAAGAGGATCAGAGGCTCAACTGGCAGGCAAGTAAGCAGCATGGTCTGCTGCAGGTAAGTCCACCCAAGCATTATGAGCCCGGCGCTTCCAGCGCTGGGACTGGGCATATTTATGAGCCTGGTGCCACTGGCGCCAGGACTGGGTCCAAAAGGTCCCAATTGGGACTGGTTGGCACTCGGAACCTGGGTTATGGATCTGCTTCCAAGGGAGTTGGGAAAACCCTGACCTTTTGGAAGCAGAGATCATGACAGTACCCCCCCTCAAGGCCCCTCCCAAACCGGGCTTCTCCGGGGGTTTTGGCTTATCAGGAAATGTTCGGTGAAATCTTTTGATTAGGTGAGGAGCGTGGACATATTCAGCAGGTTCCCAGGATCTCTCTTGGGGGCCGTAGCCTTTCCAGTCAATTAGGTAGAATAGTTTAGATTTGGAGATCTTGGAGTCCAGAATGCTTTTGACTTCAAACTCGAGTTCTCCATCCACTAGGATAGGTTTTAGAGATTTGGTTAGTCGGGTTTGAGGTTGCACGGGTTTTAATAGAGAGACGTGGAAGACCGGATGTATCTTCATGTGCGGGGGCAAGTCCAACTTGACCGCTACTGGGTTTACTATGGTAGTGATGGAATAGGGACCAAGGTATCTTGGGTTGAATGTGCGTGGCCCTTTTAGAGATAGATATTTGGTGGATAACCAGACTTGATCCCCTACTTGATAGTGAGGGGCTTCCTTCCGATGTTGATCTGCTCCTTTCTTGTATTGTTCTTTAGCCCTTTGAAGGTGAGAAACAGCTTCCTTAAAGGCTTGGGTGATTGTAGAATGCAGGTAGTCTACTGCTGGTGTTTCAAGATCTTGGAGGGGATCCAACTCCGATGTTCGAGGGTGACTGCCGTACAAAAGAAAAAACGGGGTTTTCCCAGTTCCCGAATGGACAGAGTTATTGTAGGCATACTCGGCTATCCAAAGGATATCTTTCCAAGTTTTTTCAGTTTGTTGCAGCATGCAGCGTAAATACTGTTCCAGAGTTTGATTGGTCCTCTCGGTTTGTCCGTCGGTCTGAGGGTGGTGACTGGTCGATAGTCTCACATCAATTTGAGCCGACCGACAGCAACTTCGCCAAAAATGAGAAATAAATTGACTACCTCGATCCGAAATTAGAACCGAAGGAAAACCGTGCAGTCGGACGATGTTTTCGAGAAATTCTCGGGCCAGAGTTGCTGCTGTTGGCAAGCCTTTGAGCGGAATGAAATGCGCCATCTTGGAGAATAAGTCCACGATTACTAGAATCGTATTGTATCCGGAGCATGGAGGTAGATCGGTGATGAAGTCCATAGAAAGTGTATGCCAAGGGCGAGGTGGGATGTCAATAGGGCGTAAGAGGCCTGCTGGTCTTTCCTTTTGACTCTTGTTTTGGGCGCATACTCCACAGGACATTATAAAGTCTCTGATATCTTTTTTCCAAGACGGCCACCAGAAGTAGCGTTTGATCTTTTCTGAGGTCTTGGCTATACCGCGATGACCTTCCATTAAAGAGTCGTGATAACAAGAGATTACTTTTTTCTGTAAATCTGCGCTGGGTAGGTATAATCGTTCTTGGAAATACAATAAGTTGTCCTTTACTGCAAAGTCCTTTCCCTGCAGATGCCAATTCTGTATGTCTGCTGGAGTTACAAGTTGCCTGGCTTTATCCTTAACTTCCTCTATGGATTCTGTGGCGATTACACCCAGAATTCTTTGTTCGGGAATGATTGGTACAGGTTTAGGGTTGACCAAGTGTTCTTCCACTCCCATCCGAGAAAGGGCATCGGCTTTACCGTTCTTTGTACCAGGTCGATAGGTAATTATGAAGTCAAACTCGGCAAAGAATAATGCCCAACGGAGTTGTCTAGAGGATTGGGCTTTTGCGGTCTTCAAATATTGCAGGTTTCGGTGATCCGTAATCACAGTAACGGTGTGTCGGGCCCCTAGCAGATAATGCCGCCAAGCCTTAAAGGCAGACTTGATAGCCAGAAGTTCCTTGTCAGTAATCGTGTAATTGATTTCAGGAGGCGAGAAATTGCGGGACCAAAATGCCACGGGATGCAACTGATTGGTAACCGGGTCCTTTTGTGATAGAACTGCCCCCATGGCAAGGCTTGAAGCATCAGTTTCCACGATGTAGGGGAGTTCGGGGCGAGGGTGTTTTAAGATTGGTGCAGAGATAAATTTAGTCTTCAAATCCTGGAAAGCTTGTTCCGCCTCGGTAGACCATTCAAAACGTTTGTTTTTCTTTAACAAGGCAGTGATGGGCTGGACTATTCGAGAGAATTCGGGGATAAACCTGCGGTAAAAGTTAGCGAAGCCTAACATGCTTTGCACACCTTTTACGGAGGATGGTGATGGCCATTTGAGAACTGCATCGACCTTCTTTGAATCCATACGCACTCCGCCAGGTGATAATATGAATCCCAAGAATTCAACTTCAGTCACGTTGAAAACACATTTTTCCAACTTAGCGAAAAGTTTGTGTTGACGCAATCTTTCGAGGACCATTTTCACATGTTTCCGATGTTCAGATTCCGATGAAGAATAAACGAGGATGTCGTCAATGTAAACAACAACACATACATCTATGAGCTCTCTGAGGACATCGTTCATAAAATATTGAAAGGCGGCCGGGGCATTGCAAAGTCCAAAGGGCATGACCTGATATTCAAATAGCCCATACTTGGTGCGGAAGGCCGTCTTCCATTCATCGCCCTCTTTTACTCGTACCAAGTGGTAAGCTCCTCTAAGATCCAGCTTTGTATATATGCATGCTTTTCTGACTTGGTCCAGGAGTTCAGGGATCAAAGGTAACGGATATCTATTCTTAACGGTGATCTGGTTCAGGGAGCGATAATCTATACAAGTTCTAAGGTCTCCTTCCTTTTTTGGAACGAAGAACAAAGCTGAAGAAGCAGGGGACTTGGAAGGACGAATAAACCCATTTGCCAGGTATTGATCCAGGTATTGTCGAAGGTGAAGGTTCTCAGGCTCGGTGAGGGCATAAATTCTACTACAAGGAGGAGTAGATCCAGGTATCAGGTCTATCTGGCAGTCATAAGACCTATGAGGAGGTAGAGAGTTAGCCTGATCCTTCCGGAAAACATCTTGGTATTCTAGGTATTCGGGAGGTAACTGGGGAGTCTCTGAAGAAATTGCGGCCAGTGCAACACCAGGTGGAGGGTGACAAGTAGAGACACATTCTGGAAACTGGACCGTTCTTGCTCGCCAATCGATCAGAGGATTGTGTTTCTCTAACCAAGGTATTCCTAGAATAATCTGAAACTGAGGGGCCTTGATCACATCGAACACGATCTTCTCATGGTGTCCATCTTGACTTACTAGCGTCACCTCTTGAGTGGTATGCGTTACTGGCCCGGAGGCTATCTCCGTACCATCCACCGTAGTAATGACGTCCTTTACAGCCTTGGGACAAAGAGGTAGATTCATCCTCAAAACCATTTCATGATCCACATAATTGCCGATGGCAGCGCTGTCGACGTAAGCTTCAATTGCATGTAATCGATCCGGATTATCAGGGCTAATGAGGACCATAGGTATCACGAAATGCGAGGTCACGGAACTGGTTTTCACGCTCGGCAAGAGGACCTCTATTCTTGTCGGGCGAGGTCGTTTCCCTGCTCAGAGTTTGTAACTTTGGTAACTGCAGCTCCTACTGCCTTCCTGGCAGGTTTCACCGGACAGTCTCGAAGAAAGTGCCCTGAGTTTCCGCAATATAGGCATAATTGCAACTGTTTCCTCCTTTCCCGCTCCCTTTGTGTTAGAGGACCTTTCAGACCCCCTATTTGCATGGGTTCCCCGGAGTCTACTCCTTTGGAAGGAGTTGGCGGTTTGGAAAATACTCGAGCATCAAACTTGGAACGATCGGCCTTCCTGTTCTGCAGCCTGTGATCTATTTGAACGACCAAGTCTATATAATCCGAACAGTCTTGTGGGGGATTCACTACTTGGGCTAAAACGTCTTTGAGCTCTCCACGTAGACCTCTATAAAACAGCGTAATCCTTTTGTCCTCAGGCCATTGAGTTTCCACTATTAGTCTATTGAAAGATGCAATATAAGCCAAAAGGTCTTGATTACCCTGTCGCAACGAAAGAAGCTCATTGTCCAAGGCCTGCCCCTGTGAATGTCTTGCGAACAGTTTTTTCATACTAAGCTGAAAGGCTTGAAAATCATGGAGAACCGGATCATCTTGATTAACTAGAGGGATCGACCAGTCTGCCGCATTGCCACTAAGGTACGAAAGTACAAAAGCTACTTTTGCTTGATCAGTTGGAAAGGCTGCTGGCCGGCATAAGAAGTGCAACCGGCACTGATTGATAAATACTGCAAACCTCTTTGGGTCACCAGAAAATCGTTCGGGCGGAGCCAGAGGTACATTCCCAGGTAGGTTGATCTGCACTGGATTCATAGAGGATGTTGAAGGAAGATTTGCCCCTGATGCGGGTAACGGGGTCTGTCCGGCTTGTGACTGTAGCACTTGTCTAGCAAGATTGTCTGTTCTCTCCTTGGAAATAATTAGTTCCCTTCTTAGAGCATTCGTTTCCTGATGAGCTGCATGCACTTCTGCCCTTAGTTCCCCAAGTAACCGGGCTAGGGGGTCAGTATCCGAGGTTTCCATAGCGCCTGGGCGAGAGTTTTGCGGTAGGCTTTGCGTTCTGTAACGCTCACCTGATTCTCGCAGAGGCGCCGGTCTTGACTGGGCGACTACCGTATCTTCAAAGGTGATGTGTAGCACCCGGTTGGCTCTTTGGGCTGGACCTCTGTGCACTGTATGCCTGACGTGTAGAGTAAGATGTCTGCAGATAGAAAATATGGGGTTAATGAACTGGGGTTATTGGGGTGTCCCTATCTCTTTCCTCTTCTCCTCTCCTGTAGACCCCCAAAGGTTAACGCTCTCACCTTAGGTAAGTGAATGCCGAGCTCTCCATCTGCCTCAGGGCAGGGTGCTGTAACCAGTTTCTTCACTGGATAGGTAGCGCAGGCCTCTTGACTTCAGAGGACTGCTGTCCGTCGTTTACTGCACGAACGGTAAGTTTCGAGTCATTCAAATGTCTTTAAAGTCTTTAGTAATGATGTCTCTTGTTTTGCAGGGTTCTGGCGATGGCGGATGACCGGCTGAAGTGAGTTGAAGATGGAGCCCGTGTGATGAATAGAAGCGCCTGGAAGCACGTAAGTAAGCGCTTGTTGCCTGCTTCACTATGCGCTCTAACTGTCTTTTTATTTTGCAGGTACGAGTTCGGAGCGGCTGCAGGGTGCCGGAATACCCACTGGATTAGATGTGGAAAGGAGTAATGGCACGTGAGTATTAAAGTTCCCCAATGTCTTTAAACGCACCTTGTTTTGTCTTTCAGATGCGGGATGCAGCGCCGAAGGCCTCTGGAGCGTGCGAAGAGTTGGTAAACTTTTGTCTTTCAGATGCCGGAATGCAGTGTGAAGACCTCCGGAGTGCACGAAGAGTAGGTAAGCCTTTGCCTTTCAGATGCCGGAATGCTAACCTGTTCTTTCTTGTCTTTATAGGTGTTGCTGAAGACTGGATTCAGGATGGTAAGCCTTTGCCTTTCAGATGCCGGAATGCTAACCTGTTCTTTCTTGTCTTTATAGGTGTTGCTGAAGACTGGATTCAGGATGGTAAGCCTTTTTCCTTAGGCCCAGGACCGGATGCAGAAGACACGATGAGCGTTCTGCTGCAGAGGTTGCAGAATAACGCAAAGCAAGATTCATCCACCGGGTGTGGTTTAAATAGCCTCCTGTAGTGCTTAGGTGTCTCCTTCCACAGCCACGCCCAAGTAAGAAAAGAGTTCCTGGTAAGAAAAGAGTTCCTGCCTTCCAGAAGAGTTCCAGTGTTCTGAATCTAGGGAGTGGCTCCAGCCCCACCCAACAGGAAAAGTAGTTCCAAACAGAAGAGGATCAGAGGCTCAACTGGCAGGCAAGTAAGCAGCATGGTCTGCTGAAGGTAAGTCCACCAAAGCATTATGAGCCCGGCGCTTCCAGCGCTGGGACTGGGCATATTTATGAGCCTGGTGCCACTGGCGCCAGGACTGGGTCCAAAAGGTCCCAATTGGGACTGGTTGGCACTCGGAACCTGGGTTATGGATCTGCTTCCAAGGGAGTTGGGAAAACCCTGACCTTTTGGAAGCAGAGATCATGACAGTCCCCCCTATGAACAATTGCATGTAAAAAAAACTGCTATTCCTTTGTTGAGTAATACTATGGCCCAGGAAATAGAGCTTGGATGGAATGTAAATGACGATTACTATTGGTTGACTAACTCCAGAAATACAAGCATGCGCACACACACTGCACCAGAAACCACTTCTGAATACACACGAGTTGGTACCCAATTAAAAAACAAAAAGGGGGGTGGGAAAAAACAGATACAATGTTTATCATAATCTGGGGTTAGATGAAATAGAGGACCCCCGACACTCTGACCAATCAAATAAATGGTATTCAGACATGAGCGCCGCAGCAAAGCAAGCAAGTAATGAAAGTTGCTATGTGTGCTCACTTATTCCTCATGCAACTGGAACCCCAAAAATGCTAATCCCACAGGAAGTACCCTTGTCTGAGGCCCAATGTTTGATTCATCTGATGCTGTGTAGAATAAAAAAGAAATTTCAGGCACACTCAGTCACCATGGAAAAATTGGAAACCGAACAAACTTGCACCAGCAGACGACAAGGAGTAATCTGCCTCCAAGAGTCATTTTTCATCATAAAAGGAACAAGGTATGCAGACGACAAGTGGCATGATGAAACGATTAAATGCAAAGCTGAGGGGCTTCGAGGGCTGCCAGACGAAACATATAAGTGGGCAAAAGAAATGTGCATCCCCATTTGGTCACAGCATATCACCAAGCTGACATGGGTCACACCCTTGGAGAGACCCATAAAGATTCAAAAGGAAATACCGCACAAACTCTGCTTCCATGGAGAAGGGAAGGTGAATATGGGAACCGTGCAACAGTGCAATAAGACTTTAATAATGCCAGATATGAAAAAAGGCACTGTTGCATTAATGGACATATACTCGATCTGTGGCAAACAAGCTTACCTGCATCTCCCAGCATCCTGGAGGGGCACTTGTGTCCTAGCCACACTTCACTCAGCATTAATGGTGATACCAGAGAGCCATGTTCAGTTTACAGCAAGGTCTTCGGCTGACGCATCGGCAGCAGGCCAATCAGCTGACACATCGGCAGCAGGGCAATCGGCTGAACCATCAACAGCGCCCAATGAGACAATCACTGAGCCCCCAGCATATGAACTATTGTCAGAAGAAACATTAAGAACCAAGTTGTCACACAGCAAAAGATCCAATTATATTTCATCCAAATCGTCAGAACTCCTTGCTGTAATCCCACAGCAGTACAAGCTTTTCTCATCTGCAGAGAAATTTTTTGCATCATTTCTAGCACCAGGCGTTCAAGCAAGGACAAACGCGAAATGGCTGCAGATAACACGCTGGGAGCTCATCCAGCTGGCCAACGACACTGAAGAAGGATTCAACATCATAAAAATAGAGCTCCGTGCACTGCGCCTGATGACGATGCAAAACAGATATGTCTTAGATCTTATCACGGCGATGGACGGTGGTGTTTGCAAAATAAATTGGGGGGGCGTGTTGCACGTTCGTACCAACTTCAGATGCTGATAACGGGACACTGTCACATGTGATAACAGCAGTACATAATTTAGGAGAAAGAATGAGAGCAGAATGTGGAGCAGACAACAACACGTGGTTCGGCGATCTGTTCAGCTGGATACCATCATGGGTGAACATAGCAGCGAAGATACTCATTCCCATTATTGTCTTTCTTCTCCTAATATTCTGTGTGTGCCAACTGGGATTAAGATGCTGTGAAAATAATATGCCTAATTCGGCAATGATGATGGTAACAGTGGGCCGACAGACAACGGTGGCTACCATGATAGATGCCCAAGTACATACTGGAGAATACACCACACCACAGTATAGAATGACTGTCATCTATAGGCAGTATGGGGACGTGGTCGATAATCTACATTACACTACCATTAAAGAACCAAAGAACTTGCTGTGGTATAACGAGGTTTGGATAGATTTAGATGGGGATGGTGGGATATACTTAATGGTCACCCCAGAAGAATACGCAAGAAGAGGTAACAGCTTAAGAAGTGTGTGTAAAGCATGGATGCCAATAAAGGGTACACCTGCTTGGGATGAGGCTGTGGCTGAAGCTGAGCGCTACCGAAGGGAGAACGGAATGAACGAGATAAGTAGTTTGTTACATTCGATGTAACGAAAGGGGGGATTGTATGGGAGTGAGGGGTCCTCGGGCCCCCTCGCATTGTACGCTCCTCAGTACAAGGCTTGGACCACGTGCCTCTGGTAGTGGGATTGCCCCTTGCCTTTATGTAAGGTTAACCACGGTTGACTGTTACATAGATGGGACTACTGAGCAGGACACAGGGTACCATCTTTTATGCCCCCTTTCGACTCCATCTTGGGTAAACAGGCCTCACTGCGATAGTACAGCAATGCTCAGCTCCCCTTACACCGCAGCAGCCAAGGACAGAGACACACAAACACAAGGCACGCAGGCAGCTGGCTGGCCCCCACCCTTGCACTCCCCCTGCGAAGGAAAGCTCTGCGCTTCCATTTCTCACGCTGAAGCCGGAGAAAGTTGCAACAATCAATATGCTACAGTTTTCTTCCTCTAAGATCACTGCTCGCCTGAGAACCGGCATGTAAACCAGAATGAGCTAAGCACTTTATGCTCGATTCATCCCCATAAACGTGCCAGCCACCCACCCCCATTTTAGAACAATTTATTGTCATCTTGACCCTGCGCTCCCTGTAAGGTATTTCTTTCAAGTGCCAGACCCTCGCCTGTGCTGCGAAACCCACCCAACACACCCACTACTAACCTTAGGCATTTTTACTACTATATATGTTTTTACTTGCACTAATGAGTTTGAAACCTAGCAGATATGTGAAACTCAGCTTGATTCTTTTACATGCACAATAAGGTCAAGGCCTCCAATTAAAGCCACGAATGACCCAATTGTACTGACAATAATTGTTATGTGTAACTTGTTTAGAAATATAAAAAGTAGCATAAAATGTTTTAGATAATTTGTAATTTAATATTTTTCGGATGTAACATATTAGCTTAGGTAGTGACCACAGTGACCGGACCCTGACCTGCGTGGAGCACAAGATATTTGACGTCCGTCATCTTGTCAGCCACTCAGCCAACCAGAAGGAAGAGATGCCACCCACACCTACAGCACCACACCGCCTGGCCAATCGGGTCCATTTAGCATTTTTTGTTAGAGTTACTTTAATTAATATATATACTAGCACTGATGTAAATGTGGTAGGGAGTTTTGTTGGGTTATTTCGTAGCTGGAGAAATAAACCATCCTTTGAACTCTTGCAGCCGGGTCAGTGCCTTCTTCCCCGACAAGGGGTTGCTTATTTTATTTTCTCTCACACGTAGTAAGCCGGGGAAGGGCACCTACACTGCTCAGCCACAGCTACCAACTAAATCTTTGTGGTACAGACTGATACCAAAGGCGATTTATTGCTCTCACCTGTAGTCCTAATCTGGGGTAGTGCTCCCTGTAACGCTCACCTGATTCTCACGGAGGCGCCGACCCGTTCTGGACTGCTACAACTTCTTCCACGGTAAAGCGTAGTGCTTGGAAGATGGACTGGATTGGACCCCCAAACCTTGTCTGTCTGGCCCGTAGAATAATCCTTCTGTAGATGGGAAAAGGGAGTTAACTGTCTGCTAGATTGTGTGTGAGATTCTACCCTTTTTCCCCTTCTCACCCTCCTCGAACCCTAGCTGTGCCTTCCACAGACTCTCACCTTAATTTCTGTATGGACAAGCTCTCCATCCTGCTTCTGACGCAGGGGCGCGTAGATTTCCAGTTACTTCACTGGATCTCGGATTTGGCGAGGGTTCGATGTCTGCTTGCCTTTACCAAAATGCTGCCGTAAGTATATAGTTCAAAAGATCAAGTCTTATTTGTCCCTTGGCCTTTGTTTAATTTTCAGGGACTAGGTGAGGAATTCGTGTGGAGGAATGGATTCGCCAAGGTAAGCTCAGGTGAGTACTTTTAATGAAGGTGTGCCGTAGTGGTTTGCTCCGACACCTTAATGAGTGTGTCTTATTTCCCCATAGGGGCCGGGGTACGGAAAAGCCAGAAAAGCCGCTCCGACCCGAAAAGGGAACTGAGGTCCCAACAAAATTCAGGTAAGACTTAAATTGAGTAATCTGTCCTTTTGAAATTAGTTCGTTGCTCACCTTGTTTTGTCCTTTGTCTCCGTAGGTCTTGAATGCGACCGATGTCGCCTATGGGCACTCAAAAGGTTGCCGGCATCACGTGAAGGTAAGTGGAAGCGGCGCGGCAGCGTGAGAAGCGGAGAGCTTCTAACTATTGTCTTTCTTTTCCGTAGGTGCTTGGATGCGGCCATGTCGCCTATGACCGCTGAAGAGCTAGACAGCGCCACGTGAAGGTAAGTGGAAGCAGCGCTGCAGCGAGCGATGAGATGTGTTTCTAACCCTTGACTTTCTTTTGCAGGATCGACGGAGTGAAGAATCCGGATGCTGGATGAAGGTAGGTAATGTCCTAATGCTTGCCTTTCTCTCCTTGCAGGTGTTCCAGGTGCTGGCGGGCGTGGCAGGAGCCAGGATGCAGGAGCCGACTCGGTGAGCGTCCTGCTGCAGATGCAGAATAACGCGAAGCACGTGTGGCCATCCGGGCGTGGTTTAAATAGCCTTGGAAGAGCTTCAGGTGAGGGTTCTTCCACTTGCCCCACCCGAGTAAGAAAAGAGTTCCTGAAAGAAAATAGTTCCTCCCCAGCCTTAGTTGGTTTGGAGCTTCAGACAGCATGGTCTGCCTCGGGTGAGTATGCAGCATGGTCTGCCTCAGGTGAGTTCACCCAATCATTACCATATGTTCTGCCATGATGAGCCTGGCGCCTATGGAGCCAGGACAGATGCCTGTTATGAGCCTGGCGCCAAAGGCGCCAGGACAAGGTCCAAAGAGCCCCTATAGGGGTTTGCTGGGTCCTGCTTGGTGAGTATGAAGTCTGCTTCCGGGGACACTGGGCCTGACCTGGCTCCTCGGGAGCAGGCATCATGACAGCATTCCCCCCCAAGGCCCCTCCCAAGGTTGTTTTCCCGGGGGTTTTGGTTTGTCTGGGAAGGTCCGGTGAAATTTTTTAATTAACCGAGGAGCATGTACATGGTCATGGGGTTCCCATGACCTCTCTTGAGGCCCGTAACCCTTCCAATCGATTAGATAGAAAAGCCTTGATCTTATCATTTTAGAATCTAAAATGTTCTTTACCTCGAACTCAGGTTCTCCCTCCACTTGAATGGGTTCTGGAGGCTTGATTAGTCTGGTTCCAGGTTGCACAGGTTTCAAAAGTGACACATGAAAAACAGGATGTATTCGCATATGAGCTGGTAAATCCAGTTTAACGGCCACAGGATTGATTATGACCGTAATGGAATATGGTCCCAGGTATTTGGGATTAAAAGGTCGAGGTCCTGTGAGTGATAAGTGTCTGGTAGCCAGCCAGACTTGGTCCCCAATCTGGTACAAAGGTGCCTCACTTCGATGCCGATCAGCACTTTCCTTGTATCTTTTCTTGGCTTGTTGTAAATGTTCAGTTGCTTCTTTGAAGGCTTTGGTAATTGCGGTATGCAGCTGGTCCACTGCGGGTGTTCCGAGATCATGAGGTGGATCCAGGTCAGAGGTTCGAGGGTGAAGCCCATATAAAGTGTAAAAAGGACTTTGCCCAGTTCCAGAGTGCACAGAATTATTATATGCATATTCAACTATCCAAAGAATGTCTTTCCAGTTACTTTCAGATTGTTGCAGCATACAACGTAAATATTGTTCGAGAGTCTGGTTCGTTCTTTCTGTTTGACCATCGGTCTGGGGGTGATGACTGGTTGATAGTCTTACATCGATTTGTGCCAATTGACAACATCTATGCCAAAAGTGGGAAATAAATGGGCTTCCTCGATCTGAAATCAGCACAGACGGAAATCCGTGTAACCGGACAACATTTTCTAGGAATTCTTTAGCTAGAACCGAAGCTGAAGGTAAACCTTTTAATGGAATGAAGTGTGCCATCTTGGAGAATAAATCCACAATAACAAGAATAGTGTTATATCCTGAACAGGGGGGTAAGTCCGTAATAAAATCCAATGACAGGGTGTGCCAGGGCGATGGTGGAATGTCTAACGGTTGAAGAAGACCGGCTGGTCTTTTCTTTTGGCCTTTATTTTGGGCACACACACCACAGGACATCACAAATGATTTTACATCTTTCCGCCAAGAAGGCCACCAGAATTGTCTTTTCACCTTTTCCTCAGTTTTGGCAATGCCGGGCTGTCCCTCTATTAGTGTATCGTGATAACAAGAAACAACTAGCTTTTGTAAATCCGTGTGTGGAAGAAATAATCGTCCTCGGAAATAAGGTAAATCGTTATCTATAGTAAAATCACATCCCTTTTGAACCCAGTTCTGCAAGTCTGTTGGGTCCAGGAGTTGTCTAACTCTAGTTTGGATATTTTCTAGTGATTGTGAAGAAGTCATACCTAAGATCCTCTGTTCGGGAATTATCAGCACAGGCTCTGAGTTAGTGACTGTGTCCCCCATTCCAATTCGGGATAGAGAATCCGCTTTGCCATTCTTACAGCCAGGACGGTAGGTGATTATGAAATCAAATTCAGCAAAAAACAGAGCCCAACGGAGCTGTCGAGATGACTGAGCCTTGGCGGTTTTCAAGTACTGTAAATTCCAATGGTCGGTGATCACCGTGATGGTATGTCTTGCGCCAAGGAGATAATGTCGCCAGGCCTTAAAAGCAGATTTAATCGCTAACAGTTCTTTGTCCGTGATGGCGTAGTTAATCTCGGGAGCCGAGAATTTTCTGGACCAGAACGCAACGGGATGCAGTTGGTTAGTCTCTGGGTCCCTTTGAGAAAGGACAGCTTCCATAGCTAGACTGGATGCGTCAGTTTCGACGATATAAGGGAGATCCGGGCGCGGGTGTTTCAATACGGGTGCAGAAGTAAATTTAGCTTTTAGTTCTTGAAAGGCTTGCTCAGCTTCTTTAGACCATTCAAAACGTTTATTTTTTCTTAAGAGTGCAGTGATGGGTTGAATCACCCGTGAAAACTCCGGAATGAACCTGCGATAAAAATTGGCAAAGCCAAGCATGCTTTGAACACCTTTTACAGAGCTGGGGGATGGCCATTTGAGGATAGCATCCACTTTTCGTGAGTCCATGTGGACTCCTTTAGGTGTCAGGATAAAACCTAGAAATTCGACTTCCGTGACATGGAAAACACATTTTTCAAGTTTAGCAAATAGTTTGTGTTGGCGCAATTTCTCAAGGACTGCCCTGACATGATTTCGATGATCAGATTCTGAAGAGGAGTATACAAGAATGTCATCGATGTATACGATAACACAAACATCGATGAGTTCCCTGAGGACATCGTTCATGAAATATTGGAAGGCAGCCGGTGCATTGCACAGTCCAAAAGGCATAACTTGGTACTCGAACAACCCATATTTAGTGCGGAAGGCAGTTTTCCATTCATCGTCTTCTTTGATTCGCACTAGATGGTAAGCCCCCCGGAGATCTAGCTTGGTGTATATGCAGGCATCTTTCACTTGGTCAAGGAGTTCAGGGATCAAAGGCAAAGGGTATCTGTTTTTGACAGTTATCTGGTTCAGTGCGTGGTAGTCTATACAAGTTCTGAGATCACCTTCTTTTTTTGGTACGAAGAATAAAGCCGAGGATGCAGGAGACTTGGACGGGCGAATAAAACCATTGGCTAAGTACTGGTCCAGATATTGTCGTAAATGAAGATTCTCGGGCTCGGTAAGGGCATAGATCCTGCTGCAAGGGGGTGTTGCACCGAGTAGTAGATCTATCTGGCAATCGTATGACCTGTGGGGCGGTAGAGTATTGGCCTGTTCCTTTTGGAAGACGTCTTGAAACTCTTGGTACCCTGGCGGTATTTGCAAACTGACAGGAGTTACGGTAGCTAGGCCAATGCTTGTATTTCGTGGATAGCAGTTTTGTACACACTCTGGAAAGGCTATCCTCTTCGCTCGCCAATCAATTTGAGGATTGTGTGTTTCCAACCAAGGGATTCCTAGAATTACTTGAAATTGCGGATCCTTGATTACGTCAAACACCATTGCCTCCCGATGCCCGTCTTGACCCAGCAATGTCACTTCCATGGTGGAGTGAGTTACCGGCCCAGAGGCGATTTCGGTTCCATCCACAGTGGTGATGACATCTTTATTGGTTTTAGGGAAAAGAGGGAGGTTCATCCTAGAAGCCAATTCACGATCCACGTAGTTTCCTATAGCCCCACTATCGATGTATGCCTTAATTGCATGCAACCGTTCAGGCTGCTTTGGATTTACGAGGACAATTGGCATGGTGAAGTGCGAGGTCAAAAAGTTGGTTTTTAAGCTCGGCAAGCGGACCTCTATGCTTGTCGGGCGTGGTCGTTTCCCCGCTCAGATTCTACCAGATCTTTATCCGTGGCTCCTACCGCCTTTTTGGGCGGTTTTACAGGGCAGTCTCGCAAGAAGTGTCCTGAAGTTCCACAGTAGAGGCACAATTGCATTTGCCGTCTTCTTTCACACTCCCTTTGGGTCAAAGGTCCCTTGACTACTCCAATCTGCATAGGTTCAGTAGCATCGACACCCTTGGGGTGAACCTGGGCTTTGGCAAAAACCTGGGTTTCAAACCTGGACCGATCTGCTTTTCTGTTTTGAAGCCTGTGATCCAGTTGGACCACTAAGTCAATATAGTCCGAGCAGTCCTGGGGTGGATTTACGACCTTGGCCAAGACATCTTTAAGTTCTCCACGTAGACCTCAATGGAATAGCGTAATTCTCTTATCCTCGGGCCATCTTGTTTCCACAACTAACCTATTGAAGGTCGCAATGTAAGCTAAGAGGTCCAGAGTACCCTGTCGTAGAGATAGGAGTTTGTTGTCCAGGGCCTGTCCCTGAGAATGCCTCGCAAAAAGTCTTTCCATACTTGTCTGGAAGGCTTGAAAGTTCTGAAGGATCGGGTCGTCTTGAGTAACCAATGGGATTGACCAATCAGCTGCGCTGCCGCTGAGATAAGAAAGTATAAAGGCTACCTTGGTTTGATCATTCGGGAAGGCCCCAGGTCTGCAGAGGAAATGCAATCGGCATTGATTCATAAATACTGCAAATCTTTTGGGATCTCCAGAAAAAAGTTCAGGCGAGGCAAGTGGCACGTTTCCAGGTAAATTGATTTGCACTGGATTAGTTGACACCATGGGGATTAAACTACCCCCTGAACTTGGTAGAGGAGTTTGACCAGCTTGACTCTGCAACAGCTGGCGGGCAAGATCATCAGTTTGTTCCTTTGACACAATTAACTCCCTCCTGAGGGCATTCGTCTCCTGGCGAGCGGAATGAACTTCGGCCCATAATTCCCCTAATAGCTGGGCCAGCTGGTCTGTCTTGGAAGTTTCCATGGTGCCTGGGTAGGAAGTTATTGGTAGGCTTCGCGTTCTGTAACGCTCACCTGATTCCCACGGAGGCGCCGACCCGTTCTGGACTGCTACAACTTCTTCCACGGTAAAGCGTAGTGCTTGGAAGATGGACTGGACTGGACCCCCAAACCTCATCTGTCTGGCCCGTAGAATAATCCTTCTGTAGATGGGAAAAGGGAGCTAACTGTCTGCTAGATTGTGTGTGAGATTCCCCCCTTTTTCCCCTTCTCACCCTCCTCGAACCATAGCTGTGCCTTCCGCAGACTCTCACCTTAATTTCTGTATGGACGAGCTCTCCATCCTGCTTCTGACGCAGGGGCGTGTAGATTTCCAGTTACTTCACTGGATCTCGGATTTGGCGAGGGTTCGATGTCTGCTTGCCTTAACCAAAATGCTGCTGTAAGTATATAGTTCAAAAGATCAAGTCTTATTTGTCCCTTGGCCTTTGTTTAATTTTCAGGGGCTAGGTGAGGAATCCGTGTGGAGGAATGGATTCGCCGAGGTAAGCTCATGTGAGTACTTTTAATGAAGGTGTGCCGTAGTGGTTTGCTCTGACACCTTAATGAGTGTGTCTTATTTCCCCATAGGGGCCGGGGTACGGAAAAGCCAGAAAAGCCGCTCCGACCCGAAAAGGGAACTGAGGTCCAAACAAAATTCAGGTAAGACTTAAGGTGAGTAATCTGTCCTTTTGCAATTAATTTGTTGCTCACCTTGTTTTGTCCTTTTTCTCCGTAGATCTTGAATGCGAACAATGTCGCATATGGGCGCTGAAAAGGTTGCCGGCGCCACGTGAAGGTAAGTGGAAGCGGCGCGGCAGCATGAGAAGCGGAGCGCTTCTAACTATTGTCTTTCTTTTCCGTAGGTGCTGGGATGCGGCCGATGTCGCCTATGACCGCTGAAGAGCTAGACAGTGCCACCTGAAGGTAAGTGGAAGCGGCGCTGCAGCGAGCGATGAGATGCGTTTCTAACCCTTGACTTTCTTTTGCAGGATCGACGGAGTGAAGAATCCGGATGCTGGATGAAGGTAGGTAATGTCCTAATGCTTGCCTTTCTCTCCTTGCAGGTGTTCCAGGTGCTGGCGGGCGTGGCAGGAGCCAGGATGCAGGAGCCGACTCGGTGAGCGTCCTGCTGCAGATGCAGAATAACGCGAAGCACGTGTGGCCATCCGGGCGTGGTTTAAATAGCCTTGGAAGAGCTTCAGGTGAGTGTTCTTCCACTGGCCCCACCCGAGTAAGAAAAGAGTTCCTGAAAGAAAATAGTTCCTCCCTAGCCTTAGTTGGCTTGGAGCTTCAGACAGCATGGTCTGCCTCGGGTGAGTATGCAGCATGGTCTGCCTCAGGTGAGTTCACCCAAGCATTACCATATGTTCTGCCATGATGAGCCTGGCGCCTATGGAGCCAGGACAGATGCCTTTTATGAGCCTGGTGCCAAAGGCGCCAGGACAAGGTCCAAAGAGCCCCTATAGTGGTTTGCTGGGTCCTGCGTGGTGAGTATGAAGTCTGCTTCCGGGGACACTGGGCCTGACCTGGCTCCTCGGGAGCAGGCATCATGACAGCACTCCCCCCCCAAGGCCCCTCCCAAGGTTGTTTTCCTGGGGGTTTTGGTTTGTCTGGGAAGGTCCGGTGACATTTTTTAATTAACCAAGGAGCATGTACATGGTCATGGGTTTCCCATGACCTCTCTTGAGGCCCGTAACCCTTCCAATCGATTAGATAGAAAAGCCTTGATCTTATCATTTTAGAATCTAAAATGTTCTTCACCTCGAACTCAGGTTCTCCCTCCACTTGAATGGGTTCTGGAGGCTTGATTAGTCTGGTTCCAGGTTGCACAGGTTTCAAAAGTGACACATGAAAAACAGGATGTATTCGCATATGAGCTGGTAAATCCAGTTTAACGGCCACAGGATTGATTATGGCCGTAATGGAATATGGTCCCAGGTATTTGGGATTAAAAGTTCATGGCCCTTTGAGGGATAAGTGTCTGGTAGCCAGCCAGACTTGTTCCCCAATCTGGTACTGAGGTGCCTCACTTCGATGCCGATCAGCACTTTTCTTGTATCTTTTCTTGGCTTGTTGTAAATGTTCAGTTGCTTCTTTGAAGGCTTTGGTAATTGCGGTATGCAGCTGGTCCACTGCGGGTGTTCCGAGATCATGAGGTGGATCCAGGTCAGAGGTTCGAGGGTGAAGCCCATATAAAGTGTAAAAAGGACTTTGCCCAGTTCCAGAGTGCACAGAATTATTATATGCATATTCAGCTATCCAAAGAATGTCTTTCCAGTTACTTTCAGATTGTTGCAGCATACAACGTAAATATTGTTCGAGAGTCTGGTTCGTTCTTTCTGTTTGACCATCGGTCTGGGGGTGATGACTGGTTGATAGTCTTACATCGATTTGTGCCAATTGACAACATCTATGCCAAAAGTGGGAAATAAATTGGCTTCCTCGATCTGAAATCAGCACAGACGGAAATCTGTGTAACCGGACAACATTTTCTAGGAATTCTTTAGCTAGAACCGAAGCTGAAGGTAAACCTTTTAATGGAATGAAGTGTGCCATCTTGGAGAATAAATCCACAATAACAAGAATAGTGTTATATCCTGAACAGGGGGGTAAGTCCGTAATAAAATCCAATGACAGGGTGTGCCAGGGCGATGGTGGAATGTCTAACGGTTGAAGAAGACCGGCTGGTCTTTTCTTTTGGCCTTTATTTTGGGCGCACACACCACAGGACATCACAAATGATTTTACATCTTTCCGCCAAGAAGGCCACCAGAATTGTCTTTTCACCTTTTCCTCAGTTTTGGCAATGCCGGGGTGTCCCTCTATTAGTGTATCGTGATAACAAGAAACAACTAGCTTTTGTAAATCCGTGTGTGGAAGAAATAATCGTCCTCGGAAATAAGGTAAATCGTTATCTATAGTAAAATCACATCCCTTTTGAACCCAGTTCTGCAAGTCTGTTGGGTCCAGGAGTTGTTTAACTCTAGTTTGGATATTTTCTAGCGATTGTGAAGAAGTCATACCTAAGATCCTCTGTTCAGGAATTATCGGCACAGGCTCTGAGTTAGTTACTGTGTCCCCCATTCCAATTCGAGATAGAGCATCCGCTTTGCCATTCTTACAGCCAGGACGGTAGGTGATTATGAAATCAAATTCAGCAAAAAACAGAGCCCAACGGAGCTGTCGAGATGACTGAGCCTTGGCGGTTTTCAAGTACTGTAAATTCCGATGGTCGTTGATCACAGTGATGGTATGTCTTGCGCTAAGGAGATAATGTCGCCAGGCCTTAAAAGCAGATTTAATCGCTAACAGTTCTTTGTCCGGGATGGCGTAGTTAATCTCGGGAGCCGAGAATTTTCTGGACCAGAACGCAACGGGATGCAGTTGGTTAGTCTCTGGGTCCCTTTGAGAAAGGACAGCTCCCATAGCTAGACTGGATGCGTCGGTTCGACGATATAAGGGAGATCCGGGCTCGGGTATTTCAATACAGGTGCAGACGTAAATTTAGCTTTTAGTTCTTGAAAGGCTTGCTCAGCTTCTTTAGACCATTCAAAACGTTTATTTTTTCTTAAGAGTGCAGTGATGGGTTGAATCACCCGTGAAAACTCCGGAATGAACCTGCGATAAAAATTGGCAAAGCCAAGCATGCTTTGAACACCTTTTACAGAGCTGTGTGATGGCCATTTGAGGATAGCATCCACTTTTCGTGAGTCCATGTGGACTTCTTTAGGTGTCAGGATAAAACCTAGAAATTCGACTTCCGTGACATGGAAAACACATTTTTCAAGTTTAGCAAATAGTTTGTGTTGGCGCAATTTCTCGAGGACTGCCCTGACATGATTTCGATGATCAGATTCTGAAGAGGAGTATACAAGAATGTCATCGATGTATACGATAACACAAACATCGATGAGTTCCCTGAGGACATCGTTCATGAAATATTGGAAGGCAGCTGGTGCATTGCACAGTCCAAAAGGCATAACTTGGTACTCGAACAACCCATATTTAGTGCGGAAGGCAGTTTTCCATTCATCGTCTTCTTTGATTCGCACTAGATGGTAAGCCCCCCGGAGATCTAGCTTGGTGTATATGCAGGCATCTTTCACTTGGTCAAGGAGTTCAGGGATCAAAGGCAAAGGGTATCTGTTTTTGACAGTTATCTGGTTCAGTGTGCGGTAGTCTATACAAGTTCTGAGATCGCCTTCTTTTTTTGGTACGAAGAATAAAGCCGAGGATGCAGGAGACTTAGACGGGCGAATAAAACCATTGGCTAAGTACTGGTCCAGATATTGTCGTAAATGAAGATTCTCGGGCTCGGTATGGGCATAGATCCTGCTGCAAGGGGGTGTTGCACCGGGTAGTAGATCTATCTGGCAATCGTATGACCTATGGGGCGGTAGAGTATTGGCCTGTTCCTTTTGGAAGACGTCTTGAAACTCTTGGCACTCTGGCGGTATTTTGCAAACTGACAGGAGTTACGGTAGCTAGGCCAATGCTTGTATTTCGTGGATAGCAGGTTTGTACACACTCTGGAAAGGTTATCCTCTTTGCTCGCCAATCAATTTGAGGATTGTGTGTTTCCAACCAAGGGATTCCTAGAATTACTTGAAATTGCGGAGCCTTGATTACGTCAAACACCATTGCCTCCCGATGCCCGTCTTGACCCAGTAATGTCACTTCCGTGGTGGAGTGAGTTACCGGCCCAGAGGCGATTTCGGTTCCATCCACAGTGGTGATGACATCTTTATTGGTTTTAGGGCAAAGAGGGAGGTTCATCCTAGAAGCCAATTCACGATCCACGTAGTTTCCTATAGCCCCACTATCAATGTATGCCTTAATTGCATGCAACCGTTCAGGCTGCATTGGATTTACCAGGGCCATTGGCATGGTGAAGTGCAAGGTCAAAGAGTTGGTTTTTAAGCTCGGCAAGCGGACCTCTACGCTTGTCGGGCGTGGTCATTTCCCGGCTCAGATTCTACCAGATCTTTATCCGTGGCTCCTACCGCCTTTTTGGGGGGTTTTACAGGGCAGTCTCGTAAGAAGTGTCCTGAAGTTCCACAGTAGAGGCACAATTGCATTTGCCGTCTTCTTTCACATCCCTTTGGGTCAAAGGTCCCTTGACTACTCCAATCTGCTTTGGTTCAGTAGCATCGACACCCTTGGGGTGAACCTGGGCTTTGGCAAAAACCCGGGTTTCAAGCCTGGACCAATCTGCTTTTCTGTTTTGAAGCCTGTGATCCAGTTGGACCACTAAGTCAATATAGTCCGAGCAGTCCTGGGGTGGATTTACGACCTGGGCCAAGACATCTTTAAGTTCTCCACGTAGACCTCGATGGAATAGCGTAATTCTCTTATCCTCGGGCCATCTTGTTTCCACAACTAACCTATTGAAGGTCGCAATGTAAGCTAAGAGGTCCAGATTACCCTGTCGTAGAGATAGGAGTTCGTTGTCCAGGGCCTGTCCCTGAGAATGCCTCGCAAAAAGTCTTTCCATATTTGTCTGGAAGGCTTGAAAGTTCTGAAGGATCGGGTCATCTTGAGTAACCAATGGGATTGACCAATCAGCTGCGCTACCACTGAGATAAGAAAGTACAAAGGCTACCTTGGTTTCGTCATTCGGGAAGGCCCCAGGTCTGCAGAGAAAATGCAATCAGCATTGATTCATAAATACTGCAAATCTTTTGGGATCTCCAGCAAAACGTTCAGGCGAGGCCAGTGGGACGTTTCCAGGTCGATTGATTTTCACTGGATTATTTGACGCCACGGGGATGAAACTACCCCCTGAACTTGGTAGAGGAGTTTGACCAGCTTGACTCTGCAACAGCTGGCGGGCAAGATCATCAGTTAGTTCCTTTGACACAATTAACTCCCTCCTGAGGGCATTCGTCTCCTGGCGAGCGGAATGAACTTCAGCCCGTAATTCCCCTAATAGCTGGGCCAGCTGGTCTGTCTCAGAAGTTTCCATGGCACCTGGGTAGGAAGTTATTGGTAGGCTTTGCGTTCTGTAACACTCACCTGATTCCCACGGACGCGCCGACCCGTTCTGGACTGCTACAACTTCTTCCACAGTAAAGCATAGTGCTTGGAAGATGGACTGGACTGGACCTCCAAACCTCGTCTGTCTGGCCCGTAGAATAATCCTTCTGTAGATGGGAAAAGGGAGTTAACTGTCTGCTAGATTGTGTGTGAGATTCCCCCCTTTTTCCCCTTCTCACCCTCCTCGAACCCTAGCTGTGCCTTCCGCAGACTCTCACCTTAATTTCTGTATGGACGAGATCTCCATCCTGCTTCTGACGCAGGGGCGCGTAGATTTCCAGTTACTTCACTGGATCTCGGATTTGGCGAGGGTTCGATGTCTGCTTGCCTTTACCAAAATGCTGCCGTAAGTATATAGTTCAAAAGATCAAGTCTTATTTGTCCCTTGGCCTTTGTTTAATTTTCAGGGACTAGGTAAGGAATCCGTGTGGAGGAATGGATTTGCCGAGGTAAGCTCAGGTGAGTACTTTTAATGAAGGTGTGGCGTAGTGGTTTGCTCCGACACCTTAATGAGTGTGTCTTATTTCCCCATAGGGGCCGGGGTACGGAAAAGCCAGAAAAGCCGCTCCGACCCGAAAAGGGAACTGAGTGTAACGC
Organism: Ambystoma mexicanum; assembly: GCF_040938575.1. NCBI lineage: Eukaryota > Metazoa > Chordata > Amphibia > Caudata > Ambystomatidae > Ambystoma > Ambystoma mexicanum. The sequence continues at coordinate 141,862,217 of NC_090932.1, forward strand.
TCACCTGGTTCCCACGGGGGCGCTGTTCTAGTCTGGATTGCTGTGGCCTCTTCTAGCGTGATGCGCAGGACCCGGAACACCGATTGGACAGGACCTCCAAATCGTGCTTGCCTGGCCCGTAGGAATATCCTTCTGCAGATGAGAAAGGGGATTAACAGTCTGCAGAATAGTGTGCTAGCTCTCCCCTTGCCCCCTTCCCCCTTTGTTCCTCTCTAACTTCCTCCAAACCCCTGTTTAAGCGCACCTTATGGTTTGGAAGGATGAACTCTCCATCCTGCTTCTGGTGCAGGGGCGCGTGTTCGTCCAGTTACTTCACTGGTTTTCAGAATGGCACTGGCAAAATCCACTTGACTTTCCTGAGCGATGCGCCGTAAGTATGAAAGTTCAAAGTTCAAGTGAGGCCCCCTTTATGTTGTCTTTCTAACCTGTGATCTGTCCTTTATTTCAGGTGCAGAATGAAGGCGATGCGTCGAGGGGTTAAACTGCCGAGGTGAGTAGTGATCAGGGCGATCCCTCTAAATGACCTTATCATTCCCCAGAAATGTCTCTTGTCCTTTCCCCATAGGGGCCGGGGTACGGTACCTGCCAACGGGGCGGCGCCGTCCCGAAATGTGGAAGAAAAGCCGGTAAGTATTATGGCTGTTAATCAGGCTTTCCTTCTGTGTTCCTTCTGCTCACCTTTTGTTTCTTCCTCTCTCCCCTAGGTGCAGAGATGTGGCGTCTGATGCTGACAGCCGCGATGGAGCCGGGAGATGTCTCGAGGACAGGTGAGTGAAGCGTGGCGCAGCCGCGAGCAACGCAATGCTTTTAAATGGAAGTCTTTCTTCAGGGATGGTGGCGATAAGATTCCGGATGCAGGTAAGAAGTTTGAAATAGTCCTTGGTTTTCACCTTTCTCTTCTCTTCCTTCCTTGCAGGTCTTCCAGGTTCGAGGCGGGCGTGGCTGGAGTCCAGGAGCAGGAGCAGACACGGTGAGCGTTAAGCTGCAGGAAGCAGAACAACGCGAAGCATGAGCTGCTGTCTGGGCGTGGCATAAATAGCCTCCAAAGAAGTCCCAGGTATGTATCCTTCCCCAACTAGGTATGTATCCTTCCCTGGCCACGCCCGAGTGAAAAAATAGTCCCTATGAAAAAATAGTCCCTTTCAGGTCTCAGGGAGGCCTGAAGCGTGAAGCATGGTCTGCATCAGGTAAGTGCACAAAACACCTCCCTTTATGAGCCTGGTGCCTATGGCGCCAGGACTGATGTCCAACATGAGCCTGGCACCAAAGGCGCCAGGACTGAGTCCAAAGAGCCCCTATAAGGGGCCGCTGGGCTTTTACCCGAGGGCATGATGCCTGCTTCTGGGGGTGCTGGGCCTGGCCTGGTCCTCTGGGGGTAGGCATCATGACAGCACTCCCCCCCAAGGCCCCTCCCAAGGTCGTTCCTTCTGGAGGTTTCGGTTTGTTTGGGAAATTCCGATGGAACTTTTTTACCAGCCGAGGTGCATGTACGGGATCACTGGGTTCCCAAGACCTTTCCTGAGGCCCGTACCCTTTCCAATCAATTAGATAGAAAAGTTTTGATTTTGAGATCTTAGAATCCAAAATGTTCTTCACCTCGAATTCAGGCTCCCCATTTATCTGAATCGGTTCTGGTGGCTTTGTTAATCTGGTTCCTGGGTCACTGGTTTCAAAAGTGACACATGAAAAACAGGGTGAATCTGCATGTTAGCTGGTAGATCGAGCTTGACTGCCACTGGGTTGATTATAGCTTTGATCGAGTAAGGGCCTAAATACCTTGGATTAAAAGTTTGAGGCCCCTTGAGTGATAGGTGTTTGGTAGCCAACCATACTTGATCCCCTATTTGGTATGGAGGCGCCTCTCTTCGATGCAGATCCGCATTCTTTTTGTATTTCCCTTTCGCATGTTGCAAATGTGCAGTTGCATCCTTGAAGGCTTGAGTAATCGTAGAATGCAAATGGTCCACTGCGGGCATTTCAAGGCTCAGAGGTGAGTCCAAGTCTGAAGTACGAGGGTGATGTCCATATAGGGTATAAAAGGGGCTCTGACCAGTTCCAGAGTGTATCGAGTTATTGTATGCATATTCTGCCACCCATAAAATGTTCTTCCAATTACCCTCCAATTGGTGCAACATACATCGTAGATATTGTTCAAGGGTCTGGTTCGTTCTCTCCGTCTGACCATCGGTCTGTGGGTGGTGGCTGGTCGAGAGTCTTAGGTCGATTTGTGCCAGTTGACAACACTTTTTCCAAAAATGAGAAGTAAACTGGCTGCCCCGATCGGAGACTAGTATGGATCGGAATCCATGCAAACGGATGATATTTTCGAGTTATTCTTTGGCAAGAACAAAGGCTGAAGGTAATCCTTTCAACGGAATAAAGTGGGCCATTTTGGAAAATAAATCCACCACGACCAGAATAGTATTGTAACCATTACAAGAGGGCAGGTCCATGATAAAATCTAGTGACAGGGTGTGCCAAGGTGCTGGTGGAATTTCTAAGGGCTGAAGAACTCCGGCGGGTCTTGTCTTTTGACCTTTGTTTTGGGCACAAACTCCACAGGACATCACGAAAGATTTAATATCCTTTCGCCAGGAAGGCCACCAGAATTGTCGTTTAACCTTTTCCTCTGTTTTGGCAATGCCAGGATGTCCTTCCATCAGGGTATCATGATGACGGGAAATAACCAGTTCTTGCAATTCCTTTTCTGGCAAAAATAAGCGTCCTTGGAAGTAAGGTAAGCCATCCTTGACTGAAAAGTTAGACCCCCTTTTGATCCAATCCTGCAAGGCTGAAGAGTCCAGGAATTGTTTCACTCGTGCTTGAATGTCTTCAAGGGTTTGTAAAGTGATTATCCCCAAAATTCTTTGTTCGGGAATTATCGGCACAGGTTCTGAGTTTGTGTCTATTTCTTCCATTCCAATTTGGGATAGAGCGTCCGCCTTACCATTCTTATAGCCGGAGCGGTAGGTGATTACAAAATCGAACTCAGCAAAGAACAAAGCCCATCGGAGCTGTCGAGACGATTGAGCCATGGCAGTTTTTAAATATTGTAAATTTCGGTGATCAGTGATCACGGTGATGGAATGCCGGGCGCCGAGGAGATAATGCCGCCAAGCCTTGAAGGCGGACTTAATGGCTAATAGTTCCTTATCGGTGATCGCATAATTTATCTCCGGCGGCGAGAACTTTCTGGACCAAAATGCTACGGGGTGCAGTTGGTTGGTTTCAGGGTCTCTCTGAGACAGGACAGCTCCCATGGCTAAGCTGGACGTGTCGGTTTTCGACTATATATGGGAGATCGGGACGCGTGTGCTTCAAAATAGGTGCGGACGTGAACTTAGCTTTCAACTCCTGAAAGGCCTGTTCGGCTTCCTCGGTCCATTCAAAACTTTTATTTTTTCGCAAGAGTGCAGTGATGGGTTGCACCACACGTGAAAACTCCGGGATAAACCTGCGATAAAAGTTGGCAAAACCAAGCATGCTTTGGACACCTTTCACCGAACTAGGTGATGGCCATTTGAGGATGGCATCCACTTTCCGTGAATCCATTCGGACTTCTTTAGGTGTCAGGATGAATCCGAGAAACTCAACCTCGTTGGTATGGAAAACACATTTTTCCAGCTTGGCAAACAGTTTGTGCTGGCGCAGTTTCTCTAGGACGGCCCTGACATGCTTTCTGTGTTCAGATTCCGAAGAGGAGTACACAAGAATGTCATCGATATACACGACAACACAGACATCGATGAGTTCCCGAAGGACATCGTTCATGAAGAATTGGAAGGCTGCAGGCGCGTTGCACAACCCGAAAGGCATCACCTGGTATTCGAATAGTCCATATTTTGTACGGAAGGCCGTTTTCCATTTGTCGCCTTCTTTTACTCATACCAGATGATAAGCCCCCGGAGATCTAACTTGGTGTATACACAAGCGTCCTTCACCTGGTCAAGGAGTTCAGGGATCAGAGGCAGAGGGTAACAATTTTTAACAGTTATCTGGTTCAATGCGCGGTAATCGATACAAGTTCTAAGGTCGCCTTCTTTTTTAGGCACGAAGAACAAAGCTGAGGATGCCGGGGACTTTGACGGGTGAATGAAACCATTGGCGAGGTATTGATCTAAATATTGTCTCAAATGCAGATTCTCTGGTTCAGTAAGGGCGTAAATCCTGCTACAAGGGGGTTGTGCACCGGGCACCAGATCGATTTGGCAATCGTACGATCTGTGGGGAGGTAACGTGTTGGCCTGTTCCTTTTGGAAGACGTCCTGAAAGTCTTGGTACTCTGGAGGTAGTTGCACGGGGACAGAGGTTACTGATGCTAGTTTAATCTTTGGATTTTCTGGGTAGCAGGTTTGTGCACAATCCGGGAAGGTTATTCTCTTCGCTCGCCAATCAATTCGAGGATTATGTGTCTCTAATCAAGGGATTCCGAGAATAAGCTGAAACTGTGGAGCCTTGATTACATCCAACACAACTGCCTCCCGATGGCCATCCGGACCTACAAGTGTCACCTCAGCTGTGGAATGTGTTACCGGTCCAGAGGCAAATTCGGTTCCATCTACTGTGGTGATGACATCTTTGTTGGTTTTAGGACGCAGAGGGAGGTTTATCCTAGAGACCAATTCTCGATCCACATAGTTTCCTATAGCCCCGCTATCGATGTATGTCTTAATAGCATGCAACCGTTTAGGCTGTTCCGGATCTACGAGGACCCTTGGCACAATGAAATGCGAGGTCTGAGAGTTAGTTTTCAAGCTCGGCAAGCGGACCCCTACGCTTGCCGGGCGTGGTCGTTTCCCGATACAGAGTTTCCATGGATTTTATCAGTGGCTCCTACCACCTTCATGGGCGGCTTAACCGGGCAATCTCGTAGAAAGTGTCCAGAGGACCCACAATAAAGGCATAATTGCATCTGTCATCTTCTTTCCCGTTCTTTTTGAGTTAGGGGTCCTTTAACACCTCCGATTTGCATAGGCTCCGAGCCATCAGCCCCTTTGGGGTTAGCGTGGGTCTTGGCCAACACCCGGGTTTCAAACTTGGACCGATCTGCTTTTCTGTTTTGCAGCCTGTGATCCAATTGGACCACTAAGTCTATATATTCAGTGCATTCTTGGGGCGGATTTACAACTTGTGCCAGGACATCTTTAAGTTCTCCGCGTAGACCTCGATAGAATAACGTGATTCTTTTATCCTCTGGCCAACCAGTTTCCACAATTAGTCTATTGAAGGTTGCAATGTAGGATAGAAGGTCTTGATTGCCCTGTCGCAGAGATAGAAGTTTGTCATCCAGAGCCTGTCTTTGGGAGTGTTGAGCAAATAACCTTTCCATGCTTGTTTGAAATCCTTGAAAATCACGAAGAGTCGGGTCATCTTGAGTTACCAGTGGGACTGACCAATCGGCAGCACAGCCGCTGAGATATGACAACACAAAGGCTACCTTGGTGTGATCATTAGGGAAGGCCCCAGGTCTGCATAGGAAGTGCAAACGACACTGATTCATGAATACGGCGAATCGTTTGGGGTCCCCAGCAAAGCGTTCAGGTGGGGCCAGCGGCATGTTTTCAGGTAGATTAATCTGCACCGGGTTACTGGAAACCACAGCCAGGTCATCAGATCTATCCTTTATTACAATCACTTCCCTCCTGAGGGCACTAGTCTCTTGATGAGCGGCGTGTACTTCGGCCCGTAATTCCCCCAGTAATTGGGCCAACTGGTCAGTTTCGGAAGTTTCCATAGCGCCTGGGTGGGAATTTGTAGGAAGGCTTCGCGTTCTGTAATGCTCACCTGGTTCTCACGGGGGCGCTGTTCTAGTCTGGATTGCTGTGGCCTCTTCTAGCGTGATGCGCAGGACCCGGAACACCGATTGGACAGGACCTCCAAATCGTGCTTGCCTGGCCCGTAGGAATATCCTTCTGCAGATGAGAAAGGGGATTAACAGTCTGCAGAATAGTGTGCTAGCTCCCCCCTTTCCCCCTTCCCCCTTCGTTCCTCTCTAACTTCCTCCAAACCCCTGTTTAAGCTCACCTTATGGTTTGGAAGGATGAACTCTCCATCCTGCTTCTGGTGCAGGGGCGCGTATTCGTCCAGTTACTTCACTGGTTTTCAGAATGGCGCTGGCAAAATCCACTTGACGTTCCTGAGCGATGCGCCGTAAGTATAAAAGTTCAAAGTTCAAGTGAGGCCCCCTTTATGTTGTCTTTCTAACCTTTGATCTGTCCTTTATTTCAGGTGCAGAATGAAGGCGATGCGTGGAGGGGTTAAACTGCCGAGGTGAGTAGTGATCAGGGCGATCCCTCTAAATGTCTTTATCATTCCCCAGAAATGTCTCTTGTCCTTTCCCCATAGGGGCCGGGGTACGGTACCTGCCAACGGGGCGGCGCCGACCCGAAATGTGGAAGAAAAGCCGGTAAGTATTATGGCTGTTAATCAGGCTTTCCTTCTGTGTTCCTTCTGCTCACCTTTTGTTTCTTCCTCTCTCCCCTAGGTGCAGAGATGTGGCGTCCGATGCTGACAGCCGCGATGGAGCTGGGAGATATCTCGAGGACAGGTGAGTGAAGCCTGGCGCTGCAGCGAGCAACGCAATGCTTTTAAATGGAAGTCTTTCTTCAGGGATGCTGGCGAGAAGATTCCGGATGCAGGTAAGAAGTTTGAAATAGTCCTTGGTTTTCACCTTTCTCTTCTCTTCCTTCCTTGGAGGTCTTCCAGGTTCGAGGCGGGCGTGGCTGGAGTCCAGGAGCAGGAGCAGACACGGTGAGCGTTGAGCTGCAGGAAGCAGAACAACGCGAAGCATGAGCTGCTGTCTGGGCGTGGCTTAAATAGCCTCCAAAGAAGTCCCAGGTATGTATCCTTCCCCAACTAAGTATGTATCCTTCCCTGGCCACGCCTGAGTGAAAAAATAGTCCCTATGAAAAAATAGACCCTTTCAGGTCTCAGGGAGGCCTGAAGCGTGCAGCATGGTCTGCATCAGGTAAGTGCACAAAACACCTCCCTTTATGAGCCTGGTGCCTATGGCACCAGGACTGATGTCCAACATGAGCCTGGCGCCAAAGGCGCCAGGACTGAGTCCGAAGAGCCCCTATAAGGGGCCGCTGGGCTTTTACCCGAGGGCATGATGCCTGCTTCCGGGGGTGCTGGGCCTGGCCTGGTGCTCCGGGGGTAGGCATCATGACACTGAGGACCCAACAAAATTCAGGTAAGACTTAAGGTGAGTAATCTGTCCTTTTGCAATTAGTTCGTTGCTCACCTTGTTTTGTCCTTTTTCTCCGTAGGTCTTGAATGCGACCGATGTCGCCTATGGGCGCTGAAAAGGTTGCCGGCGCCACGTAAAGGTAAGTGGAAGCGGCGCAGCAGCGTGAGAAGCGGAGCGCTTCTAACTATTGTCTTTCTTTTCCGTAGGTGCTGGGATGCGCCCGATGTCGCCTATGACCGCTGAATAGCTAGACAGCGCCACGTGAAGGTAAGTGGAAGCGGCGCTGCAGCGAGCGATGAGATGCGTTTCTAACCCTTGACTTTCTTTTGCAGGATCGACGGAGTGAAGAATCCGGATTCTGGATGAAGGTAGGTAATGTCCTAATGCTTGCCTTTCTCTCCTTGCAGGTGTTCCAGGTGCTGGCGGGCGTGGCAGGAGCCAGGATGCAGGAGCCGACTCGGTGAGCGTCCTGCTGCAGATGCAGAATAACGCAAAGCACGTGTGGCCATCCGGGTGTGGTTTAAATAGCCTTGGAAGAGCTTCAGGTGAGTGTTCTTCCACTGGCCCCACCCGAGTAAGAAAAGAGTTCCTGAAAGAAAATAGTTCCTCCCCAGCCTTAGTTGGCTTGGAGCTTCAGACAGCATGGTCTGCCTCGGATGAGTATGCAGCATGGTCTGCCTCAGGTGAGTTGACACAAGCATTACCATATGTTCTGCCATGATGTGCCTGGCGCCTATGGCGCCAGGACAGATGCCTTTTATGAGCCTGGCGCCAAAGGCGCCAGGACAAGGTCCAAAGAGCCCCTATAGGGGTTTGCTGGGTCCTGCTTGGTGAGTATGAAGTCTGCTTCCGGGGACGCTGGGCCTGACCTGGCTCATTGGGAGCAGGCATCATGACACTCCCTAAGGGAACTGCACAGGATTCTGCCTAACACTGGTGTACAGCGGTGAGGATAAAAGTATTGGATTTACATTTTAGAGTTCTGCTAGTGCTTCCGTTTAAATAACCACAAGGCTAACTATCACAAGAAGTTTATTTTAAACAGAAGTCAAAATTATGGAAAGTTACAGCCAGAAGACCCTCCTTACTAATACTGATGATTATTTAAGGGATCTGTGTAGACAGAAAGGTCTTCCTGTCAAAGGCAAGAAATTAGAAATGATTGATAGACTGTTAGATAAACAAAATCTGGATAGTGGTGCTGTACTGCCCCCTACTCCAGCAAATGTAGCACATCTTGAGGAAAATAATGTTGAAGATGTTATTGCTGAAACAGATGAGGATGTATGGGTATGTATGAACCTAAGTTGGATGTATTAGATTGGCTTTCTATGTTTGAATACAATCATGGGCTCCAGGATATCACAGGGAATCAGTTGATCCCCTGGTTATTCTCTAGGCTCCCCCCTGTTGCATCTGACGTGGTAATGGAGTTGGGGGAGGTGGATAGGATGGATTATGAATGTGTAAAGCTAGCTTTGATAGCTAGATTTGGGAAGACTCCTTCCTAGTACCTTAAGAAGTTTAGGACCCTCAAAAAGCATGATAGTACCCCTTGGGCTACTTGGGTGAAAGAGTGTTTGAAGAACTTAGAGGGATGGATTAAGGGTTATAGAGTTAAAACCTATGAAGGAATGAGAAATCTTGTTATGATGGAGTCTATCTATGATGCCTGCTCTCCTGCGCTTAGACAGCACTTGGCTGATTCAAAAGAACTGGATTCTAAGAAGCTAGCTAAGGCTGCTGACTTGTGGGTTGCCAACAGGGCTACTCACAAGGATTCAGGGGTAACTCAGAAAAAGGATGATGGAAAGCAACCAAAGAAAGACAACAAAGGGAATTCAAATAATTCCAATTCCAAAGAGGGCGCCAAACAAAATTCTAAGGGTAAGCCACAAGGGAAAACTAATCAGGCTAGTGCACCTTCTGGTCCCAGACGAGAAGGGGGTCAGAACAAGCCACCATTCATAAAGACACTTGGTAAATGTTATGTTTGTGGCTCTACTGATCATGTGAAAGGGGATCCCAGATGTAAGGGTAAACCTTCAGGGGTCCACACTGTCTCCTTATCCTTTGCTCCAGAGGAGGAAGTACATATGGACAGTGGAAACGTGAAATTGCTAGCTGAAGATCCCATTGGAGTCTCAGCTAGTGTATCTTTAGTATCTCTAGGGTTGTGGGAACAACAGAATTTAGATGTGTATAATTGTATCCCTCCTAATAGTAAAGAGTATTACAAAGACAGTGTCCTAGTCAATGGTCAGGAAACCCCTGCCATTAGTCCATGTGGTGGACAAATCTTTTTTCAAGGTGGAGGATGTTGCTAAGGCACCCAAACGCCTCACCAAGTTAGCTGGAGGGTCTGTGCAGATGCTTCCCCAATTACCAGCTCTCATCCAGTGCAATGAAATAACTGTCAGTATACCTGTGAGTGTACAATCTGAAGTACCAGGAAGTGTGCTGTTGGGCAATGATCTGAAATACCTGGGAGTAGTGTCAAGTAGCCCCAGACCTTCTAGTACGAGATTACAGGAGCTTACCAGACCTGCAAGGGAGAGGACCTTAAGGGGCTCTGCTGAGGAGAGGATAGAAAAAGAAATCACTCCTACTCCACTGGAGTTACTAACTGCTATTTCCAAGCAACCAGAAGCAAAGGGGAAAAAACCCAAGACTTCAAAGAAGAAACCAGCAGAAAGCACTCCAGTGTTGTCAACCAGGAAATCTCCAAGGTTGTCAAAAATCACACCTGTGATTCCTCCTCCAGCTGAGGCTGAGAGTGAGGTACAACCCTATGTGGTTGAACTAGAGCCTGAAGATTTAGATCTAGTAGGAGGCCAAGAACTCATTGGAGATCTTGACCCTGTGGACCATCCTGCGCTGCAGTCTTTACTGGCAGAAGGTGGACCCCAAAGGGGAGACTTCAGTAAGGGACAAAGAGAATGTCCGACTCTGGAAGGTCTTTGCCACCAGGCAGCTTCTCAGCTTGAAGGGCAAGAGCCTGGGAAGTATAGGTTACACTGGGAAGATGGCCTCTTCTATAGTGAACCAACAGAGTCACTCCCTGGGGACTACACAAGACTTGTAGTGCCTCAAGCAAAGCAACTCCAATTCTTGCAACTAGCCCATGAGATACCTTTGGCTGATCACTTGAGCTTCAAGAAGACCAAGGAAAGGCTCTCTCTCTACTTTTATTGGGCTAAAATGGGGGCTGAGGTAGATAAGTATTGCAAGAGTTGCCACACTTGCCAAACCTCTGGTAAAAGTGGCTCCAAGAATGTGGCACCTCGAGTGCCTCTCCCTGTGGTGGGATGCCATTTGAGAGGGTAGGATCGACATTGTTGGTCCCCTTGATCCTCCAAATTCTTCAGGCAACAGGTTTATACTTGTTGTAGTAGACCATGCTACTAGGTTCCCTGAAGCAATTCCTATGAGGACTGTTACAGCTCCGGATGTGGATAAGGCCCTCCTTGGTATTTTTACCAGGGATGGGTTTCCTAAGGAGGTAATATCCGACAGGGGGTCCAATTGTATGTCCCACTACATGAAGGCCATGTGGAGTTACCAACAAGTTCTCAACAGCATACCACCCTCAGACAAATGGATTGGTAGAAAGGTTTACCAGAACCATGAAGAGCATGATAGGAGCTTTAGAGGACCCTCTTAAGAAAAAGTGGGATCTTCTACTGCCATGCCTTCTCTTTGCATATAGAGAAGTCCCTCAGGAGGGAGTGGGTTCCAGTCCCTTTGAACTTCTCTATGGCCATCCGGTCAGAGGTCCATTGGCCCTGATCAAGGAGGGGTTGGAGAGTGCTCCTTCCCTCATGCCAGTCAGAGTCACTGACTATGTGATAGGACTCCAGAGGAGAATGTCACACATGATGGCTAAGGCAAGTGATAACTTGAAAGCAGGTCAGGTTCTGGTCAAGCATTGGCATGACCAGAAGGCCAACATGGTTGAGTTCGCTCAAGACCAGCTAGTTCTTGTTATGGTCCCAACAAAGCAGAGGGCCTTGCAGGACAAATGGATTGGACCCTTCAAGGTTGTGGGAAAACTTGGAGAGGTGAACTATCTGGTGGACTTAGACAATCCCAAGGAGGCTCCTAGAGTATTTCAGATCAACCGTCTAAAAGCTTATGTCTCGAGACCAGAACTGGGTGCTCTGCTTCTAGCTTCAGCTCAAGAGGAGGAGGAGAGTGAACCTCTATCTGACCTCCTCAGAGGCAAACCTTTGGACGAGAAAATAGAAGGAGTTAATCTCTCTTCTAATCTGACACCTGAGCAACAGGAGGAGTGCAAAGTTTTGTTAAATCATTTGCCCCCCCTGTTCTCTCTAGCACCAGGCTTGCCCCTTGGGGCCAGCATGATGTATAAACTGGTGACTGTTTACCTGTCAAAAGCAGGGGCTACAGGATGTCAGAAAATGTAAGAACCCACATCAAAGGAGAGGTCAACAAGATGCTTTATCTCGGGATAATAGAGCCCTGTACTAGTCCATGATCTAGCTCAGTTGTGTTAGTACCAAAGGCAGGATCCAAGGAGTTGAGATTATGTGTGGACTTTGGCGCTCTAAGTGCAGTCACTAAGACTGATGCCCATCGTTTGCCAAGGACAGATGAGCTGGTGGATAGACTTGGTTCAGCCAAGTTCCTCAGCACATTTGATCTCACGTCAGGCTATTGGCAAATAGCCCTGACTGACCATGCCAGGGAGAAAACTGCATTCTCCACCCCAGTTGGCTTATACGAGTTTAAGGTTATGCCTTTCTGCTACATTCCGAAGGATGGTTAATCAGGTTCTGAATGGGATGGAGGACTTCTGCATGGCATACTTGGATGACATTGCAGTGTTCAGCCCTACTTGGAAAGAACATGTTGACCACCTAGGATATGTTTTGCAGGCTCTTGAACAGGCCCAACTGACCATAAAGGCAAGTAAATGCCAAATTGGTCAGAGTAAAGTGTTCTACCTTGGGCATGAGGTAGGAGGTGGTGAAATAAGGCCTTTCCTCAGCAAGATTGAAGCTGTGAAAAATTGGACAACCCCTTCTACTCAGACCCAGGTGAGAGCCTTCCTTGGCCTCACTGGGTATTACAGGAATTTCATTGAGAACTGTGGATCCATAGCTTCTCCACTGAATGTAATCTCTTCTCCTAGGTTCCCTAAAAAGTTCAAATGGAATAAGGAGTGCAATCAGGCCTTTGAAAGCCTGAAGAAAACCCTTTGTCAAGCTCCAGTTCTCAGAGCTCCTGACTATCACCAACCATTCATTGTACAAACAGATTCTTCCAATATAGGTATAGGTGCAGTATTCAGTACACTGGATGAGAAAGGTAGGAAGCACCCCATTTGCTTCATCAGTAGGAAACTGAAAGAACCTGAAACTATTGAGAGAGAATGTTTTGCCATTGGGTGGGCTTTGAAAAAGTTTAGACCATACTTGTATGGATCTACTTTCATCATTCAAACAGACCACCAACCCTTGAGATGGTTGATGCAATTGAAAGGGGAAAACCCAAAACTGCTAAGATGGTCAATCTGCCTCCAAGGGTTTGATTTTACCATTGAGCACATGTCAGGATGTCACCACCAAAATGCTGATGGTCTCTCTAGGATGCTTATAACCAACTAGAGGTAAGAGACTCATCCAGGAGTGGATTACATCCTCCTGTCCCTTAGTCTGAGGGGGGCGAGTGTTAGGGAGAATTCTCATTCTATGGCTAATTTCCCTTACCTGTAGAGTCCCCCAGCAGCTTTGCTGGATTTGAAGGGTTTGTTTCTTCTTACCTGCTAAGAGTGAGGCTCTTTTTCCCACTCTTAGGCATTTTTGCTATTTGTGTTCTAGGCTATTTTTGTGTTTAATGCCTATGGGATCTTTCTCAACCCCATAGGAACCATCTTTTTTCACATGTGTTACACAGCACCCTCAATGCAGTGACAATGGGGTGTCGTAGCGACCCCCAAAGACAGACTCCATACCCTGGGGCTGACTACTGTCTCCCAGGGCATGTAAAGTCCCCATTGACTTTACTAGTCAAATCCTATGAACTAAACCAGTACAACCCATCTTACTATGGAGGTACTGGAAGGGGTTAATAGTTTTTCCCCTATGCTCCTTTTTGAGAGGCCACTGTACAGTCCCTCTCTCAAAAGTTTCTGGCTGGTGGCAGTGGTTACTACCATAAATATTCGACCGCAAATATTTCCCTATGGGATTTTCCCATTGTTCGAGGCTACCACTTTTTCTGACAGCCTCTAACATACCGCCGGTGCATTAAATATTAACTTGACTCCGGTAGGTTTTATTTGCCAGAACTTTAATATAACTTCTTTCTCATGTCTTTCTCTAAACTCCTAACCCAGGGTGGGGATCCTTTGTTCGTCCTTTTGGCGGGCTTCTGCCGAGAAGCCCTCCTTTCGGTGCCACTGGGTCTGGGGTGGGTCCATTGTGTGGGAGGGGGAGTAGGACCCCTGGACAGGGTTGCCTTCGCAACCCATATCGCACTCTATCCCGCCAAGATGACCACTCCACTGTGTGAGTGACAGCTAGGCTGTATGAATGGGGATCTTTTTGCATAAAAGCAAGGTCCTGGGGACTGGAAGGACAAGACGTCGCCACTGGAACTAAGAAGCCAAAGAGGAGAGAAGCCGAAGTCATATGCAATGACTGAACCACCAGTGAAGCCCTGCTGCAGCGTCTCACCACTTGTCTCCACACGACCAGAGATGATCTTCACCTGCAAGAGCCTTCTTCCCTTGAGCTGGTGGTTTCAACCAGTTTGCCAATCACATTCCCGGATCTGCCTTGGTCAAATCTCCTGTACCCTGTACTCGGAGGCCGGATAGCCAGGCACCAGTCCACCCGGATTTAAAGGAGCGTACCTTTTATTCATCGGGCAGCACCGTGGCTGGTTTCATCCTTGGGTACTGCAATAACTCAAACCTTCCTCCACGACGAGAGCCCCTCTTCCTCTGCTGGATCACCCGAACTGCAGGAACTACCAGGAACAACCCCCACCGCAGGAGCCACTTCTTCATTTAAAGGTACATTTTTCCGCCAGGCCGCCCTTTCTTCGCGGTAGCACTAAAGGTGTTTTAAATCCTTTACCTACCTGTTGCGTTGGCCGCCCCTCTCTCTTAACATTGTCTTTTCAACTTCTGCATCCACCTTTTCAACTTTGTTAACCAAAGACTTGACTGCAGCTACAAGAACATTTTGCTCCTGGGCCCTTGCCCTGTACCACTGACTCTGGCACAGGTCTACTGACTCTGGCTACATTTGTTAGATCTGCCTTCTTTAGATTGATTCTCATCTAGAACTGTGTGGTGCACCTATTTCCTTTAACTACCCTTTCCTTCCCATGTTTAAACCTTGTGAAATGCCATTTTTCTCAGTTTTCATTTAAGTATTGCTATACTGATACACTGCCTTGCTTAAACGGGTTCACAAACTGATGGGAAGTGTTGCTAGGGTGTGTAAGAACCTATTTCTATATAACTTGTGCTTTCCCTCCCTTGTGGGGAATTGTTAGAGGATCCCTTGTGTGTAGTTGTCACTGTGCCGTTTTGCTCAGTGTTCACTCTGGTTCACTTGGTCTACAATTTAACTTGGGGGTGTGTATATTTTTTCTTTGACTTAATTTAACTTGCTTGATGACTGTGATACATGTGTTTTATTAAAAGTGTATACAATAAATATATAACTACGTTTTAATACAAAGCTTTGGTCAGTGTTTCCTTGCGCCATAGTACTGAAGGCCTATTGTGTAAACCCTGACTACTGCTCATCTCCCTCTTGAGATAAGTATGACTGCTCTGCCACAGCTACCAACTAAATCTTTGTGGTACAGACTGATACCAAAGGGGATTCATTGCTCTCACCTGTAGTCCTAATCTTGTGTAGTGCTCCCTAAGGGAACTGCACAGGATTCTGCTAACAATGTGACATTACAATACACCCCCAATTCCCCCAGCCCAAAGTTAGTTCATTGAAACATT
This sequence comes from Ambystoma mexicanum, assembly GCF_040938575.1. Taxonomy (NCBI): domain Eukaryota; kingdom Metazoa; phylum Chordata; class Amphibia; order Caudata; family Ambystomatidae; genus Ambystoma; species Ambystoma mexicanum. The sequence continues at coordinate 141,877,402 of NC_090932.1, forward strand.
TGAGATGACCAGCAGAACTTTAATCATCTGCCTTGGTCACCTCATCTCTGTTCCCATGAGAAGTGCTTACCACCATGTCACCACGTATTGCCATACAAATGTTGCATATGAGGGACTCTCTAACCTTCTTCCAACAGAACAAAACACACTATGGGGCAATTCAAAACCACTGTGGTTCTTTTCGACTCCTTTAGAAAATCGTATTTTACTAGTGAATTTTGAATTATAAAATGGTCATGTATTCATTACTTGTTCGTGAAACCTGCGAGCTGTAATCTGGGACCTCGCAAAATAACAAGCATTGTATACTTCTTTCAGTACTGGGCTGGGATCACCAACTCTGCACTAAGTCACCAGCTACAGCAGCTTTTTCCGCACAGGTGAAGCTAACCCACGTTTACTGCAAAAGCAATCCTTTAAGGTCTATTTATTGTGTTTCGTTTTACCACTAAGGTGAATTATAATTACCTGTGCGCCTGTATTTATGGATTCGTTTTATTATGGGTTCTATTTCACAGCACAGATTTCAGAAAGAGCCCCCACCCCTTTTACAGTGCTATCTTGCAGCTGATAAGTGCCTGCCTTTATACTGTGTTGAACTTGCATCTTTATTACAATATACATGTACATGGTATTTGTTCTCAGTGAAGCAAGATTACATTTAGTGGTTTTAGCTGAGAGTGCAACACAGTTCTTGTCAGTGGCAGAAGAAATAAACATTTTGGGCCTAATTCTAAGTGTGGTGGTCCGGACAGCCACACTATAATCTGCGGGCGGGTCGCAACGGCACCCGGCACCATTATCAACTTCCGTTTTCGCCCCTGTCTATTTTCTTTCCGCCCTCCTCTCTTCCCATTTCTCTTTTTGTATGAAATTTTGGAAACATTCTTGACTCATCTTCTTTTTCTCCTCATATTTCTGCACTCTCCCACTCTTGTCGGTTCCAGCTCTTCAATATATGGAAGTCTAGACACATTCTTTTTTCCTCTCTAATCTTTTCTCAACTGTTCTACTGCTTCTCTTTTCTACACGGTCTTCCTGCCGTCCATCTCTCTCCTCTTTGCTCGATCTATAACTCATCTATATGCCTTTGATTTTCCTTATTTTCCTGTGATTCTACCCCCTTGCACTTTCCTTTCTTTAATGGCTCCCATTTGAGTCACCTCTGTTGTTTAATTTTCTCTGCCTAGTTTTCAAATGCCTTCACAGACCTGCCCTACCCTATCTTTCCACTATTGTTTCCTTTTATGTTCCATCATGTCCTCTTCCTCTTAGTCCAATTTTCTTCTTATTGTTCCTCATCCCCTTGTGCTAATTCCTGTTTCTGCTCTTTTTCCCTCTTAGCCGCAAAGCACGGGAACATGCTTCCTATTTCTTTTTGATCTTTGTCTTCTATTTATGTTTCCACTCTCATCTTAAGACTCTTCTTCTCACAGGTTAACCAGTTTCAATGTTGTCTTACATTATGTTTACCATTTTTACTTTTGTACAGTGCTTTGGCATATAGCGCCATATATAAAAAAAATCTAATCATATCAAATCAAATGATCACCAGCAACATAATATAGCACTATATATAAAAAAATCAAATCATATCAAATCAATTGATCAATTGATAACATAAGGGTTATGGAAACCCCTGACACTGAAATGGAGAAGATGTCTTATATGTTTCGAACGATGCTCAAAATGCTCTACTCAAAAGAGAGTTTGGGGTACTGAGAATTGAAAACAAAGTCTATTTCAGACCAGTTCATATTGGCTGAAGCTGTATTGTAAATAGGTTTGGGACAATACAGGGATGCAATGGTTGATTTCACTTCCACTTTGGGAAGTGATACCTGAGAATGGCTTAACCCTGTAGCACTGACGCTAAGGGACTCTCTTCCCTAGCCTATAATTCACTTACTCCGGGCTAACAACATATCTGCACATTTGAAACAGTACCTGTTACCAAAAGAGAGTTTGGGAATTCAGGCATACCTGCATGAGATTGAGGCAGACTTACAGAAGAAGTTGCACTATATGAAGTTTTGTGTGAGCATGTTTCCCCTATCAACTAATAATTTTGAATGGCAGGCCCATAGCAACGGAAGATGAACTATGCATACTCTTCTTCTGTTATCAGCATTTGTTGTTTGTTTGTTTATTTTATTTCTATAGCGCTCCGGACCCGGGAGTAAAAGGGCGCTCAGTACAAGTTACAAGGCACAGTACATGGTAATAAGCAGTGATACTAGAACAACTTGAACAACAGTTATATACTAGGAACAACAATTATATACAAACTATACAGGCAGTCGAGGTGATAGCAACCAATAATGACATAAATGAGGCATGTGCAATAAGTACAGTTTATAGCTGAGTCTAACTTCAAGGTTGACTTTTTGTCAGAAGCCACCCGATGTCAAGTTTCCTGAACGACTGGAAGGATTTGGATGATTTAATATTCAAAGGCAGGGCGTTCCAGAGTTAGGAGGCGAGGACAGAGAAGCTCGAGCCTCCGGCTCTTTTAGAGGTAAATCTAGGTACTATGAGACATAAGGTATTGGAAGATCTCGTGGTTCTGATGGAGGATTTCATGGTGAATTTGTTAGTCAGGTAGGGGTTGGCTAGATAGTTGAGAGCTTTGTAAGTGAGGCAGAGTGTTTTTAGATCAATTTTATGTTGGATGGTGAGCCATTTACATGTGGTTCTAGTGGCAGAGATGTGCTCACGCCTGGGAATGTTTAGCGCTGCCCGTAATGCATTATTTTGAAGGACTTGGAGTTTACTAATTATCGCTTGGTTGGCGCCTAAGTAGAGGCTGTTGCAGTAGTCTAACTTATATTGTATAAGAGCTCTGGCTAGAGTGAGGCAACTATTAGGGGAGAGAAATGGTCTACAGGCTCTGATTAGTTTTCCGGTATAGGCGGTGGCAGAGGCGGTCGAGTTGACTTGCTTAGTATGGTTAATATTGGCATCACGATAGAAGCCAAGGGTTTTCACGTTTTTGGCGACCGGGATGGTGTTGCCATCAATTATGATGTTGGAGTAGTTGGGACTTAGTTTTTGTAAGTTGTTCGGTGAGACAACAATGAGCAGTTCAGTCTTCTCGTCATTCAGGCAGAGGCCGTGTGTGGCCATCCATGCCTGAATGACGGAGAAGATTTCATTGATCCTGGCTACATCTGTATTGTAATTGCCCGAGATGGTGAGGAGTATCTGGGTGTCGTCCACGTAGTTTGTGTAGGTGACACCCAGACGATCCAGTTTATCAAAGTGGGGCTTTGTAAAGATATTGTATAGGGTGGGTGAAACACATGAACCTTATGGGACACCACAGGCAGAGGAGAGGTGGTTGCAGAGTATTTTATGGTCGACCAAGTCGAAGGCTGCTGAGAGATCTAAGAGGAGTAGGATGGCAGCCTTGCCCTTATCTTTAATTTCGTCAATCTGACTTTTAAGATCAACAAAGGCAGTTTCTGTTCCAGGAGTAATTGGTTGGACTCTAGGTAATGCTGAATTTGCAAGTAAGAAACTCTGTCAAGGATTTTTAACAAGAAGGGAACAGTTGTGATAGGCCTGTAATTTGTGGGGATGGTTGGGTCCAAGGTCTGTTTTCTTAGTAGCGGGAGGACCCAAGACTGTTTCAGATTGTTGGGTACCGAATAAGTGGAGAATGACACGTTTATGAGCTTAGAAATGAAGGGGGCGAGGTCTCTTGCTGCATCTTTTATGATCTGTGCGGGGCAACTGTCCCCTTTGCAGTTTGATGGTTTGAGGGATGTTATAGTTTTTGCACTTCTAGTACGGTTACTTTTTTGAAGGTGAAGCCCTCATTAGTGTTAGGGGTGGTGGGTGGGCTGGGAATAGGGGGGCTAGGGGTGGGGCTGCTATTGGAAAGTTGTAGTCTTTTATTTTTGATTTTTGTTTGTAGGCCAGTGATTTTGTTTGCAAGGGCATCTTGGATACTGGTGCACCAGAGCTGGGCTTTAACAGACGTGTCCATAGGTGGATTGGGGTTTTCTAACTTCTTCAGGATAGTGAATAATTCTTTGGTACTGGAACTAGCATTACTTATTCTTGATTTGTAGGCTTCCTTTTTAGTGTGAATTATTTCTTTTTTATAAAGGGAGGATGCATTTATGAGATTGACTTTGTGTTCCTCTGATGGATTCATTTTCCATAGGGTTTCCATTTTGGACTTTTTATTTCTTAATATTTTGAGTTCTGGTGTGTACCATGAGTTAAGATGTGCTTTGGGTTTACATTTGCGTAGTTTTAGAGGGGCAACAAGGTCAATAGCTTTGGTCATGGTGTTATTGTAGGTGTCTACTAGTAAGTTGAGGTCCGATGTGTTGGGGATCATGTTTAGGGTGGGTAGAACTAGTGGGATGAGGGCTTCAGCGGTGATGTTCCGCTTATTTCTCATCAGACATGCTGTTGCAGATGTGCGCTGTGTGTGGAGATGGTTATTAGTACTAATGTCAAATGAGAGTAGGAAGTGTTCGGTCCATATAAGTGGTTGGGGGTCCTTGCATATAATGTTACAGTTGTGGGCAGCGAGCCAGTCTAAGGTTCTGCCTTTCTGATGGGTAGGTAAGGTGTTAAGTTGAATGTAGTTGTTTTCGCCAAGTGCATTAGCAAGGGAAGATGCTGGAGTGTCGTGGGGATCATTGTAACCCAGGTTAAAGTCACCTAGAATAATATTCTGTGATAGAGGTTTAGCTTTTTCAGCTATGAGGGAAGTTATATCTTCCTCTAAGGAACCTATGGGACCAGGGGGTCTGTATAATAGTTCCTGGGTGATGGAGTTCTTAGGGGGTAGTTTGAATTTTAATGGATAGGTGTTCACAAGAATTTAGAGGAAGGGAGGTCACAGATCTAATGTCAAGCGAGGACGCGAACAGGGGCAAACAGGTGGAAGGCCTTAGTCCTGGCCTTGTTCCGCCGCTGGCTTCCGCCTGCCAGTGGGCGGATCTGCTTATGTTGATTTGTGTTGCCTAGCAACTCAGAGCCTCGCTCTCATCCCGCGTTGCACCAGCCATTTTGGAAGGTCAGGCAGCAGCGCGGATGATAGCAATCAGGGGCTCAGGGGCACAAATCTGGATCTCTGTTGCAGGAGAACACGTAGAGGGTCATGGCCACTTGCTGTTAGGGCCGGAAGATCAGCAGACCTTGCATCTGGTCTGGAGCTGGCTGCAGTAGCGTTGTGGCTGCAGGATTCGTCTGGAGGCACACGAGGGAGATGGGCTCCAGCCCTCCTCTCCTCTGTGGGTGCCTGGGGATGACTGCTCACTGGGGCAAACAGGTGGAAGGCCTTAGTCCTGGCCTTGTTCCGCCGCCGGCTTCCGCCTGGCGGTGGGCGGGTCTGCTTATGTTGATTTGTGTTGCCTAGCAACTCAGAGCCTCGCTCTCATCCCGCGTTGCGCCAGCCATTTTGGAAGGTCAGGCAGCAGCGCGGATGATAGCAATCAGGGGCTCAGGGGCACAAATCTGGATCTCCGTTGCAGGAGAACACGTCGAGGGTCGTGGCGAATTGCTGTTAGGGCCGGAAGATCAGCAGACCTTGCATCTGGTCTGGAGCTGGCTGCAGTAGTGTCGTGGCTGCAGGATTCGTCTGGAGGCACACGAGGGAGATGGGCTCCAGCCCTCCTCTCCTCTGTGGGTGCCTGGGGATGACTGCTCACTGGGGCAAACAGGTGGAAGGCCTTAGTCCTGGCCTTGTTCCGCCGCCGGCTTCCGCCTGCCGGTGGGCGGATCTGCTTATGTTGATTTGTGTTGCCTAGCAACTCAGAGCCTCGCTCTCATCCCGCGTTGCGCCAGCCATTTTGGAAGGTCAGGCAGCAGCGCGGATGATAGCAATCAGGGGCACAAATCTGGATCTCTGTTGCAGGAGAACACGTAGAGGGTCGTGGCCACTTGCTGTTAGGGCCGGAAGATCAGCAGACCTTGCATCTGGTCTGGAGCTGGCTGCAGTAGCGTTGTGGCTGCAGGATTCGTCTGGTGGCACACGAGGGAGATGGGCTCCAGCCCTCCTCTCCTCTGTGGGTGCCTGTGGATGACTGCTCACTGGGGCAAACAGGTGGAAGGCCTTAGTCCTGGCCTTGTTCCGCCACTGGCTTCCGCCCGCTGGTGGGCGGATCTGCTTATGTTGATTTGTGTTGCCTAGCAACTCAGAGCCTCGCTCTCATCCCGCGTTGCGCCGGTCATTTTGGAAGATCAGGCAGCAGCGCGGATGATAGCAATCAGGGGCACAAATCTGGATCTCCGTTGCAGGAGAACACGTCGAGGGTCGTGGCCACTTGCTGTTAGGGCCGGAAGATCAGCAGACCTTGCATCTGGTCTGGAGCTGGCTGCAGTAGCGTCGTGGCTGCAGGATTCGTCTGGAGGCACACGAGGGAGATGGGCTCCAGCCCTCCTCTCCTCCGTGGGTGCCTGGGGATGACTGCTCACTGGGGCAAACAGGTGGAAGGCCTTAGTCCTGGCCTTGTTCCGCCGCCGGCTTCTGCCTGCCGGTGGGCGGATCTGCTTATGTTGATTTGTGTTGCCTAGCAACTCAGAGCCTCGCTCTCATCCCATGTTGCACCAGCCATTTTGGAAGGCCTTAGTCCTGGCCTTGTTCCGCCACCGGCTTCCGCCTGCGGCGGAACATTTGAACACACACATATATTGGTTAAGTCTCCTTTTAGTTAAACATGGTAAAAGAAACTACAAAGAAGCACTAATATATATTACACACATTACTCATTTGTTTTTTTGGATTGTACATGTTTTGAACTCAGCTCTCTCTCTTCATATCATAAATCAGAGAGGAATATTTAGAAAAGGATGAAGACAGGGTGAAGAGATATTTTGAAGTACAATTCTTTAGCAATTTTGCATATCAAATGAAAACATACACCGTTGCCTTGCAAAATGTATATTTTTTGCTACTAGAGGACTTTATGCAGACGAAGTTTGATACACCTCAACAATTTATGTAACATGTGTGCAAAATTGGTTCTTATTTTGACTGTTTTTGTTTATTCAACTTTTAGTTTATCTTTTGCAATTTTGTATTTGAATTAGGGATTTATTATGATAAATGTAGTTGTATTTGTTTTGATGTATTGGTTTCCTGTTTGAGGTTTTATGGGTGTTGTTCGAACTGAAATATACTGGACTACATCAATAGTATTTGTGCTACTATAATTCTGTTCTTGAATCCCGCAATTTTGGAAAAAGAGTGTTGGAGGAGAGTTATCCCTCCAAGCAGTGCATAGACAAACCACTGAGATAGTTTCAGGGTTTCCCCAATACACAAAGCAAATAACATTCCAAGTTCTACTGTTCTATCTGGCAGAGAGTGCTACCAACTTCAGAACTGCTCAAGGCCTTTCTGCTAAACACTTCCCATCCAAGATATACATATGTTTTCACATATATTTAAGTCCCTGTGAACATCTTTGAGTAGTATGGGAACATCTTTGAGTAATATGGAACAGGTGGTTTTAAATAACATATTTGGTCATTTGGTGAATTTATTTTATTAATATGTTATTCTACATTTTAATGAGGGAATTGTGACTATAAACTTGATTTTTGTCACTCGTGATGTGCATGTTTTCACTTTGAATCTGGGAGTAAGAGCAAACTATATCAATTGATGCTTAACTCACACTTTGGCTAAAGCCCTTTCACCATTCAAGTATTGAGTGAACCATATCTGGCAGTGCTACACCATTTTTGAACAAGCCAGAGGTGTGTTCATCTGATTTCATTTTCATACTTCTATACCCATATATTTCCTTGGATATCTGTCCAGGGGTTCTATCATTGGATAAAAGGGCAACCATATGTAGTACCCACTCAAGTAATATCTAATGTTTGGACACTTAGACTCATTTTCACAAAGAAGAATTTGTATTTGCTGGGTATGATATATTTTTCAGAATGTGCTCAGCCTCATTTTATTTGCTATACCATCCTAAAACATCTATGCATCTAGTGATAGTAGTTCTACTTGAATATTTGTTTGCAAACTTGCTTTTGTGATTTTCAGAGCTTTTTGTTGCTGCTGAAACATTGTTTTTCTGTTTAGAAATATCATCTGGTAGGGGATATATAGATATAAAATCACGGATTCAATTTGATTTGTTGTCTGGTTCCTTTTGTTATTTACTATGTTGTCCTCTCTGTTAACGGATTAATTTACTGAGCCATATTCATGTCAGCTTATGCACTCATTTCCAAAGATAGGAGTATTGCAATTAGCTTGTGTAGACTATATTGTTGACTCCAAATGGCCACTTTTTGTGTGTATTTAATGAGTATTTCTTTTCATCCAAATTTCCTGTTTTGGAAATTTGATTTTCTAGGGCTTGTTTTAGTATTTTGGTGCGTTAGAAGTACTAGGTTTGGTTAATGCAATATAACAAGTATTTGAAACATATTGAAGAGTTGGAATAGGAAGATTCTTTTCACTTTGCCTTCTCTGATGTCTTAACCACACAATACAGTTCTACCATTTGATGGATAACTTTAATTTTTCCATACTTTGTGCAAGTTTGTATGTTTTATTAAATTTTTTCAGAAAATGCTTGTATAATAAAAGTTCTAATTTCATTCTAATTTTCAAATGCATTTTAGCCCATCCTTAGACTGCTTATCTCTGGAAAGCCTTTTCTGTTCCTCAATTCTTATACCTTTTCTCTTAGGTTTGCGAGTTCTTACTTCCAGGAAACACCGAAACACAACAATTGAAGTGCAATATAGTCTGAGAATTAAGCATGGTCCTCTCCCACATTCATACACATGTTAAATACCATAGATGTATTTATTCTGTTACACCTGGTAAATCCATATCCAAGCACGTGTTGTTACAAAGTCAGAAATCTCCCCTGTTTGAGGATTGACATTATGATATTCTCAACATATGCATCTGTTCCTTCATTTGGGTATAAAAAGAGCACATACATAGGACAATAGCAAAATAGCACCCAAAACATCATCATCTTTACTCTTCATTCACACGTCTCTTTTCCTCTAATGTACATAGCAATGTTCCCTATACAATAGCTTACATTTTATTGCATATAATTGAAGATGTGGTATCACCTGCATCATTTTCGGAATAGATGTTTCTGATAGGGTTACTCATCCAGGAATATGTCATGTTTTTGTGATGTGCTGAGTTTTTCAGACCCCCTATTTACAATTTTATTTTAGGTTTTGTGACTCCAAACTCAGTAGTGAGCGGTGACATTTCGAAAACATTATTTGTGTATAGTTGTTTTGATAGACTTCTATCTGTAATTGTTTTAATGAATAAAAATACAATCAATTCTTGAAATATTTGAAGAGATAATCTTCTTCTAATGGTGGGAATTGTTTCTAGTTTCTATTTTTGTAATTCTTTAAAATGGACTTCACATTTCCTAGCTATTAAACCATTTCTTAGAACGTCCTTAGTAAGCCTGCTTTGTTATTGCATATGATGAAATTGTAGTTTCCCCTTTCTATTACTGTCACCTGGAAAAAGCTAGTAATACTCAAGCTCTGTTATTTGTGGGGCAATGCAAGAGCCCATGATTAATTTGATAGTGTATATTTACACTAAATTAAATATGCCAACCGAATCAACTTTTATTAGATTACATAATACAATGGGAAGGCTTTGGCAACTGTTTTTTAGATTGTTGTTTAAACATAAGGTTTGGACAGTGCCTGGGGATGAATGACATTTGATTTCCTTTGCAGGTCCCAGAGGACAAAAGTTCCAACATTTAATCAAAATACCTTTGTCCTCTTCCTTTATGTGCCCTTGGCTCAAGCTATTAACACTGCACATTTTTTTCAAAAGGTAATGAAGAACGCACTGAAAGGCAGAACTTATAATGTATGCTTTTGTGTGGAATTTATGAACAAAGTAAACATGTATTTTGTTATCTAAATTGAAAAAAGGTAAGGAATCATATAATTTACATGTAGGTAGCTTGAAAGGTTAAAACAATAGTTGATGATTATTGGAAAGCTACATGTCAGAAACCTAAATAGACATCAAAATGTGCTTGATATAAAATATACATTTTATACTGTGCTTTCTTTCCTTGCATTGCATATTTGAAGGGCTGTATGGCATCAGCTTTTGAGAATACACGTATGCTTTACTACACTCTTTCGTTTCCACTGTGTCTCAAATGATCCAAAGTGTTTATAAATTGCCATAAGGATGTTATTTCTCGTCCATTTAAACTTCATCCTAATTACCCAGATTACAAAAATCAAACAGTAATGTAAACTGTTATCTCTGTCTAGCTATCCAAAGTGCAGTAGACATAATTTTAGAAATGCTAGACGCAATTTATGTTGGTGTTGCACAAGAGCTCATGTGGCTTGACTCAAATGAATTAACTGGCAGCTTTGTTTGCATTACTTATGTAACGCGGTTAGTTTATCATTGAATGTCCTGCGAAATACATTCTTATGTATACTTGTCTCTTGCTTCTCCCTTGCTTGCTCCAGCTTCTCTTAACATCCTCAATATCCCACATGTGTTTCCATTCACCTTGGAGTATTCATTGTGGAATAACATTGTCACTCTTAACTTTTCCATTCAACCACATTTCTTCGAGTATTCTTGCAGCTTATTAATTGTGGAAAGATGAAGTTGTTGGTATGTATAGTCATAGGAGAGGTTCAACAAAAAGGACATCTATTTCTGATCTCTTCCTCTTTCAACTTGTACATTGCTGGTTTCATCTATAATGAAGGTTTATTGCTAAGAGGTTTTGAAAAACGTTATCTTTATTTTCTTTATATTGTAATGTTTTCATGTATTGAAGAATAGCACCTCCTCAACCACCATTCCATTTTTCACAAGACACATGAAATGAAATCATGTAAAAGTATATAAAAACTGGATGGAGACAGTTAGACATCTCCTATGCTGATACTGAGTGGCCTAAGATTTCACTCATTCCCAAAAGGGAACTCTGATGACTGGAATGGCAATTAGAAAATCTCTCAACTCAAGGCTTACATAACTACTGGATCCACCCATCTGGCTGTGCTAAACCATCACAGGACATTGCCCAGGAAAAATTGCAAGGCATATTAACTTTGGTCAAACACAGTTTTACTGTTAGAGACAATTACGGGCGAGCCAGTCTGGTAAAAATGCTGTTATTACCGGCTGTGTCATTTTTACCAATCCGAGACTGCTGGTAAGGGCAGTGAACTGCTACTGATCTGCCAGGAGTTCAGGCCCCTACCGGCAGAGAAATCACAGAATCATCGGCACTGTTAACAACGGTGTCAGTGATTCAGTAGTTCCCATCCCATGGAGTCCTCTCGGACTCCATGGGATGGGAATTTACCAACGTTGCCAGAACCTGTAATACCCTGGAAACACTGGGATATTGGGCGCTGGTAACAGTAAGGCGAGTTTGCCAGTAACTCGCTGGTAGTACAGGTGGGTTTCCGGCAAACCCATAATGAGGGCAAAATACTGTTCTCCGAATGTTCATAGTACTTGTAAAAGTAGCAATGTCATTTACTTTGTGGAATGCCCCTGCTGCGTAATCTATGTAATAAAGACCACAAGAGAAGTCTGAATTCGTAGTTCAGAACAAAATTTAAAAATATTCACCCAAACACTTTCAGCCCCATTAGTTACTCAATTTAGGATGATGGGTCATAGTCAAGATGACCTAAAATGGTGGGTCATTGATAAAATCATGGCCATTGACATCCAAACAATGGAAGAAAAATGTGCTTACAGGGAACACATCTGGGTGTATAATTTAGAACATTTTAATGATGGTCTTAATGATAAGGATGAATGGCACCTATTAGGATGTATTTGAATAAACCATTGGTGCTCTTGCATGGTTTGTCTATCACACCAATATCAATGGGCTACCACGTCCTAGAGTTAGTGCAATGTTGCATTCCAGCCATTTACCTTCAGCTCTTGTTGCAAGGTTTTGAAGGAAGGTTTGCCTGTCATTACATTAGAATGCGTTCACACGTATATAACATTGTTGCCCAGTTTTAATATTTTTTTTATTTATTGCATTTGTTATACGCCCAAACCCGGAGGTGTCACAGCGGAGGTTACAGAAGGCTTGAATCTCTGGTTACAGTGAGAAAACAAAGTTACATTTCATACAGGTTAGATAACAGTGCATTTAAGTCCACAGCAATGTTACAGTAGGCTTGAATCTTTGGTTACAGTGAAAAAAATAGTAACAGTTCATACTGATTAGTTAACGTGCATGTAATACCATACATAAGTTTACAGTAAAGTCAGGGCGAAGTGGTGAGTGGGGGTGAGACTTGCGTGGCCATGGGTTGTACGGGTGGGGAGACAAGAGGATCAGTTGATGTTTTAGAATGTATTGAACAGCCATGTTTTTAACGTCTTCTTAAAGCGCTGTTGGGATGGTTAATTTCTAGTGTGAGAGAGGAAAGAGTTCCACATTAGGAGCTAGAACTGGAAAGCTGCTTCCCTCTGCCCTCATGCTTTTGAAACATGGGACAAAGAGTTGAGTACTATTGTTCGATCTCAGAATTCTCGTGGCCTTGTTTGAGGTGATAGCATTGTTTAGGTAGGGGGGTACCTTTTTAGAGATACATGTGTGGGTAACACACAGTTTTAAAGATAATTCTGGCTTTAATGGGAAACCAGCAAGCTTCTCTCCTTGTATTAGATATGTGGTCAGATTTATTTAGGCCAAGGGCTGCTCACAGAGCTTTATTTTGCAGCAGCTGGAGTTTAGCCAGATTTGCATTAAAAGATCCTAGCAGTAGGAGGTTGCAGCAGTCTTATATAGACAAAATAAGAGCATGTGCAAAAGTTATGCAATTTTGCAGGGTCAAAAATGTATGCTTAAAGCAATACGTTTTGAAGTATAGGAAGTGGCTGATGAGAGAGAGCTGACATGTTTGGTCATTGTTAGAGTAGCATCTACGTAGAAGCCCAATGTTTTGATCTGCTTAAAGTCTAGGATGGGTGTTCCATCAATGGTGATAGATGCGTAATCAGCGTGGAGAGATTTAATTTTGGTAGGAGAGCCTACAATGATGATCTCTGTCCTTTCATCGTTAAGTCACAAGCTGTTCATGGCCATCCAATTTTGGATTATGGCGTAGATCTTGTTTATAGTAATAGAGTCTTGCTCAAGGTTGCCAGTGATGGGGATGAGGATCTGGGTGTCATCCGCAATGACTGTGCAGACGAAACCCATAGCGTCAAGGGCTGCGAATAACAGTTTGGTGTAAGTGTTATAGAGAGTGGGCGATAGGCATGAACCTTGCGGTACCACTATAGGGACTGGTATGGGGTCCACAGCTTCCTTTCCAATGGATACTCTTGAGGTGCGTTCTGCAAGGAAGGATTTAACCGAGAGGGTTGCTTACTGCGAGAATTGGAAGTTTTCTGACAAAGTGATACATAATTTGTCGTGGTCCACCAGATCGAATGCGGCAGATAAGTCTAATAGTAGAATACAGAGAATAATGGAGTCTTTTTTGGAGTGCATATGGATTTTGAGGTCCAACAAAGCAGTTTCAGTACTGTGATTAGACCAGAAACCAGATTATCTGGCTCTAAGGAGTTGGTTTTGTTCAAGATAGTTTTGTATTTGAGAGTAAGCTATTTTATCTATTATTTTTAGCAAGAAAGGCACTGTGGTTATGGGGCGATAGTTCGTAGGTACCGTAGAGTACAATTAATGTTTTTTGATGAGTGGGGTAACCCAAGCTTCTTTAATACTAGCAGGGATGAGGTTGGTGTTGAAAGAGGCATTAACACATTTGGCAGGTAATTCATAGAATCCGGCGCACAAGTGGTGCACGCGGCTGGCATACAGAGTGCGCGTAGGGCAGTCTGCGCCAGCCGCGTGCGCCAAAACCCATTTCAACGCACAGCGTATTCATGGATTTCAACATACATGACCAGCCGTTGCGCAGAGCAGCGCAGCGACCCTGCAGCAGCGCCAGTAACGCCCCAATCCTGCCCTGTGTGCCAAAAACATTGCACAAATCTCCTATACGGTGCAAAGGCCAGGGGACCAGCATAGAGCCCCTCAAGCATGAAAACGTGTGTAAAAGTCCACGCGCACCCCTCGGAATACACGTACCCCTCTCGCGCTATCGAAAATGTGTGGAAAACTCCCCACGCACCCCTTGGAATACACGTACCCTGCGTGCGCTATTGAAAACGCGTGTAAAAGTCCACGCGCACCCCTCGGAATACATGTACCCCGCTTGCGCTATCGAAAACGCATTTAAAAGTCCATGTGCACCCCTCGCAATACACGTACCCCGAAAACATGTGGAAAACCCCCCACCCAGCCCTCAGAAGACACGTACCCCGCTCGTGCTATCGAAAATGCCTATAAAAGTCCACGTGCACCCCTCGGAATACACATACCTTGCTCGCGCCAGACAAAACACGTGGACAAGTCCACGTGCACACTCGTAATTCACGTACCGCATCCCACAAAGAGCATGTACAGAACGATGGAAACCCATGTGAGACTTTCAACCCGTGGCGAGGGAAATGCCTGTGTGTGTTACGTCACAGACGCGCTTACGCGCCAAGGGCCTTTCCTCCAATTACACGCTGATGTGCTATTTTTTCACATGCCAAATCACTCCGTATCAAGATGGCCACGCAACAACACACGGAAGACCACGCTCCTACCCAGAAGGCTGAATTACTGCCCCCCAGAGCCCCGAGCAGCCTCCCACGAGCCATCTGCTGGTGCCTGCCTGCCTGCTGCCACCGTGCCCTGCCATTTGGTGCCTGCACATCTGCCATCTGCAGGGCTCCAGTTGCAGTGACCACCCCTGCTGGAACAGAAGACTCCCAACTGAAGTACCGTCACTCCACAGCCCAGCCCCAAGACCCAGTTGCCCACCCACACCTGCCTTGGGGGTTAACATGCCCGACACAACACTTTCCGGAACCAGTGGCAACCCCCAGCCAGAGAGGCAGAGGGCTACCAGCTTCAGTGGAAATGAAGTTGGTATCCTGGTGGAGCAAGTTCTGGGGCATTATGATGCCCTCTTCACACCATTGTGCGCCGACAAGGAAGGACGGAAGAGGATCTTGAAGGACATAGTGGGTGCCATCAACGCGGAGGGGGTGGCACCCCGCAACATCAAACACGTCCAGAAGCAGTGGAAGGACTACAAGTTCAGGACCCTCAAGAAGGCCTGGCGCCTCGTGGAAGCAGAGGATGCACTGGGGCACCAGGGCCAGCTTACCACCCAGCACATGAGGGTCCTGGAGCGCATTCGCCCAGTGCTTCACCCCCTGATCCTCAGGATTCAGGCCCATCTGGAGTCGACTGGTAAGTGGCATTGACCTCACGGTTTAAAAAATGGCATGTTGCAGTGTGCTGGTAGTTAGCTACTTGGCTGCATGTGTGAAATGGGTCATGTTTTGATGTGTTTGTGCAGGGACATGATGGTGCCACATATGAGTGCAGTCAGGCGTGACCCACATGGATGGTGCATGTGTAACAATGCACAATGTGGAGCAGCATGCGGAACACACACATGTATGCATGCCTGTGTCTGTAATTTGACATGTTTGGGGTGTGAGAGAAGTGTGCTGTTGTCATGGACATGCATGATGTACATGTCTGTGTGTTTGAGTAGTGTGCGCGCCATGGATGCATGACATGTGTTGGTGATGATGTGGTGATTCACTGATACAGCCTAGTCATCCCTGTATCCACTGTGTCCAGGGGTATACCAGGCCAAATGCATGACCCTCCGGTGACGAGTGTGCATGTGACCAGCATGTCCCATGGTGCATGTGAGAATCAGCCCACCATTGGATGCAACTACGGTGCCTTGGGCATGGATGCCAATGTATGTTGCATGTGCCATGCCTGTTCCTGCATGTGTGTTGCCTGCACTGACCCATGTGTTGTGGAGGGACAGGACGGAAGTGACATTTGAGAGTGCCACTCATGTGCCATTTCTTTGTGTCTAGGGGACTATAGTTCAGTACACTGATACTTGTGTTCAATATCTCCCTTTACACAGCAGCGAGTGAAGAAGAGGGCAGAGATGGCGCTGTCGAGGAAAGCGACAGGGATGCCTCCACCGGCCGGCGATGCAAGGGGACTGGTGCCGCGTCTGCCTCTACGGCTGCAGCGGAAGGGGTGGATGAGCCCCCACAGGGCCTTGCAACGGCGGAAGACGGTGCGGAGCCATCCAGGTTGGTGGTGGGCATAGAGGAGGAGGAGGCTGCCACAGAGCTGCACATGGGGCCTGGTGGGGGTGGTACCACTGGTGCAAGTGTTGCAGTCCAGGGGCAGGAGACAGCAAAGGTCACCACGGAGGTGTCTGTGCATGTCTCTGTCCCTGACACTGTGACTGCATCACCATGCACCAGCAGGGATGCCCCATCCCAGGCCCATCCACAGGTAGTGGGGAGGTCCATGACATCTGGCACTCCTCTACCTGCGGACAAGGGGACCTGTGACCGGATGGAGTCAGTCCGGATTGGTGTCGCATTGAGCACACGTGGCATTTGTGATGACATGCGTGGTTCCCGGGGGGACCAAGCACGTCATCACGAAGAGCCGTGTGCCAATGTGGCCCAGTTGGGAGGGTGCATGGTCAGGAGTTTCCTCCATGTGTCGGCCACACTTGCAGCCCTCTCCTCCTCTGTGCACACCATATGCCAGTCGTTCTCCATGCCGTCTCCCAGCCCAGATGCCACCAGGGCCCCCTGTGGATCTGCCCCAACCAACGCAGCCAGCCTGGTGGAGATCCCATCCCTGCCACTGTCGGGAGTCGGAGGTCCAGCAGGGGTGGACACCCCACCAACTGGACCCCAGCGGATGGAGGATGTGCCACCATCATCGGGCAGGGCACGTGCACGATGGCGCCGGTGGATTCCATCATCCCGGATGCCGTTGTGCTGGCAGAGGCAGTTGCGTCGGAGGCAGCAGCAGGCTCAGCGCGGGAGGCATCATGGCTCGGGGCCATCAACATCAGAGGGGCAGGCATCGGCCGGAGGGCAACAGGACCCTGTATTGGCAGTGTCTTCTGTGTGGCAGCAGTTGGGCCAGTGGATAGATGCGGCGCGGCGGCGAGCGGTGCCACGGCTCACTATGGTCAGGGCAGAGAACTCCATGCGCAGGGCATTGAGGCAGGCTGAGTGCCTCGAGGCAACTCACAGGGAGTTGGAACAGGCCATGACTGCATCCCTGCGAGACCTCGAGGCCAGGGAAGAGTCCCACTTCCGGGACATCGACGTGGAGTTTGATGATGCCCTGGACCCAAACATCAAAGAGTGAGCCGTTGGACTAGCCCGCCACCATTGTACATAGTTCATTAGTGTTAGGTTTCCTTTGCTTTTTTCTTTTATTTTGGAGTTCATGGACATTGCTCCACTCTGTGTATATAGTTGATTCTTCATAGGACTTTTTTGTAGGTTTTCTTTTGTTTGTGGATCATGGACCATTTGGACTTCCATTGTATATAGTTGCAGACTTGTACATACTTTCTTTGAAAATGTTCCCATTGATCAATGGTTTTCTTTAATTTGGATTATGTTTTTCTAAAGACATTTGCAATGAACCACTTTTTCATCCAACACAGATTATTTTGTTTCTTCATTGGATCAACAATTTCATTTTTTTAATTTCTCTCATTGGATATTGATTTTCAAGTTTCATTTCGTCAATGTCAGTTCATAATGTTGTTAATACATTTCTGCTAACTTCAAGATTGGTGTTGTGTACTATCATTGGTTTTGAGCATGTCTCAATGAACATTGCCTCAGTCATGTGTTGCCACTGGGCCATGAGTCTGAGTCGGGGCCTGCTGGCAGGTACCCGTCACTGCTGGGTGGGTGGGTCATTGGTTGGGGGACATGAGTCCGGGCTTGCTGGCAGGTGCCCATCACTGCTGAGTGGGTGGGTGGTTGGGGGACATAAGTTGGGGCCTACTGGCAGGTGCCTGTCACTGCTGGGTGGGTGGGTGTTTGGGGGACATGAGTCGGGGCCCCGACACATGGCCCACCAATCTACATGTCCTGACAAAACAGACCCATGTCCCTAATGCCAACCCTATTCCCCCTTGTCCCCAGTACAAGCATGCAAGCATCCACAGAACCCACTCCCAAATCACCCATGCCACGAGAGTCTCAAAAGAACCACATGGCCATGCATAAATGTACAACAGAGCCACACAGTGGCAACACATGACTGAGTCAATGCTCATAGAGACATGCACAAAACCAATCAGAGTAGACCACACCAATAATGAAGATATATGAAATGTATTAAAAATTGTATTGAAAAAACATATCATCAATTCAAACTTATAAATTAAGAGACAATGAAATCGGAAAAAAAGAAAAATCCAATGGCAAACAAAAAACAACAAGAGGAAAAAATGGAGTGGTCCATTTCCAATGTCCAAATAAAGTACATGAAAAAATCCAAGAAAAACGATTGATCCATGGGATGTTAAAATAACCAAAGTATGTACAAGTCGGGAACAATATACACTGCAAGTCCAAAGGGTCCATGATGCCCAAACCAAAGGAAACCTACCAGAACTCCTACAAAAAAACTATGTACATAAAGTGGAGCACAGTCAATGGACTCCAAAAAAAAGAATAAACAAAGGAAACCTAACACTAAAGAACTATGTACAATGGCGGCGGGCATGTCCTATGGCTCACTCTTTGATGTTCCGGGCCAGGGCATCATCAAACTCCTTTTCAACGTCCTGGAGGCGGGCCTCTTCTCTGGCCTCGAGGTCTTGCAGGGATGCACTCATGGCGGCCTCCAACTCCCTGCGAGTGGCCTCGAGGCACTCAGCGTGCCTCAACGCCCTGCGCATGGAGTTCTCCGCCCTGACCATAGTGAGCCGTGCCTCCTCCTCCCACCGCCGCTCCGCATCTATTTGCCGGCCCAACCTCTGCCACACGGAAGACACTCCCAGTCCAGGGTCCTCCGGCCCTCCGGCCGATGCCTGCCCCTCTGATGTAGATGTCCCTGAGCCAGGATGCCTCCCACCCTGAGCCTGCTGCTGCCGTGCATTTGCCCTGCTGGTCGATGCCTGCACGTCCTCCTCTGGCAGGGGTCCAGTTGTGGGGGTGGCCACCCCTGCTGGAACTCCAACTCCCGACTGTGACAGGGATGTTTCCTCCACCAGCCTGGCCGCTGGTTCAGGGTCAGCTCCACAGGGTGCCCAGGTACTGCATTTTTAATTGTTTTCTATAAAAAATAAAGAGGTGGAGTTAAGATTGTCAGGGGGGTATTCCAGTACTAACACAGGACGGAAAGGAAGGAATCTGTTTTGTGGGAGTCTGTACATAGTATATTTACTTGTCCTCACCCACACAGCCCCTAAAAAGAGGACACCAGAGATCTAGTTAGCTGGCCTGCACATACACATCTATACATGGGGCTTTCCAGACATATGTCCAAGCTGCACACTCCTGGCACACCTCCACATGCACTGCATCCAATCAGTACCCATGGACACTTATTGGTCGACTCGAGATGGGTCTGCCTCTGAAGGACCTGGAGTTGGAGCGCTGGGCGTATATGTTCCAGGACCCTCATCTGGTTGTTGGCAAGGCGGACCCAGCACCCCTCTGCATGCGCTGCCTCCAAGAGGCGCCGGGCCTTGCTGAGGGTCCTGGACCTTAAGTCCTCCCAGCGCTTCTGGACATGTGCCATGTTGCAGGCTGCCACCCCTTCCACATTGATGGCAGCCACGATGTCCTTCCAGATCCTCTTCCATCCTTCATTGTCGGCGCGTGGTGTTCCGAAGAGGGCATCATAATGCACTAGGACTTGCTCCACCATTATACCAGGTTCTGCGGCACTGAAGCTGGTAGCCCTCTGCCTCTCTGGCTGGGGGTTGCCAGTGGTCTCTGATTGTGTTTCCCCCGACATGGCAACCCCAGAGTCAGGTGTGGGTGGGCAACTGGGTCCTGGTGCTGGTCTGTGGAGTGATGGAACTTCAGTCGGGAGTCTTCTGTTCCAGCCGGGGTGGTCACAGCAACTGGACCCCTGCAGATGGCTGATGTGCAGGCACCAAATAACAGGGCACGTGGCCAGCAGGCAGGCAGGCAGCAGCAGATGGCTGATGGGATTCGGCTTGGGGCTCTGGGGGGCAGTAATTCAGCCTTCTGGCAGGAGCGTGGTCTTCCGTGTGTTGTCGCATGGCCAGCTTGATACGGAGTGATTTGGCACATGAAAAAATAGCACGTCAGCGTGTAATTCCAGGAATGGCCCTTAGCGCGTAAGCGCATCTGTGAGATAACATGCGCGGGCGTTCCCCTCATCACGGGTGCATAGTGATTCAGCACGTGAAAAAACAGCACGTCTGGGTGTTAATGTGTGTAATTCGAGGAAAGGGCCTAAGCGTGTAAGTGACGTGACGGGTGTGGGCGTTTCCCTCAGCACAGGTTAAAGGTGAGTGGGACCAGCAGTTCACTGTACGTGCCTTTCGTGGAGACTGACGTGTGTTGCTACTTCTGGTTGTTTCGTGCACCATCACAACTTCACAGCGGATCAAGGACGTATCTCTTATGTTGGAGGGGATATTGGATAAGTGTGTTTTTCATTATCACGCTAGTCTGGCGGTGAGTCGCACACGCTATTTTTCCCACTGATGGTGCCACTGTGTATCACGTACCCATTTTCAAGGTCATAGTAGCCTGTGTGTCCCACGCGTACGAGTTTTTCGTGTTCCTGGGTGCCACTGCGTACTCCCGGAGGGTAATTCCACACACGTAGGCTACTGGGGGTTGTGTGCACGGTTTTACTGCAGTTTTGGGGTGCCTTAGCATTGCGTGACCTGTCACTTTATCACTGGGGTCATATACAGCTTTGCAGGTGCACAGGGGTGCTGTTAACATCTTGTATCCCACCCCCTTGACCTCAATTGCCCAGGACAATTGTCGTGTACACCTCTCATTGGCACTACTCCATCTGTGCCGGCACTACTCCTTCTGTGCCATGGTTGGGAGGCCACGGAAGGTGAGGGGTGCCTCAGCTGGGTGTACTCCACGTGGCGGGCGTGATTAGGGACGTGGCCAGGATGACCAGGGAGTAGGGACACTCCAGGGTGTCCAGGGTGGCCACAGAGGGGGAAGAGGCAGGGGTGCGCCAGTTTGGCACAATGTTGTGCCACATGTTGGTACAGTCATATCACCACCTCTGTGGTTACGGGATATGCAGCTCTTGCATCTGGCACTGGCACCCATGTGACCCGGCAGTCCGTTTCATCGACTGCCATGGGCCCAAGGGTAGTGGTAGCTGCAGGTGCATCTATGGACACTACCACCCAGGCTCAGGGTGGGCCAGCGCATGCTGCGTTGGCAACGGAAGTGTCCCTGGATGATTTCCAGGATTTCAGGAGGCACACGGTAAGTGCACGCAGGGCTGCCCTGACCGAGGCACATGTCCCTGGGGCAGTATTGTCATCTGTGCACCACCCCGGCCCGGCTGTGAGTCTACCATCCAGGACAGTCCCGGTCAGTGACCTTAGCACAGCAGATGTTGCTGCGCAGGGTCAAGTCAGGGGCACCCAGCAGCCACTGACGCAAGTCAGGGCTTCCATCCTTGTTCCACCTGCCACTGCCTTGGTTCAATCCACCAGCTCCACTGCCCATACTGATCAGGGTGCATTTGCCAGTCAGGGTCCGGACCACTGTCCAACAGGAGGAAGGTTGCACATGCAGTAGAGGCTGGGACCCCAGACACAGCTCCGGCCTCCGGCACATCGAGGAAGAAGCCTTTCTGCATGCAGGAACTGGACTTCCTTGTAGACTACGTGCGAGACCACAACTGTGATATGCTAGTTGGGCCGAATTGTCACACTACGGCTGTCCATCTTATGTCCCACTGGAAGCAAGTTGCAGATTGTGTGTGTTAGGCAGAAACCTGTGCAGTTCCCTTAGGGACCACTGCAAAAGATTTAAGACTACAGGTGTTGGCTGTAAACCCGCTTGGTAGCAGTCTGTACCACCCAGATTTACCTGGTAGCTGTGGCTGAGCAGTCAGACTTCCATCAAGAAGAGTTAGGCAGTATGCAGAGTATACACAATAGGCACTCAGGTACAATAATACAAGCAAACACTGACCAGAGCTTTGGTATCAAAGTATATAATTATTTATTTAAAAACACACAGTTTGAAACACTCCGGAACTCTTATTGTAAAATATTCTAAACACAGTTACTATTGTAATATATACACCCCTTTTCCCTTATCGGATAAGTCACAGTAAAACACCACTTATTTTCATACAGAGGTGAGCGCTTAACTAGATTGCACTCCAATAAGTTTGTGAGAAAGGGGGGGGGACAGAATATGGAAAGGTACACCACTCTAAGGTTCAACAACACTACAAGCAAGGCAGAAGAGCAAAAGGTCACTGGTGAGCCAAAGTCCAAAGCCTGGGCCCACTCTTAGAGAGAGCAGAGCACAAATGCGCCCAAGATCACACAGTTACACTAGGCTTTGAAAGTCTTGCAGAGGGTTCAAAAGGGGTTTAGAGAGGCTTTAAGAAAGTTTAGCCAGAGTGTCCCAGACTAACCCAGGTTCGAAAGCCAGGGACTAAATCTACCCTGTACAGTCGGTAGCAAGGGAAGCCAGGCGGGACACGGTACCTTAAGTGGGAAGGATCCTCCAGCAGTGGCAGTTGTTCCTGGTAGTGGGTGCAAGTTGCGTCGTCATCCAGGGGAAGAGAAGATCTCGACTTGGAGGAAAGATGAAGGTTGTTGCACTACCAGGGAGGAAACCAGCCGCTGAGTTTTCCGGTTAAAGGTGGTACCTTTGTTTCGCGGTTGTGGTAAAACGTGGTATTCTGGTTGCCGGGGTGCTTGGCACAGGCAAGGCAGCCACGAGGTACGTCAGGAAGGTGAAAAGACAGTGAAACTGGTTATCCCCACCAGTCAAAGGAAGAAGACTCTCCGGCGGGAGATCTCCTCTGTCGTTGGGAAAAGTGGTGAGGCAGTCCAGCAGGGCTCCACCGGTGGTGGTGTCGTGGCAGGTCGGCTCAGCTTCTCCCTCATCGGATTCTTAGGTCCTGTGGCGACTTCTGAAGTTCCAGTACCCAAAGCCCTGCTTTTATGCAGCAAACCCCCATTCACTCAGCCTAGCTGTCACTCAAACATGCTAAGTGGTGAGCCGGCCGGCTCACCACTTGGGCCAATCAGGATGGAGTGCGACTTGAGTTGCCTAGGCAACTCAGTCCAGGGTGCCTAAATTCCCCTCCACCCTTCCTAAGTACCCCAGACAGAGTGGCACCACTTTGTAGGGCTTCTGTAGAGAAGCCCGCCAAAAAGTGGAACAAAGGGCTCGACTTGGGTTGGAGTCACAGGAGAGAACACAAACGCCATTTTAGAATCAAGTTTTGGCAAAAAATACCAACCGGAGAATTAATATTAATTAAATAAACCAGTGGTATGTTCGAGGCTACCGTAAATAATTAAATAAGGATAGTAGTCTAAAACAATGGGAAATCCCATAGGAAAATATTCGCGGTTAAGTATAAAAAGTAGTATCCACTGCCACCAGCCAAAACTCGATCAGAGGGGATGGAGACATACCCCCTCGACTAACAGACCCCGGGGCAATTGAATTGCCCCAGCCAGTACGTCCACAATATGATGGTTTGTACTGGTTCTGTTCAGAATTTAAGACTAGTAAAGTCAATGGTGACTTTACATGCCCTGGGAGACAGTAGTCAGTCCCAGGGTATGGAGTCTATACTGGGGGGTCACTATGACACCCCTGTGTTACTGCATGGAGGGTGCTGTGTAACACACATCACAAAAACACATAAAGCCCTATGGAGTAAAAGACCCCATAGCCCAATAAACACATCTAGATTCAAAGAAACACACTTAAATCATGTCCAAGAGTGAGGGTAAAAGAGTCTCACTCTTGGCAGGAGAAAAAAATAAACCCCAAAAATCCAGCAAAGCTGCTGGGGGACTCACTAGGTTAGGAAATTCAGCCTAAACAGAGAATTCTCCCTAACAGTGTGAGTACATTTGGACATGAGGTGCGCACAGCTCAAGAGTGCAAAAAGCGTTATGATGACCTCTGACGCAGTGCTAAGGCAAAGCATGCCTCCAATTATGCCGTGACTCAGTTGACTGGCGGTGGGTCACCAGCTCAGGAGGAAGACCTCACTTTGCACGAATCAGTCGTTGCGGGGTTCATACCGGCAGGATTGGTCACAGGAGTGGGAGAGATGCAGGACTTAGATGCCCCATCCAGTGAGTGTTGTTGCGTGTTTGTCCAGACCATGTGTGTTTTGCTTGCGTGATGTGTTGTGCTTGACTGCCACTACATGTCATGTGGACATGGTTCTCATGTGAAAGTCATGCAATGCTTCACTGATGCGTGCCTGCTGTGAAGCATGCTGGACATGTAGAGCAGGTGGGGACTGTCCTCATCACCACATTTGCACCCTACTCACATGCTAGTCACCCGGCTGCACCTCCGGTCCATGTTCCAGCTCACTGGCCCTTCTACATGTAGCCTGGGGTGTCTTTCCTCTCAGCACTGGGACTATGTCATTGCATGACTGACGTGCATGTGTGTTTTGCCTACATGTAGGTACTCTATGTAGGCATGATTCCTTGCCTCTCCACCCCCCAGCACCCCAAATTCACCATGACACTGGTGTGTATCATGGTGGTTTACTGCAATGGCCTGTTCAAGGCTTCTGTGCACATGCACACTTCCCCTAGCCAACCTGCCAGACACATACAGTGGGGTACATCATTTGTCCTTGATGCAGGGTGTCTCACTTGGACTGTGCCGATGGCAGATGCTCTGCAGGGACATGAGTGCCCATTCATTCTCCATGTCCATTCCATGCATGCCCCTATGTGTTCTTGACTGGATGATCATTGTAGTACGTGTCCAGGATGACCTACATTTCAGGGAATTTGATCATCCGTTCCATGCCCATTCTGGCTCAGTCCCGCATCACGCACATGTTTAGGGTGTTACAGTCTGTGTGGGGCACAGGCCTCCCCCTGTTTCAGGTCCTCTGACTCTGTTCAACTGGTGTAGTGGCATCTGCACACATGGGTGTACTATTGAGGGTTCATCATGTGTCCTACTTACTGTCCCATTATCATCTGCTGTGTTGTCAGTTGACTCAGATGATACAATTGACGCTAGTCAACACTGTCTGCCAATACACAGATCTCTGGTCACCCTTTCCCTGTCATGCAATGCCTCCCTGCATTTTCACTTGTGGGGAGTGGGGGGGGGTTTGCTTGTAGCCATGCAACCCGTTACATGCACATTGCACGTGATGCCTGAACTTGCCCTTACACTGCCTTCACGTTTACAGACATCATAATGTACTAGTTCATGTAGATAGTGGGTAACGTACACATGTTCTGCACTGCATAAACCCACTTCTGAGCTGTGTTACACCGTTCTACATTCCTACTCACTGATGCGATGTCAAAGTGACCTGGCATGTATGGTCAGATTTTCATCCCTTCTCTGTCATGAATGCCACGGGCACAGGTGCATCCTGTGACACATGTACTCAGTAATGGAACTCCCTAGCAGTTTTTTAGCAAAATTGATTGGTCAATCTGCGGCCTATACCAACTGGAAAAGGGTGCAGATTGAATGTAGCCTGCCAATCGGGTTGTAATGACTGTGGAGCTGCCTTCACGTGTGGATGTGTACTCTTCCACATACATCAAAGTAAGCAGCGTTGTAGCTGCTTGCTTTGCTGTATTGGATGCTGTTCATGTTCACAATACAGGTGCATGGGGAAAGGGGTGTTTTTAAATTCTTTCTCATGTACATATGCAAGCAGCTTCAACGTTGTGTAGTGCAACATTGCGACTACTCACTTATGTGTGTGTGTGTGAAAGTGTTCATTTACACATGTGTCTTCCACAGCTTTTTTGTTGACTGACTAATATGTAGTTGATTGACGTTCATGCTGGTGAGATTTTTGCATTGCGCACGATATGTAAAACTGGCATAATCCTGAAGGTGCACTGTTGTGCAGCATTTGTACGCCCAGGCCCACTTAGCTAATATGGTGGTGCCAGGCCGTGGAGATTTTACACAAGGAATGATGGAATAGGGCACATTCATAGCACAATGTGCTCAATCAGGCCCTGAGGGTGTTGTGGAGGCTTCATGTCCTGCAACTCGGACCGTACTGGGCGTTATGGTCCCTCATGCCTGGTTGAAGGCCCTTGCTTTGCTTGGGACATTCACTATATCTACATGGCCCATGCCACCCAGTACGTGCGAGCTGTAGATGGATGGAGCTATTTTGGTGATGATGGTTTAGTGATGCATGTGTACATGCATATCACGTGTATCATTGTGTGTTTGGATTCACTTGCAGCAGTGGTCAATTTGCAGTTCAGATATGCTTATGGTATGTGCCATCTCTTTGTTGCCATCTGTCTTTTCTGCCTGTGACATGTGCCTGACCAAGGTGATACCTGATGGAGACATATACTACTTTTTGTACTTGTGTATTCTTTGCTATTCATACACATCCATTTCTGCTTTTGGGATGTCTTTGCATATCAAGGCCACTGGATGCATGCCAGGTTCTCATTTGTGTGTGACATGTCTGCTTCATGTGTTGGCTGTCAATGTGATGTTTATGTGTGTGTGGATTATGCGTTTCTGACATGTGTACTCATGTTTGTTTTTTTCCCCTTTTCAGATGATGACGCAATGGAGCCAGAGGATGGTGTTGTCATGCTAGGCACAGGGTTGCTATCACACCAGCAACCCAGCACAAGTGGGGGTCGTGGGGTGGTAGACCACGAGAGCCCACTTGTGTTCCATACCATCGTGTCTAGGGCTGGAAATGAGTCTAGCCCGGATGATCACTCTGACGACAATGTCGAGTTGGATGTGCATCGGGTTCATTCGTCAACGTTGAGTGATTCTGATGTGGACTCTCCTCAGTCCGCAACACCTGCACTGAGGGGCCAGATGGTGGTGGGACCTCCGCCTGTGGTGGATCAGGATGCAGGGTCACACTCCACACCAGTTGCTGATGTGCCTGGGGCATCACGTCAACGGAGGAATGTAGTCCTGCAGCCACGGGCAGTGCCAACTTAACAAGGACGGCGGCTCCTTGGGTCCTGCAGGTGTCAAGCCCAGCAACGCGGTGGCCGCACGCCACCGGTGTATAATGAGTGGGAGCAAGCCATGGTTGGCAATTCCGAACAACAGGGGCAGCAATCGATAATATTGCTCAAAGCATGGAGCGTGTGGCCCAATCCGTGCTCCCCCCTGCTAGGCAGGTGGATCTCCAGCAGCGGGCGGCACAGTCCACGGCCCGCTCACTCAGACAGGGCACGTTGGGCTGAAATGGTGTCTCTGCATCAAGCAATTGCTGCTCATGCTGAGGCACACAGGGAGGACCTGAGGGAAGACCATGCTTCCCTCCGAGCTACTCTGGGTGTGCTCTTGATGTCCCAGAGGAAGCGGACAGAGGAGCGGTTGGAACAGCTGGAGAATACCATCTCGGCTGAGCTATGTGCTTGCCGGGAGGTGTACCAGATGTCCAGCCAGGCCATGCAGGAAGAACTCTGTGTTACATGTGTTACCTTGCAAGTGGAAGCATGCGTATCACGCAAGGTTCTGCATGCTGACATACGTGTCATCGTCGCACAGAACCAGTCTCACCCATCCCGCAGACTTGCTGCTGACGAGGGGCAAGCTGCGCAAAGGCGTGGTCAGGGTACTGTGCCACGTCAACCTTTTGAGCCAGAGGGTGAGGAGGACGACGACTTATCTCCCACAGAGGTTGGGCTGTGCAGGCGTTGAGCCCATAGAGTTTCTTTTTTTTTCATCTCAAAATCATAGCATGTGGGTGTTGAGGTGCACCCTGTAAACTCCCCCCTCTGGGGGACCCCCCCAGGTCATATGTGGCCATTTTTGATTTTTATAGTTAGTTTAATTAGTTAATATAGTTCAAAATTGCTTGTCTATTGTGCATTGATGTGACGGTGTGGTGCTTTGTGGCTTTTGAAGGCATCCACTGTCTCTTCCATGTGGACCCTTTAAGCTTGTCTCATGTATGTGTTTGCAGCTTGGGGTCCTGACTCACACATATGCCACTCCTGCTTCCCCTATCCATGGGCTCGCAAGGATAGTTCAGTGTTACAACCATTTACACAAGGGCATTGGACCTTTATCATATCTGCGGCCTGTTTGCTGCTGTACTACTTGTGTTAACACCCCTAGTGGGGATTAAGTAGGTTTTCTCCACGGCATGTCTGCAATCATTTTTGTTGAGTACATAATTGATATGTCCATTTATTGATGTTGATTGTGATGTATGTTCTTTTCTTGCCTGTATATGTGCGTGATGCACTTCATGCTGTAGACAGTAGCATGCACCCTTTGGTTGTCAAAGTCACACTGATGGTGGGAGGAGTTCGGATGTAGGTCTCAAACATGGCCTAGTGACAACCAGCATCAAGACACACACACAGGGAACTTTCCAGCCTTATTAATAGCTTTTATGCTCTTTCTGCAGGAAAATGAGCCTTCAGACTATCTTTCCCAGCAGACACGGGGCCAGGAACTACTGAAACCTGGCCACATTGGGTGGTGCAAAAGTGCGCATGCGTGCGCA
Source organism: Ambystoma mexicanum (assembly GCF_040938575.1). Lineage (NCBI taxonomy): Eukaryota > Metazoa > Chordata > Amphibia > Caudata > Ambystomatidae > Ambystoma > Ambystoma mexicanum. Next base: position 141,906,030 of record NC_090932.1, read on the forward strand.
AGCAGAAGCACAGGGCTTGTGCTCAGACGTCCGACAGAAGCAGACGTGTTTCCAGGAGCTCCAAGCAAGGTGAGCAGCACAAGGGGCCACACCCCAGCCAACCTTTCACCAGGCCCCCTGCACATGCATGCTAAGTAGCGCCAGTGCTGGGGAGCTTGTCCAGGCATTGGGGAAGAAGTGCACAGTACAGCTAAGACGCGTTGAGGAACAAATGCCAAGTAGCTTTACAATTTGTCAGGGGCACACACAGGGGCCGTCGCCTTTATCCTTGAGTCCCCCCTGCTCCATAGAAGCTGAGTTATTAGCGCAGTAGCATTTCTAGCCAGAAACTAATACAGCACACGGGGGCACCCAGCGAGGCACAGACTCGAGTGCAGTGCATATCATTTGCATGTGCAAATTGCCACGTGCACTACCTATTGAAATCCGCGGCTGGCAGAACATGACTTGTACTGAAGTTGCACCTCGCCATACGCTTCTTGCAGCTCACCCAGGGACCATTCTATCATGTGTGATTCTTGACACATTGGTCTTCCATTTACCGCACGCCCACGTGCGCCTGCCTTACTGCATTGACAGTGTATGAACCATCACGGGGGCAAGCTAAAGTGTACGAACAAAGCAGCAGACAAGAGTGTTTGTTTGTGGAGAAGTCACTTAGTTTGAGGCATGAATGGTGTTGTGTGTGTGGTGAAAACACACACAGATTAGTAACTCACGCTCTCTTTACAGCATTGAACTGCTCCTGTTACCGGACCTGAGAGTGCGCAGGTAGGGGGCCAGCACTCACCCCAGAGATAAGTCTTTGTTTGGCTTGCTTTTGACTCATTTTGTACAATGTGCATTAAGAACATGGTTTCTCTGATTGAGTATATGTTATTGTCAATAGTTGTATTTTGTATTTTGCCTACTTTCCCTTGCCCATCCAACTCCCCTCTCCTGCCCCTCTTTCTGGTTATCTTGAATACCAATGCCTATCCAAACAACGGATCCCTGACCCTCTTTCCCCGCCGGGGTCTCGGAGACCTGTGTAAGTTTTACCTTGCAGGCACCCAGACCACGGAGGGGGTGGTTGGTTCGTACCACTCTTGTGCCTGGAGACCAAAGCTGTGACACTACCCATCAGTTGTTGCATCCTCATTGTATATTGTGTACTGAAAATGGTACCCATCCTGTTGAACCATTGTTGAACTGTGCTACCTTGGTTGTTCTATCATTCTGCTTGGACATGTGCTTGGACATTTTCTGCGTCTTCAAGTCATCTACTGGAGACTCTTCCAGGGTTTTTTGGTGGCTACAGGATTTTTCCCTGGTTTGGGGGTTTGGCTCCTTGGAGTTCTCTGCGACTTGGTATTTTTACCAGTCAAGGTGGCCTCTGAGGGGGCTGGACCCTATTTACACGGAAGGTGGAACATGGAGACCAAGGGGTAGGGGGATCCTGAAGCCAGGTAGACTAGAAGGAAGAAGGCCACAGACACAGTTGTTCATAAGGTCATGGTGATGTGTGAATGAGGGAGGGCCTTTTGTTGTTGGACAGTAAGCTTGGGCTACATTGTTTGTACACTCTCTGACATTGTCATTGTGGGGTACTATGTACATGATGTGTTCTGCTGGTCAATGGCTGTTCCTGTGTTGTGTTTACTTTTCAGGTGTCAGGGGATGGTTGTGGTTTGACATGCTGGGGTGTACACATGGGCAATGTTCACATGTGATGTGTACAGGACACTGATGGTCCCTTGATTTCACGAGCATATATTGAGTGCATGTCACTACTGACACACACACTTACACAATCCTCCACCACACGTACAAGAACCCTTCCATGCCCACACGTGCACACAGATTGCCTTCTCTGATCACCATTTGGGGAACGTGTACATGCATCAATAGGTTATTTTTGTTCCTTGTCCTTTTTATGTGATGCTCAAGGTATATCCCCAACACAATGGCTGCTCACTGCGCTGTGTGCTGAGCAGTGTGTTGCAGGAGACACACACAGCACACGGGTTAGGGATTAGCGGATTTGGCTTGGCCAATGTGCATGAGAACAGGCATTCAGTCTTTTGTTGATGCTGCCACTGGCGGCAAGCATTTGTGTGTGACTTGGTATGTGTGGAAGGTTGTTGGTCAGTCATTTCATCTGATTCCATGTCAGGTGTGATTGTCTCAGGCCTATTGTCTCGGGCCACTTTCCATTTTTCACATGTCACTTCGTATGTAATTGGACATGTGTTGGGCTTTTGCTGTTGCATGCCATGTCATGGTGTGGCAGACAAGCGTAATGTGGGTTGGGAGGGTCTGGGTGACATACCAGTGATTGTCATGGCCTGTTTTGCAGGGGGTGGTGTGATACAAACCTTGCATGTGTTCCTTTTGGTCACACAGGATTGGTTATGTTTAAGTAGGTAGAGATGCAACCAAATGTAGCACTTCCTTGGCAACATTCTCAGGGTGGTAAGGTTGTGACAGTTGACTGTCTCTTTGTCATTGATTGTCACCTGGTATGTGCCAGGCCTGTGTGCACTCCGCAGGGGTGGGGGTTTATGTGAAAAATGTGGCCACAAGCTGGGTCCGGGCTGCCTCGCCACGTGCCCTTTCCCCTCCCATGGGCAGCGCCTGTGCATGTGGTTGGGGATGTGGGGGCACCACCATGTCCACCGGTACTTCCCGTCGTGTTGCAACATTGTGCAGGACACATGCTGCCACAATGATCCTGCACACTACTGGGTGTGCATATAGTAGCTGTCCGCCAGAGCGGTGAAGTAGCAGAAGCGTGACTTGAGCACTCCGAATGTGCGCTACACTATGCCCCTGGTTGCAATATGGACAGTGTTGTATCTTACCTGGGGTGGTGTGGCGGGGTTCCGGATTGGCGTCATCATGTGGGGTGTGCAGTTATTATGTCGACTGCAAAAAGTCGAATGACAAAATAGTCAAAAAAAATTGGCCGAATTTTTTTTTCTTCGAATATGTCATTTTATATTTTACATGTTTTTTTTTGTATTTAATTGTATTACACTTTTTACAAAATCGTTCTCTTACCTAGAGATTTGAAGGAAAGTGTAGTTTCCTCTAGTTTGCTTGTGTCACTAGAATTCTCTTCCGTGTGTGCTTTTCCTTCTTTAAAACCAACAATTTTCTATTTATTCCCAACTGATTTGTCTTCCAACTCCAGGCTTTCAAGAAACTTGGCTGTTGCCACAGTCAAAGTGGTGGATTCTCCACTCATTAACTTGTTCCACCAGTCTTCTTCGCTCGTGGTAAGATGTTTTAGTCTATGTGGTCACAGGTAAGTTGTTCTGGGTTTGTCTGTAACCGGACAGTGAAGAAGTAGGTGTTGCACTTTTTCGATCTCCAAAGTGTTACTGTATCGACATGCTTTATCTTGCGACTGCTTTCTAAGAAATATAATTTCTTTCGTCTTCAAGACGTTCAAGCATGCTCTTAGGAAAGTTGTGCGTAGACGTTTATCTGGAAATTTTATTAGGTCTTCTCTTACCTCGTCAATCCTTTGTGTGTTAATTATGTGGTGGGTCAAAGATGTATGCTTCTCTACTTTTTCTAGGGTCTGGGTCCAGTCATAGGTTTTTAGCTTTTTCTTTATTTTCCCTGGAATGCGTTCTATGTCCCATTCAGAGCATCCGATTTTTTCTGATTGTTCTAGTAGATTATTATACCACGTCGTCATCATTAGATTTTTTTTACTCTTCATTTCTTTATAGATGATGTCCAGAATTTTGGGACGCGGACTCCTTAGGATTTTTCCCAGAAATAGTAAACTATTTCTCACTACCACCGATTTTAGTGATTGAAGGCTCAGTTCTTTTCGGATGACTGCTGTAGGAATCGAGTTTGGTAATCGTAACACTTTATGCCAAAAAACACCTTCCAATTTCGGAAGATGTGGCATTGCTTCTGCCCCATAAGTTATTGCTGGAGTGGCTTTCGTCTTGAAACATTTTATTATTGGGAGAATTGTGAATTTGCCAAATTTTCTTTCCAAAAGTAATGCTTTTGCGAGTGTTTTTGTCTTGATGATGAGATGCTCTTGCATTGATATTTCTATTTGGCTGTGAGATATTTTCACCCCCAGGTATGTAAAACTTTTCACTGTCTCCAATTTTTCCGAGTTTGCGAACCATTGAGATCTTTTGATTGGTTTTGATGATTTTTCCAAGATCATAATTTAGTTTTTTGTTGTATTTAGATATAAATTGTTCTTCTTCAAGTAAATTACGAGACTGTCTAGTTGCCGCTGAAGGCTGATGGCCGTTTGGTCCAGCAATAAAATGTCATCCCCGTAGAGCAGTCGTGTCACTTTCGACTCTCCTATTTGAGGGGGAAAAGAATGGGTGTCCTTTTTTTCATCTACTATGTCTGCCATATATGCCTTAAAAAGAGCAGGAGCCAGGGGACAGCTTTGTTTGACCCCTCTGGCCGTTTCTATAGTTTTTGATAACAAACCTACTTCGTTCAGGCGCACTCTGATTGAGGTATCACTGTACAAGGCTTTGACGGGTTCTAGGAGTGACGCTGGACATTTTTGTTTTTCCAGTTTTCTCTATAGTTTTCCCTGTTTACACGGTCGAACGATTGTACAAGTCGATCGAGGCTATGAAGATTGTTGGATGACCCTCAAAAACTCTAGCCTTCAAGATGATGATCATCATGATATTGACCGAAGTGCCTAAGTTCTTTTCAACCCTGATTGTAATGGCTCTGCTGTCTTTGCCTCTTTCTGCTATTCCTGGAATTTGTCCAACACCAAGGATCCGAAAAGTTTACCCAGCATGTCCAATAGTGCGATAGGTCTGTAGTTTCTTGGGTCGTCCCTCGTACCTTTCTTATAAATTGGGACGATGTTTGCTGTTTCCATGTTGCAGGAATATATCTTGTTATCCTGCATCTTCTGAAGATTTCTGTTATTAACGGTGCCCAGGTTTCCGCCTCCTGTTTGGGGTGAACATTTGAAATTCCATCAGGACCTGGAGCGCGGGAGTTGTTCAACTTGATCTTCTCTAGAATTGCCTGCTCAGTGCATACAATCCATTTGCTTGTGCCTTCTTTATCTAATGTCTTTTCCGTTGGCGTTGGTTCTTTAAATAGGTTAGTGAAATGTTCTAACCATTTGTCTTCAGAAACATTATTGATAGTGGTTTTTGCTGTATCTCATAATTTGGTCTTTATTATCGTCCAAAGGTCGTTCGAGTTCCTTTTGCAGACCGCTCTCAACATGGACTCTGCCTCTTTTTGGTACAGTTCCCATCGCGTTGTTAGAAGCCATGATTTGTAACTTTTTTTCTGTTTAATTGCCAGGTCTATATTTTTTTGTGTAGGATTTTTCTGAGCCTGCCTTGTCACTTTTCGTAAGTTAGATTTCTTTAGTCGGAGTTCTTCATTGTATTTATGAAGATGGGTTTTTTCTTCTTTCCTATGAAATATGGAATGAGAAGCGGGCAGTAATCCAAGTTTTCTAATGTGTTATTCGTGTTTTTGTATCTGTTTTCCAGCTTATAAATCACTGTGATGGAAACTATGGCCTCGGTTGTCATTTTCAGCCTGTTTCCTTGTGCGTTTGTTTCCAACTTATTTATCATTGTCACCGGCGGACTTTCAGTTGCGTGCCATGTTGCTTTGAGTAAGTTGTGGTCACTCCGAGTGGATTTCACTATCTCGAAACTCTTGATTAGTAAATATAATCCCATGTTTTTTTTTTGCTTTTGTGTGTTTAAAAAAAGGGTTTAAAAAAAAGGGGGGATTTTCAGACAGAAAAAAAAGGACATTCGAAAAAAAACATTTCAGACATTTTGACTTTTGACATTTTGACTTTCGACATTTTGTAATTCGACATTATCACTATAAACCATCATGTGGTTGCTTAGAGGGTAGGCATTGTCCCTTGGGGAGGTGATGATGGTTGTGATTTGTTGGGTTTGTGTATTTGTATGTGTGTGACATGCATGCATGTGCACAGGCATTTGTACTCACCTAGGAGCCATGTGTCGACATGCTTCTCAGCTTCCAGGGCCCGGCTCAGGGCGGACATTCTGTATATGAAACTGTCATGGGTAGAGCCAGGGTAGTTTGCATAGACAGAGGTGATGATTCCCTTGGCATCGCATACAACCTGCACATTGATGGAATGCCAGTGCTTGCGGTTTCAATAGATGTGCTCAGTGGGCCTAGCTGGATGTAGGGCCACATGGGTGCAATCTATGGCACCGAGCACTTTGAGGACGTGTGCCACCCTGTAAAAGTCCTGGACCACGGCCTGCCTTTCTGCGGGTGTTCTCGGCATGTATATGTGCCTGCGGACTGAGGGATGCGCAGTCATGATTGCCAACACCTGATGTAGCCAGCGTGACTTCGTGGCCGTCAGGCATCCCAAAAAGGCTGGTCCAGGCCAAAAGAATGCAGGGCTTGGCTATTCTCCTCCTCCTGCTGTGTCCCACGATCAGTGCTGCGACAAATGGGGCATTCATTGTAGCTGTATATATGTGTTTGTTGTTTGCGTGCACTTTTATACTGTGCGCGGGGACGCTTCCACCTGCCTTCGTGTGGCAGACATGTTGATGCCTGTGCGCATCTTTTGCCATGCGCAGATTTCCTGTATTCGATTCCATGAATACGTGTTGTTCGCGTGCGTGTGGGCGTTCCGTGTATTTCCCTCCAGTTACGCCTTCTTTTTCACAAGTTGTTCCACATTCCACCTGTTCCACCCCCTGTTCTGCCCCCTTTTTGGTGTGTGCGCTAACGGTGTGCACTTTCGCTGTGCGCGTCGCACACTGCGTTCAGGATGTTGCAGTGACGTGTGCGCTTCTGTGCGCCACGCACGGATCTGGCGCACATCCCGGGGTAAACACGCGCAGGGCCTTCCATGAATCGCACGTGTGCGCTTGCTTTTTCATGCTTGCACCACTTTGCGCCACGATTTTCTGCACACATTTGTTCCATGAATCGGGCCCTTGGTGATGATAGGAATTAGCGTGGGTGCGCAAAGTTTAACTAGGTGGGCAGGGAAGCAATCTCCTTTGCAGTTAGATGGTTTTAAGGTGGAAATAGTGTTCAGAACCTGGTCTTGGCTGACCAAAGAGAATTTGAATTTCGTCGATATATTTTTGCAGTTTCTGTCCCTAATTGGGGAGGGTGCGCTTTTGCTGGCCAAAAGCTTTCTTTCGGCTAAGATTTTGTCTTGAAGCATGCTTATTTTTCAAGCAAGTGCATTCTGTATGGTAGTACACCAGCCTTTACTCGTGTTGACAGAGGTCGATGAGATGGGGTTTTCCAATTCTCTGAGTATCGTAAAAAGTTATTTGGAGTTTGATGCAGCATTATTTATCCTGGAGTTCAGGGTGTTAGCTTTATGAGCTATGATGGCTGAGTGTGTTAGCTTCCTGAAAGGACTTGGCTGAGTCAGGCGAGAGGGACTTTTGTGGATATGTTCCAGGGATCTCTTGTACCACCAGTTCCTTGTTGAACCAGAAGTAAGAGTGCTTGGCCGAACGTGGTGTTTAAGTTATATATGGGGTTAAAGTGTCAATGGTAGTTTTAAGACATTTGTGATGAGTTTCAGCAAGGCAGCTGGGGCTGGTATTGGTGAAGGTGTGGGTTGAGAGCGCCTCCAGCTGGACTGGGGGAGGCTATCAACTGTACGATTGCGGGTATTTCTTATTTCAATAGGAACAAGTATAGTATGTGCAGGGATGAGTTTTTATGGCGTCATTAGTTTGAAGCAAATAAGGTAGTGGTCGGTCCAGTGGAATCTATTGATAGGAAAACATTTATTGTTAGTAATCAGTCAAGTATTCTCCCATTGTCATGTTTGGGTGAGTTAGCGAGTTGGGTGAAGATCATGTCAGTGAGGGCTGAGTGGAGGGTCTTGGCTTTAAAGTACTGTTTGTCATTAAAACCTAACTTGGTGTCGGCTAGAATAATTAATTTAGTGTTGGGCTTGAGGTAAGGAGTGATGATAAGTGGGATGTCAGTCTCTGGGTGGTTAGCATTTTTAGGCGCTCTGTAAATAATAAGAATATATGTTGTAGCTTTAGGGTCTGTTGTAAGTTTAAGAAGGAGTAATTTGTAACCTTCTGATAGGTCTAGCGGGCACAGTCTTAGTTGAAGACTAGATTTGGCAATGATAGCAACGCCTCCTCCCAAGGAATTTAGCCGGTCAGGCCTGAGTATATTAAAGTCAGGTGGGATGGCCAGTGCTAGGAGGGGGCCTAAAGCTTGATGTAGCCAGGTTTCAGTAACACCTAGAAAATCTAGTTGATGGTCATAGGCTACATGCATATATAGGCTACATAGCATATATTTGATTATGCTGCGCCCTTCACAAATACTGCATCTAGGCTACTCCCGTATTTGCATTTTTGATTTTTGATTTTTGTACATAGCCAATGTTGCACCCCTTTACAAATACTGCATCTAGGCTACTCCCGTATTTGCATTTTTGATTTTTGTACTTAGTCAATGTTGTGCCTTTTACAAATACTGCATCTAGACTACTCGCGTATTTGCATTTTGAATTCTGTACTCAGTCACACAGTTTAGACCAGATCTAGTTAGCACACCAATACAGAATTTGATACAGCCTCCCCCGCCCACAGCACCCATACCAACAATGCACACACCCCTGTGCATCCTGCTCCCAACCTCCTACACAACAAGTATCACACACATCCTGCTCCTAGTACTAGCAACGTACCAATACCACACCACTCACTACAACACCATGTCACTACCTCTCAACCACGTTAACAAACCCTGGCCAACTGACTGCCACCTGCAACGCCAGACACAAAACACTCTACCTTGCAATACCCTCGAGAGGAATGACAGACTCCGCTCAAGACTTGCAAAACTCTATGAACCACTAGCTAGAACCCTGGCCTCCTCTAACAAATGAACAACTAAACACTTGCCCACTCCGACTACCACCAACGGCCTCCCCTCCAAGACCCAAACTACAGCTAGTCCCACCTTACTAAAGATAAACAAACCTAGCCTCAAGGGCAGCCTAATAAACTCTAGATCGCTAGTTGCACACGCTACAGAGAGAGCAGACATCATCCACTCTGAACAGCTAGACCTCCTAGCAGTCACCGAATCTTGGCTACATGCCGCAGCAGGACCCGCCCTCTCACTGGCCATACCAAACGGATATACCATATTGCGCTCTGACAGAACCGATACTCGGGGTGGAGGCATTAAACTCCGAATGAGAAATAATCTACCTTGCAGACTAGTGCCATCCCCGGTCATCAACTCATGTGAGCTCATGACAGCCAAACTAAACATAAATAACACCCAGACTCTCACAATATACTTGGTCTATAAACCTCCAGGCCCCAGTGGGACCTTTGAAGATGACATATCAAATATCATCTCGAATAATCTAAAAAATTCCTCTCAAGTCCGACTACTAGCCGACTTGAACTTAGGTTATAACAACCCCAAAGACACACATGCATCTAATGTGGCTAGTATCCTAGCGGAACAAGGATTTACCCAAAGAGTGCTCACCCCCCACACAACAAAGGCAGAACCCTGGACTGGGTAGCAGACTACAACTGCAACACCACGATAGCCTCCATATTCCCCCAGATTTGGACAGATCACCACCTCATAACCTTTACCCTAACTATCGCCAAACCTACCCTGGCACCCACACCTCTAGCTCCGTCCATCCCTACCCGGAACAAAAAAAACATCACCTGTGACAAACTGCTACCCCTCATCCTCACTACACTCAACGATATCCCGGAAAACCTGAACCGCAAAGTTATGGTTAAGGAATTTAACCACATCATGACCACATCTCTAGACTCTATTGTACCACTCAAACTTAGACAAAGCAAACCCAAAGCCCATCTCAATTCATGGTACACCCCATACCTAAAATATTTGCGCAAACAAAAAAGGCATTGTGAGACATCCTGGCGAGCACAACCTTCTGACGAAAACAAAGCCAACCTCAGCTCCATCACAGCCCTATACAAAAAAGAAATCATCCTATCTAAACGCGAAACTTACAACGCTAGAATTGCCCAAGCCAACTCTAGCACAAAATAACTCTTTGTCATCCTCAAAGAGCTAGAAGCCCCCATCCCTGTGCCAGACAACTGCATCAAAGACCAACTCTGGTGCTCCAACATACAGCAAGCTCTAGCCAACAAAGTCACTACCCTTCAAACAAAAATTCCCAAGAAAAAGCCACACTTGCCGGCAACAAACCCATTAGCGTCAACCTAGAGCAACCAAGTAACTCTAACAATCACCCCAGATTTAAGTTTTCCAATGTCACCATAAAAGAAACAGAAAATACCATTCTATCTCTCAAACCCACCAACTGTCAAGGCGACCTATGCCCCGCTCAACTTCTAAAGGATGCAGCCAGAGATCTGGCCCCCGTTATCTTGAAACTTATCAACTCATCCTTCTCCACCAATACCATCCCATCCAACCTCAAAGAATCATGGGTGCTTCTTCTACTGAAAAAGCAGTCCCTAGACCCACTAATACCCACCAATTACCGCCCGATTACTACAGTGCCTTTTCTCTTAAAGATCTTAGATAAAATGTCATACTCTCAGATACAAAAATACTTGGAAACCAACTCTCTACTAGGAACTAGGCAATCAGGCTTCCGGCCCCAACATGGGACAGAAACAGCCCTCATAGACCTCAAGTCACAGATAGATAAACTCCGGGATGAAGGAAAATCAGCCCTCCTTCTACTCCTGGATTTATCAGCTGCCTTCGACCTGGTCGACCACAGGGTCCTATGCAGACACCAGGATTTGCAGATCACTTCTCCAAAGAAGCCATAGTATGGATACAATCATTCCTAACCAACAGAGTCTTCTCTCCTATGGCAGCAGCCAACCCCATCCCCATAACTTGTGGAGTGCCCCAGGGATCTTGTGTCTTGCCCACCCTCTACAATATCTTTACCAAGCCCCTTTTCGATAATATGGACCTTCTGGGTGTCACCTACACTAACTATGTAGATGACACACAGATTCTCTTACCGCTTTCCGGTGATTACGACAAGGATTTGGTCTTGGTGAACAGGATATATCTCATCATCCAGGCATGGATGGCCACCCACGGTCTATGCCTGAATGATGACAAAACAGAGATCATCATCCTGGCCACTCCCTCGACCCTCAAAAAACTCAGCCCTGAATACTCAGCATTCAACATAGACAATAATATTATTGCTGTCGCCAAGGAGGTTAAAACTCTGGGTTTCTATCTGGACTCCACTCTCTCCTTCAACAAGCAGGTCAATGCCTTGGCCTCGGCCACGGCATATACATACAAGTTGATAAGAGCAGGCAAGGCCTTCCTGTCACAGGACAGTTGCATCACCCAAGCCAGAGACCTCATCTTATCCAGGCTGGACTACTGCAACGCTCTATACATAGGAGCCAATAAACAAACCATGAAACAATCCAACTCCTACAAAATATTGCACTGAGAGCAGCCCTAGGAATACCCAAGAGAGAACATATCTCTAATACCAGAAGAGCCAACAACTGGCTCTCCACTCATGATAAAATAAAACTAAAAACTGCCTCCCTCACCCAAAAATGCTTGAACAATGCAGCACCCTGTTATCTATCCGACAGATTCACTTTGAAGCCTACCACAAGAATCACCAGACTGGCCAACACCAACTACCTCTGGGTCCCCAGATACAAACGTGCCAAAATCGGAGGCAGCAGCTTCCAGGTCAAGGAAGCACTCCTATGGAACTCGCTACCATCCCATCTAAGAATCGATCAAACCTATCACAAGTTCCGCCAGAGCATCACCTGTTGGCTCAAAGATGCCGACATCTGGGCATATACCTGGCTGACTTTGCCTGGCACCTCTCTCTACACTGCATGCACCAACCGCACCAACTACTTTGTAAAACTATGCATGCCTTCAATGTACCTGCCTTTATATATCGTAACCTTATTTTGCCCACATGTAACCAATCGGCACATGCACACAAATGTATTTTACATGTTGTAATCAAGCTTTGATTATCCTTATGCCTTGCGCCTGAATACCCTTGGGTCTGGAGCGCATTACAAATAATAAACTAAACTAATCTAAACTATATGCGGTGCATGCCGGCTGGGTAAGTTAATATTTAAACAGCACCGCTCTAGTCATTCGACTCAGCTCTCCACATACGGAAAGTGCATGGCACATCATCACACCCCATGTTAAGCAACACATAACGGACAGAGGAAACACACACACATTAAATAGAGGACCCTCTTTGTCCACTGTGACTCTGCCTTGTCAGGAACAGATTTGGCGAATTACGTGAATGAACAGAAGAGCACCAGCAGTCATCGACAGCTCTAACATAGGAACTCACCTTCCAAGCATCCGATAATGAATCTAAGGTAAAATGGCAGCGACTTGTCATGATAAATGTACAACACTTCTGCTTGTCAAGAATGGATTTACACATCAGCTTAAATCTATAATTTTGAAATCCTGTATTATATGCATTATTTTAGTGACAATGAAACTGAAGTTTCGTTCCATATGACGGGTGAACGATTCCTTGACAAATCTACATACTTGTGAGTGCTTTATGTTTTTCTTAGATGGAAATCAGTGCTTTCTTTTTTTGGGATACAGCGGCCCTCATTCCAAGTTTGGAGGTAAGTACCGTCAATTACAAGCGTAGTCGCAAATAGCGTGTCCGTGCTGGTAATAGACCGCTAAAAGCACACCATTACGAGTTAGCGGGCACATGCTTTGCACCATGCCGGTAATGACCTTAGCGCCATGGTGCAAAAATGCCCACAAAACCCCCTACCGGCATGTACCGCACCGTAGCGAACACTACCTCCATGGAGCAACGCGGCATTAGCGGTGACCGTAAATACTGGTCACCGTTATTTCTGGTCACCGTTAAAATGCGGAACCGGAAATAGTGTAATCGCACAGGAACTGGAAGGAGCACGGCGGCTATCTTTAAAACACAATCCATTGCCATCCTCACCAGACAGGACCCCTGGCACACTGTTGACATACCGGGAAGTTACCACCAGTACTGAGGAATGCCCAGAGCGCCCCGAAAAAAGGAGCTGCCTGCCTCCGAAAGCAGCGATTCAGCCCTGACGAACTGCAAATGCTAGTGGATACCCTCCACGAGCATGCTGACACTGTTTTCAGCAACGACATGTGGAGGGTGGCAGTGCTAAAAAAAGGACATCTGGGCACTTGTGGCGCAGAAGATGAGCGCTGTGGGCAACACCCCCGCACCACAAAGGACTGCCGCAAAAGGTGGGACGACCTGCGGCTGAGGGTGAGGAGCATCCTCTCAGCGAATAGAAGCCAGGCCTTGGAGACTGGAGGAGGCCCAGGTTCGCCCATGAAACTAATGCCGTGGCAGGAGACAAGTGAGGCCATGATAGGCCCCGAATCCATCAAAGGGGTTGAAGAAATGGAGTGTGCGGCAACGTCATCCGCTGATGAAGGTGAGTGTCCAAAGTCAATACTGCCAACGCCAATGTTATGAAAGTCACTGCTAAGGTCTGGCCAAGGAGTCACGGCATGGTCGGCCACACACCCCCCCCTGTAAATCATGCTGAAGCAAGTGAGACCCAGGCTAGTGCCAGGTGCGAGGCCGTAACCTATATCACACATACCACACAAAGTGGCCCATTCCATGAAGCACACAGGGCAGTTGATGTAAACAGTGTGCATGTTAGACAGCACAGTACCCGGCCAACATGAGTTACACAGACATATGCATGCATTTACCACCCAAGTATTGAATTATGTGCCGTTCCCCACTGAAATGCTGATAACCCACAAGTATCTGAATGTGCTATTGTAGCCATGTATAAATGCTGGCTCTCAAATCATCACTCATGCCGTCCCTCTCTTCCACCCCCACAGCCAGTGAGCATGACAGCAAGGAGCAGGAGAGAAACCGCCCCAGCACTTCCAGGGCCAAGGCAAGGGCCGCCGTCTCCCAGCCAGGAAGACAACA